>NC_064644.1:423150857-424523357 GCF_023864345.2 Schistocerca serialis cubense
AATACAGGTTTCCAGTTGGTGGTAGAGGGTGCATCTGGGAAAAACTTGGGAATTTTTTAAAAGTCTGGGAAATTTTCATGGCTTTGGTTTTCAGTTACATTTTTGTAATTTTAACTGGTAAGAACGGATACTCTAACAAAGAATTTTACTTTAGCCCATTACTGCAGAACAATACTGCACTGATAAAACATAAACAAGAGAGTAATACCAAAATAATACTTTAGTTGCAAATAAAATGCACCATATACAACAAAACACAGTGTACTCACAAGTGTCTGTTGACAGCAGAATGTGTCAAAGGCTTTAGGATGAAGACAGTGCAATGCTTCAAAACAATAATCTGCATTTGATGAGTGTAACATCACAACTGTTTACATATCTAACAGGTCACAGAAAGATATTGTGAATGCTGGCTTGAGAAGTGTTACTTTCAAAGTAAATTTCTTTTTTTTTGCAAGATGAATCATATTACATGTGGATGAATTTCTTATGTCATGGATCTTTAGATGCTCGTTCAAAATTTAACACTTTGGGGATCATTCACTTACCCAGAAGACCAGCCATTTATGCCTATATTTAAAATTTTACTGGCACATTTGTGTTTCATATATCTTAAAAGTTACCACATGCTAAAAAGACCAAGTGTCAAGGTTAGTTTTTCATATTTGTTCTTGTACCTTCATTGATTACAAACTATGCAATACTTGACAGAATATTTATTCAGCAGGGCAACCGATTAAATGCTCGGTGCACAGCAGTGAAATTTATAATTGTGCTTGTCAGAATTATTTAGCAGCTGCGACTGAAACTGTGCTGCTAGGATCCTACCAAGCCACACCCTCAGAAAAAACAGCAAAAAAATTTTTGTAGACATAATATTATATGTAAAAGCTTAGCTCTTCTTGTAGCTATACTGTATATATAATTCATTTAAACCATTAACTTTTCATACTTGTGAGTTCATGCTGTTTAACTGTGATGTCGCTACTGACTGACTACATCACATGTCCTTTGCTCTGAATATCTGCTGTCATTGGCTGGTAACATCGTGTGAGGTGAGGTATGATTGGCTGACAAAAAGGCATCCAGCCATCATGTCACCACATGTTCTTATAGGTGAATAGGCAGGAGGACACCTGGTGACATGAACTGCCGCAAGTCTGTTGAATTGTAATGAAACTGCACTGAAGATGGCTATTTATAGCCAAAATTTGGATCTGCAAGCAGAACAAAAACTAATGGAATTGCAACTAACTGCTGCATGCCTCTCCTTCCATACAATCTATGGTCACTGTACACAACAGTTCCCGATGGAATCAAATATGGTGAAGACTGAATAACATCAGGGATAGGCTACAATCCTCACTCCCTTCTCAACTACTGCTTTTCTTTTACACCCTTTGGGTCTTAACTGCATCTGGTTTCTGTACAAGTAGTATATAACATTTTGCTCTTTGTATTGTATCCATGATACCTTCAAAATTTCAAAGAGAATATTCCAGTCTACAATGTCAAAAACATTCTCTGTGCTATTATTGCTTGTTTTGTGTATTTTCCATCTCTCTTCCAAGTTAAGTGTAAGGCTCATTACTGCTTTGCATGTTCCTTCATTCCTCTGGACCTACACATACCAGATGGAATAGTTTTGCCATGGCTGTCTCTCCCAAGGACTGCAGCAGCATCTGTACTACGTGTCTTATTTATACTTTGGTCTTAAAAGTGCTCTGTCAAATTCTTCTCACAGATCATATCTCCCACCTAATCTTGCTCTATTTCCTCTTCCTTTTCTATAATAGCATGTTCTAGCACATTTCCCTAGCGTAGCACTTTGATATATTCCTTCCACCTTTAACGCTTCCCTTCTTTGCTTACCACTGTCTTGTTATCTGACCTCTTAATATTTATATAGGTGCCTCTCTTTTCTCCAAAGGTCTCTTTTTTTTTGTAGTAGAATCTATCTTTCATTTGGTCATCCATGTTTCTACAGTTCCACATTTCTCTACTAGCTATTCCTGCTTTGTTGCTTTGCAAGCTCGATCTCAGTGCTTTGAAAGCTACTGTGCTGTATTTGGCAGAATTCATATTTATATTTTCATAATACGAAGATATGGGGCGGACATGTTGCTGCGCATCAAAGATCTTTCCAAAATTTGTTGTTTTTTGCTGGATTTTGTTCCCTAAAATGCTGGGAAGTTCTATGCCAGTGTATAAAACATTTACCATGTGGAGTATTGAAAGTTTTATAGCTCTGAAGGAAAGTATTTTATCACTTGACATGGAAAAAATGTACTTTCACCTGAGGCTTAGTGTATTTTTACCAGGGAAAATGTGCATCTCTTAACCAGGAAAGATGAGAAAAATCCTGGATTTGTTTGTTTTTTCTCCTTATCCAGGTATATGCTCCGTAGTATGTAAAATTTATAAATTTCACTACACACAGCCTTTCTTGTTTTACACGTGACAGGTTGTGAGTTCTGAAATGTATGAATGTGACCTATTGTCAGTTGGAAACCTGTACTGTGTGCATTTACTGCCTAAAGGAGAACCAATAGATATATGAAAAGAATAAAAAATTGAAAACCACGGATTATGCCCAGTATGAATGGGCAAGACATGTTTGGTTAGAGACAAAATACACATTCATTTGCAAGAGACAGAATTTTTCTAATCGGCATGATAAACACAACAGATTTCTTTAGATTATTTCAGAATGCAAGAGTAATTCACTGAAAGACATTTTACAACAAAGCAGTTGATTTTGGATGACTTCGTTATATTGTACTCCTCTTGTAGCCCCTTAATGAATAGTTGTGAGGTACGAAAGATGGTAAGGTAGCTGGAGGGGTAGGCAGAAGGCAGAGCACGCAGGTATTAAATTTTCTTTATATAAATGTGTTGTGATGGTATTAGTCTACCTGCTCTCGAAAGGAGGAAACGGTTCTTAATTTTAATACATTAAAGTTTCTGAGTCCCACCTACAGTGAAAAGCTTACATGTTACCACACCTGAAGAAATTAAAAGCTGAAGGTCTCAGCTATATGAATTTAATTACGGTTCATCATAATTGCTTCTGTTTCCACATGAATTATCCATTTTGACCAATGTCATAATAAAGCAGTTATACATAATAGAATTGCTTAACACCTTGTTTTGAAGTGTTTAAACTAGAACTCCTAACATTTTTCATCCACAAATAAAGATTTGAAAACAGCAATTTGCATATTATTGAGGATAGTGTCAGAATCATTTTTTTTTCTTGTACATTAATTTTAATGAATTTGAGACAAAACTAAACACTGACAGTTGGATGTATCTGTTGTTGACAAGGGCCTTAATGGCCAAAAGCCATAACTGTGAGAGTGTTTTTGTTGTGCCTATCTGCGACTGAGCATCTCCGCTACATGGTGAGTAAAAACTTTCCTTGTCATAATATTGGTACACTGAAACACAATTCTAAAGCTTCAAAATCGTATATTTATTTTCAACACAGTCACCATTAAGACTAACACACTTCTCCCAACATTTAACAAGTTTTTTCATTTCCTCACTGAAAAATTCTTCTGACTTTTCTTGAATCCAGGGCTCTACTGCTGCCTTCACCTCATCGTCCGAAATGTAAAAATTACCCTCGAAGTCTCCCTTGGATAGAGGAAAAAAATAAAAATCACAAGGTGCAAGATAGTGGAAGTTAGGAGGGTTTGGAATCTGTTCAAGCTTCAGATTTGCAATTGAGGTTTGCGGACAAGCGTTGTCATGTTGCAAGACAGTTGTTCATTAATGAAGTCGACATGTTCCTTGGATATTCCAGTGTGGTTTGTGATGTACAACTGAGTGATTCACCAGTCATTTTGAATCAAATTGTTGATGAGTTTTCAGTGTTTATCATCTGTGACAGTGATTGGATGTCTTTTGTATGATTCAACAACAGTTATAGCTTTTCCATGCTAGCAACTCCAAAATTGTATTGCCCATCGATTTACTGTGGATCTATCAGCAGTATCATCACCATAAATAGCCTTTAAATGATGATGAGTCTTACTAGAAGTCATGTTTTCAGTGTTTAAAAATTCGATAACAGCACACTGCTTAACTTGTGTTGACATAGCAGTAAAACACATTTCCATACTTCTGCTACTCAAAATGCCCTGGATGAATGCAACACATTCGAACTACACATGCATATGGGCCACATGGCATGTTTCTCATGGTCATTTTGTTCACTTTCTACAAATATGTATGTGTTACTTTTCAGCCTACCCTTGTATTTGCAGAGGACATGCAGGTCTATCCTTTGACATATGATGAAAGCATTCTCTTGAGTAAAATATTGCAGAGATAACACAGTTCCCCATTTGGATCTCTGGGCAGGGAGTACATGGGAGGATACTGTCATCACAAAAAACAAAGCTGGCATTCTGCAGGATGGAGTGTGGAATGTTAGATCCCTTAATCAGGTAGGTAGGTTAGAGGATTTAAAAACAGTAATGGATAGGTTGAAATTAGATATAGTGAGAGTTAATGTAGTGTGGTACTAGGAGGAAGTGAACTTTTGGTCAGGAGAGTACATGCTTATAAATAAAAAGTAAAAAGGGGCAGTGCAGGAGTTGGTCTGATACTGAATAGAAAAACGGAAATGTAGGTAAGCTACTATGAACAGCATAAAGAACATGGTATCATAGCAGAGAGATACATAACAAGCACCTACCACAGAGCAAAATTCTACATGCCTAGTTGTCCGGGTGAAGATATTGAAAGAATGAATATTTCTTTCATCTCATTATACAGACATTTAAGGGGGACAAATATTTAATGGTTATAGGATGCAGGAATTCAGTTCTAGGAAAGAGAAGAGAAAGAAAAATATGTGAGATCATGGACTAGGGGAAACGATGAAAAGTGAATCCACATGGTAGAATTTTGGACAGAGCACAATTTAGCCATTGCTAACACTTGGTTCGAGAATAACTAAAGAATGTTGTGTATATGAAAGAGACTGGAGTCTTTGGAAGGATTCAGATAGTTTACATAATGGTTAGGGCAGATTTTTTGAAACTAGATTTTAAACTTAAAATATTTACAGGGGCAAACAAAGACTCTGACCACAATTTACTGGCTATGAATTGCATATTAAATCTGAAGAAATTGCAGGAAGTTCGGGAACTAAGGAGATGGGACCAGAATAAGTGAAAAGAAACAGAAGTTGTCAAGAATGTCAAAGGAAGCATTAGGCAAAAATTAACTGAAGCAAGGGAAAGGAATAGAATAGAAGATGGATGAGCAGTTTTAAGATGAAATGGAGAATGCAGCAGGGGATTTAATAGGCCAAAAGGCAAGATGCAGTAGAAATCCTTGAATAGCATGTGAAATATTAAATTCAGGTAAATGACAAAAAAGAAAATATAAAAATGTGGCAGATGAAACAAGCAAAAGTTAATATAGACACCTAAAAAATTATACTGACAGAAATTGCAAAGTGACAAAGCTAGTAGAGAAATGCAAAACTATAGAAACATGGATGACCAAATGAAAGATAGGTTCTACTACAGGAAAGTAAGAAAGGCCTTTGGAGAAAATAGAAGCATCTATATAAATATTAAGTGCTCAGATGGCAAGACAATGGTAAGCAAAGAAGGGAAACGTAAAAAGTGGAAGGAATATATAGAAGGGCTGTGCAAGGGAAATGCACTAGAAGATGCTATTATAGAAAGGGAAGAAGAAATGATGATCTGTGAGAATAATTTGACGGAGCACTTTTAAGACCAAAGTCGAAACAAGACACATAGTATAGATGACATCTCCCAGTTGCTGCAGTCCTTGGGAGATACAGCCATGGCAAAACTATTCCATCTGGTATGTGTAGGTTCTGGAAAAATTAAGGAACATGCAAAGCAGTACTGACCCTAAGACTGGACTTAGAAGAGAAATGGAAATTACACAAACAAACAATAATAACAAGAGAATGTTTTTGCCAGTGTAGACTGGAATACTCTCTATGAAATTTTGACGGTATCATGGATAAAATACAAAGAGCAAAATGTTATATACTACATGCAGTTAAGCGTCAAAGAGCATAAAAGGTAAGCAGTAATTGAGAAGAAGGGAGTGAGGATTGTAGCCTACCCCTGATGTTATTCAATCTTAACCAATTTTGATTCCATCAGGAACTGTTGCTAACAGCGGCCATAGATGGTACAGGAGGAGAGGCACACAGCAGTTAGTTGCATCCTATTAGTTTTGATTATGCTTGCAAATCAAGATTTTGGCTGTAAATAGCCATCTTCAGTGCATTTTCATTACAATTCAACAGACTCTTGGCAGTTCATGTCACCATGTGTTCTTACTGGTGTATATGCAGGAGGACACCTATAAGAACATACGGTGACATGAACTGCTGTGTGCCTCTCCTTCCGTTATTCAATCTGTACCAACAACAACAACAACAATAATGATAATAATACTTATATATACAACTACAGAAATCCGTAATTATTGATACATGTTCAATTTCCCCGAAAGTTCCTAAATGCTATATAACATATACCGTACAGTTAAAAGGAAGTCACGCTTGATCAAGATCCACGACACTTTCCATTTTTGACCAGACATAACGTCTGAGAAAAGAAAGAAATAATAATAATAATAATAAAATTTTTAACAGAACAACTACTAGCTGATCAGATCCATGTAACAATCAAAAATAACAGGATACCCCAGTCAGAATTAGAAAACATCAAACAACAAGTACAACAAATACTGGAACAAAATAATGTGCAATCAGAAGAAGAAGAAAACACAGTAATGGACTCGAACATCCCAGAGCAAACAGACAAAGAACAACACGCATCAATTAAACAATCAGAAGTAAACGAAATCTTAAGACAGCCACCAGAGCAAGAACGAATAGAACACGAAGTGCCACACGTTAGATATAGCATAAAAATTTCAGCTAACATATATAGAATACAAAGACACAAAGACACAAATACAGACATTAGACCATTTTTGCATAGACCACCAAATAACCCACTAGTCGAAACAATAATAACAATTATCAATGCACAACAATATAAATGAAAATACAACTACGGAAGAGTTACAATTACTGGTTTATACAGGGTGTTACAAAAAGGCACGGCCAAACTATCAGGAAACATTCCTCACACACAAAGAAAGAAAATAAGTTATGTGGACATGTGTCCGGAAACGCTTACTTTCCATGTTAGAGCTCATTTTATCACTTCTCTTCACATCACATTAATCATGGAATGGAAACACACAGCAACAGAACGTACCAGCATGACTTCAAACACTTTGTTACAAGAAATGTTCAAAATGTCCTCCGTTAGCGAGGATACATGCATCCACCCTCCATCGCATGGAATCCCTGATGCGCTGATGCAGCCCTGGAGAATGGCGTATTATATCACAGCCATCCACAATACGAGCATGAAGAGTCTCTACATTTGGTACTGGGGTTGTGTAGAGAAGAGCTTTCAAATGCCTCCATAAATGAAAGTCAAGAGGGCTGAGGTCAGGAGAGCGTGGAGGCCATGGAATTGGTCTGCCTCTACCAATCCGTCCGTCGCCGAATCTGTTGTTGAGAAGCGTACGAACACTTCAACTGAAATGTGCAGGAGCTCCATCATGCACGAACTACATGTTGTGTCATACTTGTAAAGGCACATGTTCTAGCAGCACAAGTAGAGTATCCCATATGAAATCATGATAACGTGCTCCATTGAGCGTAGGTGGAAGAAAATGGGGCCCAATCAAGACATCACCAACAATTCCAGCCCAAACGTTCACAGAAAATCTGTGTTGATGACGTGATTGCACAATTGCGTGCGGATTCTCATCAGCCCACACATGTTGATTGTGAAAATTTATAATTTGATCATGTTGGAATAAAGCCTCATCCGTAAAGAGAACGGAATAAAGCCTCATCCGTAAAGAGAACATTTGCACTGAAATGAGGATTGACACATTGTTGGATGAACCATTCGCAGAAGTGTCCTGTGGAGGCCAATCAGCTGCTGATAGTGCCTGCACACACTGTACATGGTACGGAAACAACTGGTTCTCCCCGTAGCACTTTCCATCCAGTGACATGGTCAACATTACCTTGTACAGCAGCAACTTCTCTGACACTGACATTAAGGTTATCATCAATTGCACGAAGAATTGCCTCATCCATTGCAGGTGTCCTCGTCGTTCCTAGGTCTTCCCCAGTTGCGAGTCATAGGCTGGAATGTTCCGTGCTCCCTAAGATGCCGATGAATTGCTTCGAACGTCTTCCTGTCGGGACACCTTCGTTCTGGAAATCTGTCTCGATACAAATTTACCGCGACACGGCTATTGCCCCGTGCTAATCCATACATCAAATGGGCATTTTCCAACTCTGCATTTGTAAACATTGCACTGACTGCAAAACCACGTTCGTGATGAACACTAACCTGTTGATGCTACGTATTGATGTGCTTGATGCTAGTACTGTAGAGCAATGAGTCGCATGTCAACACAAGCACTGAAGTCAAAATTACCTTCCTTCAATTGGGCCAACTGTTGGTGAATCGAGGAAGTACAGTACATACTGACGAAACTAAAATGAGCTCTAACATGGAAATTAAGCGTTTCCGGACACATGTTCACATAACATCTTTCCTTTATTTGTATGTGAGGAATGTTTCCTGAAAGTTTGGCCATATCTTTTTGTAACACCCTGTATAGGAGCACTCACTCACTAAATACACACACCAGTCAGATATCAGAATCAACCAACACACAGAAGAAACCCACAAAACCAGCATTGCAACACAGGCTACAGATCAGAATAGAAAAACTGAGAAAAGACTTCGGACAGCTAACACAATTTATAAGAAATGAAATATCAGACAAAAACGGAAGAGGTTAGGTAAAATCTCACAACAAGAAGCGATAGAGCAATAGATGAAAAGAAGCAGAAATTACAAGCATTGGCCAAATGACTTGGAAGATACAAAAAAAGTGAAAATAGAAGGAAACAAAACCAAACATTCAACACAAACCAAAAGAAATTTTACCAGACAATAGATAACACACACATTAAAATAGACAATCCACCAAACATAACAGACATGGAACACTTCTGGAGCAACATATGGTCAAACCTGGTACAACATAACAGACATGCACGGTGGATACAAGCAGAAACAGACACAAGATGATACCACAAATACCTGAAGTGATAATTTTGCTACATGAAGTCACTCGAGTAATTAATTCTACGCACAATTGGAAAGCCCCTGGAAAAGATAAAATAGCAAATTTCTGGCTAAAGAAGTTCACCTCGACACATTCACATCTAACTAAATTATTTAACAGTTACATTGCAGACCCGTACACAGTCCCTGATACAGTTACACAAGGAATAACTTATCTGAAACCTAAAGTTGAAGCAGACCCAGCAAAATATCACCCCATAACATGCGTACCAACAATATACAAAATATTAACTTCTCATTACACAGAAATTAATGGCACATACAACACAGAACAAAATTATAAATGAAGAACAAAAAGGCTGCTGCAAAGGAGCACGAGGATGTAAAGAGCAACTGATAGCAGATGCCGAGGTGACATACCAAGCTAAAACTAAACAAAGGTCGCCACACTACGCATACATTGATTACCAAAAAGCTTTTGATAGTGTACTCCACTCATGGTTACTACAAATATTGGAAATATATAAAGTAGATCCTAAATTGATACATTTCCTAAACATGGTAATGAAAAATTGGAAAACCACACTTAATATCCAAACAAATTCAAATAATATCACATCACAGCCAATACAGATTAAGCGTGGAATATTCTAAGGAGGCTCATTAAGTCCTTTCTGGTTCTGCCTTGCTCTGAACGCACTATCCAACATGCTAAATAATACAAATTATGGATATAATATTACTGGAACACACCAACACAAAATCACACATTTGTTATACATGGATGATCTAAAACTACTGGCAGCAACAAATCAACTACTCAACCAATTACTAAAGATAACAGAAATATTCAGGAATGATATAAATATGGCTTTTGGAACAGACAAATGTAAGCGAAGGAAAAAACGGATGCCTATATATATGTAGGATACAGACAAAAAATAGGAATAGATAATACAAATATTAAAGAAGAACTAAAAGAAAAATGTAGACAAAGACTAACAAAAATACTGAAAACAGAATTGACAGCAAGAAACAAGACAAAATCTATAAATACGTATGCTATACCAATATTGACCTACTCATTTGGAGTAGTGAAATGGAGTAACACAGACCTAGAAGCACTCAATACACTTACACGATCACAATGCCACAAATATAGAATACATCGCATACATTCAGCAACAGAAAGATTCACATTAAGCAGAAAGGTAGGAGGAAGGGTATTTATCGACATAAAAAACCTACATTATGGACAGGTAGACAATTTAAGAAAATTCTTTATAGGACGAGCAGAAACTAGCAAAATACACAAAGCAATCACTCATATAAATACATCGGCTACACCACTGCAACTTCATAACCACTTCTACAACCCTTTAGATCACATAACTTCAACAGATACGAAGAAAGTAAATTGGAAAAAGAAAACACTACATGGCAAGCAACCGTATCATCTAACACAGCCATTCATTGATCAAGACGCATCCAACACATGGCTAAGAAAAGGGAATATATACAGTGAGATGGAAGGATTCATGATTGCAATACAGGATCAAACAATAAACACCAGATATTACAGCAAGCATATTATTAAAGATCCCAATACCACAACAGATAAATGCAGACTTTGCAAACAAAAAATAGAAACAGTAGATCACATCACAAGCGGATGTACAATACTAGCAAATACAGAATACCCCAGAAGACATGACAGTGTAGCAAAAACCATACATCAACAACTTTCCATACAACATAAACTAATAAAACAACATGTTCCCACATACAAGTATGCACCACAAAATGTACTGGAGAATGATGAATACAAATTATACTGGAACAGAACCATTATAACAGATAAAACAACATAACATAACAAACCTGACATCATACTCATCAATAAAAAGAAGAAATTAACACAACTAATTGAAATATCCATACCCAATACAACAAATATACAGAAGAAAACAGGAGAAAAAAATTGAAAAATACATCCAACTGGCTGAGGAAGTCAAGGACATGTGGCATCAGCATAAAGTTGACATTATAGCAATTATACTATCAACTACAGCAGCCATACCACACAATATCCACCAGTACATCAATGCAATACAGCTACATCCAAACTTATATATACAACTACAGAAATCCGTAATTATTGATACATGTTCAATTACCCGAAAGTTCCTAAATGCAGTATAACATATACCGTACAGTTAAAAGGAAGTGACGCTTGATCAAGGTCCGCGTCACTTTCCATTTTTAACCAGACTTAACGTCTGAGAAAGTAAAGAAATAATAATAATAATAATAATAATAATAATAATAATAATAATAATAATAATAAAAATAAAAATAAAAATAAAAATAAATAATGTAAATCAAATAGAAATTTGCATAGGAAATTAGAAATCAGGCAGAAGAAATAAAAACATTGAGATTTGATGATAACGTTTTGTTTCCATCAGAGACTGTAAGGGGTTTGCAAGAGCAACTGGATGAAATGGACACTGTCTTGACAAGTGGTTATAAGATAAACATCAACAAAAGTAAAGCAAGAGCAATGGGATCTAACTAGATGAAATTGGGATAGATTATAAAATTATACACTAAAAGTAGTTACTGAATAGCAAGAAAAGTGTTTCTGAAAAAGAAAATTTACCATCATAGAGCATAAATTTAAATGTTAGGAAGCCTTTCCTGAAGGTATTTTTCGGAAGTGTTGCCTTGCACAGAAGTGAAATGTGGTTGTTATATAGTTCAGAAAAGGAAAGAATCTAAGGTTTCCTGATGTGGTGCTACAGAAGAAGATGGGTGAATTGAATAGCTAATGAGAAAATACACTTTCAAATTTGGGAGAGAATAAATGTATCACATAACTTGATGGAAAGAATGAAAGTGTAGCTAGAATACATCTTTATGCATCATCATTTTGGCATAGTGGAAGCTGTTAGGAGGAAGGGGGGGGGGGAGGAGGAGGTTAAAAAGTGTAGGACAAGGCCAAAGCATGACTACAATAAGTAGGTTGAAATGGATGTAAGTTGCGATATTGCAGTAGTTATGCAGAGCCAAAGAAGCTTGCTCAGTAGAAAGTAGTGTGGAGAGCTGCATCAAACCAGTCTTCAGACTGAAGACCATGACAATGTATTTTCATTGGTATAACTTAACAAATAATAAATAATAGACAAAGATGAGTGAGACTAGATGGTAATGACCAGTAAGACTCTGGAATCCATGCCTTTCCAGTCAAATAAAACAAGGAAAAGTAGTTAGTTATCTTTTTTAACACCATTATAGAATTTGAATATGGAGTGATTTAACTTTTTGAGTGCCAATGGTTTCTGCCTGAAACCATTAGATTTTTTAAGTGCAGTGCTGTTCATGAGATACAACAGATGCTATTGCAGAACAGAAACATCTAGTGGAACACTGAGAAACTTATACAAATGTAGTGCATTGTATCACTCACATACAGCGCTCAGAGCAACAGTCGGCACGGAAATTGTGCTACATACTAAGGAGCTCATTAACAGTGAAAGTAAGTATATCTTAAGTTACTGTAGTGTAAATCTGAGTTTATACTGCTGATGTTATGACTGGTTTTGAAATGAAACCACTGGAGCTGTATGTACTTTTGATAAAAATTTACTAAAGTTTAGGCCCACTTTCCTTTTTATGTGAGACTATAATTTGTTTTTAGCATTATGAGTTCATTAAAGTTGTGAGATGTGGGATTGTCTCTGAGAAAAATTCAAAATTTCTTTCAAATCTGTCTCGTGAAATGATGGGTGGCTGAAAACTGTATGTCCCAGTGATTACTTAGTGTAACCACAACTTTAAAACAATTGTTTACTTTTTGCAAATTTCTTCTTGTATTTGTCACTTGAAAATTTTTAAAATGATTTTTTTGTATTGTTGTGACTAGTGTTAAGATGCACCAAAAAATATGCAACTTTTCTGTTCCACTTGGTGAATCACAAAATTTCATCTGCCAGCTGGTGGAACCTGTTACCTTCTACTAGTCAGATTGTGATCTTTATCAGAAAATTTTGTTTTAGTTTGATGCTGCACATTTCCATACCACAAATTTCCTTGTAGTCTTTCTGGTAAATAGGAAATAGCAACATGAGGCTGCACCTTGAGAGATCTATGAAACTTTTGTTGGACTTTATCAAATCATCCTAGGATTGATTATGTGACACCTGTTCAAAAAATTAAAGGCATTAATTTTCTGCATCCACAGTTCTCATGTATTACTCATTTGCTGAATTAGTGAGTGTTGTTTTCACAATCCTCACATACTTTTAAGCATGTTACTGGAACATTTTTCCAGATGATATGAGGATGTCTTAACATTGGCAATTATAGGTGTGTCTGGTACTGCACACCGCGGAATTTGATTCCCCGCCAGACGTCATGGACGTCGAAGACCCTTAGAGGTCTCTACACCATCACGCTGTAAGCTGTGGCGGTGCGCGCCTCCTGGCCTGCATTTAGTGTTAGGGCACCACAGTGGAACACGTGGTTCCAGCAGCCAATAGTGGCACCCCCGATAGAGTATTTAAGCGCCTGCCTCTCACTCAACCAGTGAGTCTAATCTTGCCTACCTCTCGGGACACATCGCCTCGCGTTAAATAGCTTACTTACTTTCTCGTTCTGTGTACAAGTGGACATGGTTGTTAGGTTTCCTTGTGACTCTGCTGTTTTGATCTTGTTGTTGTTCTTTCTGTCCTTCGTTGGTCGTGTCCATCCTTTCCGTTGTCTTGTTGTTTGCGGACCGCTCTGCGGGAACAGGTCGTGCCGCGCTTTCCGTCACTTCAACCCCACGACCGTTCCAGTCGCAGTTACAACAGTATGCCTCAAAATTATGTCAAGACAACAGTTCATGGTGTAAGATTACTAATGATGTTATGAGTATGCAGCAATATCGTTAGGGGATGGGTTTTCCATAGTGCTTGTTCACAATTTAGGACAAAAAGTGTTAGAAAATGGAACACACAAATACAATCCTCCACAGGCTGACTAGCATTCCAAAGGGCAGTTGAATATAGTTGTGTCACAGTAACATATGGCAGTTGTAAGTATTACTGTTCAATGTTTTATGTAACTCAGTGCTAGATTGATTTTGGCAACAGATACCATTAAAGCACAGAGAACACTTTAACAATCAGTTAAAAAGTTCAAACAGATCAGGTATCTCCAGTCTGGTTTAGCAATAATGATGAGACAGGCAAAAACTGAAAACGTAGGCTGTTCACAGTATGACTCACCTAACGTGTGGCAGGTTTGTGTAGCAGCATGATACTGCTGGAGACCCTTGTGACAGCCACATTTTCCATCAGGAAGCAGGATATGGCCCTCCATACAAGGACCTTTGGTGAACAACTGATGGCAAGACCTTGTCTGTCTGTGATAGCCAAGGGTTTGAGGTTTACAGTCACACTTTGCCAGAGCTGGGTTCTCAGCATCCTGCTGGAGTAGTTCACCCCAGGCACAAGGTCCTCTGGCTGGAGGTTGCTGCAGCTTGTAGCACTGGCCAGAAGGGGGCCACACTGCTTGCCCTAGAGGGCATGTTGCAACAGCGATACACTCTCCGATATCCCTGGAATATGTTACACATTGTAAGTAAAGTTATGCAGCACTGGATGAGAACAGGAACCTCAAAACTTATTCCTAATACAAATATTTTTCTTGCTATTCTACTTGGTAATCACCTACATAAACAGTAATTATTGTGTCATATTCAGATCAAAGTTATATCATCTTGTCCTGTTTATCTCAGCTGTCTACAACAAGGATGACTTCCCAAATGCAAAATAAAACAAGGGATATGGTAGTTGGACACAGAAGTTGTTAAAAACTCATTGTGCGTATTATTTGAGCTAACATTAATTACAAATAATGACCATAACCTATAAATAGTCATAAAAACAGGATTTTTTTTTACTTAAAAGAAAAATGTAAGAGATGGAAAAAAGGTTCTCATATTGTAGTTATACTCTTAAACTACTTTTTAAAATTTTTCTGTCTCATGCTGGTACTGTGCAAAATGATTGTGCGAATACAGAGCAATTTTTAATGAAAGAATTATAACTTGTTTGTGAAATGATTTCAGGAAGATCAAATATGTTACCATTCTCAGTGTCTAAAAACAGAAAAGTCATTTTGTTGTAGATAAAATGTAGGTGCTCTGTGATAGGTGTCATAGATGTATTTATATTTTATTAAAAATTTCAGTGCCAGTTTGATATATGTGGTGTGTGTGGGTGTGTGGGGGGGGGGATGATTATGGGGGGGAGGGGTATATATACATCCCAAGAGGAATATGGTAGCACTGAAATGTTGAATCTTGCTCTTTTTCTTCTGACCATCTGTGTGTAGTGTTATTCATGTGGAAATGAGCAAAAGTTTTCTAAATGTTTGCAGATCGTATAACTGTGGTGGGACTTGGATACCAGTGTGGTATTCCCCTAGTGGAATGTGGGAAAAGTGCCTAAAAACCACATCCACCACTGAAAAGTTACGTATGCACCAGTTATAAGCACATGCTTATAAATGGTGTAGTGAAATTTTAATAATAGTATTGCCCAAAGAAATACAACAGTCATTGTTACTGATCACATAATCTATGGTGTTACCATATTTCTTTGTCACCTGTTAGTTTGATGAACAATATGCACAATCAAAATCAAGATTCCTGTTTGATGGAAGTTATCAGAAAGGGTAGGCTAAATACAGTTAGTGGTGGCATGTTTGTTGCTGTCAGAAATAATTTATCTTGTGGCAAAATTGAAGAAGATAGTTCCTGTGTGTAGGTATGGGCAGAAGTCATTGTTGGCAACCAGACTAAAATAATAATTGGGTCCTTTTACCGACCTCCCAACTGAGATGATTCAGTTGCTGAAAACTTGAGTCTAATTTTCAATGCGTAATTAACTCATGCAATAATAGTTGATGGTGACTTCAATTTATCCTTGACATGTTGGTGAAAATACATGTTTAAATCCGACGGTATGCATAAAACATCATCCGAAACTGTGCAAATACTTTCTCTGAAAATTATTTTGAATAATTGGTTCATGAGCCCACTCAGATAGTGAAAGGTTGTGAAAACACACTTGATTTCTTAGTAACAAATGATTCTGAGCTAATAACGGGCATAAAAACTGATGCAGGGATTAATGAACACAGAGTTGTCATAGTGAGACTGAATACAATGACTCCCAAATCCATCAAAAAATAAATGAAAAAAAATCTATTCAAAACAGCAGATAAAAATTCTCGTGATGCCTTCCTGAGAGACAGTCTCCTTTCCTTAAAAAAATCAACAATGTAAGTGTAGACCAGATGTGGCTTAAATTCAAAGAAATAATATTGGCAGCAATTGTGATATTTATACCAAGTAAACTGACAAAAGATGGAGCTAATCCTCTCATGGTACACAATACAGGTCAAAACACTGTTTCAGAAACAACAAAAACAGCATACCAAATGAAAAAAAGTGCAAAACACATGAAATTGGTAATCTTTTACAGAAGCTCGAACTTTAGCATGGACTTCAATGAGTTATGCTTATAATAGTTTTCACAATGAAACTTTGTTTCGAAATCTGGCAGAAAATCCAGTAAGATTCTGGGCGTATGCAAAGTATGTTAGCGACGAGACACAACCAGTGCCTTCTCTGCATGACAGCAATGGGAATAGTATTGATGGTAGTCTTGCTAAAGCAGAGATACTAAACATGGTTTTCCAAAATTCCTTCACCAAAGAAGGTGAAGTAAGTACCCCATAATTTGAATCAAGAACAGATGCCAACATGAGTAACTTAGAAGTAGATATCCTCCTTAATAAAAGCAAGTCTTCCAGTCCAAACTGTACATCAATTAGGTTCCTTTCAGAGTATGCTGTTGCAATAGCTCCATACTTAACAATCATATGCAACCCGTCACTCAACAAAAGATCCCTACCGAAAGACTGGAAGGTCACACCAATATTCAAGAAAGGCAATTGGAGTAATCCACTAAATTACAGGCCCATATCATTAACGTCAATATGCAGTAGGATTTTGGAAAATATGTCGTCTACAACCATTATGAATTACCTCGAAAAGAATGGTCTGTTGATGCATATCTAACATGGATTTCAAAAACATCGTTCTTGTGAAACACAACTAGCTCTTTACTCACACAAAATGTTGAGTGCTATTGACAAAGGATTTCAAATTGATTCTGTATTTCTAGATTACCAGAAGGCTCTTTGGCACTATACATCAGAAGCAACTTGCAATCAAATTGCATGCTTATAGAATGTTGTCTCAGTGCGCGACTGGGTTCATGATTTCCTCTCAAAGAGGTCACAGTTCATAGTAAGTGACAGGAAGTCATAGAGTAAAATAGAAGTGATTTGTGGCATTCCTCAGGGTAGTGTTGTGTGTCTTCTGTTGTTTCTTATCTATATAAACAATTTAGGAGACAATCTGAGCAGCCATCTTAGATTGTTTGCAGGTGATGCTGTTGTTTATTGTGTAGTAAAGTCATCAGAAGAACAAAATTGATTGCTAAACAATTTAGAGAAGATATCTGTATGGTATGAAAAATGAGAGGTCATAAACTCCAATTACATAATAAATCAGTCAAGTCTAAAAACTTTGAATTCAACTAAATACCTAGGAATGACAATTACAAATAACTTAAATTGGAAACAACACATAGAAAATGTTGCTGGGAAGGCAAACCAAAAACTGCATTGTACGAGTAGAACACCTAGAAAATGCAACAGATCTAATCAAGAAACTGCCTACGCTATGCTTGTCCACCCTCTTTTGGAGTAGTGCTATATGGTGTGGGATCGTTACCAGATAGGCCTAACAGAGTTAGTTGAGAATGTTCAAAGAAGGGCAGCACATTTTGTACTGTCGGGAAACGCGGAAGAGAGTGTAGAAAGGACAGGATACAGGATTTGGGGTGGGTGTCATTGAACCAAAGATGTTTCTTGTTGGGACAGGATCTTCTCATGAAATTTCAATCACCTAATTTTTCCATTGAGTGTGAAAATATTTTGTTGATGCCGAATTATGTAGGGAGAAATGACCATGATCAGAATAAAATAAGGGAAATCAGAACTCACATGGAAAGACATAGGTGACCGTTTTTTCCATGTGCTGTTTGAGAGTGGAATAACTGAATTATTGTGAAGGTGGTTCGATGAACCCTCTGCCAGACACTTAAGTTTTATTTACAGAGTAGTGCTGTAGATGTAGATGTAGTTGTCCCAACTTGGGAGTTCTTTCAGCTCTTTGAGCTAGTCCTACACATTGTTAGGTAATTATGCGAAGACCTCCGTTCCACCAAAGTGAAGCACTGGAGATGAATTAATTGTTTAAAATGTATGGGCTGCTGATACGCTACACCATTTAATTATGCTTATGAACTGAGAATTACATAAGAATTTTCCTTAAAAACCTTTTTTTCAGAGGCTAAAGGTAGATAGCCATGTATGCGTCAATTTGTTAGACCTTTGAAATGACATGACATTTATACATTACCAATAATCACTAAACTATTATGGAAGGTGTGTTTGTATCC
Source organism: Schistocerca serialis cubense (assembly GCF_023864345.2). Classification (NCBI taxonomy): domain Eukaryota; kingdom Metazoa; phylum Arthropoda; class Insecta; order Orthoptera; family Acrididae; genus Schistocerca; species Schistocerca serialis. The sequence goes on from NC_064644.1 coordinate 423,169,642, forward strand.
TGTCAATTCAGAAAACTTACAGGAACAATTTTTGCTCATATGCTAAGGGACTGTGCTTTTCATTGTAGACTGAGAATAATGATTTTTTCCAAAACTGTAGGTAATTCAACATTGAATTTTGAGGGAAAAAATTAAGCTGTTCTCTTACATGTTTGATAGCATACTTGTACGGTACTGTTTTACATCTCAATTCTGCAAAGAATGGTGCGAGGGAAAGCAACTCAGTGAAGTGAATGATTTGCTCCAGTACTCACGAATGTGTCACAGCAGGTTGTAGATAGTGGTTAAAGGGACAAGGCCCACGTTGGTGTGCAGGATAGCAGACATGACCAGTAAGTTCTGGGACCCGGAGGTGGCCTGGTAGGCAGCGACACAGTGGCTCCCCTTGTGGGCTTACCACCAGCTCTTGGCCCACTGGACAGGGTCCCTGTTGGAACACTCGGTAGCAGTGGCCATCAGCTGGCCATAGCACCAGCTGCCATCCTTGCAGAGCACACGGGTTGCGTGCAGTGTCACGGGCCCACCGTGGAGGTAACACAATCCCAGGCGCAGCAGAAGCAGCAGGGTCCGGGTTTGAGGTTGTTCCTTGACACACCATGAGAATGACCAGCAATGCCCACACCAGAGGTATCTCCTGCAGCAGTGAAACATTTTTTTCACTGAATAGTATGCACCCAAATCTACAAAAGTTAATTTTGCACTTACTTTTTCAAGTGGAAAACTTATTGCTTTCAAGACATGATTTTTTTTTTTTTTGGGGGGGGGGGGGGGGGGTGAATCTTCTTTGAAAATATTTGAATTTCAGAAATTAATTGTACTTAAAGTAAAGACAACCTTACAGCTATGGACATCAAAGGATAAAACATGTTTTTCAAGGCCTGCAGGCCATTACATTTAAGTATGGGTATTCTGTGACAACCCTCATTTGTGGAAATTTCTACAAAATCATTTACTAGACAAAAGACTCATTTGACTGTCTGGAACAACTGTGCCAAAGAAGTTAATACAAGATATGTTGAATCATCACAAAAGTGATGTGTTAATTGTATATCGTATTTCAGAAGCCCACCTGAATGTTAATGGATGTGCATACCAAAAAGTAAGAACATTTGGACATTTACATTCATGACACACTGTGGAAGCTGTGAAATACATACTAAGAAAAGAATGCGAAAATACAGTAATTTCATTGAACTGTTAAACTTTGTTTAATTTGCTAAAATCAGTAGATCCTCCAAGATATGAGAAATTAACTGGATTTTACATCAGTGCTTGGCAGAACATGATAATAATATTAAAAAAGGAAAATACTTCCTAATCCTGCAGAACATTAGGAAGTGTTTTACATTTTAATATTAATATGAAAATTTCCCTGGGAAGCACATCAACAATAAAAATCAGGATAGTATTTTAAGATTTTTGGATGTTTACTCAGCTGCATATTTTGGGAAAGCAAGTATCATTCCAGAATGAAAGTTTTACTTTGCAGCAGAGTGTGTCCTGATGTGAAATTTCGTGGCAGAATACAACTGTGTACCAGACTGAGGCTCAAACTTGGGACCTTTGCCTTTCATGGGCAAGTGCTCTCCTGACTGAGCCACCAAAGCATGACTTGTGACCCATCCTCACAGCTTTAGTTCCACCAGTAACTCATCTCCTACCTTCCAAACTTTACAGAAGCTCTCGTGTGGAACTTGTAGAACTAGCACTCCTGGAGGAAAGGATATTGCGGAGACATGGCTTAGCCATAGTCTGGGGATGCTTCCACATTGAAATTTTCACTCTGTGGTGGAGTGTGTACTGATACGAAACTTCCCAGCAGATTAAAACTGTGTCAGACCAAAAGACTAACTTGGGACTTGGGCAAGTTCTGTACCAACTGAGCTTCCCAAGCACAACTCACGACCTGTCCTCATAACTTTACTCCTCCCAGTACCTCATCTCCTACCTTCTGAACTTCACAGAAGCTGCCAGGAAGTTTCATATCAGTGCACACTCCACTGCAGAGTGAAAATTTGATTCTGGAAACATCCCCCCAGGCTGTAGTTAAGCCATGCTCTGCAGTATTCTTTCTTCCAGGCGTGCTAGTTCTACAAATTTCGCAGGAGGTAGTCTGTGAAGTTTGGAAGGTAGGAGACAATTTACTGGTGGAAGTAAAACTTTGAGGATGTGTTGTGAGTCATGCATGGGTGACACAGTCTATAGAGCACTTGACCACGTAAGATATAAGGTTCCAAATTAAAGTCTTGGTCTGGTACACAGTTTTAATCTGCCATGAAGTTTCAAGTATCCTTCCATTTCAGAGAGGATGTTTTTGTGACTGCAAACTTAATTGTTAATCACTCAATACAAAAACATTGGTGTGTTTTACATATAACTGCCAGATTAAGCCAAAACTGCCTAGGGAAGCACTTTTTCCAGACTTTACAAATTTGATGCTTTGAGCAACAGTTTCATAACATTTGTACAAAAAACAAAATGTGCATTTCAATACTCATGATAGATGCAACATTATTCTATCATCTATTGGGAGTGTTGTTGCTGAGGATGCAAGTTCCCTTCACCCTTTAACTGTGTTGATGTTATAATAATGGCAGAAGAGACCAACACAGATAGTAACAAAAATTTTTCCAGTCATAGGTAAAACTAGGTTTTCAGTCCACTTCTTATACGAAAGCATAAAGCACAAACAGAGCAACAGTCATCATAAGCTGCACACTGAACTTGTCCCAATAGCAAAAACCAGACAGCCCAGAACAAAAGCAGGGCCATTGCAAATGTAGCAATATAACAAAATACTGGGCACTTCATACTGTATGGAAGAAGTGATTACTGTCCTATACCAATGCAAGATGCATGGCTTATGCAACACGCTTTTTCTGCCTTTTGCAGCTAGAGCTGATGGCTGTCATAGTAGTATGGCCCAGCATCTTATACAACACACTTTTTCTGCCTCTTGCAGCTAGAGCTGATGGCTGTCATAGTAGTGTGGCACAGCATTTCCGAGTCACTACCGATACCCAATGCAGGTGGAGATACTAAATCCCTTGCTCTTGAAATCATTATGTAAAGCTGATAATGGCTGTGTTTGTGCCATTGCCAGTTGTGGAAAGTTGGTAGACTTGGCTGAGCTCTCTGCCAAGGGATCAAGCAGCAGGACCCCGTCTGCTTAGGCCAACGTGCCTCGATACTAGCCGGCCAGTGTGGCCGAGCAGTTCTAGGTGCTTCAGTCTGGAACTGCGCGACCGCTACGGTTGCAGGTTCAAATCCTGCTTCGGGCATAGATGTGTGTGATGTCCTTAGGTTTAAGTAGTTCTAAGTTCTAGGGGACTGATGACCTCAGATGTTAAGTCCCATAGTGCTGAGAGCCATTTGAACTTTGATACTATGGAGGCGATGGAGTTGGCAACATGCCAGAGGCCCCCCGGGTGACTCGCCAATCTTTGACGGGTTCATGCTTGGCTACCACGGGGCTCCATCCTTTGGAGCATCTTTTCCCTTCCATGGTGCATGTCTAAACTCTTGCTATTCTGTTTCACCTCCATTGGGGGACTCATTGTTATTGGGAATGTTGTGCATTGTCTGTCGCTGACACGAGAACAGTCTCACCACTGTTTTTTGTTCCATTTTCCTTTCTTTGTTTCTCTTCTCCCATCCTTCCTCCACTGTGGTGTTTGAAGTTCCTCTCTTTCTTCTTCCTCCCTGTGTACTCATGAAGGCCAGACCGTGTGTCTGACACATAACAGGTGATTGGCTAATGCCTAATGCCCAGTCCAGGTCAACAGGTAGAGTTCACATGTACCCCCTGGTACAGGCAAGGCCCAGGGTGGGGTGGTTGCCTGAGCTGCTACTTTCCAAAATTGCTGAATGTTCCCTCTATCAGGTGTTTGGGAGGTGTGTATAAACACCTAAGGTGGGTGTGCCCCTTTGTGAAGGGGCCCCTAATTGGAAGGAGCGCGTCATCGGAGACTCTGGAAATCATGGGAGATTTTCACGCGATGAGCCAATCATTTTCACAATCAGCGTCTACTAAACGTAAACGGAATGAGGCTAACAATTCAAAGGCCCTTCCGGCTGCACCACGGTTCCTTGTGGTTTCACGTACTGAAGACGGTCAGTCCTTTGCAGTGGCAAATCCATTTATTATTCAGAAAGGTGTTAATGCAGTTGCCTGCCCTTTGAAATCCTGCTCTCGTTTACAGAATGACACTTTGCTTTTGGAGATTACTTCTGATTCTCAAGCACAACTTCTGCTTGCCACCTCACTTCTCCATGGCAGTCATGTTCATGTCGAGGCCCATAGAACTTTGAATTATTGCCATGGTGTTATTTACACTAGGCTGCTCGATGGTATGACTGGGACCGAAATCCAATCATACCTCTCTGATCAGATTCTCATTGTCATTCATCAGGTGATGAAAAAGGTAGATTCCTCCTTAGTGCCCACATGCACTCTTTTTCTCACCATTGAGAGCGGTGCTTCCGTCCAAGATCGAAGCAGGCTATGAAATTATCACAGAACCCGAGGCACTGATACCAGTTTCATCTTTTCAACCACACTAAAACGTCTTGTCAACACCCAGACAAATGTGTAACCTGTGGCAGGGATGCGCATGAGGGTGATTGTCTGGCTCCTTCTCCCCGCTGTGTCAACTGCGATGGTGGCCATGCTGCCTCCTCTCCGGATTGTCCCGTGTATCTTGATGAGTGATCCATTCAGGAAATCTGCATAAAGGAAAAAGTGTCTTACCCAGTCCGCCACACACCGTTGGGTGGCTTGCGGAGTATCAATGTAGATGTAGAAGTTATTGGCTAGTTGCAAACTCTGCATTCTACTGTCTGGCACTTATAGTTATGTTCTTGCTACATCTCGGTCCATGAAGGACATGGCCATGCAGACTTGCGACCTCCAATTCAGCTCTGGGGTTGTGAAATTGCCCAGTGTCAAGATAGTATTGCCATCCCCTTGTCCAGCTGTGCAACAAGCCGTCAAACTCTAACCTCAAGGGGTGTAGCCACCAGCTACACAACTGATGGGCTGGAAAGGACACGAGTAGTACTCTTTGAAGACTTCCTACATCCCTCCAGCTAACCAACACCTGAGTCTTTCTCTGCTAACCAGAAAGGCTCGAAGATGTCCCACAAAGGCAAATGGTCTTCTCCTCCGCCAACTCGAAGATCCTCTTTGACGGTGTCACCACGTGATACCTTCGCCTGACCGTCCTCCGTGTCGCCAGTGCGCACCACCAACCATTTTTCTGCATTGGGCTCCACAGGCCGACAGCACAAGAAAGCCGATGCTTCTGTGGACCTCATAGAGCAGGCAGGATCTTCGTGCTTTTGTGCCCTGTAGCAGCAAGTCTCGGCAGGCTGGCACTTGGCAGCCACTGAGGTGAAACCCCTTTATTATTTCCTCATCATGACTCTACTGCAGTGGATCATTCACGGCCTTTGTTCCCACAAAGTGGATTTATGGTTGCGTTTAAAATTGCAGTGTCCCCTTGTACTCTTCCTTCAGGAAACAAAATTGCGTCCTCACAACCGCTTTGAGCTTTCGTATTTCTTCCCAGTCCATTTTGACTTCCCCCTGAGGTCGGCATTCCATCTTTTGGGGGAGTCATACTGCTCATACGGAATGATGTTCGTAGTCAACCTATATCCTTGACTAAGCGTGTTCAAGCTGTTGCAATTTGCCTTTTCCTTCCTCACCTGACATTTTCCCTTTTTACCATTTGTGTCTTTCCGTCATTCGATGTCACAAGGGCAGATTTCCTCCAGCTTACGGGGCAGCTACGTCACCCTTTTCTGCTACTCGGTGACTTTAATGAACATCATCCTCTTTGGGGTTCTCCCAGAACCTGTCAGAGAGGTGCCCTCTTGGCTGACTTTCTTAATCAACTTAACCACTTCTGCCTTAACACAGGAGCATCCACATTCCTTTCCAACTCCTCACACACCTGTTCCCATTTGGACTATCCTTCTGCACAGCCCAGCTTGCTCATCATCTCAAGTGGTCCATTCTTTCTGGCACCTCATAGGCGACCATTTCCCATGTGCTACTATCCCTTTGCTGACTCCTACACCACCTGCATGTACACCCAAATGGCAGCTTACTAAGGCAGACTGGTGGCTTTACTCCTCCCTGGCGACCTTCAAAGAACAATATTTCCCCAGTTGGGATGACCACATGGAAGATCTTACAAATGTTATCCTTACTGCTGCAGAACATTTCATTCCTCGCATACCACACCGTGTCCCAGTCCCTTGGTGGACTGAGGCATGCTGCGACACAATTCGCATGTGGAGACGTGCTTTCTGCATTCATTATAAACAGATGTGTGTACAGTGTCGTCGCGTTCTTTGGGATAGCGAAAAAGTTGGCTGGATTTCATTCACTAGTTCTTTGAACAGTTCCACCCCTTCCTCTGTCGTGTGGGTCAACCTCCAATGGCTCTCAGGGAACAAGATCCATTCCCCAATTTCTGGCCTGACAGTAGCAGATGATACCATCATGGAGCCTACTGGTATCTCGAACACCTTGGGCCGCCATTTTGCGGAAATTTCAAGCTCTTCCCACTATCACCCTGCCTTCCTCCATTGAAAACGAGTGGATGGGGCTCGGGTAATACCCTTTTCTTCTCAGTATCGTAAGTGCTAAAATGCTGCCTTTACTATGAGGGAGCTAGATCATGCTGTCAGTTCATCCCAGTCCTCCGCCCCAGGGCTAGACGCTGTCCACATTCAGATATTGCAGCACCTTTCTCTTTCAGGCAAGCACTTTCTGCTTAATACGTACAACAGCATCTGGGCATAGGGCACATTTCCTGAATGCTATCTTGAAGCCACTGTCATACCCATACCTAAGCCACATAAGGACACACACCTTCCTTCTAGCTACCACACCATCTCTCTCACCAGTTGTGTTTGCAAGGTTATTCATGCTCGGCTGGTATGGTGGCTAGAGTCTCGCAATTTTCTAACCACTGCACAGTGTGGATTTACAACTCGCCGTTCTGCAGTTGACCATCTGGTCACTTTGTCCACCCATGTCGTGAATGGTTTTCTGTGGAAATCACAGACTATAGCCATGTTTTTAGATTTAAGAAGGCCTACGACACCTGCTGGAGAACTAGAATCCTCTGTATTACCCTCTACATGTGGAGCTTCCTTAGCCATCAGCCTCGTTTCCTTTAGGAATTTTTAAAAGACCGTGTTTTCAAGGTGTGTGTGGGTTCTGCCTTGTTGGACAGCTTTATCCAGGAAAACGGTGTGCCTCAGAGTTCCGTCCTGAGTGTTGTCCTCTTTGCTATCGCCACTAACGTGTCTTCCCCTGGGCATCTCTCGCTCCCTTTTCGTTGACAATTTTGCCATCTATTGCAGTTCTCCATGGACCTGTCTCATTGAGTGGTATCTTCAGCAATGTCTCGATTGTCTTTACTCTTGGAGCATCGACAATGACTTTCGTTTTTCCACGGTCAACCCAATTTTATGAATTTCTGGTGGTGCAATTGGTTTCTCCCACCATCTTTACATCTTGAGTCTGTAACTTTTCCTTTCATTGAAACTACGAAATTCCTGGGGCTCATGCTCTATAGGAAACTCTTGGTCCTGCCAAATGTCTTACCTGGCAGTCCACTGTACATGGGCCCTTAAAAGTCCTATATGTCCTCAATGGTACTCCCTGGGTTTCAGGTTGGAACACCTTCCTCCATTTGTACTGGTCCCTTGTCCATTCGAAACTAGACTACGGGTGCTTTATTTATGCGTCTGCATGTCTGTCCCTCTCACGCTGTCTCGACACTATCCACCATCGTGGCATCCATTTGGCCACTGGTGCCTTTTACACTAATCCGGTTGAGAGTCTATATGCCGAAGCTGCTGACTATCACAGTCCTACCACTGTGACTTTCTCCTCAGCAGATATGCATGCTGTTTGTCTGCCATGCGCGGCCACCTATCCTATGCCTCCTTCTTTGATAACTCCTTTGATTGTCAGTATGGGATGCGTCCTTCTTCTCTGTTACCTCCTGGAGTCCGCTTCCGACACTTGCTCCGGCGGATTAACTTCACACTATCTGCAACTTTTCCGGTGGGTGTGAACCCTTCACCACTTGGCTTCATGCAGCGGCCCGTGTTCACCTTGGCCTTCAGTTCCTTCACATGGAACTTTGCAATAGTACCTTTGTGCACACTGATAGCTCTCGGACTGACCGTGGTGTTGGGTGTGCCTTCGTCATTGGAGCTGACGTTTTTCGGTATCGTCTTCTGGCACACTGCTCAGTATTTACAGCAAAGCTCTTCACCCTGTATCAGATCACAGAGTACATCTGGAGACGCAGGCTATTCAATTGTGTCCTCTGTTCGCTCTCTCTCAGCACCCTTCATAGTCTCTGTGCACTTTACACCTCCCATGCTGTAGTGCAACAGGTCTAGAAAACTGTCACTTGCTCACTCTTCATGGAGCCACCGTGATGTTTGTGGGTCCCTGGTCATGTCGGTCTACCAGGAAACGAGGCTGCTGACACTGCTGCCAAGGCTGCAGTTCTCGTACCGCAGCCCACAAGTTCCTGTATTCCCTCTGATGATTCGTGTGTTACCATCTGTCAGAAGGTGGTGTCATTTTGGCACCGCCTTTGGTCCTCCCTTCATGGGAATAAGATCCAGATTATTAAGCTCTCCAAGCGACTTGGATGACCTCTTTTGGCTCTCCCGCCAGGAGGACGTCATTTTAACTGGGTTGCATATTGGGCACTGCCTTTTTAGCCATCGCCATTTGTTAAGTGGTGCTCCCCCACCTCTTTCTGCACATTGCACCGAAGTTTTAACTGTCCACCATTTCCAGATGGAATGCCCATTTTTTAACTGTTTACGTTCCTGCTTGGGTTTGCTGTTCGAGTTATCAGCCAACGACACGCGAGCTGTTGACACCGTTTTACTTGTTATCGATCGTAGCAGTATGGCGAAGGCCATTTAATTTTTGGTTCTGGACCTCCATTTCTCTGTGGTGTATTTTATAGCCCTTTCTCCACATCCCTGGTTTTAGCTCTCTTCTGTTACATCGAAACCATGTACATGGGCTCACACCCAGCAGCCACCTTGCCTATGTGGTTATGTGCAGGGTAGCAGGGGTGCAAGCTATAGTAGTGAGTGTTTAGCATGAGGTTGTGGCCAGTGCATGGTGGGTGGTTGCTGGAGTGCCGGGTCCCTGGGTTGGAGGTGGCTGTGGCACTTGGGGTGCTGATTCTGACTGCATTCACAGTCAGAGCAGTCATGAACTTGTGACTGCCCTTGACGTCAAACTGTTGATGCTGCCTGTGGTCCACAATGTCCCATTCGGTCCATCTTGGATGCTGGCCAAACACGTGCATCCAGACACAGGTGTACTGTGTACAGGCAGATCTGTACGCAGCAAGGGGCGCAGGAGGTCTAGGAAGGTTTGGTGCCTGTACCAGTAAAATATTTCGGCCTAACTGGCCCCGTTGACGGGGACAGACCTGTACGTGGTAGTGAACCTGTGAATCAGTTCCTCAGATGACGTCGTCAGCAATGCCTGACGCATTTGAGCTTTAAATGTCCTGATCATCTGTGTCCCCGAATGGGGCTGGGTGGAAGGGAAATGATGGTCAGAAGCTCACTCCCATTGTGGTGACAGATGGCCTCGAACTGCAACTACGTGAACTGGGAATAATTGTCAGTGTATGTTGCTTTCCTTCGATCACAAAGATTATAGAGAGAGAACAGATGGGTCGCCGTTGACAAAATGTATGCCACAAAGGGGAAGTTTGAGAAAATGTCCACAGATAGCAACCACATAGCTCCCTGAAATAGTCCAGCAAAATCAGAGTACACTGTCTCCCATGAGTAATCTCAGTGTAATCATGAAGAGAAACGTAGTGCCTGGGCCATTTGGTTTAAGGAGCAGGTATGACAGGACCTACATGCTTATTAAATATCAGCGCCAACACAAGGCCAGAATAAATGCTGTTGAGCTAACATCTTCATGTGCATCACCCCCAATGCGAGGTATGAAGTAGCTGGAGGATGTGGGTCCTGAGTGGGAGGGCAAATGACGAATTGGCATTCACAGTCACGAGAGGCCAGAGTCAGAGACGCAATTTGTGGCATTGAGCGTGTCTCATTGGTGAAATAGTTATGAAATGTCAGGTCTGCTTTATTTGGTAAGTGTTCCAGCCTGTGCAGCTACACCACTGACAGGACTTTACACAGATCTGGATTACTGGCCACCACTGTAGCTTACCTCTCATGGTGTCTGTGGGAATTTGTCCAGGGTATGATACAGGTGCTGATAGAGTGCAAGACACAAAAGAAACAGTTTTCATGTCCTTGAACTCTGTGTTGAGGCCAATGGAAAGGCATGACAAAGCGTTAGTGTTGGCATATTGGGTGGAGGGGCGAAAGTGGATTTTGTAGCTATACCCATTTTGAAACGATGCCCACTGCACTGTCTTTTCTGGGAGCAAAGGTTTATGGTCGTTAAAACGTACCAGATAGGACTAACAGGGGAAACTGAACGTATACAGAGGAGGGCAGCACGAATGGTCACACGTTTGTTTAATCCATGGGAGTGTCTTACAGAGATACTGAAGGAAGTGAAATGGCAGGCTCTTGAAGACAGGGGTAAGCTATCCCGAGAAAGCATATTAACAAAGTTTCAAGAATTCAAACAATCATTCTTCCCACGCTCCTTACGTGAATGGAAGAGGTACTGGTACAATGGGACGTATCCTCATCCATTAACCTCACGGCGGTTTGCACAATATAGATGTGGATGAAGATGCTGTATGATCAAACAGGCATCGATTGCAAAGATCTGGGAGGAGACTAAAAAGTAGGAAGGCTACCCAAAATAGCGTACAGCAAATGGGCAACAATAAATTTCCGTGGGAATCTTGTCCAGTTTTGATGTAAGTTGGTGTAACCTTCAAGTCTTAATGGAAGATCCATTCGCAGAATGCAGTTGATTGCCATCAGTATTAGACGAGAAGAAGGGTAAACTGAGAGATCAGCACTTGTGTCAGTAAGAAATTGCAGCTTACTAGAGCGCTCGGTTATAAACAGTTAACGGGTATCCAATGTGAAATATGCTGCTGTCGCAACTTATTTACGACACCCTTCCCTTGTCACAAAGTGCTCGGTACTGTCGATCTCCAGTTCCAATATTTGTATGACATCAGCAGACATTCTCCCTGGTGGACGAAAGTTTGCTCGCCTGGAAGGAGGTTACCGTCCCGACACACATGTGGAGCGCTGTATTTGTAGGACCGCCACTTGCTGAAGTTGCGCCCACACCTGACGCAGAACGGCACAGAATCGAACGGAGTGTTCTTAGGTGCACAAAAATGTTCCAGTGTGCACGCGCGTGTTAATAACAATGGACAACAAGAAGCGACGTCCAAACCGAGCGATGCACTAACGAACCATTTCCTTTGATGTACCGACACAGCGTGCAAGTTGTTCGTTGTTGTGCAGAGTGGCGCGGTTTGTGGCACACACAGTGTGCGCCAAACGACTTTTCTTGATTTTGTGAGGTGTGTCCAGTGTGGGCGCGGCGGCTGTAGGTAGTTCAGCTACTTTTTCTTGCAGTGATTCCAGACAAGTCTGTTTACCTGCCAGCGTGTGAAGACGACGAAGTAGTTGAGATGGTGTGCAGTCGCCGAATTCTTCAGTATGAAGCAATTTTTCAAGTCGTTATATTCAGATTGCGACAAGACATACTTGATGAAAGCGTAGTTTTCAGTGCTTGGTGGTGAAGCTAGGGTGCCTTTGTATTTCCGTAGCCATTTACTCGTTAAGTGCATCGTTCTGTAGTCAGCATCGCTGGTTCTCTAAACTTTCTCAATAGTGTTCCTCAAAAGGAACGTTGCCTTCCCTTCAGGGATTCTCATTTGAGTTCCCGAGGCATAATTTCTCATATATTCTTTCGTGGTTGTCGAATTAATTTTTCACTTGACCTCGCTACGGGGGCAGCTGGCAGTGGGTGGTTTACACGTTCTATAGTCCGCTTTGAGAATGCTTCGCTACCTGGATTGGAATCTTCCGCTGACCGAGACGTCATCGCCTATAAGACATGGCGTTGTGGAATCGACCCGAAGTCCCCAAGTACTGGTACCTTGTACCACTAGTAATCATTTCCTTTCCTGTTCCACTCGCAGAGACACCGAGGGAAAAACGACTGTCTATACGCCTCCGTATGAGCCCAAATTTCTCATTATCTTCGTGGTCCTTACGCGAAATGTGTGTTGGCAACAATAAAATCGTTCTGCAGTCAGCTTCGCCGGTTCTCTAAACTTTCTCAATAGTGTTCCTCAAAAAGAACGTTGCCTTCCCTCCAGGGATTCTCATTTGAATTCCCGAGGCTTATACGTAACAGTTGCTTATTGTTCGAGGCTACCAGTAACAACTGCTGCGGTGTTTTCCGTTAATCCGACCTGGTACAGAACACAAACATTCGAGCAGTACTCAAGAATAAGTCGCACCAGCGTCCTGTATACGGTCTGCTTTACAAGTGAACCACTCTTTCCTTAAATTGTCCCAATAAACAGATGTCGACCTTTCGCCTTCCCTACCACAGCTCTCGCATGCTCCGCCCATTTTATATCGCTTTGCAACGTTATGTCCAGATATTTAAACGACTTGACTGTGTCTAGCAGGACACTACTAATGCTGTATCCGAACATCCGCTTTAATTTACATTTTTCTACATTTAAAGCGTCCGCCCCCGGTAGCTGAGTGGTCAGCGCGATAGAATGTCAATCCTAAGGGGCCGGGTTCGATTCACGGCTGGGTCGGAGATTTTCTCCGCTCAGGGACTGGGTGTTGTGTTGTCTAAATTATCATCATTTCATCCCCATCGACGTGCAAGACGCCGAAGTGGGGTTACATCGAAAGACTTGCACTCGGCGAACGGTCTACCCGGCGGGAGGCCCTAGTCACACATTTTTTATTTACAGTGCATTTAAAGCTAGCTGCCATTCATTACACCAAAGAGAAACCTTGTCTAGGTCCAGTTACTCAGCTTTGGCACTTTACCGAACACCGCAGCGTCGACAGCAAACAACCGCAGGTTGCTGCCCACCATGTCAGCCAGATCATTAATGTATATAGAAAACAATAGCAGTCCTATCACTGTTCTCTGGGTCACTCCTGAGGATACTCTTCTCTCTGACGAACAGACGCCGTCGACGGCAACATATTGGATTGTATTACTTGGGAAGTCTTCGAACCACTCGAGCAATGCTTTCTAGATAGCGCTGTTCGTGAACATAAGCTTCTTGGTCCCAAGAACATTTATTGTATTCGAACGGAGGACATGTTCAAGGATTCTGTAGCAAGAGATATTGGTCCGTAATATTGTGGTTACGAGGTGATGTGCGACAAATTGGCTGTACTGTATATCCGACCAGAACGATTTAATTACTCGACGCGCTTGTGCACGAGAGATTTTGCGCGGCGCGGTTTATCGTTCAGGCACGCCACTAAATTTTTCCATTGCGCGATGCGATCGTTCCAGCACGATTTGGGAACACGGGGTCACCAAATGCGTGAAAAATACAGTTTATTTACGTAAGCTCAGACGCAGCGCGGAGAATCAGAGTTTACAGTGCTCACGTAAACTATGTAGCAGACGATTCACTGCTGTTCGCATCACTGCCCACGAAGTCACAATGAGAATCCTGCCCTGTTCCATCAGACTGGTGTGCGGTAATGACGTCACAGTTAGACAAGATGAAATAACCGATGGCTGTTTCCGTGGCAACTGAGATCTGTGGAAGGGTCGGCACCCGTGGAAGCGGGGCCGGGCTTCGACTCCCGGACATGGCGCAGGCGCCGGTGGCGCTGGCAGCGGCACAAGTATCTGACACGGCGCTCACGCTCCGGTGCGTATACGCAGGCGCGTCAATCGCCACAACAGTGGTGAGAAATATCACGTTTTCGATGTTACCTGGCAGACACAGTATTTATCAGAAGTGTTCTTGGGTCAAGAGGAATTTGTGCGAGACTAGTCGCGGACTTTGGCCAGTGCCTTTCTGTGGGTACTCCACTGTATGGGGAGAGCCATTACACAAACAAAGTTACGATAATATTTTCTTTTTTTTCCAATCTCAATTCTCTCAAGTTGTATTAGCGGTCTAGACGCCCCTTGAACCTGTTTTTCATCCATCTTTTTCTTCTGCTTGCAACAAAGTAGACCAGTTACACAGCAGCAGTATCTTCATCGTCCAACATTCCGAGAAACAGGATTACTGCACAGTATTATTGTGGAGCCTAGGGAGAGTGTCAATAATATTATTTACCGTGTAGGGAGGGGCTTTAAGGTACGCACTTTAGAGCTCGTGTCTACTAGACCTTTCTGCATCTAATGATCCCTGAATATGGACCATCCCTCCTGGAACACCCTATACAACATGTATATAAGTTACAAGTATTAGTATTTAAAATATTCAGTCAATTTATCTGCCTTTTCTTGCCTCGTTTAGACAGTTTTTTGTGAAAATTCGTATTATGTATTGTGCTTCTTTCTACGGTATTCGATTCGTCATCTATCCGATAACCGTTTCATAGTTTGAACTGTAAATATTTATTTTCCTGGTGCAATAATTTTTTTGTTCTAAATGAGTTATGTTTAGGTTTCAGAGTATGACGTTATAGTACCATTTTCATTACGTCGTCTAATGCATGTTCTCTACGTCACTGGACAAAGCCGACTGGTAGATCGCAATGTCGACTTTATGCTTCAGATGGATCCTTGCAGCTTTGTCACTTGATTTAATACTGCCGGCTGCCGAGATGTCACTCTGTAGTGCGCACTTTGAAATGCATTTCCACATAGCGCTATCCGTTCTAATGTTTTCATTGATTCCGAGAGAAATTATTTTTTTAAATTCCGCTGCGTATGAGAAACAAAATACTGCCTTTTCTGTATCGGTCAGATTTATACCATTTCGTCATTTGTTAAATTTTTAATTGCGGCGAAAGTGTGGCGCCGGAGAGGGGGGGGGGGGGGGGGTGCTGTCACTGGTCGTACTACTGCGCTAGATTTCTAAGATACTTGTAAAGAGAGCTTGCGTGTTGAAAGTAAAATTCATTGCACTAAAATTGACTGAGAAGTTTCGGGACCCTATCACTACTGTTGGTTTAGTGACAGTTTTATCTTATTGTAAATTCTCTTAAATAGAGCGTGTGGGGGGGATGTGACATGGAGCTGGCGAAGCTTTCCAAAAAACGAAAATATGTAGCGATTAAAAGAATTTCTGAATGACAACTCCTTCTACTCAATAGATGAATTCTTAGATATGAAGTAGTAACT
Organism: Schistocerca serialis cubense; assembly: GCF_023864345.2. NCBI lineage: Eukaryota > Metazoa > Arthropoda > Insecta > Orthoptera > Acrididae > Schistocerca > Schistocerca serialis. The sequence goes on from NC_064644.1 coordinate 423,184,970, forward strand.
GAAAAAAATTAATTATTTTATGTAAAGAAAACTTATGTTAAAGTGACACGTTCCACATCATTACGAAATGTCGTATTCATGATATATGGAACAGGGATTTATGTATGTATGTATGTATGTATGTATGTATGTATGTATGTCTGTCTGTCTGTCTCTCACCGACCTATTCTTCACGAATGAAGAAAAAGTGCATTCTTATTTACTTTCCCGGAACATCCCCCTACTCTATAAAAATATTGATTACATGACTCTAATACTAGAACCAAAAACAACTTTTACGTGGAGTTAAAGGGCGGCGTAGCTTTGTGCAGAAAGAAGTGTGCTAAATGGGTGTGCGTATTTTCAAGATCCTTGTAGACTGGACTTACCGCCCACTTTTTTATGCCTGTTAGTAAAATTTTCTAACCATCCACTGGTTCCACAGTAATGGTGATTTATAAAGTAGGAAAGTAACTTTACTTTAAAAAAAATAAAGCAAAGTTACTGCAAGTTAAAGTATGCAATAATAATTACTTAACAAATACTTAGACAAAACCGTAGGGCTCCCCGTACCGGGACTGAACAACGTGACCACTTTCCAATATTAAGCAACGCACGTTACTTGGTCAGTGCGAGCACGGAAAGTGGTCGCGGAAAATATCGACGCCACCAGCTGCACCGGCTTGCTGTTAAGCTTATTAAATTTATGGACGATGAAGAGGAAGGAGTAGTACCTGTGCTGAAGGAAAAAGCAGTGGAACGTGTAAGCAAAATGTTAAAGTTCAGCAACTCTATGGTGTGTAAGATACGGCAAGAGGAACATTATACCGAACGGAGTGAGAATCATCACCATAAAGAAGCAGACGCGAAGTACATACAATAAATTTGACGATATGGGTAAATAGGTTAGTAGGCGTTAATTTCCGCAACATTGTGAACAATAGAAAGAAACAGCAACTTTGCGAAAACGTACAGCTTTTGGACGTCAAGGCAGTTGTGAAATTCTGAGAGCTAAAGCAGTCAGAGATTTATTCGTAGAAATTACACTTGGTTAGTGAGTTACTTATTTCATAGATCATTCTAGCTTAGCGGCCGCTGCTTCGCTCGCTTAGTCTGTATGGTCTGCGCAGATTTCTTTCTTTAATTGAACTTTTATGTTTTTCGCAAATTACATCAACTAAACTTTTCATGGTAAATAAGGCCATAGGAAAATGGTCTTCTCCGAATGTACTTTTTAAGCAAAAAGCGATTCTGGAAACTGGAGTCGGTCTGCCTTTTGCGTTCTTGTGTTGATGTTTCAGTAGAAGCTTTCATGCCCTAACACGCATTTCTTCGAAAGCAAATGCCAATTTTTCAAAGATTTAGCTTAACATGTTTTAATATAACGAAATATTTTAATAAAAATTTTCATCCCCTGTTTCACTGGCTTAGGGTTTAAAACACTTAAAGACGTATTTTTAAATTTCTAACCGAGAAGTCAAATATCAGTTTACATTGGTGTCGCTGCTTTATTAGTCATTTAATAATATATTTAAAAACTTTTTACCTCTTTAGTCGCTGAATTTCCAAAAGTGCTGAAATTGTATTTTTTATTTCTGGCCGAGAAACCAAATACCAGTTATCGTAGCTTCAAAAGTGCCTTAATAGAGACACATTTTCGAAAACCTTTTAATCTCCTATTTCACTTCGAAAATGCCCTCTTAAACAACGTCTACAGTACGAGGTCAACACTCTCCCTACATTTCAAGTTTGTCTCCTTAGCGGTTTGGGCTGGGCGATGATGAGTCTGTCAGTCAGAACATTTCCATTTATATGTAGAGATTAACGATCAACGTTAAGATGTGGTACATGTCATTGGGAATAAATGTTGTAATAGTGATAGCGTGTGAGTAGTATCGCCAAACAAAAACTGCTGTTTGTATATAATTGGTATGCTATGCAGGGATTCGCGTATAGACGTGTATGACAGTGTTCCACTCGTAAGAATATCGGAGTGTACGCTGAAACGGCTTTTCCTTCCTGGTTCTCGTAATTGGCGAAAACAAGCCAATTCCATGCTCACTACATCAATATTTTAAAGGTCTTAACCAAGAGCCCAAGGAAGTGAAATTATTGCGGGAGGGAATTGGGGGGGGGGGGGGGGGGGGGCAAATGATACGTCGTCTGTGTGGAAAATTAAAGCGGGGAGGGGGACACCATTTTGTGTGTCGTGTTTGTGGAAAAATGCTCTCGAATCGGTCCTGAATATATGAAGTGCAACTGCTGAATGGGGCATTCGACATTTCTCAGAGACCCTCTGATTTCAAGGTCCTACCGAACTATGTCTAACAACGAAGTTCGAATATGAAAGGTCTGTTGTTGATGTCATACTGGCTGTGACAGTTGATTACGTACCTCCACGGATAAATGTTTTTTATTTTCGGTATTTCTTTTATAGTTGGGGCCTACAGCCATGCGATCATGCATGACCTCAGTTGCTTTTTTTGCACCCTGAAACAAAAGGGCAGCCTCGCAAACTTACTACCGGCATACAGTTTTACTGTCAAAAGGAAGAATCGATGTAAAATACGAAAGGGAAAACCTAAGGTCTCAGATGCTTGACACTGCACTCCTGCAGAAAATCACACAGCCCTATTTGTGCACTATCTGACAAATGTACGGACATCCCTATGTAATCCGGAACTGACCACCAGATGTCAAGAGAGGCGGGCCCGCCGCTGTAAAAAGAGGCAGGGAGAACTGTGTTGTCAGTAGAGAACCAGTAAGAGCAGAATGGGTCGGCCAGGAGAGCGTAATGACTTTGAACGTGGCCTAGTCACTGGATGTCATCTGAGTGACAAATCTATCGGGGATATTTCAAATCTTCTACAGCAGCCAAATTCGAGTGTTAGTGATGTGACTGTGAAGTGGAAACGCGAAGAAACCACCACAGCCAAACCAAGGCCAGGCAGAGCTCATGTACTGTCGGAGAGGAAGCGTCAAACATTGCGGAAGTTGTAAAAAATGGCATTAAATCAGCGGAAGAAATCACTCGCGTGTTTCAAAGTGCTACCAGCAGTCCAGCTGGTACAGTGGCTGTGCGTATGGAGATATAATGGTCTAGCAGCTCTTCAAAAATAACTTGCGTGGCTCAAAATAACTAAGTTCTACAAGGGCTCGCCCTCTCCTGTCCGGGAGGGAATGAAAGATTTAAAAGAAATTACAAGAACGAACGACGAGGGGTGGACCGCCATCATATCAGTGGCTCCCATGCGGCGCGAGGGCTGTTTGTGAAGAATCGGGGGTTGCTAGAGACGTGGAGGCCCTGTTACTCAAAGACCGCAGTACGCAATTGAGCGGATAGTGGAACAAGTGCATATCAGCCAACGATCAGTTATCAACATCTAGTACGACATCTTAAACAGGAAAAAGGTCGCCGCCCTCTGTGTTTGGGGACTGCTCACATCCAATCGCGCCGGACCGAAACAGCGGAAATAATGCAGTTGTGTCAGGCAGCTCCACATGATTTCTTTAGCCGCCTAGACTCCATGGACGACTGCTGTGTGTGTGTGTAGCACTATGACCCCGAGACACCACCGAAAAAGGCAGAGACCCAGCAATCAACAGGAGAGAGAATCTTGAGTGATCTTTGGAGCTGCTGTGGTGTGGTGCTAACAAATTATGTTCATAAAGGGCAAACTGTCACAGCAACAAATTTCGTGATGAGGTTATGAGAGAAACAGTCCGTCGCACTGCAAGAGAGGCGTTCTGCATCACGGTGTGCTTTAATGTTAAAGTTCTGAGAGCGTTCGTTCGTATGAATGAAATGGCTAGGGCCTGGTGCAAGTCTTTTGAGTTGACGCCACTTCAGCGACTTGCGCGTCGATGGGGATGAGATGATGATCATGATGATGAAGACAACACAACGCCCAGTCCCTGAGCAGAGAAAATCTCCGACCCAGCCGGGAATCGAAAAATGGTTCAGATTACTGGGCAATATGGGACTTAACTGCTGAGGTCATCAGTCTCCTAGAACTTAGAACTACTTAAATCTAACCAACCCAAGGACATCACACACATCCATGCCCGAGGCAGGATTCCAAACTGCGACCGTAGCGGTCGCGCGGTTCCAGACTAGCGCCTAGAACCGTTCGGCCACTCCGGCCGGCCTGGGAATCGAACCCGGGCCCTTTAGCATGGCATTCCGTCGCGCTGAACATTAAGCTGTTGGGGCGGACTTCGTATATGAGTCATCCAACGTATAGCTTCCTCCTGCGTATATCTTGCTAAAAGACCATGAAGTACCAACAGTTGTTTGGTTCATATTTCTAATGAATCTCATTTTTGTTGCCTGTATTCTGCCGAGGTCTTTGTTTAGTAGAATACATGTTTGTAAATCACATGTTAGGGTTCGTACGAATAGGTGTGGTACAGGGTCACTTTTGCTATTCGTGGCATTTTATGATCCCAGAGAAGATTTCTGACTAGACTGTAAAAACTGGATGCTTTCTGCGTTTTGCTGAGTATATCCTGCTTAATGGTGTTGTCTTCCGAGATCATGCTTCCTAGTTACTTCAAATGTGCAACAGATTCTACTTTGACTCCTTCTAGAAATATGTTTGAGGTTGTGATTCTTCAATTTCTCCCGGCGTATTTGTTGCTCGAACAGTCCACGGGTATACTGCCGGTTCATAGTGCCCGTTGGACACTATGAACCGGCAGTATACCCGTTGACTGTTCGACCATGTTTGAGGTTGTTCCTTAGTTGTTGATTGTCGTTTCTACTCTCTTTGTTTTATTTATTTCTAGTTCAAAGTTTTTGAATGTATTGTCTCAATCATTAAGTGTCTTCTGTGCTTCCGCCTCTCCCCATACCATCAATCATCAGGAAAAATTGAGAAAAGGGACAAGCACTATCAAGAAAAAAGTGCTTATCGCTTTTCTCAATTTTTATAACAACCCAATATTTCGAAGCAATGACATTTTACAAATAAAACATTACTCCTTTTAAAAAAAGTTTATTTAAAATCAAAACTTTTACCACTGCTGCTATGGCAAGTTGATCTGCTGGTTTGTTACCCGGTTATTAGTAAAAAATTGAAGAAAGACCTCTTATAACCGAGACCAAACAAACACCAATTATTCAGAACTAAAATTACTAGCACCGGTTTTGACTGGTCGGTTTTTTTATCCCTCCTTTGGAGGCTGAATCTGCAGAAGAGGATTAACACTATCACCAAGTTATCGATATCCCTCGTATGGCACTTGAGCATTTGACGACCAGAGGAAGAACTCAGCTGGAAGGTCGTACATGCTATGTGCTGTAGTTCTAAGTCCGAGAACGTGCGGCTTGATGTATTTATGTGTAGAGAAGTGTGTGTGTGTGTGTGTGTGTGTGTGTGTGTGTGTGTGTTGATGGTGGTGCGCGGCGGGGGCGAGGGGTGGGTGGGATAGCGGAAATGGGCTGTCGGAACCTTGTGGGAGAAGTCCCAATTAAGCGGTAGAGGAGGATCGTGAAGAGTCGCAGTCCGTGGGAAGGCTCGTCTGTCGGCTCCTGGGAGATGCTGGGCGGCGCCGTGACGCAAGGTCGGGGCCCGTGGCACTTCCGCTGTCGCTTTCGTGTGGCGCGCGCTTTCCTCGCACCTCGACCGCCACGCAGAACCGGTCGCCATGGCTTTCACCGTACTCCATATGTGGCCGGGGCCGTTACCACACATGGAAAGCTGACATTGCATAAAGCGGTCGCGCGCGCTCGCACCGCCCCCCCCCCCCCCCCCCCTACACCCCCCATCGCTGCGTAATTCGTGTTACGCACGTCCTGAACCGATGCTGACGCCTGTCGCTGCGAAATACATTCAGGGTCACTTGTCCTACAGCTGAGACTTTCTTTCGCAGGTATCTGCAACACAGGAGATTCGTCTCCAGTTTCGTGCTGTGTAATTGTTTGACCATTCTAAAGGAAGTTGTTGGCGTTCCCTGTCGTATATTTGCAGACATAGTTTCTGTGGTCGGGTAAAAAAAAGAAAATCTATTCACAAAACCTTTATACATTCTTAACCCACTTCCTTATGTGATTAGTGGGTCCAAAAACTTTATGCAAAACATTGATTGCAGCTAATTACTATTTTATTAAGTGAGCTACAGCCAGAACTAATTAACAATGGGCAACTTATTTATTATTAATATTCTCTTTAGAAAGCCTACCTATAACTAGTCTCTGGGCAGGCCAAGGATGTTAAGCGCTACAGGTTCCTAACTAAATTTCCTAATTGTAAGTCCTTCTAACTAATTCTATTTTATGTCATATCCGGAGCTTGTCCTATATCGGTGGTGTTGTACCCCACTACCCCTGGTCCTGTACGTGGCGGATTCCGGACTGTAAAGAAAGTCCGCCTGTCCACGCACAGGCGGTAGGGGAATAGGGCACTGTACTCATTTGGTATTAGATATGTCTCGGATTGATAATTAATGTCCCTCAGGTATTCTATCAACACTTTTCGTGATACCTCGTTAGCCAATTTATTCAGTGTTTGGAAAGTGTCTTCTCGTCTAAGTAAGTGGTAAGTGTCAAGTGCCATGGGCGGGTAGTTGGTCTCGTAATGTAGATGCTACATCATTGAAAAGGGGGCACTCGTAAACCACGTGGTCGGGAGTACCTTCTGATGCCCCACATTCACACGCGGGCGTAGCCCTCTTCCCAAACCGACCTAGATAGGTCGGGTTAGCTATATATCCTTCGATCCGGAGCTACCTAGTGCGATTTACTTCGAAAAGTTTCGTTGGCGTAGGCACAGCCTGTTTAAGATCGCGCGGGATCCCTATCCAGCAATGTGTGTTCGTTTTTTAAAAAGCGAATTATTTTAGTTTTATATTATATACGACGGTGAAGTCTGACTAAATTTTATGCTATAATTTAAGCACTAATAGATGCTATGCATTTTGAGTTCTGGAGCATAATCTGACCGAGACAATTAACATTAATCGATACACAAAAGACCGGCCGGAGTGGCCGAGCGGTTCTAGGCGCTACAGTCTGGAACAGCGCGACCGCTACGGTCGCAGGTTCGAATCCTGCCTCGGGAATGGATGTGTGTGATGTCTTCAGGTTATTTAGGTTTAAGTAGTTCTAAGTTCTAGACGACTGATGACCTCAGAAGCTAAGTCCCACAGTGCTCAGAGCAATTTGAACCATTTGATACACAAAACTATTCGTCGCGTAGGACTTTTATTAGCTGCATTCAAATACATTGGGAAATTGGGAAAATCGCTGTTTACTAATAATATTTTTATCGTTAAACAGAAATAAAATATTTCTCTACCAATTGTAAGTTGTGTACATCCACTGAAGCTGACAAAATGCCCAGGATATTCTTGCTATTGTTTTTGTTCAACGGGAAAAATAAAGTTTTTAACATCCTATTACTGGGCAATAAGTGATACAGTTGCCTATAATTTCAAGAGATGATTTGTACTAGCTGTCTCGAAATCTATACATATATAAAAGGTAATGTCCTAATCGGCTGACTAAACGTCGCTCAGCCCAAACTGCTAAAGATAGAAACTTCAAATTTAGAGAGGGTGTGGATCATCTACTGAAAGCATCGTTCAACAAAGAATTGTTCGAAATTGTACCCTCAAAAGGGGGGACATAGAGGTGGAAGGCTTTTTGAATATAATGTCGCTATTACGGCAATGTTAAATCTAGAACTACAAAAATTGATATTCGATTTCCAGGCGGAGATAAAAATCACTTGTTCAGTGTCTTTGGAAATTCAACCACTAAGGGGGTAAATTAGTGGCTGAAAGTTTTTTTAAACAAATCATTGTTAAAGAATTACTAAAGCATTTTAAAAGCTACAGCTATGAAAGTTGGTATTTTACTTCGTGGGTAACTATGAGGAAATATGTGTCATGGGATTAAAGCTTCTATAGAAATATAACCACGCCTAGATTCGGAAAAGACCTTGCTTCTATGGCCTTAATTGTCGTGATAAGTTTAGAAGGTGTTGCAATTTGTGAACACCATAAAAAATAAATTTAAAAAACGCGCAGACCATGCAGTCTACGCGAGCGAAGCAGCGGGCGCTAAACTAGTTGATTATAAATTCTTATAGCCCTCGTAAAGTTTTACATCGTAGGTACTAAGCCACACAGTAAAACGTCGCGTCGCATTGGATGCGTAAACCTGATCTATGTTGTACTTCATGGAGGAAACTCCTATACTGTGGCCGGCCCTCGTTGGCCGAGCGGTTCTAGGCGCTACAGTCTGGAACCGCGCTACCGCTACGTTCGCAAGGTTCGAATCCAGCCTCGGGCATGGATGTGTGTGATTTCCTTAGGTTAATTAGGTGTAAGTAGTTCTAAGTTCTAGGGGACTGATGACCACAGATGTTAAGTCCCATAGTGCTCAGAGCCATTTGAACCATTTTTTGGAGCCGAAGTATCTTAGAGTCCTTCGTTTTAGGTTGAGCACAAGTGACCTGCCAAATTTGAGCCGAATCGGGTGGCCGTGTCTGAGGCCTTCCCCTTGTGAGTCGACAATACTATACCGCAAGTTCGTACTGACAGCTGGTCAGAGTGGAACGCAATATGTTGAAGGGACTCCAGCCATTTTTGTTAAGGAACAATCATACTACTTTGTTATATTCACTGTTTGCTATCCACGGGGGTCTCAAACAAGCGCGCAGACGTACCAACCAACTTTTGAAGCAGCTGTCATGCGGTGCGTATCGTGGCGCCAATTATTTTGACACTATAAAAAAAAATCTCCGAAATCTAGTTGGTAGGTACCACAAAGTTGTTGATTATAACCCGGGAAGCAACCAGGAATCGTTGGACAAACGCTTGCTTAAACGGTCAGAATTGTTCGCTAGATCTGTCATTAACCACAGTTTCTCCGTAAATCACTGTCTGTCTGACAAACATGTAAAACATAGGAGCAGCCTTTCAGATAATTCGACAAACACGAGAAATTTGACATTGTTTGATCGTTTACGAGGGCCTTTATGTAAATGTGTTTTAATAAGTATCATTATAACAGCTGTATTCCTCTAACGTTCGGAAGTGCATAATTTTAAATCAGTGATCTGTTATTTCCAGAGCTTTAGAATTTCGATAAAACCTTGCTTATTGACTCCTAAACAATAAACCGCCCCTATTTCGAAGGCAAAACTTCCGGTAGTTTTCGCACAAAAAATTGGGCAGTTTGGCTGCGTGGCCTCTCACCACACGGGTCCGTAGCACGTGCTATATGAAAAAAGCTCCATTGGGTCTTGGAATCGTGTGTACAGTTTCCAGTTATGAGCCACAGTGTTATGACTAGGGTTGCCAAATTTAGCAAGTCAGAAGTCGGGACCCTAGAAACAAAAAGTATCACTTAACATATTAAATGCCCAGTTCTTACTAAACTACAAATACCATACATTAAGCCTTAAATATTTAAAAGTTAACAGTGTTTACCTTACATGCTGGTGAAATCGCTATAGCAGAAATTTACAGACGTTCTTGTAGGCTGATGTAGCGTCCTGTAGGATTTTGTGGTGGAGAACAAACTGAGAGAACTCTGAGCAGCTCTATTACACAAAGTGGGGCAAATAAGTGGTCTGGACGAGTGGATACGATTGGACGTGAATTGGTGGCAGCACCTCGGAGCACATTCGCACAGTCTTCACACCTGACAGTTATTAGCAGAGGTCGGTCTGGCCGCGGCCCTGGGTGGCCAGCCAGGTCACTTTATTTGTCAGTGTGCGATTACTTTGTGTGGGGAGACCTCATGTCGAATGTGTATCGCAACAATCCTCAGTCTTCAATAACTGCAGTAGAACCTTTCGGATGTGATTGTAGCAATTCCAGCAGTCCAGCTTCGATCCGCCTTCAGCAAATTGCTGAGCAGTCCCCAAAAGTGTCAAGAGATGAATGGTGGCCAATTTCAGTATCTATTAGTGAGGTTAGTACTGTATTTCCTTTCCCTTGCTGTGTTTCCGTTCTCCGGCCACCTTTACTCGCCCCACCCTGTAGTTTATGTTACCAATAATTTCACTTTCATCTTACGTTTGTTTCGTTCATCAGTCAGCAAGTTTTTTATGAGAGAAAACACTCGTTCTACGTGAGTTGCTTACAGATATAGAAAACAAACATTTCTCTATATTAAGTAAGTTTGGGGCTACAGTTATACAAAGAAATGGGCCCATTTTTGGTGTGGTGATAAATCTGAAGTTTTAAATATTTCAGTGATACTGAGACTTCATTGCTCAATTCTTCAACGTTGGCTTTTATATTGTGGTCATTTACAGTATTTATAAGACTATATGTCATCTCGTCTTTCATGCTCAGGACACTGAATTTCTCAAAAGGCGACGTTCCTGAACTAAACCACTTATTTAGATAGTTTTGGCTTCCCTAACGTTAGCAGCATCTTTCCTAAATTTGTCCTGGTTAATCTTTTCAAATTCTGGTCAGACTTTTCTTCAAGAATTTATCATAAAGATCTGTAGGTTGCGTTTTCCGCTTTTTAAGGTTGTAACATTTTGATGTAACAAAAGACAGGCAGTTATTTATGAACTGCATATAAAAAAAGAAAGTGACAATCATCTTCGTCCACGCTTCTTACGAAAGTCCATATCAAAGGTTTGCTGCCTTCTTCCCTCTTGAGAGAGAAAATACAGTCAAACAGCTTCCCAGTGTCTTAGTAAATGCTCATGATCGGGCAACGACCACCGTACATTTTCTAACAAATGCGGAGCCAACGTATTTTGTACCAGCATCTCAAAATTGATACGTCCACAATGAAGTTGTGGACTTAACTTCGAGTTTTAGAGAATTGTACTTCCTAGCTTTAATACGAAAGTCAGTAGGAACATAACTATGGTTATGAAACTTTCCAGCATATTAAAACTGTGTGTCGTACCGAGACTCATAACTATGGCTATGCTGAACTCCATGATATATAGGTGACAGTTTGGCTGTTGAAACTTCGTGGTCAGTAGAATAATGTTTTACACTAAAAAAATTGCAGTCGATTTACTTTTGGGAGTTGTTGCAAGAGAGAGATCATGTTTCTCTCTTGGTAGCTGCTTTCTCACGGCCCCAAGACCCTCACCTTTTGTATTGAAAAGGAAGCAGAAGACACTGTACACTTTACCATATCATCACCACCATTATTTGTAATTAACCAAGTGTTGTTCTGTTTGTCCTTTAATCATTACGAAATGAGCTTCCTTTTACTTTTTTCTTTCGGATTTCATTCTGTCACAATTGTCATCACTACACTCATTGCCACTGTCTGTATTTCCACTTAATCTACCGAGAAATTGAGTCGGACTTCGAAAAAACCTAAAATCACCGTAATATTGATGTTTTGGCTTACGCAACAGCGAAAGGACGAAACATGTCTATACTTCTTCACTCGGTCACTCCATAAATACAACTGCCCATTCAACACACACATGAAGAAGAGGCGGCGAAATAATTGAGTTTTAAACCTAGTGTTCTGTAGTTTTCTCGTGTGTCTTTGAGTAATAAGGTGGTAAGCTTACGGCTATGATTTAAAAATAAAGCTTTATAGTAAAAAATATATAAAACTGTAAAATTAACCAAAAAAGTGGAGAACTGAATGTCCCGTCATACTCATAGGGGCAAGGAACAATTGTAGGAAAGTAGGGACGATCCCTACAAAATCGGGACACGTGGCAAACCTACTTACGACCTGTGTTGCAAGCTATTCCGCAGTGGCGTAAGACATACTGTTATAGGATACAGTTGACAGTTTTCCTGTACTTCGATTGCAACATCAAAAATTTGACTGTCGCTTTAGTACTCTTTAAGAGGAGTTGGCATTGTACTGGCCGGGACTTCACTCTTAGACTTCATTTCATTCAATACAATCAGCATGAAACTAGTCAGAACTGTACAGTGCACAAGCACTGATCGGAATCCTCCAGGTGATCAGTTACACAATCTTCGCTAGTAGGATAGCCAATGATAAAATACCTCTACCACAGCCGTCTCCTGAAGACACTGCAAGCGTTCGTTCGTTGTAATTAACCTCTATCGTTTAACTTTCATGTACTCGGTGTTTAAAGTCGAGTGGTGTCAGATGGGGTCGATTGAAAGTGAATTCTGATTCAACACATACGGGATATCACCATAAGCTTTGCATCCTTGTCGCAACACTTAGAGTAGTGTATACTCGAAGTCATTGTTAGTATTATCATAATGAGATTATCACACTGTAACAAAGCATACGCTGAAATGAGTTAAATGCTCGGAACATTGTTGAGAAAAGCAAAGATCCAAATTGCAGCGTATTAAAATCTCTGAAAAAATGACATAGTCTAAGTAAGCTGAAGGCAGTATTGCCTGAAACGACGGCGTTTCGCGTGTGTAGGGTTACAGCTGCAGGTCTGCGTAAATATTTGTCTGAAATTGCATTACTGCCAGTTGCTCATGTTGGTTTGTTTGCTGAACGACGGAACTCGTTGCTGTTTAACATTGCTGTTTTCGTTTGGGATTGCCGTATCAGTACAGTAAAACTTATTTCCCAGTAACTCAAATGGGGTCGTAGGACGGTCCAGATATTAGACATCGTTTCATCCGCGCCATTAGCTACTGCCCGTTCCAAGGCATGTAAATTCAGTGTTTGATATATTCTATATTTTGAGGGCGACTTAAGTTATGCGACGTAGATGGTGGGGCATTGTTGCGTGTTTTTAATAAGAAAAATTTTCAGAAAGTAGCCCATGGGCCGTGGTCTGAAGTCAGGAAATGAGCGTCAGATGTGTTATTTTCTGTCTGTTATATCCATTCTTCGAGTTACTGAGTTGGAAAGACCGGCATTGTAATGCCTCTCAATATTTAACCCATGAATTAGAATAGATTTGCAATACTTAAGCGCGGTTAGAACCGTTTTTCTAAATTTCACTTAAAAACTTTTCTTAAATCTGTAAAACTCGGTTTGTATAGAGTCATGAATATCTTTTTCTTAAATTTATACTACTTAAATCTGTAACGAAGAGTTATTTCGGGAAATAAAATCTGTCCTGCTGCGGACTGCAGCATGTGGACGCCACACTAGTGTGTAGCGTCGATGTCAAATAATCCGCCTATCTCTCTTTCGTCGTGTTCCATGCAGTGATCAACTGACTTGAAGTAGATACCACACCATGCAGGTTCGCTGTATTGCAGTTTGCTTCTAAACAACTCTGCACCTATTCACTCGTGCATCTGATTTCCAGAAACAAACTTATGAGAGCTTTTCAGTGAATACTGTACTGTATAGGGCCACGTTGCTACGGTAACGACTAGGTGATGCGTTTGAAATTTTGTGTAATAAAACGACTGTTGTAATGTTTCGGTTTTGTCTTGAATAATTGTTCTTTGGGTCCTGGCTGGAATGATTTCATGTTTGGGAATGAAAACTTAACTGTGTAAAAGTGTCATTTATGTGAAAGATACGATTTTGGCCTCTGAGGTTTCCACAATTCGAAGTAATGCGAACAGGATAAAAGCGCACACTCTCATTATCGAGTTTTCATTATTAAATTAGTTTCGAAATCTGAAGTTCGATTTGTGATTTTGCCCTTTATAAATGGTTTTGAAAGACTGTGAAGATAATGCATTTGTTTATAAATAACTTTCTGCTATCAGTCACGATTTTCTTTTATTTATGTTTCACACGACACGTTTCGGGAAATGATTGCCATTTTTAAGTGTATATTTCTTTGTGTATGTCACTTTTTCGTAATGTTTTAGATGTGTGAGATTCTGCTTTGTTTTGTTGACTAGGTTTTCTTATAGTCCATTTGTACAGTGTCTCACATATGTTAAACATCAGTCTCAACTGGCAGTACGCAGTACACATCGAGAATAACTTGCATGGTAAGTAAGAATAACTCATATGTAATGTGAGTACACACTGAGAGTAACTTACATGTAATGTTATTCTCGATGTGTACTGTGCAGTGACAGTTTTGTGTGATGTTTAACATGTTTGGCCGGCCGGTGTGGCCGCGCGGTTCTAGGCACTTCAGTCTGGAACCGCGCGACCGCTACGGTGGCAGGTTCGAATCCTGCCTCGGGCATGGATGTGTGTTATGTCCTTAGGTTGGTTAGGTTTAAGTAGTTCTAAGTTCTAGGGGACTGAAGACCTCCGATGTTAAGTCCTATAGCACTCAGAGCCATTTGAACCAATTAACGTGTTTGTGACTCAGCACAAATAGACCTTAAGAAAACTAACTCAACAAAACAAAGCAGAACTTCACACATCTAAAACATTGCGAAAAAATGGTGTATACAAAGAAATATATGCTAAAAATGGGAATCATTGCCCGAAACGTGTCGTGCAAAACGTAATTAAAGGAAAATCACTACTGGTAGCAGAAAGTTATTTATAAACAAACCCACTGAAGTTCGATATTGTTATAATCTATTTCATGCAGAACAGCCGCTGGCTTCCTGCAACCGAAAATATGCAGAGAATGCAGTTTGAGTCGGTGCGACGTCTTGCTTGACTGGTGGATACTCTGCTGCCCTGAAAGCATGTGAGAGCGCCTGTTTGCTTCCTGTATGCGCCAATGTGTGGCTGCCGGCGGCAATTAGGGTAAGAGTGGCTGTCCCGGCGCGACGCCTCCTTCCGTGTGGAGAAACCTGTACCGAGGTTGCTGGGATCACGCCCGTGGACCCTCCGTGTGCAGGAAGCCAGGGCCTGTGCACTGACCTGAAGACGAGTAAACCGGTATTGGGCAGCAGCGAGGCAGAGGTGCTGGTGTTCAGTTCCTCATCCCCTCGAAGGAAACAGTGTTTCGTTGAAGAAACAATTCGCATTTTCGACCAAATAAGCAACCTGATACATATGTTTTATGGTTTCAGTGAATCACACGGGGTGAATATCGGGATAGGTTTTTCAGCGAGCTCACGACTCGTTTCAGAAGTCGTGAAATTCCCCGTCTGTGACTCCAGGACGAAGGAAAGGTTCCGAAATACTGTTCACCGTGCACATTGGATTCCAAATCTCTGTGGACTATGTCTTACTAAATGTCATAAACCCATCTCTGTAGCCTAGACTGATAATATACGCCTGTGCAGTGGCGCTCGACTTTGAGGTCGGTAAAGGTAGACGGACCCACTGTGGCATTCTCTGCCAGTGGCGTCGTCGGTCGCAGCACAGCCAGACGTGGTATCAGCGCACGGTCTCCCGGTCGTTGTCGGGTTTCTTGATCTTTGAACCGCGACTTCTCGGTCTAATAGCTTCTCAGTTGGTCTCATAAGGCCACCAAGTTAAAACAGCGACAACGCTAACCGCCACTCAGCTATGGAGGCAATCGCCTCTTGAGGTAACGTGCTAGAATTTGGTGGCGGTAGACGTTTTCATCGATATTATTTGGCTGGTAAGGGGGGGGAAGGTCATGGCGAACAGTTCCAGACTTCCAGGCTTTCCGTCATTGCCCTGGATTAAATTCCAAACCTCTCCACAGTGTCATGAGAAAATCGGAAATGTGACACTGTTGATGGTGATGCCTCTATCAGATGGGAACTTTAAGCTCGCACATCCTAGTGCCGGCACTAGTCTTCAACCTCACGCTTCCCTTCAAACTACATGACCACGCGTCTCAATCATCCGCACGACACAGGAACATACCTGATGCCTCGTAATATGTCGGGTGAAGACCATGGGTAACCACTTCTGCTAGGAACCTGACCAGAATAACAATTCTGAATTTCCGCATGTGTTACAAACACTAATTTCGTGTGTATGAAACTGATTCGGTCTAGAAGCGGCAAAGTAATTTTAGTGATGTTTATTCCATATATTTGGATCGTTATGCTGTGCTGAATGGAGAGCTGCATCAAACCAGTCTCTGGACTGAATACCACCACCGCAGACCGTTGTGGCCGAGCGGTTCTAGGCGCTTCAGTTCGGAACCGCGCTGCTGCTACGGTCGCAGATTCGATTCCTGCCTCGGGAATGGATGTGCGTGATGTCCTTAGTTTAGTTAGGTTTACGTATTTCTAAGTCTAGGGGACCGATGACCTCAGATGTTAAGTCCTCTAGTGCTTACAGCCATTTGAACAATTTGAACCATTTTTTGAACACCACCACAACAACAACAAGCTGTGCGGCGCCTAATTAATCAAAAATATGGAGAAAACCTGACTTCTGGGCGCTCTCTCGAGTTTTACGTATTTACGACTACCGACACAGTCGTCATAGTCAGGTGTCTGCTGCTGCTGTTGTCGTTGTGCTTTTTGCTGTTGTGTGTACTCGCTGCTTGAACTCCAACCAGACACTGCACTATTGTTGGTATCGCGCCGCTGTTAACACCTGATTGTCAGTTCGACTTCTGACGTCTACTTACACCGTTTGATACTCTCTTGTTTTTCAGAGCCCGCATTTATATTCCACGAAACGCGCATTCTCTCAACATAGCCTTGATATAGTGAATATAATAGTTGGCGAGATCTTAATTCACTGAGGTGACAAGTCATGGGATACCCCGTAGTATCGTGTCGGACCTCCTCTTGCCCGGCACAGTGCAGCAAGTAAACTCAGCAAACACTCAACAAGTCGTTGGAAGTTCTCTGCAAAAATATTGAGCTATGCTGCCTCTGTAGCCGTCCATAATTGCGAAAGTGTTGCCGGTGCAGGATTTTTCAATCGTGTGCTATGAATGTTCGATAGGATTCATGTCAGGCGATCTGCGTGGCCAAACGAAACGCTCGAATTGTCCAGAAAGTTCTTCAAACCAATCGCGAACAATTGTGGTCCGGTGACATGACGCATTGTCATCCATAAAAATTTCATCGTTGTTTGGGAACATGACGTCCATGAATGGTTGTAAGTGATCTCGAAGTAATCGAGCATCCAGAAGACCCAGACCATTCCCTATAAACACAGTCCACATCATTATGGAGACATCACCAGCTTGCACAAGGCCTTGTTGACAGCTTGGGTCCACGGCTTCGTGGGTCTGCGACATACTCGAACCCTAGTATCAGATCTCACCAACTACAGTTAGGACGTATCTGACCAGGCCACGGTTTTCCAATCGTCTAGGGTGCAACCGATATGGTCATTAGCCCAGGAAACTCACTGCAAGCGATGTCGTGCTGTTAGCAAAGGTACTTGCGTCGATCGTCTGCTGCCATAGCCCAGACCAATAACGCCAAATTTCACCGCACTGTCTCAACTGATATGTTCATCGTACGTCCCGCATTGATTTCTGCGGTTATTCCACACAGCGTTGCTTGTCTGATAGCATTGGCAGCTCTACACAAATGCCACTGCTCGCGGTCGTTAAGTGAAGGCCGTGTGGCCACTGCGTTATTGTCTGAAATTTGGTATTCTAGGCCGCTCTTGACACTGGGGATCTCGGAATATTGATTTCCCTAACGATTTCCGAAATGGAATGTTCCATGCGTCTAGTTCCAACGACCATTCCGCGTTCAAAGTCTATTAATTCTCGTCGTGCCGCCATAATCACGTCGGGATCCTTTTGATATGAATCACTCGAGTATAAGTGACTGCTCCGGCAGTGCCCTGTCCTTTTATACCTTGTGCACGCAATACTACCGCCACCTGTATATATGATAGCCCTGTCGCATGTTTTTTGTCACTGCAGTGTAAATTAAGAGCCAGACATCAAGCCTTTGTGTATTAGGTTTGCCGACGCCATATTTCTATAGAGTCTGTAACTACACTTGCGTTGTGGCGTTGTGCCACAATACTAATCTCCTTTTTATTTCATCTGATAATTGTATTGGAGGCAGGGCTCGGCAGCAGCCGATTGCTTGGTTACTTTAGTCGGTTGTGTCATTGATGTATCAGTCTGCCCCACAATTTCCACAGTCGCATGGAATCCGATACACACCGGTCTTCCAGAGACCTAGCACTATTTTACGTTACAAATAAGATTTTTTATTTGTTTTGCCAGAAACGAAATATACTGGCTGCCAGGTTTCCGTGGGAATTTACAGACCTTTCCGGATACTGGGCCTGCAAAAGACGAATAAGCTATTCTTGGCTTCTCTCTCTCTGTCTCAGCATCCTTTATTTTGACTGCACGTCCGCCCAATTTAACAATTTAGATGCCCATTCCTTCGAACACTATTCCTAGGTGTTGTAATTCTTCGACGAGGCCCTCCTTGTCTGAAATTACACAATCCGCAGCAGCTAAGGGTGACGGATGGTTCAGTCGTCGAAACATTGTGAGAAAATGGTAATACAAACTCGGCTGAACTTCGAGATGACCACCATTACAAGAGATGTTGACTGCCCTGTCGATTATCATCACTTTTATTACACAGTGAACACTTACATGGCCGATATTTGCGTCCTTGCTGAATATTATTGGCTTAAGTCATTGGTCCAAGGCATATTTCTGTACCTAACGTTTCGTATTTTAACGCTGAAGACGTCATCAGAGATTACAAGGACTTAGCAGTTTCAAACTTATACAAGCTGAGCTAACCAAACTGCTTATACGTATCCATGCAATGATAGGATCATGACGCCCCAGACGCTTTCTGCGATCGTGGGGTCGCGCCGACGTGTTATGAGCATATAATTCGGAAACAGTTGGCGTTGTTTGCTGTGTTTAGCACGAAGGTCCACAACTTGTCTAATTTGAATCATCCTCCTTTTCAATTAAAGCTGTTTTTGTGCTTTTGAGTTTTTGTGTCTTCTCCGTACGGGAGAGGGACAGAAATATGGAAACATCAAAAACAGAGCTCATTACCATCTCTAATACGTCCGCAGCTCGTATTTTAGTGGCTAGCGTTGCTGCCTCTGGATCACGGGGTCCCGGGTTCGATTCCCGGTCGGGTTGAGGATTTTCTCTGCCCGGGGTTGGGTGTCTGTGTTGTGCTCATCGTTTCATTATCGTCATCATCATTCCTGACAGTGGCTAGATCGGAGTGTGAAAAAAATTGAACTGCGTAAAAATTGGAACTTTGTACGGGCGCTGATGACCGCGCTGTTAAGCGCCCGACAAACAAATCATCGTCATCGTCATCTCTAAAACGACATAGGAAAACCATTGTCATTCAAATCAGCTTTCATTCGTCTCTGTTAAATACAGGTCTTGGCATGCTCAGGTAGACCATAAAGATCCAACAGTATCGAAATCTGGTGAGAGTGGTGCCCATGTTCTAACTGATGTCTTAGCTCCTACATAATGCACACTCAACTACGCAGAACACTGTTCTGACAACGAAGGATAATGTAACGTATCGAGGACACAGCGCCGGTGTCGTTCGTGGTGAAATACAACAGTGCAACCTCCAGGCTTGGCTAGCACCAGCGTTTATATTGAAGCATAAATTTCTCGCGGTGTTTCCATATTTTTCTCCAATCCCTATACATCCTAGTATATTGATAGGATCTTGATAAAACCATAATATCGGAGGTACCAGTTTCGTGGTTCCCTGGTCTTGGCTGCTGTTTTGCCACTGCGGATTTGTCACTGTTTCCTAGATAAGTTTTTCTTGTTTTCCTTAAGCCTAAATACATGATTCGATGTGAACTGAATTCAGTTTTTTTTCTTCCCTCCCCCTCTCCTCCTCCTCCTCCTCATCCCCCTAAATATTTTCGTTGGAGTCTCAGTGTTTCGCAGAATGTAGCATGTAAAGCGTTGGAAGTTAAATGTCGCTACTCTCTTATAAGTGTAAATAAATCGAAATAAAATGTTTTCTATTTCCAGTTGAATATAATGATTTATAGCGAGTGGTACACATGCTGAAGAGTTGGACTGATCTTGCGGAATGGTATAAGTGTGGCACTGGCATCACTTTCTCTCTCTCTCTCTCTCTCTCTCTCTCTCTCTCTCTCTCTCTCTCTCTCAAATTATTTGTCTAAATCCTTCGCAGCATAATTATTTTTTCAGTATCGCTGTCACCCACGTACCTAATTGTAAGATGAAGAACCAGCAAGCAAGGAGCCTGCCAATACTAAATCAGAATTATCTTTTTGCATTGGCTAATTTTAATCAAACATCACTATTAATTTGTTTCATAAAAAAGATTTTGTAAACCGTCGTATGTGGCTATCTCAAGATAATTATTGCTGCAAGTTTTTTCTCAATTTACCGATGCATTACTGGAAAACTTTGTCTTCATGGGATACTTCGCACGGTACAGTTTTCACATTTAGATCCAAAGTAAGGTCATTATTCTGCATATTGAAAATAACATTCACTCGTAGCGGCATTCACCTGTCGCCAGACACTGAACCACCGTTTTACAATGAGTACTGGTTCGACTTGGGACGATCAATAGCAGTGCTTACAAAGTTTCCCCGTTGGGATGCCCCACCGTGGGAATATCACGATGCGAAAGGACATCGTGAGCACGTGTCTCTGGTGTGACGGGAACGAGAAAACTTTACACCAGTCGTTCTCGTGTCGGTGCCTTGTCAGATACGCTTGTTCGATGTACTCCACAGGGGCAACGTTTCTTACGAAGCATTCTTTGGCGGTGTTATTATGAATTGACTGAAATTCTTGTTTGAATACTAATTTCGTCGGAGAGACATCCTGTATTATGGCTAACTTTCGTACTGAAAACATTTTGAGCGTAGAGACTGCGTTCAACAGTTAAAACATACACTTTTTGCGTCTATCTCATTGTGTGCAAGATGCTGGATGTAGAGAAAATTTTGGTGCCATTTCAGAAGCATAGAATACGACTAGACGTTTTGAAATAAGCCGGATATAATGTGCAGCTTATAATGTGCTTAAAGGAGTGAAGTAATGAGCAAAATATTTTGTTCTCGAACCAATTTTCGGGCTGAATATGTGCCGCACATCTGTGTCAGGTCCGCTGACTGGAAAGCGCATGTGGAATCAGGGAGGGGAGAAAAAAGGAAATTGCAAATTGGAAAGAAAAATAAATGTCCTGAATTGCGTTTTCCGGTTACTCTTGACACATGTCTTTCGAGTAAAGCCCAGCATTAAGATTGTTTCCCGTGAGTTGGTCTATTCAGAACCATAGACACCAACATAACAAAAGAACCACAGCAACGAGAAACTGGATACATGGACTGGGTTCATCATAATGTCGGACTACAGCCGTTACTTGATGCGTGGAGACCTATAACGATTCTTACAAGGTCTTAACGCAAACTGCCTGTAAAACAATGATGTGCGTGTTTATTAATATCAACCAAATTTGTCTTCTTGAGGAAGATACACTCTTATTCCAAACAGTGCGACGGATCATGTGGATTGGAACTGTCGAAGTTCCTCTTCTGCCTATTTTCAAACACACAAGATAAGCGGCAGCCGTTGGGACCTGATCAGGATTAATAATTACTTGAACCTAGAACACACCGAGACCACTTCAGACATAAACTGAGTTTCTGGTCTTTATCTGACGCAAGCCTCATATAGGTCCAAGTAGTACGGAAAATCTTGTTTTCTTGAGGTGTTTCTCACAATTTCTTTGAAAGCAAAGATTTTTCGTTCCGAAACTGTGTAGACCCCCTAGGCTAGACGTATCAGAAGTGATACGTCAGTGAAATTGCGTTCAGTCTGCAACACGGTACTGACTTTCAGTTTGAGTAGTGTGTTTCACGATAAGTTATATCTAATTAATTCTTCTTTTCGCTTAGCTGCAACCGATATCATGTGAAATAAAAATGCCATCGTGTGTTTCACGTCAGATCATGTTCCGTAAGTGTGGAACTGCAAAGCTAACATTTCCACAAAAGATAAATTCTTTCATTTAAAATCGTCATCTTCAGTAATTTCTCATAGTTTCTGGTACAGAAATATTTCCTGACGAAGTATTCTCTTTTGAGTAAATAAACACTTCGGAAAGTTCGTGAGTGTAGGTGGACTTTATTTTCTGTCTGGCCTTTCATTCTTAGCAGATGCTACGTCTGTAATCGCATATGCGACAAAAATACACGAATGAGGTTAACATCTCCATTTATAAAATTTGTGCCATTACGCGAAACTGTTTGTAGTTGATATTGATCACCACTAATCAGTAAAGTATATTCTGCGATTACGCAGGCTCGGTCCCGATATCGGCTCAAGTATTCGTAGATGATAAATCCAGGGAAGTTTGTAAGGTCTAAAGTCATAGGCTCAGATGGAATTCTGAGTAAATCCGAATGTCTGTCTGTAATGTACAGATATCACAATTGTCACAGCTCATGATATGCACACCCTCACCGTTATTACCGCCTCCTTATCAAACTTTCTGGTAGGCTTGGCTCCAGCACGGTGCAATTCTTTACGGAACGGCAATAATAGAAGGCCATAAATAAAAAACAGGGTATGATGAACTGTTTTGTCATGCTGGACAGTCCGGCTGCCTTGGCTTCGTCTCCTATCCTCTTTTACGACTGGATGGATTCAGGATTGCGTATAGTGAAACGGCACTTAATGCCGTACACGAGCATGGAAAGCAAACAGCGCTCTCTCCCTCCCTCCCACTCATTTCAGTAGATTTCCGTGTAGCGGTGCATTGTCATATATTTTCTCTTTCCAAAGAAATTGCTGCCGGAAACATTTTGCGGTAATAGTCCACGCTGCAAACTGTGCTCTCCGTCTACTCGAAAATAAGCGTATACGATCCGTGGCAGACGCAAGCATTAACTGAGAGGAAGGAGCCAGAGGAAATTTATTGTTTCTGTTGTTTTCTGTGGGGCGAGCCATCTCTGTGGTCTAGAGATAGTTGCTGACGCTGACGTTCACGAATTAACATTGTACTGATACACACTTATTTTCCTGACGTGTGCTGGTGAGATTTAGATTTACCGACTTTCACCTCAAGTTTACATACAACATAATGCTCTCCGTATTTCACCTGTCTCATACATCTTGTTCACTAGACGGTAGAGTTTTGTCAGGGCTGCTTCTCCCAAGGCTGACAGTAGTTCTAATGGAATGTTGTCTACTCCCGGGGTCTTGTTTCGACTCAGGTCTTTCAGTGCTCTGTAAAACTCTTCACGCAGTATCATATCTTCCATTTCATCTTCATCTACATCCTCCTCCATTTCCATAATATTGTCCTCAAATACATCGCCCTTGTATAGACCCTCTATATACTCCTTCCACCTTTCTGCTTTCCCTTCTTTGCTTAGAACTGGGTTTCCATCTGAGCTCTTGATATTCATGCAAGTGGTTCTATTTTCTCCAACGGTCTCTTTAATTTTCCTGTAGGCAGTATCTATCTTACCCCAAGTGAGATAAGCCTCTACATCCTTACATTTGTCCTCTAGCCATCCCTGCTTAGCCATTTTGCACTCCCTGTCGATCTCATTTTTGAGACGTCTGTATTCCATTTTGCCTGCTTCATTTACTGCATTTTTATATTTTCTCCTTTCATCAATTAAATTAAATATTTTTTCTGTTACCCAAGGATTTCTACTAGCCCTCGTCTTTTTACCTACTTGATCCTCTGCTGCCTTCACTACTTCATCCCTCAAAGCTACCCATTCTTCTTCTACTGTATTTCTTGCCCCCATTCCTGTCAATTGTTCCCTTATGCTCTGCCTGAAACTCTGTACAACCTCTGGATTAGTCGGTTTTGGTATCGAGCGCAAATACTGTAACGATGGGCGTGAATGGGACCCCTGGCTATGGGCGGCTGCGGAGCTTGTGCAGCTCGTGACACGGACGTGAGGCGGGTGGCGTTCCTAGGCGTTCAGGCGCGGGATGTGCCAAGAGTGCGCGGGCTGCCCCAGACCCTGACACGCTTAGCGGCGGGCGAGCAGTGAGCAACTCGCGAGACTGCCGGCGCATACTGAGCACTGCGTGCGGCGTCGGCGTGACCCGCCGGCTGCTGTGGTAACGACCGAGCATAAACGCCTTCTATTACACGCAGGGCGCGAGCGGCTTGCGTCGCCGCCCTCGGTCTGTGACTGGCGTACAGCGAGGACGCTCATGTCTACGCTCAAATAATTCTTGTTTCCTCTCATTGTACTGCTCCGCAGCTTTGATCTTCTGCCTTGCGATTCTTTCGTCTTTGGGACTGAGTGGCCGTATATTTGTTTCTAATGAGGAAGTCCAAGTAACTGGAACAGGTGTTTTCACTTATCTCCAGCTTAATTATGAGGGTGAAACATAATACTAGTTAACCCTGAAATATGTGATTCTGTGCTGGAGTTGCGTTTCTGTAACAACTTGAACTCCTTGGTCCGGATCGCCTCAACTAGAACTGCTGCAATGGAGAGCTGTGATTTAGGTTCTGGGGCTCTCTGAAAGGAGCTCTTGATCAGACGGTGAGTAGCACTGTACATGGCCCAAGTGAAGGGAAAAGGAACGCTGAAGAACAGTGTCGCTGTTGGTCATTTTTAAAGCTGTGTACGCGATCAGCAACGCCAGAGCATTAGGGAAAAAGAAGAAACAGGAGAATAATGGTGCTCAGCATAGCAGACATAACTAAAATCTCACCAAGCGAAGGTTGGCCTGAAAATGTTAAATTATACAGTTACCGTCGGATACCTCTTTTTCTGTAATGGTCTGCCTGCTGTGAGGTCATTAGGTACGATGATAAGTTTTCAAGAGTTGAAATCACCTTGCTCAGTGGTCGTCAAACTGCGGGCCACATGCGGCCGGAATAAAGTATTTGTGCGGCCCCCGGTTCTCAGCGGTATATTATAATATGCATCAGCAACTGACTACCGGGTCAGAAAACCTGAACTGACGTTAAGAGCTTCAGAAGAGTGTAGTTTTCTTGCTTAGTAACGAACGAAAATTCTTACGGAGACAGTAATAAGTACCATGTGCTTCACTTTAACTGACGTTGATGAATTCGGTAAAGTTAAGTAGACCGGTTACTTCAGGGACAGAGGGGAAGTGCCGCGGCCACTGCCGGGTTGGTGGGTGTCGAAGGGGGGGGGGGGGGTTAAGATTTGTCTTCAAAACTGACAAGTCAAGAGCGTTCGCAACTCCTACCGATCACCTGCTATGTTGTAAATATTGACAGAGAATTAACATGAATTCGCGAATCCACATTGGTTGGGCGGTTATCTTCAAGTGCGGTACTTATTTCTAGCAAAGAGTACGAAATTAAATTAAGTCTCTTGTAATACAAGACAGACAGCACAACAAAACATTGTCAGGCAACGAAGCGCCACAATTTTTGGGTTGCTGTGGGTGACGGAAATCTGAAACAGAGAAGAGCCGGCACGAAGTATTGCGAATGGTGCCGACTTTTAATGATCAGTTGATCAGTGCTTGGAGGGGGGGGGGGGGGCGAGAGGGGGGGCGGGGGGTTGGGGTCGGCGATCAACTCATCGCGCTCGCACTGTAGCTAGTCTGTTGGGCCCTCATAGCATGTTAATTTATGTAGGTTATCAATTAATTGTAAGAGTGGTATATGTGGGGCCAGAGATGCCGGCACAGAATATCAGTATTGCCTCCTGAGCAAAGAAGTTTGACGACCACCGCCCTAGCTGAATCCTGTTCGCAGCTTTTTGTAGGAACTACCATGCATTTACGAGGGTGAGTCAAATGAAAACCTTAAATTTGTAATAACAAATCGAAATTTCGCGCCGTTATCCTGTAAGCTGGTAAGCGTGCTACAAACAGCGTGCAGAATGGCCTTTAGGTGGCAGCATAGTGCAGATGCAAACATACCGTCGCAGTATCAGTATAAAGATGGCCGCCCCACTTGCGACTTGCACCAGGGAAGAACAGTGTTCTGTTATTCGGTTTTTGCGTAGTGAAGGTACGAAAACTATTGAAATTCATCGACGAATGAAGGTTCAGTACGGTGATGCATGTTTGTCACAGCAGCAAGTCTACGAATGGAGTAGGAAGTTTGCAAATGGTGTGACTTCAGTGGAAGATGCTCCTCGTCCAGGTCAGGCACAACGAGTTGTGACTCCACAGAACATTGCAGCAGTTGAAGCCATTGTGAAGGAAAGCCGCCGAGTGAAACTGAATGACATTGCAGCATGTTTACAGATTAGTCATGGATCGGCACACCACATTGTGCATGATGTGCTCCTGTTTCACAAAATGTCTGCAAGATGGGTGCCATGGCAGCTGACTCCTGGAATGAGAGGACGACGTGTTGATGCTTGTAAAGGACTTCTTCGGCGCTTTGAACGAGAAGGTGATGGCTTCCTTGCAAGAATCGTTACTGGGGACGAAACCTGGGTTCACTTCCACCAACCGGAAACGAGGAGAGCGAGCAAGGAATGGCGCCATTCCTCATCACCAAAGTGATTTCCATATGTTTGGACCACTCAGAGACGCAATGGGAGGAAAGAAGTTCCTTTCTGATGAAGAGGAACGCCACGCGGTGCATGAGTGGTTGCGCGGGCTACCAAAAGAATTTTTTTCTAAAGGAATTTATGTACTTTGTAAGCGCTGGAGGACTTGCTTTGAGCGTGGGGGAGATTATGTTGAAAAGTGATACAGCTTTGTACCACTTCTGCACAATAAATAATATTAAAAAAAAATAAGGTTTTCATTTGACTCACCCTCGTATTAAGGTAGGACGCTATTTATACTGAAGTCTCTATTTGTTTAGTAAATGAACCGGCTCCACTCACTACACCAGCTCGCGTATTATCGTCACATGCTCTGACTGTGTGTCGCCAGAGCACTGTTTTTTTGGCTGTGGAGTTAGGCTATTTGAATCAGTACTGCAGTTCCTGAATCAGAGAAAAGTATCATGTAATTCAAGATGATTAAAGAACTTGTTTAGACAGTGTGAAGTAGTAAGGTCCATCTCGACCTTGGCTTAGTATGACTGACTGGTCCGCAGTGCAACATCAGCGCCACCATTTTTTACCAATTTGTTTCCGTAAGGCTCTATCGGCGCAGAGCGCGTACAGGATTCTAACAAACACCCGCACTTTTTTTTTGCCGTGTTCGAAATTCCTTCTGTGGAGCCTTGTATACTCCTAACCATCGTCTGTCGTAAGAGCAACTCGCAGAGTGCCCCGGGACCTCAATACTCGCTCTACACAGCGTCGAGTTGGCAATAACAAGCCAGACTGAGCGCTCGCTGCTTATTAAGACACGGGAAAGTCAGCCGTATCGATGTTGCGTTCGTGAATACATCTATTTATTCCCGTACCGGAGGGGACAATCTTGAGATATAATAAAACATTATTACAGTATATACATACCTCACAGAATTTGCTCTGGAGAATATCAACGCCGTGTACTTGTTCTCTGTTTATATCTGCTTTCCACAAACTGCAAATGATTGAATTTTATGCTGGTCTGTTTTGTGCATGTCTTTTTAAAGTCTCTGATTTTACAACACTCCTTTCTCCCGATGTTCCCCATCTCAGACCATGATCACTTATGTGAATTGCTATACACACACATTAAAATTTTGGTGTATAGAAGAATCCACTTTTATGGGCAAACCGGATTTTTTTCTCGGTCCTCATTATAGTAATAGTTTTTGGCATGCTTTCTCCGATAGCTTCTTTGTGTGTTACTACTCATCTGAGGTTTACGGTAATGTTGTCATCACTAGGTGCTTAACTGACGTGTCAGGTAGTATTGCACAGAGACTCCGGTATTAGTTGACGTCTTCTCCCTCCCGCCATCCCTCCCTCCCCCTCCCTCCCTCCCTCCCTCCCTCCCTCCCCCTCCATCCCACTCCCTTCATCCCTCTCTCTCTCCATCCCTCCATCCCTCTTCCTCCCTCCACCGCTTTGTACAAGGCCCCAGTCGGAATAACTATACCGAGTGTCGTCCTGAGAGAGGTATTTCTGATAGTTGATGTGTAATGTAGCGTGAATGTCTTCAGTAAGCTTCCTTTGGTGTATTACTGTCTGTGTGTTAACTATATGCCCAAGCAAGACGAGAGTAGAACCTCATACCACTATATCACAAATTGACGGAGGAGACTGCAGGACGTTAGTGTTGCAACTGTCCTTAACATTCTGAATATAGTAACGCTTGCGAACAGAACACTGGCCCCTAATTTGCTTACTGGTCCCTGCGATCCAAATTAGTAGCATGTAAATTGGGTAATGAATATCAAATGATGTCGTTACCTCTCGCTTGTAGTCTGCACCATAGTTAGTGACGCTTGCCTCACATATTGGTACTGATAGTATTTATTTATTATTTTTTTGGTCTTAGGTGTAGCTGTACTACACAGTCCTCACTTTACACAATAAAAATTCAAACTATAAAAGGTATCGACAACAAATTTGATTGAGCATTTAATTTACAAGGATTAGAAATAGTCTGAGATATTATGCAAATTTCACAAGAAGTCTGTAATAATCAGATTATAAGTATTTATGAAAAATGATTGGTTTAACATTGAAAGAAATTTCTTGACAAGTTGTCTTAGTATTCAACAACATCAATTCTGAATTTAGATTTTTGCACCACTTTCTGAAATAGGTCAGTAAATAACTGTTGACATTTGTATTGTTGGGCGTCAGAAGACATCGAATATTAACAGAAAAAGGTATTTACAGTTTTTTTAAAAAAAGTTCGTGCACAGATTCTGTCACTATATACATTTAAACAGAAAACGGATTAACTCTCCCATTCCCTGGTCGCTGTAGTCGCAAATGTCAGTATCGCGCAAGTTCAAACAGTTGGGCTATTGGCGGGGAATCTGCCGTGGTTAAACCTCACACGAATAATTGATGTCGTGGCTTGATGAGATGCTGCTGAATTGTAATACCAGAACGCTGCGGACTGTCTGGTTAGGCTGAGACGCACTGTCGCCCTTTGTATTTATATGACGTCTCCCAGGTTTCCTTCTTGGTCCGTACACATTCCAACACATGTGTAAACGCTTCGTAGATATTTAATACCCTCCCAGACGTAACATAGTACTCACTCTTGCGAGTAGATTCGTACATGTGACTTGATCCAGGCAAACAAATGTATTCTTTCCCCATTGTGTATTTGTTTGTCAATCTTTCTTCTAATTGGACGAGGTATTTCTCCTGCTTCTACCAACATATCGTCTGTAGGCGTTGGTCTAGTTGCACCAAGGCAAGTTGGAGGACTCCTGTATTGAAACTTGAGCAGTTTATTGTGGTATTGTAGATGAAAATTGCACTACAGAATATATCCATAATCTACCGTCGTTCTGATTTGTTCCCCACCATACCCTGTACTGACATTGCAGTTAAACTACACGGTTGTCACAGATGTTATGTGTAAGACGCGATGCTATTCGCTGCTTCTTTCTTCTGTTTTCTGTCGGCTAACTCTGTGGCGAGGAGTGGGTCAGTTGTACAGAAAGGAGAGACGCTCAGCCTCGCTTTGCGAAATTGACTGTTGGCGTTGTGATTGGTGACGGCAGTTGCACAAAGTGAGTTCCCAATTATTGCATCTGTATGGGCAGGAAATGTCGAGGACACTGTGTTTCGTCAGTGATTTTCTCGCAGCTCTCATCTGGCATTAGTGCGTGGTTTATTAAGAGTGCTCTTACGGTTTCACTGCAGAAAACTGTCTCGATTAATCTTCTCTGTGCATTAAAATACGAGACTATGCAATTCTTTTCGTAAAAGTTAATAAACGTTTGGGATCCAGAGATGCATAGGAGCTGTTTTTGCAGCAGTTTTTGGTGTATGTTAGTCAATTTTTAGAATTTCATCCCTGTGACTTTATGAAAGGGTAGCTGTTAGTTCACGTTAATGGAGCAAAGAGCATTTATAACATTTTTTGAATGGCTTTTCTGATACGTTCCATAATTCCTGTAGTATTTCTAACTAGTGTCTTAATACACAAGATTAGCAATATTTTTAAATGTGCAAGAATTATTATATGTTCGATGTGAGATATTACATGTGTAACTCGTAGAAATTTAATCCATTTATATAATGGCCTTTTTGGAAACTAAAGTCTAAAATTATTGAGCATACTTAAATAATATCTATGGAAAGAGTAATTAAAAGCAATATAACAGAAATTATAGATTGTCCGTTGATGAAAGTAGTGTATTGATATTTTATGATAAATAAATTCGTACCTATACTTTACCTAGTCTTAGGACGTGCATTTTACAAGAGTATGGCGTAGACGATCTCACAAACAGAAGTACTTGCAAACGCAGTGTAAATGATTTAACATGTACGGCTGTGCACCTAGGGCGTTCGAAGTTTTGAACTCACTAGCACTGGTAAAAGGCGCCGATGAAACCCGTAAACAGTATGCTGTAGCCGTTTGCATTGGTTATTTGGCCACTGTAGTGAAAATTATGGCGTCACGTAGGTGTTTCAAGTTCACCAACTCTGTAGATAAAAGACTGCGACTAGGTGGTAGATTGCATGCTACTGCGCTGTTTGAGAAAATGGGTAGAACAGTACACAGTGTACTACCTAGTGCACATCAACTTTCCCAACAAGTGAAAAAAAAATGGATAAAAATTGAAGTTGGGGCTGAAAATAAATTAGAATAGTACTAAAATTTTATACTTACAATGTCTGTGTTTTACAATTTCTATATCTTCACAATACGGTGTACATCTGAAGGAACAGACACTGTAATTGACGATTACAGCTGTGGGAAACATTACGAAGTATATTCGGATTCTGCGACTATGCAGTGACGTCGGCAGTATGCGGCACGTGAAAATTTGGACCGGACCTGGACTCGAGCCCGGATTTCCCGCTTATTGTAAGCCGTCGCCTTAACTGCTTCGGCTGTTCGAGCACGCCTCTAGGACCGATCCAAACTTCCACAACCATTATGCTCGCACTAAGTCGTGATTCCCACACAGGGAGACAAATATTGTATCGTTAATTTAGCCTGTCGAGAGATGGATACATCATTTATGGTTATATGTCTGTGTTTACACAATGTCATACGTTCACAATTTACAATAAACACATACATTGTAACCATCAGTGATATATCCATGCCTTGACGGGCTAAAATGACACAGTATTTGTCTCCCTGTGCGGGGATCACGAATTGTGCGAACATTAGGGTTGTGTCTACGTGACACGCGGGAGTTTGGGTCGCTCCTGGAATTGTGCTCGGATAGCCGAAGTGGATAATGCGATCTCTCGCAATAAGCGGGAAATCTGGGTTGGAGTCACCACGTGGCCCAAATTTTCGTGTCGCAAGGAGTTAGCGTCAATGCGTAGTCGCAGAATGCAAATATACTTTGTAATAATACCAAAATTTGATGTATGACCAACGTAACATAGTACAGATTAACAAGGAAGTCATGAAACCAGGTTACCACCTTTTGTGTCTGATGTAAATGAAGTAAACGGAGGGGTGAAAATGTCGTGGGGTGTTTTTAGTGATCTAAAAACAAAAGGATTTAGAAGGTAAGTTTTTGATGTGTGTGAAAATTTACCATCAGTGTGTAATATCAATTTTTACTTCTACATCTACGTGATTACTCTGCTATTCACAATTAAATGCCTGGCAGTGGGTTCAATGAACCAACTTCAAGCTGTCTCTCTATTGCTCCACTCTCGAACGGCACGCGGGAAAAACGAGCGCACTTAAATTTTTCTGTGCGAGACCTGATTTATCTTGTTTTATCGTGATGATCATTTCTCCCTATGTAGGTGGGTGCCAACAGAATGTTTCCGCAATTGGAGGAGAAAACTGGTGATTGAAATTTCACGAGAAGATCACGTCTCAACGAAAAACGTCTTTGTTTCAATGATTGACACACTAATTCACGTATCATGTCTGCGGCACTACCTCCCCTATTTCCCCAATAATACAAAACGAGCTGCCCTTCTTTCTGCTTTTCTAATGTCATCCGTCAGTGCCACGTGATGCGGATCCCACACCGCACAGCAATGCTCCAGAATAGGGTGGACAAGCGTGGTATAAGCAGTCTCTTTAATAGACTTGTTGCACCTTCTAAGTGTTCTGCCAATGAATCGCAGTCTTTGATTTGCTCTACCCACAATATTATGTATGTGATCGTTCCAATTTAGGTTATTTGTAACTGTAATCCCTAATTATTTAGTTGAATTTACAGCCTTCAGATATGTATGACTTATTGCGTAATCGAAATTTACCTGATTTCTTTTAGTACTCATGTGAATAACTTCACACTTTTCCTTATTCAGGATCAACTGCCACTTTTCGCACCATACAGATATCTTATCTAAATCATTTTTCAAGTCGTTTTGATCATCTCATGACTTTACAAGACGGTACATGACAGCATCATCTGCGAACAATCTAAGACGGCTCCTCAGATTGTCTCCTATGTCGTTAATATACAGGGTTATTCAAAAAGAATACCACAACTTTAGGAATTTAAAACTCTGCAACGACAAAAGGCAGAGCTAAGCACTATCTGTCGGCGAATTAAGGGAGCTATAAAGTTTCATTTAGTTGTACATTTGTTCGCTTGAGGCGCTGTTGACTAGGCGTCAGCGTCAGTTGATGCTAAGATGGCGACCGCTCAACAGAAAGCTTTTTGTGTTATTGAGTACGGCAGAAGTGAATCGACGACAGTTGTTCAGCGTGCATTTCGAACGAAGTATGGTGTTAAACCTCCTGATAGGTGGTGTATTAAATGTTGATATAAACAGTTTACAGAGAATGGGTGTTTGTGCAAAGGGAAAAGTTCTGGACGGCCGAGAACGAGTGACAGAGCACTTCATCACTGGCCTCCAAGAAGCCCTGATCTTACCCCCTGCGATTTTTTCTTATGGGGGTATGTTAAGCATATGGTGTTTCGGCCACCTCTCCCAGCCACCATTGATGATTTGAAACGAGATATAACAGCAGCTATCCAAACTGTTACACCTGATATGCTACAGAGAGTGTGGAACGAGTTGGAGTATCGGGTTGATATTGCTCGAGTGTCTGGAGGGGGGCCATATTGAACATCTCTGAACTTGTTTTTGAGTGAAAAAAACCTTTTTAAATACTCTTTGTAATGATGTATAACAGAAGGTTATATTATGTTTCTTTCATTAAATACACATTTTTAAAGTTGTGGTATTCTTTTTGAATCACCCTGTATATCAGGAACAATAGAGGGCCTATAACACTTCCTTTACATGTAGTAATGAGAACTGAACTTAAAATACCTATTGCTCAGCGAACAGCGGAGAGATGCATATTGAGAATTACGGAGAGAGAGAGAGAGAGAGAGAGAGAGAGAGAGAGAGAGAGAGAGAGAAAAAGAAAAACAAGCAGATGGTTCGGAGCTAAAACGCGAGGGGAAGGCGTGACTATGAGTGTAATGTGAATGGAAAGGGGGTGGGTAGGACAGGTAGCCAGACGAATGAATAGTAAAGGGATCAAACAATGGTTTGTCTGATCCCGAGCTAAAGACCACGACGACGGCCTAATGGGAGCCGGTTAGACGACATTAGACAAGAAGCGGGAGGGTCGTGGATGGCTATAGCTGAAAGCTGTAGTGGATGTAATAGCTTAGGTAGGCTTTATGCACTATTGTTGTCATATGGCTTCTACTGCTGATGCCGAAGGACTGAATTAATGAGCGAGAGAAAGGCTCCTTTCTCCCGCCACTGCGGAATCTTTCCTATTGACTGCAGTGCAGTCGTGCATATTTCCCATCACGAATCAGCAAACCCGCAGTAGCTGTCCGCAGTTCACCTTTGTCCCTGTCTCGCGCCCCTGTCCTTTCGCCTTTCACGCTGCAATTCTGGAACCGCGCTTTGTCTCGCAGACGCTGACTATTAACGAAGGAAGCGTGTTGGTTTTGACAGGGGGCGCTAACTTTCCCCCTCGCCTGCTCTCTCCGGCGTTAATCTTTGCACAGCATCTGAACTGTCGCCGCGACGTGTGCCTTGCCGTTGCCGTAGAGCGCGTGCGCCCACTCACGGCCGCATGCTCTCTCCACAGAATGCTCTTGTTGTTCTCCCAGAGCCGAATTCAGCTCGTCACCTAACAAAATGTGAGGTCTTATTGTAATTTTTTCCTATTTATTTGGGATGCATAACATTCAGATCAAAAGGGACAAATAAGAGTGGAACATAAATAACGCTCGGACCAGAAGAGGTAGACTTCCGTCCCTGTCTATCTATACATCGAAGAAGACATGTCGGAAATAAAAGAAATGTTCACGAATGGCATTAACATTCAGGGCGAAAGGGCATCAGTGATAAGTTTTCTGATATGAAATTGAGTGTTTTTTTAAATCTCATTTTGTTCGTTGAATCTGATCGGGGCGGACGTCGTAAGACATCCTTTTGAGTTCGTTGTTGATCTATTAACTCAGTTTTTTTTATTACAGAGGGCAGCTAACCCTCTGACCGAGCACGCTGAGCTACCGTGCCGGCAGCGTTTGGCGTCATTGACCGGGAGGCCGCTTACTGGGCAGGTCCGGCCGCCTTGGTGCAGGTCTTATTATATTCGACGCCGTATTGGGTGACCTGCGCGCCGGATAGGGATGTAATGATGATGAAGACAACACAACACCCAGTCCCTGAGCGGAGAAAATCCCCGACCCGGTCGGGAATCGAACCCGGACCCCTTAGGACGGCAGTCCGTCACGCTGACCATTCAGCTATCGGGGCGGACAGTTCTCTGATATCTTTCCTATTCTCTGTGAAAGTGAGTGAGACTTGCAGAACATGTTGAATGGAATGAACAATGTAATGAGCGCTCACTATGGAACGAGAGAAAGCCGAAGAGAGATGACAGTAATGAGGAGTAGCAGGTACAAGGTTAACGACAAGCTTAATATCGAGACTGGGACAACGAGTAGACGAAATTTTAAGGAATTCTGCTACCTAGGCAGTATAATCCATAACAGGCAAAGGACATAAAAAGAAGACTAGTACTGGCAAAAAGGTCATTCGCCTCCAGTATTACAGACCCGAGAGTTGTCATTTCCAATGTAGTATTTCGTAAGTGAACTTGAATAAACGTTGTATCTTGTGCAAGATGTCAAACTTTGTTTCGTGATTAGTTTGTGTGATATTCAAATTTGAAATCTTCAGAACATTGTGAAACGGCCTAGTACAGGGTTCGGCAAATAAAAGTGGTCTGGAGAATAGAGTTTCAGAGTACAAGGAAACACAGCAGAGGAAAGGAAATACAGCACTAACCTGGCCAAGGTGTTGAAAATGACCACTATTCATCTCTTGGTACTTTCAGGCGTTGGTCAGCAGGTTGCTGAAGGGAGATTGAAGTTGGACTGCTGGAATTGCTGCAGTCTCATCCAATATGGGCGTTGTTGCGATACAACTTAAACTTGAGGGTTCCCACACAAAGTACTCGCATACTGACAGATTAGGTGACCTCGGTGGGCAGCCAGGGACGCGACCAGACTGACCCGTGCTAACAACTCCGTCAGGCGTGAAGATTGTGTAAATGTGCTCAAAGGTTCGGCTGGCTGCTCCGTCCTGTTGGAAGCCATTGTAGGTCTTTTCCTCTTCCGTTAATGCTGCCACAAATCGTTTCGAAATGTCCAGGCCACTTTAATTTGCCCTGCCTTGTGGTTGTGGGATTATTCTTCAGTTGGAAGATTGGTTTCATGCAGGTATCTGCGCTGGTCTAAGCGTATCCTGTACATTGAGATGCAATAGTCATGGAATACCTCATAATACCGTGTCAGATCTCCTCTTGCCCGGCGTAGTGCAGGAACTCGACGTAGCGTGGACTGAACAAGGCGCTGGAAGCCCCATGCAGAAATATTGAGCCATAGTGCTTCTATAGGCTTCTATTGCGAAAGTGTTGCCGGTGCAGGATTTTGTGTACGAATTGACCTCTCGATTCTGTCACATAAATGTTGGATGGGATTCATGTCGGGCGATCTGGGTGGTCAGAACATTTGTTCGAATTGTCCAGAATGTTCTTGAAAGCAGTCTCGAACAATTGTGGCCCAGTGAAATTGTGCATTGTCGTCCATAAAATTACATCGTTGTTTGGGAGCGTGAACTCCCGGAATGGCTACAAATGGTCTCCAAGTAGCCGAACGTAAAAATTTGCAGTCAATGATCGAGTTAGTCCGACCGTAGGACCAAGTTTATTCCATGTAAACACAGCTCACGCCATTGTAGAGTCACCACCAACTTGCACACAGCATTTTTGACAACTGGGGTCCACGGCATCGTGGGATCTTTGCCACGCTGTAACCCTACCATCAGCTCGTAGCAACTGAAATCAGGACTCATCTGACCAGGCCACGGTTTTCCAATCGTCTAGGATCCAACCGGTATGGTTATGAGCACAGGAGAGACACTTTAATGCAGGGTGTTACCAAAAGGTACGGCCAAACTTTCAGGAAACATTCTTCACACACAAAGAAAGAAAATATGTTATGTGGACATGCGTCCGGAAACGCTTATTTTCCATGTTAGAGCTCATTTTATTACTTCTCTTCAAATCACATTAATCATGGAATGGAAACACACAGCAACAGAACGTACCAGCGTGACTTCAAACACTTTGTTACAGGAAATGCTCAAAATGTCCTCCGTTAGCGAGGATACATGCATCCACCCTCCGTCGCATGGAATCCCTGATGCGCTGATGCAGCCCTGGAGAATGGCGTATTGTATCACAGCCGTCCACAATACGAGCACGAAGAGAGTCTACATTTGGTGCCGGGGTTGCGTAGACAAGAGCTTGCAAATGCCCCCATAAATGAAAGTCAAGAGGGTTGAGGTCAGGAGAGCGTGGAGGCCATTGAATTGGGCCGCCTCTACCAATCCATCGGTCACCGAATCTGTTGTTGAGAAGCGTACGAACACTTCGACTGAAATGTGCAGGAGCTCCATCGTGCATGAACCACATGTTGTGTCGTACTTGTAAAGGCACATGTTCTAGCAGCATGGGTAGAGTATCCCGTATGAAATCATGATAACGTGCTCCATTGAGCGTAGGTGGAAGAACATGGGGCCCAATCAAGACATCACCAACAATGCCTGCCCAAACGTTCACAGAAAATCTGTGTTGACGTGATTGCACAATTGCGTGCGGATTCTCGTCAGCCCACACATGTTGATTGTGAAAATTTACAGTTTGATCACGTTGGAATGAAGCCTCATCCCTAAAGAGAACATGTGCACTGAAATGAGGATTGACACATTGTTGGATGAACCATTCGCAGAAGTGTACCCGTGGAGGCCAGTCAGCTGCTGATAGTGCCCTGCACACGCTGTACATGGTACGGAAACAACTGGTTCTCCCGTAGCACCATACAGTGACGTGGTCAACGTTACCTTGTACAGCAGCAACTTCTCTGACGCTGACATTAGGGTTATAGTCAACTGCACGAAGAATTGCCTCGTCCATTGCAGGTGTCCTCGTCGTTCTAGGTCTTCCCCAGTCGCGAGTCATAGGCTGGAATGTTCCGTGCTCCCTAAGACGCTGATCAATTGCTTCGAACGTCTTCCTGTCGGGACACCTTCGTTCTGGAAATCTGTCTCGATACAAACGTACCGCGCCACGGCTATTGCCCCGTGCTAATCCATACATCAAATGGGCATCTGCCAACCCCGCATTTACAAACATTGCACTGACTGCAAAACCACGTTCGTGATGAACACTAACCTGTTGATGCTACGTACTGATGTGCTCGATGCTAGTACTGTAGAGCAATGAGTCGCATGTCAACACAAGCACCGAAGTCAACATTACCTTCCTTCAATTGGGCCAACTGGCGGTGAATCGAGGAAGTACAGTACATACTGACGAAACTAAAATGAGCTCTAACATGGAAATTAAGCGTTTCCGGACACATGTCCACATATCATCTTTTCTTTACTTGTGTGTGAGGAATGTTTCCTGAAAGTTTGGCCGTACCTTTTTGTAACACCCTGTAGATTTCGTGCTGTTAGCAAAGGTACTCGCGTCGGTCGTCTGCTGTCGTAGCGCAGCCCATTAGCGCCAAATTTCGCCGCCCTGCTGTCGCGGATACATTGATTGCTGCGGTTATTTCACGCAGTGTTGGTTATCTGTTACCACTGAGAACTCTACGCAAACGCCGCTGCTCTCGGTCATTAAGTGAAGGCCGTCTGCCAATGCGTTGTGCGAGGTGAGAGGTAATGCCTGAAATTTGGTATTCTCGGCAGACTCTTGACACTGTTGATCTAGGAATACTGAATTTCCTAAAGATTTCCGAAATGGAATATTCCATGCGTCTAGCTCCAACTACCATCGCTTTCAAAGTCTGTTAATTCCCATCGTGCGGCCGTAAACACGTCGGAAACCTTTTCACATGAATCACTCGAGTACAAATGACAGCTCCACCATCGCAGTTCCTTTCTCTACCTTGTGTACGCCATACTACCGCCATCTGTATTTGTGAATGTCGTCATTCCTTGACTTTGTCGCTTGAGTGTACATCCACATACGTACTCTGCAAACGACTGTGAAGTGCATGGCTCTGGGTACTTGACATTGTATCACATGCTATGAAGCGTGGAAAGGGTGACTGTTAAAATGCCACTGTGTCCTCTTTATGGGATTCAAACGTGTGGGGAGCTAAAGTATGTTTCTTGTATCTTCACGTAATATTGTTTGTTGAAACTCAAGGTAATTGGCGCCTATCTACAAGCGCCTTCCAGTTAGCGTGTTTCAGCATTTTCGAAACGGTTTCCTGTGAGTGGAACCAAAGTCTAACCATTCGTGCTGCCCATCTTTGAATACGTTCAGCATCACATCTTCCCAGGTTAGCCGAGAGCTCTAATCCGCTGCTTCCTGGACTTGAATCGAATTCGCCGACGTGGGCCGGTGTGCTGGCCAGCCTGGATGTGGTCTTAGGCGATTTTCCACATCCCCATAGGTGAGTACCGGGCTGGTACCCACATCCCGCCTCAGTTACACATCTCGCAGACATTTGTACACGTTCACATTATTTCGTGGTTTACACTAGACGCAGACAGCTTGGGTACACTGATTGCATCCCAGGGGGTACGGGGTAGCGGCAGGAAGGGCATCCAGCCACCCCTTTCCACTAACCATGCCAAATCCGATTATAACAATGCCGATACAGCGAAAACTGCGAGACAAAGGCACAAGTGAATGATTTGAACAGTATTCTGAGATGGCACACGCAAGTATTTTATAAGCAGCCTATTTTGTACACTTACATCCCCACAGTATCCGACATATGATGCGTAGTCTGTCTCCTGCTTTACCTATGGATGAGCCTATGTGATCGTTCCATTCCATTTCATATCCATACATATTTTTGCACCCACCTGTTTGCTTGAGTTGACTGATTCCAGTAGTGGCTCATTGATGTTACAGTCATACGGTAGCACTGTTTCGCGTTTTTTAAGTACATAATTTTCAATCTCCAAACAATTACAGCTAGCTGTTACTCTTTAAGCCACTTCCAAATCTTATTGACGTATGACTGGGTGTTTGTGCACTTTTTCCAGATAGTACTTATTTATAGATAAATGCACCATTTAAAAAAGCCCATTTGCCACTACTGTATGCCAGGCCATTCATGTTGAGATTGAACTGCCAGGGTGGCATTATAAGTCTCTGAGGTACGCCTGTAGTTAGTTCTATTTCTGTTCCTTGACAAATGGTTGTCCTATTGACCCTTTCCCTTGTTTTACTCAAATTTTGCTCTAGAACACTTTTCCCATTTCATGATCATTTCATTAGTTATCCGACTAATTTATTTAATTTTCAGCGTATTTCTGTCACACAGCTTTTCAAAAGCTTCTAATCATCTCTCGCCTTGTTTTGTCTGCACTGTTTATCGTCCAGTTTCTATTCCGTTTAAGGATACAATCTCGACAAATTCAAGGCCGGTGTTTATATCTTCAATGATTTCTGTTATATGTGACAGTTAAGAAAAGTCACGAAAGATATAGGACAAAAATTAAAAGTTTACGAGATGTCCTAGGAGGATTGGTCAATATTCAAGGATACGACGGAAACTATCATTGAGAAAAAAAAGTGTGCTAAACATGGGTTCTAAAATGCAAACCTTAAGAGCTACCTTCGCAAATGTGAAACTCTTCTACTGAACAAGTGCTCATACCTCTTATGGTTTGCATTTTAAGAGAACATGTTTTCTAGACAGTTTTTGCTTCGAGTGATCGTTCCTTTCATATCTATGAATATTGATCATTCCTCCTGGGATACTCCGTACAAACGATACTAGGAAAGTTTTGCAATACAGCTTTATTTAGTTTTTTCGAAGTAATTTCCGTCGCATTGAATAGAACTCTCTGTCCTCCGAAACCAATCTCTAAAGCAGTTCTCCCAAGTTTCTGTAGGGAGTAAGGCACACTCGTTGTCCCAAGCCGTCAGAAAGTCCTCATCCTTGAAAACTGCACTCTTTTCAGCTTCATTTTCATATGCGGGAGCACTGCAAAGTCACAAGGAACAAGGTCTGGACTGTAAAGAGGGTGATCAAGGAGTTTGTCCTGTACCGCGCAAATATTCGGTGCATCCTTCGACGCGGTGACATGGAGTGTTGTCGTGAGGGGGCAACCAAATGTTCATTTTTGACTTCGGTCGCAGGTACTGCAAAGATTGTATGACTTTGTGCAGCCACTTCTCAGTGTACCACTTAGCTGAGACTGTCTTCGGTGTGTCCAAAACAACACGCTTCACAATTGCCCTCGATTTTAAAAAATAGCTATCATTTTCTTCTTTACTGATCGGGATTTTCTGACAGCTATGGGTGTGTCATGTTCAAAGATCCAAACTTTGTTTTGGGTCTTAGTCGGCACGTCATAATAGTAAAGCCACGTCTCTTCACCTGTCACGATTTTCTTCAGAAACTGAGATTGTCCCTTAGAAAACTTCTTTAACATCTCCCGGCACCAAGTCACACATCGTTTCATCTGCTCGTCCGTCAGTCTATGCGGCTTCCAGAGACAACAAAGTTTCTTTACTTGCAAATGATCATGCAGAATTGAACGAATTACTGGTACACTTAGCCCTAAGGTATCCTCTATTCGCTTATAGGTCACTCGCCTAACTTCGTGTTGTATTTCCCTCACAGCATCAGTGTTTTCCTCCGTAACTGATTTTCGTGGCCTTCT
This sequence comes from Schistocerca serialis cubense, assembly GCF_023864345.2. NCBI lineage: Eukaryota > Metazoa > Arthropoda > Insecta > Orthoptera > Acrididae > Schistocerca > Schistocerca serialis. The sequence continues at coordinate 423,225,795 of NC_064644.1, forward strand.
CGCCACTTCAGTGTCCTTCATAATGAAATTTCCTCTTTGGAATTCCCTGTGCCACCTGAATATAGTTGTACGATGTGGACCACACCGCAGAGTGCAAGAATAATTTCTTAAAAGCACTAGTCTATGTGTAAACCACGCGCGAAGCTGTCAGCAAAACTGCCCAAATCTCACTTCGTAGTCACGATGCCATAGCAAGCACTTCAAACTAACTCTGCTAGTGAACGACTGCGCCCACAGACTTGGCACAACGGCTACAGTGCAGAACAGAGCAACCATCAGCCTGCTGCGACTTACTGCTGCGTCCTATTGCAGAACTCTCCTGTTACCTTTATATATATATATATATATATATATATATATATATATATATATATATATTGTGTGTGTGTGTGTGTGTGTGTGTCATAATTAAGAAACAGACACTGGTGAAAGTGCACAATAACAGAAGTAACAACGATAAGGTAAGAGGCGATTGCGAATGTCTGGTTGTCGCACGCCACTGACTTCGGTGTGAAATATTGTCGTAGCTAGTACAAATGTATATGAAGTGTAAACTTTCCGATGAAGTACCACGCTAACTGCGTTCAATTTTACCAATGCCCTCCCTGAGCTAGTGATGCAATATTACTTCAGCATGTCACAAGTTACAATGTATATTACCTGTTAAATGTGATATTTCATGTGTTGTGCTAGCGTTTGGATGCAATTATGCACTCGTCTCTGCAGTGTTTACGAATTCTTTCTAACTTCCCCAGGTCTTCGTGAGTAAAACGTGACTACAATTCGCTGCTCTTCAGCCGTATTAACAGGAGTGCTGTTCACATTTGAGATGACTCCACGCAGAAAAGTCCAGAGGGTTCGGGTTGTGCTGGGGGCTAAAATACAACCTCTTATCCGTATAGGACCATATCGGCACGTTAGATACCGTCTTAGATCAACAGGAAAATGTGCCGGTGCTCCATCATGCATGTACCACCACTATGAGTCAAATTTCAGTCTACGTAGAAGGGAACTTAACTGAAAACGTAACTTGTCAGATAGATTTGTGCAAGCCAGGATATTATTTCTTACTGGAGTCAGTGGCGTCTTGTAATAATACATTCGTAATTATTTCGCAATAGCATGGTTTGCGGAAAAATGTTTACTGGAATGTTTTTGCTTCTGTTATCGTATAGTTTCAGACCAGCCGCTTTTCGTTGTTAATTATGATACACCCTGTAGAAAAGTAAGGAATACAGCAATCAGTTTCGACACCATTGGTTTTTTATTATTCTTGCATATCTAGATTTCAGCTATAAACGGCGATCTTAGGTGCATTTATAGCTGAAATCTTGATGTGCAAGAACAGTAGGAAACCAACGGGATAGCGACTGATTGCTGTATTTCTATCCTTCTGTATATTATTATTCAGTTGCTGTGCACAAGGTTCAGTACGGAATCAAGGTTCGTGACGAGTACGAATATAAGTTATTCACTTCGTTTTGTTTCAGATATTCATAATCACGGTAGTATAGGAAACAAAATGCTCTAAGCCAAGGTCCATAAAGACTATCTCAGTGATAACAATCTACCACATAATTGGCTGCCACTGGATGGATTAAAATACCTCTTTGTTTTGTATTTATTACCACCACGCAGTTTCGAGTTCTAGCCATTTTCAACAGATCATTGGAAAATGGCTGCACAGCCAAAACTATGGATTAACGAATCCAAGAGAATGTCATCATTCAGACAATTTGTGATTGCTGTGATGCTATTACAATTATTGGTCCATAAAGAACGGAAACTTTAAAACTTGGAGATGAGATGAACATGAAGCGATGTTAATTTTATCTGCCTTAAATGAAATGCATTGATTTATTCTGACAGTTTTCTCCATAGTATCAAAAGACTGACCACTTCAAAATTATGCAGTAGGATTTAGCAGAAATAGAAAATATTGCTAAGGGTACGAAAGTGTCTACAAGAATGAACTTAAATGGTAATCCAAGTCAGAGAAGCTATTTTTCAGGTGAAATTCCCGCTGATAAAACACTGCTTTGGTGTGTGATCTACAAGTAGAAGATTAATTTAGGGTATGCAGGTACAGCAATAAATGGTTTAATTTAAGGTATGCAGGTACAGCAATAAATGGTTTAGAAATGTGCTAACATCCAAACCTCCAGATGTCAGACTTTCAGACCGGTACAAAACGTTGTATGTCGGTAGAGTATCAACCAAAACACCGAATTAATGCATGGTGCGTGCTGTCGTCCAGAACAGGCATAAACGGTAATTAAAAGTAACGCCAGAACTACGGAGCACAGAACAAGCGTACATGGGACGATTTAATCGGAGATCTCGCGTAGGTCAGTTGGTGGAGCGTCAGATCATCGTACTGAAGGTACCGCGCTCAAATCCTACTGACTAAATGTTTTTCAACTTTTACGCGTGAAACTGTTGTATGGGAGAAGATTTTCCTGACATGTAAAAAGACTTTTCGGAGATTGTAGCAATGTTCTTTTGGCAGTCTGTTTCCGCTTCGTTAGTGGAAAGTAGCAAACCTATAGAGTACATTTGTATAGGCATGTCTGACAGAACACAACACTTATCTATAGAAATGTACTCTCTAGGTTTGCTACTTTCAACTAACGAAGCGGAAACAAACTGCCAAAAGCACATTGCTACAATCTCCGAAAAAATTCTTTCACATGTCAGGAAAAATGTTCACCCATATAACAGCTTCATGCGTAAACAGTTAAAAAAATGAAATCGTCGGGATTTAAACTCGGGACCTTCAGTACGATGATCAGACGCTCTGCCAATTCACCTATGCGGAATCTGCGATTCAGTCGTCACATACCTTTTCCTGCGCTTCGTACTTCTGGCGCTACTTTTAATTACCGTTTACGCATGTTCTGGACGACAGCACGCAGCATGAACTAAAATCGTGTTTTGGTTGATACTCTATCGACACTCAACGTTTGGTATCGGTCTGAGTGTCTGACGTCAGGAGGTTTGAGTGTAAGAAACGTTCTCTGCTGCTCCTTCTCTACAAAATCGTTTCAGCTGCAAGTATTCACCAAGTCAAAGAGCACACTGGACTCGCTTTCGGGAGGACGACGGTTCAATCCTGCGCCCGGACATCCTGATTTAGGTTTTCCGTAATTGCCCTAAATCGCTCCAGGCAAATGCCGGGATGGTTCCTTTGAAAGGGCACGGCCGACTTTCTTACTCGTCCTTTCCTAATTCGATGAGACAGATGACCTTGCTGTTTGATCTCTCCCCCCAAACAACTCAACCCAACCAAGTCGAAGCAAGAGAGAACTCCAGCTGCAGCTAAAACTCATATTTCTGTCATCTCAGTTTCAAAATGCAGGTAATCTGTCCGAGCATATCCCCCTGTGTAATACGACAGGTATTACATTTCAAGCATAAACTCGTGTAGCCACAAAAAGTTTTCAGTATACATACATTCTGCGAAACATAAGAGAGAGACTGAGAATGAGGCGACTGAAGCCCTCAAGAAGCCTGACACACTGATGAGCCACGGGCATTGCGCCTCTTAATGGCACTGAACTGCCGAATGTGCTTGTGGTTAAAAAGGCACCAGAACATGGTATGTCCGATGTATGCCAACATTGCTGATACTGATCGACAGTAGCTGGATCGCCACGGAGTACTCAGTGTCGAGGAGATACCATGCGTTATGAGACAACTTGACAGATCCTGAATGACCACCGAAAGACCTAGAGGCGGAGTGACGTGGGCCGTATGTGGCTGGACTACTGACGGGCAGCAGCGATGCTCCCTCGGACCAGTGCAGTCATCCCCCTGCATCCAGGGAGCCTAAAGACAACGGAAGAGGCAGATGCGACCATTACACCCTTCGCACCGCCCAAGGATCAGGCAGGACGGCTGGGGGGATGGAGTGCGTTGTTGAACGTGGAAGACATGTTATTAGAGTCTGCGCCGGCCACTGTGGCCGAGCGGTTCTAGGCGCTTCAGTCTGGAACCGCGCAACTGTTACGGTCGCAGGTTCGAATCCTGCCTCGGCCATGGATGTGTGTGATGTCCTTAGGTTAGTTAGGTTTAAGTAGTTCTAAGACTAGGGGACTGATGACCTCAGATGTTAAGTCCCATAGTGCTCAGAGCCATTTGAACCATTTTATTAGAGGCTGCTGTTGGTAATAAGTTTTAGAAATGGTTAAAATGGTTCTGAGCACTATGGGACTTAACATCTATGGTCATCAGTCCCATAGAACTTAGAACTACTTAAACCTAACTAACCTAAGGACATCACACAACACCCAGTCATCACGAGGCAGAGAAAATCCCTGACCCCGCCGGGAATCGAAACCGGGAACCTGGGAGTGGGAAGCGAGAACGCTACCGCACGACCACGAGCTGCGGACTTAATATGTTTCAATTAGTTGTAGTGTATGCAAGTGCCACATAAGAGAGAAACAAGTTGTTGGACATTAGTAGTGGCGGGGAGATAGTTAGGTATGGTAGTAGGCGTAGTCTTCATTAATATTAGTAGCAATGTCAGTGTGATGACAAGTAGATGTGTTGGATGTAATAATGCAGTTCTATCATTATTTGCAGAGTTTGGGAAAAAATTTCCACTTAATAGCAATAATTATATAAGAACAAATGTAGCCTATGTTTAAATTATCCGTAACATGCTACAACGTAATAAATAAGTAGCCAAATAAAAACAAGTAAATACATAAATATACACACAGTGCATCATCTAACTATTGTAAGACCCCATCGCCAGGAATGCAAAATCACCTGACTACAATGTTTTTTGCCGCTTGCTTGCGTGGCCACGGCTGTAGATGCAGGTGACTACCATTCTCTTGTGTACTTGCGCATTCGTGTACTAAAACCGTTACTCAGTGTCGCGTGAGATAACAGTTCCATACCACTCTGCCCAAGAAATGACAGTGAGCCGGTGGTATGGGGCCGGTTGCTGGCATCGCCATTCTTGTTTACTGGAGTGCTGCCTAACCTTTTCGTAAACGCTTCTTGACAGGAACGTCTTATGCAGCAGTGACCAAATCTCAAGAAATCGTAATGATAAATGTGAAACTTTTTGCCTAAACGTTTCTGGTAGTTCGGTGCACATGTCACAGATCCGGTATTTCAGACTTGTTTGTTTGTTGGGGATACAGCATTCTTCTGTGGCAGACTTCGGTCTTGTTTTGTATCCGACGTGTCGATAGTTCCTTATAATGCACACTGTGACTATGCTAAGTAAATGAACGACACCTGTAGCTGAAATTATATCCGTCAGGGACTGTTGTAAGCCGGCCGGGGTGGCCGAGCGGTTCTAGGTGCTACAGTCTGGAACCGCCCGACGCTACGGTCGCAGGTTCGAATCCTGCCTCAGGCATGGATGTATGTGATGTCCTTAGCTTAGTTAGGTTTAAGTAGTTCTAAGTTCTAGGGGACTGAGGACCTCAGAAGTTGAGTCCCATAGTGCTCAGAGCCATTTGAACCATTTGACTGTTGTAAACACCTAGCATCCTAGGCCCTATCAGGTCCTTTTGCGTATTTTTGCTTGATTCTTATATTATGTGGATATGGGGAACAGCTGGGCTCTATCTTATTCCACGTTGGGCCTTTGCAGGGTCACTGATTTCTCCATCACAACATAGGGTACATAGTGTGGATTTTTATCAGCTTGTGTTAATGTATTACTCTGCGAAAAAGTCATAGAATTTTATCAGTTTCCATACGATAACTGTTTCCTTGTAAAGCAGAAATTTCAATAGTTATCGCTAGCTTATTGGGTAACGCCAGTGATCGAATCATTGAGGCCGAAACATCTATTCAGATTAAATTACAAAATAAAGCTGAGCTAGTGATAGAGATCGTGCATACGCATGACTTACTGTCTTCATTTGTGCATCGTATGTCTGCCTGTGCCGTGACAAAGTCCCTTCGTCCAATCCTCAGCCATCGATTCACACGTGACGGTACCTGAAAACAAAAACAATCATTTGACACGCATATCTTGCTTTGCATTCACTGAAGCTGCTTTATAAACTGATAGCGTATTTTTTATAAAGGGTGTGTAATGGCGTACATGGGATTACGTGACCGCTCACTTAGCACTCTGCACTTCCTAAATTGCTGTACTGGTGTCCTGTGTCGCGACATCGTGGTATGGCTCGTCTAAAAAATAGTTGTTTTCGAGTCAGATGATGGACAGTTTTTCGTCCTTGGAATACCACTGGCCCATGTGGAGAGGGGAGGGGGTAAGAGCGAGATGGACCCCAGACTGTGCACCATATGCTGAGATAAATTTAAGAACAGTGCCCATTTTCCCGAGAACGGCTTGTAGTCTTTAGTCTTGCATATAACTGTTCATTACGCTCATTTATTATTCCCACCAGAATGAGTGTTTCACTCTGCTGCGAATTTGTGCGTTTTTGCTAAACTTCCATACATTAAATTCTGTGTACTGGATCCGCAGTTCCTATTATCGCGTATTTCGCAAACCTGGTCATTGTACGGCAGTGGAACCGAACGCTGTAACTCAAGACCGTATTCTATCAGCTCGGAATTTAGGTACACTTGGGTTGGATGTGGGAGGGGCTTGTTCGGGTATTCCCAGGATGGACACAGCTTACTGTAGAAATAAGTACCGAGAAATCAGTGTCCCTCGTGTAGGTGAAGGCTGGCAGCTGGACATATGGGAGATGACTAATAGGAGAGCGTATTGCGTACTGCTTTAAGAAACGAGGAAGGCTTTCTAGACGGGGACTTTGACACTGCATACACTTCTTCCCCAAAAAGAGTGTGGTGTCACAGCCAGACACCACACTTGCTAGGTGGTAGCTTAAATCGGCCACGGTCCATTTAGTACATGTCGGACCCGCGTGTCGCCACTGTGTGATCGCAGACCGAGCGCCACCACAAGGCAGGTCTCGAGATACGGAATAGCACTCGCCCCAGTTGTACGACGACTTTGCTAGCGACTACACTGACGAAGCCTTTCTCTCATTTGCCGAGAGACAGTTAGAATAGCCTTCAGCTAAGTCCATGGCTACGACCTAGCAAGGCGCCATTAGCCTTACATAGTTTGATAGTTATCGTATGAAATGTCTCATCAAGAACGTTGTAAACCAACAAAGAATAAAAGTTAAGTATTCGAGGAGTTGCATACTTTTCTTATTAGCATTCAATGCTTAACCTGTTCCAGAATTCACGCCCGTCTGCGTTAGATAGCGTGCATTTCGGCCTCCTCTATCAACAAGGTGTTGGCACATTCGCCAACACATCAAAGAGCATTATATTTCAATAAAATAATGTACCTGTTACATAAGTGCTTAATCAATATGGCAGGGAATACGTTAACTGTGTACTTAAGCTCCTGACAGCAACGTCGTCTTAGGGGGTGAAAAGTCACATTTTTTTCTACCATGTATGTTTCTCTTTTTATGGCAGTGATTCTCATATTTGCAGTTAGCAGTTCATGCACGTTTTCTTTTCTCTGACCTGAATAAGCAGTCTTCAGAGGAAAAACAGTGAGTATTGACACAACCTGCAAAACGTTCTATTTGCAGCGCGGTCATTAGAGGCGGAGCACAAGCTCGGATTGTGTAAACGACGGGGAATGAAACAGACCGTGTCCTTTCGGAGGAATCATCCCAGTATTTGTGGAGCTATTTTAGAAAATCACGGTGAGCCTAAATCTGGGTGGGCCGGACGGGGGTTTCAACCGCAGTCCTCCAGAATGCGAGTCCAGTGTGATGATCACTGGGTCACCTCACTCGATCTTGAAGAAATTTGTTCTTTCCCCACACCATTCACGACTGGAATATTAAATAGGCGTGGAGTACCCTGGCCACATATCAAAAGGTTTCTTCCAGATTGTAGGTGTTCTGGTGTGATGCCGTTCTTGATCGGTATAACTATGCTGTCGTTATACTTGTATAATTTTATATAAACCTTGTGCACATCGTATACTGTTTTACATTTTTCACAAAGCGAAGGGTGTCCCATTGCGCAACTTACTTGTTTTTTATTGCATGATCATCATTAAACCGAACAATGTGAGAAGAAAGGAAGACGTGATGTTGCACTAATCTCAGAACTCACGACTACGCAAAGTTCGCACATAAACGTGTGTGGATGTATTTATCGCCAAAAGTATTCTCTGCAGCATCGACCTCCGCAAACATATATATTTAAAATAAGTAAAAAAAAATTATATCACATAATAAATGGCGCCCTTTGCAGCTATCAGATTGTATAATATAATCTGTATTTAACGAGCGCACGCTCTGACATTCAACCTATCTCATGTCAAGGAATATATAGAAAGCAGAGTATACTATATTCTCAATCTGATGTGACTGATGCTCAACGCACTGATACAAGCAACGAAAGGGTTTTTCTCTTCTCCAGAGAAGCTCTGCTATTAAGAGATATCGTCATAAAATAGAATGAAAAAGTTGCAATCATGCTCTAACAGTAAATATTATCATCATTACTAGGAATAAAACCATCACAGTATCGCTACAAAGTTAATAAGTTTGATTTAGTTCTTCCAAGAACATACTCGTGTTTCTACTCATTTCTGCTTCAAAAATGGAGGGGGCGGGGGGTGTATATTGATGACATGGCCCCTGTAGGGTGCTCAGTGTTCCGGGAAACCATATACGATTGTTATCGTCCGTTAGACACTCTCCTTAAAGGTTCGTTTCACTAGTAGGGTTCGGTGATAATACGCTGCCGGAAAAGTATGCAACAGCCTCTAGGGCCAGGACGATTATAAATTCAGACCAAATGAAACACACGTCACAGTAAAGGGTGCCCAAACAGTCGCATCAGTACACAATGTACACCCCTCTGTCGTCAACTAGGCGTGTATTCTCGCATATGAACTATCATAAAGGTACCGAATGGGATGCAGTTATAGATTGTACCAAGTTTCTTGTGCTTTATATTGCAAGTCGGCAATGATGCTTGCAGGGGCTAGAGAACGAGTAAGCTCCCGCTTCATGATGTCCCATACGTGTTCAGTTGGCGAGAGATCTACTGATGTTACTGGCCTGGGCAAGAGCACGATTCAACGCCATCAGCCGTACTTGGACGTGCACTGTCCTGCTGAAAAGCACATGACATTCCTGCCGAAGAAGTGGCAGTAGCACGGGGATAACAGCCTGTGCAGTGTATTGGGCACGGGTTACTTTACTCTACAGAAAGACCAGTTGTGACCGCTTGTTTTAACTGATGCGCCCCCCCCCCCCCTCCCCCACGCCCGGAGCATGAAGTCTGGGATGGGTCCTCTCTGTCGTGGGCGAATGCATTCCGAAACAGGCAGCTCACCAGGTCCACACCAAAAACTTGTGTGTCCATTATTCGCGTGCAGACAGAACCTGCTGTCATCACTAACGATAACAGAGCGCCGTTTCTCTCTCCAGTCAATTGTTTCACGATACCAGAGTAGCCATGCTTGGCAGAGTCGAGGTGTCGGTGGTAGCCTGGCCAGAGGAACACTTGATCTTAATCCTGCTTCAAGCAGACGGTTCCCAATGGTCCATGATAACACAGCAGGTGCAACATTTACCCGGATTTCGTCCCTGGATGAGAGGACTGATGACCTCAGATGTTAAGTCCCATAGTGCTTAGAGCCATTTGAACCATTCGTCTCTGGATGATCGGTCGGCTATCGCTGCTCGCACAATGGTGCGATCTTGCCGTGCGGCTGTACCTCGCGGACGTCCAGAACCTGTTCTACGGGTTTGGGAATATACGTCCATCCAGGCACACGCAGGCCCACAATGCGATCCCGTTCAAATGGCTGAAGATGTTAAACATGAGTATGTACTCGTGGGTGGGGCGTGGTTGTGCGTTAGAATGAACGTTGTAAACGCAGCTACTGTGTGCAGAATAAGAACATGGGGTGCACAGACAGGCCTCTGAGCGTCATCTGATCGCCGATGATGATGACAGATGAATCACTAAGGACACAACCTGTCAGTATGCACATATTACACCCTGGTGCCATTGAACACAGTCCTTGAGGCTGTTGCATATTTTTCCCGCAGTGTACATCGCTGCTTCTCTCAATTTCACTGCACGCCATGAATCATTGGAAGTATAGTTCTCACTTGCGAATGCGAATACTTTCGACAGCCCCCAGAATTCTACTCGCTGTTGTTTGATGGGCCATTGTTTTTATTTAGAGTGTTTAGCTAAACTATCAGCCGTTCCTCCCCATCCTCTCGTCTAAGAACTAACCAGCAAGCTCTTTTGGGTAGAGAATGAGAGATGGAATATTGCGTTATGTGCTTCTACTGTTTACGGTCACTGAAGAACGAACGCGGGGCAGCTTGTACCGTCGTCCAGTTTGTGAACTGCTTCCAGTATTTCACGTTCCAGTCTGAAGCTTTAGTGATCACTGGACAACGGAAAGCAACGCGCAGCATACGTGCGCAGTGCTCGAACATGGAGCCAGTACTGTCGACGACTAGTTCCACGGACGCATCTTCTCCGCCTTATACGTCCCGAAACGGCCCAGCACAAAAAAACCATTTCTTGGAGATCATTTGCCCTGTTAGAATTTACTCGCATAGCCTACTGATACTGGTCACTATTATAGCGACGGTACATATCTATAGTCAGCACACCTTAGGGAATGTGGAGGAGTACATTACTGGTGACATCATCATCTAACACCCCCCCCCCCCCCCAAATCTTTTCCTGGTACTTTGGTGAATGATGTGAGAAAAGAACAGCTGATGATTAATCCGATTTTCTCGTCTTCGTCATTTCGCGAGAAATATCTAGGAGGAAATAATGCTGCCCGACTCTTTTTGCGACGTATGCTCTCGGAAGTTCAACAGTAAAGATTTCAATCTTGCACAAGCCTTTCCTGTAATGTATGCCACTGGAGTTTCTTGACCATCTCCTTGCCGATCTAAATACACTCTTTCTTTCAAGTTTTCACCTGGTTTCACAACTCTTGATTGATTGTACTTGGCATACCACTGGCCTTATGGTTACACAAAAGCAAGCTGTTCCAGCTCGTCTATACGGAAACACAATTTGATTGCTTCTTGCTGGTAGAGTCTTCCACTCTTCTTCCGATTATGTATTCATTCGAGTCATTGTTTCTCTGTCTTGCAATTTTCAGAACTGTTAGCATATTGTGGAGCGTACAGCTCTCGTTAAATACGTTTTATGTGCACAACCCTAAAGTAACGGAACGACATCAATGTTTTGTGTTTGGTTCTGTTTCTACAACTTTTGTCAAAATTAATCTTTCACTGTGCAACGAAATGTGCATTTTTTTTTTAAATTTCTTAGTAGATTAAAATTTGTGCCACACTAGCGCTCGAACCTGGAAACTTCTCTCTCGCGAAAATGCTCTTAGCCGTTGAACTCTTTTGGCAAGTCTCGTACTTGAAAAGTGGGAGAGAGGTATGGCAAAACAGAAACCGTGACGACGGGCCGTGAGTCGTTCTTATAATATATAGCTCAGCATTGTCTCTGAGAGGTAACGTTATGGGGAAGAGTCCCAGTGAAGTTCACAGTTTTACACTGCCAAAGAGTTTTAGCTTTTAAGATCATTAGTTGCAAACTTTAAAGAAACATAGTTTTTGGCGACTTTGTTGGCCAGGATTAACGGTTCAGGCTGTTGACAGAAGTTGGTTGCACTACTATAGGACAAAACTTAAGAGTGTAACATTTCAGTCCCACCCCACACCACTCCCGCACCTAGATTTGGATTTGTTGGACGCGACTGAGTCTGCAGCTGTGAAAGTACTATGCTCATAACATCAGTTATTTGTGGTGCACCAATATATGGTTATGTTGTGAGTTGTTTTTCGAAATAAACTTTGGAAATATTTAGATAATGAAAAAGCGAGTTGTTCCTCAGTACGAAGTCAAGTCCCGCCGCTGGAAATGAAACACTCATCCTTAAACTCAAAATTACAGCTTGTTTGCTGTGAGGATGCTGGGTAGCTGTTCGGATGTCTATGAACATTGGAGTAAATATGTAGCCTGTAAATTTATACTACCTGTCTGTTTAGACGCGGCAAACAAAAACCTGTATCATATACGACAATGTAAACTGCCAATCTGGATCATAGAGTGTCTTTTTCTTATCTCTGCATGTCGAGTTTTAAGAAAACTCGAATACGTGAACAGAAAGTCATGTAATCACTTGGCAGGGCATGAGAAAAATCATGGAATTGTAATTTTTTTATACAAGGCGAGATGTGCTTTAAATTAAGGTGAGATTGCAATTAAACTAAAACAGAGAAAATATTGCATCTTGCGGTTCAAACCGCAAAAAATTGTTTCAGTTTCCGTAAAATTTCATTTTTCGGGAGAAACAGCAACCTGCTATACACGAAGAAAGTAACTTCTTAAAGGACCTGTACTTCATCACCGAGATTAGGCGCCCTTGCGTGGACTGTCTATATCGCTAAATTAGTCTTTAAAATTACGGACGCTGCTTTAAGTTAAATAATTTTAATGATAGCTGTATTCAGTATGATGAAGCAACTTACTAAATAAGCGCATTATTTGCAGTTGTTATTTATTTGCCGAATTTAGCGACTTCAGTCGTTACTGATAAAACATGAACTTTTACGGAGATAGCGAATGTAAAAGATTTCGGAAATGGAGAAACCTGTGGTGAATTTGCATCATTTTGCTAGTTTAGAGAGGTCACGGTTAACAATAAAAGAACGAAAAGCACGTTACGAAGGATTTGCGCACAGAAAGAGCAGTACTTGACGGTCTTCTCTCTTCGTGGCTCACAAGGGGAAGCCACCACAGGGCCCTCGCTGACTCAGTTGAAACTTTGCAAGGTGAAAGAAAGAAGGAAGGAAGGAAGGAAGGAAGGGAAGGGACACCAATGTTGACGTAGGTGGCGACATTCAATACTTTTCGGGCAAATCACGGCTAAAGTTTTGACTCCGCATAATCAGTTTGTTCGAGCATTTTAAAATCTGGCAAGTTGGTAGCGTAGTGGTTAAGAGAACAGGTTCAAATTTCTACGCCCTGAGTTCGAATCCAAACTTATGCTTTCGTTTCTTTACCTACTATTGTTCAGGAAGTGCGTAACATCTATATTTTTGTGACATCGTGAAATACATCGGAATTATTGGCAAAGGATATAAGTTATTGAAATAGATTTTATCATAACAAACCTTATATCATCATGTATTATTAACAGTAATTCAGAATGAAAAACATATAAACCCGAGTATTTCGATTTCCTTATAAAATGAGTTGTTTGTCGATGAAACTGGATTACCGACGTGTTTATTAAAAATAATGTCGCTAAAGTATACGCTGCGCTGACAATCCTGCGACATATACTTTTGCCAACAGTTGAAGAATTACATTCGCGGATTACAGAAGTGCCCGGTTCTCATCGCATAGTAAATGCAAATCACAAGTAGAAGTGACGCAACTAAAAACAGTCCTTGGTACATCGTCAGTTGCATGTTCCAGCTTTCGACAAAATACTTAGACATGCGTGGCTTGCCACGAAATTATCGCCAAATCGCGACGCATTTAGCAACGTTGACGTTGGTACTTTTGTTAGTGACATCACGCTAAAAAAGCTAGACTGTCGCTGTGTGCATTGAATGTTTTTATGACAGACACCGCCTTGGGGAATGTACTGGTTCTCGTGAAATATAAAAGTGAAAATCAAAACAAAAATTGAAATACTATAATTGATACATTTTTAATCTTCAAATACTGTCAGGATTATAACGATATATAAAATATGTCAGCTGAATTTGTAGATTAAAATACTATAATTGATACGTTTTTCATTTTCAAATACTGGTAATGTCGTAACATTATACAAGATTCGTGACTATAAAATTTATTTTTAATAAGATTTCAAATGCTTGCTTCTTTTCTTAATAATTACATGGCATTTGCAACAAAAGAAGAGAAAGATACATGAGACTGGATTTGAACGCGGGCGCAAAAATTCTAGACGATGCTCTTACCCAGTATCTATCGACTTATTGCATTTGTTATAGCGCAAGCGGCCTGATGAATTGGTGTCGAAAATTTGACTATCATTTTCCCGAAAATTAATTGATATCTGTACTTAAGAGCAAAATAGGTGACCTTCTGAAGATAGTGACCTATGGCTTTATCTATATCAGTTACATGAGATCAAGTGAAGTGACAGCACATATGCGGCGTTTTGCACCGCGCCTGCATCCGCTGCTGGGTAGCGGCTGAGCGTCGTACTCACCCACAGAACGGCTGGTCCGGAGCGCAGCTGTGGGTAGTCCACTTCGTCCGCGCTGGGTTGCCGCCGACCGGCCGCCTGGCCACGCTGTGACTGCTGAGGCTGCGGCCCCGGGAGTGCGCATGCGCCGCTTCGCCCGCCCCGCTGCGTTTCTGCTAGGGTGGGGAGCCGAGAGCGCACATCTGCAGTGCTCGTGCGGTGCGCCCCCCCCCCCCCCCCTCCATCCTCCCCACACACACAAACACGCGCACCCGCGTGCGTCAAGAGCGTGACAGTACACAAAATAGATCAAGGTACGCGTCAGCATACGTCAGTCAAGTCAGTTTTCACTAACTGGAGCCACAAATGGTTGTTTAGGCAACAGTCTCCCTCCAGAATGTGGATCGGGAACTCGAGTTACTACAGTGACTTACGTAGTGTGCCTTGATTGTATTTTTCGAAATTTATTCGCTGACTGCGAATTTCTCTATATTAGTTACGGATCTTCTACTGAATTACCCAGTAGTGAGATACGAAAATTGTGCCCGACCGTGACTCGAATCGGGATTTCCCGTTTATCGCGAGCGGCCGCCATAACCACTTGGGCAATCCGTTGCACGCTCCCCGGGTCGAGCCAAACCTTCATGTATTGAAGAGGCAAACAAACTGGTACACCTGGCTAATATCGTGTAGGGCCATCACGAGCACGCAGAAGTGCCGCAACACGACTTGCCATGGACTCGACTAATGTCTGAAGCAGTGCTGGAGGGAACTGACGCCATGAATCCTGCAGCGCTGTCCGTAAATCGTAAGAGTACGACAGGGTGGTGATCTCTTCTGAGCAGCACATTGCAAGGCATCCCAGGTATGCTGAATAATGTTCATGTCTGTGGAGTTTGGGGGCCAGTGGAAGGGTTTCAACTCAGATGAGTGTTTCTGGAGCCATTCTGTAGCAATTCTGGACGTGTCGGGTGTTGCATTGTCATGTTGGAATAGCCCAAGCCTGTCGGAATGCACAATGGTTATGAATGGATGCAGGTGATCAGACAGGATGCTTACGTACGTGTCACTTGTCAAGAGTCGTATCTAGACTTATCACCGGTCTCATATCACTCAAACTGCGCACGCCCCACACCATTACAGAGCCTCCACCAACTAGAACACTCCCCTGTTCATATGCACATTCATGGATTCACGAGGTTGTCTCCATACCCGTACACATCCATCTGCTCGATACATATTGAAACGAGACTCCTCCGACCAGGCAACATGTTTCCTGTCATCAACAGTCCATTTTCGGCGTTGACGGGTCCAGGCGAGGCGTAAAGCTTTGTGTCTTCCTGTCATCAAGAAAACATGACTCGGCCCATATCGATGATGTTTCATTGAATGCTTCGCACGCTGATACTTGTTGATGGCGCAGTCTTGAAATCTACAGCAATTTGCGGAAAGCTTGCACTTCCGTCACGTTGAACGATACTTTTCAGCCGTGCGGTTCTAGGCGCTTCAGTCTGGAACCGCGTGACCGCTACGGTCGCAGGTTCGAATCCTGCCTCGGGACATGGATGTGTGTGATGTCCTTAGTTTAGTTAGGTTTAAGTTGTTCTAAATTGTAGGGGACTGATGACCACAGACGTTAAGTCCCATAGTGCTCAGAGCCATTTGAACCATTTTTGATACTTTTCAGCCGTCGTTGGTCCCGTTATTGCAGGATCTTTTTCCGGCCGCAGCGAAGTCTGAGATTTGACGCTTTACCGGATTCGTGATATTCACGGTACATTCATGAAATGAAATGGTCGTGCGGGAAAATCCCCACTTCATACCTACCTCGGAGAAGCTCTGTCCCATCGCTCGTGCGCCGACTATAACACCACGTTCCAACTCACTTAAATCTTGATGACCTGCCATTGTAGCAGCAGTATCCGATCTAACAACTGCGACAGACACTTGCTGTCTTATATAGGCGTAGCCGACCGCAGCACCGTATTCTGCTTGTTTACGTATCTCTGTATTTGAGGACGCTTGCCTATACCATTTTCTTTGGCGCTTCAATGTATGTCATACTTTCTACATCCTCCCCTACATTCGTCACCCAATACTCCCAACATTATTTGGATTCCCACAACAGGGAGAATGAGACAATGAAGAACTGAGGTCATTGTTGTTACCGTCGTGTGCCCGCACAGGCTTATAATAATTGCATGCATGTTTGAAAGAACAGACACTACTGACGAGCCACACCTGTACGAACTACTCTGAAATTTATTCGCTCACTGTGAATTCCATGGCATCAGCTGTATTAGGTAAAAATTTGTGCCGGACCGGAACTCGAACCCGAATTTGCCGCTTATCGTGAACGGTCGCCACAACTACCTAATATAGCTGAAATCATGGAATTCGCAGTCAGCGAATAAATTTCGAAATATTTCGTACAGCTGTAGATCGTGAACAGTGTCTTTTGTTTGCCTCTCATGTACATACTGAACGTATTTATTACTGCAGGACTAGAAACTTGGCAGTTTGTTTGTTTGTTTAGTTCTTTCCTTCTTTCGTCTATTTTGTTCTAATCTGCAAAGGATTCTTATTTATTTGTGTTGACTGGCACTAAAAACGCCACCCATAATAAATGATGTGTAATTACCTATTTAATCAAAGTATAGCCATTTATCCTTTATTTCTAGATGGGATATATTATTGGTATGTTATGGACTTCGCTTTGTGAGCTAACACTGAAATGTCTGAAGATTATTTAACTAGCCTTAATGTCTTTTCGCAACATGAAAAAAAGAACTTCTCACTGGATTGAGGCAATAAGGTTTTCCCGCTCTTGTAACAACTTATTTTTGTACCTTGTGTTCTTCCTCTTTAAGTCATATGAATTTTTATGATTTTTCTGTGATTAATCAGCTTTCTGTAGTAAACATGCCATTGAGCGGGGACGTTACTGCAAAAGCTGCTGTTGTGGTGGAAGATGGTTGCAATATGCATTACATTGCAGAAATGTTGAGAACTACACTTTCCACGATTTACCACTTTCCACGATTTACAAGTCGTAAAAAGGTTCATGGAAACTGCTGGCTATAAAAGAAAATCAGGATCAGGTCCGAGAACATGACATCGGCAAGAGATGACTACCTCCTACGATTTCAGGTTCTCCACAACCGTCACACTGCCACCGCTTGAAGCACGAAATCGACCCCCACCAAGTTCGAGGGATCAATGTTACTCAGAAAATCGTCCGAAGAAGAGTGGAAGAAGCCAATCTTCAAATCAGAAGATATGTTGCGGAACCAGAACTCACCGGAAAGCATCTCAGAGGACGACTGAATTTCACAAGCGAATATCGCGGCTGGATAGTGCAACAATGACAGCAAGTAGTGTTCACCCACGAGTCGCGTGATTTGGCCTGTGATCACCTGATGTTAGATATAGGGTTTGGAAAAACCCTGAGGAAAGCTATTCGCCTCGCCAATTCTCAACCAGGACGTCTTCTCATTGTGGGTCTATGATGGCGTGGGCAGGAATCACTAGTACTGCAAGGTTGGATTTGGTCTTCGTGGAACATGCGAGCCTTACAGCTAGCACATCGGTATGCGGAAGAAATCCTTTTGGAGCGTTTTGTGCCTTTCGCTGCAGTTATTGGTGATGGCTTTACACAAAAGCTTTGCAGTTCGTGGCAAGATACTGTGAGCATTGGGCAAGAATCCTTGGATGAATGTAGTTCATACTATGACTTCGCCTGCTTGAATCCCTGATTTGAATCCTCTCGATCATTTATGGGACTGCCAGGGGAGAAGGGCCCTTCAGCACTATCCAGAGACCTTACAGGATCTGCGGGAGGCGCTCCTTGAAGAATGGGAGATGTTTCTTCTAGAGCACGGGGCCTATAAGGTTGGATGCCCTTATTAGTGCAAGAGGAGGTAATATGCTGTTTTGAAGATACTGTACGAAGAGAGTTCTGTGAAGTATAGAAAATCAAAGCAGAGGTGCATTACCTTTATGATCTCCCTCAGAATTTGCTTGAACCTTGAATCTATTCATGTTGTTTCCAAATTTCAGGCCTAATCCCCCCCCTCCGCTGTCCATTCTGACATTCTTTCTTCGAATCACCTCAGGCGAGTGCCGTAATTATTGTTTCAACGAGGCCATTCCCAATTCTCTCCAGATTTCACCCATCCTCCACATATCATGTCCCTCACCCTCTTTGCCCCTGAATGCTGGCCCAACAGGAGTAGCGCTCAGCCGCTAAACCTAATTTTCTCGTTTCTTTCTCAGAGTTGTTACTCGGTGTCAGTTTATGCCGCACCAGTGTGAAAACCTCGAAACTGGTTTACCGCAAAGAGATAACTATGAAAATGCAGAGAATGGGTTAAGTACGAAAATGCGACGCGGAACAATGGGGAACATTACGTACATTTTGGGAATTATTTTGTAGCTCATGTGAAAATTCTAACACTGGGTTTCTTATTTTGACAGTGTTAATGACGTCGTCCTAAAACCAAACTGTTGGTCTTACTCAGTATTCCTTGGTATGTGGAAGTTGTTGAGAAGATCTGTTTACGCAGAAAGTTCTCAGCCATGTTTTTCCTTCGTATTCTTTTGACATTTGTTCCCTTGACGTTGTTCACTACGTTACGTTAAATATGAACTGATATTGTACAAACAGAATTGTTCTTTATACCCATACACCTGCCATTTATGCGAAAACGCATACTGACTCAACTTATTTTTTCAGATGTACCTCCTTGCTACCTTTCATCGTCTCTGGGAGAAAGTACCGACTAGCGTTGGTTGCGGACACCATACTATATTCTCCGGCCGCCGATTACATCTTCCAACAACGACGTAGAACATCAGTGGTTTTCTCTCGGAAGTTTTGATACCCCAACAGATAAAACTATTTTCACTCTTCCACTTTCCAAGCATGTTTACCATTAAAGGCGCTACTATACCTCAAACACCGTTAATGTGCAATCTGCAGTGATATGGCTAGAAAATGTACAGTCCTCGTGCCTACTTTCAGCTTCTTCTGGGACTTTCCGTGTTTATTCGTATTCTTGCATTAAAATGTGTAGGGTTGAATAACGTTTAAGTTGTGGTGTCTATTTTCATTCACGTTGAAGAGTGAAGCACATATTCTTCGCGCATTGTTTTGTTCATAGTCGCTGATTTCTTTGTTCGGTGTATGGCTCCTTTAGCACTGGTATGAGAGGTGAAAGTCTGGTCTACATCTGTCTTTGCACAATAATTCATCGTTTGTTATAGCCACTGCATTTAAACGTCTTATAACTACATTCCTGTCGCACGTGGGCTAGTGACTGCGAATGTTAAAGAAATGACGTATGACTACACCGATGAAAATGGAAAGTGTTATACCTTGAACACGAGTTCGATATTTCATCAACCATTGTGACAATGTTCATCGCATAATGGGTATTCGACGATTCGAAACCGTATTCGCTGTGGGATGTGAACAAATAGTCTCCGAATGTCACCTTGAGGAATTTCTTTCCATGCCTGGAGCAGATTGCTGGAATATGATATGAAAACATACGTCGTCCAATCGCGAGTGATAAATCTGGTGCTTGGGAGGCTGCGCGAGGATCTGTACATTCCTTAAGGCAATTATGGTGTAAACTACAGTATGGGATCGTCCATTAACCTTCTAGGATGTGCTATTTGGTACCGTTGTCATGAGGGCCTGGCGACAGGGTTGACTATCCTTGGCACATACTGACGAGCATTCAGCCTACCAGTAACATCAGTCCTGATATCATATCCAGTTGATCCCGATAACATTATAGATGGGGATGTGTCTCGAGAGAATCTCTGCTTCTTGTGACATTTCACCAGGTGGTCTACGGACCAGTTTGCGTCGATCTGACCGCCACAAACAGAAGCGGGACTCGTCGCTGAACACCACTCCATATCCCAGTTATCGCTGTCTCTACGACATGCAAACTCTCTGTTTTCTGTGATAAGGTGTCAGCGGTATACTACGCATGGCAACTCAAAATATCAGCCAAGGTTCCAGTAATTTCTTCCACACTGTTTGTGGTGACACACTGCCTGTAACCTTTGGCCATATTTCCTCTGTTTTCTTCTGTCAATTCATCTGGGCCAGTACCATTCTATGATTTCTTCATTCTGTAGTTTTTCTGATCGTTACAAAACCGAAGGCGGCTCTTCGGTACAGATCCGAGTCAAAAGTCTGAATCAGAGGCTCAGATGTTTCTGCGTCCGTATAGGCTGCAGATTCGCAGACTTGCATCATGGGGTGAAGAGGCGGCAGCATCTACTTGATAGATCTGGCGTCCACCACCCACAGTCGTAGCGGACGGTGTGTGGTGTGGTGTGGAATGAGCGGTTTTCTAGGTTAGGTCTCGAGAAAGTTCAATCAGTGATACAGTCACAAAGGGAACAGGTCAAACACAGGACAAAGGTAGAACTAGAAAACGGGTGTTATAGATTTAAACTGTCGTAGCTGTGTGAGGAAAGGGCCAGAGCTCAAAGCGCCCATAGGCAGCACTGAAGCACAAATCGGAATAGGTACCGCAAGCTGGCTAATGCCGGACATGAGTTCAGCCTAAGTTTATACCAAGGACATAAAGGTACACGAACAGGTCAGACTAAATCCGTCGTTGGTGATGGCGTGTTTGATGCTGTTCGAAGTATTCAACGTTGTAGTGAAATTAAAGTAGAAAGCAGTTACTGATTAGTTATACAAAATGAATTAAGAACTGATTTCTTTTACCGAGCCCGGACTCAGATGAATTAGTTGTTGTAAGATTCAAGGAAAATTTGAGTGCCATTTAGAATAGATATCCGACTCGTACAATTATATTACTGTTAATTTCAATCTATCCTCGATATGTTGGCAAAAACGCACATTTACAGGCGGTTCTAGACTTAAAGCATAACTCGAAATTGTAGTAAATGCTTTCTGCGAAAATTATATTGAACGTTTACTTCAGGAGCCCACACGAAATGAAAATATTTGCCCAAGTTGCTTGTCCGCTAAGAGGTCTAGTACGCTATCGCAATGAGAGGGAGTAATGACAGGTACAGGAATTAGTGAGCTCAAGGTCGTTTTAGCGCAATTCAGTACAATAACATTAAAATCCACCAAAAATAAACGCAATTACCGTATTTAAAAAGCATATAAAATTAGTACCCCCCCATGAACCATGGACCTTGCCGTTGCTGGGGAGGCTTGCGTGCCTCAGCGATACAAATAGCCGTACCGTAGGTGCAACCACAACGGCGGGGTATCTGTTGAGAGGCCAGACAAACGTGTGGTTCCTGAAGAGGGACAGCAGCCTCTTCAGTAGTTGCAGGAGCAACAGTCTGGATGATTGACTGATCTGGCCTTGTAACAATAACCAAAACGGCATTGCTGTGCTGGTACTGCGAACGGCTGAAAGCAAGGGGAAACTACGGCCGTAATTTTTCCCGAGGGCATGCAGCTTTACTGTATGATTAAATGATGATGGCGCCCTCTTGGGTAAAGTATTCCAGAGGTAAAATAGTCCCCCATTCGGATCTCCGGGCGGCGACTACTCAGGAGGACGTTGTTATCGGGAGAAAGAAAACTGGCGTTCTACGGATCGGAGCGTGGAATGTCAGATCTTTTAATCGGGCAGGTAGGTTAGAAAATTTAAAAAGAGAAATGGATAGGTTAAAGTTAGATATAGTGGGAATTAGTGAAGTTCGGTGGCAGGAGGAACAAGACTTCTGGTCAGGTGACTACAGGGTTATAAACACAAAATCAAATAGGGGTAATGCAGGAGTAGGTTTAATAATGAATAAAACAAAAGGAATGCGGGTAAGCTACTCAAACAGCACAGCGAATGCATTGTTGTGGCCAAGATAGACATGAAGCCCACACCTATGACAGTAGTACAAGTCTATATGCCAACTAGCTCTGCAGATGTTGAAGAAATTGAAGAAATGTATGATCAAATAAAAGAAATAATTCAGATAGTGAAGGGTGACGAAAATTTAATAGTCATGGGTGGCTGGAATTCGGTAGTAGGAAAAGGGAGAGAAGGAAACGTAGTAGGTGAATATGGACTGGGGCAAAGAAATGAAAGAGGGAGCCGCCTGGTAGAATTTTGCACAGAGCACAACTTAATCATAGCTAACACGTGGTTCAAGAATCATAAAAGAAGGCTGTATACATGGAAGAAGCCTGGAGATACTGACAGGTTTCAGATAGATTATATAATGGTAAGACAGAGATTTAGGAACCAGGTTTTAAATTGTAAGACATTTCCAGGGGCAGATGTGGGCTCTGACCACAATCTATGACCTGTAGATTAAAACTGAAGAAACTGCAAAAAGGTGGGAATTTAAGGAGATGGGACCTGGATAAACTAAAAGAACCAGAGGTTGTACTGAGTTTCAGGGAGAGCATAAGGCAACAATTGACAGGAATGGGGGAAAGAAATACAGTAGAAGAAGAATGGGTAGCTTTGAGGGATGAAGTAGTGAAGGCAGCAGAGGATCAAGTTGGTAAAAAGACGAGGGCTAGTAGAAATCCTTGGGTAACAGAAGAAATATTGAATGTAATTGATGAAAGGAGAAAATATAAAAATGCAGTAAATGAAGCAGGCAAAAACGAATACAGACGTCTCAAAAATGAGATCGACAGGAAGTGCAAAATGGCTAAGCAGGGATGGCTAGAGGACAAATGTAAGGATGTAGAGGCTTATCTCACTAGGGGTAAGATAGATACTGCCTACAGGAAAAGTAAAGAGACCTTTGGAGATAAGAGAACCACTTGTATGAACATCAAGAGCTCAGATGGAAACCCAGTTCTAAGCAAAGAAGGGAAAGCAGAAAGGTGGACGGAGTATATAGAGGGTCTATACAAGGGCGATGTACTTGAGGACATTGTTATGGAAATGGAAGAGGATGCAGATGAAGATGAAATGGGAGATACGATACTGCGTGAAGAGTTTGACAGAACACTGAAAGACCTGAGTCGAAACAAAGCCCCCGGAGTAGACAACATTCCATTGGAACTACTGACGGCCTTGGGAGAGCCAGTCCTGACAAAACTCTACCATTTGGTGAGCAAGATGTAGGAGACAGGCGAAATACCCTCAGACTTCAAGAAGAATATAATAATTCTAATCCCAAAGAAAGCAGGTGTTGACATGTGAAAATTACCGAACTATCAGTTTAATAAGTCACAGCTGCAAAATACTAACGCGAATTCTTTACAGACGAATGGAAAAACTAGTAGAAGCCGACCTCGGGGAAGATCAGATTGGATTCCGTAGAAATGTTGGAACACGTGAGGCAATACTGACCCTACGACGTATCTTAGAAGAAAGATTAAGGAAAGGCAAACCTACGTTTCTAGCATTTGTAGACTTAGAGAAAGCTTTTGACAATGTTGACTGGAATACTCTCTTTCAAATTCTAAAGGTTGCAGGGGTAAAATATAGGGAGCGAAAGGCTATTTACAATTTGTACGGAAACCAGATGGCAGTTATAAGAGTCTAGGGACATGAAAGGGAAGCAGTGTTTGGGAAGGGAGTGAGACAGGGTTGTAGTCTCTCCCCGATGTTTTTCAATCTGTATATTGAGCAAGCAGTAGGTATTAAAATCCATGGAGAAGAAATAATAACTTTGAGGTTCGCCGATGACATCGTAATTCTGTCAGAGACAGCAAAGGACTTGGAAGAGCAGTTGAACGGAATGGATAGTGTCTTGAAAGGAGGATATAAGATGAACATCAACAAAAGCAAAACGAGGATAATGGAATGTAGTCGAATTAAGTCGGGTGATGCTGAGGGAATTAGATTAGGAAATGAGACACTTAAAGTAGTAAAGGAGTTTTGCTATTTGGGGAGCAAAATAACTGATGATGGTTGAAGTAGAGAGGATATAAAATGTAGACTGGCAATGGCAAGGAAAGCGTTTCTGAAGAAGAGGAATTTGTTAACATCGAGTATAGATTTAAGTGTCAGGAAGTCATTTCTGAAAGTATTTGTATGGAGTGTAGCCATGTATGGAAGTGAAACATGGACGATAAATAGTTTGGACAAGAAGAGAATAGAAGCTTTCGAAATGTGGTGCTACAGAAGAGTGCTGAAGATTAGATGGGTAGATCACATAACTAATGAGGAAGTATTGAATAGGATTGGGGAGAAGAGAAGTTTGTGGCACAACTTGTCCAGAAGAAGAGATCGGTTGGTAGGACATGTTCTGAGGCATCAAGGGATCACCAATTTAGTATTGGAGGGCAGCGTGGAGGGTAAAAATCGTAGAGGGAGACCAAGAGATGACTACACTAAGCAGATTCAGAAGGATGTAGGTTGCGGTAGGTACTGGGAGATGAAGAAGCTTGCACAGGATAGAGTAGCATGGAGAGCTGCATCAAACCAGTCTCAGGACTGAAGACCGCAACAACAACAACAACAACAACAACATAAAATTAGTTTGTCGCCTTTCTAAGAGACAGTTTGTGTTTCCTCCATGAATAACTATGTAAGTGTCGATCAAGTATTGCTCAAATTCATAGGAATACCGTTGACGGCAATTGAGAATTTTGTGCCTCGTAAATTATTAAGAAATGAAATATATCCCTCATTTGCTTAAAATAGGTCAGGACACGGTTGCAGAAAAAACGAAAAGAGCTTGCCATATTTTTTTTAACATTCTCGAAATCAAATGTTGATGGTGTTGAGACGGCAACCAGCCACAAATTTATTTTAACCGTTACCGGTTTCGTATCATTACGATTCATCGTCAGACGGCTTTCATGCATTCATTACAACATGTGCTGCGTTTTTTACTGAATAGTTATCCTAAAATATAAATAATACATAATTATAAGCACGTCACAAAGATGGTTGAGTTAAAGATTTGTGACTCACGTGAAATGTCGGTTTGGAGTACTTGTTTTCATAGTCTTCGTCTAGCAGACAACGTTTTTAGTTTTAGCCACATTCACATCATTGCACACACAAACTTGCATTATTGAGCGAATCAGATTTGTCACTAAATGCATTTCCACCACATTTCTATCGTTGCACAAATCTGGAGCGCTCAATTATGCAAGTTTATGTGTGCAATGATGTGAAAGCGGCGAAAACTACAAACGTTGTCTGCTGTATGAAAACTATGAAAACAAGTACTCCAAACCGACATTTCACTTGAGTCACATCCCAATGCAAATCTGTAACCCAACCATCTTTGTGACGTGCTTATAAT
Source organism: Schistocerca serialis cubense (assembly GCF_023864345.2). Taxonomy (NCBI): domain Eukaryota; kingdom Metazoa; phylum Arthropoda; class Insecta; order Orthoptera; family Acrididae; genus Schistocerca; species Schistocerca serialis. The sequence continues at coordinate 423,251,236 of NC_064644.1, forward strand.
TATGTATTATTAGGAAACTAACCAGTAAAAAACGCAGCACATGTTGCAATGAAAGCATGAAAGCCGGCTGACGATGAATCGTAATGATTCGAAACTGGTAAGGGTACCCTTTGAATAAAGGAACTTAAAATAAATTTGTGGCTGGTTGCTGTCTCAACACCATCAACATTTGTCTTCAAATAACAGCCACGGTCTCCAACCATGTCATCATTTCATAAAATCCCATACTCTCCAAGATTGGGACGGTTTGCGGATGCTCGAAACTTAGGGCAAACTTCAATACGAGATGCTTCTAATAGTTTCCAGAATGAAACTCCGTCTCGAAATTTGGCAGATAATCCATATAGATTCTAGTCAAATGTTAATGGCAAGACGCAATCAATGCCTTCACTGGGTGATAGAAGTGGTAAAGTTACCGACGACAGGGCCACTTCAACGGAGCTGCTAAACTAGGATTTTAGAAATGCTTTCACCGATGAAGATTCAAAATATTTAAATCAAGCATAACTGCCAACGTGAGTAATTTAGAGATAGACACCCTCTCTGCAGTGAAGCAACTTAAGTCACTTAACGAAGGCAAGATTGGCAGTCCAGATTGTATACCAGTTATGCTCCATTCAGAGTATGCTGATGAAATAGCCCCATTTTTAACAATCACATATAACCACGTGCTCGCCGAAAGATCCGTACCTTAAGACTGCAAAGTTTCACAGTTCACACCAATACACTGCAAAAGGAACAGAAGTAATTCACTAAATTGTAGACACACGTCATTGACATTGATTTTTAGTAGGAGTGTGGAATATATAATGTTCCGGCATTGTGAAATACCTCGAAGACGACGATCTGTTGTCACATAACCAGCACAGACTCAGAAAACATCGTATTTATCAAATACAATTGGCTTTTTATTCTCATGAAGTAATGAATGCTATCGATAGGGTTTCAACTAGATACCACATTTCTATATTTCCAGAAGGCTTTAGACAACGTTCCTCGCAAGCAGCTTGTAATCAAATTGAGTGCCGATAGAGTATCGTGGGAAAACCAGAAAGAGGAGAAACGAAGCGTTTGAGATGTGGTGCTGTAGAACGCTATTGAAAATGAGGTGAACCGATAAGAAACGAGGAGGTTCTTCGCAGAAACGGCGAAGACATCCATTAAGACATGGGAGAATAAGTTTTATGGTACCAGAGGGAGCTGAAGAAGGTGAAAACCTTGGGGGATACAGATACTGGAATACATCCAACGAATAATTGAGGTCGTAGGGTGCAAGTGCTACTCAGACATGAAGAGGTCGGTACAAGAGAGGAATTTGTGGCGGGACACATCGAACCAGTAAGAAGACCGATGACAAGAAAATAGGGGGAGGGGGGGGGGGGTTGGTCGTCTCATTGTGTGACTGACGGGCTTCTTTGTTTGTGAGTGCTTCACCGCTGAGTCGACAACTCAAGAGTGGAGCTTTAAATGAAGTTTAGTGTGTACTAGTACGTTAGTGTGAATAGAGTCACGTCAAACAGAGAGCAAACTGAAATGGTGAAACACTCTTCGTAACTATCGGACCTGCTGCTTGTGACTTTTCCTCACTTACCCGCAGATAACTAACAGCTTACCTGAAAGATCTTCCTGCCTCTTTGACCTTGACAGCATTGGAGAAGGGAACCTGCTGAAACCGGAGAAGGGAACCTGCTGAAGCCGAAAAGTGTTGCAGAATTATCAGTAGGAGGAAGGACAGAAATTACAGAGAGGCAAAAGGTTAATTAATTTTTGTTTATATTGAACCATAAACCCAAGTGAAATGGGAAGCAGTCTTTACAGAGTGGGACAGCGCCAATCCACAATGGCGGATTGACCATAGTAATAGCCTGTCCTCCACAGAAGTATGAATTTGTGAATCAAAAATACAAAAGATGAATAAAAAGTTCGTTTAATTCGTAGGAAGTTCTAATTGAAAACATAGAAAGTAGTTTTGAGAAAAAGACGAGACATCAGCCGTCAAGGTGATGGAGGCCACGAAACGCTGCTAGCTAAGATGGCGGCAGACTTCTGCGCCAGTTATCACGAACGATCCAAAACCAGCTTGGTCATTAATGCTGCTTAAGTGGTGTGTCTCCACTGGTAAAACAGTCCCCGCAGCGAAACATGCAGATGAGCCTAGTCCAGTAAAATCATCAGAAATTCAAAGCTAATTGCAAAATGCTTTAGACAAGATATTTTATTGCGCAGGAAGTGGAAATTGGCTCTAAATAATGAAAAGTGTGTGGTAGTCCACTTGAGTGCTAAAAGCAATCCGTTAAATTTCGGTTAAGTTACGAATCACACAAACTTGAAGGCTGTCGGTTCAAGTAAATACTTAAGGATTACAATTGCAAACAACTTAAATTCGTACCATGACATACAACATGTGTGCGGAAGTGGAACAAAGACTGCTTCTTATTGGCAGAACACTTAGAACATGCATCAGGTATACTAGAGAGACTCCCTGCTCTACACTTCTCCATCCTTTTCTGGAGTGTTGCTGCGCGGGTTGAGATCCGTGCCGGATAGGATTGACGGAGGACAATAAAAAAAAAGTCCAATGAAGGGCGGGTCGTTTTGAAATAACACGAAATAGGGCAGAGATGTTGCAGATATGAAAGCGATTTGGCATGGCAAATATTGAAGGAAAAACTTTTCGTTGTGGCGAAATCTTTTCACGAAGTCAAAATCAGAAATTTGTTCCTTAGAATGCAAAAAACGTTTTGTTGACTCCCATCTACATATGGAAACAATGCCATCGTGAAAAAAAAGATAAATCAGAGTTCGTAAGGAAAGAATGAGGTGCTCATTTATTCCCACGTTCTGTTCAAGAATGTAACGGCCGAGAAGCAGTTTGAAAGTGGTTTTATGATCCCTCTGTCAACCACTGAAGTGTGAATTGCAGAGTATCATGCAGATCTGAAAGGACTTGATCCAATTCTTACAGCCATACTGTTGTCCTGAGTTCATCTAGTCACCACTAGTTGTACTGTCATTGCACTACAGCCACCTGTCTGTGTGATTTGTCTGTGTGATGCTCCTTCCGACATTTCTCGAATTCCGAGGGATGGTGATAAGCTGCAGGTGCTCGTCGTATTGGGTATTCTTTGTTGCGACCTGCTCCTCAAACGTTCCAGTGTAATCTGATAGTTGACATTTCAATTCACATGAACCATGGAATTTACCGTCGTGGGGTGACTTGCGTACCTCGGTTATTTGCCCTTAGGTGAAAAGGCATTAGATAGCGGTATGCAGATACGCAGGCGGCGGTAGGATCGCTAATCAAGTTGTAATCAGTGCATTGGCGGAGGTGTCGTTTGAACTCATGTGATTCATGTGAAAAGGTTTCCGACATGATTATGGCCGCACAACAGAAATAAACGGACTTTTCAACGCAGAATGGTAGGTGGAGCTAGGCGCGTGCGACATTCCATTTCGAAAATCATTAGGTGATTCAGTATCCCGCGATCCACAGTGTCAAGAGTGTGCCGGGAATACTAAATTTCAGGCACACAACGGATAACGCAGTGGCTGACGGTCTTTACTTCACGACCGAGAGCAACGAAGTTTGTGTAGAGTTGTCAATGCCAGCAGACAAGCAACACTGCGTGAAATAACCGCAGAAAGGAATATGGGACGTACGACGAACGTGTCCGTTAGAACAGTGCGGCGAAATTTGGCGTTACTGGGCTATGGCAGTAAACGACCGACGCAAGTGCCTTTGCTAGCAGTACGACATCGCCTGCAGCGCCACTCCTGGTCTCGTGACCATATCGGTTGGATCCTAGACGACTGGGAAACCGTGGCTTGATCATATGAGTCCCGGTTTCAATTGGTAAGAGCTGATAGTAGGGTTGGAATGTGGCGGAAACCCCACGAAGCCATGGTCCCAAGTTGTCAACAAAGCACTGTGTAAGCTGGTGATGGCGCCGTAGTGGTGCACCTACATGGAATGGAGTGGATCCTCTGGTCCAACTTAACCTAGCATAGGCTGAAAATGGTTATATTCTGCTACTTGGAGACTACTTGCAGCCATTCGTAGACTTCGTGTTTCCAATCAACAATGGAACAGTTCGAGCAAATAATTTGGCCACCCAGATCACCCGACATGAATACCATCGATCAATCAAGAGACATAATCAAGATGTCAGTTCTTGGACAAAATTCTGCACCGGCAACACTTTCGCAATTATGGACTGCTATATTTCTGCAGGAGACTTCCAACGGCTTGTTGCGCTCATGCCACGTCAACTTGCTGCCCTACGCTACACTATGTTAGAAGTTAGGCCAAGACTTTTGTCAGTTCAGTGTGGATAGTCGTACTAAGGGGCAACCGCAGTGGAGCGATATCCTTGGAGAGGCAGACAAACATGAGATTTCTGAAGGGGGCAGCAGCTTTTTCAGTGGTTGGAGAGGCAGCAGTCTGGATGATAGACTGACATAGCCTTGTCACGTCAGCCAACATGGCCATCCTGTGCTGGTACTGCGAATGGCTGAAAGCAGGGGGTAAACTCGGAAAGTTAGTTTTCCCGATGGCATGCAGCTCTTATGTATGATTAAATGATCATGGTATCCTTTTGGGTAAAATATTCCAGTGGTAAAACAGTCCCACATTGGAATCTTCGGGTGGAGACTTCTTAAGAGAATATCGTCATCATGAGAAACAAAAGTGTCGTTATACGGGTTGGAGCATAAGTGTTAGATCCTTTAATTGGACAGGGAAATTGGAGAATTTAGAAAGGCAAATGTATACGTTGGAATTAGTTATAGTGGGATTTAGTGTGAAGTCCTGTGGCAGGAGTTCTAGTCAGGTGAGTGCAGGTTATAAATATGAATACTGATTGGGGTAATGCAGGAGTAAATGTAATGCTGAATAAAGAAATGGAAATGCGAGTAAGTTACTATGAATAGCATAGTGAACGCATTGTCATAGCTAAGATAGACACGAAGCCAGCACCCACCAGAATAGTACCAAGTTTACATGCCAGCTAACTCCGCTGATAAATAGATGCAAAGCATGTATGATGGGATAAAAGAAATTATTCCGATAGTTTAAGGGCAAGAAAATTTCTAACGGGCGATTGGAATTCGAAAGTGGGAAAAGGAATAGAAGGAAAAGTAGTACGAGACTCTGGACTGAGGGAAAGAAGTGAAAGAGCAAGCCACATGTTAGAAGTTCACTTAAAGCATAGTTTAATCATTCCTAACACTTAGTTTAAGCATCATCTAAAGAAGGTTGTATATCTTGAAGACACCTGGGGAGACAGTAAGGTTTCAGACTGACTATAGACCGTAATTTCGAAATCTGATTTGAAACTATAAGGCAATTCCATTTGCAGATTTCGACTACTATCATAATTTATTGGTTATGAACTGTAGATTCAAACTGAAGAAATTGCAAAGAGGCAAGAATTTAAGGAGTTGGGACCTGGATTAGTTTAAAGAACCAGAGGTTAAGAGTTTGAGGGCGAGAGTTACGCAAAGTTTGGCTGATATCGAGGAACGGAATCCAGTAGAAACGAATGGTTAGCTCTGAGAGATGAAATTGTAGAATTTAATTGACGAAATGAGAAAATATAGAAACGCAGCGATTGAAGTAGATAGAAGGGAATACAGAGTCTAAAAAATTAAATTGGCAGAAATCGCAAAGTGGCTTAGCAGGAGTGGCCAGAGGTGCAAGGCTGTAGATGCATGTATAACAAGGAGAAAGATAGATGCGCCCATAGGAAGATTAAAGAGGCCTTTCGAGAAAAGAGAAACGGCTGTATGAATATTAATAGATCGGATGGTAAACCAGTAGCAGGCAAAGAAGAGAGGCGTGAAAAGAGGAAGAAATATTTAGAAGGGTTAGATAAGGGAGAAACGCTCTTGAAGACAGTATTAAAGAAATGGAAGAGAAAATAAATGAAGATGAATTTGGAGATAAAATCTGCTAGAAGAATTTGGCAGAGCACTGTAAGATCAAAGTCGAAACAAGGCAGCTGAAGTAGAAGACATCCTTCAGTAGTTGTGATCCTTGGGAGAACCAGCCATGGCAGAAGTATTCCACCGCATAAACAATGTATATGAAACACCATCAGACTTCAAGAAGAATATAATGATGTTAACTCCGAAGAAAGCAAGAGCTAGCAGGTTGCAAAATAATTCACAAATTATTTACAGATGAATGGAAAAACAAGTAGAAGCCGACCTCGGGGAAGATTAGTTTTAAGTTCCCCAAGATATGTAGGAACACGCGAGCAATAGTGATCGTAGGGCTTACTTTAGGCCGGTATTACACTATCAAATTCTCTTCGACAAAGAAATTTGATGAAATATTCATTATACTTCTTTGGCAAAGATCTTCGACTTGGCGCAAAAGAGGCTATTTCGCTGTCATCAACTATTTTGTCATAGTTCCTTCACTCCGCAAGCATCAATGTCACGTGTGCTTATGGACTTTGCGGCCTTGTTTACATTTCTACACACTTCATTAAACGGCAGACAGCTGCACCACCAAGCGGTTACATTTCTCTGTGCTGTAAGCAGAAGACGATCTATCTTTGATCAAATCTAAGGCGAAAAGCTAGATTTGATGATCAAAGAAAATTTGACCAAGGCTTAACTTTGACAAAGTTTCTTATTACACTACCAAATTTTATTTGACAAAGAATATGTTAAAGAAAATGTAGTAGTTGAATACGTTCCTTTGCTAAGTCTGTAGCATTTGTATACGTAGAAAAAGCTTTTGACGATGATGATTGGTATGCCTAATTTGAAAATCTAGAGGTAGCATGGATGAAATACCCGGAGCGAGAGATTATATACAGCTCGTAGAGAAACTAAGACTACAGATATGAGAGTCCAAGGACAGGAAACGGAAGCAGTAGTTGAGAAGGGAGTGAGACAGAGTTGCAGCCTATCCCCGATGGTACTCGATCCGTACATTGAGCAAGCAGTAAAAGAACTCAAAGAAAAATTTGGAGGCCGAACTAGAATTCAGGAAGAAGAAATAAAAACTTAGAGTTTGACGATGGCATTGTAATTGTGTAGAGATAGTAAAGGGCTTCGAAGAGAAATTGAACGTGGCGGATAGTTCCTTGAAAAGAGGTTACCAAATGAGCATTTACTGAAGTAAAACAAGCGTAATGGAATGTAGTAGACTTAAATCAGGGGATTCTGAGGGGATTGGATACTGAAGTAGTACATGAGCTTCGATAATTGCGTAGTAAAATGACTGAATGACTGACAATGGGCAAAGTAGAGAGGATATAAAATGCAGATTGGCAACAGCAAGAAAACCATCCTGGAGAAAGACAAATTTGATGAAAAGCTTTGGATTTCCAGCCGGGTGGCAGCATTAAGACACCGCGACGTTTCGACTGTGTGAAACTCGTCGAAACGTCGCAGTCAAGAGCTTTTCGCTGGAAAAGTCTACATTCACCAAGGGAAATTACTTGACATCGAATATAATTTTAAATGCTAGGAAGTTTTTTCTGAAGATATTTGCCTGGAGTGTACCCTTGAGCTGGGAGTGAAACTTGTGTGGTAAACAGTTCATACAACAAGAGAATAGAAGTTTTTCAAATGTGGCGATGGTAAAGATTAGATGATGGATCTGAAAACTAAAAAGAAGGTACTGAATTGAACTGCAGAGAAAATTAATTTAATGCACAACGTGACTAAGACTACAGGTCAGTTGAGGGGCCGCCACTGGAAACATGAAGGTATCTTCAATTTAATAATGGAGGAAAGTGTCTAAAGGAGAGAGAGGGGGTGGGGGAGTAGAATGAAATCAAGATTAGACTACTGTGAGCATATTCAAATGGGCGAAGGTTGTCAAACTAGCGTGGATAGCTGCATCAAATGAGTTACCGTACTAAAATCCGCAACATGTGCATTGGTGAAATCCTTTGGTGTGTAAAGGCGCAGCAGTAGGTCAATATAGCTGGGAGTACAGAGCGAAACACAGTGCCGGAATTCAGCAAAGGAATACGGCTCTGAATTAATTGCAGACCAAGAGACATGCTATAGGTACCTGGTCAAGAAGTTTCCAAAAATGTATTCGTGAAGTAATCTGTTACAGTGCTGTCATGTTACATCATAAGCTCAGTCATTTAATTACGAACTGCTAATTCCTTTCCTAGCATTCGAATGTTCTCTTCGCTAAATATGTTTTGTTGTTGACTTACGAAAGTGTAGCGCAGTGTTGCTGATAACAGTGAGAGTCTAGGCAGAAAGAGAGACCCTATTCGAAATGAAACGGTCAGGTAAAACCAACACCAGAGACGACGAATGAAAGACTTAAGATTTGTTGGAAGGATTGTGGGAAAATGAGATGCATCTTTAAAGGAATACTTGATGATAGTGCGACCAGTTCCAAAATAGTGATTCAGTGTTTGGCGTTCTTATTAAGGACAGATGAAAACAGACATCGAACGAATTCAGAGAAGCTCTGTTTGTACCGTAACAGGTCAGTATAAGCCATACGAAAATGTAACATAAATGCTTGGTGAACTTCGAAAATCCTTGGCAGGAAGATAACGTAGTTCTTGCGAAAACTTTATTTGGTATATTAGGAAAGCTTGTATTCGAATAAGACTGTGCGAACATCACGCTGCCACCAGCGTAAAGATTGCGTAGCGATAATTAGAATAAGATAAGTGAGATTAGGACACTTTAGAAGTATAGAGTGAGTCATTTTTCCCTTGCTCAAGAGCTGAATGAAGTATCAAAAAAATTGATAAAATTGGTGCGATGTACCGTTTACTGTACAATTGCTTACAGAATATTAATGTACGAGGTCTGTTCAAAAAATTCCGGAAATGTGTCCAAAGAATTTTTTCTCGGCTTACCTTCTTATTGTGCATGGTCTCCTTCGAAATACTCTTTCACAGTTGATACAGCGTTCCCAACGCCGTTTCCATTTCCGGAAGCAGACTTGGTACGCATCTTGCTGGATCGCCGTCTGCTAATTTTCTTTTGTCGTCGTCTATCGTTGCAAATCATCGTCCTCTCAAAAGGGTTTTCAACTTGGGGAAAAAATAGTCCGGAGGTGCCGGGTCTGGAGAGTACGGAGGATAAGACAGCACAGCGATTTCCGTTTTTGTGCAGTAGTCACGCACAAACAGGAATGAATATGCTGAAGCGTTATCGTGATGCAAGAGCCCTGAATTGTCTCGCCACATTTTAGGCCGTTTTCTTCTCACATTTTTTCGCAGGTGGCGTCGCAACATATCCCGATAGTACCATCGATTAACAATTTGTCCCAGTGATATGAATTCATGATGACTTAAACCTTCAAAGTCAAAGAAAACCATAACCATGGCTTTGACATTTTTTTGGTCTTAGACAATCTTTACCGACCAACTGTGAAGATTGAACCTTGGTCTCAACGTCATAACCGTAGACCCACGTCTCATCATCACCAGTTATGATTCTCTAAGAAACACCTCGTTCTCATTTGCGCGGTCCAAAAACTCTTCACAGGTTGCGAGGAGAAGGTCTTTTTGGTCTTGACTCGTGAGCCGTGGGTCGAACTTGGCGGTAACACGATGCAGTCCAAGATGGTGTTTCGGGTCTACATGAAGTGATCCAACTGAAATGTTACATTCTTCTGCTGTCTCTCAGACATTGAGTCTTCGATTGGCACACACTATTTCGCTGACGTTCCTGACATGAGGGTCGTCGGTAGACGTCGAAGGGTGTCCTGAAGGAGAGTCATCTTAACTTCCGTCCGGCCATTTTTAAACTGTATGAACCATTCGTGACACCGAGTACGGCATAGGCACTCATTACCGTAGGCTTCCTGCATCATTTGATGTGTGACTGTAAAGATTTTTTGAGTTACACGCAAAATTTAATGCAGATGGGTTACTCTTCTAACTCTGTCATCTCTAAATTCGTAAACTGAGCGACACAACGTTCTATTCAGTACAGTACTGAACAATAATTAAAAGACATACAATAATGAAATTTCCGACAGTTGCACTTTAAACACGACGTGTGCCGGGATGCCAACAGCGTTTCTCTCCAACACACCATTGGCGCGATATTTTAAATGTTGCGATATTTTTTGAGCAGACCTCGCATATGTTGATATAAATCAAAGCCCACTGTTCTCGAATAACATCCAGGAGAGCGCCTAGTTTCATAGTCTTACTTACTCCCACCTGTCAATTAATTGGGCATTGCTGAGAAGTGTGGAATTGAGAAGGGTGAGCCTCCTTAAAGTATACACCACTGTCTCTAAATGTCTGCAGGATGACGACAACAACTTTTGTAAGACCAGGTTTCCACCGTACTACTTCCCGGCCAAAGAACAGTATACCGTGCATTAGGAACCCCAGGCTATGGAGGTGGATATGAAGTTGAGTCTCGCTTGCTGTTACACATCTGTCAAGGAAGTGGATCTGGACGACAGGGCCGGCTACGCTGGCCGGACTGAGCCTGCTCTCAAGTGTTCCTTATTACGGCCTTGGAGAGAGTGAAAGTGTTCTGCTGCCTGGGACCCCACGGCGGACCCTGTGTGGGAGTTATGCTGTCATCTGCGGAAATTCTCGGGGCCTTTCTTCCTCACTCCAACAGTTGCGTCATTCGCACCACGACACTACACTACACTGCTTGGCTGTGTGCGTGCGTGCATGTGTAAAATTACTGTAGGAAGAAAGTCGTCTCGCAGCGATTTCAAACGCAGAACGATTCCTCGTGGCTACGTCGTAGAAAGCGGGGGGCGTCCTATAGCTGCATCGTAACAATAAACTAATTTACAGCTAGTTATTTACATAAGTTTCCATAATGAACAACCAATCACATAATGAGCTTGGTCTCGCCTCCTGTGCCCCGCTGTCATGACGCTCCGCTACTCCCAGGTGACAGTATTCAGCTGCAAAGGGCACTTGCGGTTGGTAACGCAATAGTTTTCATTGTTTACAATGTTTCTCTGTATGGCGTGTTTATTGTACGCGACACAGTATCCTAAACTACCTGCGTGATTGTGCGGAAAAGTGATGAGACTATTACCAACCTGCCAAGCAAATAGTGATGCACATTTATTTATTTTTTTTTTATTTATTTATTTATTGTTCCGTGGGACCACATTTAGGAGAAGTCTCCATGGTCATGGAACGAGTCAATACATGAAATTATAACACGATTGTAGAAACAGATAAAATGAAATATCAGAAACATATTCAGATGACAAGTCGTTAGTTTAAATAAAGAAAACCAAGAATGTAACACTGGAATTTGCTTTTTAGCTCTTCCAGGAGCTCCTCGACAGAATAGAAGGAGTGAGCCATGAGGAAACTCTTCAGTTTAGACTTAAAAGTGTTTGGGCTACTGCTAAGATTTTTGAGTTCTTGTGGTAGCATATTGAAAATTGATGCAGCAGAATACTGCACTCCTTTCTGCACAAGAGTCAAGGAAGTGCATTCCACATGCAGATTTGATTTCTGCCTAGTATTAACTGAGTGAAAGCTGCTAACTCTTGGGAATAAGCTAATATTGCTAACAACAAACGACATTAAAGAAAATACATACTGTGAGGGCAATGTCAAAATTCCCAGACTATTGAATAGGGGTCGACAAGAGGTTTTCGAACTTACACCATACATAGCTCGAATAGCCCGTTTTTGAGCCAAAAATACCCTTTTTGAATCAGAAGAATTACCCCAAAAAATAATACCATATGACATAAGCGTATGAAAATATGCGAAGTATACTACTTTTCGTGTTGAAATGTCACTTATTTCAGATACTGTTCTAATGGTAAATAAAGCGGCATTTAGTTTCTGAACAAGATCCTGAACATGGGCTTTCCACAACAGCTTACTATCTATCCGTACGCCTAGGAACTTGAACTGTTCCGTCTCGCTTATAACATGCCCATTCTGTCTGATTAAAATGTCAGTTCTTGTTGAATTGTGGGTTAGAAACTGTAAAAACTGAGTCTTACTGTGATTTAGCATCAAATTATTTTCCACAAGCCACGAACTTATATCATGAACTACATTATTTGATAATGTTTCAATATTACACACAAGATCCTTCACTACCAAGGTGGTGTCATCAGCAAACAGAAATATTTTTGAATCACCTGTAATACTAGAAGGCATATCATTTACATAAATAAGAAACAGCAGTGGCCCCAGCACCGACCCTTGGGGAACGCCCCATTTAACAGTGCCCCATTGGGACTGAACATCATTACCACTCTCAATATTGCGGAGGATTACCTTCTGCTTTCTGTTCTTAAAGTAGGAGGCGAACCAATTGTAAGCTACTCCCCTTACTCCATAATGTTCCAACTTCTGCAGTAATATTTTGTGGTCAACACAGTCAAAAGCCTTCGTTAAATCAAAGAAAACACCTAACGTTCGCAACCTTTTATTTAATCCGTCCAAAACCTCACAGAGAAAAGAGACTATAGCATTTTCAGTTGTTAAGCCATTTCTAAAACCAAACTGTACATTTGACAGCAAATTATGTGAATTTAAATGCTGCAGTAACCTTGTATATACAACCCTCTCGATAACTTTAGCAAACACCGATGGCATAGAAATAGGTCTATAATTGTCAACATTATCCCTGTCTCCCTTTTTATAAAGTGGCTTCACTACCGAGTACTTTAATCGGTCAGGAAACCGACCACTCCTAAAGGAAAAGTTACAGATATGGCTAAGTACTGAGCTAACATATGTGGAACAATACTTCAGTATTCTGCTAGATACCCCGTCATATCCATGAGAGTTCTTGGTCTTTAGTGATTTAATTATTAACTCAATCTCCCTCTTGTCAGTATCATGGAGGAGCATTTCAGGTAACAGTCTCGGAACACTTTTTTCTAAGAGCGCTATATGATTCCCTGTTGGGACTAGGTTTCTATTTAGTTCACCTGCTATATTCAGAAAGTGATTATTAAGTACTCTACATATATGCGACTTATCAGTAACACGGACATCCCCACTACGCACTGATTCTATATTCTCGACCTGTCTCTGCAGACCAGCCACTTCCTTTACGACTGACCATATGGTTTTAATTTTATCCTGAGACTTAACTATTCTATCTGCATACCACATACTTTTTGCCTTCCTAATAACTTTTTTAAGCACCTTACAATACTGTTTGTAATGGGCTGCTGTATTTAGATTTTGACTGTTTCTAACGTTTTGATATAATTGCCACTTTGTTCTACAAGATATTCTTATCCCTTTAGTCAGCCACCCAGGCTGCCTGCTTGTGCTAGTACCCTGTTTTGAACGTTCTAACGGAAAACAACTTTCAAAGAGCATGAGAAAAGTCTTGAGGAAAGCATTATATTTATCGTCTACTGTATCAGCACTATAAACATCTTGCCACTCTTGTTCCTTGATAAGGTTTACAAAAGTCTGTACAGCAACTGGATCAGCTTTCCTAAAAAGTTGGTAACTATCTTTAACATGTGTTGCAGCACAAAAATCTTTTAGGCTTAAAATTTGTGCATCATGATCTGAAAGGCCATTCACCTTTTTGCTAACAGAATGCCCTTCTAATAATGACGAATGAACAAAAATATTGTCTATGGTTGTTCTACTGTTCCCTTGCACTCTCGTTGGAAAGAATACGGTTTGCATAAGATTATATGAATTGAGGAGGTCTACCAGCATCCTTTTCCTTGCACAATCACTTATACAATTAATATTGAAGTCACCACATATAACTAACTTTTTGTATTTCCTATAAAGTGAACCAAGAACCTCCTCTAGCTTTAGCAAAAAAGTTGTGAAATCGGAGTCTGGGGATCTATAAATAACAACAGTAAGAAGTTTAGCTCCACTAAATTTAACCACACCTGCACAACATTCAAACACCTTTTCAGTGCAGTACTTTGAAACATCAATTGACTCAAATGGGATACCGTTTTTCACATACATGGCTACTCCCCCACACCGCAAAGAGCTCCTAGAAAAGCTGCCAGCCAACCTGTATCCTGGTAAAGGAAGCCTCTGAATTATCTCCTTATTTAAGAAGTGTTCAGATATACCAATAATTTCAGAGTCAACATCTATAAGCAGTTCACTAACTTTATCTCTAATACCTTGTATATTTTGATGAAATATACTAATTCCCTCATTAATCGGATACCCAAGCTTTGTAGAAAGTGGCTTCTTTGTTAGAGAGACTTCCCTTAAGCAGGAATACCTATCAGCTGACTTCAATCTAAAAAAGGTACAGCTCTAACACCCACAACTACCGGAATTTTCCCATGAGTGATCCCACCACCCCCACCTATGCTGTCACCTACAAGTTTTGCCAACCTCCCCTTCCCATACCTGTTGAGGTGCAGGCCATGTCTAGTGAAACCCGTCCTACTGATAGACTCCACCGACACCACTGAAATGTGACTCATGCCTTCTGTCATCAGCGCACCCCCAAGTCTCATGTTATTACGCCTGACGGCTGTATTAAGATGAGGCCGATCGTGACGCTGAAACAGTTCCACGAAATGCACATTCGTGTTGCCAGTCTGAGTGGCTATCTTTTCCAGGTCACCATCTATGTCATACTCCCCATCCCTATCAATACTATTACCAGCCCCACCCACAATCACTACCTGATCCTCTTTAGTAAAATCCCTACATAACCCCCCTATGTTAAAAGTCACCTGAGCCAATCCTGCATTAGGCTTCACAATGCTGGTGACCTGGTACTCACTCCCCAAAACTTCCTGCAATTGCTGGCCTACACCTCTACCATGAGAACTACCTAACAGCAGAACCTTCTTCCTTCTCTTAGACTTTGCAACTGTCCTAGCTACCGTAACTGCTGAGGTCTGCTGCATACTTCCTACATCTACAGCTACTAGAGATTCCTCTCCACTAGACTCTGACAGTTGGTCATATCTATTACAAACACCAATAGTAAAACTGTCTGAAAATCTCCTTCTCCTAGCAGATCTCTTGCCAACAGCCAGCTCCCATTCCCCAACCCCCTTCTCCCTCCTCATCCTATCTAGCTCCTCCTGTGCGTTTTTCAACTGCACCTGAAGGGCACAGATCTTACGCTCCTGCTCCTCTATCAACTTACTCTTGCTACATAACCTGCAGTTCCAGGAGAGGATCTCACCAGAATGCCCACTGGCTTCCCCACTGCATTCCCCCCAGTGAAAATACTTCGAACAAGTCTCACACCGTAATCCACTACTCACGAACCTACGGCAAAGCCCACACTTCTCACTCATGGTAAAATTTTACAATTATAGAAACAAGAAAACAACTTTATCTAAGTTCCGCTACTACAATAAGAAGATGTTAAAAACTGACTACAATTATCACAAACTTGCTCTACAAGGGAAGTAACTACTATTATTGACAGTATTAATCAACAACAAATGAGAATATAACAAAATAGTAACACAGAAAGAAAATCAAACGTCTAATGACAGTAACGAAACTGAAAGCAGTTCGCAAAAATTTCTTCTGAAGTTATTTCACCGGAAAACACCAAGAACACCGGTTGAAGACTACTAAAGTTCCTAAATAAACTACTATACACGAACAATTAATTAGTACTTAGCTTTCGATGCGCCGCTACAGCTGCAACTGGTCAGCGCGGAATGTAAACACGGGTAAGAGGTTAAGTTGCTCGATACGGAACACTCACAAATATCAGGCCACAAGAAATGCAGAGGTGAATGAAGAAACCACTAATAAGTCACTTATATAGTAAATATTATCACAAAAACAGTTAAAATAAATATCTGAAACCTAAAAATAGATGAAAACTTAGAGAGCGATCTCACACGCCGTCACGCGCTTATGACGTCACACCAAAGAGTTCATAGTGTGAATGTATCCAGAACGGAAACAGCTAGCTGTTGTTTCTGCTGTTGCTGTGATTAGACAGACGCGAACCAACAGCATCGCCTCTGCCAGCATAACTGTCAATCACCTCGTCCTTTTGATGGAGGTATAGGCCAGTGACTTACCGGCGCTCCCCCGACTTTCGACGTTTTTAGTTTTCATACAAAACTGTTATTCCATATTACAAAAAATGTAATCAATGATTTTCCTGGAAGTTTCAAAACAAAGCACACACTGCTGCAGTGTGAAAGATTCATTCTCGAAATAATGGAATTGAAACAAACACACAATGGACCCCGCACTTATAGTTATCTTTCTCCGGAGGAAATATAAACTGTATCGGGGTCAGGGAAAGAACAAGCGTGGCTTAACGTGGTGTCGCCATTTGAGTGGGTAACGCAGAAGCCAAGCCGGCCGCGGTGGCCGAGCGGTTCTAGACGCTTCAGTCCGGACACGCGCGACTGCTAGGGTCGCAGGTTCGAATCCTGCCTCGGGCATGGATGTGTGTGATGTCCTTAGGTTAGTTAGATGTAAGTTGTAGGGGACTGATGACCTCAGATGTTAAGTCCAATACTGCTCAGAGCTATTTGAACCATTTTTTGCAGTAGCCAACTTCACGTCAGAATAACAGCGAAACAATTAAGACCGATGCCGTTTCTTCACAGAGAATAGAAAGTGCATATATTTTAATGTGAAATAGTGAATATAAACAACAGCGACGTAAAACAATTGTACAACGCAGCGGCTGCGACAAGTGAATTTTAATAATCACATTCCAACACAGTCAAGTGGATTGAATATCCGGGCCTAACTCTGCAGAGCGATATGAGATGGAACGAACCTAACTTTGCAGAACGATATGAGATGGAACGAGCATGTGGGAATTGTGATAGGGAAGACGAACGGTCGACGTCGGTTTATTGAGAGAATTTTAGGGAACAGTGATTCACCTGTAAAGGAGATCACATATAGGACGCTGGTGCGACCTAATCGTGAGTACTACTAGAGTCTTTGGGATTCGTACCAGGTCGAATTGAAGGAAGTCATCGAAGCAATTCAGAGGCGGGCTGCAGGATTTGTTACCGGTAAGTTCGACCTGGAATTGACACCATGAATCCTGCAGGGCTCTCCGTAAATCCGTAAGAGAACAGCGGGGTGGAGATCTCTTCTGAAACGCTCGTTACAAGGCATCCCAGGTACGCTTAATATTGTTCATGTCTGGGGAGTTTGGTGGCCAGCGGAAGTGTTTAAAATCAGAAGAGTGTGCCTGGAGCCACTCCGTAGCAATTCTGGATTTGTGGGGTGTCGTAATGTTCTGCTGAAATTTCGCAAGTCTGTCGGAAAGCACAATGGACATGAATGGATGCAGGTAGTGAAACAGGATGCTTATGTACGTGTCACTCCAACTGCGCACGCCCCACACCATTACAGAGCCTCCACAAGCGCGAACAGTCCCCTGCTGGCATGCAGGGTCCATGGGTTCATGAGGATGCCTCTATATCCGTACACATCCATCTGCTCGATACGATATGAAACGAGACTTGTCCGACCAGGCAAAATGTTTCCAGTCATCAACAGTTCGATGTCAGTGTTGACGGACCCAGGCGAGGTGTAAAGCTTTCTGCCTTGCCGTCATCAAGGGTATACGAATGGGCCTACCGCTCCGAAAGCCCATATCGATGATGATTCGTTGAATGATTCGCACGCTGACACTTGTTGATGGCGCAGCATTGAAATCTGCAGCAATTTGCGGAACGGTTGCACTACTGTCACTTTGAACGATTCTCTTCAGTCGTCGTTGGCCCCATTCTTGCAGAACCTTTTTCTGACTGCAGCGATGTCGGAGATTTGATGTTCTACCAAATTCCTGATATTCACGTTACACTCGTGAAATGGTCGCAAGGGAGAATCCCAGCTTAATCGCTACTTAGGAGATGCTGTGTCCCATCGCTCGTGCGACAACTGTAACACCACGTTCAAACTCACTTCAATCTTGATACACTGCCCACGCCTATACTAGTTTCTTTCGCGCTTCGGTGTACATGTAAGTGTTACGGAGATGCTTTGGGAACTGAAATACACTCCTGGAAATGGAAAAAAGAACACATTGACACCGGTGTGTCAGACCCACCATACTTGCTCCGGACACTGCGAGAGGGCTGTACAAGCAATGATCACACGCACGGCACAGCGGACACACCAGGAACCGCGGTGTTGGCCGTCGAATGGCGCTAGCTGCGCAGCATTTGTGCACCGCCGCCGTCAGTGTCAGCCAGTTTGCCGTGGCATACGGAGCTCCATCGCAGTCTTTAACACTGGTAGCATGCCGCGACAGTGTGGACGTGAACCGTATGTGCAGTTGACGGACTTTGAGCGAGGGCGTATAGTGGGCATGCGGGAGGCCGGGTGGACGTACCGCCGAATTGCTCAACACGTGGGGCGTGAGGCCTCCACAGTACATCGATGTTGTCGCCAGTGTTCGGCGGAAGGTGCACGTGCCCGTCGACCTGGGACCGGACCGCAGCGACGCACGGATGCACGCCAAGACCGTAGGATCCTACGCAGTGCCGTAGGGGACCGCACCGCCACTTCCCAGCAAATTAGGGACACTGTTGCTCCTGGGGTAACGGCGAGGACCATTCGCAACCGTCTCCATGAAGCTGGGCTATGGTCCCGCACACCGTTAGGCCGTCTTCCGCTCACGCCCCAACATCGTGCAGCCCGCCTTCAGTGGTGTCGCGACAGGCGTGAATGGAGGGACGAATGGAGACGTGTCGTCTTCAGCGATGAGAGTCGCTTCTGCCTTGGTGCCAATGATGGTCGTATGCATGTTTAGCGCTGTGCAGGTGAGCGCCACAATCAGGACTGCATACGACCGAGGCACACAGGGCCAACACCCGGCATCATGGTGTGGGGAGCGATCTCCTACACTGGCCGTACACCACTGGTGATCGTCGAGGGGACACTGATTAGTGCACGGTACATCCAAACCGTCATCGAACCCATCGTTCTACCATTCCTAGACCGGCAAGGGAACTTGCTGTTCCAACAGGACAATGCACGTCCGCATGTATCCCGTGCCACCCAACGTGCTCTAGAAGGTGTAAGTCAACTACCCTGGCCAGCAAGATCTCCGGATCTGTCCCCCATTGAACATGTTTGGGACTGGATAAAGCGTCGTCTCACGCGGTCTGCACGTCCAGCACGAACGCTGGTCCAACTGAGGCGCCAGGTGGAAATGGCATGGCAAGCCGTTCCACAGGACTACATCCAGCATCTCTACGATCATCTCCATGGGAGAATAGCAGCCTGCATTGCTGCGAAAGGTGGATATACACTGTACTAGTGCCGACATTGTGCATGCTCTGTTGCCTGTGTCTATGTGCCTGTGGTTCTGTCAGTGTGATCACGTGATGTATCTGACCCCAGGAATGTGTCAATAAAGTTTCCCCTTCCTGGGACAATGAATTCACGGTGTTCTTATTTCAATTTCCAGGAGTGTAGGAATCCCTGGAGGGAGGACGTTCTTTTCGAGAAAAACTATTGAGTAAATTTAGAAAACTGGGATTTGAAGCTGACTGCCAACGATTGTACTGCCGCCAGCATACATCGCACGTAAGGACCACGAAAATATGATACGAAAAACTAGAGCCGATACGGAGGCATACAGACAGTTGTTTGTCGCTCTATTTCCGAGTAGATCAGGAAAGGAAATTAGTAGTGGTACCGGGTACTCTCCGCCATGCACCGTATGGTGGCTTGCAGAGTATCAATGTAGATGAGAACTGAACTTAGTGATGAACCCCAAACGCCAGGCTAGCTGCAGTACGGCTGGCATACCTTCCATGTTATCAAATTCGATGCAGTCCTTCTGTATGTCACTAAATCTGTCGAAACTACAGGCGCCGATAAGGTATCTCGGTGCTCCATCTTCACTCTGTGCCGTAGAGACGCGGCCAAGTAATTTAGGATCACAAGCGAAATGTGAAATGTTCGATAAACCACAGCCGCCATATCGACGACAAACAAATACGCATTATCTTCCTTCTCATTGTTCTCACTGTGGAATGTTTGTGAAAGCCTTGATGTGGAAAGAAATGGACAGGATATTGTATCATAAATATGCCAATTCCGGAACTAAATAATGTCAGCGAACCACCCTTTCCAAACTACGATATTCTTGGTTTTTATAGTCTGGTATTCATGTTTTAGTAGTGTTTCTTAAGGCATACTGTATGACTAACTTTTAGTTTCATCCCATTAAGAATGACTCTGTACTTATGTGAAAGAGAATAGGAGAGAGGAAATGTGAATTTACCTAGCTTTTCACATATCAGCATGATATATATTTTAACCATATTCATGTGTTTTGTATTTGGGAGGGCGCTGATAATCGCGACGTTGAATGCGCTAAACAAACAAAAATAACAGAAGGAAGAGCAAGGTACATTTTATACGATGAGTTAAAAATGAAAAAGCTTTTTATGGAATGGGTGCAGCAACCGCTGAATGCTGACCATAAGAGGATACGAAAACGAATTTATAAGCAGCTTTTGTATTGTTTTTAAAAGATTGGAGAGGGCGGCGAAGAGGGATGAAACCCCTCCCGTCCCTCCCGCCCCCCTCCTTGGAATCTGAAGTACAGAGTTTCTCATACACTTCTGGAAGTGATTTCCCGTGAGTCCGCTACACCTCTCGTTTAGCCATTTGTAGAATTACGTGGCTGGTCGCAGTGAGACGCTGCTATGACTTAAGCAATAGTTGTATGACTTAACGTTTGTTTGAGTTTCACAGTGGTCTCCAGAGACTAAATTTCCGTGGACGCCCGTGAACACCTCTGATTTTGTGCATCGGTGTGTTACTGTATGTGACATATAGTTTTACTATTCTGTAACAGAAACTATGTAGTAATGCAAGCAGTGGGTGGAAATCGCTGACTCTAGTCTATTTAGTTAGCAGGGTAGGTGTCATGGGCCAAACGGATGAAAAATTACTTGAGAAAAAAACCAGAATTGCAAAAGAAAAAAATATTCATTTCAATCAGCACAACGCACCCGCCCACAAATGTAGCTTTGCTAATGGAAGAACTAATGGGTTTAAAGCAAAAATTGCAACATCCACCGCCACCCCAAGGCGTGGTACACTCCTGATTCCACATTGATTCCGCGACACGTAGAAGCGAGACTGCTGTAGTTCCTAATGAACTATTTGTCGTGGCGTATCACTGCACGTATATTTTTCGACCTTAAACTGTAGCCTTATAATGTGACAAGTTTCATCAAAATCGATGAGCTAAGAGGCAGAGACGGAGCAGTTCATTACAGGCGTGTTCGTATGCTCTTAAGAAAAACGAAGAATGGCGTAAAGGATACGACAGTGAAGGTGCAAATTATCTCTTGGTTCAGTAGATCAGCAATTTTGTGCTGATGTATTCTTGCATTCCGCAGGAATGTGAAAATGGCGGAGCTCTGGCACAACCCCACGCAAGACGACCCACAGAAAAGTTCTGAAAAGTTTAAAGGAATGTTGCAGACGTTCGTGTAGGCAAACAGCTTTGAAGGAGACCGCCACTATCAGAACACCTTGGGTAAGTGGTTTATCAGATGCCGGCTGTGGAAGGAAGGTATATTAGGGTTTAATATCTCGTTGACAACGAGGTCATTAGAGACTGGGCACTAACTCGAATTGTTGGGTGAGTGGGGAAGGAAATCGGCAGTGCTCTTTCAAAAGAAACCATCGTAGTATTTGCCTGGAGCGATTTAAAGGGGTATCACGGATAACCTACGTGGGGGAGGGTAGGACGTTGATTTGAACCGTCATCCGTCTGAATGCGATTCCAGTCTGCCAACCACTGAGCCACCTCGCTCGATCCGGCTATTTGATGTGTAGAATCAACGAGACTGGAGCATACGTTCAGACTTATGGAAAAATATCCACATAATTCCGAAGATAGCAAGAGCAGGTAAGAGTGAGAACTATCGCAGAGCCAGCGTTACAACTCATGCATCCAATCTGATAATAAGAATAATGTACAGAATAATTGAAAGGAAATTTGGAAATGTGTTAAACTACTATCAGTTTGGTGAATGAAAGGCTAAGGCACACGAGAACCCTTCCGAATAGCTACGCACGTCACCACGACGCAGCTTTCAGGATTCGGGGACTTGCGCCGACCCCGGATCGAATCCGCCCGGACGGTTTAGAAAGAGATTTAGAAACAGCGTCCGACAATTTAAAATGATGCAGTATTTTAGAAATTCTGATGAAAATAGGAGTAATCTACAGAAAAATACAGGTAACTTACAATATGTAAGAGAACCAAGAGGGAACAATAATAATAGAACAAGAACGATGTACTTAGATTAAAAAGAGTGTAAGGCACGGATGCAGTCTTTCACCCTTACTTTCAATCTGTACATGGAAGAAACATTGACTTGAAACAAAAGAGAAGTTCAAGAGTGGAATTAAAATTCAGGGTGAAAGGATATCAATGATAAGATTCGCTGATAGCATTGCTACGCTCGTTGAGCGCGAAGAGGAATTACAGGATGTGTTAAAGAGTGAACAGTCCAATGAGTACAGAATGTGGATTGGGAGTAAATCGAAGAAAGACGAAATTAATAAGGAGTAGCAGAAATGAGAATAGCGAAAAATTCAACATCAAAATTGGTGAACCTGAAGTAGATGAAGTTAAGAAATACTGTAAAATTGGAAGCAAAACAACACATGACGGAAGAGGCAACGAGGACATAAAAAGCAGACTAGCACAGGCAGAGGTAACATCCGTGGTAAAAAGAAGTCTCGTTGTATTAGACATCAGTCTTAGTATGAGGGGAAAAAATTGTGAGAGAGTACGGTTGGAGCACAGCGTTCTATGGGTTGTATGGTAGTGAAGCATGAACTGTGGGAAAACCGGATCAGAAGAGAATCGAAGCGTCTGAATGCGGTGCTATAGAAGGATGTTGCAAATTAGATGGACTGGTAAGACTTGGAATGAGGTGGTTCTCCGCAGAATCGGCAAAGAAACGAACTTGTGTAAAACACAGACAGGAAGAAGGGACAGGATCATAAAAATAAAAGGAGCTGTAGAGGGTAAAAACTGTAGGTAAATACAGAGATTGGAATACATCCAACAAATAATTCAGGACGTAGGGAGAAAGTGCGACTCTGATGCAGGGATACCAAAAACCGACGGTTAAAACAGATACCGGTATTGTAGTTCTGAATAACCGGTATTTTTCGGCATTTGTTTGGCCTCTGTTATAACAGGTGTTTTTATTTTTTACCAGTAACTGGGTAAAAAACCGAAACACCAATTAACCATAGCAGCAGTTCTAAAATTTTGTGGTCTTTAATAAACCTTTTCTAAGGAACAAGTAATTTTTGTAGTAATATTTGCATTTGTTTGAAGTATTACGTTACTATATCAAATGGGAAAAGCGCTCAGTGCTATTTTAATAACAATGCCGACAGAAACGAGCAACAAACACACAGAATAAGAATTGGTATAGCATTGCTGAGACGCTAGTGTTGCTGTTGCAGTTAGTCGTGGCTTAAGTACGCGTGTACGTGCAGCGTGCAAGTGGCCCCCCACTAGGTTTAACTTGACGATATTTTGTCGATGTCGTCGCCGGACATCTGTATTGCAGAAGGGCACCATCCCTAGTCTTTAGGTAATTTGCGAAGTGCAGTATCAATGGAGTACAATGGTCCATTTGCTTTAAAACGTTAAAAGCGGGAGGAACCACAACAAACTTGCGACATAATATGAGGAGAAAACTTAAAACATAACATTCCACTAATAGCTTATGATTAAATAAATGTTTGCCCCGATAGCTGGGTGCTCAGCGTGACGGATTGCCGTCCTACGGGCCCGGGTTCGGTTCCCGACTGGGTCGGGGATTTTCTCCGCTCAGGGACTGGGTGTTATGTTGTCTTCATTATCATTTCATCCCCATCCGGCGCGCAGGTCGCCCAATGTGGCGTCGAATGAAATAAGACCTGCACCAAGGCGGCCGGACCTGCCCCGCAAGGGGCCTTCCGGCCAATGACGCCAAACGCTCATTTCATTTCCATTAAATAAATGACTGACCCGCTGCCTATATCTGCATACAGTGAGGTGATAAGACATGCGATACCTAATTTTGTCCAGCGTAGTGCAGCAACTCGACGTGGCACGGACCAGCAAGTGGCTGGAAGTCCCCTGCAGGAATACTGAGCCATGCTGCTTCTGTAGGAGTCCACAACTGCGAAAGTGTTTCCGGTGCGGGATGTTTTGCACGAACTGACCTCTTGATTATGTCCCATAAATGTTTGATGGGATTCATCTGAGGCGGTCTGGGTTGCCTAATCATTCGCTCGAATTGTCCAGAATCGTTGTTTGGGAACATAAAGTCCATGAATGAATGCAAATGGTCTCTAAGTAGCTGAACATAACCATTTCCAGTCAATTATCGGTGGAGTTGGATCAGAGGACCCAGTCCATTCCATGTAAACACAGCCCACACCTTTATCGAGCCACCAACAGCTTGGACAGTACCTTGTTGACAACTTGGGGCCGTCGCTTCGTGGGTCCTGCGCCACACTTGAAGACTACTATAAACTCTTATTGGAACTCATATGATCAGGCCACTGTTTTCCAGTCGTCTAGGGTCGAACCCACATAATCACGATTTCAATAGACGTCCTGCAAGCGATATCGTGCTGTTTGCCAAGACACTCGTGTCGTATGCTGCCATAGCCCATTAACGCCAAATTTCGCCGCAGTGTCCTAACTGATACGTTCGTCATACATCCCACATTGATTTCTGCACTTGTTTCACGCAGTGTTGCTTGTCTGTTAGCACTGACAACTCTACGCAAACACCGCTGCTCTCGGTCGTCAAGTGAATTCCGTCAGCCTCTGCGTTGTCCGTGGTGAGAAAACTGGTGCCTGAAAACTGGTATACTCAAACACTCTTGACACTGTGGATATCGGAATATTTAATTCCGTAACGATTTCCGAAACTGAATGTCCCATGCGTCTAACTCCAGGTACTATTCCACCTTCAGTCTGTTAATTCCAGTCGTACGGCCATAATTACGTCGGAAAACTTTCACGCGAGTCACCTGAGTACAAATGATAGCTCCGCCAATGCACTGCCCTTTTATCCCTTATGTACGCGATACTGCCACCATATGTATGTATGCGTATCGCTATCCTATGACTTGTCACCTCAGGGCAATGTGGCCTTATTTGCGTGTAGCCCTTGAAAACGGACAAATTAATACGAAAAATAGTTGTTTTCTCCCATTAGCACTGATTATTCGTAATGCGCAAATAGCGGTATTATCCTCGATTGCTTCACGATTTTTGAACAGTTTTTCAATAAATTAGAAGCAGTAGGAAAATACAAGTTATATTTTTGTAATATTCATCCACTTATCACTTTTCGAGAAAAGCGATGAACGGTGGACGGATTGAATTTCCTCTTATTTGCCTATTTAACTTAGTGTAATATTGTGAATCTGTGTATCCTGATACTTAGGCAGTCACAGTTTTTCGATCTTTGCTCGATTTCTGCGTTTGTTACATGAAATAAAAGGAATAAAAGCCCAAAATCGATTATTTCAGAAACTGCTTATCTTGATCGGTTTTAATATTCAGGTTGGACTGTCGTCGAAAAAAAAAAAAAAAAAAAAAAAAGATATAACTGAAAACCGGTTGTCCACCGATAACCGCCACCACTACTCGAGATGAAGAGGTTAGCACAGGAGAGGAATTCGTGGCGGACCGCGTCAAATCAATCAGAAGATTGACGACCCAAAAAAAGTTGACTCTTGCAGACTGTAACCTGGATAAATCGAAGAAATATTAGAGTTTTGGAACACATCATAAATGGAAGTGATTATAATGACGGATCGCCTGCAAACAATTTATAATTCGAACTCAGCGGCTATCTTACACCTGGTAATTCATTCGTAGTTGATCTAAACACTGGAGCCTGTCGCCGGTAGCGAGGGGTGCTCACTAACTTAAGAAAAGGCAGCTTCATTTTGGCTATTCTCTGAAATTTCTGTATTCTTTACGTTCGAAATTATAGAATAAATAAGAAATAGGTGATTAAAAATCAGCTTTCTGTTAATTTGAGTTATTTCTTTACAAAAAAGAAAAAAAGGTAGTAACTACAAATACTTTATTGAAACGCCAGTTCAATTTTTTACGATTCTCTTATTTCTACTGTTTGCTGACCCCACCTTAATCGATCTTTCAGTAATCGAACTGTCAGCTTTTCCATCTTTTTGTTAGGTACCTGGCACTTAAATTCATCGAGAATCGGTTTTACGTGCTCGAAACTTTTCTTGCGATTCCCACATATGTATAGTTACGTTTGATGCTGCCAGCTCTTCATATTTAATATCGACGTCATTACAACAGCATATTCCTCACTGACATTCTGCATTGCGTCTGACAACGATGTCACTCGCTGGCACACTCTGCATCTTGGCCTATGCGTGACTAACGCGAGTAAAATATGCGTATCTTTGAATAAGGGGCCGTGAATCCCTTGCAATGGGTCACTAGTGAAGCCTCTTTACTTTTAAAAGGGCATGGATCATTGAACGCTGCCCCATTAAAAATAGCATTGTTTTTCAGACTGCTATAGAATGTACACTAATTGAGGGACTGATATTCTTATAACGTCAGTTTGGTCAGTTGCGTATGCAGTATCTGAAACAATAGGAAATTAAGTGTCCAAATTAGAGATTTTGCGGCCTTTTAAAAATATCCGTTTCATTTAACGAGTTCATTCTTGACGCTGTCCAGGTTGTCTGTGTAGCGCTTGGTGGGTGCGGCTTCTCTTCGGATGCAGCCGTTGATCATTGACCTTTGTGGTCGTTGCCCATTGCCGAGGGTCGATGGAGAGGCCAGGGTCGTGTTGTCTGGAGAAAGCCGCCTGCCGACATACTGGGCTTTCTCTGTGTGAGATCGCCGGCATCGGCTCATCACTAGCAGGGAGCTGCCACCTTCACCCGGCCTCTAATTGCGTTACCGCAGTCGTGCTCTACATGGGTCCAGCTAGTTCAGAGCCCGCAATCCAAAGATTTTCCAGTGACCCTACTAAACAGATAGTAAGACCACTCCAGAAGGTACCCAGACGACCTACAAATACAGTATCCTGACGTTACCCCAAATGACTTTAGCAGTAAACGCCCTAAGGTAAGCACTACACCTTAATTCTTTTAATACGGATAGAAATATTTGTACATACACACTATGCAAACCACCTTACGGTGTTCGGTGGAGAATACCTTCTACTACTGCAGATCATTCCTGTTCCACTCGCAAGTGTATCGAGGGAAAAAGTCTGTCTATATGCCCCCTCAAGAGCCCTACTTTTCCTTGTCTTGTCTGTCTTTACGTGAAATGTACTTTGGCGGCAGTAGAATCGTTCTGCAGTCAGCTGAAAATGCGGTTCTCTAAATTTTGTCAACAGGGTTCCGCGATAAGAATGTCGTCTTCCGTCCAATGGTTCTCCTTTGAACTCACGAAGCATCTCCGTAATACTCGCTTGTTGGTCAAAGGTAGAGGTAACAGATCTAGCAGCTCTCCTCTGTAATTCCAGTACTCAAGAATGGATCTCCTTTTTATATGAGCTCACTTTCCTAGACCTGGTGACGGTTCCAAACATTCGAGCAGTACTCAAGAATGGATCTCCTTTTTATATGAGCTCACTTTCCTAGAATTCTCACAGTGAACCCTAGTCGACCATTCACCTTCCTTACTATCGACTTTGCAAACTGTATGAAATGAAACTAGCAAGTGAAGTTAGGCCTAGATATTTAATCGTCGTGACTTTGTCAAGCAGCCTACCGCTCACATTATAATAGATTACATGGTGGTTTTTCCTACTCATCTGCATTAATTTTAATTTGCGTACATTTAGAGCAAGCTGCCCTCGTTATACCAAATATAAATTCTACGAGGGATATTTCATAAGTAATGCACACTATTTTTTTTACTTACACCTTTATTTTATTCAATACCTCTTTACGGTCTTTTAATATAGTCTCCCTGCTTCTCTATATCTGAATCTCAACGTCTCGGAAGCTCTATTATCCCATACAGGACACCACTTCTGTTCATCTGTCGAATGACTCGGATAACGGCGGTGGGAAAACTCTTCCAGAGAAAGATAACTACATCCACGCATGGCCCTTTTTTTCTATTTTTTTGAAAATAAAAAAAAGCTGCAGGAACAAGCTGAAGTGTGGTGGGCTCATGTCCGGGTTGTAAGAAGGATTCGGCAACACTTCCCACCCGTATTCGCGTATATTTTGAGCTGCAACATTGCCGAAATGCGGGCGAGCATTCTCGTGGAGAATGAGTTGCTCAGCCTTGAGCAACTGAGGTCGGATTTTGTGCATTTTTCTGCGCAGATTTGGATGAAGTTACGATAATACACTGCTGTGACACGTGTTGCACATGGTACTGTATCTGTCAAGAAGATTCCTTGGTGATCATAAGCAGAAATCATAATTCGCTTGAAGTGTGGTTGAGTGCGTCAGAATTGTTTTGGAGGTGGAAAATCTCACTGGACTGTGTTTTCAACTCTGGTTCAAAATCTGTGACCCATGTTTCATCAATAGCGACAGTTAGACACAAGAATCCTTGACTTTCACGGTCGAATCGTTGTCTGAGCAAGGTTGCAATGTTCAGGTGTTTCTGTTTCTCTTTGGCAGTCATTGTGGGACCCATCTCGAAGGAATTTTTCTCTTCTTCAAATCATTTGCCAGAACACACAAAACTGACGTTATGAGTAACTCGCTGTAGCCACTGGAATTGCCCCAAGTCGCACTACGATCTTCTACATCTACATACATACTCCGCAATCCACCATACGGTGCGTGGCGGAGGGTACCTCTACCACGACTAGCATCATCTCTCCCTGTTGCACTCCCAAACAGAACGAGGGAAAAATGACTGCCTATATGCCTCTGTACGAGCCCTAATCTCTCTTATCTTTGTGGTCTTTCCGCGAAATGTAAGTTGGCGGCAATAAAATTGTACTGCAGTCAGTCTCAAATGCTGGTTCTCTACATTTCCTCAGTAGCGATTCACGAAAAGAACGCCTCATTTCCTCCAGAGACTCCCACCCGAGTTCCTGAAGCATTTCCGTAGCACTCGCGTGATGATCAAACCTACCAGTAACAAATCTAGCAGCCCTCCTCTGAATTGCTTCTATGTCCTCCCTCAATCCGACCTGATAGGGATCCCAAACGTTCGAGCAGTACTCAAGAATAGGTCGTATTAGCGTTTTATAAGCGGTCTCCTTTATAGATGAACCACATCTTCCCAAAATTCTACCAATGAACCGAAGACGACTATCCGCCTTCCCCACAACTGCCATTACATGCTTGTCCCACTTCATATCGTTCTGCAATGTTACGCCCAAATATTTAATCGACGTGTCAAGCGCTAAACTACTAATGGAGTGTTCAAACATTACGGGATTCTTTTTCCTATTCATCTGCATTAATTTACATTTATCTATATTTAGAGTTAGCTGCCATTCTTTACACCAATCACAAATCCTGTCCAAGTCATCTTGTATCCTCCTACAGTCACTCAAAGACGACACCTTCCCGTACACGACAGCATCATCAGCAAACAGCTGCACATTGCTATCCACCCTATCCAAAAGATCATATATGTAGATAGAAAACAACAGCGGACCTACCACACTTCCCTGGCGCACTCCAGATGATACCCTTACCTCCGATGAACACTCACCATCGAGGAAAACGTACTGGGTTCTATTACTTAAGAAGTCTTCAAGCCACTCGCATACTTGGGAACCAGTCCCATATGCTTCTTCAAGAGCATGCGCCAAAAGTTCCACATTTCGTTCATCTGTTACGTGTTTGGCATTCTGGGTCGTAGATTATCGTATATGCTCATACGACCACCACGAAGGCAATTAACCCATCGTGAAACTGTACTACGGTCCACTGTAAACTCACCACAAACTTCGCTCAACGCACTGTGGTTTTCTGTCGGCTTTTTGCCGTGTAAAGCTACGATCTTGATGTACGACCTGCTCTTCAACAGCCACAGTACACGAGGCCCCTGTAGGATTCATTTCTACCTCTCGCCAATTTTATGTTATGGTAGACAGAGAAAAAACAAAAACGTGTGCTTCTTCCTCAAGCTCCCAACTACATCTGACGTAATTTTCGTTGTTGTTGCATCAAACAGTACACAGTAATACCAACTTGTGCATTATTTATGAAATGTCCCTCGTAAGTCATACTGTGTCCTAGGGCCACTCAGCCACGACATTTTTTCCGTACATTACAGCGTCAACAGCAAGCAGTCGGAGATTGCTGCTCACCCTGCCTGTTGGATCGTTTATATATTTAGAGAACAAGAGCGATCCTATCAGTTCCCTGGGGCACTCCTGATGATACCCTTGTCTCTGATGAAGTCTTGCCGTCCATCACAATGTGCTGGGTTCTACAGGGTGTTCCCAAACTATTTGTTCAGATTAATACAGAAGATAGAAAACATTAAAACAAGTACATTCAATGAAGGTACATATGGTCCCTGACGGCAGTTTCTGATGCTAAGATCGATTTACGCGGAAGGTACACTGAAGCGCCAAAGAAACTGGTACAGGCAAGCGTATTCAAATCAGAGATATGTAAACAGGCAGAATATGGCGCTGCGGTCGGTAACGCTTATATAAGACAACAAGTGTCTGGCGCAGTTGTTAGTTTGGTTACTGCTGCTACAATGGCATGTTATCAAGATTTAAGTGAGTTTGGACGTCGTGTTATAGTCGGTGCACGAGCGATGGAACACAGCATCTCCGAGGTGCGATGAAGTGGGAATTTTCCCGTACGAACATTTCACGAGTGTACCGTGAATATCAGGAATCCGGTAAAACATCAAATCTCCGACATCGCTGCGGCCGGAAAAAGATCCTGCAAGAACGGGACGATCGACGAATGAAGAGAATCGTTCAACTTGGCAGAAGTGCAACCCTTCCGCAAATTGCTGCAGATTTCAATGCCGGGCCGTCAACAAGTGTCAGCGTGCGAACCGTTCAACGAAACATCATCGGTGTATGCTTTAGGATCCAAAGGCCCACTCGTGTACTTTTTATGACTGCACGACACAAAGCTTTACGCTTCGCCTGGGCCCGTCAGCATTGACGTTGGACTGTTAATGACTGGAAACATATTGCCTGGTCGGACGAGTCTCGTTTCAAATTGTGTCTAGCGGATGTACGTGTACGGGTGTAGAAACAACCTCAGTAATCCATGGACCCTGCATGTCAGCAGGGGACTGTTGAAACTGTTGAAGGCTCTGTAATGGTGTGGGGCCTGTGCAGCCGGAGTAATATGGGACACCTGACACGTCTAAATACGACTCTGACCGGTGACACTTACATAGGCATCCTGTCTGATCACATGCATCCATTGATGTCCGTTGTGCTTTCCTACGGACCTGGGCAATTCCAGCATGACAGTGCGACACCCCACACTTCCAGAATTAATACAGAGTGGCTCCAGGAAAACTCTTCCGAGTTTAAACACTTCGCTAGTCACCAAACTCCCCAGACGTGAACATTATTGAGCATATCTGGAATGCCTTGTAACGTGCTGTTCAGAAGAGATCTCCACTCTCTCGTACTCTTACGTATTTATGGGCAGCCGTGCAGGATTCATGGTGTCAGTTCCCTCCAGCACTACTTCAGACATTAGTCGAGTCCATGCTACGTCGTGTTGCTGCACTTTCGCGTGCTCGCCGGGGCCCTAAACGATATTGGGCAGGTGTACCAGAGTCTGTGGCTCTTTAGTGTAGTTTATCATACTAATTACAGCAGTGGCATTACAGGGACTGCACGAAAGCGTAAACATTGGCTTGTATACACGCAGTACATCGTCAGACCATTGATTGTCGTGTCAGTTCGAAGACTCCTGTCATGCCTGCAATGGTACCGGCAGCGACGGGAATTCTAGCGACAGGGTAGTATTCTGTTTCCACAACGGTTTCATACGACATCTGATTCTTATGCCCCTGAGAAAGAAATACACAAGTGTGAGGTCAGGTCACCTAGGTGAACAGACGACATGGCCACCTCGGCCGATTCATCGATACCCAAAGCTCTCTCTCAGATGATTCCTCTCGGCAATACTGAAATGAGCTGGCGCCCCACTGTGCTGGACGTACATCCGTTTATAACATTCAGAGGTACATCCTCGAGCAGCTCTGGCTACACATGTTCCACCTAGATGCAGTATCTCCGTCCGTTGAGACGGAATTGAAAAATGTGGGTTCCAGTCAACCTATCACTGAGAATGCTGGCCTACACATTGACACCGAATTGCTGATGTGAGCACAAGGTAGAAATCCTCGTGGATTAAAATGTACCCAAACATGCGAGCTATGGATATTAAATAGCATTCACTAATAAACAAATCCTTGTCGGTGTACAGGACTTCGGCCAGGAATAGGGGTGCAGAGCAGTCTATTGTAAAAACTGTTGTGCGAAATGCACTCGTTGGGGAAAATCTCCTGGTATTAATGCTGCCACACGCTAAAGATAGATAGGGTGAATCTTCCAGTCATGTAACACATTCCACACAAGGCTATGAACGACGCCAAGGAAATGTATAATACGTCGTTTACTTATAGATGGAGTGTCTTCAACATGTCGCAGAATCTCGTTATCCATTTCGGGAGTTCGCACTATTCGATTCCGACCTGTATCATGCATACTCGCACGGATAGCACCTGTTTCACGTAACAGGCGATGCAGACGTTCCAATGTTTGTTGTGGAACCCTTCGGTTGGGAAAGCGCTGTCGGTACTTTCTCACAGCAGCTCGTCCATTTTCGTTCACAGCCCCGTATACCAGAGGGATATCAGCCATTTCAGATTACGCAATCTGTTGCATGTTCACTGTTGTTGTCACAAGGTGATAATGATGGCGACTGAAACGGTGTGTTTACAAGGAAGTCACCGTTGTTGTTACAAGTAGGTGATGCCTTCGAGCGAATTGATATGTTTCCAACCAGACCTCTGAGCCAACCATTCGTACACAGAGCAGTTTTGAATGTCAGCACACATTCACAGTCTGTGACACATGACACAACAGCTTACGTCAGAACCACTAACAAAATGTAACATAACATTATAAGCTGATTTCAGAAACCATGTGTTCCTCACCGAAATACACCGACAGAAAAGAATTGCAACACCAAACAGTAATTAATGTGGAGTAAAGAAAGTTTTAGGTGACATATTTAGGTGATTAACACTGCAAGATCACAGGTTAACGTAAGCGCGAGATAAGCCATTGCAAATGTGAAATACTGGTACATTAGTAACCGATGCAACCGCCAGAGCCGGCCGGAGTGGCCGTGCGGTTATAGGCGCTACAGTCTGGAACCGCGAGACCGCTACGGTCGCAGGTTCGAATCTTGCCTCGGGTATGGATGTGTGTGATGTCTTTAGGTTAGTTGGGTTTAAGTAGTTCTAAGTTCTAGGGGACTGATGACCACAGCAGTTGAGTCCCATAGTGCTCAGATCCATTTGAACCAACCGCCAGAGTGGTGAATGCAAGCATGCAAACTTGCATGCATTGTGTTGTACAGGTGCCGGATGTCAGTTTGTGGGATGGAATTCCATGCCTGTTGCACTTGGTCATTCAATTCAGGGACGGTTAATGCTGTTTGTGGATGACGCTGGAGTTGTCGTCCGATGATGACGGTGACTGAGCAGACCAAGGCAAAATGGGGTCACTGTAGAACATATTGGATTACAAGAGCGGATGTGGGCCAGTGTTATCCTGTTGGAAAATAGAGCAGACCAAGGCAAAATGGGGACACTGTAGAACATGTTGGATTACAAGAGCGGATGTGGGCCAGTGTTATCCTGTTGGAAAATAGCCCCTGCAATGCTGTTCATGAATGACATCGAAACAGGTCGATTCACCATACTGACGTACAAATTTGTATATGAAATCGCACTGCAGTCCGTAGCTCCAGATGTAAGTCCATTGTGTCTAACAGACAGGCTGCTTGCAGGCCTTCAACTGGCCTCTTCCCATCCAACAAACGGCAGTCACCGACACCGAGGCAGAACCAGCTTTCTTCAGAAGATACATCAAACCTCCACACTGCCTTACAACGAGCCACTCAAGTTCCAAACGTTGGCGGTTTGGGGTCAGTGGAATGCACATTACAAGGCTTCTGGCTCGCCGCTGTCCTTGGAGTAACCGATTTGTAACAGTTCGTTGTTTCACTGTGGTGCCAGCTGCTGCTCAAACTGCTGCTGCAGACGCAGAGTGATGCGCCAGAGCCATACACCGAACCTGATAGTCATCCCTCTTCGTAATGCCAAGTAGCCGTCCGGAGCCCGGTCTTCATGCGACCGTACATTCACGTGACAACCGCTGCCAGCAGTCATGTACAGTAGCTACATTCCTGCCAAGCCTATCTGCAATGTAGCAGAAGGAACATCCAGCTTCTCGTGGCCGTATTACTCGACCTCGTTCAGACTCAGTGAGGTGTTGTATGGCGTCGTTGTCGCCATAGCGACATTCTTGACTAATATCAGCTACTAACGCTACTCTTATGCAACTGGCAAATAGGCATCATTTTTCAGATGTAGAAACACGCCTACAAATTTTCGTTTGTATCGCACAACTCATTGGTGTTGCTTTTTTTTCTTTTGTTTCCTTTTCATCAGTGTACGTTTGTTTTGATGATCTCTACCACCTGTACAAATTTGAAAGAATAATTTCGAAACACCCTTTATATCCCCCTCCATAACTGAGTGGTCAGCACGACTGACTGCCATATGGGGTATCTGGGTTCCAATGCCGGCCAGCTCGGAGATTTTAATCCGCTCGGGGAGTGGGTGCTGTGTTCTCCTCATTATTATTCCGTCATCACCGACGCGCAAACGGCCGAGGTTCCGTCAAATAAAAAGTCTTGCATTGCGCGGACGAACAATCCCAGACGGCATCCTTGGGCCAGTAATACCATACGTTCATATCATTGGTCAGTCTTCGAGCCACTCATATATTTGAGAACCTAGTCCGTGCGCTCTGACCTTCAACAGTCTGCAGATGGCCGATGTGTCAAACGCATTCGAGAAATCTGAGAGTATGGAATTGCCTGTTGTCCTTAATCCATGGTCCGCGAGATACCGCGCAAGAAAGAGATAAGCTGTGTTTTGTACCAGCGATGCTTTCAAAATTCGTCCTGATTTGAGGACAAAAGCTTTTCTGATTCAAGGAAATTTGTTATATTCGAGCATAGAATATGTTCAAAAATTCTGCAGAAAACCGAAGTTAAGAATATTGGCCCATAATTTTGCGGGTCTGTCCTTTTACCACTCGCTTGGGACTTCGCGCTTGGCGAGAGATTCGCGACAAATGCAAGCTAAAGAAGGGGCCCATGCCTAAGAATACTATCTGTAAAACCGATATGGGATTCCATTCGGACCTGTATTGTTAAAGCAAACACTTATTTGTATTTAGTTTCTTCTCAATGCCAGCGTGAACGATTGTCTAAACGTGGACTTTAAAACTTCAGCTTTCCTTTTTTGCTATGTTTTATTGCCAGCCAGACTGGTCGACAAATGGCTGAATGGAAACTTTCGACCAGCTTAGTGGTTTCACGATAAGACCGGAATTTTCTCGGGTTCTCGGCAAGATCTTTGGCTAACGTACGACGGTGGAGGTTGTATATTTCGCGCATCTGTCTTTTTTTTTAAGACACACGTATTTGTACCTGCCGGGAGGAGAAAATATCGAATTCCTATCCAGTCAGCCTGACTAAGGTTTCCCTTGTCTCCATTTGAGGCGAATAACGATGTTATTTCATAAACATGACCACGGTTGCCTGATTTCCGCCACCTTCGTCGTCTAATGCAGCTTGCACTCAGTCTCTGATGATCTTGACGTCGGCGGGACGTTTAATCTTCAGCACAAGGCCCGGATATAGAGGGGGACAAAGCGGGGTATCTGCCCGGGCGGCAGTTTCAGGGGACGCCAAATTCATATTCTTGAAGAAAAAAAAACAAACATGTTTCAAAAGGCCCTTAGGATCCAGCGCACTTTGGTCTATCGATTATTCATATGATTTTTTGAACATTTTTGAACATGTTCTAAGTTGATTTCTGAACGAATCATAAGTTGATTTTCGTATACGTGCATAGTGTACGTGATGTGTCTGCCAGTGGAATCCCTGTCGCACCAAGAAATAAACTTTCTCGCAGACTAAAGCGGACGGGCTACATGAGCTAAGCCGAATAAATCTGAACTGGTGGTTACCAGTCGCTGTTTGTTTATGTCGTTGATTGCGTGTGCGAATGATAAACATTGTTACAATAACTTGCGAAGTCCCAAGATCCAGACTACCAGAGTGGAAATAAATGACTAAAAGGAATAACAGGTAAGACAGATTACGTATTATCTTCTCGGTATGTCCAAGAAAATGAAATTTTGAAAGAAAATTTTTACCAGATCGCTACGCTACTAGTGGCCGAATGGCGCGGAAAACGCGTTGCCACGTTGTAGGAACACGTAATAGCACTTAACAGGAGAATAAACGCGGTATTTAAACCGTGTTGACAATAGCAGAAATAGTTACAGAATTAGTGATGACAAAATGGTTAGAACGAGGAAGGAGATGAAACGGGGACATCACACAAATTATGTGGAAGTATTTGACAATTCCAAATTTATATAAAAATTTCTTGCTGCAGCAGCAGCAGCAGCAGCAGCAGCTGCTGCTGCTGCTGCTGCTGCTACTACTACTACTACTACTACTACTTTTCGATCTAATGCTTGAGGAACTGGAACCTCTGAATGAAATGTGAAACTATTTCCTAACACAAAAATTTTTGTTTGTAATGGGCCTAATAGGCATTTCATATTGGTACTTCGTGAATTATGTTCTGTCGTGTTATGTAAATAAGGGAGATAAAAATGACCATTTGTACCAAAACAGCCTCGCTTATTTGGCGTGTGTTAAAATTGCTGCAATATTAGAAGGTCCTATTTCGTTTTATGTAGCAGACAGTGACAAAATAGACGTAATCAAATCGAGAAATCACGCCACTTTTTATTACTATTCGTGTTAACTACTTTTTCAGTATCAGACGATGACGTCCTGATTTTTCATGTAGCAAAATGTTTGACGATCTTTCGCAGAATAGAAAGCACGCCATGTAAAGCTGTAGCAATATTAGAGAAGGAAAAAATGCCAGATTAAATAAATGTGTACTGTCTTGCTTGTCTCTTTTCTGTACTGGATTTATGTTTCCTATTTTTAATTTTATGTCATAGAAAAGAGAAAGTTATTAGATAATAGGCAATAAAGAATGCAAATTTTCTGAAGAGTTCTTACTCTCGCGGACACAAATAATCCCTCCCTGTATTAATTGAGTTTTTTAAGGGGTTGGGGGGGGGGGGGGGCAGGATGTCAAACTGGCCGTAGGAGAGACACCATAGGACACTTAATTTCCACTGTCCTGAATATAGTTTTGATGGCTTCCAGTACAAAATATAGGCTATATGTTTGAATTCCATAGAACGAAATACAGTGACGTGCAGCAGAAGAACGCTGTTTGAAGAAGGGTAGGAACTCCACTTTATCACATTTAAGACCGAATAACATGTCTTACATTTTCTCGAACACATATAAAATATATGTATAAACTCTCCAGAGAGATAATCATCTTGGGGATAAAGCTCTTTTTTCCGTGTTTGATTTAACAATACATTTGTTTTTGATAGGGTCCGCCTTTAGCAAAACACAATTTTGTTTTTTAACCAGAACATGTTTCACTGCAGTTGCAGCATCTTCAGTGAGCTTTTATTTTATAGCTGTTAAAGACAAATAATGTTCTTTACTGTTTATATACATGTAACTATTAGTTTTTAAATCGTAATTGCAAATATTTGAAAAAACACACAAAATTATGAATTCACACTTTTTTACCACATGGTGTGGTTTTTCTGATGTATTGTGTTTCTACGTTGAGGGTTTTGTTCTACAGTTTATCTGCAACCACTTACACCTTAAAGTAGATAAATTGTTTAAGCCAAAATTACGATTTGAAAATTGTTATTTCTGTGCTTGAAATTAATTAATTCTGTGTGTGTGTGTGTGTGTGTGTGTGTGTGTGTGTGTGTTATTTATTTACATCATGTTTCACATTTTCTTTTTCCTCGTCTTCATCGCTGTCGAACACTATATATTGAGCTGTCACTGTCACTGTTTACCAGCTGTAAAAACAAACATATCAGACAGTGGAACAGTTATAGATGTAAAAACAAGATGGCTGACGATGGAACAGTTGAAGGTGTTCCTGGCAGTTGTTCTGGATCTTTCGGAGGTGTCGGTGCATTTCGTGTGTGTGTGTGATATATGTTTGCTACAAAATGAGCATATTTTTGAAATATATTCTCCAAATTGATGTCCTATCTCGAACGCTCGAGTGGGAGGGGGGCCCAGCTATCAAGTTTCTGTTCCGGTAGATGCGGAGCTATTCAGCAGCCATTACTTCATCTCCTTCGTCTAGTTAGAGAAATTTTGCATCGAATAAACTTTGAGGTACAGTTTACTCAACAAAGAATATCAGCTTCAATTAAGGAACGTCGTCTTTTTACCCCGTTACATCTAAGTTATGCACAGGAGGCGTCCTTCAGGTTCAAAGAATAACTACTGCGCACAAATTACATTAATCAGTAATTGACTTGGACTGCGCGTCTTGCCTGACCCTTTGCTTTACTGTAACTGCCAATTCGAGGTCTGTCGACGCCCAAGCCTTGTGACAACACAGAATCATATCTCTCTCTCTCTCTCTCTCTCTCTCTCTCTCTCTCTCTCTCTCTCTCTCTCTCCCCCCTCTCTCTCTCCCCCCCCCCCCCCACCTCTTCCTCCCTCTGTATCTGTTCCCCTCACTCTCTCTCTCTCTCTCCGCCCCTCCCGAACACAGTAGCTATTTATGACACGATTCAATAACTCTTACGTGTACTTGCCATGAATGGCAAGTGGTATGTTTATTGAAACTGTCTGCCTGCCGTGAGTCTTGTCTCGTGCTTGATACCTTCGTAGCAATGAGTCTTTGCAACAGTGAGTCCAGTTCTGTTGAGCTGAGCTGGATTTTGCCTCGTGTTGTGGCGCGTATAATTTAGTAGGGGCAATCAACTACCCTCTTCTCATAACGGAGTAATATACACCACACTGTTGACACCTCCTCGAAGAAGGTAGTCACGTGAGCACACCTACCTGTCGACCTAGGGGAACGTGAGGCGTTGCGTGTAGAGCCTGTTGCATGGCCAAAGTGTTCACTTGATTTAGCGTCGTCTTGTTTTAATTGTGAAGCGAGCGCATGCCAGGGCTGTAGTGTAATGTACATCACTCCACTGTCACCATAGCTGAGCTAACTGGCTTCATATGTTAGGAATCATGCAACGCAGACCAAAATTTTGTATACGTTAGCTGTGGCTTAGCCTTGCGTTGTATTTTGTTGAAATGTAAGCCCGTTTTTAACTAATACCATATGATAAATTGTTGAATGTTTGCTTTAACCATTGCAAGTAGTTTCCAGTGATAATTAATAAAAGATACCAGCTTGCAGTGCATTCACAAATCTGTGTTTTTTTGTATGGGCGGCATAGTTTGGTGGGCTAGATAGACCCCACTGTATATTTGTCATTTTTAAAGATCATATTTCTTTTTCTTATTTGATTACAATCCTGTCTGTTGACTACAATAATAAAGAATTACACAAATACAGTTAAATTATTCATACAAAATTCAATTTCTGAAGAGCTGTAAAGGAGGTCATCACCTTGGTCACAGTATTTCTATTTTGAGAAATAACATCTTTACGAGAGTTTTCGTAGCAGGCGACGTTTTTGGGCTTTTCTTTTTCGATAATACGCGGCAGATTATTAATTTTTGTTTCAGGCATACTTTCCTGAATTTTTGATCGTCGAGATAACACCAAAAATTCAGAAAACTTCACGGAAGTGCTGGACAACCAGACACAGGAGTAAACTAGCTTGCCGTAAGACGATTCTAGGAAACCAGTTGAACACTGCTGCCTGGAATCAAGTGTGACTACCACATTGCTTAGATCTACATTCATATCTATACTTTGCAAATCACCACGAGGCGCATGGCAGAGGGTATGTCCTATTGTACCATTTATTAGGCTGTCTTCCTGTTTCATTCACGGATGTAGCGCGGGAAGAATAGTTGTTTGAATCCTCACGATCCCTATATGAGCGATACGTAGGGAGTTGTAATATATTCATAGAGTATTCATTTAGAGGCGGTCCTTGAAACTTTGTTAACAGACTTTCTGAGGGTAGCTTACATCTATCTTCAAGAGTCTTACAGTTCAGTTCCTTCAGTATCTCTGCGACTCTCCCACGGATTAAACAAACCTGTGACCATTTGTGCCTCCCTTGCCTGTGTACGTTCAATATCCCCTGTTAGTTCTATGCGGTACGGGTCCCACACACTTGAGCAGGATTGGTTGCGCGAGTGATTTGTAAGCAATCCCCTTAGTGGAATGATTGCTCTTCCTTAGTGTTCTACCAATAAACCGAAGTCTACCACCTGCTTTGCCCACGACTGAACCTATGTCATCATTCCATTTCATATCCCTAAAAAGTGTTACACCCAGGTATTTGTATGAGCTGATCGTTTCGAACAGCGATTCATTGATATTACACTCATAGGATGATAAGTTCCTTTCATTTTTTGAAGTGCAGAATTTTATATTTCTGAAAATTTAGAGCAAGTTGCTAATCTCTGCACCACATTGAAATCTTATCAGTATCTACTTAATATTTGTGCAGCTTCTTTCAAATAGTAATTCATTATAGATAACTGCAAGAAGCCTGATTTTACTATTAACATTATCTGTAATGTCATTAATACACAATATGAACAGCAAGGGCCCAACAAATTTCTCTGGGGCACACCAGAAGCTACTACTACATCTGACGATCACTCTCCGTCCAAGATAACATGCTGTGTCCTCCCCACTAAAAACTCCTTAATTCAGCCTTAAATTTCACTTGATACTTCATATGATCGTACTTTTGACAATAAGCGTAGAGGCGGTACGAGCCAAATACTAATCCGAAATCTAGAAATATTGCGTCTCCCTGGTTGCTTTGAACCAAAGCTTTGAGTATGTCATTTGAGAAAAGTGCGAGTTGGGTTTTATATGATCGATGTTTTTGAAATTCGTGCTGGCTGGCATTGAGAAGGTCATTCTCTTCGAGATACCACATTATATTTGGGCTCAGAATGTATTCTAAGAATCTACAACAGATCGATGCCAAGGATATTTGACAGTAGTTTTGTGAATCGCTTCTACTGCCATTCTTGTATAAGAGTATGCCTGTGCCTTTTTCCAAGAACTGGGCACGGTTTTTTGTTCGAGGAATCCACGATAATTATTGTTAAAAGAGGGGCTAACTCACCCTCAAATTCAGTGCAGAATCTGACAGGGATTCCATCGGAGCCTGAACTTTGTTAAATTTAACGATTCAGCTGTTTCTCAATACCACTGACACTAATATATATATTTCATTCATCTTTCCAGTGGTATTGGGGTTAAATTTAGAAGTTAATGTCGGCTATGCAGTGAAGAAGAATAGGAGGAAGGCGCCAAAGGTGAATGCGGCGTGTGATTATGTCTATCAACAGTTTATTCCTCATCACTGAATATTGGCGAAGCGCTCAGTATCTTTCTGTTAAGAGCAGTTGTTCTTTATTACACAAAATGTTCTGAGGTTAACAATATCCGATCGGAAGAATTTTACTTACGTCATAATTATAATTATTTCTCTCCATAGCTGAATGGTAAGTTTCACGGTTTTCGTGCGGTGGAATTGGGTTCGGTTACTGGTGACAGCACCAATTTCAACTGGTACCCCTGTTAATCAAATTGCTTCAGATGAGAATATTTACACCAGCCTGTGAGCCACACGAGATTTATTATTTATTTATCTATAAACATTGTAATAAAATTGTACTATTACATAATTTTCACCCTTGTCAGTTTTCGATACTAATTGTTATGCACCCTGTATACAAATTTTGTACTTGGACGCCACTCAGCTTGACACCCCAAACGACCGCATGTGTCGCTTCGGCCTTAATCTGC
This sequence comes from Schistocerca serialis cubense, assembly GCF_023864345.2. Lineage (NCBI taxonomy): Eukaryota > Metazoa > Arthropoda > Insecta > Orthoptera > Acrididae > Schistocerca > Schistocerca serialis. The sequence goes on from NC_064644.1 coordinate 423,293,278, forward strand.
CTGTATGGAGTCGGAAGTCGGGAGGAGTAGTTCAAATTATCGAGTCATACAGACTTCGTTTTTCCGTGGTTTTCGTTCTTCTTTTAAGGCCAATTCGTACTAGTACGTTTGGAAAGTATAGTCCCCCTTCGTTCCTCATTTTGTTCTATTCGAGCTTGTGACTTGTCTCTAATGACGTTGACGAGTACCAAATATTACTTCCTGTCTTCTTAGACTTCGCTGTTTCTCTACTTACTCACTTCAGGGCCGTACCAAGGGCGTGGCGAGAAAAGCTCCTGCCTAGGGCGCAGTTACAGAGAGGGCACAATAACTGACTTAAAAAAAAGACGGTTTAATACTTATCGTTAGATGGGAGACGTAACTAAGTTCTTCTACCCTTCGTCGTCCGTTCTTCGGTCTATGAAAAGAAGCCTTTCCTTCTGTCCGAGACCATAATCTGTCACAGTGCCATTTCTAATGTCGTTTCGTTCAAGCAGCAACCTAGAAATACGATTACTGCCGAACAGACGTAGATTAACATGGTTTATGCTGGTTCCCACAACTACCGCCTACACAGTTCGTTCATGTTCAACGATGAAATTATTGCTGGTATTTTAAAAATATTATAGGATCACAGAGGTCGGCGGGAGGGTGCTGAAACAATGATACTGTTCAGATTTGTTTTTCCTGCCGACTGAGAACTGTAGCGAGACGCTGTTGTGGAGGAAGCATACAAAATGGGTGAAGAGGATATGTAATTTACGTGTTCCTCCAGCCAGTACTTTCGTTGTATTGGCAGTTCTAGGGGCCAAGATCTTCTCATTATGTTTGTGACTATGTCCCGGAATTGACACTGGGAGCTTCTCTGATAGTTAGGTTTCCCGTTGCCCACGGAGTGCTACATTCCAGCCTCTGGACAACTAAATTGTACCTGAATAATTGGGCTGAAAGTAGCGGAAAGGAAACGGGATGTGAACGAGATAGGAAGGAAATAATGACATCAAGGCGCACAGGGCATTGCGGCAGTGCAGCAGCGAGAGTTGAAATTTTGCGCCGCTTCTCTAGATCTATTGCCTTAGCTGCCTCGGCCATCTGAAAGCGTTTTCCGTCAGATCCAATCGCCGCACTGTAACGACAACCGCACATCAATCCACTTCTCGTAGACTACTTTTTATTCCCGTAGGAGTCCAGACGTTGGTTGTGCATCCGTGCTGAAATTTTTTCATCAAACAGTCATCGTGCCCGTAGAATTATAGATGCGAGTGATGTCTGTTAGGTCGGAAGTTTCCGACAGAACAGAAACCACTCACATATATAAACTGTTTCCATCGCACAGAAATCGAAGGTAAATTGACATTTAAATAAAGGCGACTCTGCCGAACACACTCGTAACGTCCCTTCAAGCATTTACAACAATGAAGAGTCGACTGTGACATCGCCAACACAGGGCGGTGTTTAGATGTCAGCTTTGTGTGTGGGCGTGCGGCCGCCGCACGTGCCAATTGACTGTTGCGACTGGAGGGAGCTACGACCGTGCGGCGCACGCAGCTGCGGCTGTGTATGGAATGACGTTCGTCGGAGAGCCCTGAGCGACAAGTTGGCCGTGCCTGGCACGCCCCAATCGATAACGCCTTGCAAGGAGTCTCCTCCTCTGCCAAATGAAACGGGCACAGTCGCCGTCGCGTGATTACCTGCCACGGGAATACGAATTGCTTTCGACGAAGCTGCCTTGAATAGAGGTCAACATTACCGAGCTTCAGAATTGGTGTGCCTCATTTCCTTATAGGGAGGGGGCGGGGGCGGTGGGAAAGAGAGAGAGAGAGAGAGAGAGAGAGAGAGGGGGGGGGGCTTAAAAAGAGAAAAAGGAGGGGGGGGTGGAGGTTGCACAGAGGAGAAAGAGGGGGCGGATATTTTCGATAGATGTGACTAAAACGTAAACTCGGAGTAGACAGACTAGTGTCTGTAACTCAATGTAAATAACAGTGGATCAGGAAATTAAGAGTGGAATGAGATAGAACGTCCAGTGCAGAACACATGAAACAGCATAAATAAACTACGGAAACAAACTGTCAGGTAAAGAATTACGAACACATGCAACTAGAGACAGTTGGATGTATCAGTTTTGTTGCTTTTGTTTGTTATTCTAAATACTGGTTCAGTGCAACTCTCCGTGCTGGTCTATCCTGTGCAAGCCTCTTTGTATCGATATAACTACTGCAGCCCACATCTTTTCTAGCCCGCTGACAAATTCAAGCTTTGATCTTTCTCTACAATTTTTTCACCCCATCCTCTCATCCACACTTTTCTCCATTTCCACATTGATTTATTAATGCTTCAGAATGAGTCCTATCACTTAGTGCTTGCACATACACTGAGGTAACAAAAGTCATGGGATATCACCTAATATCGTGTCAGACCTCCTTTTGCCTGGTGTATTGCAACAACCTGAAATGACATAGGCTCAACAAGTCGTTGGAAGTCCTCTGCAGAAATAGTGATGCTGCTTCTATAGTCGTCCATAACTGCGAAAGTGTTGCCTTTGCAGGATTTAGTGCACGAACTGACCACATGCTTATGTACCATAAATGTTCAATGGGATTCATGTCTGGTGATATGGTTGGCCAAATCATTTGCTCCAATTGTCCAGAATGTTCTTCAAATCAGTTGCGAACAGTTGTGGCCTGGTAACAGCATGCTTTGTCATCCACAAAAATTTCATCATTTTTTGTGAGCATGAAATCCATGAATGGCTGCAAATGGACTTGAAACAAACCGTTTCCTGCAGAGGACCCAATCCATTCCATGTAAACACAGCCCACACCATTATGGTGCCACCACAAGCTAGCAAAGTGTCTTGTTGATGACTTGGATCCATGGCTTTGTGCAGTCTGTGCCACACTGAAACACTGGCATCAGCTCTTACCAACTGAAATCGGGACTCATCTCATCAGGCCATGACTTCCAGTCATCTAGGGTACAACCGGTATGGTCACGAGCCAAGGAGATGCACTTCAGGTGATGTTATGCTGTTCGCAAATGTGATGTCATGCTATTAGCAAAGGTGCTGTCCTAATAGATATGTTCGTCATACGCCTACATTGATTTCTGCAGTTATTTCAAGCAGTGTTGCAGGTCTGATGCCTCTACGCAAACACCACTGCCCTAAGCCATTAAGTGAAGGCCATCGGCCTTTGCATTGTCCGTGGTGAGGGGTAATGCCTGAAATTTGGTATTCTTGGCACACTCTTGCACTGTGGATCTCGGAATATTGAATTCTCTTAATGATTTCCAAACTATAATGTCCCACGCATCTAGCTGCAACTACCATTCGACATTCAAATCCTGTTAATTCCCACTGTGCGGAAACCTATTCACATGAATCATCTGAGTACAAGTGATAGCTCCACCAATCCGCTGCCTCTATACCTTGAGGTGTGACACTACTGTCATCTGTATATGTGCATATTGCTATCCCATTACTTGTCATGTTAGTGTATGTTGTTTTGTAATGACAGACAAACGAAAAGGGCATTGTTAGGGAAAGTCAAGGGAGGAGGAAGGTCGGGAATGGAAATTTCACCAGCAGTCAGTTGGTTTCTCTGCCAGAAGATTTAGAGTAAGTGCTCCATCCAAATTCTGCCATGTTTCATTAATACTGTGTGGTGCAGATTTCAAGACTTATAGAGTTAAGAGATGGAATTGCTGGACAGTATGAACCTTTAGGAGGCGAAATGCATAGTACTGCTGATTGACACACACATAAAGGTACATGTAACACACTGTGTAGCTTTTGGATCTAATAGTTCCTTCCTCAGAAAGGAGAGAAGGATGCGTTGAGAAAGGTTAAAAAGGAAGGGCAGGTTACTCAGACCCGAGGAGGAGATTGACACACTTTCAATGTACAATGAAAGTTGTCATTAACTGCAACCGAGCAACAATTTAAATGAGTGTCAAGTATGCTATTGAGTTACACAAGGAAACACAGTGAGTTCTGTGCAGCAGTGCAAAGCTTTAACACTAGAACAAACATGCTCATTTGTATGATAGCATATGAAACAGGTGTTTAATTAATGCTAAGCTATGGCTGTTCATCAAATTGAAAAAAAAAAATCATCATTTTATAGGTTAAACTGGGATTTATACATTCAGAAAACTGGTCCCTACTCATTTTGAATGCAGATCGCAGGTTGGCATACCCAGCACAGGTGTTACTGTTCTGACAATTGATACACACTAAATTCGTAACTTGTCATCTAGCATACTGGTCACTTCCATGTATATGCTTTAGCATACTGTGATCAATTATATCAGCCTTTGAGTGGTGCAGAAAGGGCAGACTCTAATTGGGATGAGGTTGGAGCTCTATTCCTTCAAGAGCATAACAGTGAACATCGGTCATAGTTGTGCGTCATTGTCCTAGGGCAAAGCTGTGCTTAGAGATTGTTGCCACAGTCTGTCAACAACAAAAAGACAAACATTTATTCACCTGGCCATTGCTGTCTGACTTTGACCTTCTTCCTGTCTACCAGTGGCCTTCTGGTATATGATGACTCAACACAACTTGAGCAAATTGGATATTGTGCTCTCTTCTCTTCTAGTTTACTCGACCAACTGCTTTCCTCCCAAATGTGAAATTATGTCCTCTGTACAGATGGAGCCAATGGACTGGAATGCTAAAGGCTTAAAAATACTCTGATAAACCAAAATATTATGACCGTTACCCATAGCGATGTTGGATGCCACCTGGTGACGTTGCTGGTATGTGACATGACAACAGAAGTATGTAAGCAGAGAAGACACGGATGAGGAATCACCCTAGCAAAGATATGGGCTGCCAATGGAAAAATCCACTGAGATAAGCTCTTGTACAAAGGGCAGATTATTATTATGCATAGCCTATGAACAAGTATCTCAAAAACGGTGTAACTGGTTTAATTTTCATGGGCTGGTGTCATGAGCATCTTTGGAAAGAGGTAGAAGGATAGCAAAATTACCACTAGGCACTCAATGGTTGGATGTCTATGACTCTCCACAGAATATGGAGTTCAGAGATTTGTCTGCTCTGTAATGTTGGATAGGTGGTGATCTGTGGCATATCTACTGTTTCGGAGCACACCATTCATCGTACATTGTTTAACGTGGATCTCTGTAGCATACCACCCCTACGTGTTGACCCAATGGCATCGTCAGTTAAGATTGCAGTGGGCACGGGACCATCAGGATTTGATAATCAATCAATGGAAATGTGTTGGCTCTTCAGGTGACTCATGTTCTTGCTACACTAGATCGATGGTCAAAATGACAGCCCAAAACATGCAGCACACAATGAACACAGGCTGTTGGGAGCAGTACTATGCTAGGGGAGACATTCGTGACAGCTGCGAACCAGCTGCATTACGTCATGCTTGATGTCTTCCCCGATGTTGGTTTCATGTTTCAGCAGTATAGTTCTCCTTGTCTGGGAGCCAGGACTGTGCTACTAAGTTTGTAGGAGCATTATAGTGAACTCACAGTGATGTTCCTGAGACAGAATTCTCCCTTTCTAAATCCTGTGTAACCCGTATGTGTTGCTATTGGGCACCATCACCGTGTATGCAAATCAGTGGGCTGTTATTTACACAAATCAGATGACTTTTATGTAGACATCTAATGCCACATATGTCCACAAACCTACCAAGCAACTTTCTGATCTCTGATACACAGAATTAGTTATGTATTTCATTCCAAAGACAGACAAACAAGCTATTAAGCAGGTGATCATAACGTTTTGGCTTCTCAGTGTATAGTTGTGAATATAGTGGTAATAATGTACTCAAATTACATGTCAGTTAATTAGATTTCCCAAGCTAATTCTCTTTTATGGTAACCTCTAATTTATGAAGGACAGTGTAGGTGATAAAGAGGCTACAATGTCAAGGTGTGTCTCTCACATTTTTTTGTAGCACACTGGCCTTTGAATGATGTGAACATTGTAAGTAAGACATATTTTTCTTACCATATGAGAAGGTTAATTTTAGAAAAAGTGCCAAAACACAAGAGACAAATATTCTCTTAAGATCAACTGAATTAAAATATTAATTAAATTAATGGATGATAGAGATGAACTCAATAACCTCCTCCACATCAGTGAAGATGCAACAACATGAAATAATTCTAGCAAAAAAGATGAGGAATGTTGATCCTGTAATGTAATGAATGTGTAATGAATAGTGAAAATTTATGCCAGATTGGGACTCACTCAAATTTCTAGCCTCTCATGATTGGCTTACTGGTTTCGACCACTGTTTGCAAAAAGCATGAAATCTGTGTTCGAGTCCCACTCTGGCCTTAATATTATACTCAGTGCTGCCAGGCACCTAATAAAGTGTTCATCTCTCTCTCTCCCCTTTTAACTAAGGATTTCCCTTCTCACTGATATCGTAACAGATGATAAACTAAGTTTTATCTTCTTTCGCTAGATTATGAATCAGATGTAACCCCAAGGAAACTACGAATTTCCATTCAGGTAAGACTTCACTCTGATGTAAGAAAGGGCAATACTTGCCTGGCCATGCAGGTTTAGGTTTTAATAAAACAAGTAGATGTATTGGGCAATGCATTGAACATAATAAATACAGTGCAAGTGATTATAGTTCATTTAGTGGAATACAAATATACAATTAACCCCATCCCTGATTCTTTAAAGGGTTGAACTCTCATGTGTGAAACAGCTCCGTACATCTGTGAAATGGGTAGTGAATAGAATTAGTAATAAAGAAGTAATAAATTAAAATGTCATACTTGAGAGATTTTACCGCATAAATTGTGAAAATGTAATAAGCAATAAACTTTTTTCCCTTTCATCATTTTGCTACAGATGCCAGTGAGAAAATAATTCTAATTTGTTGGAAGTCACTAAGTGCTCTCACTCTCAAATACTGGAGGAATACAGTCTGGATAATTTGCACAGCACAAATTACACTACCTCATGACATATGCACAGTTTCTAACTGTAATACATGTCTCATTGCATTAAATCTTTAACAAAATATCATACCTCTTAATGAATACATTATGACAGCATTTTAAGTATTCAAATTCTGTCAACAATTATACAACAATTATATGGCATACTGAAAATCAAATTTTTGATGCCCCTGGAAACCATTAGACAGCCTGCTTCTGGGTCATCATAGCCGTTCACTAATCTAGGTGTATGAGATTGATATTCTGCACAGACTCTTTACCTGGATAAGAATCCAAATTTCATTTCTGGGGTAATGTATGCTATTCTTTGGCCTTGGCACATTTTGTCTTTGTTATTTTTGTCCAAGACGCTATTCTGAAGACTGCAAGGTAATGTAAATAATAATGTGTTTTGAGTTTCCTCTAAGTGTCTTAGCGCAGTAGTAAGACACTGGATCTGTATGTGGGAAGGTTATTGTTCACACCTCTTTCTTGTGATTCTGTTTAATGTTTTTTATGGTTTCATTAAATCACTTTGGGGAGTTATGTGGTGGTATCTTTAAACAGGTGATGATCTCTTTCATACTCCTTTGTCTAAATGAGCTGCTGATATCCCTGGTGACCTTATTGTCAACTGAACTGAGTATTATCTTCTAATGACATTGATGTTTAGATTAGGGTGCAGTTACTGAGCCATTAAACACTTATATTTTCTGCTATCCTCTGTTAGCTTTCTGTTGTCTTCATTTTGCTGTATAACATTCCTTATAGCATAAAAAACTATATCTTAGCACAAAAGCTATGATTGGTACAGTCCATGTGAAGTAATCAAACCGGGAGTTTAAATGAGAAATGAAAATTGTCACTCCATTCCTCTATGAAAGTAAATAAACTGTATAACATTATGAGTGATGAATAAATCGTGGCAAATGGAAATTTTTCTAAATAACGATTTTAACATGGAATTCCCATGCGTGCGCGCCTCTCTCTCTCTCTCTCTCTCTCTCTCTCTCTCTCTCTCTCTCTCTCTCTCTCTAATGGAGTCAGTGCAAATGATGGAATCCTTGTATCAACTGAAAATTTGTTCCAGACCAGGATTGAAATCAGGATTTCCTACTTGTCATAAGAAGATGCCTCAACCAACCAGGCCATTTGTTTTTGCCTCCAGGAAGAGCCTACCTAAATTTGCATACGTGAGTGTAGCGTCCATCAAAGAATTTTGTGCAAGTGCTTAGCAAATTTTATGCAGTTGCTTAGCGGAGTGTTTCTTCTGTAACTAGTTGCAAATGGATTGTTGCAATTAAATGTGCTATTCATAATCATATGCTCCTTGAAGTGGATAATTCTCTTGACGCATATGCAGAGTAACACTACATTGAGGAGTCAGCTCAACTACACAGTTTACTTCATAATCAAATATGGTAAATAGTAAACACACCTTTCCATGTCATCACTGTTCAGTTTGCTTCAGCTCCAATAAGAGATTTTTTTCACTTAATCTTTTTAATTATTTCTCAGCATCACCTTCAAAGTAACACAGAATATTCTGACATTCACTTCCAGGATTTGTACTCTCTCTGCTGGTAGTAGTAACCAAATACAGATTTCAGTTGTGCAGTTTTTCAGTAAGAGGGCATAGGGATTTCTCTGCTTTCTTGAGAGTTTGATTGAAATGTATTTACAATTTCATGGTTATTTACATGTTTACAAAACTTGTTGACTAGGCAAAATGAAAGTGAAATGATTAAAAAAAATGTGGCATCTAAATGAGTGAGTGCAGTATGTGTGTGTACAAATTTTGAATGTTTACTCCAGCATACAAAAATGAAATACGTCAGTTGTCTTTATTCCTTGATGCATGCTTCTGATGAGATGATTTTATTGACCAGCAGAAAGACATCGTCAACAGCTAGCCGAAGAGTTGTACAGCATCACTGCAATGTCAATGTATCCCTACACAACATGCCATCAACATATCACTGGATTCCTGGTACAGCACCACATCATCACCCAACTTGATTTTTGCTAATAAACGAATGGTCACAAATTTTATTGAACGCTGCCCTTTCCAAGGCTAAGACTTCATTAAAAACTATGATGTACAGTTTTAAACAAGACAATATTCATTGGTGAAAGCTATTCCATTGTGTCTTGCTTAGTAGTAGTATGGGTTTATGGCTATCAAAATAATGAATGTACATACTTCCATGAACAGCACACCCTTAGAGATCTTTAACACTGTCCACTTTGCTGTGACTAGGGCTTTCATTAAAGTAGTAAAGGAAGTTTGAAAGTAGTGTGTCAGGTGAAGTATTGGACCGTAGGCAGTGGGCCATGTAAAAGTGAGAAAAAATGTGCTGCTAAAGATTTTAGAGAATATCTTAGTGATATATAGTTAGCTGAAGCAAGTTTATTTGAAGACTGCCAGAGTATAATGTATACTGAGCCCATTAGCATTTGGATGATAATAGTATACCAGCTCATAGTGTGTCACTGTCGCCAAAAAGTTATATGGAGCAAAAACTAATCTGTAGTAATGAGGATCACTGAACATTGAACAGAGAAGACGTTATGTGACTTGGACAATGTGAGTGAGCATCTTCGTTTTGTGCCTGCTGTCGTAGCCCAGTGCACTCCACATTGTTTCTTCATCTGCACATTGTAGGAATGTGCACACTAATAATGCAAGTAAACAATTATGGAAATTCTAGAAAATATGCTGTATGCACACTGTACGAAAGCATCATTTCAATTTGAATGGTGTCACTGTTCCCATGAGTAGTATTCAGGACTGATATTATTGTTATTTTTTTCCTTTTCATGAAGGACCAGCACTTCTGTTAAGTGGTATACCAAGTTTTGTCATTCCTAATTGTACTTCATTACACTATTTTTGTCTTTATTGTGCAACCATATGTGTCATACATTGCATTGTCTTAATTGCATTAATGATCATGTCTTTTTTCATGTTTTTCAATGCATTTGTACTTGTTTAACATTGTAATGTGATTAGTAAGTTTCATGGCATTCCGTATTAAATAGTAAAGAGATATTTTTGAACTATGTAATCTGTTTTTTAAATTATGTAATCTGTTTTTTAAATCTGTACTTTGCTTTAATTCAGGGTATATTTGTAACTACTTCAGGCCATTATTTGTACAGTTTATACAACACAAATTATACTTCTAAAAAATACTCAAACTGAATGTAGTAAATTGTATTTGCTTTATCTCACTTGTCATGCTGCAAAAATAATGATTAATCATGATGGTAGAATGGAAAGTAGGGGCGGGATAATTGACAGAGGTGAAGTATGAAGAAACCAAAAGAATTTCAGAAAAAGCCAGCTGAATGATAAAATTTTGGATTACATTATTGGAAAAAAATTGATATTCCTAGTCATTGTGCGGAAAAGGGTAATTGCACCATATTCCCGGGAAAACTCATTATGAACTTAAAAATGAATGCTTATAAATTCAAACAGAAATTATGATACTAGTATATATCTCATTCAGCACAAGATGTTCTGTTTATAATGATTGCTGTAAAAAGAGATAAGACCAAAGGTTGATGTAATGGAGCCACCTGTACTGCTTGTGGGCAGGAAATAATTGTGGCTCACTTTTGAACTCTTTTTATTTTTCCCTGTCACCAGGATGATCTAAATAACTGCTTTTAATGCTGTCCAATTTTGGTATAGCTACTTTGCTTTTCTGTTTTTGTTTTTGAATATTTGTCTTAAATTCTGATCCATTCAAAGTTTGCTTTTATTTGCAGTACAGACATTGAAATTTACACATTTCAGTGAGAATACACCAAATTCAGCAATAAACAGTACAGTGTGTGGTATGATTCCAATATCATCAGACAAGCAGATATGGTTATTAGATTGAATAAAAGGATAGAAAATCATATTCATATAAAGCTTTTTGGACAGTTATCTGATGTAGTTTAAGAACTGCTTGTATCTCTAAAACTACCTATCTGTCCAGCTACATGCCCAAGAGACTTCCAAGCAGTGCATTCACCAGGTAAAACCTACAAACTCACATTAGTTCAAAAATGTTAATATGCCCAGGTTCATAATGCTAATCTCTGCAGTGAATTTAATATATGAAAGTCTTAACTTACAAAAACAAAATGGTACAGACAGAAGAAGAGAATATTACTTGAACAACTAAAACAGTATGCACAGACATGCCAATATGACAGAGCACTGATCCTGGAGCTTTCAGAATTATTTAAAGTTGTTCTTTTTTGGGAGAAAAATATTGGAAACGAATTAAAAAATTATAGGAGAAGAATGGAAGGAAAAGTTATTCCAAACCATGAATGAAGAGAGAGAAAAATAAATTTGATTTCAGAAGTGACAACAGAGATTGATTATGCAATGTTAATGTTATGCTCAAGGGAAGCAAAAGTGAACTGAAAATGGCAGCTTACCACAATACAGTGAAATTTTAATAGAAGTCTATGAACATTTATAATATGTAGTTGTTCTTTTTATGTATTGAAAGCACTGCTATTGACAGACTTGTTGAATAAAACTTAATTAGTATTACATGTTCTTGTAGGGAGTAAGATGAACTAACTTAGAAGTAAAGGGAAATGATCAGTCACAGAATTAGGAAACCGACAATAACAGTGTAAAGTTTATTGTATTCATATGCATTGTTCTTTATGCTACAACTTTTACAAAACTTACTGTAGGATTTAACCAAGTGAATGCTTGCTTTTTCTCATTTTTGTTTGTAGTTTCAGAAACTGGGAACATGAATGTGGGGTTTGTGGAGGTCTTTCAGCGCCATGATCAGCCCTGGGTAAACACTGCTGTAAGGCGTGTTAAGACTGAGCTGAACGGGATGCTCCAGACACCGGCAAGGTCTCACATGAGTGTTGTTCCAGTTGATGCTGTGGGTAGGTGGGGTTACACTACACACAGCTTGCACCTTAATAAGAAGGGAAAAGATAAGTTAGCTTATATGAAAGTTCCTGGCAGATAAAAACTGTGTGCCCGACCGAGACTCGAACTCGGGACCTTTGCCTTTCGCGGGCAAGTGCTCTACCAACTGAGCTACCGAAGCACGACTCACGCCCGGTACTCACAGCTTTACTTCTGCCAGTACTTCGTCTCCTACCTTCCAAACTTTACAGAAGCTACCGGGCGTGAGTCGTGCTTCGGTAGCTCAGATGGTAGAGCACTTGCCCGCGAAAGGCAAAGGTCCCGAGTTTGAGTCTCGGTCGGGCACACAGTTTTAATCTGCCAGGAAGTTTCATATCAGCGCACACTCCGCTGCAGAGTGAAAATCTCATTCTGGAAACATCCCCCAGGCTGTGGCTAAGCCATGTCTCCGCAATATCCTTTCTTTCAGGAGTGCTAGTTCTGCAAGGTTCGCAGGAGAGCTTCTGTAAAGTTTGGAAGGTAGGAGACAAGGTACTGGCAGAAGTAAAGCTGTGAGTACCGGGCGTGAGTCGTGCTTCGGTAGCTCAATGGTAGAGCACTTGCCCGCGAAAGGCAAAGGTCCCGAGTTCGAGTCTCGGTCGGGCACACAGTTTTAATCTGCCAGGAAGTTTCATATCAGCGCACACTCCGCTGCAGAGTGAAAATCTCATTTTGATAGGTTAGCTTCTCTATTAGCAGATACTGTAAGGGGGGCCACAGTCACACAAGGGGTAATCCCTGTGGTTATTGGGACCAGTCAGACAGGTTTTTTAGGTTAAAGCCAAATTCCAGACAGACAACAACCAAGGAAAATAGAAGAAAAGAAACTTCATGCACAGCAAATAGGGATAAAGCTAAGGGCGGTATCACCTTACTTTACCAAAATATCAGAGGAATAACAAATAAAGTAGATGAGCTGATAATGTGTTTAGATGATCTCAGAAATAAGATTGAGATTGATATACTTTTTCTGTCTGAGCACCTTGTAACTGTGGGGATGGAAAATGTCAGTATAAATCGGTATAATTTAGCATCTCACACTTGTAGATCTAGTATGGATAAAGGAGGAGCTGCCATTTTCATAAGACAAGGGTATAAATACAGAACTGTTGAAATAAGCAAATTTTGTGTTGATCAGCACTTTGAGTTTTGTGCATGTGAACTTCAGCTAGATAATGTTGTGTTGATATTAGCAACAGTGTACAGGTCTCCACTAGGAGATTGGGAGCTATTCTTAAAAGAAGTTTGACTCCCTGTTATGCTGTCTGTCAGACAAAAAGAAGTAGTTATTAATCTGTGGTGATTTCAGTGTTAACTTTCTAAGCAGTTCTGATAGGAATAGTGAACTAGAAGTGTTGTTAACAACATATAACTTGGAATCAGTGATCAATTTCCCTACACGTATAGCTCAGGACAGTTGTACTCTAATTGATAATGTATTTGTCCAGCAAGAGGATGTAGAACAAACACACGCTTTCCCTGTGGTACATGGATCATCTGACCATGATGTACAATTAATTAACTTACAAAATCTAACAGGGTGAACACTTCAGAAACCATTAAGTAAAAGTGTGAGGGTGCTCAACCTGGTATCTATAGATCACTTCAGAGAAAGTTTAGGAAATGTAAACTGGGAAGATGTATGTAATGAGCCAAATGCTAATGATAAATGCAGCATATTTCTTGATAAATTTATATCCCTTTTCGAACATTGTTTTCCAAAGAAAATTACTAAATGTAACACCACAAACTTTTCAAAGAAACCTTGGATTACTACAGGTATTAAAGTGTCTTCAGAAAGAAAAAGAAAACTGTATGAGACAGCAAGAACTAGTAAAGACCCAGTAGTAGTTTTACACTATAAAAATTATTGTAACATACTAAGAAAAGTTGTAAGGAAATCAAGAAATATGTATGTTAGAGAAGAAATTAACAATTCCAGCAATAAAATCAAATCAATATGGAATGTTGTTAGAAGGGAGACAGGAAAAGTAACCACTGGGGTAGGTAGTATTACTGTTAAAGAGAATGAGACCATCGTAACCAACAGTACACAGGTAGCCAATGTATTTAACAATCACTTCTTAAGAGTAGGAGAAAAAATGGGTGAGAATAGTTCAAAAGAAAAACCCAGGCAGTACATGGAAGAGTCAGTTTTGAAAAATTTTAGTCAGATTAAGTTTCATCTAACAACTTCTTGTGAAATAAGGAAAATTATTAAATCTTTGAAAAATAAATGTTCTGTTGGAGTAGATGACCTCTCTAACAAGTTATTAAAACAATGTGGAGCAATTACAGCTGATGTTTTGAGTCACATGTGTAATGCATCACTGACTCAGGGTATTTTTTTCCAAACAGGTTAAAATATGCCATTGTCATGCCTCTAAACAAAAAGGAGGAAACCACAGAGGTCAATAATTACTGGCCAGTATCCTTGCTTACAGCATTTTCAAAAATCTTTGAGAAAGTAACGTACTCGAGAGTGGTTAGCCATCTCAACAGCAATGGGATACTTAGTAAATCACAGTTTGGATTTCAGAAATGCTGTTCCACTGAGACAGCAATATACAATTTCACTGTACACATAATAGAGTCTTTAAATAGTAAAATATCACCAGTAGGAATGTTCTGCGACTTATCCAAACATTTGATTGTGTGAACCATGACATTATGTTAGAGAAATTACAGTTCTGTGGTATAAATGGAACAGCATATGAGTGGTTTAAGTCAGATCTACATAACAGGAAGCAAAAAGTCTCTTTATATGCTTCAAGTGATTCAAAGGAGTTTGCCACTTCATCTAACTGGGGTGAAATTACATTAGGTGTTCCACAAGGTTCGATCATGGGTCCCCTCCTGTTCTTGATATTTGTGAATGACCTCCCTTCTTATGTGAAAGACGATGTTGAACTGACACTGTTTGCTGATGATACAAGCATAATTATTAATCCAGTAAAAGAAAGTCCGATAGAAAATGATGCAAATAAGATCTTTCGAAAAGTTATTTATTGGTTTTCTGCGAATAGGCTTAGTCTGAACTTCGAGAAAACACAGTACATCCAATTTTCTGCTGCAAAAAGTATAATTCCTTCAATAAACATAACACATCAAAAGAAGTCGGATGCCAGGGTAGAGCATACTAAGTTTTTGGGTGTACATATAGATGAGAATCTTAATTGGAAAATTCATATTTTGGATCTCCTAAAGCAACTAGGTTCAGCAACTTTTGCTATCAGAATAATTGCCGATTTTGAGGATGTAGAAATTAGCAAGCTAACATACTTTGCATACTTCCATTCTCTGATGTCGTACGGAATAATTTCTGGGGCAACTCAACACTTAGGCAAAAGGTATTCACTGCTCAAAAGAAAGTAGTTAGAATAATGTGTGGGGTTCATAGTCGCACATCTTGTAGGCATCTGTTTTAAAGGTTAGAAATTCTTACAACTGCTTCACAGTACTTTTACTCAGTAATGAAATTTTTTTCTAAAGAACATGGATGAGTTTAAAATCAACAGCGACATTCATGATTACAATACCAGAGAAAAGAAAGACCTACACTATCCTTTACTTAACCTATCTTTGGCACAGAAAGGGATAAAATATGCTGCTCTATCATAGAGTTTTGTTAGGCCTGGCTCTCCCAAGGCTGTCGGTAGTTCTAATGAAATGTTGTGTACTCCTGGGTCCTTGTTTCGACTTAGGTCTTTCAGTGCTCTGTCAAACTCTTCATGCAGTATCATATCTCCCATTTCATCTTCATCTACATCCTCTTCCATTTCTATAATATTGTCCTCAAGAACATTGCCCTTGTATAGACCCTCTATATACTCCTTCCACCTTTCCGCTTTCCCTTCTTTGCTTAGAACTGGGTTTCCAATTGAGCTCTTGATATTCATGCAAGTGGTTCTCTTGTCTCCAAAGGTCTCTTTAATTTTCCTGTAGGCAGTATCTATCTTACCCCTTGTGATATGTGCCTCTACATCCTTACATTTGTCCTCTAGCCATTCCTGCTCAGCCATTTTGCACTTCCTTTTGATCTCATTTTTGACACATTTGTATTCCTTTCTGCCTACTTCATTTACTGCATTTTTATATTTCCTCCTTTCATCAATTAAATTCAATATCTCTTCAGTTACCCAAGGATTTCTACTAGCCCTCGTCTTTTTACCTAATTGATCCTCTACTACCTTCACTATTTCATCTCTCAAACCTACCCATTCTTCTTCTACTTTATTTCTTTCCCCATTCTTGTCAATTGTTCCCTAATGCTCTCCCTGAAGCTCTCTACAACTTCTGGTTCTTTCAGTTTATCCAGGTCCCATCTCTTCAAATTCCCACCTTTTTGCAGTTTCTTCAGTTTTAATCTACATTTCATAACCAATAGATTGTGGTCAGAATCCACATCTGCCCCTGGTAGTCTTACAATTTGAAACCTGGTTCCTGAATCTCTGTCTTACCATTATATAATCTATCTGAGAGCTTCCAGTATCTCCAGGCTTTGTACAATTCTTTTTTTTTCTGTTAATGGTATGTAGATTAAAAAATTAAAAAAAAAACTTATTATTGAGAGTTTGAAGTGACACATATGACAATAAACTTTACACTACAGATTAAACAGACAAATAATTACCATCCTCGAACTGTACATGATCTATGAGTATGACTCTGTTTTAAAGTCAGTGTGATTTGAAGTCCCGTATAAACATTGTGGAATGGAAGCAAAGATGGGCTGTATATTCTCCTGTGGAATTTTCATCTGTGCAGTTAGTATTTTGCAGGTCCATAAATTATCAGTAATGGTTAATGGGGAACCATGAGGCAAAATGCCTACATCTCAGTCTTGTTCAATGGGCAATGTGCTGGGTAAGTGCTCAAACAAGGGGTACAGGTAGCACATTCTTAGACACATGGATGTGCACAGTCCTGCTGAAATATCACGTGGAATTGCCTCAAGGAGGACATGTTTCAAACTCCAAAATCTTCCTGTTAGCGTTGAGGGTATCCGAGGTAGAATGGTCTGTACTTGGGTATAACAGAAATGCTCGTTTGAAGCAAAACACTTCACATAGTCATATTTATTAGTTCTAATGATTTCAGAGATAGAACATTTAATGTACATTTGTTCTTGGGTAGTGGCACACACCCAACCTCTTCGACATTTTATTCTAGCCTAAGCTACCTCATTGCTTCTAACCTCTTTGCTCAGGATGTCGTTGTGCCATTAAACTAGCCCATTAAATGCGCAGTTGTCCATGTTTGTGAAGTAGTGCGAGGGATGGAAAGTGTGTTAGACAGAGGCATTGGTTAACTGTGTTAGTTCACATACTGGCTTAAATGCCACACATGTACACTAATATGGAGATAACATGCATGCAAACATGGTGCACATTTATGATTTCTGCAATGGTTGTAACTCTGCTGCTGTCGAAGAATACCATTGACACTTTCTGTGGAGTGTTTACCAGTGTTTTTAGCATATTTGTGAAACCACTATTTTTCCAAGTTCCCGTTTTACTTTTGAATCTGTAGTTCAACAACCTGTGCAGGGACATTGTTGAAATGGTGTAGTGTGGTGCTAGTTCTAGCACATGGCAGCTTTGTGTGCATATCATGTGTCCCACAAACACATGGGGGCGAACTTACATGTGGGAAACTTGTAGCCATTTATGCCTTAACATGTCTACATTCTTCACATTGGTGACAGCGTCACATGACTTGAATTTTGTCACTGCTTAAATGACAATCATTATTTGCATCCATTAATACTAGTCACTGATGAAGCCATGTTTACTTGGAATGGAATCAAAAGCATACACAATAATCAATTATGGTTGCAGGAAAATCCACACGTTACCACTGAAACCAATTTCCAAATATATTTTTCGATCAGTGTTTGATAATTAACTTGCCGATAGCTCTAACTATTTTAAAAGAGCGAATGTCTAGACATAATTACTTAAATTTTTGGAAAAAATCATTTGCTGAACACCTTGAGGATGTACCTTTAGCCATGTGGAATGCAATGTACTTCTGGTATGGGGGAGCCCCTCCACATTTTACTGTTTTACATTCAACCACACTTACCCTAATCACTGTATTGGTCAAGGTAATACAAATAACTAGCCACCAAGACTGCCTGCCATTACACCATTAGATTTTAGTTTATGGAGTTTGATGAAGTCTGAGGTATACAAACGAAATGTGAATATCTGAGATGAACTGTTTAGCCACAGCAAGGGCACTGATGGCCTCATCAGGGAATGTGCAGAGGCACTCAGACAAGCAACACAATAAGTTTTCCCAAGAGGGCACAAATTTATTTAAGTTGATGGTGGGATATTCAAACATTTGTTCTGAACTGTACAACAGCTGTAATGCGAGGTGTATGATGATACTTAGAGATGAATGTTTTAAAAAAGGTAGTTTTCAATTGATACTCTGTAAAACGTATGTTATAATGTTTTTTAAGTGTTGTATGTGTGTAAACCTGACAGTGTATTGAAAAATAGAGAAAATAAATAAAAATGTAGATTAAATGTGTTCTATCTCAGAAACCATTTGGAATAGTGTGTGTGTCATATGAAGTTTTTTGCTTCAAATTGTCATTCCTGTCATATCCTTGAATATTGACTATTCCTCCAGGGACACCACATGTAAGAGTCAAGATAATGTTTTATCCAATGACACTTCAAACCAACACACTTATTTTCATCCATTATGTCATTCTCCAATGCAGGCCACCAGATTGTGGTCTAATATGTGTTCAGACATATTTGTAGGGCAGGTTGAAGTGAGACTCATCCCTGTATGCTGGTTTTTGTCTCTCAGTGCACAAATGACAGTGCTCGTGATCTCATTTCAAGTGGAGACGTGAGGTTTCTGTTCAATGCAAGGCAGCACAATGACAAATATACCAATAGTCCAGCCCACAGGTACTGACACAGAACTTATTATACATACTGGTGTGCAGCCATTGCAGTGCTCCAGCATCAAGCCAACCCTGTGAATAAAGTCATACCATTTGTTAGGTATGACCCTATAGATGCATTAGCAATCATCCCTTGCAGTGTTAATGTTGGGTGATCCAATACATCCTGTATGTATACACGTATTCATCACATGCATCACTGTAGTAGCAACTTCCCTCAGCACTAACCAAAGCATTTCTCACAGATTTTTCTAACCTATGTGAACTCACTATTATGCTGATATTGTGTCATTCATCAGTGAACACACAGGTTTCATTTCATCACTTTCCATTGATTTCATTTGGCATGACACTAAACTTCCTGGTCACTGGAGAGAGCACTAATTACGCATCTGCATATGTCACCTCTCTGCTGTCTTATCTACACAGCGTGTTATCTTGGATGGAGAATCATAATCAGATGCAGAAGTAACTTTGGGTGTGCCCCAGGGAAGTGTGCTGGGACCCTTGCTGTTCATGTTGTGTATTAATGACTTCGCAGATGATATTAATAGTAAAATCAGGCTTTCTGCAGATGATGTAGTTATCTAAAATGAATTACTATCTCAAAGAAGCTGCATAAAATTTAGTCAGATCTTGATAAGATTTCAACATGGTGCAGAGATTGGTAACATGCTGTAAATGTTCAGAAATGTAAAATTGTGCACTTCACAAAACAAAAAAATTGTACTATCCTGTGATGTTAATATCAAAGACTCACTGTTGAAATAAGCCAACTCATACAAATACCTGGGTGTAACACTTTGTAGGCATGTGAAATGGAATGATTACATAGGGTAAGTCATGGGTAAAGCAGATGGTAGACTTATTGATAGAATACTGGGGAAGTTCAGTCAGTCTACAAAAGATATTGTTTGGAAGTCACTCGTGCAACTCATCCTAGAATATCGCGAAAGTATGTGGGACCCGTACGAGATAGGACAAATGGGGGATATTGAACATATACAGAGGAGGGCAGCACGAAAGATCACAGACTTGTTGAAGCGGTTGGAGAATGTCACAGAGATACGAAGGAACAGACTCTTGAAGACAGACGTAAATTATCCCAAGAAAGTCTATTAACAAAGTTTCAAGAATCAGCTGTAAATGATTACTCTAGGGATATACTACAACCTTCCATGTAAGCTCACACAGAGATCGCGAGGATAAGATTAGAAATATTACTACAATCATTCTTCCCATGCTCGATAAGTGAATGGAAAAGGAAGAAAACCTAATAACTGGTACAATGGAATATACCCTCTGTCATTCGCCTCATGGCGGTTTGCAGAAAATAGATATAAATGTAGATGTATACATATCCTTTTGGTATCTAAATGGTTAAGTGTCAGAATACAAATCCAAAAGTTCATTGTACAGGCTTTACCAGTCTTAAGATTTTTCTAACACTTATTTCTTCTTTCGAGTCTTGCAATTACTTGTTAATGTGAATAAAAAGCAGTGTTGCATTGTAATTTGAGGTCCATGTTAAACTGCAGTTTCCCTACAACAGGCTCGGAAAGATGGTTCAGAAGGTGAGAGGAAGATGAGGGAATGCCATCTCCAGTATGACCATACCTGGTAAAGCACTGTGTTGTTCAAAGCAACCTTTGGGTCAAGCATAACTTTACCATACCAGGTGTACTGGTATGAAATGAACGTTTTTTTGTGAAAATGAAACACTAATTTTGAATCGAAAAGTAAAAACATTTTATTCAAAGTACTGACCATAGCTTTCTATACATTTTGACCACCTTTCTGGCAAATTGTGAACACCACGCCAATAGAAATGTTCGTCTCTTGAAGCAAACCAATCAGACACTCAATTTTCGACTTCTGCGTAGGAATCGAAGTGTTCCTCAGCCAATGCATGTCCCATTGATGGAAACAAATGGTAGTAGGAAGGGGCCAAGTCTGGTGAATACGGCAAGTGGGGTAGCAGGTCCCAGCCAAGTGTTTTGATTGTATCCTGAACCACTTTTTCTTTGTGTGCAGGTGCATTGCCGTGTAAAAAAATTACTTTGCCATGTCTTCTGGCCCATTCTGGTCTTTTTTCGATCAATGCATAGTTCAAATTGATCATTTGTTGTCTGTAGCAATTAGTATTCACAGTTTCAATGGGTCTTAGAAGATCATGATACAGCACACCTTTCTGATCCCACCAAACACAGAGCATTGTCTTCTTGCCGAATCAGTCTGGTTTTGCAGTCGATGTTGATGGTTGTCCCGGATGAACCCATGATTTTTCCCATTTAGGATTCTTAAAATAAATCCATTTTTCATTGTCAGTAACAATTCGATGCAAAATTGATTTTCTTTCATGTCTTTGAAGCAAAATTTGACAAATGGTTTTTCAGTTTTCCATCTGTCTTTCATTCAATTCATGTGGCACCCATTTTCCACACTTTTGGATCTTTTCCATAGCTTTCAAATGGTCAGAAATTGTTTGTTGTGCAACATTTAGCATTGCTGCCATTTGCTTCTGACTCAAAGTATCATCTTCATCCAATATTGTTTGCAATTCGGCATCTTCGAACTTTTTGGGTTGTCTTCCACTTTCTTCATTTCTTACATAAAAATCATTATTTCTGAACTGTTGAAACCATCTTTTGCATGTTGCTTCTGATAGAGCATGATCACCATATGCCTCGACAAGCATTCGATGCGACTCTGCAGCACTTTTTTTCAAATGAAAACAAAAAATTAATGCTTTCCGCAAATATCACTTTCTGGTACGAAATTCGACATGGTTAACATGATGAAAACATATGATGATGTTTGTTCCATGAGTTGATGTATACTAAATATCTTTGACAGATGTCATACCAACCAAACAAAAAAAAAATTAAGGCTCGTTCACAACAAATGTCCCCTATCGACACGTTTGTATCTTTAACACTCATTTCATACCGGTACACCTGGTACCTTCTTAGATTTTTAAGCATTTGCATCTTTCTCTCTGGGTACTGAATTTTTCACAAATATTTGTGTCCAATCTCTACAGATCTGATTACTTGGCATTAGATGTGTTAGTATGAATGCTAAAGATTTGAAAAGTAAATAAATAAATGAAATATAAAATAAAATCTACAATAAAGTTAATGACAATATGGCAGATACAAAATTAATTTCTACACGTAGGAGAAGTGAACACCAGTGCAGATTAACTTTTAATGGCATTAAAAAAAAATTTAGTGTAAATAATAAAGTACTAGCAGATTTATATTATAACAAATATTAAAAATAAATAAGAAAAGTGTAAATTATCAAGTGTATTCAGATAGTCAAAGTCATCTATGCATCATTGAGGGAAAATTCTTAATACAGGAGCTGCAGAATTTCATAATTTTTCTTTGGTGTTTTTGAATTGTTTTTGTTCTCATAATCAGAAGTAATAGTTGCAACTCTTGTATGCTTCTTGCAGGCATCTTGTGGGTATTGTACACAGTGTGAAATTGCACCCATGGACAGTTGAAATCATTGGAGCATAAAAAGGGGGCACATAGTAGATGAAAATAACACTTTGGCTTATAGAAGTAATTACTTTACTGAAATAGAGAGAGAGAGAGAGAGAGAGAGAGAGAGAGAGAGAGAGAGAGAGAGAGAGAGAGAGGCGGGAGGGGGGGGGGGGGGATGGCACAGGACTTCAACAGCAGCAGCAGCAGTACTGCCAGTCATTTGAGTCAGACAACTAGCCTATCAGCATGATATTTGAAAAGGTGTTTCCACTTTTGTTTGACTGAGCCTCAATGCATTTTCAAAGAGGAGCATTTCTCCTTTGATCCCTTATAAATAGGGCCTTGTTAATTCATTATTCTGAAATGAGGACATATCTAAGGGATTTTCTTTACTCCCTTCAATTGACTGTAAAGGTCATATGGGAACTATTTGACACTGATTTTTATTAAATATATTAATGTTATAGCTGCAGTATTCAAGCATCAGTTTATATGTTATTAATCAGTGATGCAGGTGATATTTCAGATGCAACATGAGTATCCCTGTTGTAATTATAACTATATCTTGGCAGCAATTCATTTGGGGAAAATACCTGTGCCACTGAATTTCAATTTTTTGTACAAATTGGGGCAACCAGTCTAAAAAACTTCTGTGTTCCAAAATCAGTAAAAAAGTCCAGTTCACATCTGAAAATCACACTGCTGTTGGTTTAAGGTTGTAATTTGTTTTATGATATTGCACCTCGATATTTAATGATACTATCACAAACCATATTGATGTTTGGAAATAAAAATATTAAACTTATTGAAACCCCCCCCCCCCCCGACACACACACACACACACACACACACACACACACACACACACCACACACACACACACACAAAACTTTGCAGCCTTCTGCCATTCTCTCCAGATAACTAAGCACTTGTAAGATGCTATACAGCTGCTAAACCCCACCCATTAGGTGACAATCACCACATAACAGTCCCATACCCCACTAAACCCCCTACATCTGCAAAGCATTTCACCTAAGTACTTATTACTTTTCATTTGATGACAGTATTGGCAAGCTACATATGCTAAAGGTGAGAGCCATTCTTGTTTCATTCTGCATTATCTGTCAGCTCATCTATAAATAATTTTCAACATTTTAGTGATTTAGCCATGAAATTCTCAGTATTAATGAAAAGTCAGAAATTGTTTTCAACATGTTCTATTGGTTTAACCATGAAATTTTCAGTATTAATGGTGAGCTAGAAGAAGAATGTCAACACACTGTCTTGGTACCTCACACACTTCACGACAGAATTACAGGAAACATGGTATTTATTATATTGTACTATCTAGCAATTTCTGCCATGTTCAGAATAAGAGTGTCAGATGGTTTTATTTTACGCGTTATATAACTATACATCTCTACTTCTTCAGTTCCCTGTAAATGATATTTGCATATTGAAATGTACTGGGTCTCAGTTTCCACATATGTTTAATGTACAGTGACTTGTTTGTTGTAGCATCTCACTGGACGAGACAGCAGCTCGTGATGCTCTGGTGCGAGCTGCTGAAAGAGAGGTTAATACTATTCGGTCAGAACTGGAAGCTGCAGAAAGAGCAAGGGATGGCTTGCTTCGAGAGAACAGGTGGGCTACTTTTTAATTTAATATTAGCTGAAGATGAATGCTCACATTTAATGTACTTGTATGAATATGTATTCTTTAGTAGGGGAGTGAATATGAAATGTCTTGTAGACTTGACATACTCATTTGTCTCCTGAGAGTACCAAGTGGTAATATACAGGATGTTTTTAAATTCTCATCAGCAAATTGCTAGTATCTGTGTAAGGCATTGAATAGATAATGGTTTGAGTAGGAAACCATGTCAGATGTACAATTTCAATGCAAAAGGAATGACCCTATGGATCATTGTTTCATGCCCTCCTACATATGCTGAGTTATTCAGCAATAACAATTTACCATGATGATGATGATGATGATGATGATGATGATGACCATGACTGTGATGACAATGAGGATGATGATGATGACGGTGACAATATTTGTAATCATCTGTGGTAACAAAGTCCTATGCTAAGACATACACACAACATTAGACATTTTGTTTCTTTTGTTCCACTGGGGGTAATCACTCTGTTGTTATTGTTGGTAATTAGTATGGTACCACATTAGTTACAAATGTAATAATTATAAGAACATTACTGTTCGTTTTTCACCCATCACACACACATTGTGTGTGTGTGTGTGTGTGTGTGTGTGTGTGAGAGAGAGAGAGAGAGAGAGAGAGAGAGAGAGAGAGAGAGAGAGAGAGAGAAAGGGGAGGAGGGTCACCCTCTATTGCATCGAAACTGTTGTCACAGGAAAGAATTAAGAATTATGCTTGAAACTACTGTCTCCTCTCCGCCACTATTTCCTTATGTCTTGTGTGACATCCATTGCCAGTATTTCTCAGTGATTATTTTCTGTTTGTCCCTTTCCTATACACTCTCTTCCACAGCCCTGTCTAAGTGACTTCTTTAAAAGATTCCCTTGTATGAGTTCTCTTTTCTTTGTTCTAAATATTAAGCTCAGGAATAATTAAAAAATAAATGTAGTAAATAGTAAATGCAGTAAAAATTCATAGTTTAGTCAAGTTAGAAGGTGTTAACTTACATACCCCACTTCTTGTTTATAGGCGCCTGCAAGACGACTTGGCCTCTGTGACAAAAGACTGCAATATTGCAAACAGAGAACTGGTTGCAGCTCGTGACGAGGCAGATACGCTAAAGAGACAGCTTCAGGATTATGTCAAGGAGATCAAAAGGATTGAAGACATGCTTGCAAGGAAGGTAGACAACTCTTACTTAATTAGTTTCTTGTCTTCTTAAATATAAAAAGCATGTGGTTTTTCTCCATCACAATGAGCAGATTTGTGAGAACAGTCCAGTTTTCCCTTCCTTTGATCATGGAAAATCTTTGATCCCATTTCTCTCAAACGTTTGACACCGACCCTCCCATCCCCCTCAAAACTTTGTAAAGAGTGTCACATTGTTTGAAATGATCACTTATTTCTGCATGAAATAAGAGGTCCTTTTGCAATTTTGTGTCTGTGTTTGAATGACATGAAGGAAATGATTTAAAGGTAATAAAAAATCATAATGTGTTTGTTAATGTGATGGAAGTGTGTTATATTTTAAAAGTAAATAATTGTGAATATTTCCATTTAATTAATGGGTATAAAATTCATAAATGTAATGTATAAAATTTCCAGTAATCCAAATGAATATCAGTTGTAATTAAATGATCACATTAACCACACACAAAGGAAACTAACTTTGACATTGTATGTGAATACAGGTTTTTTGGCAAATTTCACTGACAAAATCTTGTTGGAAAAACAGACATAATGTCTGATGGGATAGCAGCAATCAGTGATTTTATAATGTTACTTATAATCCATCTTGATTGCAAATTTTTTTATTCATATGACCGATTTCGGTTCATTCAGAACCATCTTCAGATCTGATATTTCAGTTACAGGAGTAACCCGTCCAAATCCAGCAACCTTCACATGCTGCATATGAAAGTAACATTTTAAAATCTTGTTGGGTTATCAGCAGAATGGCAGTGTCATGTTGTAGCAACTTTTCAGTGAGTAAACCGTGATCAATAGACCACTACTTTCTTTCAAGAAATGCAAGTCCCAGTACAGTTGATAGTTGTGAACAATTTTTATGAATGAAGCTTGTCATTTTGGAGGAAGACAGGTGAGGTCAAAGGGAATAATGTGTATGATTTTCAGAGGAGATAGAGCGATATAAAATGAAAAATGAATTTCTGAAGTGAATGGTCTCTTGAAAATGAAGTTTTATTTGCACATTACTGTATGTGGATTGTGCACAGTGCGTAATTACATTCATACAACAGAAACAGAGAGCATTGAACTCTCAGCGGGTAGAGTTCTACAGTTCACGTGTTGTTTCGATTTGTCAAGAGATGCTTGAAAGGTTCTCAAGTGTAGCATCAGATCAAATTGTCTAAACTGAAAATATTTTGAGGGGCAGCTGCTTGTCATCTTCAGGTGCAGATGTGGCTAGTTGTTATGGCTTGTCACTGTATACACCAGGTTGCTAGAAAAATTTTTACGTGCATTACTTCAAGATCTAATAAAATCGGTAATTTTTTATATAGAAGGCTGTGGATTGCTGTGTTATAAAGGTTAAATTACATGTTTGTATTGTTCATATCCAGAGTAGGATGAACACCAGGTTGAGGAAGTTGAAATAAAGTTTGAGAGACAAGAAACTTTCTGATGGTGAAACCATAAGAGGCAGGCTGACAGACAAAATGATTGATGTACTACAGCAGTATTATGGGATGGCCATTAGAAATAATACTAAGGATTTGTTGAAAATGAAGTAGGCAGTATGGGTTACCTTCTTCCGCAGACTGTCAACTGGTGAAAAACCGGTACACCACCTTTCCCCTCCTGAACCTGATTCATGGTGCAATTACCACAATGCCCAGTACTCAAACAGTTCATACAGCCATAAACATTCTATCCCAGCAGCAGTCATGGATATCATAAAACCTATTTATAGACACCTGGCAAATCGTGAATTACTGAAGAGGTGTCTGCATGGTCAGACTCGAAATACTAATGAGTCATTCAATATAGTATTTACTCGAAGGTAAGCCACACTTTTTTCGGTTTTTCTAATCCAAAAATCCGCCTGCAGCTTAGAATTGAGTGCAAAGTAAGTGGAAGCTCTGAAAAATGTTGGTAGGTGCTGCCACAACTAACTTCTGCCCTCGAATATATATAGCGCTACACAGGCATGCTTTGCAGGCACAAAGATAAATACTGGTGCCAAAACCTTTGCGTCAGTGAAAAAATTTTAGAAAAAGCTGGAAGACGAGCTTTTTTGTCTGCCCTGAATTTCGACTACTGCATTTTCGTACATTATCCAACGAAGTAAATAGAAATTCTGTATTGTTCATCTTCAAATGTAGCAGCCTTTCAAATATTCATAGCAATAAAAGTAAATTTCTTTCCAAAAAACATACCAACAATGCACAAGGCAAGAATTGTTGCATCAGTTGATACGCTGGGACTCATCAAGATTTCATGTAGCAGCATCTGTTGCTTCGTGGAATTTTGTGAAGTGCATTATAGTGCCAAATTCAAGAGGAGAGTTATTTCTTTTGTGGAACAAAGTTCCAATCATGCTGCAGGTCTGCGATACGGGATTGATGAGAGCAACGTCAGGCAATGGCTACTGCAAAGAGACAAATTATTTGAATGTTCAAGTAGCAGGAAAGCATTTAGTGGGCCAAAGTGTGGCCGAAATCATGCACTAGAAGTGATTTTAAATGAATTTGTTAAGGAACAGCTCAGAAACTCCTGCCTGTGAACGCTGAAATTTTAAAAATTAAGCCACATTAAATTTCTAGAAAGCAAAAAATCAAAAATTTTAAGGCTAGTCACAACTAGACTGATCTGTTTATGAAGCGCTGAGGTTTTTCACTTCGGAGGCGAACTTCGGTTGCACAGAAGCTGCCGAAAAATGATGAAAAACTTGAGGGATTTCAGTGCTTCATAATTAGGCGGCTCACAGAATACCTTCTTGCCCAGGTAGGAAATGCTGACCAAACTCCCATATATTTTGACATGTCATCAAATTATACAGTTGATGCCAAATACAAAGAAAGAAAGAAATGTTCTTACATCAGGGGGTGAAAAACAGCGAATGTCCATCCTGCTTGCTTCCACACCAGATGGACACACATTACCCCCATTCATAGTTTTCAAGTGAAAGACTTTACCGAAATCGGAAGTGTTTCAAAAAACTGTAATTGTACGAGCAAATGAAACTGGGCGGTTACTCACATGCTACATTTTTTTTCCTTTATTTACATTACTACAGTCTCATTTGTCCACTGAAAATTTTGCTATGTATAATCACAGTTCCGCGACTGGTTGCTACAGTCTTTATAATTTTATATTCCACAGTCGCTGCACAGAAAGGGAACCTTATGGAGCCCAACATTTAATTAACCCATTTAGTCTCTTGTGTTAAATTGTATCTGTCTGTAATATTGGGCCTTTTAAGGAGAAGTTTATCTCGTTCAGTCACCCTCTGGGAACATGTTATGAAATTTTGCTATATATTGTTCAACTTATTTTCCTTCTTGGAACCATTTTGTAATTTTTCATGTAGTTCATTATTTAATGTCTCACCTATTTCATTTGTCCTAAATATTTTTAAAACACATTTTTACTTAAATAATTCCACTTGTTTTAGTAATTAATGAGAAATCAGCCATTGTCATCATTGGAAACCAATTGAGGTATTCTATAGTTGCACTATTTTAAAATCTTTCAGAGCCGTGTATTTATCTTTGTACTTGATTATGGTGTAACAGCCAAAAACCAGTCTGTAGAATATTATACCACTGTCATGTATTCTTTCATTCAAAATGAATATGAATTATTTGGTATCACTTCTTTAGCATGCTGCTTTTAATTTTCAGGAACGGGAGCGTTCTGAAATGTTGGAACAATTCCGCGGCCTCAGCCTGGAAGCAGAAGCTCTGGAAAGTAATAACCATAGTTTAGAAACAGAAGCACAAGAACAAAAATCAAAACTGCGGCTTGCTGAGGACCGCATTGCTGAGCTCGAAGGGGAACTCGAAACAAGGGATTCCTTGGTACACAGCTATGAGTCTCAGGTACTATTGCACTTAAAGCAAGAAATGTCATGTGAAAGTTCAATTATGCTGCTACAGATATTTGTTTTGAAGTATAGCCTATTGCATGTAGCACAAAATAAAGGCATGTATCATATGGTACATGCTCTAATAGCTATTATATAAGGATATGGTAGAATTGTAGTAGAACAGTTTGTAGCAGTGAATGTAATTGGAAATAAGGAAAAGAGTACATTATTGAAAAACGTCATATTGTCCTGAAGTATTGGTGTGAAAGAGAAGGGTGTGATGAACATAACGTACCAATACTCGTTTGATTGATTGTTGATGTAATAAACATATTTAAATCATACAAAATATTTTTAAAGCTCTACAGTCTGAACTAATATGGGAATATACTAAATAAAAGGCATAACAATTTTGAGCTTCTAGGAATAGAAAAAGGTGAGAGAGCATTATATCATCATGACCTTAGTAGTTAGCATCCAAGCTACTGCTAATATTTTAAATGAAAATAATAGGGCTTTTTATTATGTACTTGACTAGGATTCATATGTGAATCTTTGCCTATAGTGGACATCAACTGAGCTTTTCCAGTATGTCACAACCTGACTTGCTGCTACAACCTACCAGGAGTTTTAAAAATGATATCATTTGATGATTGGTGATCTCCAGTAAGAGCAGAGACTCGCCATTCAAGAGAGAGCAGGGATGCTGAAAGCAGTTTTGTACCCCTGTTTGCCTTTGGACTGGAAAGCTGCCCCCTACAAATTAATGAATTGCCAGTTATCAAAGACTAAGGAAGCACTTAAAATTGGAACTCTCTACTTTCACTATGCAGAATTGTGTGCACAATGCATACAGTCTTGTAAAATAATCTGAAGAGAATATCTTGAGAGGTAAACTGGTCTCCGTTTCTGATACTCTGATACTGATGAATTTGTGCATAGGCTGTGGGAGAAATGAAAGTGAAGGCCAGGTTTCTGTTACTTCAGTAGATAGTGGAACTGTTCAGTTATATAAGAATATGAAGTGATAATGCTGGCAGAGCTACAGTAGGTAGCCACGTTCATGGCAATGCACACTGACTGTAGATTTTGTATCTCCAGTTTCTCGTACAGTGCTATTTGCATAGAGTCTTGTGTTGTGTAATCATGTAGTAAGCTGAACAGAACTCTGGAAGTTATTCATACATGGTTCATTAGTTTCACAACCAAAAGATGACTGTAAAATCAGTTACTCTTAAATGAATTGTGTGTCTCAGATTTTTAAGTATAATCTGTTTTTAACAGAAAATACTTCACACTGACTTTTTCTTTCCTATTTAAGACCTTAGAATTAATAGGAAATATCTGTTGATTTGCTCCAAAACATGAGCTGTTTTGCCATGATTTCTTCATTTGATGTGTCAATGTGTGAATTTCCTTTGATTGTTATGTCCTCTTTTTTTCCACAAGAGTTTTTGGGCAAGTCCACTAGATAGGGTAGATGATTTGGTAGTTTACGAGGGCAGTTCAATAAGTAATGCAACACATTTTTTTCTGAAACAGGGGTTGTTTTATTCAGCATTGAAATACACCAGGTTATTCCCCAATCTTTTAGCTACACAACACTATTTTTCAACGTAATCTCCATTCAATGCTACGGCCTTACGCCACCTTGAAATGAGGGCCTGTATGCCTGCACGGTACCATTCCACTGGTCGATGTGGGAGCCAACGTCGTACTGCATCAATAACTTCTTCATCATCCGCGTAGTGCCTCCCATGGATTGCGTCCTTCATTGGGCCAAACGTATGGAAATCTGACAGTGCGAGATCGGGGCTGTAGGGTGCATGAGGAAGAACAGTCCACTGAAGTTTTGTGAGCTCCTCTCGGGTGCGAAGACTTGTGTGAGGTCTTGCGTTGTCATGAAGAAGGAGAAGTTTGTTCAGATTTTTGTGCCTACGAACACGCTGAAGTCGTTTCTTCAATTTCTGAAGAGTAGCACAATACACTTCAGAGTTGATCATTTGACCATGGGGAAGGACATCGAACAGAATAACCCCTTCAGCGTCCCAGAAGACTGTAACCATGACTTTACCAGCTGAGGGTATGGCTTTAAACTTTTTCTTGGTAGGGGAGTGGGTGTGGCGCCACTCCATTGATTGCCGTTTTGTTTCAGGTTCGAAGTGATGAACCCATGTTTCATTAACTGTAACAATCTTTGACAAGAAATTGTCACCCTCAGCCACATGACGAGCAAGCAATTCCGCACAGATGGTTCTCCTTTGCTCTTTATGGTGTTCGGTTAGACAACGAGGGACCCAGCGGGAACAAACCTTTGAATATCCCAACTGGTGAACAATTGTGACAGCACTACCAACAGAGATGTCAAGTTGAGCACTGAGTTGTTTGATGGTGATCCGTCGATCATCTCGAACGAGTGTGTTCACACGCTCCGCCATTGCAGGAGTCACAGCTGTGCATGGCCGGCCCGCACGCGGGAGATCAGACAGTCTTGCTTGACCTTGCGGCGATGATGACACACGCTTTGCCCAACGACTCACCATGCTTTTGTTCACTGCCAGATCACCGTAGACATTCTGCAAGCGCCTATGAATATCTGAGATGCCCTGGTTTTCCGCCAAAAGAAACTCGATCACTGCCCGTTGTTTGCAACACACATCCGTTACAGACGCCATTTTAACAGCTCCGTACAGCGCTGCCACCTGTCGGAAGTCAATGAAACTATACGAGACGAAGCGGGAATGTTTGAAAATATTCCACAAGAAATTTCCGGTTTTTTCAACCAAAATTGGCCGAGAAAAAAAATGTGTTGCATTATTTATTGAACTGCCCTCGTATAATGCTGCTTGATGGTTTTGGCCATGACCATGGCTGGCAGCAGTTCATTGCAGTGATAAAAGAGTATGTTTGCCTTCATTGAATTTGTTCACTTTTCTTTTGCCAATTCCTTGTAAAATGTTCCCACCTAAAGAGACAAAAATTTTCTCAATTAATAAATATCACTTGTAACAACATCTTCCCTCCAAACTTGCACAAAAAACACCTGTCACTACAATTTCACGGATGATGGAATGTTTTTTAAACTTTTAAAGGGTTCAAATCCCAAGTTTCAGTCCATAACAATTTGTTCATTAAACAAATAATTTCCTTATAGAACACTTAAAAACAACTCGTGTTCCACTAATCAGGATGCAAGACTTCAAAAATAAACTTGGACCCAGCATAGACATGTTCAACCATGCGTGGCTGGCAAATTCAATTTTTTTCTTAATTTTGAATTTATGCTGGTACAATAATCCTTTGTGAAAACATACAGATGATAAAAAATGTACATCAATCTGAAGTTGCACCTTAGTATTTGAGTAACATGTCACAGAGTACTGGTGTAGACACAGTGCCAATCATCCAGTGGTAGTGGCAACAACAAATCTCAGTGCCTTCTCAAATTTCAAAATGAACTTAATTTTATGAGAAGATGAACAAGTAAACATAAAACTAAGCAACTTTCGAAACCATTGTTCCTGGAAAACAGTGATCAAAAAATTAGAATAAAAGTTTTTAAATAAAAACAGCCTAGGATCATATACAAGTTGTTAAAATTTAAAATTTATTAATTAGTTGACCATTTTTAATCATGGCACAATAATTTTCAAACAATTAAAACTCCCTGAGGATGGCTGGAGAGAGTGGTGGGGAGTAGTCCACTATGTTGTGATGATAAACACTGCTCACAGTATTTATCTCTGCCTCATATTATAGATTTCATGTATATGGCCTTATTGATTATTGTTTGTACTATAGTTACCAACTGTGTAACCAAGGCTATTAACGATCCTTCATCTGGAGATTGCAATTTTGTATGCTGTTGGTAGAATAAAGTTTCATCTTCAGTGTATAACCAACAGTGACTGTTATTATTATGAATATGTAATCAATGGCCCCAACTGACTGGTGGAGACTGATTCCTTAGATACAGCTACTAGTGACTGACTCATGTTAAACGTGGCTTGTCAGTGGCTTTAGCATTTATTGTTCATCATGCCTATTTAATATAGGAAGTTATCGACAAATTCTATAGGAAATTTTAAAATATATAGTAATTAGATTTATAATGATGATATAAAAGGCAGGAAGTATGGGCAATGTTTATTCATATTTGATGATGAAGTTCTGTTGTTTAACTGTCGCCTTTATTTTCTTTAATGGCTTTAATACTGGGTTCTTTTTTTAAAGCTGCACAATTTTCTCACATATTTCCTAAATAAAATGTACCATGATTATTACAGAAACTCAATCTTATACTTTAAATATTTCATTGTCTAAGTTAATTTACATGTGGTAGTACATATTTTCCATAAGAAAAATTGAAAGATACAAAATGTTATATCAATTTTTTTAAGGGTTTAAATTTTATGGTTTTTGCAGTCTTGTGTTTTTCAAGAAAACTTCACCAGTGACTTGTGGTAGATTTTATGTGATTACGAGTATGAGAGATAAGCCTTATTTGGTCTAAATACCTCACTCAGTGAGTGCTTTAAAAGAGGTCTTGATAAATTATCACTCAAAAAACAAACTTCTTTGAATAACTTTAGATGATGCATCAGAATGTTAGAAAACTAAAAACACAAAGTTAATGGTCTACAATGTCACAAGGAAGTTGGTAGATTATTTCTGTCTCAGCACACTGTAAAGCCAGGGATCCATGTGTTAAAATATAGAAGACTATAAATTAGCAACCTATTTCTATAGGGAAAGTATGGCGAAAGGAGGATTGCCATGTATGTACAAAATATGAGCAATTTCAAATCTACTGAAACCAGTAGTTTCTGCTTTGATCAGTGATTGGAAACCTGTAATAGTGAATTGCTGCTACTGGTAAACTTCCATATATTCTTAAAGACTTAGTATTATGTCAACAAGCAGACAGAAAAAAGCAAATGGTGAATGTAGAGATTTTAACATTAATTTCTAAAATACCCAGACAAAAGACATCTTTCGGAAATATTACTTAACACTTACATTAGTTCTGTTGTTAATTTTCCCACTGGAACTACACCAAAAAGCAATACAATAATTGTCAACATTTTTGTAGGTGATGTAAAAGTTTACCTACGTCTACATGTACATCCATACACTGCAAACCACCGCAAA
Organism: Schistocerca serialis cubense; assembly: GCF_023864345.2. Lineage (NCBI taxonomy): Eukaryota > Metazoa > Arthropoda > Insecta > Orthoptera > Acrididae > Schistocerca > Schistocerca serialis. The sequence goes on from NC_064644.1 coordinate 423,327,439, forward strand.
GTGCATGGCAGAAGGTACGTTCCATTGTACCACTTATTCTGTTCACATACAGAGCGGGGGAAGAATGATTCCTGAAAGCCTCTGTGCATGCTGTAGTTATTCTAATCTTGTCCTCATGACCCCTATATGAGCAATACGCAGGGATAGTTTAAATCTATCTTAAAGAGCCTGCTAGTTCAGTTTCTTAAGTATCTCTGTGATTCTCTCCCACAGAGAGACCAACCATACTGCCCTTCTCTGTATACATTCAATACCCTCTGTTAGTCTTATTTTGTATGGGTCCCATATACTTGAGCAATATTCTAGAACTGGTTGCATGAGTGATTTTTAAGCAGTATCTTATGTAGACTGATTACACTTTCTCAGTGTTCTACCAATAAACTGAAGTCCATCACCTGTTTTACTCACAACTGAGCCTACACGATTGTTCCATTTCATATCCCTACAAAGTGTTGAACCCAGGTATTGGTATGAGTGGGCTGATTCCAGCTGTGACTTGATATTACAGCCATAGTATACTAGATTTTTTTTTTTTAATTTTTTTTTTTTTTTTTTCATTTTGTGAAGAGCACAGTTTTACATTTCTGAACATTTAAAACAAGTTGCCAATCTTTGCACAACTTTGAAATCTTATCAAAATCTGACTGTATATTTATGCAGCTTCTACCAGACAGTACTTCACTATAAATAACTGTATCATCTGCTAAAAGTCTGAGGTTACTATTAATATTGTCTGCAGTGTCATCGGCATACAACATGAAAAGCAAGGGTCCCACCACACCAAGTAGTGAGTGGATGATCCCTCTGATCGTGATGCACAGCTAGCCATATGAATAACTTAACTGACTAAAGTGAAGTGATATCATGGAAAACAGTTAGAGTAATTAGTAAACTGAAAACAATAAGTTTCAAGGCAGCCTTACAGAAACTTGACTGAAGGAATATGCATAATGTGACAGATGTCTATTCTAAATTTAATGTCTTTATGAAACCCACGACAGAACCCAACAGGCAATTTATCGATCAGTTTCTGTCAGTCTTCAACAGCTACTTCCCCAAGAAGATTATGAGACTAATAAAATGTAATGAAACACTGGATTAAACATTTATATTGGAAGCGACAGGAAATTGTTTGAAATGGTAAGGGCAAACAGAGAAATAGGAATGGCTAGCGATATACCCATGCTTTGCAGCACAAGTTCTGCCTTTGTGTACCATCAGTTTTTAGGGTTCTGTATTTCAACTAGTAAAAATACAACACTTATAGGATCACTTTGTCAATAAGTTCATTTTTCTAGTCAAGAAGTCAAATATAAATAAAACCTATTGGAAGAAGTAAAGCAATTTGATTAAGTTTTAAATATACAGAGTGAAATCAGTAAATTCATATATCCTAGCCGAGTAAATTCTATGTTAATTTTCATTTGTGAAGATAAGATTGTGGCATTTAGCTCTGTCACTGATAAAAAATTTGGAAAATACTTCTGTCACTGAGGGAAAAGAACCAACACTGTCATCTACTGGATCTTTGGTGTACCACATCCGAAGGCATACTACCAAAGTACTAAGCTGAGAAGACTCCTAAAACTATAGCTAGAATATCTTTTTTTCTGTGATCCAATTTTAAGTAAGCCCTATATGTTGCCCAAAGCTATGCTCAAATTATCTGTAAAAATCTCATGAAAATTCATCTACTAGTTTTGTAGAGTAATGTATTCAAGCAGGACATGACAGTTTTGCAGTTTTATTATTAGTGTAGATTACGTTTTATAAGAAATTTATTATTATTAAAAAAACTGATTAAAAATAACATATAAACCTTCAGAATTAATAATTCGCACGCACACACACACACACACACACACACACACACACACACACACATCTGCAGTCTCAGAGAGCTGAAACTACACTGCGAGCAGCAGCAGCACCAGTGCATGATGGGAGTGGTGACTGGGTGGGAGTAAGGAGGAGGCTGGGGCAGGGAGGGGGAGGGATAGTATGGTGGGAGTGACGGACAGTGAAGTGTTGCAATTTAGACAGAGGGCAGGAGAGAAGGTGCGGAGAGAGAAGGGAGTAAGTAGTGGAAAGGAGAGAAATAAAAATAAAGAAATTAAAAGACTGGGTGTGGTGGTGAAATGACGGCTGTGTAGTGCTGGAATGGGAACAGGGAGGGGGCTGGATGGGTGAGGACAGTGACTAACGAAGGTTGAGGCCAGGAGGGTTACGGAAAAGTGGGATGTATTGCAGGGAAAGTTCCCACCTGCGCAATTCAGAAAAGCTGATGTCACTGATAATGTCTCAAGGAATATACTAATATCCTGTTCTTCATATATGCAGCACATCTCTGTCACATAGAATACTTGCAAGCAGACTGAAATATGCTCCTCTTGTCACACTCTTTTTACTTGAAAGCTAATAACACAGATATTAATAAGTGTTGACCAGTCGTGCTGTGTACGTGCTTCTTCAGGGTTTTGGAAAAGATTATGTATGCAAGAACCATAACACACCACTCTCAAAATAAGGTACATAGTCATAGTATGGGTTTTATGAGTGTCTTTCCACAGAACATGCTATTTTCCAATTCACCAATGAGTTTATACAAAATTAAAAAGACAAAATATTGCCAAATTGTGTTTACTGTGACTTGTCAAACAGCATTTGAGTGTGCAGTCACAATATTCTCCTAAACAAGCTCAAATATTATGTCATCAGAGATCTTGCTGATAACTGGGTTTTATACTATCTGAATAAAATTATGTGTAGTGTTGTATTAAGGAACTCTGGGGGTGTACACAATGAAACAGTATCTTTGGAATGGAGAATAATCACAACAGTTGTACAATGGGGCTTGGCACTGGGTCTGCTCATGTTCTTGTTGTAGATAAATAAACTGGCATCATATATCCAATAAGCAGAAACAGTTCTCTTTGCTGACAAAGCAAGTTTTAAAATCAAGTTTAGTGGAATAACGTCAACGCTTGAAAAAGTAAATAATAATTTCTTGAAAATTAATATCTGGTTCTCTGCAGATGTAATTTTTACATGATACTCTAATAAATATTCGGTTGGGCATAGGTTATATATTCTTTTAAACATGAATGTACATATTTTCTGTTAAAATTGACTCTCAGAAGAAAAATGCGTTTGAAAATGTGCAGTTTCATTTTCTTTCTCCATAGTTAGTTTTAACTACAATAGCAGGGCATTTAAACCGTTAGACATATTGTTTCTTCCTTAAATATTCTTTCTTCTTACATGTAATTTTAAACAAAACTATATATTGTTTCATTTTCTTCCTCACATTTGATTTTAACAGAAAAGAGGTAGATATTATTTATGGCTTATTATTAGCAAATTGTTACATAATCTGAATTATCTGAAACTTCATAATCCTAGCCATTTTCAGGTTAAAACTATTTTAAATACTAAGGTCTCTGATATCCGGTATACGAATGAGCCCAACCAATTTACCAATTCATTTTAAGTGTCTATAACACAATGGTCAAGGTCAGAGATATGGGAAAGGGGGGGGGGGGGGGAGGGGGGGAGAGAAGAGGAATTTTCCTAAGTGTGGCCAAATATTAAAATTCTTGCCCAAAATCAAGTGTGAAACAACACTATCAGTTCCCCAACATGTTACTTCAAGACTGATCTGTACAGACTGACTACCTGATGCAAAAGGCCCTCTCGAGTCATATTACAAGGAGCAGCTGCTCCATTGTACTCCTGATAAAGCCGGTGACCACATGGCTTACTGGGGCAGTCCAGCTGCCTACCCTAGACTTGGCCTCGCAGTCTGAACCAACTCTTACAATTCCATGATTCAATAAGTTTTACTTAGCTGTTCGCTCACCAGCATATGCATTGTGTTAGGAGATACAAGACAGTAGATAGTGAAGCAATGATGAAATTCATAGAATGACAGCAAAATTAACAGACAATAGATGACTGGAGCAAAATAAAAGTGCTGTGAATGGGAAACAGAAACATAAAGGATGTGAAAGAAAAAAACAAGTGAAGGAAGATATTCAGAGGGAGATCCATTTTAATTACTCTCTGTTTCTATGTTACTGAAGATTATTTATGTATTGCTCTTTGTTAATTACATGACTGATTATAATCAATCTGTTTTTCTTTTCCAGATTGCAGAACTGACAGGAAAAGTTGCAGGCTTTGAAACACAAATTCGACAACATACAGACAAGCTGCGGAGAGCAGAGGCAGACCTTGTCACAGTTCGGGATCTCTGTGTCACTCTGGACAGCCAGAAGGAGGCCCTTCAAGAACAGGCAGCAGAGTCTGATGAACAGAGGATCAAGGTCAGTTTTATAGCTATGTTGACTAGTTACTGGTGGTGATGTAGAAGAGTGCTAAGAGAGAAACAAAATTTCAAAGAAATTGTCGAAATTATTACTTCAGCTTGTGGTTACTGTAGTAGAAAGAAAATCCAACCTGAGATATATGGTGAAAGACTTGCTTCACACTATCGTGCTACCCCCTCCTTGACTTGTTCATCCTTTCCTATCCCCTCCCCACCTCCATATATACATATAAGTGCTGGCAGGTCGACAGACACACAAACAAACACAAACATACACACAAAATTCGCAACAAACTGTTGCCTCATCAGGAAAGAGGGAAGGAGAGGGAAAGACGAAAGGATGTGGGTTTTAAGGGAGAGGGTAAGGAGTCATTCCAATCCCGGGAGCGGAAAGACTTACCTTAGGGGGGAAAAAAGGAAAAAAGGACGTGTATACACTCGCACACACACACATATCCATCCACACATATACAGACACAAGCAGACGTATTGGTCTTTAAATACATCTGCTTGTGTCTGTATATGTGTGGATGGATATGTGTGTGTGTGCGAGTGTATACCCGTCCTTTTTTCCTTTTTCCCCCCTAAGGTCAGTCTTTCCACTCCCAGTATTGGAATGACTCCTTACCCTCTCCCTTAAAACATCATCTTTGTTTTTTTTATATATATATATATATATATATATATATATATATATATATATATATATATATATATATATATATATATATATATATATATATATATATAAAAAAAATAGAGGGAAACATTCCACGTAGGAAATATATATCTAAAAACAAAGATGATTTGACTTACCAAATGAAAGTGCTGGCAGGTCGACAGACACACAAACAACCACAAACATACACACAAAATTCAAGCTTTCGCAACAAACTGTTGCCTCATCAGGAAAGAGGGAAGGAGAGGGAAAGACGAAAGGAAGTGGGTTTTAAGGGAGAGGGTAAGGAGTCATTCCAATCCCGGGAGCGGAAAGACTTACCTTAGGGGGAAAAAAGGACGGGTATACACTCGCACACACACACACATATCCATCCACACATATACAGACACAAGCAGACATATTTAAAGACTGTGTCTGTATGTGTGGATGGATATTTGTGTGTGTGCGCGAGTGTATACCTGTCCTTTTTTCCCCCCAAGGTAAGTGTTTCCGCTCCCGGGATTGGAATGACTCCTTACCCTCTCCCTTAAAACCCACATCCTTTCGTCTTTCCCTCTCCTTCCCTCTTTCCTGATGAGGCAACCGTTGGTTGCGAAAGCTTGAATTTTGTGTGTATGTTTGTGTTTGTTTGTGTGTCTATCGACCTGCCAGCGCTTTCGTTCGGTAAGTCACCTCATCTTGGTTTTTATATATATTTTTTCCCACGTGAAATGTTTCCCTCCAATATAGTACCGAGTTGTTGTAACATTAGTGTCTGGTTGTATTTAAAATAAGGTTAAAACTTCCTGTACATTAATTAAGTATTGTTAAATGCCATGTAGGAGTCATGGAAGACAGTTTCACTTCTTCCTCTTCTTCTGGTGCTGCCTGTCTTTGGAGGTTGGCAATAATTACATCTAATATTGTTTATGACTTTTCAGCTCTAAACAGTTATAGGGAAATGTACGTGAACCACTCTCACAGGTTCTACAGCTATGAAGTTCGTCTTCTTCCTACTGATCTTTTCTCTACAACTTTTGCTTCTATTAACAATATTAAAATATTATATGTATCTCTCCTCTCATAAGATGGCCAAAATACTCTAGTTTTCTGATTTTTGTTATGGTCTCCAATTCCTGATCCTTATCGATTAACCTTAGAATGTCTTCATAAGTAATTATGTGTGTTCAGGGTATTTTTAACACTTGTTGATGCAGCCGCAGTTCACTCTTCCTCATTGTTGCCTTATTAATTGCCCATACATCCATTCCATACAAGAGTAGTAGGATTACATAACATAATTCAGTTAAATGTGAAACACCTATCAACATTACAGCTGGAATTTATTTAAAAGTGTGTTACGTACTGATTTGATTTGATGAGTCTATAGTGTTGAGGCAATGAGAAATTGAGCACAATGATGAGGGAAGAAATTATGATAGCTTTATTACAGCTAGAAATAAAAAAATAAATTAAAGACAGTTACCTTAATGGAGTACTCTTAGCTTTTTTAAAAATAATAATTTAGATTCGGCTTTTTGCAAAAGAGTAGCTTTTAAACTCTAATTTTAGTTCTCTTCGAGCTTTAGTGATGCAAGTGTGTTTTTACATTAGAAATATGTATGTTAAGTGCTAACTGTTATAACCTTTAATCCTAATAAATTGCATGGATATACAACGTAGAGCAATAGCGAGTTACATGCTTCCAACTCTGAATCTGTCACTCCACTGCCATGCCGTGACATGCGGCCAGCGCCGTTCATAGCCAGGTGGCGCTCCCGCGCTTGGCCAAGCTGCAGAGCGCCTCTATCGCCGTGTTCGCGTACTGACGTAGCGGCACTTTTAAATCTCGTGGCACTGTCACAACACTAACAAATATGTCACAATGGTTCAAATTGACATAGGTTAAGTTTTGGTTTTATGACATTTCAACAATTACTAAATTTATGTTACTTCAGTGTTCACAAAATATTACTTGTGTATAATTTAGCAACTAAATTAAGACATTCAATTTGTATTTTTAGTAGTGTTTTGTGAAGTAAGCTAACATCCATTTCTACAGCAGTTATATCATCATGCTTCAGGTAGTCCCAAAGATCAAATAAATCTTGAAATAATTTGTAGAATAATTTGTTTTAATCATTCTACAAATCATTTCAATATTACTTTCTGTAGTGACTGTGTAGACTTTTCCAGCATCTTAACTGAATATATTATTGTTGTGTCTGCAGCCAGATTATACAGTCATCAAAACACATTATTTCAGTGGTCCATCTGGCTGGCATCTTCATGTGAGAACACTATTTATTAATGAGATTAGCAGATATTGTTCTCACCTTAAGATGGTGACCATTTCGACTGCTGAGATATTGTGTGTAGATAATTATATGATCTGGCCGCAGATTCAATTGGAAGACTTTTTGTGAATGATTGTTACCTAGTTGCAAAAATAAATATCATTATTCAAACTATAAAATCAATATTGATGTAATTGCATCACACTATTGTTACTAAATCATTCTGATTTGGCTACCATTCTATAGAAATAATCACATTTAGGAATCCTGTAATCAGTATTATTTCTCTAGAACTGAAAAATATAGCAGCAACAGTAAACAGTTTTTGAAAATATACTGTTATTGGATGAATGAAAAATTGATTCAACAAGCAGGGGCAGGGGAAAATACACATAAAGGTATTGAAACCCACAAACTTTCAGAGCCAGTGTATTCGTTTTCTGGCAGAATGGTGAAGGGGAAAGAAGAGGGCTGAAGGTAAAAGAGTGGTGATATTTAGAGAATGGGAAGAGTTTGGAAAAGTCACCCAGAATCCTGGAGCAGTGGAGACTTACCAGACAGGATGAGAAGGAACAGTTCTGCTTTCACAGAAGCATGAAACACAGGCATAGGCTGACTGCCTTATGAGAGGAGGCTAGGCTTGTTTCTCCACACTGCTCCATGCCACTCTGCCGATGATAATTCTAAGTTGTTTACACTTGTGGCAAACTGCCCACTTATTGTGTCTGCACATTGCACTTTAGTGACCAGAAAAGAAAAACAGTAACTATACATCAACCACACCGAAAGTGTGCCCCTGCGAACAGAGTTATTTTTGGTCCTACTTCTACATTAACTACGTTGTTGGTTTTATCTGTAGTGTTGTCAAGTATGGGTGACATTGCCATGAATCCCCATGAATGGTACAAATTGATATTCTGTAGATTCTGTTACTAGACTTCTTTTGTCTTTTAACCCCTACCTTTCTAGTCTTAGTATATACAAATTGTGTTGTCAGACTGCTTTGTTTGCCACAAAGCTTTTGTTGTGTGCCTCCAAAATACTGGTGTCATTGAAAATTTTTAGACTGAAGCTATCAGACATGCAGAGTCTCCTTGATCTAGACAGTAATTTGGCAGGCTTGACCACAGTTCAGTCAGTTGATATAGCCTTAATGTACCTGGTCAAACTGCAGCTTGCAATTCTGAAAATTCATTCTGTGTAAGTGACCTTTCCATAATGGCTGGTGTGCAGTCGCTTGCTGGTGTTGCAAGTGTTGTAAACAAGGAAGTTCAAGCTTGACCTCTACCAGCATTTGATGCAAGCATAGTTCAAACCTAAAACTCCCATGTTGAAGTGTACACATTGTACCAATTTTTGTACATTAGCTAGCAGACAAATGTATTTGTTTCATTGTTCGAAGATGCTAGGTCCCCACAGTTAAGTCCTACATTGCATTACATGGTGTGTATCTTATATAGACCATTCAAGTGTGAAGAGATGGCATGGCACCAGAGTATCAAGTGCACCAATATATTGTTATCTTGGTGTACTTTTTATCTTGCGAATGTGTTCTTATGCATATTAACTTTCCAAAGTGGGCTTTGTCATATGATCTGCAGTACCAGTATCCAAAAATTGGTTACATTTTCAATAATTATATGCAAAAAATTAAGCTATTTCAAACTGTCTCTAATAGAATGTTCATGTGGATACAATTCACTGTGGAACAGCACCTATTATGCAATTTTGCGTTTTAGAATTTTGAGGCAAAATTTGCAATTATATTTGCATTTATTGTGAATGCAAATTGTTTAGGTTCCTGCTTGTGATTTAGGTTCTTTGTGAAATGCTCTTTGTAAGCATAATCATTTAATTACATTTGGGAGTGCAGGCAACAATTTGAAGTGCAACCTTAACTATGTAACTGAGAATGACATTAGGCACATGACTTTGTATGTTCCCCACTCTCATGTGAAGAGTGCATCATTTTTTGAGCAGCCCTTGGATGAAGCATTCCTTGTAATAAGTCATTCAGACCTGGGAAAGCTTTTCTGGAGACAATGAATATCATACTTGGCTGTGACTGGCATGTCATCCAGCATCCAATCACATCACATGGGGTGCAACAGAATGCCTCTGGTAAGAGGCTGCTTTCAAGACTAACTGCCAACAGCATCCAGTCTGACCAAGGCACTTTCTATCATATCTCAATGACTTCTAATTTTTCCACTAGGTATTTTTGTTAGAGAAAATTTGTATAGAAGACAGACATGTAGAGTCAGTACAGTTGCAGTAGAAGCAGCACTTGCCAAAGGAAAGTGTTATAACCTTTAATCACTAATAAAGTGCGTGGAGATACAAAAGTAGAAACACTCGCAGGTTACATGTTACTAACTCCGTATCTGTCACTCGACTGCCGGGCCGTGACATGCGGCCGGCGCCGTTCATAACCAGGTGGCGCTCCCGCGCTCGGCCGAGCTGCGGAGCGCCTCTATCGCAGTGTTCGCGTACTAACGTAGCGGCACTTTTGAATGTAGTGGCACTGTCACAACACTTTTCCCCCCTTGAAAAAAAAAAACGCTCACTTTCGTGGAGACACGGACAGTGCGGAGACATCCATGGCCTCTTGGGAGGTCCCGAGAAGATCCCGCGGAGAAACACGAGAGTATGGTCGAAAATGTCCAGGACGGAAGCTGGCGCGTGGAACGTGCCTCCTGGATGAGATGATGGGTGAAAACTCCGGAGCAGCATCCATAGGTGTCGTGGACCTGGGGGTGTGCTCCAGCGAGATGGGTCCCGGAGAAGGCGGCGTCGCGACTGGGGCCGGTTCCGGCGTACTCGGAAGTGGTAGCGACGGCGGCGGCAACAACACGCCCGGAAGATCGGCAGCAGCGACAGGACTGGCTTCTCGGACTGGTGGAGACGAAAGAAGGGGCGGTGGTACCGGCGTAGCCACCACTCGTGGGCGCATCTGGTCGTAATGGCGAACAACCATGCCGTCGTCCGTACGTATTTCACAAAGCCGGCGGCCGCGAAGAGCCTGGACCACCCCTGGAATCCATTTAGGGCGAGATCCATACCCCCGTGCCCACACGTCGGCGCCCACCGGGTATTTTCCCGCACTAGGGGACACAGTACAAGGCCTGACAGGGTGAAGCAGATGCAGTAGGGTGCGCGGTTGGCGGCCATGCAAGAGTTCAGCAGGGCTGCGATCACCCAGAGGCGTGAAGCGATAAGAACTCAGAAATTGCAACAGAGCGTCATCTGTGGAAAAATCACTAAGGAATTTTTTCATTTGGCTTTTGAAAGTGCGGACAAGGCGCTCGACCTCCCCATTCGATTGCGGATGGAAGGGCGGTGCTGTAACATGATGAATCCCTTGTCCAGTACAAAAATCACGGAAGGCCTGCGAAGAGAACTGAGGGCCATTGTCCGTGACAATCGTGGATGGAAGACCTTCTAGCGCAAAGATTTTTGACAAAGCCAGCGTCGTCGCCGCAGTGGTGGGCGACGGACAGCGAACAACAAACGGAAACTTCGAGAAGGCGTCAATCAACAGTAGCCAATAAGTGCCGAGGAAGGGGCCGGCAAAGTCAGCGTGCACCCGTTCCCACGGCTGCGCCGGATCAGGCCACGGAGAGGGCAGAGTACGAGGCGCAGCCAGTTGTTGAACACACTGAGCACACGCAGCGACCATGTGGACGATGTCCGAATCGATACCGGGCCAATAAACGTCCCTGCGGGCCAGGGACTTAGTCCGAGAAATCCCCCAATGGCCCTCATGCAATAGTTTGAGAACAGCTTTGCGAAGAGAGGCGGGCACCACAACCCGTGGAGATGCGCCATCCGTGGCCAGAAGAACAACACCCTCACGAACAGACAGACGAAGGCGCAAGGCATGGTAGTTGCGAAGGGGATCCGACGCCCGGCCCTTGGTCCTGTCCGGCCAACCCCGCTGAACAAAACCAATCACCTGACGCAGGACCGGATCCCGCGCAGTAGCCGACGCGACCTGCGAACCTGTAAGTGGAAAACCCTCGACCGCACGACGTTCTTCCTCATCAATGTGGAAACAGAGGAGTTCATCGCGATCGAAAACCGGGTCGGGGCCCATCGGCAAACGCGACAACGCGTCAGCGTTGGCGTGCTGGGCCGTAGGGCGATAGTGAATCTCATAGTGAAAACGAGACAAGTATAAGGCCCAACGTTGCAGGCGGTGAGCTGCCTTATCCGGAAGCGATGCCGAGGGGCTGAACAGAGAGACCAGCGGCTTGTGGTCGGTGATGAGGTGAAACTTAGAACCATACAAAAAAACGCTGAACTTTTTCAGAGCATAAACGATAGCGAGCGCCTCCTTTTCTATTTGAGAGTAACGCCGTTGGGCATCGTTGAGGGTCTTGGAAGCGTAGGCGATGGGTCGTTCCGACCCATCCTCATACCGATGGGCGAGAACAGCCCCTAGGCCATACTGTGACGCGTCAGTCGCCAGAACCAAGTGCTGACCCGGACGGAATGTGGCAAGACAAGGCGCCGACTGCAAATGAGCCTTCAGGCGGACAAAAGCCTGCTCACACTCGGCGGACCAACAGAAAGGAACGTTTTTGCGTAACAGCTGATGCAGAGGATGAGCCACCGCCGCCGCGGAGGGAATGAATTTGTGATAATAAGCAACCTTGCCTAGAAACGCCTGAAGTTCTTTGACCGTAGACGGCCGGGGTAGAGCGGTAATGGCCGCAACGTGCTGTCGTAGAGGACGTATACCCTCACGGGACAAGTGGAAACCAAGATACACAATGGAGGGTTGGAAGAACTGAGACTTGTCCAGATTGCACTTCAACCCTGCTGAATGCAGAACCCGAAACAGTGAACGCAAATTGCGAAGGTGCTCCTCAGTGGAGGCCCCCGTGACAACAATGTCATCCAGGTAGTTGATGCAGCCGGGAACGGAAGCCGTGAGCTGTTCCAAAAACCGCTGAAAAATGGCCGGCGCGCTAGCGACGCCAAATGGTAAACGCTGGTACTGATACAACCCACAAGGAGTGTTGATGACGAGAAATTCCTTGGAAGATGCATCCAGCGGCAACTGATGGTACGCCTCCGATAAGTCAAGTTTGGAAAAGAACTGGCCCCCAGCGAGCTTGGTAAATAACTCCTCAGGACGGGGAAGAGGATAAGTGTCAATGAGGCTTTGAGCATTGACAGTGGCTTTAAAATCACCACACAATCGCAGACTCCCGTTTGGTTTAGAAACCACCACGACGGGCGATGCCCATTCGCTGGAGGTAACAGGAAGGAGAATCCCCGAAGCTGTTAACCTGTCTATCTCAGCTTTGACAGGCGCACGCAACGCCATCGGGATAGGGCGTGCCCGGAAAAACTTAGGGCGAGCCGTAGGTTTAAGAGTAATGTGGGCTTCAAAATCCTTTGCCCGACCCAGACCCGCAGAGAACACGGACGAGAATTCAGAACACAAGCCATCCAGCTGTTGATACGGAATGTCCTCAGATATGAGGTGCACATCTTCATCAATGGAAAACCCGAACAACTGGAAAGCATCATAACCGAACAGGTTTTCAGTGCCCGCATGATCCACCACATAAAACGTGAGGGGCCGAACAACAGACTTGTAGGCAGTGGAAGCATCAAACTGGCCAACGATAGGAATTTTCTGCGTATTATAAGTTCGTAGATTTCGCGTAACTGGAGACAAGGAAGGGGAGCCTAACTCCAAATACGTGCGAGAATTAATGAGAGTTACTGCAGAGCCAGTGTCCACTTGCATGCGAATGTCTTTATCCAGAACACGAACAGTAACAAACAACTTATTCGTTTGAGAAAGCACACAGTTAACATCCATGTCCGATGCCTCGTCCTCGTCGACAGGAACTTTAGGGGACTGACACACAGAAGCAATGTGGCCTTTTTTCCTACATGAATTACACGTGGCCCAACGTTTTGGACACGCGGCTCTGTCATGCTGTACGAAACAACGTGGACAAGAAGGAAGGGCGGAACGAGCCTGCTTCTGTGGTTGCTGTTTTCGCTGCGAGCGTGGCGGCCCAACGCGACGTTGTTGACGCGAGTGCACCGCCGCCACATCGTCGTTTTCCTGTGAAACAGGCACATTGTCTGCGTCGAAAGTGGTGTGTACAGCGCCTACATCACACCACGCGTCTATTTGCGCACCAGCAGCGTGAGACACTTCAAACGATTGAGCGATGCTGAGAACGTCCGACAACGACGGGTTTGGCAATTGTAAGGCACGTTGCCGAACTTCTTTATCAGGAGCAAGCCGTAAAATAGCGTCCCGAACCATTGAATCAGCGTAAGACTCATGATGAGTTTTTTTTTTTTTTTTTTTTTTTTTTTTTTTTTTTTTTTTTTTTTTTTTTTGTTTGTGGTTTTAGGGCGCAAAACTTCTATGGTCATTAGCGCCCAGCCCGTGACTTAGGAAACAGGATAAAACCGAAATTCAAAACCAGCAGCAATGGAAACAAAGTCATAAAATTTGAGAAACTAAAGGCAGAAGGAATGCTTAAAAATCCACTATAGAAAGGGGTTGGTTGTCCCCAAAAAAAAAAAGCTTCAAATGACTGACGTCATTTCACTGTCACTAATAAACTGTAGAACGCGGTCAGCTGAGCGCGTGTAATCTGCTAAAATCGACGATAGATCAGGCGATAGCTGTAGACGGGAGCGTAACGGATTAAAATAGGGGCATTCAATTAAAAGGTGTCTGACCGTCCACGGCTGAGAGCAGTGGGGACAGAGTGGGGGAGGATCACCGCTTAAAAGATGTCGATGACTAAAAAGACAGTGCCCTATCCGGAGTCTAGCTAAAATTACCTCCTCCCGACGACGCGATCGGGAGGAAGAGGTCCATGCGCAAGGAAGGGCTTTCACTTCCCGCAATTTATTATGGGGAAGTGTTGACCAATGCGCATGCCATAAATGAGCAACTTGGCGACATAAACCGCTCCGTAGATCGGTAAACGGAAGAGAATGAATAGCTGGCCGAGGAAGAGAGACTGCAGCCTTGGCCGCTATATCGGCCGCCTCATTTCCACAGATACCAGCGTGTCCTGGGAGCCAGAGGAACGCCACTGAGACGCCCCCCAGGCGGAGCAAGCGCAGACAGTCCTGAATCCGGTGGACCAGAGGGTGCACAGGGTAAAGAGCTTGGAGACTTAGGAGAGAGCTGAGAGAATCTGAGCAGATTACGTACTGTATCCGCTGATGGCGGCGGATGTAGTGGACAGCCTGGAGAATAGCGTAAAGCTCCGCAGTATAAACCGAACACTGGTCGGGAAGCCGAAAGTAATTTGGGGTGTCGCCAGCAATATAGGCACTCCCTACACCTAACGATGTTTTCGAGCCATCGGTGTAAATAAATGTGGCTTCCGTCATTTGTGCACATAGAGCAGCAAATGCCCGACTGTAAACAAGTGTAGGGGTACCATCCTTGGGAAATTGACATAGGTCTCTGAGCAAGTCGATCCGGGGACGGAGCCAAGGCGGTGCTGTACCCCAAGTTGTCAAGAAGGTTTTAGGAAAGCGGAAGGAAAGAGAATGGAGCAGTTGACGGAAGCGGACTCCCGGGGGTAGTAGGGAGGAGGAGCGGCCTGCATACCTGACATCAAGGGAGGCGTCGAAAAAAAGGTCATGGGCTGGATTAGCAGGCATGGAAGACAAATGGCTAGCATAACGACTCAGAAGGACTGCCCTCCGATTGGATAGCGGAGGTTCAGCAGTCTCAGCATAAAGGCTTTCCACAGGGCTGGTGTAAAAAGCTCCAGACACTAAACGTAATCCACGGTGGTGGATAGAGTCGAGACGCCGAAGAATAGACGGCCGAGCAGAGGAGTAGACTATGCTTCCATAATCCAATTTCGAGCGCACTAAGGCGCGATAGAGGCGGAGAAGGACCACTCGGTCCGCTCCCCAAGAGGTGCCATTCAGGACACGGAGGGTGTTAAGGGAACGCAGACAGCGAGCCGAAAGATAGGAAACGTGGGAGGACCAGCACAGTTTTCTGTCAAACATAAGACCCAAGAATTTAGCGACGTCGGAGAACGGAAGGTTGACAGGACCTAGATGTAAGGAGGGCGGAAGAAACTCCTTACGTCGCCAAAAATTAACACAAACGGTCTTACTGGGTGAGAAACGGAAGCCGGTTTCGATGCTCCACGAGTGGAGGCGATCGAGACATCCTTGAAGACGTCTTTCAAGAAGGCTGGTCCGTTGAGAGCTGTAGTAGATCGCAAAATCGTCCACAAAGAGGGAGCCCGAGACATCAGGAAGGAGACAATCCATAATTGGATTAATGGCAATGGCAAACAGTACAACACTCAGCACGGAGCCCTGGGGTACCCCGTTTTCTTGGGAGAAAATACGGGATAGAGTAGTGTTCACCCGCACCCTATATGTGCGCTCTGCCATAAATTCGCGAAGAAAAAGGGGCAGCCGGCCTCGAAAGCCCCAAGAGAACAGTGTGCGGAGGATGCCTGTCCTCCAACAGGTATCGTATGCTCTCTCCAGATCAAAAAATATTGCTACCGTTTGGCGTTTCCGGAGGAAATTGTTCATGATATAAGTGGAGAGAGCAACAAGATGGTCAACGGCAGAACGATGTTGTCGGAATCCGCATTGGGCTGGTGTTAAAAGACTGCGGGATTCCAGCCACCAAGCTAAACGGTAATTCACCATACGCTCCAAAACCTTACAGACACTACTCGTGAGAGAAATGGGGCGATAGCTAGAGGGGAGATGTTTGTCCTTTCCAGGTTTCGGAACGGGAACGACAATAGCTTCCCGCCATCGCCTGGGAAAGGTACTGTCGGCCCAAATTCGATTATAAAGGCGAAGGAGGTAGCGCAGGCTATGGGTTGATAAATGCAGCAACATTTGGACATGGATACCATCCGGTCCTGGGGCGGAGGAGCGAGAAGAAGAGAGTGCATGTTGGAGTTCGCGCATGGAGAAAACAGTATTGTAGCTTTCGCGATTTTGAGAGGAGAAAGCAAGATGTCGCACTTCCGCGGCACGTTTCTTCGGGAGAAACGCTGGCGGGTAATTTGAAGAGCTCGAAATCTCAGCAAAGTGCTGACCCAATGAGTTAGAAATTGCGACGGGGTCCACTAAGGTACCATGCGCGACAGTGAGCCCAGAGACCGGGGAGAAACTAGGCGCGCCTGAGAACCGTCGAAGCCGACTCCAAACTTCCGAGGAGGGAGTGAAGGTGTTAAATGAGCTAATAAAGAATTGCCAGCTTGCCTTCTTGCTATCGCGGATGACGCGACGGCATCGTGCACGGAGCTG
Organism: Schistocerca serialis cubense; assembly: GCF_023864345.2. Lineage (NCBI taxonomy): Eukaryota > Metazoa > Arthropoda > Insecta > Orthoptera > Acrididae > Schistocerca > Schistocerca serialis. The sequence continues at coordinate 423,344,024 of NC_064644.1, forward strand.
CTTATATCGGATACAGTTGGCCAAAGTTGGATGGTGACGGAAAATGCGAAGAGCACGTCGCCGCTCACGTATTGCGTCACGGCATGCCTCGTTCCACCAAGGAAGTGGGGGGCGCCGGGGCAATTCGGAGGTGCGTGGTATTGAACGTTCCGCAGCTGTGAGAATAACGTTGGTAAAATGTGTGACCTCATCGTCGACGCTGGGAAAGCGACGGTCATCGAATGTTGCTAGAGACGAAAAAAGTGTCCAATCGGCTTGGGCAAACTTCCAGCGTCGCGAGCGCAGATATGGCAGTTGAGGCTGCAGCAGTCGAAGGACACATGGAAAGTGGTCACTCGAGTGTGTATCATCAAGGGCGAACCATTCGAAGCGCCGGGCTAGCGGAACAGTACCGACCGCAAGGTCCAAATGAGATAAATTTGCCGTGGAGGCAGACAAAAACGTGGGGACCCCAGTGTTGAGGCAGACTAGATCCGCTTGGTGGAAGACGTCTAGCAATAGTGAGCCACGTGGACAAGGATGTGGAGATCCCCAAAGCGGGTGGTGAGCATTGAAGTCCCCAACCAGCAAATAGGGGGGTGGAAGCTGATCAAGAAGATGAAGGAGATCAGCTCGTGCCAGTGGTGTGGACGATGGAATGTATACCGTACAAAGAGAGAACGTGTATCCAGAAAGGGAAAGACGGACAGCGACAGCTTGGAAGGAAGTGTTTAAATGGATTGGGTGATAATGGAGAGTATCATGGAGCAGAATCATGAGTCCTCCATGGGCTGGAGTGCCTTCAACAGAGGGGAGGTCATATCGGACGGACTGAAAATGAGGGAGAACAAAGCGGTCATGGGGACGCAGCTTTGTTTCCTGAAGACAGAAGATGACCGGCGAGTAGGATCGTAAGAGGATCGACAATTCATCCCGATTGGCGCGAATGCCGCGGATATTCCAGTGGATAATGGACATAGGGTGAACAGAAAATGGAGAAACGTGACCAAGGGTGCTGTCAACTCAACGACTGCTCAGAGCTTGCGACCGACAGCATGGAATGGCATTCAGTCGAAGGCAGAAGATCCTGATCCATAGGTTGGTCAGAAGCAGCTCCTGCCACCAACGATCGGCCAGTTGACCGGCCACCAGCAGTGCGCCTCGGCGACACGGAAGATGGCCGAGGGCCATTTCCGCCAGGTGGTGCTGTAGTTGGGACCCGCCTTGGCGGAGAAGGAGAGGAACTGTGTTTCTTCGTAGCCTTCTTGGAGGTATGATGTTTAGATGAAGGAGGAACCGATGGTTGTGAAGTTGCAGTACGTAAAAACTCTTCACGAGAATGCTCTTTTTTCGAAGACTTGGCGTCTGACTTTTGGGCTCGAGATTTAGCAGAACCCGACGAAGGGTGAGCCATAGAGTGGGCAGGCGAAAGTGGTGAGGTTGAACGGGCGATCTTTGCGCTGGCCGATCTGACGACCGTGGTACTAAATGTGAGGTCGCAAGTCTGCATGGCCGCCTCCTTTGTTGGCCGAGGAGAAGCAAGGACAGTGCTATATTTTCCTTTCTGAGGCACGGTGGGCTGTCGACTGGCGAGTAACTTTCGAGCAGCAAAGGTCGACACCTTTTCCTTCACTCTTATTTCCTGGATGAGTTTTTCATCCTTAAAAACGGGGCAATCTCGAGAGGAAGCAGCGTGGTCACCCATACAGTTGATGCAGTGTGGGGATGGAGGTGGACAAGCACCCTCATGGGCATCCTTGCCACACGTAACACATTTGGCCGGATTGGAACAGGACTGGCTGGTGTGATTGAACCGCTGACATCGATAGCAACGCGTAGGGTTTGGGACATAAGGGCGAACGGAAATTATCTCATAGCCTGCTTTGATTTTTGATGGGAGTTGAACTTTGTCAAATGTCAAGAAGACAGTGCGGGTTGGAATGATGTTCGAGTCAACCCTTTTCATAACCCGACGAAGAGCGGTGACGCCCTGGTCAGACAGGTAGTGCTGAATTTCTTCGTCAGACAATCCATCGAGGGAGCGTGTATAAACGACTCCACGCGAGGAATTTAAGGTACGGTGCAGTTCCACCCGGACAGGGAAGGTGTGGAGCAGAGAAGTACGCAGCAATTTTTGAGCCTGGAGGGCACTGTGTGTTTCTAACAACAGGGTACCATTTCGTAATCTGGAACAAGACTTTACAGGACCCGCAATTGCGTCGACACCTTTCTGAATAATGAAAGGGTTGACCGTGGAAAAGTCGTGACCTTCGTCAGACCGAGAAACAACAAGGAACTGTGGCAACGATGGAAGAACCGTCTGTGGCTGAGACTCAGTGAACTTACGTTTGTGAGCAGACATAGTGGAAGGTGAGGAAACCATTGCGGAAGAATCCCCCATGATTACCGGCGTCTCCGATGGCGCGCTCCTCCCTTGTGGGGGCCCTCACCGAGGGCACACCCGCCTTAGGTGATTGTTCACACCTCAGGTCACACCTCCCGACAAACGGACGGAGGGACCAATCGGCACTTTCCGAAGGTATCAGCTCGGGTAATCACCCCTCCCTGGGCCTGGCCTTTACCAGGGGGTACGTACGTGTCCTACCTGTCTACCCGGGGCGGGGAATTACGCGTTACCCCGTCACCGGCTACACATGGAAGTGCGTGGGTCGGCCTTCAGACACGCACAGGGAGGAAGAAAGAGGAAGGGAAAGGAAAGAAGAGGGGGTCTCAAACGCCGCAGCGGAGAAAAGGGTAAAGAGAAGAGGTAAGGAAAGGAGAAGGACAAAGGAAGGAAGAAGACATACAAGCAAGGAAGAAGAAGAATGCGGTACATTTACAAGCGTCCGTCTCCGGACGTAGGCGCAAACCATACTCCCAGAGGGGGAGAAAGTGAAGGAAAGAGCCAGAGGTGAGGGGGGGGGGGGGGGGTGAAGACAGGGGATGGGGAAGGATGCGGAAAGGGAAGGTATGCAGCCCGGAAAGGAAGGAAGGCCACATTAGCTCGGGGCCCCGTGCTCGCTACGCACGTATCCACAAAAGAGTTGTGGATCCCCTGGGGGGCTCATGATGAATGTCCGTGACAAACTGACATTTCCGACTCAGACCGTGTAGTTCCGCCGCCCAAGCCCGGTAAGATTGATGGGGCTGTTTACGACACCGGTAGAAAGCCACGCGGGCGGCAACGACATGGGTGTTTTTTCGGTAATAGTTAGACAATAAGTCACACATTTCTTGGAAGGACAGAGAGGCAGGTTCCCGCAGAGGGGCTAACTAAGATAACAGCTGATAGATCCGTGGGGAAATCCAAGATAGAAATAACGACTTACACATAGGAGCGTCGACAACACCGAAAGCCAAGAAGTGTTGCCGCAAACGCTTCTCATAATCCTCCCAGTCTTCAGCGGCCTCGTCATAAGGAGGAAACGGAGGCGGAGACGAGGAAGACAGACGATGAGTAAGCGACGTCGACAACGCCTGAATAGCAGCCGTCAGCTGTGTTTGTTGCGCCTGAATAGCAGCCGTCAGCTGTGTTTGTTGTTCAATAAGCGCTTGCATAAGCTGTTCCATGTCTGCCCTGACACGAACACACAAGTCCACAACGCAGGGGAAAAAAAAAATATCCGACCTCGTCGCCAAAAAGTGTTATAACCTTTAATCACTAATAAAGTGCGTGGAGATACAAAAGTAGAAACAGTCGCGGGTTACATGTTACTAACTCCGTATCTGTCACTCGACTGCCGGGCCGTGACATGCGGCCGGCGCCGTTCATAACCAGGTGGCGCTCCCGCGCTCGGCCGAGCTGCGGAGCGCCTCTATCGCCGTGTTCGCGTACTAACGTAGCGGCACTTTTGAATGTCGTGGCACTGTCACAACAGAAAGTACTGCAGATTGGACAAATCTGTTTATTTTGATAGTGCCCTGCAATCAGTTGACATCCACAAACTTTGCTGTGATGTACAAATTTGCAGTATACGTTGCCCATCTACAAGTACCAAATTTACTTGGAAAGCAATGTAACCTAAAAATTGCTGGGTGCCCCTCTGACAAGTCAAATGTACCTGTATGATGAATGCATATGAATGAAAAGAAAGAAAAAGCTTTCATCAATATTTAACAGCTGATGTCCCTGTTCCACTGTTGAATCAAGATTTTATAGAAGAATCATTACAATTGTTAGTATCAAAAGTCAATCTCATTGTCATTCATACCATCTCTATGATTTCTCCCTTGTTGAGTTACTATGATGTGTCATTTTCATTTACTGAGATAAGTCTGCCTTTGCATAACAGGAAAATGAGAAGAATAATGTTCTGATGGTAATATTGAATAATCGAAAATGTAAGGAGAAGTCAGAAACATCAACACAAGATTCCAAATAGCATGCAGGTATTTCAAATAAGCTACTTTAACCTTGAGCAGCCAATCGGAAACTGGCACACAAAAATAGCTGTGCACATTAATACATCCACAGCATACACATACCTGTGCAGCAGCAAGTGTACCTCATCAGTCTGAAGGTTTCGAGACTGGATTAATAAACAATAAAGAAACACTATGATGGGAGTTTTAATGCTATGGGTTTTATACAATGTTTTCTCCACTGCAATACAATGTACAGGAAGTTCATGCAACCATGTGAAGCTGCTAGAAAAGTTCTTCTTTGGGATTTTGTTCAACTTGCACGTCACATTGGCTTGAATATTGGTTATGTCCTCAAAGCATTACCTTTGATGTGAATTACTGCATGTTATCATTTTGTGGGTGAGTTTGTTTTGATATCACAAAATCTCATCACCCATAATGATTTGTTCCAGAAAAGAATTGCCTGTGCTTTTCATTTCGATCAAGTGGTGGCAGGAATCCGTATGTTGTTTGGTAGTTAAGGAGAGCAGGACATACTTTGTACATACTTTTCTGTTCATCAAAACATTCTGGAGAATGTCTTGACCACTTAATTTAGAGATGTTCAGTTCGTTACCCAGTTCTGATTTGTAACATAACACCATTGACACACTACAGTCACATGTCCGGTACTTAAACACACCCTGCTCACAACTGATTGGTTGAAAGTACATCTGTTGTTTATAATAGTTAGTTCAAGGTGTCACTATAGTTAACTGTGATGACATCACTTATATCCCAGCAATAAAAGCAGTCTCTGAAGTTTTTGGGTGAACAGTGTAAACAAAGGCATAGCACTCAGAGGCCAACTGGGTAGTGTGAGCATGCATGTCCCGAGGGAATTGGACAGCACAATGTATCAACATGTCTACGGCTCTCAAAGGGTTAATACAGACAGATTGACCATGTCTATCCATACCTAATGACAACTTTATAATTGTAATGGTGATGCAGCAAGCTAAATGGATGCTATATATAATCTTGTGTATTGTGCTCAGCAAGACAGTTGTAAGAGATTGTATCAAGGTGAATTTTCCAATGGATTCAGTCATCTAGATAACATACATGTAGCAGAAGAATAGGGTGCAATGTGGCAAAGAGGAAGAGGGTAGAAGGAGCAATGTAGCATATTATCAGGACACTCGCAAGAAGTGAGACAAGAAGAAAGTTAGGATTAAATTATTTATTTACAAATAATGGACTGAAGCAGGTGTTAACCATAAATTATCAATGACATATGGTCGGAATTTTATTTCAGAATTTACAATATGCAGAGAGCTGTTGATAATAAAATTAGATTAAGAAGGCATCTCATGACACATTAGTAAAATTTTGTCCATTTCCTGTCCAACAGCACTGATGTACGTTATAGTTGTATAGTAATAATTATATCTTCAGTTCTATCACATCATAACTACCTATTGACAATGCACTGATTAGCATTTGGTGATGCTCTAATGATCTTTCTCATCCATCAGCTTGAGAGAGAAGTGTGTCAGCTACGGAAAGAGGTGGAATGTTTACAAGTGCAACTGTCAAAGGAACAAGCAACTGTCATCTCTTTGGAAGAAATCCTGGACAGTAGTCGTCAAGAGGCATTGAGGTTTCGGCGATCATCCCAAGATGCTGAATGTGAGGTGACTCGCCTGAGGCAGAAAGTATCAGATCTCCAAGCTGATCTGTAAGTTTGATGTTTTATTGTGAATGTAATTTTGATTGAAAATTTCATGGGTGATTGTTATAATAGTTTTGTAATTACAAATGAAATAGACTTCTAATAAATATTCTACTGTATATTATGTCATTAAAAGGCAACATTTGTTTTGTTTTGGTTGGATTGCTCTTGGGCGGGGGGGGGGGGGGGGGGGGGGGGGGGGGGGGGGGGGGGTGTAGGCTGACTACAGGAATGGCAAATAGGCTCCCTGTTCATTATATTCAATAGTATGTGGCAAAAAGCCTATCCACTGACTGGCAGTGACAATTGTTACTTCCAAGTAGAAGTGGAAGAAGTTAAGCAGACAGTTACTGTGTATGCTGGTGTTGTAGTGTCAAATGGCTTGCTGTATAAATGTACATGTGTGTCTGTGATCCTAGCAGCAACTTTTCGCTACTGTATTATTTTGCTCAAAAAATTCCTCAATAAAAGAAAAGTATAGTGTGCAGTGCACATTCAGCACCAGGGCAAGTACTGTCCGTCAACAGAAGACGTAGATGGCTGTCATGATTCTCAACCCAGAATGCTGACCACCTCATTGCAAATTCTTTGACTGCTCAGAGACTGTGATCCTATTAAAAATTCTGATAGAACAATTGAGACCAGTGTTGTGTTATAAACTTTCAGAATACTTGTGGATGTGACAGCTGTCCTAAGGAACAATAAAATTATTCAAAACATAAAATGACATGCTTAGAAAAGGAAACTAGGAAATGCTGTGAACTTCACTGTCATTGTTGACAAACATATAATTGTTTTTCCTATATAACAAGAATATGTCGTGGCAAGATAACTATCTTTAAAATTTGGTGCCTTACTATTACAAGCTCTCTTGATTCTCTTTGGCAGAATGAGTTTTTAATTATTTTACTTATTACTGTACTCGGTAACATACATTTACAAACAAATGATTTTCCTGACTACAACAGTGAAGTACTTTGCACTTGTCACCTAATACAACACTTGGCAAATTTCACAAGCAAGCTGCAGTCAGTACATCTTAAAGGAAGTTCTGAAATTAATATTTGCTGTGCAAACTGAAACACATTCACTATTGGATAATGCCCTACTCAACATGGCAGCCTATTCTAATAATTTGTCATAAGAAGAATTTTGTCATTTGTATCACAGCTGCAACATGAATTGAATAGTCATTGTTTGACACTAGTCAACCCTGTACTAGACTAGGACATCATTCATTCTTTTATCATTGTCAAGCAGACAAAGAAAAATCTTACCATCACAGTCTCATGTTTCTGTTCCACCTAATCCATCTGTATGTCTCACTCTATCATTATCTGTGTGCTGAAGTTGGCACAGTGTATCAATGTATTATCTCTCGCATACTCTGTCTGACACCATCTCGTTCATATTTGTCTGTTCTGGTCATCACTACAGGTGGGCCTATTTTATCCCGGGGTGAAAGTAACCTAGCTTTTCTTAAAAACCTTTCCAAACTCATCCCTCTCAGCCTCCCATGGAAGTGAGTGTTATTTCTGAAAGCCAAGATAGTACCCCAATTTTATTTTTAAATGTGTCTATCAGCAGTACTATACATTCTGTCTTCTCAAGTTAAGTACTGGCCATCAATTCTGTCTCTCATCATATTAATACTGGTCCTAATTCTGTTTTGTGTACATAAAATTCTTCTGGCCTTTAATGCATCATGTAAAATGGCTGTTACAGTGTTACAAAGTGATATAAATGTATTATACTTGTCGTGCTTTCTTTGTTCTGTGAAGCATCAGTGAAAACTGTTCTGCAGTATCTGTCTGAAATTCTCCTGTGGTATGAAGAAATACTACTAAATGTTTGTGCTTCCACATGTACCTACTTGTTCTCTGTTTTTGTGTTACAATGTTCACTCCAAGCACCTTTAGTCCATCCATAATTCAGAATACACGCCTTGTCTATGTGCTGTACATGTATACTTTTCTCACAATTTTCTGATGGCATGTTGTGATATTTTACTTGCAATAATTTATGTATAGTTTTATCAGCAATTTCTTGGAATTTTTATTGTAGCTGGTATATTTGTTTTGTTCACAAGAGATGCAGGGGCAGCAGATCTTCGACGTTACCAGACCCAAGCAGCTGAGTACAGCAGGCAAGTGGCAGACCTACAGAGGCAGATTACAAATGAACGTTTTGAACGGGCTCGCATGCTAGACGAATCTAGAAGGTGAGGTATATTTGTTACTCCTGTATTGCTTGATATTCAGTTTTTAAAAATATCTTAACGAATTATCTCTTGTTTCTTGAGTGAAGCTGTCAAATAATAATGCTGTCAGGCATTGAAATTCATTGTGCTTTACATACAGTCAACTGGCACGTTCACACACACACACACACACACACACACACACACACACACACACACACACACAAAAACCACTCTGGCTCACTAGATCGTGCTGGCACTGCAGTTTAACTGGGATGAGGAGTTGTGTAGTGAGGAGTGGGCAAGGGGAGAAAGGAGGTGGGGAGTGGTAGGGTGCTTTGCAGAAGTGTGGCTGATGGTAGGGGAGAGAGGGAGCAGATGAACAGGAAAGGAATACTGGCTGTTTACAGATTGTGACTGATTACTTATTTCTCTTCAAAAAAAGAAATCCTCTAAGGCCTACAAGCTTAATCCATGGGATATTGTATTTCAAAAGGCAGATTGTCAAGGAGTTTTATAACTTATTATTTCACTCTTTTCTGTGTTAAAGCTAAATTTATCAGAGGAAAGTCTAGATAGTTTTTCTTTCTTATAATATATTTGTAAATATCTCTGCTACTTTCATGCTGCAATGAACCGTGGACAATAAATTTCATCTGTGAATAAAAGTTATGTGAGGTTTTAGTTAATGTCCCCAGTTTCTTAAAGAGATGCCTGCAAGATGCATATGTGTGAAATACATACTTGATTCTATTCACATTCTGTCTTGCAGTACCTCCCTAAGCAAGGAGTTACTGCAGTATATCCTCCCATAGGATGTCAATGAATGGAAACATGGAAAAGATATCAACTCACTTTTTTTGAGTTCCAAAGTTGGCAATTATCTCATGACAGAAGTAGCTGAACCTGAAAGTTCCAGCATGTCTACTATATGGTTTTTCAGTTTACGATTTCATCAATGTGCACACCCTAAAAGACAGAACTGTCTATTCTGTTCATTATTTTTTGTTAGTACACTGCAGTTATAGGAGGTGTGGTATTTTTGACAATACAAAACTGAGTGTGACATCATTTTCAAATGTTTAAAGGCAATCAGTTTGTGTAAAACCAGTTAATATCTTTAACAAATACATCTTTTACTACTATCCCTGTGAATCTGAGCTTCTTGTCTACTGCAACAAATACACCACTTCCTGTTCTCAGTAGCCTATCCTTTCAAGCCTATCCTTTCAATATACTGTTAGATTGACTCTCAGAATTTAACTACTATCAATTTCAGGTACCTAGAATTATATGAACTCCACTGTGTTTTGGAATTGCTTCAAACTCTCACAGTTTGTTACAAATGCTTCTCACTTGTTCACAAGGATTTTAGTAGTCTCATGTGGGGGGGGGATGGGAACATTTCTTTGGATCATACACAGCACTTCAGGATCTCCTACAGCTATCGTTACCTGGACAGGCAGGGGGGTGGGGGTTGACCAAGTGCAAGTAGGACTCACAGACTGAGGTTTCTGTGCGAACTCAATTATATTTGTAGATGATGATGATGATGATGATGATGGTAATAATAATAATAATAATAATAATTTCGTGTGGCTCAATGGCCTGTTGCATGTCTTTCTATTGGATGCCATTTCTGTGACTTGTGTGTCCCTGACATACCCCAGTTATCCAACTGGGGAAAGGGAACACACAGTTTAAAGTGGAATCTGAACTACTTCTTGTTTCTGGTGACTCCTCACATTGTTGAGAGGGGAAGGCTAGATTAGAACAAAGTTGAAAAATCCATGGTCCAGCTGAGATTCAATCCCCGGACCAACCAGTTTCCAGGCATATGCTTTACCGCTGAACCAGCAGGCCCGACGTGTATATAGATAGTTTATCTATAGGTTTTGAAGAGTGAATATGTGAGTAGCAAAATATGTCACATATATGGCCCTATCTTTTGATCACTTTGCCTTAGAAGCTTAAATTATATACACTGCCAAGAGACCATAGACCTTAGTGTTCGACATAAATTTCAGCTTGATGCTCCTGAGAAAAAGGGGTCCTTACAGGTGGCCCTATCTTTTTATTGCACTGAATAACAAACTTAAATTTTTTACAACACCAGGGGACTGTAGACCTTAATATTTGACATTAATTTCAACTTGATACCTCTACCCATTCATAAAAAAAAGGTTTCTTGACAAACTTAAACAGATGGGTTGACAAAAAATAGAAAAAACAGGTGACGTAATTACCAATTAACAGCTTTGGATTTTTCTCTTTACTTGTACTGTGAAACTTATCTGTCCCTGACAAAAACAAGTCCTCATAGACTGACAGGCAGACAGATCGGCAACAAAGTGATCCTATAACGGTTCAAATTTTGCCAGTTGAGGTACAGAACCCCCAAAAAATCTTTTGTATGCTCCAGGCACAGTCAGGTGTGACTCAGTAGTGACATTGGTTGGTGCATTTTGTCATGTGACATGGTCCCTTGCAAATCATTTATCTGAGGTATGTAGAAGCACAGATTGCTGCGTGTCAACTGGACTTAACAAACTATTGAAGGAAGCAAGGATGACTCACTCTGATGACTCTCAAAGCTATTGACCGCTTCTATCAGCAGTTTCATTAGTGAATCATGAATAACAGCTAGCACCAGAACAATGTTACCTTGAAAAAACTTGATTTGTAAGTGCCTTTTTAAGGTTAAAAGAGTTTTTTTATAATTCAGAATGAGTCTTTTTACTGTGCAGCAGTGTATAGGCTTGTCAAATCAAAACTGTATGTCAGACTGAAACCTAGAACTCTTCGTGTGCAATGCTTTTAACAGTTGGGTATGCAGTCTCTCTCTCTCTCTCTCTCTCTCTCTCTCTCTCTCTCTCTATATATATATATATATATATATATATATATATATATATATATATATATATTTAAAAAAATCAAAGATGAGGTGACTTACCGAACGAAAGCGCTGGCAGGTCGATAGACACACAAACAAACACACAAAATTCAAGCTTTCGCAACAAACTGTTGCCTCATCAGGAAAGAGGGAAGGAGAGGGGAAGACGAAAGGAAGTGGGTTTTAAGGGAGAGGGTAAGGAGTCATTCCAATCCCGGGAGCGGAAAGACTTACCTTAGGGGGAAAAAAGGACAGGTATACACTCGCACACACGCACATATCCATCCACACATACAGACACAAGCAGACATATTTTCTAAATATGTCTGCTTGTGTCTGTATGTGTGGATGGATATGTGCGTGTGTGCGAGTGTATACCTGTCCTTTTTTCCCCCTAAGGTAAGTCTTTCCGCTCCCGGGATTGGAATGACTCCTTCCCTCTCCCTTAAAACCCACATCCGTATATATATATATATATATATATATATATATATATATATATATATATATATATATATATATATATAATAGAGGGAAACATTCCACGTGGGAAAAATATATCTAAAAAGAAAGATGATGAAACTTACCAAACAAAAGCGCTGGCAGGTCGATAGACACACAAACAAACACAAACATACACACAAAATTCTAGCTTTCGCAACCAATGGTTGCCTCGTCAGGAAAGAGGGAAGGAGAAGGAAAGACAAAAGGATATGGGTTTTAAGGGAGAGGGTAAGGAGTCATTCCAATCCCGGGAGCGGAAAGACTTACCTTAGGGGGAAAAAGGGACAGGTATGCACTCGCACACACACACATATCCATCCACACATACACAGACACAAGCAGACATTTGCTTGTGTCTGTGTATGTGTGGATGGATATGTGTGTGTGTGCGAGTGCATACCTGTCCCTTTTTCCCCCTAAGGTAAGTCTTTCCGCTCCCGGGATTGGAATGACTCCTTACCCTCTCCCTTAAAACCCATATCCTTTTGTCTTTCCTTCTCCTTCCCTCTTTCCTGACGAGGCAACCATTGGTTGCGAAAGCTAGAATTTTGTGTGTATGTTTGTGTCTGTTTGTGTGTCTATCGACCTGCCAGCGCTTTTGTTTGGTAAGTTTCATCATCTTTCTTTATATATATATATATATATATATATATATATATATATATATATATATATATATATATATATATATATATAAAAAAAAACAAAGATGAGGTGACTTACCGAACAAAAGCGCTGGCAGGTCGATAGACACACAAACAAACACAAACATACACACAAAATTCAAGCTTTCGCTTTCGCTTCCATTATATATATATATATATATTTCTTATGAGAAGAGATGGTAATATTTGTAGTACAGACAGTGTTGTTCCCAGGCTCCTTGAAATGAGAGTTTTGTAACGGAAATGGAGACTGATTTCAAGCAGTCTACATAAATAAAAATTTGAGTGTTCATTTGTTGAAAATCATATTTCTCCAAAAGTTTTTGACCAATTGCTTTAGTGTGCATTTTTAGGCACCTATTTCTTTAATATATGGTATACAATATGTATAACTTTTGAGATTTTTTGTAACAGCCTTTCTTTATTATTAAATTTATAAAAAAATTATATATTAAATTACATTAAAAATCATGTATATAAAAACATGTACATATTCCAGTGCAACATTATGTCAAAATTTCAAAGCATTCAGTCAGAAACTTTGGGAGATTTGCAATTAGGAACATCTACATTTTCCATATGTAGATATTCATTTCTTCAAAATTGCAAATCTCTGAACATTCTTCATGCTGTGAAATTTTGACACAACATTGCATTCGAATACCCGGATGTTTTTATATATCTACTGGAATGCCATCTGGTATATATGTAATAAAAATGTAAATGTTAGTTTGATAAAAATCATTATTCACTGAAACTTCTTGACCGACTATTCTGAAATTTTGACACAACATAGATTCCTAATTTGGGTGTGTTGTTTTTAGGTATATATATCTCTTTTTAATACATGTAGGGAAAACTTTGTCACCATAAATCTCAAAATGGACATTTCCAATTTAGTTCCAATTTTTTCACGTTACTGTAATAAACGTTTAGACGTGTGTGTGTGTGTGTGTGTGTGTGTGTGTGTGTGTGTGTGTGTGTGTGTGTGTGTGTGTGTACAAATACATATAACGTTGGTTTATTTACTACAGAATCTGAATGTGTAATAACAATAAGCAAGGTTCAGGGCCAGAGAGAGGAGGGAAGAGGAGATGAGGAGATGGACAGAGGGGTGGGAGGAAATGGAAACAGAAAACAGGAAGGAGGAGATGGACATAGAGAGGGAGGGGGGGGGGGATGGAGGCATGAGGAGATGAAGACATGGGGGAGTAGAAGATGGACAGAGACATTGGAGAGAAGAAGATTAGGATATATATCCATTTCCCATACATACGAGAAATGTGTATTTTCTCTGGTTCTTTCTTTTCCTTTTAAGTGGACTAAGAAACAGCAAAGTTTGGCCAGGTACAGCTAGTACAAAAATAAATCTGAACAATTACTTTTTCTATTTGAGTTATTAAAAAAGTAATATTTTGTTGTTAGAACACTTAAAATCCACATCTACTCCTGACTCAGAGAGCTAAAATGTCAATAGTGAACCAGAATACCAACAGTTGTAGGAAATGACAGCATAAAATGTAGTCCATAGTTATCATTCATAATTTTAGTATTGGAAATTTTGGATTTTTAGGTGTAAAAATGTGATGATAATGCCTTGCACTGACAAACTGTGTTTCTTTCTTCATTGTGTTGTACATGAAGAGTCAAAACATTCCTACAGAAGATATTAAGATACCTTTTCTACTTCTCTCTCTCTCTCTCTCTCTCCCCCCCCCCCCCCTCCCCCAACACTATTTCACTATTTTTTAAAAACCAAAATGGTGTGCAAACTTTTGAATTCATGTCCGTGCAAAAGTAAATGAAATCTATCATGAAAAAGTTAAAAGTACAGAAGCAGCAAAGAAAAATGCTACAATAGTAGTGTATAAGTTCCCTGATCATACAGACATCTGTGGAGGAGACTTTAATAATCCAACAATCAGTCGGGATTGTTACAGTTTTGTAAGTGGTGGCATGACGAGATATTCTGTGTTGGTTGTCATGTCCATGTAGAAAGCTGCACAGTGCGTGCAGCTAAGAATTCTTTGCCAGGATTTCAACCATCTCTCGTGGTGCTCTGATATGAGGAATGTCCTACCCACTATCCTTCCCACCCCTCTCACAGTTGTATTCCACTGCCCATCCCTTTTCCATCCCTGGTCTCCAAACCCTTGCTTCATGGCCCATATATCTGCAATAGATCTAGATGCAATACATGTCCTGTACTTGCGCTCACCACCACCACCTATTACAGTTCAGCAGTAGGCATCACCTACCACATCAAGGGCAGGGCTACCTGTGAAAGCAGTCATGTGATCTACAAACTTGGCTGCAACTACTATGCTGCTTTCTATGTGGGTGTGGCAACCAACAAACTGCCTCTCTGCATGAACGCCCACTGTCAAACTTTGCCCAAGAGACAGCTGGACCACCCAGTTGCAGAACATGCTGTCCAACATCACTTGCTTCACTTCAGTGACTGCTTATTAACCTGTGCCATCTGGATCCTTCCTACCAACACCAGCTTTTATGAACTGTGCAGGTGGAAACACTCCCTGCAATATATTCCATGTTCCCATAACCCCTCTGACCACAACCGTCACTAGTTCTTGTCCTTACCCACCCATCCTCTTCTGTGCTCCCACTCCAGCACTACGTAGCACACACTAGTCATTTTCTCCCTCTCTAAACTAAACTAAGCTCCGTCCGAACAGGCCAGGAAGGTCCAAAGGTACTGACCGACCACTGTGTCATCCTCAGCCTACAGGCGTCACCGGCGTCACTGGATGTGGATATGGAGGAGCATGCGGTCCCTCTAACCTCCCCCCCCCCCCCCTCCTCCAGCTGTCCTGCCTTGTTCCTACCAATTCCCTGCACACTCCCACAAGCAGCACTACACTCTCTCCCACTCACACTCTGCTATCCCTCCCCCTCCCCCACCACACCCCAGCCTCATTACATACCACCACTCACAGGTGGCTTCTCCCATCAGGTTGCTGTATGCAGTCCGGTGTTAGTGGACAGAGACAGTGGTCATGAGCGTGTGAGTTTAACCTTAGAAGGCCCTTTGATTGAAAGCTCAAATGTATAGCAGTCTTTTTGATGTTTCCGTTTGCAACTCAACGTCTTCTCTATGTGATATTTACAGAATGGAATAGATGATTGCTTCAGCCATGAATCATATTGCTTATACACAACTCTTAACTGACACACATGTAATTATTGCTTTTATTTGTTGTCTGTATTGCTTTGTGCATTACAGTGTGTTAAGATAAATTTTGATTGACCAGATCATTTAATATTTGATATGCAGTGTTAATGTATTTGTATACTACACTAGTATAATTATACAGTTTTAACAATTTTTATAGTACTCGTATACAGTTTATCAGATTGAATTAAACCAGTTGATATTTATAGATTTGATTAACATTAGTGGGATTGTTACACTAGAAGTAGTCAATTTTTCAATAAAACTTCAAATGTTTGAAATGCAAAAGGAAGTAATATAACAATCAAAATAGCAACCATGTGCTAATTTGGACTCTGATTTAGATTGAAGCCATTGAAAATGTGTACAATAATGCTCCTTCACATTCCCCACAAACACTCATAGAATTTCATCATTCTGCACTGCACTCTCTCAGCATGTTTTATTGATGAAAATGCATGAGTAATGAAAAAAAAGGACTCTAGAAAGAGTAGCAAATTTATTATGCAGTGTGTACAGTTGGTGCACAGCTCTTATTGCCATATAATGACTTCCCATTGTCAAGCAACAATGAAATAGAATTAGGGAATTACTTTAATTTGATTAACTTTGTTAATCCAGCAGAGTACAATCCTCTCAGTGCTGATTATCTGAGAAAGTGTTAGTGTGGAACATACATACATACATACATACATACAATAACAGAAGAAATGGTAAATCCTGTAATATTTTTAAAAGTATTATTGAGTGGTTTTCCGCAAAAGATACTGCTCTCAATTTCAAAGACACGACATATTCAGTTCTACACATCTGCGGATACTAAAGCACTTACATGGTAGGGAAATAATAAATAGGGTGGAAACTTCAAACTTTTTAGTTGTCCATATTGATGAGAATTTAAATTGGAGCAAACACATCATTGAACTCCTAAAACAACTTAGTTCAGTGACACTGAAGTGAGAGCATGTGGGTATTGCCACTTACATGCCAGTCATACAGTGAGCCTGATTTACTGCCACACCTATGCACTGTGTTCAGGATGTAGTCTATAGGGACAGTGTGGTGACGGAAATGAATAAGTACATGTTCGCCAAAAATATATTTATTCTTCACAAATGAGTAAATGAACAAGTGACAAAAAGGAAATCTGATTGCAATGTCTCTTAAATGGCAATCTTAGCAAGGTGATGCATTGCTGTTCCACTGGAACACTGTCCTAGAGGATATACACTCCTCAGTGATGAGCCCATTGACTGATCACCTGACCATGGGAGAATTTTGGACACGTGTCCAGAACGAAGTGAACTTTACCCATGACCATGAGGTGCCATGTATATTGCAGATGTGATGAAGTGAGAGCAAAAATAAACAGAGTGCACCAAACAAACCTCCATATGCGCCCATGGGGAGCCTGCATTAAGCTCTACTCAAGTAGTCCGTGGATTGCAGTTATAGATTGTGGCAAGACTTGTCTGTACTGTACAGTGCTTAGTTTGGACTGCTGTTGCTTTTTGTTGACCAATGCCCGTGCACACCACATGTTTCCAAAATTATGCCTGTTAGTAAGTAGGCACACTGATGGATACTTGATGCAGCTATCTTTTGCTGGCTGTGAACAGTTGTGGTCAGTTCACACATTTTTGCAACACGGCTGTCACAACATTTCCACTTAAAATCTTTACAAATCTTGCTGAGAGACTAGTAAGTTGACATTTTTTCACATTTCCATTCAATAATGTGTCACAACATTTCCACTTAAAATCTTTACAAATCTTGCTGAGAGACTAGTAAGTTGACATTTTTTTCACATTTCCATTCAATAATGTCATATGAAATAATGTTCTGGGTAACAGATTTTTGAAAACAAAAAAAGTCTGCATTGCCCAAAATTGTGCAGTGCAAATAATGCATGGTTCTCACCAATGATTATTTTGTGGATATTTTTTCAAGGAATTAATTAGTTCACATTGTATTTATTTCCCCATGAAGTTTGTTGTAAGTGATTACACAATAACAATATCAGAAGAAAAGATGATGTACATTACTCCATATAATATTGTTTTTAGCACAAAACTGGATGAACAGTGCTGCAGCCAAAATATTTGATCTCTTGCATAGTGATATAAAATGTCTGACAGACAGCAAAGTTAAATTTAAATATAAACTAAAACAGTTTTTCCTTGACAGCTCCTTCTATTCTGTAGTATAACTTTTATTTCTGTAATCTGTGAAAGGTGGTGGGTAGGAATTACTAACTCACATTTGTATTTTTTTTATTTTAATGTGAATGGTCAGCATGTAGTCATAGCTACAAACGAATGTGTAATTTGAATGTAAAATGACTTATTCTGCATCATTACGATTAAGCATGCAAATGATCTATGGAACATGAAACTAACTAACCAGTAGTACACCAGAGAATTCGCTACTATTTCATGTGGATGAAGATTCAGTTGTAGCACATCTTCACAGACCTCTCAGTTACATGGCAGTTGTGTAGAGCAGCAGCAGTTATTGTACAGAATCCATTTTCATCATACAATAAACACTACAAAAAAGTGCAATACTTTGGTCCTGCAGCAGCAAAGAAATGCAAACTTCGTAGTAAAGTGCCTTGTGATGAATATGTTGTGGTAAGTGATAATTTGTATGAGACCAAGACTTGTGCAGAGATTTCCTGCTTTTCACATGCAGTCACCTGAAGCATTAGCTTATCTGACCACACCTCCAAATCTGAATCTGACTGATATTGTCACTGATGTTTCCACCTGTGGATTCTGTTCATTGCTATCAATGTTCTCTGATAGCTGTTTACCAGATCATTTCTCCTAGTGATGTTATTCACATATACCCCATGGAAGAACATCTGTATGCAGTATTTTGTAATTGTATGTGGAAATATCATTTACAATGAAAAAGTGATTAAGGTGACTGCAACCAAGCCCTGGCTGGCAGAAATTTGCAGTTGTCACAACATATTCATTACACTGCTGATTAGGGTATCTGAATGGTTTGCGAAGAAATCATTTCATGTAAGTACATTTAATTCACTTCATATAAAGTGTCATGTGCTGTTGCTTACATTTCTACATAGCTAGCCCAGTCATTATCCTCCTGACTTTTCCACACTCTTATAGTTTCACATCATCAAGGCTCAAACTCTGTTATTAAAACTACTTGAATTTTGATATGATTTATTTTCGCACTGTACCAGGTCCAAATTTGAGTCCAAACAAGTGGTACCTGGAGCTTCAAATTTTTAATTTTTGTCACTTGTAATCCTGCTTCCTTTGTACAATAACCTACTATATCTTGCAGCCTGTTATGATTACAACATAGTTTTAGCTGTAGTCTGTACCATGTCATACAGTATTCTATGTAAGTACAAGCTGTGGGCAGGTTTGTTGTGCTGTTACTGCAGGACTTGCCCTGCCACTCGTGCTCTGTCTCCGACTCGGCGATCTGCCAGCCCGGGCGCAACAGCTTCTTCCCTTCGTTACAAGATTCCTTCGCGACCATGTTCAGCACGATCTGCTCTTCTGCCTACTCACTGCTTGTGTCCTGACCCTGAAACCAGTAGTATCTAAAGTTCTTTGCTACAAAGTACTAACAACAAACATGTTATACCTTAGCACCAACAAGTTCTTTCTGAAACACGTATATAGTAGTTGCCAAATTTTGTTTTGTTGTATTTAAAATTAATGCATGTGTCAGCTGTGTAATAAAACATTTGCCAACAGTTTTGTGGTTTTTAGTAGACATTGAATATGAACTCTGAAAGTTATATCAATACCCCTTTTATCAAAACAGACACTGACACGTGATATATAGTAACCCGTGTTTGTTACGTACATCTTGAATATCCCCTTAGATGTATTGCTGGGATTATTTTTGCATTGTTATCAGAACACAGGCAAACTAATACATGGTATTTGAAGATGATGTAAATGATTACCCAAAACATCATGTATTGGACAGTGGTCCGTGTCTGTAATTGGGGATGTCCGTGTCAGTTTACATTGTGCCCAAGCACACATAGGATGCATCTACAAGGACATATGTAATTCACATTGCATCTCCGCAAACAGCCATTGTGAAAATTATTTATGTAATATATCACACCCACCTCCACAGATTATTGCTGAAAATAGTTGGAAAATTAATCTAACATGAAGTAAGAGATGTGCTAGCAACCATTATAGGAGACAAGCTGTTACCTTACTTTAAAAAAATCTGATGATTATTTAGTTAATGATAACTTTAATCAGAAAGTGCACAGCAGTCATTCAGCAATGGGAAATATTGTTTTGCTGTTGCTTTAAGCCTTGCTCTGCTAACCGTTCTCTGACAACAATTTGCTTTGT
Source organism: Schistocerca serialis cubense (assembly GCF_023864345.2). NCBI lineage: Eukaryota > Metazoa > Arthropoda > Insecta > Orthoptera > Acrididae > Schistocerca > Schistocerca serialis. The sequence continues at coordinate 423,363,904 of NC_064644.1, forward strand.
ACCTCCTACTAGACAATACTCCAGCCTTGCCTTAATCAACGTCAAACAGTAAGCCACCAGTACAAGAAGGCACTGTCTGGGCAGCTGGCTACATTCACAGTCTCTCACAACAATAATCAAAGTCACAGTAAGCAAATGATATAACAAAATAATGATCTACATAAACACACATAAACAGAAAATCTAAATTAAGGCTAACTCACTTCTGATTGGTTGATTTGAGATAAGGGGACCAAACAGCGAGGCCATCAGTCCCATCAGATTAGAGAAGGATGCAGAAGGAAGTTGACCATGCACTTTCAGAGGAACCATCCTGGCATTTGCCTGCAGTGATTTAGGGAAATCACATAAAACATAAATCAGGACGGCTGGACACGGGCTTGAACCGTCGTCCTCCAGAATGCGAGTCCAGTATGCTAACCACTGCGCCACCTTGTTCGATCTCCATTCTGAATTGGGAATAAGACAAGTGTAGAGTGGTTGTAAGGTTGGAGTAATCAAAACAAGCCTTTTTGAGGCATCTTCAGAATTTCTGTATGGAAAAAATACATAAAAACAGATGAGGGCTATAGCCCTATCTGGCAAGAGAAGCTGGTAGTAACTTATTTAAAATACTACAGTAACATCAGAGTGGAGATGGACTTAAGACTAGCGTATTATCCACAGTTCCTAAACATAAAGTAGCCATAACTTTTGGTATGCACCTAGAATGGAAAATATGTATAAATATTTATTTATTTTGCCCTAGACTAGTAACAAAAAGCCAGATTGGTATGGAATCATGAAGGAGACGATAATTCTTATCTTCTGCAAAGGCATGCACTTATGGTAAGGTAGGGCCACACTTCTAATCTTGACACAAATACTGGAAAACAAATTGCGGTGGCTGTGAATACATGACCACGTATGTGCACACACTGTGAGACTGGCAGGCTGGATGCTGCTGATGCAGTGCAAGGAAAGTCCACTAGGTGGCTTTTGGATGTTTTAAAGTACAGTATATAAAAATAAAGTAAAACATATAGTGGTAGTTAATGTCAAAAGGGTAGGGATCTATTAATTGTCAACAGTTCAAACATACGGCGAATGATAGTACCCCTTAGGGTAATGGCAGCAAGGGACATGAAAGGACACCAGGTGCACTCAATGTGTATGCTTGGGGGGCCACATTCAATGTGTTGAAGAGGCTATTCTGGCAGCTATTGAGATAACAGGGTGCATCCAACTGCAGATTGTGGTGAATATTGGAACATGCCTGTTGTGTGGGCTCTGAAGTCAGTCTTGGGTCATTCCAGAAACTGGCAGAGAAGGTTGAGGAGACCAATCTTGCATGAATAGTTTCAGTGAAGCTCACAATAGGCAGCATTGTCCCTAGAACTGATTGTGGTGCTTTGGTTCTGAGTCAAGTGGAAGGACTGAACCAGAGACTCCAAAGGTCCTGTGACAAGCTAGGCTGGGACTGTCTGGACTTGCACTATAGGGTTCAGAACTGTAGTGTCCTTGTAATTAGGTCAGGTGTGCACTACACATCAGAGACTGCTATTTCAGTAGCTGACTGTGTGTGGGGTGCGCACGAGGTTTTTTTCAGATATGGTGACTCTCCATCCAATCCAGATGATGATAGCTGTATGGAACCCAGAAGTGTCAGCATAAGATCGAAAGAAATGCCTCCCGTGGGTCAGAGTATTAAAATTCTAATTGTAAGCTACCGAAGCATTTGTAACAAAGTGCCAGTGAACAGCTCATGAAAAACGGTGAAGTTCACATAATTCTAGGTACAGAAAGCTGATTGAAACCTGAAATTGATAGCAGTGGGAATTTTGGGGAAAATTAAAGTGCATATCGAAGGGATAGGCAAATGAGAAATGGAGATGGTGAATTTGTCACGGTAGACAAGAAACTCATATCCACCAAGATAAAAATTAAAGCTGCATGTGAGACTGTTTGGGCAAGACTCAGGATCAGGAATGGGCATAAAATGATAATTGGATCCTTCTATTGCCCACCAGGTTGATCTCCTGATGTAACCAAAAGCTTTAGAGAAAACTTCAGTTCACTTGTATGCAAGTTCCCCAGTCATACTGTAATCCTTGGTGGAGACTTTAATCATCCAACAATTAATTGCGAAAATTACAGTTTTGTTAGTGGTGGGCGTGATAAAACATCTGTGAAACTTTACTAAATGTCTTCTCTGAAAACTACCTAGAACAGATAGTCTGGTTCCTTCAATCCCACAGACCAACCAACCAACCAACCAACCAACCAACTCACCAACTCATGCTGAAAATATGTTGGATCCATTGGCAGTAAATAGACCTGACCTCTTTGAGGATGCCCACATTGTAACTGGTGTTAGTGACCAAGACATGGATGTAGCAACAATGATTACCAAAGTACAAAGGGCAACTAAAACAAACAGAAAGATATATAAGCTCAGTAAACTAGATAAAAAATCAGTAGTGCCATATCTCAATGAGGCACTTGAAACTTTCAGCACAGGTCAGGAACATTTAAAGGAACTCTGGCTCAGGTTTAAAAGAGTAGTTGACCACACACTGGATAGATATGTACCCAGTAGAACAGTCACTGGGGAACCTCCTTGGTATACAGTCACTGTAAAGAAACTTCTAAAGAAACAGAGATTACTGCATAATAGGTTAAAACAAAGCATAGAGTTATGGATAGAAAGATGCTGAAGAAAACACGTTTGGCCACCAAGAGAGCAATTGTGATGCCTTCAGTGAGTGCTGTAGCAGAATATCTTTTGATGTGTCCCATGGAAGTTTGTTGGGACCCTTGCTGTGCATGTCATATGTTAATGACCTTGCAGACAATATTAATAGTAAAATCAGGCTTTTTGCAGATGATGCAGTTATCCATAATGGAGTACTATCTGAAAGAAGCCGCATAAATATTCAGTCAGATCTTGATAAGATTTCTACGTGGTGCAAAGATTGGCAACTTGCTCTGAATGTTCAGAAATGTAAAATTTTGCACTTCACAAAATAAAAAATAAAATAAAAATGTTGTATCCTACGGCTACAATATCAATGAGCTACTGTTGGAATTGGCCAAGTAATACAAATACCTGGGTGTAACGCTTTGTAGGGTTATGAAATGGAATGATCACATAGGTTCAGTCATGGGTAACGCAGATGGTAGACTTTGGTTTATTGGTGGAATCCTGGGGAAGTGCAGTCAGTCTACAAAAGAGATTGCTTACAAATCACTCGTGTGGGTGTTCTAGAATATTGCTGAGGTGTGTGGGACCCATACCAGATAAGACTAACAGGGGATATTGAACTTATACAGAAAAGGGCAGTATGAATGGTCACAGGTTTGTTTAATCTGTGGGTGAGTGTCACAGAGATACTGAAGGAACTTAACTGGCAGGTTCTTGAAGACAGACATAAACTATCTTGAGAAAGTCTATTAACAAAGTTTCAAGAACTGGCTTTAAATGATTAGTCAAGGGATATACTACAGTCCTCTATGTATCATTCACATAGGGATCATGAGGATAAGATTAGAATAATTACTGCATGCACAGAGACATTCAAACATTCTTCCCTCACTCAACATGTGAATGGAATGGGAAGGCACCCTAATGACTGGTGCAATGGAACATACGCTCTGCCATGCACCTCACAATGGTTTGCAGAGTGTTGGTGTAGATGTGGAATACAAATGAAAAAATAGGTTTAAAATAGGTCATAAAGTAAAACAAATGTAAAAACTATTAAAGAAGATATAAAGTATCTAACAGCTGGGGGCCATGTGTTGGCACCAAAAGTGAAAATGAGAAGTCCATAAGAAATACATGGATATTACAGCTCCTATACCAACCAGAAATAAATTAACATCTTTGTGAGGAGAGTTATACCAGAGCTCAGCTATATGCTTTGAAACATTGTCATCATTGAATCATAAAACATTTGATTCTTGGTAATCAGTTGGTCATTAAGACTTATATCTTTATCTGCATGAGAGTGTTTCACAATCTCTAATTCCTCCAGCAAAGTCAGTGTTTTATTGTTAGGGGCCCAATGCAAAATTTGGAGAAAATCTAAAACAGTTTCTGCATGTTCACCAGCTTTTAAATGGAAGAATTATTTTTAACTGCACCCATTTTAGTGAGCATATGTTCTTGATGATGATTGAAGTAGAGAGGATATAAAATGTAGACTGGCAATGGCAAGGGAAGTGTTTCTGAAGAATCAAAATTTGTTAACATCAAATATAGATTTAAGTGTCAGGAAGTCCTTTCTGAAAGTATTTGTATGGAGTGTAGCCATGTATGGAAGTGAAACATGGACGATAAATAGTTTAGACAAGAAGAAAATAGGAGCTTTCAAAATGTGGTGCTACAGAAGAATGCTGAAGATTAGATGAGTAGATCACGTAACTAATGAGAAAGTACTGAATAGAATTGGGGAGAAGAGGAATTTGTGGCACAACTTGGCTAGAAGAAGGGATTGGTTGGTAGGACACATTCTGAGGCATCAAGGGATCACCAATTTAGTATTGGAGGGAAGTGTGGAGGGTAAAAATCGTAGCGGGAGACCAAGGGATAAATACACTAAGATGAAGGATGTAGGTTGGAGTATTTACTCAGAGATGAAGAACCATGTACAGGATAGGGTAGCTGCATCAAACCAGTCTCTGGACTGAAGACCATAACAACATAACAGCACTCTTGAAATCTCATTCTGAACATCGAGCCAGTTTGCCCATTGTAATGTATAGAACACTGAGTGCATGTTAATTTATAAATGCCAGAATGGAAGAATTTGTCTTTACATGACTGTTCATTATGTATAAAACGATACTGGACCTTGTCATGAGTGATGATGTAAGCTGCATTAACATTATAGCTCCTAAACAGCCTACTGAGCTGATAGGAAACACTATCCAAGAATGGTAAGAGAACAAACTTTGCATTTGGAGTTACAGAGTTGGCATATGTTATAGCAAGCAAGTGATACATCTTTATTTCTCAAGTGGATTTTTACAATCCACATTATGTAAAGCTGTGGGAAGTTGACTAAAAATACTGACAGTGTGTTCCTGAGACACATTTTCAGAGTTTCTTGTCTGTACATGTACAGAATAATTTGATTGAGACTCCAGTAATTAGAACTGTTTTATTACTAGAATACCTTGAAAGGATTGTGTATGCATGATCCTTGCTGTATGAATTTGCCTTACTACCTGGAGACTTTCCAAAAGACCTGGAGCTACAGACATGAGAACTTTGAAACTTAATACAACATTCTTTGGACAGTGAATCAGTAAATGGAAAATAGTTAATTAAAGTCTGCTGTGTAAATATAAACATGGCAGTTGTGTTAGTCATTAGCTCTAAGAACATCTCTGTCCTGTGTGAAGAACATAAAAACTACAATGGCTCCAGGAAAGCTGTATGCAGTATTATGAAGAGCATGCTTTGAAACTGCCAACGGAATGAAATATTAGTTTTCTTTTGAGAAGCTATTTTTCATTTTTAAAATCAGTTATCACTTCTGTACTTTCTATCTTTTTTTTAAAGATATATTTCATATCTATTGAAAATCAGATGCATGTTTGCATGAACTCGTCTTTAAATTTTTATTTAGTTACTCAAATGGCTTCAGATATTTATCAGGTCTTATTTGCAATATGTTTCATAACCATTCAGTCCATTTACATTCTTTAATTACATTGAAATGATTGTTATTAGTAGAAGACTGTTGCAAAAGGTATCCTATTATCTGTGTGTTATTGCTGCTCCTTAAAAATATTGTTTTAAATAGATATTACTTTATTGTCAGAATTTCAGTCTTGTTGTGTGACATTTGTTATTTGTCTTTGAATAATTTCTGTGAAAATTGGAGGATATTTATGAGTCATCTGTAATTTATACTATGCTCATATTTACAGTTACAGCACATTGTAACATACTGAATGCTGTGAGATGCAGAAAGAAGACTCCAGGACTCTCAGTACTGAAGATACCCATTAGAGAAGAACAACTTCAATTGCACTTCAATGAAATTGAGACCACAGTTTTAATCATAATGTCCATAATGTGTGTGTATGTGTATGTATTTTAACAAAGAAGTTAACTAGGCAATATTTGCCTTGGCATATCTGTAGCTGTTTATTGTTTATTTATTGCCTCTTGTCTCTCCTTATCAGGTACTCCCCTTCTCACCAGATCCAACTTTCTTTACTTTTTCCCCCATAATCTTTTTATCTAATGTTGACTTTTGTCTTAGAATTCATAAAATTTTCTAGAATTTTTTAACAAATCATATAAATTTTGAACAAGCCTTTGAGAGACACTGCAGTAGCCATACACACAGATAAGGTTTCCAGTAGCTTGTGACAGAACAGGAGGATTCTTTCCATCTGTTATGTTTCTCTACTCCCAGAAATAACCAAATTTTTTTGCTAAGTTTCATGTTTTTAACATGTTTACCTGTCGACATGCAGCAGTTGCTTGAGAACAAAAAGTTCCTAAAACGATCAACTTTTACTTACATTTGTTATTCAGACTGTTATTAAAAATGTTCTGATTCTATTTGTGGAATTATTTTTCATTAGGGCACTGTTAATTAAAAGTTACAGTTAATTGTGAGCTAATACTTATATTTGAGAAGGGTATCTACAATATTTGAAAGTTTAGTACTCTGGTTTTCCTGCAAAGTATTTTAAATTACCAAAAGCTAATTATTTTCTGCAATAATTAAACTTTGAATTTCTAAACCAGTAACATCTTCCATTGCAGATTTCGTCAAAACCACTCTTAGATTCCAGGCTCTAACTGCTTACTTTTGTTACCTTAATTTTTCTGGACAAAGTGACATACAGCATTGATCAATTAACTCATTAATTAATAAATTCATGTAAGTTGCCACTTTTTGCAATGTGGCATCTATTCATGGGGCATTCACGTTGGGAAAGAAAAATAATGTCCACATATTTTTATAATTATTGTAACCAGTGACATTTTCTGTAATCCTAAATTCCATTGATTCTTGTTATTTATCAAAAAAGTAAATCCCAACCTAGCCATTTTTAAAGCATTGTGTAGTTTTCAAAATAACAATTTGCTCTCATGCCCAACTATAAGTTGTCGGATGTTGCCGAAAAGAGTCAATCCTCAGTTTGAAATTAAACAAGCAACATCTGTGTCATAGGCAGAGTACATCGAGAAAGTTCAAAGAAGAGCAGTATATTCTGTATTATCGGGAAATAGGGAGAGAGGGTGTCACTGACATGGTACAGGATGTGAGTTGTACATTGTTAATTTCTCACAAAATTTCAGTCGCCAACTTTCTTTGCCAAATGCAAAAATATGTTATTGGTGCTGACGTACATAGGGAGAAATGATTGTCATAATAAAATAAGGGAAAGATATAGGTGTTCGTTTTTTCCGTGCGCTGTTCGAGATTGGAATAATATGGAATTATTGAGAAGCTGGCTTGATGAATCCTCTGCCAGACATATAAGTGTGATTTGCAGAGTATCCATCCATATAGATGTAGATGAGGCACTCTTGTTGACCTGCACCACTGTTATGTATCTTCTGTATGTGAGAATATCTACTCTTGTCGCTGCAGAAATAAAATACTTTCATGATTAATCACTTTCAAGAGATCTCTGCAATCTAAATTAACGAATGTCTGAAATGAACTATGTTTGATTGTCATTGAAGTGAGTGAGTGTTGGATGTAGTGATGTTAATCATGGACTGTCTTAAATGAACCACCAAAGTGTACTCATCTTTAGCAAATTACTAAAGGACTGAGCTAAATGTGAAATGTGTCAATTTTAGATAAATGTGTACTGTTTATTTTGTGCCGCAGGTGAAAACTTTGGCAATGTACTTGTGCATGGTGACCTAAAGACTTGCACTAATAACTGTAAGTGGTGTAAAAACTGGTCACAATAATTAATAAGTGAACTCTGCATGAAATAAAGAGAGAGAGGGAGAGGCAGAGAGAACTACTGAGAGGGGGGGGGGGGCAGTGTGTGTGTGTGTGTGTGTGTGTGTGTGTGTGTGTGTGTGTGTGTGTGGTGTTGTAATCAAAAATATGATGTCGACTACATCAATGTACCAACACCTTCCCACATCCAATTATATTTTAAGTTTGACTGCTTATGCCTCTTTTATATTCTCTGTGAACTTAAAGCACCTTCCTGGCAGTGTCGACACAAGTTCTGGAAATCAGGGAATTTCAATTGTGTCAGGGAAATATCAGGGAAATTTAAAAAAAAAGACCACAGGAAAAATCTCATTTTTGTGTCAGTAGATGAAATGGTTTGTTTATTCAGGTGCTGTGCATCATCACTATCTGGGTGCAGCTGATTATGTGCACCGCTTCCCTACTCTCTCTTTCTTACTGCTTCTCCCCTTCCTACCACTGCCCTCAGCTTGCAGTCAGTGCTGCCACCACTTCTTGTTGCTAGCCCGGTGCGGTGTAACGACGTATTAGGTTTTCGTTTGATATATGACCATGTGCAGACTTCGTCACCTACGTCAGTTACAACCCACTTCAAAATGTTTCATATTCTTTTTAAATTGTCATAGAATGGTTCTTGAACGAAACTGTAAAACATCAGTTAAGTCGTGTGCAAAGAATTACATCACTTGGGCCAATTGGTTTTCGTAACTTTTTTGAATTTAAATTTCGTTTGTTTCTCCTCAGAAAATTATATCGACACTCGTTATCTTGATCTAATCGATATCAGAATCACACATTAAATAAACTTTTTAGATTCAAAGTTTCGGCCAACGCTGTCTGAATCAATAATCTTGTCAAATATATTATTAATCCGTTCACATAACTCTTCATAAATAAATCTTCAAGACACGTGTTTCAACTTTAGTAGCATACACTATTTTATTAGCTTACTACACATACAGATGTGAACTTGAGCGTTGACAGACAGTGACTAACATTTCAATAAGATTAAGATCTACATGATGTCATTGTTGTACAAAAAGAGTATAAAACTTCATTTTTAATTTTTAGAAGCACGACGCAACAACTCGGTTCCAGGATCTTCTGTTGCTCCTTGGCTGTCGACCCGCGACGTATAGCGGCCAGCAATTTCCTCTCTGATCGCGGCAACGAAGATGCTGTCCCCGTTCGTTGCGCCGACCTCTCCGTACATGAAACACATAAAAAAATACAAACTTTTAGATAATTCACATTTATTACAAATAATAAGAAAACACATAAACAAAAACTAAATTAAACTTATAGTCACCTGCAAACTGGGCTGACTTTGGTGGATGGGTGACGCTTAATTTCGTCCCACTACATACCCCACCCACAAGCTCAGTTTGTCAGGTTTTAACCGGAATTAAAACTGTTCAATATACAATATTTAACTGTTAATACATTTTCCTCACATTTTATGTAACCTAGAGTCCTTGCTATTAGATAGATTTAATCCTTTTAATACGATATCGTTGTGACTATTTGTCATTTACTCTTAATTGTGCTCTTATGGTAATTCGTAACCGAATATAGGGAGATTGCTCCTCTTCAGTTAATAGTTGCTAATAAATACTAATTTAGTACGTTCTTTAACGTTGTACATTAGGACAGAGCGTTCAAATTGTGATAGATTAGTTTCAGTTTCATTTATTTACTAGAGTTATTCTTTTCAAGAATGTATATTACTAATAAGTTTCTCACAATAACTAATAGTACTATTTACTTTACGTCATCCTCTTCCCTAATGCCTTATTTATGCCTGAGGTCAAGAAGAAATCAAGCAAAACTTTCTTTGGAATCTCGGCACGGCTTTCTTTACCTTCGGACACCTTGTTGGGTAATGGCCATTTATTTAGGAGAAACAAGCGAGAGAGCCCCGTTTGGTGTGTTCTATATTAACACTATTACAAACCTCTCTTAAAGGCACTCTGCTATGTTCTCGTGAGCCATATAGCTCTGGACGCCCATGGTCCCTAAAACTATTAACCATCCCCTTTGGTTCCTACTATCCGAGTAAATTTAAAATACGCAAAATTCCTTTAGACCTAAGAGCAAAGTTTCCTCCATATAAATCCCCCTTTTGGTTATCTTTCTCTTTTTGAAGTACCAGTAGATTATTGTAGAACACATGTTTAAGCTTTCTGTCATTTATTTAAAATAACACGTAACTATCACGAAAAACTTCACATGAATAAACTATGAACGCTCTTCCGTGTGTAACATATACTAAATATTAACTTATTTAGGAATGAAGGGTTTCATTTGATCAACACTATATAATCCTTTAATTACACCTGATGAAGGTTCCATAAGAAGTAATGCTTTGGGATGTACAATCTTATGTACAACATATGGACCTTCAAAGATCAAGAAGAATTTTCTACATTCCTTACCGATCTTAGAACTTTTAGGATGAGATCGTACTAACACAAGATCTCCTACCTGAAATGAGGGTTCTATAGCCTGTTGATTATAACTTTTAATTCTCCGTTCGGCATTTTTTACAATCTGTTCGCAAACTTTTTCGTCTGGGATACATTGTTGGATCTCATTTACTGGTGGCCAAGGTAAAGCATCTAGTAAAGGCTCACCTATAATTCGTTTGCCTAAAATTTCTATAGGTGATAATCCCGTCGTTAGGTGAGGCAATTCATTTAATATCTTTTCGAATTCAGGCATTAGTTTGGCCCACCGAGTATGTTTATGTGCACAATAAGTTCTACATAATCGTCCTAATTCTTTCATGACTCTTTCTACTAAATTACTTTGAGGGTGATATTTCGAAATTAAGATATGTTTGATTCCATATTGTCTTATCATATCTTGAAATCTTTGACTAATAAAGGCACTACCGTTGTCAGACATAAGTCGTTTAGGAATGCCCCAGTTAACAAAGTAATTTCGGGTGAGGCAGCGTATAACGCTTGCTGTATTCGCTCGTTTCAAAGTATACAGTTTCACATGTTTGGACCAACATTCCATTACAACAAACACATATGTTAATCCTCCTGAACTCCGAGGCAGAGGGCCGAAAAAATCTAATGATAGTAGATCCCACAAACCTCGAGGAATTACAGCATATAATTTATAACGCTTGGATTTGTTATTAACTTTAACCTTTTGACAGGTTTCACAAGCCCTAATAATACTTCTCACAATACGTGACATATTTTTGAAATAATAATACTTCATTAGATGTTTAATACATTTATGAATTCCAAAATGCCCGTAACCTTCATGAATATAAGTAATTAACTCGTCCACAACAGTTTTCGGAATGCAGATTTTCCATCTCTGGTGTTCCCTCTGTGCTTTCCAATACAACAAGTCGTTAAAATATAACCACACACCCCGGGCGTTAACTGCTTCGTCCCCATTATTAAGGTTTTGTATAATTCGTAGAATAACATTTTTCTTTCCTTTATGTAATACGGTAACCTACTACTTAGGACTCGTATTAGATGACTTTCAATTAATTTAGCACGGTTTAAATTCCATTCAAAATAATTCCTATAACCTCTCCACCGTTTAGAATATGGAGGAGGGGCTAACAACTCTAAAGTTAAGTGTTGTTGTTTTCGTCTTGACCAATAATTTTGTTTAAACTGCTTAACAAAATCATCCCAATCCCTGAATTCATTTCTATGCAGTACTGCCCATTCCGCAGCTTCTGCTTCTAAATGTCCTATTACAAATTGAATGCGTTTTTCATTACTCCATTTAGAAGATAATGATGTTTCAAAAGCTTTTATAAAGATTATAGGATGAAGTTCGCCTCCTGGTTTGAATACAGGAAATCGACTTGCTACATTTGAATTTGTCGTTATGTCATCCAGACATTCTGCGAGAGAAATAGTCGGATTTTGTTTAGATTGCAGAGACGGAGTTGCATCGGATTGGCTTGCCGTGATTGCTTTATTCATATTGTTGTCTTCCGTGCTAGCAAATTCGATGCGACTGTTGTCTCTGATTATGTTATTACCTCTGCTACCTGAAATGTTCTCGTTATTATCTAATTCCGATAACCGTTTAGTAATTTCCTGTATCCGCATTTCTGTATTGGATACGCGATTAGCTAATATCGATTCTTCACTGTGCTCACGATGTGAACGCTCTGTACCTTCGTCAATATTATTATCTTTGGCAGTCTCAAGGTTACTGCATATTTCAGTAATTAAAGATTTCATGTTTTCGATTTCAGTATGGTCCTTTTCTACTTGATGAGTTAATGTCTCTAATTCTACATTATCTATTGAAGAAATCTCTACAGGTTTGGTAGAGACCTCTTTAATAGATTCCAATAATTCTCTACGAACAGTTTCCGTTTGCATGGAAGGTTCATCTCGTAACATGTTATTATTTTTCTGTATTTCATTTACAACTAAGATATTGACACTATCTAGTCTCTCGGATAAGTCAGTAATATCGTGTCGCATGCGAGCTTTTTCCTCGCGCGATTCCTGGATATGTTCTTCTAACCTTTTACAATTATCAGCAATCTTATTACTAAGTCCTACTAATTTTTCCTGCATTTCAACTTTAGAAGACTCTATTTTATCGCTTAATTCTCGACTGGTTTCATTAAGATATTCCTGCAACCTGTCTGTAGATTTTGTTAGCTCCCCTTTAAGTCTAGCAGTAGATTCCTCGTTAGACTGTTTTAATTCCTGTTTTAGTTCCTGTTTCAATCTAGCAGTAGATTCCTCGTTAGACTGTTTTAATTCCTGTTTTAGTTCCTCTTTCAATCTAGCAGTAGATTCCTCGTTAGACTGTTTTAATCTAGCCATAGATTCTTCGTTAGACTGTTTTAATCTAGCAGTAGATTCTTCGTTAGACTGTTTTAATTCCTGTTTTAGTTCCTCTTTTAATCTAGCAGTAGATTCCTCGTTAGATTGTTTTAATTTAGCGATCGCCCTAAAAAGGGCTCTCATGCTCCTATCGGACATAGATTGCTCTTCGTCTGACATTTCACTTCCCGACATTATTGTAAGATATTAACTATTTACACACGCAGACTTGTAATCAACAATCCTGTAAAAGCACACTTCCTATGTACAACACTCCACTTCCAACTTGAAACAAACTCACCGGACACTAATATTGTAATTTGTAGTTCTCGATGATTAGTGTGCTGCTATGGGCTGCAGATGTAACAGCCGTCGATGCAGCCGCTGAGATGCTGCGACCCCGCTTCCGCAACCGGCAGGACGCTGAGTCGAACACCGGAAACGTCGCTAGCTGCAACCACGCCCGGCACCGCCGTAGACAGGCGAAGCCCTCAGCAACACCTCTAATACCAGCCGGAGGAACGCCCCGCAGCTGACGTACTGGGCCTATTAGTTTAGGGAGAAAAAGGGTTGTTGAGGTTTGCAGCGTTCAGCTGCTGCCCAACAGATGCGCCTTCTCGTGGAACAACTGCGTGACCGTACTGCTTGGCTGCGGCTCCGTCAGATGCCCACACCCACGAAGTCGCCGCTGGCTGGTGAAGGCTCCACGAAAACTCGCGTTGACTTCCGAAGGACTCTTGATGCTTTGTTTCGTACCTGTGTGCCTTAGTTGCACACAAGTCCTGTTTCTAAGGTCGCCACGGTGCGGTGTAACGACGTATTAGGTTTTCGTTTGATATATGACCATGTGCAGACTTCGTCACCTACGTCAGTTACAACCCACTTCAAAATGATTCATATTCTTTTTAAATTGTCATAGAATGGTTCTTGAACAAAACTGTAAAACATCAGTTAAGTCGTGTGCAAAGAATTACATCACTTGGGCCAATTGGTTTTCGTAACTTTTTCGAATTTAAATTTCGTTTGTTTCTCCTCAGAAAATTATATCGACACACGTTATCTTGATCTAATCGATATCAGAATCACACATTAAATAAACTTTTTAGATTCAAAGTTTTGGCCAACGCTGTCTGAATCAATAATCTTGTCAAATATATTATTAATCCGTTCACATAACTCTTCATAAATAAATCTTCAAGACACGTGTTTCAACTTTAGTAGCATACACTATTTTATTAGCTTACTACACATACAGATGTGAACTTGAGCGTTGACAGACAGTGACTAACATTTCAATAAGATTAAGATCTACATGATGTCATTGTTGTACAAAAAGAGTATAAAACTTCATTTTTAATTTTTAGAAGCACGACGCAACAACTCGGTTCCAGGATCTTCTGTTGCTCCTTGGCTGTCGACCCGCGACGTATAGCGGCCAGCAATTTCCTCTCTGATCGCGGCAACGAAGATGCTGTCCCCGTTCGTTGCGCCGACCTCTCCGTACATGAAACACATAAAAAAATACAAACTTTTAGATAATTCACATTTATTACAAATAATAAGAAAACACATAAACAAAAACTAAATTAAACTTATAGTCACCTGCAAACTGGGCTGACTTTGGTGGATGGGTGACGCTTAATTTCGTCCCACTACACCAGCAGTTGCTGACGAGAGGCAGGGAGGCATGAGGAGTGGATTGTTTGGATCCGATTCTCAGAGACTGTAGATGCAGCAGCTCGAGACAGCGGTTATGGGTGCATGAGGTGTGTCTGAGTGATTGTGAATATGTGTGTGTTCTCATTTTCTGAGAAAGGCTATGGCCGAAAATTTAGTTGTAGGAGTGTGATTGTCTTTTCTACATGTTTGTCTACGGCTCAGCGATCATCTTTACAGTGAGTTGCTATCTATCTTCATTGGTATCGATTCCCAGGGTATTTGCACAAGTTATTTGTTGCCTGGGTTGATCACAGTGGTCTCATTTCTTCAACATGGTGTCTGTGACACACGAACAGCTGGCCACACAAGTGGTTTTCCGCAATGGGTCAAAACTGCAGGTCATTTCTATGGGTATCTCTAACAGATTTGGCCTATATGAAGTCCTTCTTTTCCCACTAATGTGCAGGCCTTGCCCATTGGTTCTAGTCTTACTGATCTGCCCACAGGCAGGATTTGTTTGTCTGTGGCATAATGCAGTGGATTTTCATGGTTTATCCATGGACCCAGGATAGGTGTGCTCTGTTGTGTCTAGACAAGACAGCCTAGACACAATGAGAGGAAGCCGAAAGACATGCGCTAAGTTAAAGCAGGATGGCGTGAGGTCTGAAACAGGATATGTAATGAATGCTATAAAGAAAAGTACGTAGCTTCTGGACTACTTAACTTTAATCCATCCTTTTGGTACATCTGGAGATTGTGGCGATACAAGTGAGACTCTTTAGATACATGCAATGTTACTAATGGCGCCTTGCTAGGTCGTAGCCATTGACTTAGCTGAAGGCTATTCTAACTATTGGCTCGGCTAATGAGCAATGCTTCGTCCATGTAGTCACTAGCAAAGTCGTCCGTACAACTGGGGCGAGTGCTATTCAGTCTCTCGAGACCTGCCTTGTGGTGGCGCTCGGTCTGCGATCCCTGACAGTGGCGACACGCGGGTCCGACATGTACTAATGGACCGCGGCCGATTTAAAGCTACCCCTAGCAAGTGTGGTGTCTGGCGGTGACACCACATGCTCCTCAGCAGGCCAGAGGCTGTGGGTGATGGATTTCAGGAAATGTGACTGCCTCACCACAAATACATTGTACAGTCTTGTAATGGGTATTTTTCCAGTATTGGGTATTTTTGTTACCAAATGTGTTCTGTTTTATTGAAATAAAATAACATCATTGGTCTTAATGAAACACACATACCATTTGGCTTGCTTTCTCCATCTAAAAACAGTTCATTACAAAAGATGTTGATTTTAGTACTCACAATTTTTGCTAACATGGGGGGGAACTTATCTGGAAATCAGACAAATGTCAAGGAATTTCTCTTGGGGGAACATGTGGCAACCTTGATAATGTTGCCTGTAGGTAACTATTAGTAATAACTGTAAAATAGTATTGTTCTGGTTTACACTGTAATACTAACCGCTCATTGAGCAACCAAAAGAATATTGACTTTATGTGATTTCTCAGGTTTTTATGTGTGTGAAGAAGATTAATTCCTAGGTGCAGAACCAGATTGATTAAGCTCCTTTTCTTTACAGTAATTTTATGACTGACTTTATCATTTCCATCACATACTGCAAGCAGTTGTTTGTTGCCTAGAAGCCAAGTATTGTTGTTAACATGTTTGTGTCATGTGTAATGTACATTCCTTCATATTACACTACTGGCTATTAAAATTGCTTCACCACAAAGATGACATGTTACAGACGCGAAATTTAGCCGACAGGAAGAAGATGCTGTTATATTCACACAAGGTTGACGCCAGTGGCGACACCTACAATGTGCTGACATGAGGAGAGTTCCCAACCGATTTCTCATACACAAACAGCAGTTGACCGGTGTTGCCTGGTGAAACATTGTTGTGATGCCTCGTGTAAGGAGGAGAAATGCGTACCATCTCGTTTCTGACTTTGATAAAGGTTGGATTGTAGCCTATCGCAATTGCGGTTTATCGTATCGCGACATTGCTGCTTGCGTTGGTCGAGATCCAATGACTGTTAGCAGAATATGGAATCGCTGGGTTCAGGAGGGTAATATGAAGCTCCGTGCTGGATCCCAATGGCCTCGTATCACTAGCAGTCGAGCTGACAGGCATCTTATCCGCATGGCTGTAACGGATTGTGCAGCCACGTCTCAACCCCTGAGTCAACAGATGGGGACGTTTGCAAGACGAAAACCATCTGCACAAACAGTTTGATGACATTTTCAGCAGCATGGACTATCAGCTCGGAGACCATGGCTGCGATTACCCTTGACGCTGCATCACAGACAGGAGTGGCTGCAATGGTGTACTCAACGATGAACCTGGGTGCACAAATGGCAAAACGTCATTTTTTTGGATGAATCAAGGTTCTGTTTAGAGCATCATGATGGTCACATCCGTGTTTGGCGACATCGCGGTGAACGCACATTGGAAGCACGTATTCGTCATCACCATACCTGCGAATCACCGGTGTGATGGTATGGGGTGCCATTGGTTACATGTCTCGGTCACCTCTTGTTCGCATTGACGGCACTTTGAACAGTGGATGTTACAATTCAGATGTGTTATGACCCGTGGCTGTACCCTTCATTCGATCCCTGCGAAACCCTACATTTCAGCAGGATAATGCACGACCGCATGTTGCAGGTCCTGTACGGGCCTTACTGGATACAGAAAATGTTCAACTGCTGCCCTGGCCAGCACATTCTCCATATCTCTCACCAATTGAAAACGTCTGGTCAATGGTGGCCGAGCGACTGGCTCATCACAATACGCCAGTCACTTCTCTTGATGAACTGTGGCATCGTGTTGAAGCTGCAGGGGCAGCTGACCTGTAAACGCCATCCAAGCTCTGTTTGACTCAATGCCCAGGTGTATCAAGGCTGTTATTACGGCCAGAGGTGGTTGTTATGGGTACTGATTTCTCAGGATCTATGCACCCAAATTGCATGAAAATGTAATCACATGTCAGTTCTAGTATAATATATTTGTCCAATCTGCATTTCGTCTCAGTGTAGTAATTTTAATGGCCAGTAGTGTATTTAGTTCCATTGGAAGAATAGGCTGACAATATCGTAATTGAGTGCTGGGTCCCATTCTTTGCTCAAATTGAAATTTCCGTTTGTGCAGTAAGTCTTCCAACATCAGTATAGTAGCGTAGACTCCACATTTCTGGAAGAGAACTAATTAAAGAGTCCATTTTCAAAATTAGAAATCTAGTTAGATGGAAGGAGGTTTCAATTTATTAACATTCTGTAAAAAACTGAGATCTTTTTGACAACCCATCAGGTTCCCTTGTATTATGATATTTCATCTGTCAAACCAAAAACTTATAGCACAGGACTACACCAAAATTCTTATTAACACTTTGAGGTCCAGACACTTAGGAAAATTTCGAACCAGAGAACCAGCTATTTATGCCATTCCTCAAATTATTACTGGCACATCTGTGGTTGATGTATCTTAAATGGCAATACATGATTTTAAAAAAAGACCAAGCTTCAAGGTTTATTTTTGACCTTTATTGCAGTTCTCTGGCACATTACACGCTGTACAATGATGGTTACAGAAAGTATAATTTTCACTCAAAAAAGAAAAGTGTCAGTGTGGATTTCAGAACATTCACACATAATTGGATTTTGTGTGGTACAGTCTGAAGCATTCTGGAATGCAGAGGGGTGTGTTACAGTCATGGCAATACCATCTTGTTTCCTTCCTGCTTGCTTTGCCAGTTGATTGTTCTGTCTGCTCCAAACAAACCTTGCATAGCCTTGTTGGTTGTTGCTTCTTCTCAGTTGCAGGAATTTTCTCAGGGAAGTATCATTCTGCAAACCTATTGCTGATGGTTGCACTAGGAACAGTTTCTTGAGCCAAAGTTGAGCCTGTCTGGAAGAATCGTTCACCAATGTGGCACAAAAAATTGAAAATTGACAGGTTTTATTCTCATTAGGGTTTCTAGTCTCGTGATACAGAACAAAAGCATTTGTTGAAGCCATTATGAGCAAGTGAAGAAAATAGTTTTTTCCGCCATTTCATTTGTTTCCTCCTGAAAGGATAATAGGAGATCATCTGATCACTTCTATCAACCCCTGTTTTGTTCATATTATAATCAAGAATAACATCAGGTTTTGACTTGATCTTGACACCATCTTTCGTTGTCCTTCGACTTCAAACCAAGCAGGTCTTTTCTTCTCATTGACATTGACTGATTCCTTCTGAGTTTCTTCAAAACAACATTTTCTTTTGGCAGTTCCTTTCAATTTGCCATACATGTACCTATAGCTTTTGTTTTATTTTGCCATAGAAAATCAAAAACTGATGGTGAACTGTAAAATCTGTCCATATAAACAGTATGACCTTTACTCAAATAATCAGCAAGCAACCTCTGAAAGAGTGGTAATATGGAATTGTCTTTCGATCCTATACCAGTATATACTTCGAATCCCAGAATGTAACCAGTCTTTGAATCGCAAACAATAAACATTTTCATTCCATACTTCTCTGTTTTACTTTTTATGTAGACACGAAAGAACACTCGCCCATGAAATCTACATATGCCTTCATCAGTAGTGAGGTTTTCATAGGGATAAAATGATTTCTTACATTCTCATAATAGATGATAGAGAAAAGTTATGATTTTATGCATGGCATCATGCTGTGGTTGACCTCTAGGAATGTAGGTATAATTGTCATTCAAATATAAATTTGAAAGTATGGCCTTGAGCCTATTTCTGCTCATTATAGATCCTGGGAAAGGGGTTGAAATAAAACTATTGACATACTAGTAGTCTGCCAATTTTGGTTTCTTCATGAGGCACATATGAATAATTATGGTGAAAAACAAATACATTTCGTGAAGCTTCATTCCAACCCATGAATGCCAAATACTGTGTGGGCTTAGTTTGGAATCTGCCTTCAGTTTATCATAAACACACTTTGCATTCCTGTTCATTTCTGATTTTGTGTTTCATCATAGAATATGGAAAGAAAATAGAAAACACATTAAGTGGAGAGGATCTTTCATGAACTGCAGCTCTTACTCCAGTTATGCCAGAGAACTGTGGCAAGGGAGGCTTTAGGTCCTTGAATCTCCAACCTAAATCAGTATCTGTTGATTTCATTTGCGAGGACCGCTGCCTCTTCCGTGGTGGTGCAGAAGACTGTGTTACAGAGGAAGAATATTGTCGCATGGAAGTTGTTTGAACAGCAGCGTATTAGTCATCAGATTTGACTGTAAAAAAAAGTTGAGATTAAGACAAATAAAATGTAACTGATTCGTAATTGCAGTGCCAGTAACTGAAGCAATAGTACTGGAAACAACAAGTTATATCAGTCTATAGCTTACCTGAATTTAAATCTTCTTCAGACTGTTTCCACTCAGATACTTCTCCCTCCCATCCAGAATCAATCATTTCTTCTTCCAGTGGCTCTAAAATTTCTTGATCACTCAATAAACATGACAAGTTTGTAGTGGGATCACAGACAGCGATAAAACGGAACGAAACTGCGCGTGAATACAATGACAACACGAGCACACAAAGGCTCAGTCAGGTGTGACAGCAACGCTAAAATTTGCTACTGCTTCTTTCCTAGTAGTTCTAGAACCTGACAACAAAAGGCAGCACCTGTCAAGGGACAGCCAGCCAGACGTCTATACAATGTTCTCACACAAAACAGCTCATTTTCGAGTGACAGGAGGCTTGCACAACGTGAAACATTGCGGCCCGAGCTATGCTCGGGCATGGTCCACTGAGCTCAGTGCCGTGGCCCATGCTACACTCTGGCTTGGTCGCCAAAGTGTTGAGTGGAAAATTATAAACAGGAAAGAAAGTGAAACATTCAACTTCTAAGGTACAAAACTCCTCTGTCTGAGTTTTCTTTATTTAACTTACTTGTTCTAATTGTTGAATTCTGTACATCTAAGAAACACTTTAACATCTGAAGTGCATCAGACAAGAACCAGCCCACCAGTTTCATGTTTTATGAGGAGTACAGGTTATTGAATCTGAATATGCAAAGAGTTCTTTTTCTTTTTTGTATTAGTACTAGGGCTTTTGATAAAATATCAATATATCGTCAATATATCAGTATTTTTTTCCAAAAAATAATGATATATATCAGTGATATTTTTTTGACCGATATATTGATATCAGAATGGCAAATTTTCAGTAAATATCAGAAATCGTTGTGTTAAAATTGTAGTTAAACATAATTTTACTTTCACTGCGTGAAGGAGGCTTACTACTTTTTGAGCTTTCATCACATTCAATCTTTTTCTTTGACTGTGTGAAGCAAGTGTAGATGGCACAAAGAAGATGTCCAACTGCACTCGGGGGTGGCAGTGTGAAAGGAATAACAATATATCTGATGTGAAGAAACAGCGCAACAGGTGCATTGAAAAACAATTTACAACACAGGTAGTGTGCTATTTCTTCACGTCAGCATTCTTCAAAAGCAGTTTCTGAAACTGATGACCAAAAATCTAAATGCAAGATTGGTCTTTGCAGTGGTCGTAGAGGTGTGAGGGGAAATGCTGATGTAATTGGCACTCAGTACTACCAACAGAAACTGCACGTTTAACTTCGTCACGCAGGTTTGACACTGCAATTGCTAGGTGGCTGGCATTCACGGAAATGAAAAAAACAGGGAAGCCAACATGAAGCGATCCAGACAAATCCAATATGTAACGAAACCATATGACGGACTCATCAGACACTTTTTTTTTTATTGTGCCACTTACCTGCAGTTGTCATTGTTAGGAAAATGGTTATTGCCAAGCATGAACATGCATTATTTTCCTTTCAATTCTTGCTTTGAGGGGGATAAGCAGGCTGCTAGCTTGTTGATGTAATGAATATCTAATAACAAATCAGTACTTAAATATACAGGCCGAAAACAGGCAGTATATTTACAATGTACAGACAATATTTTTTTTGGCTGGTGTTTCAATATTTTTTCTGCCACTATATCAATAATTTTTTTTGACATATTAAGCACTGATAATGATGTATTTTTAGGTATCGATATATGAGATTCCTGATATTTTTTAAAATATCAATGGTCCTAATTAGTACAATGTGGGTTTTGATCTGCAAATAAATATTACATGATGATTGTGGAGGGTACAGTTTCCCTCTAACAAAAGATTTTCCACTTACTGTATATTGATCTGCAAGGTGGCTACCTGAGGCCTCAGATAGGCATGTCACCAGCACGATGAGTGTTCTGGCCAGTGTCCCCTATCCCACGATGCCACGCACTTTCAGTGGATGCCAACTACTCTCCACACTATTGCTTGAGCCGGGTGCAGGTAATGTATTGTCGAATTCTGATGTAAATTTTGATAGTTCTGATGGTGTTGAAGTAGAGTGTGTGCAAGTACTGAATAAGTCTCTTAAACTAGACGGTGGTGTGGATGGATGTCAGATTGAAAAAGAAGTAGAAACAGTGATGGTTAACAGAATCTATAGTAAATGAGTTTGAAACTGAATGTGTAAAAGAATTAAATGAAATAGTTAACCAAATTGATGATCGGGGGGTAGTGCAGACAAATATTAATATAAATACTCATACAATGGAGAACAGATCGACAGAACTAATTGTTGTCATAAGTCATTTGGATAATCGAAAGTCTGGATAATTGTGTGTATAAAGAAAAGCAATTTCTCTATTATTAATTCTGGAAAGACTATCGTGTCAACTGCGTATGGTTGGCTTTCAGATACGTTGTTGTATGTTTATCTTCCTAGTGTTAATACATAACATTATATATTAATATTTTGAAGAATCGGCCTCAGTTGCGCAAATTTTCTGGTCTTTACCAGGTTTCGGCTAAATTAATCTAGCCTTCTTACAGAAGCATAAAATTACTATAACATGCCAGAGTAAAGCACAGTCAACATTAAAATTAAAACCTGTAGTACCGTGGTACCATGTCGAATTAAAACTACTTAACTGAAGTCCATCCCTGGCATCTCTTTGCCATGTGGTCAGTTGGCAGCGGCAACTGCTGAGGCTGATTCTTCAAAATATTAGTCTATCACATTTCCTGACGGGGCTGCAATATGCTAAAAATCCTTAGATAACATTATATGTTTATGTAGAACAACAAAACGAAAATTAAACTTATTAAGGATGGGTTGGCCCACTATCCAGTAAAACTAGGATTTTTCCTTGTTTACCAATTGCATTTTGAATTATTTTTTTTTTATTTTTTTTTATTTTTATTTATTTTTTTACTTCAGGTATAAAAGTGCTGTCGTATCAGTCAATGAATATTTTGGTGCTCGTCTATACACTTTTTTGGTTTTTATACCTTACGGGAACTCTGATATTTTTGAAGCATCTGGGGTTTTTGTTTTACAGAGAGCAGGAATGGTATTTTATAGGTCCCAGTAACATTTGCTCAAACTAATATTGTTAATCACTCTTTACTAGTTTTATGCCCTGGAGCTCAACTAATAATGGGGGAAATTGACTGGTTACATCTGATACTGGCACCGGAATTTTGGTTCTGAATAACTGGTGTTTTTCAGTATTTGTTTGGTCTTAGTCATAACAGTTCTACTAATAACCTGATAATTAAAAAAATAGAAATAAAAATAAACAGGAAGTATCAATTAGCCATAACAGCAGTGCTAAATTTTTTGTTTCTTAAATAAATATTTTTTTTTTTTTTTTTTTTTTTTACAATTGAATAATGTTTATTCACAAAATTTCTGTTGTTTTGAAATACTGAGTTGTTATAGAAAGCGGGAAAAGTGACCAGTGCTGTTATAATGACAACACCAGCCATTAGAAACATATACATGACATAAGAATCAGTATGGCTTTGTTGAGACAATGATGTAGTGCCTGTCATTGTGTGGCATGGTCTGTTAGTTAGCACGTGGGTATGTGCAGTGTGCAAGACTTGCCCCCATTTAGACTATACAGTTTTTCACTCTCATCCCTGTACATCAGTTGTATTGAGGGTTGCCAATCATACTCTATAATAAAGTATGGTATTGTACGTTATTTTAGGTAAATGTTCTCTCTATTTTATAAGAACAACAAAGTAAGTGAAAATTGTTTATTTCTCATAGTCTGATTTTTTTTAGGACTCATTTATGTAAATCTTTAAGAGACCACAAAAGCTGATCACAATTTTGCCTACTACAGACCTGCCGAGTAACTGAACTTTGAATGGAGCACTTGTTTTTGAACGCAACCTAATCTCAAAAGTCAGTATTGTCAATGTTCCAATTGATAAAGAGTGAGAACCCACTAAGTTCATATTCTTTGCAACTATTAAGTACTGCATATGAGTCACCTAGATTGTGTGAAGCAAGTAATGATCTCTCTATGAATTATTTATTTCACAGCTTCCAAAGTACTGCTTGTCACATATTACCACTAGTTTACAGATTTTTGCCAGTTCCAGCAATTTCAGGCACCTTTATACTGAAGACCAACTCCAAGAAACAAAAACACACAACTGTTGTCAGTTTGGCAAACTTGCAACTGGTGTCAAGTGTCACAAAATATGGACAAGAGTTTCACACTTTAAACACACATTAGGCATTCTTCTGTCTTTTTTACAGGAAATGAATGGGACAGGATTCTGACTGTGCAGGTGCATTGATCCAGAAAGTTTTTGTTAGAAAGAGAAACCCATAGAGCTTATAATTCTGTACTGGAGGTGCTCAATTTTGAAGACAAGCAAGGTTTTAAGAATTTTGTCAGATTGACTTGTGGACAATTTTAAGTACTCTTGAGGCTAGTAGCACCACCACAAAAAAAAAGAAAGACACAAATTTTAGGGCTGCTGTGTCACCAGCAGAACAACTTCTTGTAACCTTTCAGTTTTTGGCAACAGGTGACAGTTATACAAGTTTAATGTACTCTCATCGAATATCGCTGGCCAAGATTGGTGAAACTGTGCCAAGTGTGTGCGGTGTCCACGTGAATGTTCTCAAGGATTTTGCAAGAGTAAGTACTGTTATTTTATGTTCTATACATTCTTAACACAATAATACATGTACTTATTTGCACATAATGCATATGCAATTCCTTCTCAGTATCCCACTATCTGAAGTAAAGGAACTGAAATTTATTGTTAAGGTCTCAGATTGCCATAGTAATTGGCAGGTACTTCAACCTTTAAGTAAAAAAATACAAGTTGTCACAGTCACTTTAAATACATAACTTACACTCAGATACACTATATCTTGCCAGCATTCCCTCTTAAAGGAAGCGGCAAATAGATTGTTGAAGTGAAATAATTTATTCATAAAATTATTGACTGACATTGGCTCTACAGAATTTTTTAAAAATAAGTGATTTTTCCTCAGTACCTGTTGTCAGTATCAGTGTTTTTCTGTTTTTGCAGCCTCATTGTCAGTTGTACAAAATAATGCTTCTCTTTCTGCTGTAGCAGCAGCAGCTGCTTTGGCTTCTGCTTGCTCATAAAGCATTTCTCTCATGTCATATATCACATCTGATACTTTGTCTTTTAATATGTCTGCTATATGTGTGGATGGATATGTGTGTGTGTGTGTGTGTGTGTGTGTGTGTGTGTGTGCGCGCGCGCGCGCGCGCGCGCGCGCGCGCGCGCGCGCGCGCGCGAGTGTATACCTGTCCTTTTTTCCCCCTAAGGTAAGTCTTTCCGCTCCTGGGATTAGAATGACTCCTTACCCTCTCCCTTAAAACCCACATCCTTTCGTCTTTCCCTCTCCTTCCCTCTTTCCTGACGAAGCAACCGTTGGTTGCGAAAGCTTGAAATTCTGTGTGTGTGTGTGTTTGTGTGTTTTTTATTGTGTCTGTCTACCAGCGCTTTCCCGTTTGGCAAGTCATGGAATCTTTGTTTTTAATATACATCTGATACTTTTCTAATAATACTAATTGCAAATCAGCCACGTTTTGGGAGGAACACAAACCGTTGACTTTTGCTTTATGTGGACCTAATGTTGATAATTTTCGTGTCCGACCATAATTGTTATTTTTGCCATACTTTGCACCTAGTCTCACAAAATTATCAATACTGCAGCTTAAATTTCATAATTTCTTTTTGTACGCCTTAATACTTATTTGCTCGTTTGTCACCCGATAGATGCTTACCACGCGGCATTATCACAATAACTGTCGGACGACGTTAACAGACACACCTCCCAACTGTAACCGTAGTGAACTGTTCATTTTCACAACTGTGCGCGTCATCTAACGGACCTGGCTTTGTACCAACTTCTGCCCCTTCCTACCCGAAAGACCTACTTTTTGCAATTTTTAAGTACTCGGCCTAATTCTGATGGTCAAATGAGAATGTATTTTGTTTTGTTTTGTTGCAAACCGCACGGGGAAAATGCGTGCAACACGACAAACGTAAATAAACATTTCTTCCACAAATATCCACGTATGACTGTATGACATTCCAGGCATCCCTCAACGGAACTTTGTGATTATGTGTATCTTCCTCTGTCACAGACGTAAAGAAGCAGTATTGTGCTTTGACTTTTGCATCCAGGGTTGCTTGAATTTCTCGTCTCTGAAAGATGTTAGTCAGCTATAAATGCAGCAAGTGTTTCGAATGGATTGAAACTAATTATTGAGTCGTAATAGAGCATTGAATGATGCTTTCCACCAGCTTTAAAGATACCTCAAGTCGTCATATTTTCCTGCTACAAGGAAGAAGACAGTTGTCTTGTATGTGTGTCGAATGCTGTACAAATGTCTGAATGGGGGGCTCCATAAGGTCCCCAAGTTGTGCAGCGACCGTAAACCATAAAATTACCAAATAAGAAGCAACCAGTCGCAAGATAAAGAAAACATGATCTTGCAACTGGTTGCTGCTTATTTTGTAATTTTTTGCTGTACAAATAGTTATAAAGTATTTCTGGATGTCCCTTGTACTAGAGGCAAAGACACAGAACAAAGTCAGAAAAACTTTCTGTTCAGACTTTATTTTAAATAACATGTATGTGATTATAAATGTACACACTCAACAGTCATTTTCATCTTTAAATAAATAATCCCTGCAGACATGGCACACACATTTATTGTCTTAATTTCACGTGGGGAGTTCCCACGCGTACTATATAATCTTATACAAAACAAGACATAGATTTACATGTATATGTTTTTATATATATATGTATGAATATTTACATAGGCACATATATGAAATAAGAAACGTGGCTGGAGATCTATGGTAAATTATTGTACGGTAATCTGCGCATGGCAGACAGAAGTGGGGACTAATGTCCCGCTGGCTGTTTCCGTAGTTCTGAGACTGCCAAGGAGGGAGCAACAAAGAGCGCCGAGGCATTTCGTCTACTGTCTGCGAAGTCGTCATAGTTACTTTGACCGTTTGGGAAGGCTGGGGACACAGTATGCGCTGATTGTTTAATATTTCCTGAACTGATCGTACGGTACTGGTCTCTTTCGGCTCGGCCATTGTTCTGAAAGAGTAGTGTTACTCGAAGAAGCTAGTCAGTTCATAACAGTCGTATTGGCTTGGGCTTCTGAATTCCGACTATATTAAATAATTTCAATGTCTTGCAAAAAATTATCACTGCAAACGTATTTACACAGAAATGTGTGGTGGAAAAAATGGTTGCGTTCCAGAAATTTCAGCAGTCTTACGACGGCGAAGATAGCGATAGGTGGAATACCCGAGTGAAACAAGTGATGCTTCGCATTTACGGCACTACAGTACGAGGCTTCGAAAGGAAACATCCTATAAAAAACGTTTAGAAATTTTACTTCAAATGTGTCTGTAACTGAAGAGGCGGCCACTACTAGAAACTTGGGAAGACGTGAGTGAAAATGCGCAATGACTGGGGAGGGAACTTTTTAACAAGGGAATAAAATGTTCATCAGACAGGGGCATGAAATCAATATTATCATTGCTAGAAGCTTGAACTTTCTCTTTAGCTCAGATATGGAAACCTGGAACATGGCGATTTGCGTGCGCCATAGCTCACAGTGCACATACACTACGAAACTGAATACGTGCAGACGGGGTGTGGGAGTGGGGGGAAGAGGGGAGGTAGAGGGCGGGGGAGGGGGAATGTGGGGGGGGGGGGCTGAATGATATCTGAAGACTGGGAAAGAAAATTATTGCGGTACGTATTTGTGGACTCACGGGATGCATTAACGTTTCCTCAAATTCAGCTGAATTGGGACGTCTCTGGACTATACTGTTGGCCCAGTAACAGTCTCCACAGAGGAATTTATGGACAGTAGCAGAGTTTCCATCCGTATTTCGATGCTACTGCTGACATAGTGTTCGGGAAACATTTTTGCTCGTCAGTAGTTAATGACCACAGCATAACACAGTGGACTTTGAATATGTGAGAGTTTACAATTAATCAGTTTGCTGATCTAAGACACGATGTTGCAGTACCTCTGTTGTTCAGAAGTGCGATGCAATATATTTTCCACATGCATTCGTGTTTCAAGAAACAGGCACTGCGGCGACTACAGGCATTATGAAATACATGAAATGTTTTCACAGTTACGAACAGGACAACCATCAGCTGTACTATGGGATGACAACAATGAAAATTTATGCTAGACCGAGACTGGAACTCGGATATCCCGCTTATCGCGAGCGGTCGCCGTACCATTAGGCTATCCGAGCAGAAATTATGGCCAGACCCAACCATTTATTGCATCGCATCTCTGAACAACACAGGTACTGCAATATTGTATTTATCCGCCGATACCCGGCAAGTGACTTTCAAGGTAATACACATAATCAATGTTCAGGTCGTAGACAAATGGTTGACGAGATATGGAAGTCTGGGTCTGGCCTCGCTCGAATAGCCTAATCTGCCTAATGAGCAGGGGACCTGGGTCCGAATCCTGGACTTACTACAAATTTTCATTCGTCGATTTCGATTCAGTCAGAGAGTTGAAAAGATTTCTGAAACCATATAGTTTCATTTGATATATATGCCGGCACGGTAGCTCAGCGTGTCCGGTCAGAGCGTTCGCTGCCCTCTGTAATAAAAAAACTGAGTGAACGAATCAACGATCAAATTGAACGGGAGTCATGGGACGTCCGCCCCGAACAAACACAACGAACAAAATGAGTTAAAAAAAGGATATTTAAAAAATGCTAAAGCGACTGCGTACGATAAACAAGAAATCTGCGTTCTAATCCGGGTCCGGCACAAATTTTCATTGCCGCCATTTCATCATACAGCTGATGGATGTTCATATTCGCATCTGGGAATGCATTTCATGATCTACGGTAGTCTGTTCTATTAGTTTACTTACTAGCGTCTGATCTCTTTCTATTCTGTGGAAGTGTATTCATAGAGATTGCACGAACATTTACAAAAAGAAAAAAAAGAGCGTTCGTTTGCGCTCCGAGATCATAGATAATTGCCTATACAGGGTGTATCATAATTAATGGCGTAAACGCATACAGTTGAACGTACACGATACTAGAAGCAAAAAAGTCTCAGTAAACAAAGGGTCGAAAATGCATAATTTAATAGCTACGAGCAATTTTTCATCTTCGATACTGTGAAGCAAGTCTAGCTCTTTGCTTTCCACATTTTGGAAAGTAGTAGTATGGACCAAAACAAGAAAAAATATCCAGTAAAATGCATACCTTAAGAGCTATGGGCACATGCTCATCTTCACTACTTGGAAACACAAGTTTCTAATGAATAATTCAAAAAATGGTTCAAATGGCTCTGAGCACTATGGGACTCAACTGCTGAGGTCATTAGTCCCCTAGAACTTAGAACTACTTAAACCTAACTAACCTAAGAACATCACACACATCCATGTCCGAGGCAGGATTCGAACTTGCGACCGTAGCGGTCTCGCGGTTCCAGACTGCAGCGCCAGAACCGCGCGGCCAAATGAATAATTGCTCATAACTTTTAAGGTATGCATTTTAGAGCAAATGTTTACTGGATATTTTTTATTGTTTTGGTCCATACTACTAGTTTCCAAAATGTGGAAAGCAAAGAGCTTGCAGTAGAAGAGACTTGCTTCACAGTATCGAAGATGAATTGCTCGTAGCTCTGAAGGTATGCATTTTCGACCCTATGTTTTCTGATAGTTTTTTGCTTCTAGTATCGTGTACTTTCAACTGTATGCGTTTACGCCATTAAATATGATATAGCCTGTAGTTATACTGAGAGTGTGTTTCGACGTCTGCGATTCGTAGTCTTTGACAGTAGCCTTTTCCGATGTTTCATTTCGTTCCGTCATTCCTTACTTTGGACACTGCTCTACCAACTACTTTCAGTCTTTATTGATTTCCGTTGCAAGTTTCCCCACGTCTGTAGTAACATTTGAGTTTATACAAGTAATTCCCGTTCATTTCTATTTGATTAATGTTACATTTGTTTTTCTTTAATGATATTCTACTGCTGTTTATTTGGAATGGTTCTGGCCTTTCTTCAGAGATTTGCAGTCAAATGTCTTCCATGAAGTTTTCTATGAAAATAGTAAGAATAGTGAAATGCTCAGCATACAAATTATTTGTAAAATAGTCTTCGGTTTACTAAGACCTATTGCTAATGTCCTTTCGACTGTTCCTGTGGAGCTTAAAGTAACACACTCGGGAATACAAGTGTCCCTTCCGGCCACTTGTGCAACTGCGAGGCCTACTCGTGTAGTTTCCGCTCCCGTGGCTCAGTGACGCTCCCGGCGGCGCCTCAGGACGCGGAGGAAGGTCCCGGCTGGGGCCTGCTGTGACTAGAGCGACCTGCGGCGGCGCCGGTGCTGGTGCTGGCGCGCGGCGACGACTGCGACGACGAGCAGCGCGACGAGGACGTCGGCGACGGCGACGAGGGCGACGAGGGTGATGAGAAGCTGGCGCGCTGGCCGCGCGGCTGCTGCTGCTGCTGCTGCTGGTGGTGGTGGTAGTGCACGACCGCCGCTTCCGACAGCCGGCGTCCCGGCGCCGTCGTAGCCACCACCTGCAAAGTGGCAGCCCGTCACTGACTGTGGCTGCTGCGAGCCTGCTGGTTTACCGCTCCAGATACGCTGCGTTCACTGCAATGGTGAAATCTGCCATATTAACACTTTGCCGTCCGCGCGTCTCGTACAAATTTATTCGCTTGGCGCCGGCAGCGCTAATTCGGACTACTTGGCTTGTCGCCGGCCGTTCTTGACATTATCGAGAGATTATAAATTGATACGTTTTACTAATCTCATCGTTAGTTCTCATAAGTTATCAACCCTGTTTCCCAACTTTCATGAAATTTCGAAGATATACATACGTAAATAAATACAAAATTAGTTTCTTTCATATATTTGTTTATTTGCATTGTGTTTAGTACTTAGTATTTCTCTTCATATGATATGCAGCAAAACAGTCTCCACAAGACTTGCACATCAAGTTTGTTGTTCTTTTTTTGTTTTTGGAACATATATGGCAGTTTCTTCGTTTTCGTTTATCGTTTAGGAAATACGTAGGCCTATTAGTTCTTATTGCTTTATGTGACCGGGAACTCTGTCAACCGCATCATGATGAGACGTATGCGATGTAGTGGCAGCTTCCAAGTTATGTTCCGAGCATTCATCTTAAATAATCGTATCGTCTCTTTCGTCTGCCACAGTGAAAGGGCACAAGTACCTATAAACACAAAAAACTTGTTGACGTGTGTAATTTATTGTTATGTAAACAAAACACCAACAGAACGCAAAAAATACTTAAGTGCTGTCGCCAGTAACTGCGCGATACTATACTCACGACACCACTGTGGTGTCGCCAGCCACTCAGAAATACTATGCACACGACACCGCTGTGGTGTCGCTGGCCGTTGACTGCTATTTCGCGCACGACACCACTGTGGTCCCGCCGGACGGCAGAGTATTAAATGTATTCGGGCAGAGCTAAATAATGCAGAACTGACCACTAGATACCATGAGAGGCGGACCCGCCAGTACAGAAGGACGAACGAGTAGAGCGTTTGATATACGATTCAAAGAACGTCTTAACGCGAACAGCTCCAGATCCGCATTGTGTATACACCTAAGAGACAACCAATATTCTACACAGACGGAAAAAAATCGTAACACCAAGAAGGAGGTGTGGGACATAAGCGAAAATTGGTATTCGCGTTTCCACATCTTAAAGATGATGTCTACTCAGATTTCGCGCCAGTCACATACGAGTGGCGCTGGTACCGTCCGTCATTATGAAGATGCAAATCAGGTTTGCTTTAAATACGCTCTCTAACGGCCGTGAGCGTTAGTTATCTTTGAGATTGGACATGGTGAGCAGATGTTAGTTAAAAATGCCTTTAACCTGACAAAGACGTCATTATCAACACCTCACTGAGTTTGAACGAGGTCCTCTAATAGTGCTATGAGAAGCTGGATGTTCCTTCTACACTCCTGGAAATTGAAATAAGAACACCGTGAATTCATTGTCCCAGGAAGGGGAAACTTTATTGACACATTCCTGGGGTCAGATACATCACATGATCACACTGACAGAACCACAGGCACATAGACACAGGCAACAGAGCATGCACAATGTCGGCACTAGTACAGTGTATATCCACCTTTCGCAGCAATGCAGGCTGCTATTCTCCCATGGAGACGATCGTAGAGATGCTAGATGTAGTCCTGTGGAACGGCTTGCCATGCCATTTCCACCTGGCGCCTCAGTTGGACCAGCGTTCGTGCTGGACGTGCAGACCGCGTGAGACGACGCTTCATCCAGTCCCAAACATGCTCAATGGGGGACAGATCCGGAGATCCTGCTGGCCAGGGTAGTTGACTTACACCTTCTAGAGCACGTTGGGTGGCACAGGATACATGCGGACGTGCATTGTCCTGTTGGAACAGCAAGTTCCCTTGCCGGTCTAGGAATGGTAGAACGATGGGTTCGATGATGGTTTGGATGTACCGTGCACTATTCAGTGTCCCCTCGACGATCACCAGTGGTGTACGGTCAGTGTAGGAGATCGCTCCCCACACCATGATGCCGGGTGTTGGCCCTGTGTGCCTCGGTCGTATGCAGTCCTGATTGTGGCGCTCACCTGCACGGCGCCAAACACGCATACGACCATCATTGGCACCAAGGCAGAAGCGACTCTCATCGCTGAAGACGACACGTCTCCATTCGTCCCTCCATTCATGCCTGTCGCGACACCACTGGAGGCGGGCTGCACGATGTTGGGGCGTGAGCGGAAGACGGCCTAACGGTGTGCGGGACCGTAGCCCAGCTTCATGGAGACGGTTGCGAATGGTCCTCGCCGATACCCCAGGAGCAACAGTGTCCCTAATTTGCTGGGAAGTGGCGGTGCGGTCCCCTACGGCACTGCGTAGGATCCTACGGTCTTGGCGTGCATCCGTGCGTCGCTGCGGTCCGGTCCCAGGTCGACGGGCACGTGCACCTTCCGCCGACCACTGGCGACACCATCGATGTACTGTGGAGACCTCACGCCCCACGTGTTGAGCAATTCGGCGGTACGTCCACCCGGCCTCCCGCATGCCCACTATACGCCCTCGCTCAAAGTCCGTCAACTGCACATACGGTTCACGTCCACGCTGTCGCGGCATGCTACCAGTGTTAAAGACTGCGATGGAGCTCCGTATGCCACGGCAAACTGGCTGACACTGACGGCGGCGGTGCACAAATGCTGCGCAGCTAGCGCCATTCGACGGCCAACACCGCGGTTCCTGGTGTGTCCGCTGTGCCGTGCGTGTGATCATTGCTTGTACAGCCCTCTCGCAGTGTCCGGAGCAAGTATGGTGGGTCTGACACACCGGTGTCAATGTGTTCTTTTTTCCATTTCCAGTAGTGTATGATACTGCAGAAAGACTTGGCAGGTATGTTGTAACTGTACATGATTGCTGGCAGCGGTGGTCACAAGATTGCACGGTCGCAAGAAGACCGGACTCCTAACTTCCACGTGGAATGACCGAGAGAGAAGACCATCGTGTTTGGCATCGTGTGGGCAACGACACAGCGAACTGTTACAAATTGGTTAAGCTCCGAGCCAAACACCCTATAGTGTGCATTTCACTGACCCCAAATCACCGCGGTTTGCTGCTTCAGAGGTGTCAAGCGAGAATTCATTGGGGAGCAGGATGGAAGTCGATTATGTTTTCTGATGAAATCTGGTTCTTCTGCCTCGGTGTCAGTGATAGCTGTGTGTTGGTCAGGAGGAGGCCAGTTGACGGCTTGCAACCAAACTATTTGCTTGCTAGACACACAGAACCTACACCTGGAGGGGAGGCGATTTTATATGACAGCAAGAGCACTCTCGTGATTACCCCACGCACCCTGACTGAAAAATGTACGCCCGTCTGGCGACTCGACATGTGCTACTATTCATGAACATCATTCCGGGTGCCGGCCGAAGTGGCCTTGCGGTTCTAGGCGCTACAGTCTGGAACCGGGCAACCGCTGCGGTTGCAGGTTCGAATCCTGCCTCGGGCATGGATGTGTGTGATGTCATTAGGTTAGTTAGGTTTAATTAGTTCTAAGTTCTAGGCGACTGATGACCTCAGAAGTTAAGTCGCATAGTGCTCAGAGCCATTTTGAGCCATCATTCCGGGTGGTGTTTTCCAACAGGGTAATGCTCGCCCACATACCACTCTTGTAACCCAACATACTCTAGAGGCTGTTAACATGTTGCCTTGGCGTGCTCGACCACCAGATCTGTCTCCAGTCGAGAACATGTGGGACATCATCGGTCGAGAACTCCATCGTGATCCATAACCAGCATTAAACGTCCCTGTATTGACTGACCAAGCGCAACAGACGTGGAACTCCATACCACAATCCGACATCAGTTTGCATGCTTACAGTCTACATTCTGGCGGTTACATCTGTTATTAACGTACCAGCATTTCACATTTGCAACGGCTTATCTCGCGCTTCCATTAACCTGTAATCTTGCGATGTTGATCACTGAAATATGTCTACTAGATAAATCTATTCCGGAAATTTTGTAACTACATTAATTAATTCTAGATGTTGTGTTTTTTTCCCTGTCAGTGTATTGCAAACACTCAGAATAACTTAGAAATAGTACATAAAGAAGGTAAGTATAATGTCTTAAATGCAGTGGAAGAAATATACATAAAAAGGACCACCGCACAATCACCAGGCAACACGTTAAACAGTCAGACGGAGCTAAAACACAACGGAATATTATCTAACTGCTTTCTATATCTTGAGGCTTTTATTACAACTCTTCATCATGTTCATTACGTAAAAATTTATAAAAAATAATGAAAATTTTTAATTTCAAGTGGGGAGTGAAAGGACGGGTTGGTTCCAGCAAACAAGTGGTGTGAAACAGGGTAGTGCACGGTCACCTCTCCTCTTCATTGTGGTCTTGGATGAGGCAATGACTAATGTGGCAGGAAAAAACTGGACGAGATGAAAGCAATGGTGTTCGCAGATGATTTGATGGTCAGGGGAAACAGGGAGGAGGATATTTAGGAATGGGATGAAATTTAAGGTAAACAAACGTGAGATATTGGTTACAACTTGAAAGAAAGGTATACCTACTAGTGGAATAAGGATTGGAGGTGAAAAATTGAAAGTAGAAAGTGTCAAGTTCTTGGGAAGTATGATAGAAAAAAAATGGAAGAAATCAGAAAGAGATCAATGAACGTAGCAGACAGGCAGAAGAATTCCTGCGACCTGTTAGGAGCTTAGTTTGGCACAAGACTCTCACAAAAAAGCAGAGAAGTGACATGTAGAAGTTACTACATATGAAACGTAGGTAATAAAGAAATAATAAATAAAGTAGTAAAGAAAAGAGGCGTAAGCAGATTGTAGTCATGTGAAATCAATTTCCTCAGAAGTAGCTGGGAGAGATATCATGAAGAATGAAAGAGTAAGGGAAACAGTGAAAGAGGAACCCTTGCAGAGCAGGACAGAAAAATCATGGCTAAGGTGGCGTGGGCACTTAAAGAGAATGGAAAACAAGAGGATTCCCAATGAGAAACACGAAAGGGAGATGCGAAGGAAACGACCAAGAGGAAGCACCGAGGGACAGATGGCTGGAAGGTGTGGAGGAGTGTGTTGAAAAAAGAGGCGAGGACTGGGCCAGAGTGAATACAGAAAGATGGTGGGAAAACGGGACTAGATGGTGAAGCTTGAGTTCCAAACTGTTCAAGATGATGGTGATAATGATGAAGATGATGATGATGAACTTACAATTTCAATGTAGCCTACGTTACTTTTAGCCTGTTTGGTTATCAATTACAGCGTAAGTTTAGCTGCTCTGATTGTACGGTATTTAGTTTACTCAGGTAATTAATTGATCGTGTAATATGGGAAACTGTGTTTAATGGTTCTTGTCGTCGACGCAACCTTTCAGCAAGTCACATATAGCGCCCTCGCAGACCGCTGTCAATCTGCTAAATTCTTGCGACTGGTACACGATGCTGCGCACACAGGACACGACGATAGTTTGACATGGTCTGCACATTGATATTATGTGACAGCTGTCGCAACCGTTTTCTTCAATTAAGGATGTGTAATAGGCTCACACCCAGCACCGCCAATCATTGAGTTCAGCTCTGTGTGTTTATTCTGGTTTGCGACATTATTCCTGCTCTGAGACGCGGGTAGCCCACCATCCGTTATAGTTGACACCTTAGAACGAAAATTTTGCTATAGGGCACTCACGTTATCTGGATGAAATATTTACAACAGTAATGCTCTTGATTGCACAGGACATCTGCACATTTGATAGTCAACGGTATTGGTTTTAAGGTTAGTTTAACCAATTTCCTGGCGAATAAGCCGTATGTTTCTACATCAACGTAAATCAGTTTTATCAGTTTTGTAGGATTTCTTGCCGGTACGGCGCACACTAAAGGTGGTCACGCAAGTTTTAATTTTTGCAATTGCTGAGGATATTGCGGGTCGGCGTCGACCATTGCACCTTGTCAAACGTAAACTACAATAGTTACTTGTGACAGAAATGAGTTAGTCTGCAACACGCCAGTCTACGTTCAAATTCATTATGCAACACTACCCCTTCCTTGTAATGAACATCTTTACGTTTAACATTAAGCATATTGGTATTCTGGCGAATCCAATACCAATTTCATGTTTTTTAAATTATTCAATTCACAAGTAATTTATTCCGACTATGTTATTACTTTCTCGCTGTAATAATAGTTATGGTAATTTTTTTATCAGGAATGCACCAGAAGATAGAACTAGAAATGTTGCGAAACCTGTAGTGCAGGTCTACAAGGACTTCAGTAAGTACAGCTACAGTGGATTAATTAGCTTTCATTTAGCTAAATGTTCATCAGTTTTTATTCCTTTTGACTTGATGGAGAGTTAACCAAAAGATTGCGAGCAGCGGACGCGTGTCATCTACCTTTGTGGTGTGCGGCGGGCTGCAGTGCAGGACGGCGTAGCAGGGCGTGCCCGCCCCCACACTAGGGCCCCCCAGCAGGGAGGCGGTCGCGCCCCCGTCGCCGTCCTCGTCATCGGCGTCGGGGTCCGCGTCTCGCTCACCGTCGACGTCCGCGTCACCGCCACCTCCGGTGTCACCGTCACCGTCGGCGTCGGCGTGGCAGCTGGTGCTGGTCTCCGGCTCGGCGGCGGACGGTATGGTGGCGAGGAAGCGCACCGTCAGCCGCCCTGGGGAGCCGGGCAGCGTCTCGCCGCCGCCCCCGCCCCCGCCGCCGGAGCCGACGCCAAAGACGCTGCCGAGCGCGGGGCACGAGTCCTCGTGCTGCACGGCCGCCTGGCGCGTCAGCCGCGGCTTCGGCCGGGCGCCACCCCCGACGCCGCCCCCGGCGGAGGCGTGCGCCGCTGCCGCCGGCGCTGCGAGACAGGTCAGATACTGGTTACGAGTATTGCACGAAGAGCCCTACCGACAGGACGCCCGGCAAGGCCACAGACACATATGGGCGCAAAATCTGACAGAAAAAAAAAGAAACAAGGTGGTTTATGAATTAACCGCAAGAGTTTCTTGAGAACCCCTATCCTACGAGTTCCTATGTTCCGTCTAAGAGGAACTGGCATTCTATCGGCCCCCAAGAAGTTGGCATTCTATCGGTCGGCGGCAACTGTAAATGCAAGCTGTCGTACTGTGTCATTTCGTCCCAGTAGCATCATAAACAACTACTGCCGAACATACAAGGTCCGATAGGGAGGCGTAACACTTTTCAAATCATTCTAACACATGTATTTTTAAAAAATAAATTTCAATTTTTAAATTTCTCAAAGATTAAAAATACAACGCGATTTAATAAACATAAAGCACAAACAAGAATGCATTGCAAATCAGGTGCGAAAAATGACATCATCTAAGTGGCGGCCATTCTTGTCCAGGCATCGTTGCAGGCAAGTAGAAATGCCGTCCATACATATTTCACGCGTAGCAGGGGGAATTTCTCGAGTAATGACATCCTAAAAAATTTCGAGTCCGTGGTTTTTCAATGTAAAGCCGAGATTACAGGTAGTCCCGTAAGAAATAATGGCACGGAGGAATATCTGGATATGGAGGAGGCCGCCCCACATCCCCAAACAAAAAAATGAGGCGAACTGGAAAGTGTCTCTGTAGAAAATGGAAAGTAGCCCCAACCTTCTGTAACCAAAAATTATTGAGGCCAATCTGATATCACCTAAGTTCTGGCATTACAATTTCTTGCGACGTCTTTCGAAGTGAGACTGTGGCACTAACAGTGTGTCCATTTTCCCAAGAAAAGTAGGGTCCAATGGCGCCAAATCGGGTTAATCCAGACTGTACAGTTATTTTAACACTGTGTAGGGGTTTCTCGTGGAGTTTCCGTGCTTATTTTCCGACCAGTACGGGCAATTTTGTTTATTAACAGCCTCCGATAAATGAAAATACTGTGATTTTTCAAGGTTTCCAGCATTCTTTCTGTAAACATACGCCGCCGTACATGGCCACTTTGCTTCGGTAGTTGAAACACCATGATTTTAAAAGGATGAAAGTGGAGGTCAAAGTGCAAAATGCGACGAACTGACCTGTCTGTCGCAAAGCGCGAACATGTCGCACCGCTTAACGCCGAGGTCTGGTCTCTACAGCTTGTCGAACTTTCTCAATGTTTTCTGCTATTCTAACTGCCCGAACACCTCCCCGAATTGTTCCAGGTCTCACCGTTCCTCCAGTTCTGAAGATGTTGAACCACTTCATTATTGTTGGATGAATGGGACAGCACCTCGTCTACCAACACTGAACTGATCGCGGAATCTTCGCTGCGTCTGCACTGCCGAATGACCGGTTGCAACAAAGGTGTCGCAAAGAAAGACGCGTTGTTCAATTGACCAAGGCTTTATGGCTGCTGAAATGGCAACTAATAATGAACGTACATCTACCATTGCGCATGCGCTGGTTCCCCACAACTGAAGTTATGGGCGACTCTCAAACGTAACACATCCGTACCCGACCCTATACTTCTGCCGCTAACGTGGTTTGTGTTGAAACAGTACGCGTGCATCAGACAACTGCCAAGTACACAGCACGTTCATTTTCAGTAATGGAGTTCTTGCTGTTACTTCGCTACAGATCGGCGAGCAATGGATAAAGTAATTATGTTATTTGCCCGAAGGCTTCCGATTTTTACTGATTTCTGCCGACTGAGGCCTAGAGCAAAAGGCGAAGGTGCCTGAAGTAAGCAAAGAATGTGGAGAGGTTATGTAATTTATTTATCCCTCTATCCATTGTTATTCCTGCTCTGAACCTTCGGTTAGTACGAACTGCTATATAAATAAATGCAGAATTCAAGAGGAAGCCTTCTGTGGCTGATTAATAATGTTAGGGGAGTTGTCAATCGCTGTGCCTACGGCCAGATGCGTCCTTTCCATCTGGAAATTAGTGAAACACTCATGTAAACAAATATGTACTCTGCCGTCGGTTTTTGGCATGGGCGTTCGCTAAAATTATTCGAAAAGAGGGCGAGATTCAGAACTTATAAGTTCTGATTTTGGTGTCTTACTCAAGAACTAAATTTCACAAGTAGAACACAAAAGTTATTACATCTCAAAAGACTGAAAGTTACCTACTTAGTGTTTTTAAGGTGCGAGGGCTGATCAACAATGATTAAGACTGTTTTTATCCTATAGTTTCCGTCTTAGTTTCCTATCTGTACCATGTATATTTGAACAGAGTGTCTTTTTTTTTTTATTTATCGTGTCCATAGGGGACAAAACTCTCGTATCTGTAGGTTGGTACTAATCCTATAATTTACAGACGCTCTTTGCAGTGTTTGCTGTATGAACCTCCGTGTCCGGTTGTTGATCACATTTAGCTTTTACTTTATTTATTAATTTTGTTTTTTGAGTCGTCAATCTTCGACCTGGTTTACGCGGCCTGCTATGAATTCCTCTGCTGTGCCAACCTTTCCATCTCAGTGTTGCACTTGCAATCTACATCCTCAGTTATTTGCTGGATGTACCCCAATCTCTGACTTCCTCTACAGTTTTCATCCTCTACAGCTCCCTCTGGCACCATGGAAGTTATTCCTTGGTATCTTAAGACATGACCTGTCATTCTACCTCTTCTTCTTGTCAGTGTTTTCCATGTACTCCTTTCCTCGCCGATTCTGCGGAGCTAATTTTAAAACATTCAGCTCTAGAACCACATCTGAAATGTTTCTATTTTCTTCTGTTCTGCGCTGCAAATGTACATTCTCAGAAATTTCTTCCTCAAACTAAGACCTATGTTTGTTATTAGTAGTCTTCTTTTGGTCAAGAATGCCCTCTTTGCGAGTGCTAGTCTGCTTTTTATGTCCTACTTGCTCTGCCCGTCTTACGTTAGTTTGCTGCCTAGGTAGCAGAATTCCTGATCTTCATCTACTTCGTGATTACCAATTATGATGTTAAACCACACACCCACTAAAACTTACGAAAAGTTGCAGAAAGTGTACGGTGAATAGGCACTACCTCGTGCAACAGTGTTTAGGTGCTTCAAGGACTTCAAAGACTTGTGAGTGTTAAGCAAGGTAGGCTTGGTGTTCTGGCTTCTTCTGGGATCAGCATCAATACACCACCTGTGATTGTCCGTGAGGGTCGGCGGATAAGTTTACGTAACCTCGGTAATTTCTGAGAGTTTCATAAGGCAGAATCTTTACGATTATACATGATCACCTCCACATGACCCAATGTTTGTACCCGTTATGTACCACATCTGTTGACTCTCGAACAAAAATCTGTGCGAATGGAGACAAGCTGTAAGGTGCTGCATCTCTTTGCTGATGGGGAGGATGCATTTCTGGAATCGATTATAACTGGTGACGAGTCATGAGTGCAGTCTTATGATCCTGCAAGGAAAAGGAACTAGCACAGTATAGAAATCGCCGGGTTCTTTAACACCAAAAAAGGCGTAAGTATTTCATCTGCAGGGAAAGTGATGGTGGTCACATTTTTTGACTGTCACGGAATGATTTACCAGCATGCAGTTCACCCTCACACTACTGTTACAGCAGCATACTACAGGTCAGTACTGACTAAACTGAAGAAGCACATTGCTAGGAAACGACCTGAACTTTCTCAGAATGGGTGGCGACTTCATCATGATAACGTGCGGCCTCCCGTTGCAAATCAGGTCGTGCAGTTTCTGACTCAATTCAACATTACCTGTGTATCACATAGCCTTATGGCCACGATTGTGCCCCCTGTTTTTTTTTTTTTTTTTTTTTTTTTTTTTTTTTTTTTTTTTTTTTTTTGTTATTTCACATCGTTTAAGTTAAAGCAGGCAACACATGGTCTTTGATTAGTAATCAAAACCTCCTCGATCCCTGTTTCGAAACCCGCCACCGCTTAAAGTCACTCTCGTTCTGTCAATGGCCTTGTCAAAAGGGCGGTGGAGTGGACAGAGGTTCAGGGCATTCTCTTGTTCTTGGAGTGGGAAGCTGCCCCTAAAGGCGAAAGAATCAGCAATGATCAAAGGCATGAAGATGTAGAAAGCAATGGAAACAACTGCATTAAAGACGCATGACGTGTATCCACAGGACATGCAGCCTGTAATTGAAAAGGTGTCATGATGATCCCTCCATTGGCAAAATATTCCGGAATAATACCCCATTCGGGTCTCCGGGAGGGGACTGCCAAGGGGAAAGTGACCGTGAGAAAAAGAGTGAATAACCAACGAAAAGTTAGCGTTCTACGAGTCGGGGCGTGGAATGTCAGAAGCATGAACGTGGTAGGGAAGCTAGAAAATCTGAAAAGGGAAATGCAACGGCTCAATCTAGATATAGTAGGGGTCAGTGAAGTGAAACCGAAAGAAGACAAGGATTTCTGATTTCTGGTCAGGTGAGTATAGGGTAATATCAACAGCAGCAGAAAATAGTATAACGGGAGTGGGATTCGTTATGACTAGGAAGGTAGGGCAGAGAGTGTGTTTACTGTTAGCAGTTCAGTGATAGTGTTGTTGTTATCAGAATCGACAGCAAAGCAACACCGACAAAGATAGTTCCCAAGTATACATGCTGACCTCGCAAGCCGAAGATGAAGAGACAGAGAAAATATATGCAAAGGAAGATGAAAATCTAATAGTCATAGGGGACTGGAATGCAGTTGTGGGTGAAAAAGTAAAAGAAAGGGTTACAGGAGAATACGGGCTTGGGACAAGGAATGAGAGAGAAGAAAGTCTAATTGAACTCTGCAATAAATTTCAGCTCGTAATAGCAAATACTCTGTTCAATAATAGCAAGAGGAGAAGGCGTACATGGAAAAGGCCGGGTGACACGGGAAGATATCAATTAGATTACATCATCGTCAGACAGAGTTTCCGAAATCAAATATCGGGTTGTAAGGAGTACTCAGGAGCAGATATAGACTCAGATCACAATGTAGTAGTGATGAAGAGTAGGCTAAGTTTAAGAGATTAACAAGGATGAATCAGTACGCAAAGAAGTGGGATACGGAAGTACTAAGGAATCACGAAATACGCTTGAAGTATACAGCAATAAGGACTAGCTCAGTAAGCAGCGCTGTTGAAGAGGAATGGCCATCTCTAAAAAGGGCAATCACAGATGCTGGAAAGAAAAACATAGGTACAAAGAAAGTAACTGCGAAGAAACCACGGATAACAGAAGAAATACTTCAGCTGATCGAAGAAAGAAGGACGTACAAAAATGTTCAGGGAAACCGAGGAACTCCGTAGTACAAGTCGCTGAAGAGCAAAATAAATAGGAAGTGCACGGCAGCTAAAACGAAATGGCTGCATGAAAAATGTGAAGAAATCGAAAAAGAAATATGCTGAAGACAGACTCAGCATATAGAAAAATCAAAATAACCTTCGGCGAAATTAATAGCAAGGGTTGATAGCATTAAGAATGCAGTGGGAATGCAGAGGAGAGAGCGGAGAGGTGGACAGGGTACATTGGAGGCCTCTGCGAGGGGGAAGATTTGTCTGATGTGGTAGAAGAAGGAAAAGGGGTCGATTTAGAAAAGATAGGGGATCCAGTACTGGAATCAGAATTTAAGAGATCTTTGGGGGACTTAAGATCAAATAAAGCAGAAAGGATAGATAAAATTCCATCAGATATCTAAAATCATTGGAGGAAGTGGCAACAAAGCGATTATTCACGTTGATGGGTAGAGTGTGCGTCTCGTAATACACTGCCTGACTTTCAGAAAAATATCTTCCACACAATTCCGAATAATACAAGAGCAGACAGTGCGAGAATTATCTCTTAATCAGCTTAATAGCTCATGCATCAAAGTTACTTACAAGAATAATATGCAGAAGAATGGGAAATAAAATTGAAGATGTGTTAGATGACGATAAGTTTGGCTTTAGGAAAGGTAAAGGCACGAGAGGGGCTGATAATGGAAGCAAGACTAAAGAAAAATCAAGACACGTTCATAAGATCTGTCGACCTGGAAGAAGCATTCGACAATGTCAAATGGTGCAAGATGTTCGAAATTCTCAGAAAAATAGGAGTAAGCTGTGGGAAGACACGGGTTCAAATGGTTCAAATGGCTCTGAGCACTATGGGACTCAACTGCTGTGGTCATCAGTCTCCTAGAACTTAGAACTACTTAAACTTAACTAACCTAAGGACATCACACACATCCATGCCCGAGGCAGGATTCGAACCTGCGACCGTAGCAGTCGCACGGTTCCGGACTGCGCGCCTAGAACCGCGAGACCACCGCGGCCGGCGAGAGACGGGTAATTTAGAATATGTACAAGAGCCAAGAGGGAATAATAAGAGTGGACGACCAAGAAGGAAGTTCTCGGATTAAAAAGGGTGTAAGACAGGGATGTAATCTTTCGGCCCTACTATTCAATCTGTACGTCGAATAAGCAACGCTGGAAATAAAAAAAAAGGTTCATGAGTGGAATTAAAATTCAAGGTGAAAGTATATCAATAATACGATTCGCTGATGACATTGCCATCCTCAGTGAAAGTGAAGAAGAA
Source organism: Schistocerca serialis cubense (assembly GCF_023864345.2). Lineage (NCBI taxonomy): Eukaryota > Metazoa > Arthropoda > Insecta > Orthoptera > Acrididae > Schistocerca > Schistocerca serialis. Next base: position 423,407,718 of record NC_064644.1, read on the forward strand.
TTATATTATCTGCTGAACGGAATGAAGAATATAATGAGTACAGAATTTGGATTCAGAGTAAATCGAAGAAAGACGAAAGTAATGAGAAATAGCAGAAATCAAACAGCGACGAACTTAACATTAGGGTTGATGGTCACGAAATAGGTGAAGTTAAGGAATGCTGCTACCTCGGAAGCAAAATGAACAATGGTGGAGGAGCAAGGAGGACGTCAAAAGCATGCTAGCAATGGAAAAAAAGGCATTCCTGCCCAAGAGAAGTCTATTAGAATCAAACGTAGGCCTTGATTTGAGGAAGAAATTTATGAGAATGTACGGCTGGAGTAGAGCATTGTATGGTAGTGAAACATGGACTGTGGAAAAACCGGAACAGAAGAGAATCTAGATAGACGAATGTTGAAAATTAGGTGGACCGATAAGATAAGGAATGAGGAAGTTCTGTGCAGAGTCGGAGAGGAAAGGAGTATGTGGGAAACACTGATAAGAAGAAGCGACAGGATGATAGGACATCTGTTAAGGCATCAATGAATGACTTCCATGGTACTAGAGGGAGCTGTAGAGGAAGACAGAGACTGGAATACACACAGCAGTTGATTGAGGACGTAGGTTGCAAGAGCTTCTCTGAGATGTAAAGGTTGGTACAGGAGAGGAATTCGTGACGGGCTGCATCAAAGCAGTCAGAAGAAGACAGATGACCAAAAAGAAAAAAAAGAGGTAAGGCTTCGCGGCATTCGATTGAGAACTCTGAAGCAGTGCTCAAAAAAAGCGATTTTCAAGGAACTGTCAAAGAAAGGAATGCACCATCTGTTCGCGGACTGACATAGAAGCTAGAGGAAGTATATTCAAGTAAGAGGGGATTACTTTGAAAAAGATAATGTAAACATTGAAACTGAGTAATAAACTTCTGTGAAAAAAATCAGTCTCAGTGTTTGTCCATCAGCGCTCGTATGCTACTTTGGTACCTAAAAGATACGCTTATTTCAATAGTATATGCAAAGTATTTCTTTTTATGTTATTGAAATGAATATGGTGCCATCTTTTTGATTCAACCGTTTGGAATTACACCGTCATATGATTAAATCCAGAGTGTCCAACAATTTATGATATAAAGCAACAAAACATTAACAAATATAATTTATTTATACTCCCATAATATTACGTTGGAAGCAAAAATTAAAAATCTTAAATGGGAAAAAGACTGAGAAATCTTGCTGAATATGAACAAAAATGGCCACATTAATACCCCTCGCCGGCTGGTGTGGCCGAGCGGTTCTAGGCGCTACAGTCTGGAACCGCGCGACCGCTACGGTCGTAGGTTCGAATCCTGCCTCGGGCATGGATGTGTGTGATGTCCTTAGGTTAGTTAGGTTTAAGTAGTTCTAAGTTCTAGGGGACTGATGACCTTAGAAGTTAAGTCCCATAGTGCTCAAAGCCATTTGAACCATTTTTTGAATACCCCTCGAAGTGGAGAAACAGGGGATAAACTTTATGTAGTAGACATGAACCTTCAGCTGCTTTTATAAGTCTTATTTTATTTGTATCGATTTCAGTGTTACTTTACACCATAGCGAGGTCCCTGTACAATACTAGGTCATCAAAACGATATAGTATAATTTGCTGGCCCATATGGCGATGACGATGACGAATGCAATAAGGCAACGGCAATTGCAGACAGAAATTTCTCTCTGTATTCAGAACCGGGACTCATCTGAGACGGCGATGTGGTGTCAGCCCTGTTTTCATTGCTGTCTCTGGAGGCGCCAGTGTCAGCTTGCCTTTCTCTGTTGACACGTCAAAGGACGTTGCAACAATGATCGCCGTGATGACAATCTGTGGTGCTGCAGACGGCGTTGCACTGTCTATATGGATACTTGTCTTGCTGCAAACATACATTTCCTGACTCAAGGTACGAGACGAGGTGAACGAGCCCGCCTTATTGGACGGACAATACGTCTACTTCTCTGTCGCAAGTCGCGTGGGAGCTGAGATACTGCAGGTTGTAACAGACGTGGGAACTCGATGAACGTGAGAAAGCAATATCGCAAAGCGATAAACTGCAGTCTCAATAGGCCACGCTCCTGTCGCTGTTGAATTTCGTCACATGCTGATAGAATTTCTAAGTGTTACATGAGGCGTAACTAGGGACAAAAAAATAGTTGTATTTTATAGTGAAATTCGGTGTTAGTTTTTGGTCCTATTCAATGTTATTCCTTGGCATATTCGTGGCTGTTTTTGGAAATTAGTTAACACTTTTCCAAATTCGTCATTATTTATTTGCCAAATTCAGTGTATTTTTTGTGATATTCAGAATAATTTTTTTGGCGAATTCGGTGTCTTTTTTCCACATTCGGTATCATTTTATGCCAAAGTAGATGTTGTTTTGCCAAATACAAGATAATTTTTTTTGCCAAATTCGATGTTAGTTTTTACCAAATTTAGTATTATTTTTACCCCATCTAGAGTTATTTATTTCCCAAATTTTGTGTTACTTTCCCGCTAAGTTCGTTCTTATTTTTACCCAATTCGGTGGTATTCTTTTTCCAATTTCGGAGGAATTTTTTGTCACATTTGGTATTATTTTCGTGCCAAATTCGGTGTTTCTTTTTCGTCGAACTCGATGGTTTTCTTGCCAAATTCTGTTTTATAGCCGAATTCGGTTTTATTTTTATCCAAATTCGGCGTTTTTTGTTGAACTCTATGTTATTTTTTACCAAATTCGGTGTTATTTTTTTGCCAAAGTCGGTACCTATTTGACAAATTTTATGTTTTTTGACAAATTCGAAGTTTTTGCTAAATTTAATGCTTATTTTTCCAAGTTCAATGTTCTTTGGGAAAACTCAGTATTCTTTGCTACTTCGATATTGTTTTTTTTGCAAAATTTCGTTTTATTTTTGCTCATTTCGTGCTCTTTTCGTTGGCACATAGAAGTTCGTTACGCAGCAAATGAACTGAAGATTATAAACGGACCTCATCCTTTAGGAGATTAGAAGGCAAAATGCAATTATAACATTCAATATAGTTACGAATATTAGTAAACTATTATCCTCAGATTTATAACAATTTTATATGACAAAATGACATAAATCGAGATCTTTCGTAAAAAAATCGTAGTTTTCGCGTCATTTCGCTAAAAAACGCTAATTTCACGTTATTTTCCGCGCTGTGGTTTGCGCGAAATTATCCTGTCCCTAGGCACAACACGCTCTTCTCGTAAACAACCAATAATTGACTGAGATATCTGAATGAGAAACCAATTATGCAGGCTTTCCTTACTTATAGAATGTAGATGGCGTTACTTCTAGCTACTTTATGCGGCAGCGCTGAGGTGCTAATCATTTTCATACTGAACCATGTACTACACTTCGTGGCTACTCCAATAACGTATCTTGAGATTGTAAAGTTCTGCAAATAGTATATTAGTGTTTTTTACTGTATTGGCATCACTTTTATGTAAAACTTTATATTTTAAGTGATACGTACAACAGACCATGTCGAAAACAAGATGAACCTTGACAAAGTAGAAAAATACTAGGAAGATCTGGAAATCAGACTGTTAAAAAAGTTCACAAGAATAACATAATAATCGTGTTGGGAGACTTCAGCACCCAACTGGGTAACGAGAAATCATTCCGAAAAGTTATCAGAAACTATCCAGCTCATAAGAGAGCAAACACAAGTAACTCGAGATTAGTATCACCATACCCAAACTTGGGAAAGTTTGAAACTGGTCATGTCACCTTCTCCAGATATAATTTTTAAGAAATCAAGAACATTACAGTCAACAGAGAAATGGAAGTTGATTCAGATAACTATCCAACTGAGATCCACACGAAATTTTTCCAAAACATAAAATCATGAAATAAACAGTACGACTAAGAGAGTTAATAACAAAACTTTGAAGAAAAGAGAATGTGACTTTCAAAAGATGCTGAAGGAAGTGATAGTGATGTCAACAGCTGTACAGAAACAATTTTACATGTTGCATTTCAAATATGTCCAGAGAACAAGCATAGAAAGCAAAGATGGTGGAATAATAAACGTGAAGAAGCAGATAAAGAAAGAAATTTTAGAACAACTAGTATAGTAGGAAAACAAGCAGTAATTGGGAAATCTGTCAGTTTGAGAAGAAGCGAGCAGGTAAAATTATTAGAGTACAAAAAAGGTGCTTTGAAAAGGAGCAACTTGAAACTATAGAGGAACACTTAAAATAATGTTGTAAAAGATACTGCTGCAAATCGTTCATGAAATCTGTGTCTGGGTACATTCCGTAATCGCTATGCTTCAGGAAAGTAAATGGAAAACTTGCCCTTAACGATGAAGAAAAGTGTAAGCTTCTTGCAGCACGTTTTGAGAAGCTATTGAACTGTGAAAAACCGACCAAACGCCTAGGATTCAATGATAATATGTCACCTGAAAATTCGAAAATCTTCAACCAACGATATCGTTAACAATTGCTACGACACGACATATCCCCAGGGTGTAGGACAGTTCCACAGCAAAAATTCTAAAATGCAGTGGACATCTAGAGGCCTGGGACACTGAAATACGAGTAATCCCATAAAACTGGAAGGATGCATTAAGTTGTTGGAAGTCCCCTGCAGAAATGCTGAGCCACGCTGCCTCTATAACTGTACATAATTGCGAAAGTGTTGCCGGTGCAGAATTTTGTGCTCAAGCCGACCTCTCGATTATAACCCGTAAATGATCGATGGGATTCATGTCGGGCGGTCTGGGTGCCCAAACCATTCGCTTGAATGTTGTTCAAACCAGTCGCGAACAATTGTGTCCCAGTGGCATGGTGCATTATCACCTATTGAAATTTCATCGTTGTTTAGGGACATGAAGTCCATGAATGGCTACAAATGGTCTTCAAGCAACCGAACACAACCATTTCCAATCAATGGTCGATTCTATTGGACCAGAGAACCCAGTCCATTACATGTTCATACAGCCCACATTATTATGCAGCCACCACCAGCTTGCACAGTGCCTTTTTGATAACTTAGGTCAACGACTTCGTGAGGTTTGCGCCACACTCGAACCCTATCATCAGCTCTTACCAGCTTAAGTCGGGGCTCATCGACCTCGATATGGTTTTTCAGTCGTCTGGGGTGCAACTGATATGGTCACGAACCCAGGACAGGCATTGCAGGCGATGTCGTGCTGTTAGCAAACGCACTCGCGTCGGTCTTCTGCTGCCATAGCCCATTAACGCCAAATTTCGCCGCACTGTTCTAACGAATACGTTCGTCGTAAGTCCCACGTTGATTTCCGCGGTTATTTATCTCAGTGTTGCTTGCGTGTTAGCACTGACAACTCTACGCAAACGCCACTGTGTTGTCCATGGTGAGAAGTAATGCCTAAAATTGGGTATTCTCGGCGCACACTTGACACTGTGGGTATCGGAATACTGAATTCCGTAACGATTTCCGAAATGGAATGTCCAACGCCTATAGCTGCAACTACCATTCCGCGTTCAGAGTCTCGTAATTCCCGTCGTGCGGTCATAATCACGTTTGAAAACTTTTCCCATGAATCACCTGAATACAAATGACAGCTCCGCCAATGCACTGCCCTTTTATACCTTGTGTACGCGATATTATCGCCCTCTGCATATGTGCATATTGTGATCCCATGACTTTTATCATCTAAGTGTAGCTTAAAGATTGAACAAAGCAAACAAACATTTCACGTGGTCTATTGCGTAGTATTGGAGTAATAGGTTAGGTTAGGTTAGTGTTGTTTAACGTCCCGTCGACAACGAGGTCATTAGAGACGGAGCGCAAGCTCGGGTTAGGGAAGGACGGGGAAGGAAATCGGCCGTGCCCTTTCAAAGGAACCATCCCGGCATTTGGCTGAAACGATTTACGGAAATCACGGAAAACCTAAATCAGGATGGCTGGAGACGGGATTGAACCGTCGTCCTCCCGAATGCGAGTCCAGTGTGCTATCCACTGCGCCACCTCGCTCGGTTGGAGTAATATTTGAAGTGATTACAACAGTCATTAGCTGGAAAATAACTTTAATCAGCCATACCATTTAACAGTCTTAAAATAAATGTTTAAATTTTGGTTAGCAGAAAATGTTCAAATGTGTATGAAATCTTACGGGAATTAACTGCTAAGGTCATCTGTTCCTAAGCTTACACACTACTTAACCTAAATTTTCCTAAGGACAAACACATACATCCATGCCCGAGGGAGGACTCGAACCTCCGGCGCGACCAGCCGCACAGTTTGGTTAGCATTCTAGGTTTTACATGTTACAAGACTATGTTAATTCATGTACGCATTTGCTAATAGAGCACCTTTATAAAGAAAGTAGGCTGCAGATTAATTTCCGTGATCATTTTTTAAGCTTGTTTATACAGAACCATACAGATTATACTCTTAGTCCTTAAAGTGAGGAAGTGTTTCATTTAGTTATTTTTGTTAAATGGTGTCCTACACTTAAGAGGAAATTTAATACTGTAATGGAGACTTGAATCCATGAAAAAATTCACATGTAAATGTTAGTGAAGAAATTTAATTATAGTTTTGACATTTTGCACTCAAAGACTGGAATTTCCTTCCTTGCTACCATTTATGTCCGATTTAGTCTGTAAACCGTGCTATTTCCTTGCAACAGCTGTTTTGTGAGACCTAACGAAAAAGTTTTAAAGTCTACACTCCTTATAAACAGCTTGTACTGTAATCGGCGTAGGTAGAACACAGTTTCTGATCACTCGCACTGGCGGCCACACAGAGACCAGTGGACCAGTAGAACAAACAGGTGGCTCCTGCTAGCCATAAGCCAAGCCAAAGAGTGAAGTGAAAATCGCGTGTTCAGACAGCCCAGGAAGCGATCTGAATCGGAAATTATGTAAGTGATAATGAATTTTTAATATATCACGTTTTTAAATCGAACTAGAAGGTCTAAAATAGCTTCTCCTAGCCCCACACAAAACCTTAAAGCCATACGGTTCTCAAAATCCGTGATTTTGAATTTTTAATAGCTATGAAAATACGTGGGAAACTTGAAAAACGAGGAGCGCGTGCGGTACATAGTATTGATGCATGTCGCGGTACTTCCTAAATGATGCACGTATATATAGTTCACCTCCTTATCCACGTGCCCCCGTTTTTGGTAGCTATTAAAAATCCGCAATCACAAATTTGGGGGATTAAGAATCCGTATGGAGCGAGGAGAAATATTATACTTCTTAGTCCTATTTAAAAATGTAGTCTATTAGAAATTAATTGTTACTTAAGTAATTTTTTTGTGCTTTTTAGCGTTGTGTGTGTGAATTTTTCAATCGATTTCAAACATAGTGAGGGGATTATAACAGAGACATTTGGTAAATTTCAGGTTTATTTAAGTTTCTCTTTACCTGACTCCGTCAATATATTGCTTCTTCCTACGTATAATTCGGGAAAAGATCGTGAAGGTAAAAATTAGAGAGAATCAACATGACACGGAAGCTTACCAGCAAGCGTTCTTGCTGTAGACCACTTCTGACTGGAACAGGAAAAGGGAGAAATGACATTCGTGTAAAAAGCATCCGCTATCATACATCAGACAAGAAAGCTATGTAGAATGTTTCAAGTCTCTGGCTCATGGGAAAGTTTAAATATCAATTGCGAAATTTGTAGCGAACAGACAGACAGACAGACAAGAGAGCGAACTACGTAATAAAAACTTGCTAAAATGAATATATACCAGATTTGGTTTAAATTATTCCAGGCAGCCCTGAATTAAGCTTTTATATCACTCCTTTTCACTCCCACCATCAGCCGTAGAGGTGCTCGTACTCGTTTTATTTTTCCAGGTTGCAATTGGTACGTTTACACAGTTTGGTAGAAATTGCCTCAGACATAACAGTGGTGGACCAATAAATCGAATGGGTTGCCACAGTCCCTTTGTGCAGCATGTAATTTGCGCAAAGTGCGACTGTAGGGACTGCGACGCAACCTGCTACGCACAGCCATCGTGCAGGAAGTCCAAGCGGACAGGCGGTGCCCTACGTTATGCATCTTGCTCACCACGGTCCTCCGGATAGCCCTTCAGGGGTCCAAAAACCTGGTAATCCGCAGGAGCGAGATCAGGGCTGTATGAGGAATGCAGTACGATCTGAAATCTCGATCTCCTAATGTCGGCAGGAGTTGTAGCGGTGGCGTGAGGGCACGCGTTGTCGTAAAGGAGAACAACGACTCTTGACACAAGTCCTCTGCGACTTCTCCTTATTGCTGGCTTTAGCTCGTTATTTAACATGGCGCTGTACCGGCCACTGTCCAGTGTTTCACCCCTTTGCTGACGGTACTCCAAACTTGGCTTATTCGTATCCCAGAAGCGGGTGAAAAGGACCTTTCCGCAGAGGGCTCATATTTGAATTTCTTCTAGGCTGGAGAAGACGTGTGTCGCCATTCGGGAGACTGTCTTTCACTTTCTGTTTCATAGTGATGCACCCAGGTTTCGTCTCCTGTGACGTAGCGTGTCAAAAAAAAAAGTTCAAATGTGTGTGAAATCTAATGGGACTAAACTGCTAAGGTCATCAGTCCCTAAGCTTACACACTACTTACCCTAAATTATCCTAAGGACAAACACACACACCCATGCCGGAGGGAGGACTTGAACCTCCGCCGGGACCAACCGCACAGTCCATGACTGCAGCGCCTCAGACCACTCGGCTAATCCCGCGCGGCAGTAGCGTGTCAGAAAGTTGTGTACTTCAGTCTTGTATGACGCCATAAATGATGTGGCAACCTGAAAGCTCATCATCTTGTGTTTACCAGTGAGCATCGTGTACACAAAAGAGGGTACTTGAGAATCTCGCTAATACTGCTAGTATGAGCGGATCCAACACTGATATTCAGTTCTCTGGCTGAAACTTCGACAGAAATACGTCGGTTCTCACAAGTCATGGCGTTAGCGCGGCCTACATTCTCGTCTACATCTAAATCTACATGGATACTCTGCAAATCACATTTAAGTGCCTGGCAGAGGGTTCACCTTCACAATTCTCTATTATTACAATCTCGTATAGCGAGCGGAAATAACGAACATCTATACCTTTCCGTACGAGGTCTGATTTCCCTTATTTTATCGTGGTGATCGTTTCTCCCTATGTAGGTCGGTGTCAAAAAAATATTTTCTCATTCTAAGGAGAAAGTTAGTGATAGAAATTTCGTGAGAAGATTCCTTCGCAATGGTAAACGCCTTTCTTTTAATGATGTCCAACCCAAATCCTGTATCATTTCTGTGACACCCTCTCCCATATTTCACGATAATACAAAACGTGCTGTCCTTCTCTGAACTTTTTCGATGTACTCAGTCAGTCCTATGTGGTTAGGATCCCACACCGCGCACCAGTATTCTAAAAGAAGACGGATAAGCGTAGTTAGACAGTCTCCTTAGTAGATCTGTTACATTTTCCAAGTGTCCTACCAAAAAAAAAAAAAAAAAAAAAAACAGTCTTTGGTTAGTCTTCCCCACAACATTTTCTATGTGTTCCTTCCAGTTTAAGTTGTTCGTAACAACCGTGCTGAGACGACCAGAGCGTTGCTGATTTGAGACTGACGCAAGTCCACTTTTAAAGGCATCTACCCCCTCGTACACCCTTCTCTCACGATTGCAGGTATCTACAAACCTTTCCAACATCCGCCTATGGATTTGTCGAGGTTTTTACGCCATCCGAACATACAAACCGTATTACTGCTAGCTGTTTTCCTACGGTGCTGACAGCTAGGAACGCGGCCATTTTCTTTCAACTGCCTTTCCTATTCAGCTTGTCATGCCATCCGTCGGCGTATTTCGGAACGTTCTCAAAGGATGCATCTTCACTTCCCGAGCGTTTCAAATGCTTGACATGTTACATCTATATCTACATTTATACTCCGCAAGTCACCCAACGATGTGCGGCGGAGGACACTTTACGTGCCACTGTCATTACCTCCCTTTCCTGTTACAGTCGCGTATGGTTCGCGGGAAGAACGACTGCCGGAAAGCCTCCGTGCGCGCTCTAATCCCTCTAATTTTACATTCGTGATCTCGTCGGGAGGAATAAGTAGGGGGAAGCAATATATTCGATACCTCATTCAGAAACGCACCCTCTCGAAACCTGGATAGCAAGCTACACCGTGATGCAGAGCGCCTCTCTTGCAGAGTCTGCCACTTGAGTTTGCTAAACATCTCCGTAACGCTATCACGGTTACCAAATAACCCTGTGACGAAACGCGCCGCTCTTCTTTGGATCTTCTCTATCTCCTCTGTCAACCCGACCTGGTACGGATCCCACACTTATGAGCAATGCTCAAGTATAGGTCGAATGAGTGTTTTGTAAGCCACCTCCTTTTTTGATGGACTACATTTTCTGAGGACTCTCCGAATGAATCTCAACCAGGCACCCGCCTTACCGACAATTAATTTTATATGATCATTCCACTTCAAATCGTTCCGCACGCATACTCCCAGATATTTTACAGAAGTAACTGCTACCAGTGTTTGTTCCGCTATCATATAATCATACAAGAAAGGATCCTTCTTTCTATGTATTTGCAATACATTAAATTTGTCTATGTTAAGGGTCAGTTGCCACTTCCTGCACCAAGTGCCTATCCGCTGCAGATCTTCCTGCATTTCGCTGCAGTTTTCTAATGCTACAACTTCTCTGTATACATCTACATCTACGGTGCGTGGCGGAGGGTACCTCGTACCACAACTAGCATCTTCTCTCCCTGTTCCACTCCCAAACAGAACGAGGGAAAAATGACTGCCTATATGCCTTTGTACGAGCCCTAATCTCTCTTATCTTATCTTTGTGGTCTTTCCGCGAAATATAAGTTGGCGGCAGTAAAATTGTACTGCAGTCAGCCTCAAATGCTGGTTTTCTAAATTTTAACAGTAGTGATTCACGAAAAGAACGCCTTCTTTCCTCCAGAGACTCCCACCCGAGTTCCTGAAGCATTTCCGACGACGCCTTCCCGTACATCACTCGCTTGATGATCAAACCTACCAGTAACAAATCTAGCAGCCCGTCTCTGAATTGCTTCTATGTCCTCCCTCAATCCGACCTGATAGGGATCCCAAACGCTCGAGCAGTACTCAAAAATAGGTCGTATTAATGTTTCATAAGCGGTCCCCTTTACAGATGAACCACATCTTCCCAAAATTCTACCAATGAACTGAAGACGACTATCCGCCTTCCCCACAACTGCCATTACATGCTTGTCCCACTTCATATCGCTCTGCAATGTTACGCTCAAACATTTAATCGACGTGACTGTGTAAGGCGCTACACTACTAATGGAGTATTCAAACATTACGGGATTCTTAGTCCTATTCATTTGCATTAATTTACATTTAACTATATTTAGAGTTAGCTGCCATTCTTTACACCAATCACAAATCCTGTCCAAGTCATCTTGTATCCTCCTACAGTCACTCAACGACGACGTCTTCCCGTACAACACAGCATTATCAGCAAACAGCCGCGCATTGCTATACACCCTATCCAAAAGATCATTTATGTAGATAGAAAACAACAGCGGACCTACCACACTTCGCTGGGAAACTCCAGCATCATCCGCGAAAAGCCGCATGGCACTTCCGACACGATCTACTAGGTCATTTACATATATTGTGAAAAGCAATGGTCCCATAACACTCCCCTGGGGCACACGAGAGGTTACTTTAACGTCTGTAGACGTCTCTCCATTGAGAACAACATGCTGTGTTCTGTTTGCTAAAAACTCTTCAATCCAGCCACACAGCTGGTCTGGTATTCCGTAGGCTCTTACTTTGTTTATCAGGCGACAGTGCGGAACTGTATCGAACGCCTTCTGGAGTCAATGAAAATGGCATCTACCTGGGAGCCTGTATCTAATATTTTCTGGGTCTCGTGAACAAATAAAGCGAGTTGGGTCTCACACGATCGCTTTTTCCGGAATCCATGTTGATTCCTACAGAGTAGATTCTGGGTTTCCAGAAATGACATGATATGCGAGCAAAAAACATGTTCTAAAATTCTGCAACAGATAGATGTCAGAGATATAGGCCTATACAGGGTGTTACAAAAAGGTACGGCCAAACTTTCAGGAAACATTCCTCACACACAAAGAAAGAAAATATGTTATGTGGACATGTTTCCGGAAACGCTTACTTTCCATGTTAGAGCTCATTTTATTACTTCTCTTCAAATAACATTAATCATAGAATGGAAACACACAGCAACAGAACGTACCAGCGTGACTTCAAACACTTTGTTACAGGAAATGTCGAAAATGTCCTCCGTTAGCGAGGATATATGCATCCACCCTCCTTCGCATGGAATCCCTGATGATGCGCTGATGCAGCCCTGGAGAATGGCGTATTGTATCACAGCCGTCCACAATACGAGCACGAAGAGTCTCTACATTTGGTACCGGGGTTGCGTAGACAAGAGCTTTCAAATGCCCCCATAAATGAAAGTCAAGAGGGTTGAGGTCAGGAGAGCGTGGAGGCCATGGAATTGGTCCGCCTCTACCAATCCATCGGTCACCGAATCTGTTGTTGAGAGGCGTACGAACACTTGGACTGAAATGTGCAGGAGCTCCATCGTGCATGAACCACATGTTGTGTCGTAGCTGTAAAGGCGCATGTTCTAGCAGTACAGGTAGAGTATCTCGTATGAAATCATGATAACGTGCTCCATTGAGCGTAGGAGGAACAACATGGGGCCCAATCAAGGCATCACCAACAATGCCTGCCTAAACGTTCACAGAAAATCTGTGTTGATGACGTGATTGCACAATTGCGTGCGGATTCTCGTCAGCCCACACATGTTGATTGTGAAAATTTACAATTTGATCACGTTGGAATGAAGCCTCATCAGTAAAGAGAACATTTGCACCGAAATGAGGATTGACACATTGTCGGATGAACCATTCGCAGAAGTGTACCCGTGGAGGCCAATCAGCTGCTGATAGTACCTGCACACGCTGTACATGGTACGGAAACAACTGGTGCTCCCGTAGCGCTCTCCATACAGTGACGTGGTCAACGTTACCTTGTACAGCAGGAACTTCTCTGACGCTGACATTAGGGTTATCGTCAACTGCACGAAGAATTGCCTCGTCCATTGCAGGTCTTCTCCAGTCGCGAGTCATTGGCTGGAGTGTTCTGTGCTCTCTAAGACGCCGATCAATTGCTACGAACGTCTTCCTGTCGGGACACCTTCGTTCTGGAAATCTGTCTCTATACAAACGTACCGCGCCACGGCTATTGCCACGTGCTAATCCATACATCAAATGGGCATCTGCCAACTCCGCATTTGTAAACATTGCACTGACTGCAAAACCACGTTCGTGATGAATACTAACCTGTTGATGCTACGTACTGATGTTCTTGATGCTAGTGTTGTAGAGCAATGAGTCGCATGTCAACACAAGCACCGAAGTCAACATTACCTTCCTTCAAATGGGCCAACTGGTGGTGAATCGAGGAAGTACAGTACATATTGACGAAACTAAAAGGAGCTCTAACATGGAAATTAAGCGTTTCCGGACACATGTCCACATAACATTTTTTCTTTATTTGTGTGTGAGGAATGTTTCCTGAAATTTTGGCCGTACCTTTTTGTAACACCCTGTATATTGTGAAAAACAATGGTCCCATAACACTCCCCTGTGGTACGCCATAGGCTACGTTAACGTCTGTAGACGTCTCTCCATTGAGAACAACATGCTGTGATCTGTTTGCTAAAAACTCTTCAATCCAGCCATACAGCTGGTCTGATATTCCGTAGGCTCTTACTTTGTTTATCAGGCGACAGTGCGGAACTGTATTTAATACTAGTAGTTTGCTGTTACTTTTTGAATTGCCCTCGTAATAACTGACAAGAGGAAGAGTGTTAGACGCGGAGCGGCAGCGCCGTGACTTACAGGGCGCGACGATGGAGGCAGCCGCGGCCGCCGCCGCGGCCGCCACGGCCGCCGCCTGCGCGTGCCGCGCGTCGCTGGAGGCGCTGGAGCGCGACAGCTTCCAGGTGCTGGTGCTCGCCGTCGTCGCCGAGCCGGACGAGTCGTTGCGCGAGCTGGACAGGTTCGAGTCCTGCGACGTCTTGCGCGTCACCAGCCACGAGGAGGCGCGCCGCTTGGGGTCCAGCAGCCGCATCGGGATGCCGCAGTGGTGGTGCGGCGCCGCGTGCCGCCACGAGTCCGACCGCGAAGAGCTGCGAACGCCGAGAAAGCTGACGTCAGCGCGCACAGTAGCAGCAGCAGCAGCAGCAGCAGCGGTAGGCAAGCGTTCATGTTATAGCGCCACTACACTGAGCATTATAATCATTTTCGAAACCCCATAATTGCCCCCCAATTGCGACGTCTAAGTATGAAATTTGACTCAGTGGTGCCTACAGTCTTCGCCTGTAATAGTGCAAACGCGCGGCACCCTGCGACGTCACCCTCGGGTTCGGAGACGCTCCAAACAGCAGTACATCTACATCTACGTCTACATAAATACTCCGCAAACCACCATACGGTGCGTTGCGGAATGTACCTCGTAACACAACTACCTTCTTCTCTCCCTGTTCCACTCCCAAACAGAACGAGGGAAAAATGACTGCCTGTATGCCTCTGTGCGAGCCCTAATCTCTCTTATCTTTGTGGTCTTTCCGCGAAATATAAGTTGGCAGCAGTAATATTGTACTGCACTCAGCCTCAAATGCTGGTTCTCTAAAGTTCCTCAGTACCGATTCACGAAAAGAACGCCTCCTTTCCTCCAGAGACTCCCACCAGAGTTCCTAAAGCATTTGCGTAACACTCGCGTGATGATCAAACCTACCAGTAACAAATCTAGCAGCCCGCCTCTGAACTGCTTCTACGTCCTCCCGCAATCCGGCCTGATAGGGTCGATACATGCGAAAAAAGACCAAAGCTCGGAGGTTCATATGAGCTGTAAGGTCGCTTAATGATGTCACATTGGCACCAAATTTCATCACATATTGCCTAAGCCACCGTGGACATGTCATAAGAAGAGAAGGTCCTAACCGCCCATCCTAAAAAAATGGCTCTAAGCACAATGGGACTTAACACCCGAGGTAATCATTACCCTAGACTTAGAACTACTTAAACCTAACTATCCTAAGGACAGCATACACATCCATGCCCGAGGCAAGATTCGAACCTGCGACCATAGCAGCAGCGCGGTACCAGACTGAAGCGCCTAGAACCGCTCGGTCACAGCTTACCTACGTGTCACTATTTCTTTTGACATCTCTGCAATGGAGGCCAGAACCGTGACACTCAGCGTTGAAGTCACACGGTTTTCGTATGGCTGGTCGGGGAAAACATTTCAGACACACGTCCGCTCGAACTGACACGATATGACCTCAGGGGTGGCATAAAGAGCGTCAATTAAACCAAGCGTTTCCCTGGTGGGTTGATTCCCACCCATTTCGCGGTTAAAAACGACAGTTTGCAGTGCGATGAGTGACAGACAGATGTTCTTGACAACATTAGACACTGCTGACACCCTTTCTGTAATTCAACCCTCTCTAAAGACCTCGTGGGGCTGCAGCCTCAGTGAACGTCATCCGACCCCTTTGGAGTGTAGCGCGACCACGAAGTGGGTCATATGGCTCTGAGCACTATGAGACTTAACATCTGAGGTCATCAGTCCCCTAGAACTTAGAACTACTTAAGCCTAACTAACCTAAGGACATCACACACAGCTGGCAGACGTGGCCGAGCGGTTCTAGGCGCTTCAGTCTGGAACCGCGCGACCGTTACGGTCGCAGGTTCGAATCCTGCCTCGGGTATGGATGTGTGTGAGGTCCTTAGGTTAGTTAGGTTTAAGTAGTTCTAAGTTCTATGGGACTGATGACCTCAGATATTAAGCCCCATAGTGCTCAGAGTCATTTGAACCATCACACACATCTATGCGCGAGGCAGGATTCGAACCTGCGACCGGAGCAGTCGCGCGGTTCCAGACTGAAGCGCCCAGAACCTCTCGGTCACCGTGGCCGGTGCGCGACCACAGTTCTTGCTCTGGTATACAGGGTGGAACGCTAGGAACTGTTCAAAATCATTCTGAAGCAGCAACGGGTGTGTATGTGTTTTCGGCCCACCTGTATCGCACCCTCCTCTGGTATTATTATGCATGACTGCAACATCAGTTTGGCAACACCGACGCACTGATATTGTGCATGTTAGAAATTTCAGAAATTTTGGTCGCAAATCTGCGGGGTGGCTCCACTAGCTCCTGAAGGTTAGGCAACCGCCTCGAATTCCCTCTTGTTGCAGTTTTCCTACGTTTATACACTGCAGCAGCGGCCAGGCTGAATTGGTGTCGAAGTTTCTGACAGGTACGATCCCTATTCTGAATGTAAGGTCCGATCGGTCGCAAAATGGAAACCACCATGAAAATAAAAGATGTTTGATTTGCAACAGTTAGCTGCACTTCCAGCTATTTCTCTACATAGTCGCCGCTCCGATTTAGACATTTCTCGTAGCGTTGTACCAACTTCCCGACACCGTCGTCATAGAAGGAAGCCGCCTGTTCTTCTTGCCAATCCTCTACGATGGCCTACAGGTCGTTGTCTGTGCCAGAACGTTGTCCTCATAGCTAGTGGTTCATGTCAGCAGAGATGAAACTCAGGGAGAGTCTATTATGGGCTCTGTTGTGTGCGATTAAACACTTCCTATCGAAAGCGCTGCAGGAGCGTCTTCACTGCCCTTCCAGCGTGCGGCCGAGAATTGTCATGCAGAAGGAAACGTATGACAGTTATGTTTTGTGGGTTGCATGAATTCAGGCGAAATGTCACACCAGGCCCTCATACTTGGCGGGAGACACTATTGTTCTAAGCATCTTTACGTACTCACTGCGCACTCTGAACCGAAAAGAGCGACGTGACGCGATCGACACACATACTAGAGACACTGCCCAACACATCTGTGCAAAGCTTAATCGGATTGTCACTGTGGTTTCCATTCCGCGCCCCATCGGATCTCGCCTTATGAATAGCCCTCGTATATTATTAACATGCTCAATAAACGTGGTGGTGTGTCACCGAAGGTGATGCCAAACTGGGGGTCCTAGAGGGCCCTTTGCCGTTTTATTGATGCACATATTAATGTTGCACTGCCCAGTGATCCCGCCACAGGATGGCGGAAAACAGAAGGGTTGATTGGTTCAAATGGCTCTAAGCACTATGGGACTTAACATCTGAGGTCATTAGTCCCCTAGACATAGAACTACTTAAACCTAATTAAACTAAGAACATCACACACATCCATGCCCGAGGCAGGATTCGAACGTGCGACCGTAGCAGCCGCGTCAGAAGGGTTGATAAAGCATATAAGTACCCTTTGCTGATTCAGATCACGTTCAAACTTTTTGAATGGTTTTCAATGGTTCCTCGTGGTTCCAACCCGTACACTAGTGCAAAAATTATGGGCACGCTATAGTCCAAACGGGTGCGATCACATATAATTGAATGCAGCTACATAGCGTTCTTAGGAATGAATTAAAACGTCCGACGGCGTCAACAGTGTCAACCTTTGGTGTTATCGACCGCGACATGTGTGGGAACCAACGCCCCAGGAAAAGAGATGATTTCGTGGTTTCAAATGGTTCAAACGGCTCTGAGCACTATGGGACTTAATTTCTGAGATCACCAGTCCCCTAGAACTTAGAACTACTTAAACCTAACCAACCTAAGGACATCACACACTTCCATGCCCGAGGCAAGATTCGAACCTGCTACCGTAGCGGTCGCGAGGTTGCAGACTTTATCGCCTAGAACTGCTCGGCCACTCCGGCCGGCGTCATGGTTTCACTGATGCCCTTTATGCCACCCCCTTCCCCCTCTTGGTGCCTTTTCGAGTCGATTATGAGCGGCGGTGTGTCCGAAACGTTTTCCTCGGCCACCCATAACAAATCGTGTGATTTCAATTTCGGATGCGCGGTTCTGACCTGCATCGCAGAAACGTCAAAAGAGGGGTAAAATGACCGAGAGTGACATCACAGGGTGCCACGCTTTTTCACCATTACAGAGGACGTTGTAGGCACCTTTGAGCCATATTTCAAAGTTATGCGTCGCAAAGGGAGGCAATTACAGGATTTCGAAAAAGTGATCCTTTATTTGTCAGATTTTTGTCGGTTGGGATTAACTCCGTTTAAGTGAGGGTAGGGGAATGTCTCCAACTCGTGCACTGTCCATGGGAAAATTAGTTGTGATTCCTGGTGTGTCTTGACCGAGTAAAGCAATCAGATTCGTCGCAACTTGCAAGGGGTTGTAAACAGACTACTTACAAAATATAAGAATTAGACAGTGATAAAACACATGAGACGAAGGTCATCAACAAAATATTAATATACAGGGCTATTATAAATAACTTGTTCGTTTCCAAAGCCCAATATTTTCCAAAGTAATACATGTACACATGTGATAGAATCATGAATAGAACCATAAACTCACCAAGGTTGCATTTTACATTCTACAGATGTTCTGTGAGGTTACAGATGTACATGAAATACTGGCATTGCCAGAACTGTAGGCAAGGTTAAAAAGCATGTAGTTCACATTCGTATACCTTCTCTTCCTCCTCTTCACTTACATGGCTCGCCGTTGGCAATCGTACACCAAGATCTCAAAAGCTCCAAGTATGTCATTTTAAGGGATGACAGTTCATCCATCACTACAGCCCTCCTATTCAGGTCGTCATAAAGTTAAACAGAAGTCACAGTACCTTGGGCATCATCCTAAATGGTCGCATGGCCACTATTTCTGAACAAGATTAAAGACAGAATGGACTTTAGGCGATGACAAGGCAACTCATGGAGAAGTACAGAAGGCAACTCAGACTGTTCTACAACAATCTACCACTGAAACCCAGGCAATACACTGACAATGCCATTGGTAACACAGTCCCTTTTTGGCCGCTATCACTGATTACTGACATTTCACTGACTGGACTTTAGGCGGTGACAAGGCAACTCATGAAGTCCAACGGCAGTCACGTACGTTCCATACCTTCTGTAGCAACATGCTGTCAACGGTCATCACAGCAAAACGGATGCGTTCGCTGAGCTGATTACTGTTCTTGGCAGTTGGGTTACGTAAACACGGTCCCCAATGTACCCCTACACTAGAGCTTGCCAGGCATTAATACAAAATAACCATTACTACGAGAGTGCTTTGTTTGCGAGTGCTAGTATTCAATACGACGACAATATCCGTCTTATCTGGCGGCAGTTGACATTGGATAAAATTTTTAGTTATTGTAGAATTTAATACGAATAATCTGAATGTCTAAAATTGGCACTTGCGGTAGGTTCATCGATCAACAAAATAAAGTGACTCTGAAATTCTAGCCTTCCAGATAAGATCACGAAACATGAACATATATTTTGAATTCATCGCAGTCGGATTTCTATTAGTATTTCTTAAGTGCTTGAGCGATAAGAATCCGTAAATAATTCGCAGTTATAAATGAATTCGCACTGTCGATCCTTTTATGCATTTCACAGTTACGTTGCCCTAGAATGCATTCCGCATAACTACGGTCTCAGTGATAAGTTGAGCCGTTATCAGCGAGTAGAACGGAAATGGCTATAGCGGTGTTTGAACTAGGACGCAAACATCTCTGGAATGTAACTCGATCGACAATTAAAGTTATGGAAACCTAGGAAAAGGATGATTCGAAATAAAGTGATATGTTGTACCTCTAAAGGAAAATGTCACAAGACTTTAGAGGTCAGGTGCATTCTGGAGGGAGACGGCTCAAACCCGCTCCGGGCCATCCTAATTTAGGTTTTTCGTGTTTTCCCAAAATCGCTTCGGCACGGCCGAATTCCTTTCCCATCCTTCCCTAATACGATGGGACCGATGACCTCGCTGTTTGATCCCTTTCCCCAAAACAACCAACCAACCGCAAACCGCGCGGAACACTAGTTGCGTGTTCCCAAAGTTGAAAGAAGCCGAAACGGTTTAGCGTCGATAGCGACTTGCGCAACCGCGTGTCGTGCATGTACAGTGGCCGGAAGCGCAGTTTCGAAATTTGGTTTCGCAACCTAGTGTCATTGTGTAGCCTAGCCTTTACAGAGCCAACTGGAGTTCAGTAGTGTCGCGGACCAGGGTCCTTAGAAAAATAAGTTTTGGCAGTAAGCCCCCTACGATGCTAATGGCAGATACTGTGACGTCGTTAAGGAACAGCGTCTACCTCGGGAACAGTGCTGTAACATGTGGACTGCGCACTTATGAGATGTATTTGTGTTAGGTTTTAGGTTCTGCTAAAATAATGAAATGTAAATTGTTATTGTGCTAGTGCTAGAATTTTATTGCTACATCCTGTAACTTGGCTAACTTTTAAGCGGACGCTGCTGATTAAAAAAATGTAGACATGTATCGAATCGAAACACGCAAACGAAGCGTACAGTATAGTCTGTCTTTGCAGTTTTCCGTCAAAGTAAATGGTCGAAATGAGCATACAGTATTCAAAGTCGGCTCTGAGAACAGTTTTAACCTGTAAAAAAGATATATATAAGGTTCATTTTCGTTTTGTATTCGTGAAAAGGTTAAAAAACTTCAACTAATAGGTGGACACTGTCTTTTTCACTCAAAAAATTACGCAAGAGCCTAATCTGCAAAAAGCATTCGAATTATGACTGTAACTCCATCTTCTGTCTGGAGTATGGGACTACGGCTGGTCAATATCCAATGACTGGTATTTTTTATTGAGCATTTTAATTAGCTAATAT
Source organism: Schistocerca serialis cubense (assembly GCF_023864345.2). NCBI lineage: Eukaryota > Metazoa > Arthropoda > Insecta > Orthoptera > Acrididae > Schistocerca > Schistocerca serialis. The sequence continues at coordinate 423,428,427 of NC_064644.1, forward strand.
ATCTAAAATATCCTTCAGTATACTTGGATGACAACTGAATCTGCTGTCTACCTAAATACGCAAGGTCGACGCTGCAGATGAAGGATATCCGAGTTTTTCCTTTTGAAAATTGTAAATTTTCTGCGAAGCGACGCGCAAAATAATCAACTCGTCTAGGTCTTCTTTCATGGATCGAACTCGTTCTGACCTCAGTAACAATCTTCTGACTTGATAAGGTGATAATATTTTCCCCAATTCGATTAATTTCATGAGACACAGTTGTATTTTTATTATTTTAGTCATCGTACAGACGTCGTTACATCGACGACAACTGATTTTGAAAATCTCGCAGTTTCGTGCACTCGTTTTTCAGTTGAGCATTTTTCCGTTACAATGCCTCTGTCGAATTCTGTACTCTGACTTGAATCGTTAAAAATAACTTCATCTGTAAATATACACTCTCCTTCATTGGTGAAAGCTTTTCTAAAGTCTCTGTGCTTGTTGTATCTCACATTTGTCCTTTCTTGTGTTGGACGTGGTGTGCCATCACTGGCGCTACTAATACAAGGCAAATAACACGATGGAAATGAGTCATTCTCTTAAACTCTTGTTTCGCCGGTAGATTTAGCAGCTCCGCACAGAAGTCTCCAACATAATCATTTTTTTTGAAATGACGAGAACGTGTTCTAGGAAGTACAGTATTCACAACGTATTTTCTACAGCATTTCGACAGTTAAATGTTTTGTACCCATACGTCGCGAAGGAAAGCAAGAAGCAGTATTTTAATTGATTTAATGTTGCAATTGTGAGTACTACAGCCAACAACAGCACAACCTGGCATTCTTTGGCCACTCTCTAAACTCTTTCATTTCTAAATCGCTCATTACACAAAAGTAATGAAGCGAAAACACCACTCACGAAATGACACAGGCAGCATACACCAAGGTGACAAAAGTCATGGGATAGCAACGTGAGCATATACAAATGGCTGTAGTGTTGCGCACATAAGGTAGAAAAGGGCAGTGCGTTAGCAGAGTTGTCACTTGTACTCGAGTGATTCATGTGAAAATGTTTCCGACGTGATCATGGCCGCAAGACGGGAATGAACATACTTTGCATGCGGAATGCTAGTTGGTGCTAGATGCATTGGACATTCCGTTTCGGAAATCGTTAGGGCATTCAATATCCTGAGATTCACAGTGCTTAGAATAGGAAATTTCAGGCATTACCTGTCACCACGGAGAACGCAGTGGCCCACGACCTTCACTTAACGACCGAAAGCAGCAGCATTTGCGTGGAGTTGTCAGTGCTATTAGAAAAGCAACGCTGCGTGAAATAACCGCAGAAATCAATACGACGATCGTATCCATTAGGACAGTGAGGCGAAATTTGGCGTTAGTGGACTATACCAGCGGACAACAGACGCGAGTGCCTTTGCTACCAGCACGACACCGTCTGCAACGCCTGTCCTGGGCTCGCGACCATATCGGTTGGAACCTAGACGACTGGAAAGCCGTTACCTGGTCAGATGAGTCCCGAGTTCAGTAGGGTTCGATTGTGGTGCAGATCCCACGAAGCCATGGATGCAAGTTGTCAACAAGGCACTGCGCAAACTGGTGGTCGCTTCATAATGGTGTGGGCTGTGTTTACATGGAATGGACTACGTGCTCTGGTCCAAATGAACTGATCATTGTATGGAAATGGTTATGTTCCGCTACTTGGACTTCATGTTCCCAAAAAACCATGGAATTTTTATGGATGACAGTTCGTCTTGTCAGTGTGAGACGTAGCGCCGTATACCGATCCTGCCTTGGAGGCGGTTAAGTGGGAGATGTGTCTCAGAGCTGATAGAGGACAGTATTGGATAGGGGACTGTGATTTAGTATCGATTGTGCCCACTAGAGTGCACTAAAGTAATAGAATGTTTTTCATAAACTGTTCTAGTATTTTCATAAAGTGTTATTATGTCTTTTTGTGTATGTGAAATGTTATAAATGGGTTTTAGCAGTATGAATGATGTGTGAGTGTGGTTTAAGGTTAATATGAAGATAATTGTTTAACGAGTTATGTAGTGGGATTTAGTGTGGGAACATTTCGATGAAGTATGGATGTGGACAAAGGGGATTTTTGTTAAATAGATTTGTAAAGTAAGTTTATGGTAAAGGGAAAGTTAATTCAGATATAAATAACAATAGTAAATAACTTTATGCATAAACAAAACTTCACCATATTAGATAATTACGTCGGTAAAAAGTGCAGTCGTTAGGTTTACTATTTTGAGATTGGTTATTGATGAAAAGTGCGGACTGACGCGGGAGAATGTTGTTTTGCTATTGGCTGTTGAGTAAACTGACCAATGGTAAAGCAATATTCTTCGCGCACCTTTCTCTGCTGGTAGAGAAGACTTAGAGTATTCTAGAGAGGAGTCAAAGCATGGCCATGAAACAGTTCGGACGTGGGTAGTAGCAGCTCCGAAGGAAATGATAAGTTGCCGGTTCTAGCAGCGTTTCATACATCAGAAGTGTTGTAAAGTGACGGCATAATTATTCCGATGGGTATGTAGAAATTTCGGAATTTTTAAGTGAATTTTGTGACGGGAAAAGACATAAATTCCGCGTGGCGTATTGAGCAGGTCGGTGGCTAAAAACTGTGACTGCATTAGATACCGACAGACTTAATATATGTCGAGCATTCTCAATCAAAAACAATCCGCATTTTTGTAGCTATTAGGTTTTCGGGAAATGCAACACCATAAACTTGCTAACGTGAGTGAAAGGTATTGTGAGTGACTGTGTTAAGACTAGCACGGGCTTGGCAGTGATACTTGTTCAACTAAGTTTCAGAATAAGGACAAAATTGTCAACCTTTCATTTCGTGTGAAAACTTTCTCCCGAAACGTAGATTAGTGACTTTAATTGCAGCCTGGTTCACGTCTAAGTACAGTAGGTTTCGCTCGGCTTCCCTGCTGATGATGGCTGTGAGCACTATGGGACTTAACTACTGAGGTCATCAGTCCCTAGAACTTAGAACTACTTAAACCTAACTAACCTAAGGACATCACACACATCCATGCCCGAGGCAGGATTCGAACCTGCGACCGTAGCGGTCACGCGGTTCCAAACTGACGCGCTTAGAACCGCACGGCCACACCGGCCGGCCCTGCTGATGATCTGCTGAGACAATGTTCACAGTTAGGTGCAGGTTCGTCGTACAGGGACGGAAGGAACCGTGCCGCCGCAACTGGGCCACAACTGTTTGCGATTCAAGCGAATGGTTTGGCAGCCCAGATCGGCCAACGTGAATTTGTGGAACAAAGTGGAGAGATTAGTTTGAGCACAAAATCTTGCACCAGCAACACTTTCCCAATCATGGGCGGGTATAGAGGCAGCAAGGCTAATTATTTCTATAGGGGACTTCCAGTGACTTGTTATCCTGGACTCGGGTAGGCGCGCTGGCCCCGGATCGAATCCGCCCGGCGGATTAACGACGAGAGGTAATGTGCCGGCCAGCCTGGATGTGGTTTTTAGGCGGTTTTCCACATCTCGCTAGGTGAATACCGGGCCGGTCCCCACGTTCCGCCTCAGTTACACAGCTCGCAGACATCTGTAGACATTCACACTATTTTCACGGATTCCACTAGACACAGACAGTTGAGGTACACTAATTCCGTCCTGGGGGGTACAGAGTGGCGGCAGGAGTGGCATCCAGCCACCCCTTAAAATTAACATGGCAAATCCGATTAACCATGGCCGACCCTGCGTAACCGCGGGACAAGGCGCAAGCGATAGACAATAGAAATAGAGTTCCAACGACTTGTTAAGTCGATGCGACGTCTGGCTGCTGGACTACGCCGGACAAAAGGAAGTCCGACATGATATTAAATGACTTTTGTACCCTTACTGCATATCACACGTACAATGGCAGAAACGCGTTTGCATCTGCGCAGCGGTTACTTCCCACCCGGGAGGTGGGCCTACCTGAAGTTCTCGGAGGAGGAGACGGAGGAGGCGCGCTTGTGCTGCTTCTGCTTCTGGCGCTGCTGGATCTCGGCGATCTGGTAGGCGTACTCGTCGGAGCGCGCGCGCCGGCCCGCGTACCGCCGTTCCCGCCGCACGCAGCGCAGCAGCCAGCGTGCCTTGCCCAGCAGCCAGCGCCGCGGCGCCGCCTCCGCTGCCTCCGCCGCTCCCGCGTCCCTGCCCCCGCCTCCGCCGCCCCCGCCGCCGGAGCCGGGCCGGCGCCCCCTGGGGGCCGGCGCCTCCCTCGCCGCCTCCCGCGCCGTCGCCAGCCCCAGCGACGACAGTGCCGGCTCGGAGCCCGCGGAGCCACGGTGCGCCCCCACGCCCACGCCCACACCCACGCCCACGCCGGCTCCCTGCGCTGCCCCCGCACGGGCCGCCGCCGCAGCCGCCACCAGCGCCGCCGCCCCCGCGTCCGACAGCAGCTTGCGACCTGTGCAGCGAGCAGTCTGTCAAAGTACAGCCGCAACTGTCCTACAAAGCAAAGCGGTCCATACTGTAAACTAAAAGATAAACAAGATCGTAATTTGTTACTAAAAATCACATTACTGGTTTAGCCACGTCATTACCATCGCCGCATGCGGAATATATACAAAAATATTTAGCCAAAAGATACGAAACAGAACATTTTCGTGATATATTTCACATGTGTCGAAGGAAATAACGTCCCAAAATCGGTAATCTCATTACCGATTATAATTAAATGTTTCTCTGAGACATTTAAGTCTCTTTTTATTATGTACGATAACGATCGAAGCAGACGAAATGAATTAAAATTATGCAGCGCCCGGGACTTTTTTTTTAAACCTCTAGCCACTGCATCTTTTTTTAAATTTTATTTTCCTTTTTTTTAAATCTCATTTTGTTCTAGATTGTTCGTTGAATTTGTTCGTGGCGGATGTCCGATGACGCCTGTTCAGGTTGATCGTTGATTCATTTACTCAGTTTTTTTGTTATGGAGGGTAGCTAAACCCTCTGACCGAACACGCTGAGCTACCGTGCCGGCGAGACTCGAACCCAGGTCGTCATGATTGGTAGGCAGAAATGCTAACCATTACACCACCGCAGAACGACGGACCACGATGCTGCACAAAGTGCCTAAGCTGAGTGCCCTCCCTAACACACACTTCGATTGATTTTTCCTTTACATATTGTCACTACTGCTAGGGCTCTCCGATATTGGACGCCGGCATAGTAGCTCAGCGTGTTCGGTCAGAGATCCGGTTGGCCTCTGTAATAAAAAAACTGAGTGGAAGGATCAACCACCGAACTTGAACAGGATGTCTTGCGACATCCGCAACGACCAAACACAATGATTAAAAAAAAAAATTTAAAAAAAGAGGTCAGCGCGACAGAATGCGAATCCTAAGGGCCCGGGTTCGATTCCCGGTTGGGTCGGAGATTTTGTCCGCTCAGGGATTGGGTGTTGTGTTGTCCTAATCATCATGTCATCCCCATCGACGCGCAAGTCGCTGAAGTGGCGTCAAATCGAAAGACTTGCACTCGGCGAACGGTCTACCCGACGGGGGGCCCTAGTCACACAACATTTTATTTTTTACTGAACAAAAAACTGTGTTGCATGCCTCGTTGATGACATTTGGTTAATCATTAAGAGATGTACATGAGTTTTTGCAGGCATTATTATGTTCACACTGACAATACTAATGTTTTAGTAAATATTTTCAATTCCAATCGACCCAGTCTACACTTTTTGGTAGTTCTGAAACTCAACCTCATATAACGTAGTGAACTGACGGAGAACGGGGATGATGATGAAAGAGATATGATTTACAGAGGAATGAAGGGTCCTTCCTGCAGAATGATTTCTAAGAAAGAGGAAGTTGAAGACGCAGAAGAGACTGAAGAGGAAAAAGCAGATGAAGTACAGTAAAGAGAGAACAAAATTGAAGAGGCAGAAGAAGAAAGTGAAAAAGTAGAAAAAAGAGGAAGGCGGCTAAGCAGATAAAGAAATGGACACAGTAGAAAACGTAAAGGAGAGGAAGAAGTGAAATTATAGGAATAACTGGATAAATTATAGAAAGGAAACAGCGTCAGATTTTGAATGATCCATGTAAAAGACATAGAAATGGCGCATACTCGACGTGAGACAGCGTTACCAGCACCTGAAAGAGTTTGCAAATGGCTTCATTTTGGGTCTCCATTTGGCAGGCTGGACGATTCGTGCCTATCTACGAGGGCCGATTTGTAATGGAGTAAGAGAAATTTTATTTATGAACATAAATTGTATCACAATATGCACATTTTTTTCACTTTTTAAACATAGTCACCACGAACATTTAAACATCTGTCAAGTCATGGGACTAGCTTTTGGACACCAGCATTAAGGATACTCTGCCGCATGACCGTTAGACCAGTTAGCAAGAGTTTCTTTGCACGTGTCATCATTTTTCAAGCGCTTTCCACCAAGAAATTCCTTCAGTTTCGGAAACAGATTAAAGTCTGATGGTGCTAAGTCACGGCTGTATGGTGGATGATCCAGTAATTCCCAACCAAAGTTGTCCAGTTGCGTCCTTGTTCTTGCCGCAACGTGAGGCTGGGCATTGTCGTGAAGAAGAACGACGCCGCTAGAGAGCAGTCCCCGCCGGTGATTTTGAATAGCGCGCCTCAGCTTTAATAATATTTCACAGCACCTCTCATCATGTATTGTCATTCCTCTTGGGAAAAAGTCTAACAGAGGAATACTTTTCCGGTCTCAGAAAACCGTGTTCATGATTTTCCGTATTGAAGGTCCTTATTTGAATTTTCGTGGTTTCACTGGATTGACGTTTATTCTCTGGAGTGCAGCGCACAACCCACGTTTCATCGGTCACAATGTGACCAATGAACTCGCCACCATCCTTGTGATGTCCATAACGGACAAAGAATATGCCGGTCGCTTTGTTTCGTGTTCTTCTGTCAACATTTGCGGCACCCATCGCGCACACATCTTTTTGCTGTGAAGTTTGTCAGCAACAGTGTGAAATACTACTAATCCTGAAACTTGTGGAAATTTCTAATGCAGCTAGTCAGTAGTGAAGCGCCTGTTTTGGCGAATTGCCTCATCAACTTTATCTGTGAAGTCTTCATTCATGACAGCATGCCGCCCAGATAGTTTTTCATCACGAAAATTTGTCCTTTCTTCATTAAACAGCGTACACCATTTACGCACATTTTCATCATTCATTAAACCTGTACCATAACCTTCAGCAAGCTGCCGGTGAATTTCAGCAGACCAAGCGCGGTGGCCGGCCGCGGTGGCCGTGCGGTTCTGGCGCTGCGGTCCGGAACCGCGAGGCTGCTACGGTCGCAGGTTCGAATCCTGCCTCGGGCATGGGTGTGTGTGATGTCCTTAGGTTAGTTAGGTTTAAGTAGTTCTAAGTTCTAGGGGACTTATGACCTAAGATGTTGAGTCCCATAGTGCTCAGAGCCATTTGAACCAAGCGCGGTGGTGCAGTAGTTAGCACACTGGACTCGTACACAGGACGACGACGGTTGAAACCCGCGTCCGGCCATCCTGAGTTAGATTTTCCGTGATTTCCATAAATAGCTTCAGGCTGATGCTAGGACGATTCCTTTGAAAGGGCTCGGCCGACTTCCTTCCACATCCTTCCCTAATCCGATGGGACCAATGACCTTGCTGTTTGGTCTTCTCCCCCAAATGAACCAACCAATCGAACAGTTTCAGCAGGACGGACTTGCCTCGCATTTGAGAACCGAATAATCGAGCGCACAGGACAATCGGCAGGATTACTGATTAATGTAGCAACAAACGAAGCAGTGTAACAATACAACAGCGGCAGAGTCGTAAAGCTTAGTGGCGTCGTAGTGAGAGAGTGGCTCAAAAATGGTTCAAATGGCTCTAAGCACTATGGGACTTAACATCTGAGGGCATCAGTCCCCTAGAACTTAGAACTACTTAAACCTAACTAACCTAAGGACATCACACACATCCATGCCCGAGGCAGGATTCGAACCTGCGACCGTAGCAGCCGCATGGTTCCGGACTGAAGCGCTCAGAACCGCTCGGCCACAGCGGCCGTCTGAGAGACTGGCCAAGAGTGGCCGACCGTGAGCCGACTTCACGTGACAGGATGCACGGACACTATGCGCTGTCAGTTCTTACTTTAAAAATGACCTTCGTAGATTTGTGGGGAATTCGAATGTGACAGCGGCCCAGTGTTGGAGTACATGGGAACGCGACGGCAGGTATGCTCGTCGTCAAGCTTCTGGCCGACCACATCTGATCACCATGAGGGAGCATCGTCATACTGTGCACTAAGCACATCGTAAACGCCTTCGCATCTGCCCCTGCCATCCGACAACGTTTTGTGGTATCCCGTCCCTTGCGTAGTCGTCAGTTGACACCACAACACAAACGGTTGGGTCTAGAGTGGTGTCGTGATCAGGAAGTATTGACTCCTGATGAATGGCGTCAGACTGGGCTCAGTGATGGTTCACAGTTCTGCACTATCCTGGATGAACATTGTTGACGAGCATGGCTGCGACCTGGGGATGAGGCCCTTTATTCCAGTACTTTGGACAGACACAGCGGCGTTACTACTGCCATCATGGTGTGGGCAACCATTGGGTATGACTTCAGGTCATGGGTGGACGTGAATGAAGGAAGTCTGATAGCAAACCGTGATCCACGGACATCCTGGCTCTTCATCTGTTACTACTCATGCCACAATATGGTGGTGCCATTATTTCAGAGGACAGTGCTCATCAGCAGATGACACGTGTCTTTATGAACTGACTGTGTGCTGTTTGGTACGTACGTATCGATATTTGCCTCTGATCGGTTTCACTGGAGCAAAGAGTTACCCCATCTGTTTGTAGTGACAGGGCAGGAGCGCCTCGGACTGGAACAATTTTAAGCGGCGAGCAAGCGCGAAAAGACTGTTTTGATTTGACTTTTAAGGGGAGTCGTACCACCCTATCTTGATAATGTTAAATTTAATACATAAATGCCACATTTTCTCAGGAACTGTTGAGTATATAAATGTAGGATTTTTACCACATGTTCTCTCATGTTTCGTGAATGTATTGCTCTACAATCACTTTAAAACGGCCCTTTGGAAAACAAATGTTATGATTTTTTCCTAAACATATAATTTCTTGACGTAAATTTTCACAGTTTTAATTTCTTGAATTTTAACCATTTGAGCAAATGCTACTAAAGTAGACATAGAACAACAGGGTACTACCTTTGTTAGGGCGCTGCAGTCTGGAACCGCAAGACCGCTACGGTCGCAGGTTCGAATCCTGCCTCGGGCATGGATGTTTGTGATGTCCTTAGGTTAGTTAGGTTTAACTAGTTCTAAGTTCTAGGGGACTAATAACCTAAGCAGTTGAGTCCCATAGTGCTCAGAGCCATTTGAACTACCTTTGTTAAGAGGTAACTAATTGGTAGGTGTGAGATTTACCGGTTTCTGTGAAAAAGGACATTTATACTAAAAATGTCATTTCGACAAAATTCCTTTTAAAAAAAATTAATACATAGTCAACTGATATATAGAGAATGTGTTAGAATCCTCCTGGTTGGCGGTCCTCATCTCCTTCTTCATCTTCCTCACCCAACGCTGCCTTCCTTTCCTTGGATCTGACTTCTTTTGATAAATTGTTTGCAGCAGACTCTGCCTTCACGACTCGCAGTTGCTCCAAGTCCCTCTTTTAGTGATGGTTTAATCTTTTATGAATTCCAAGATGTTCCAGAACATGAAGTTTCCCGCAATAGCCATCATTAAAGCAGCGTCAAAAACACCAAGTTCGAAGACTGACCTTCCAACAAAAACATTTTTTTGGTATTATTGACCACACAACAATCTTAAAAGATTCGTTGGCATTTTGTGTTTTGCCTTTCAGAAATTTCTCCAGCAGCTCCGGATGGGCAAGATGCTGAAACAGGTTATACGGCAAGCACAACAGCATTTGATACAGTAATTTTCTGAGAGAGTTTCTACTTATCTTCTTCTTTTTCCTTCAGGTATTTACAGCACTCAATGAGACGCAGATTGTGGATTGGTTCAGCATCTATACATAGCTTGTGGGAATAAACTGCCCAAACAGCTCTCTTTATACCATCTAAATTATCCTGTTGCTTCTTATAGCCATACTACAATATTGTGTAATCTGATCAGTTTGTTTATCAGTCAGTCGACGTCTTATACTGAGACCGCCTAATAACTTAGTACTTCCCAGTTGCTGTTGTGGTGTAAGCGGTCTTGCGCCCATCTTCTTCTGCACATGATTATTGCCCTCTAGTTTTGTAATTGGCAAGTCACTGTAGGGTTTCTTCTCCACAAATGATGCCAAACAACATCCTCAGAAATGACAGTGCATGATTATTTTAGAATATTTATTTAAAATAGTAAATGTTCCAGTTTTTCAATAAAACGAACACCAAATTAAGCATAAATATCCATATTTTCATAATCTGCATAAAAATAGAAATGTCAAATATTGTCATTTTGGGCGATGCGGCTCCTCTTAAGAAGAGAACGGAGTGTACGCTGATCAATGAAGGAAGCGTGAATTTGCCGTAGTCACGTGCTGGTTTTCAGGACCGAGGCGTGTAGGCAGCGGGGCAGGCAGTATTGTAACCGCCGCTGACCGGAAGATACACATGAGAGTGCAGCATGCAGTTGCTGTGTAGCTGGCCCAGCGTCTCCTGGAGCTGAAGGCTGTGGCCTTGCTCTCGTTTCCACCTTCTGATATACGGTAATAACTCACCGGATACTCCATTTCATGTAAAGTTTATTCAGGTTGAATCAAATCGTTCAAATGACTCTGAGCACTATGCGACTTAACTTCTGAGGTCATCAGTCCCCTAGAACTTAGAAATAATTAAACCTAACTAACCTAAGGACATCACACACATCCATGCCCGAGGCAGGATTCGAACCTGCGACCGTAGCGGTTGCTCGGTTCCAGACTGTAGCGCCTAGAACCGCACGGCCACTCCGCCCGGCTATTCAGGTTGACCAAACTCTTAAATTCACGTGGCAGTTAGGGGTTTAAGTGTCAGCGACGAACCACAGACCTATACTTTGACATTTTAGGTTAATGCATAGAATTGCACGTTGCGTTTACAGAATGGATGGATACCGATCTATGAACGTTGAACTACAAATGCTCGTTGCCTCTCTGAATTAGTGTGCTGTTAACCAATATGGTGATGATTTGCTTGTTGTTGTTGTGGTCTTCAGTCCTGAGACTGGTTTGATGCAGCTCTCCATGCTACCCTATCCTGTGCAAGCTTCTTCATCTCCCAGTACCTACTGCAACCTACATCCTTCTGAATCTGTTTAGTGTATTCATCTTTTGGTCTCCCTCTACGATTTTTACCCTCCACGCTGCCTTCCAATACTAAACTGGTGATCCCTTGATGCGTCAGAATATGCCCTACTAACCGATCCCTTCTTCTAGTCAACTTGTGCCACAAATTTCTCTTCTCTCCAATTCTATTCAACACCCCCTCATTAGTTATGTGATCTACCCATCTAATCTTCAGCATTCTTCTGTAGCACCACATTTCGAAAGCTTCTATTCTCTTCTTGTCCAAACTATTTATCGTCCATATTTCACTTCCATTCATGGCTACACTCCATACAAATACTTTCAGAAACGACTTCCTGACACTTAAATCTATAATCGATGTTAACAAATTTCTCTTCTTCAGAAACGCTTTCCTTGCCATTGCCAGTCTACATTTTATATCCTCTCTACTTCGACCATCATCAGTTATTTTGCTCCCCAGATAGCAAAACTCATTTACTACTTAATGCGTCTCATTTTCTAATCTAATTCCCGCAGCATCACCCGATTTAATTCGACTACATACCATTATCCTCGTTTTGCTTTTGTTGATGTTCATCTTATATCCTTCTTTCAAGACACTGTCCATTCCGTTCAGCTGCTCTTCCAGGTACTTTGCTGTCTCTGACAGAATTACAATGTCATCGGCGAACCTAAAAGTTTTTATTTCTTCTCCGAGGCTTTTAATTCCAACTCCGAATTTTTCTTTTGTTTCCTTTACTGCTTGCTCAATATACAGATTGAATAACATCAAGGATAGACTACATACCACCCTGTCTCACTCCCTTCCCAACCACTGCATCCCTTTCATGCCCCTCGACTCTTATAACTGCCATATGGTTCCTGTAAAAATTGTAAATAGCCTTTGCTCCCTGTATTTTACCCCTGCCACCTTCAGAATTTGAAATAGAGTATTCCAGTCAACATTGTCAAAAGCTTTCTCTAAGTCTGCAAATGATAGAAACGTAGGTTTGCCTTCCCTTAATCTATTTTATAAGATAAGTCGTCGGGTCAGTATTGCCTCACGTGTTCCAACATTTCTTCCCCGAGGTCGGCTTCTACTAGTTTTTCCATTCGTCTGTAAAGAATTCGTGTTAGTATTTTGCCGCCGTGGCTTATTAAACTGATGGTTCGATAATTTTCACATCTGTCAACGCCTGCTTTCTTTGGGATTGGAATTATTATATTCTTCTTGAAGTATGAGGGTATTTCGCCTGTCTCATAGATCTTGCTCACCAGATGGTAGAGTTTCGTCAGGCTTGGCTCTCCCAAGGCTGTCAGTAGTTCTAATGGAATGTTGTCTACTCCCGGTGCCTTGTTTCGACTTAGGTCTTTCAGTGCTCTGTCAGACTCTTCTCGCAGTATCATATCTCCTATTTCATCTTCATCTACATCCTCTTCCATTTCTATAATATTGTCCTCAAGAACATCGCCCTTGTATAGACCCTCTATATACTCCTTCCACCATTCTGCTTTCCCTTCTTTGCTTAGAACTGGGTTTCCATCTGAGCTCTTGATATTCATACAAGTGGTTATCTTTTTTCCAAAGGTCTCTTTAATTTTCCTGTAGACAGTATCTATCTTACCCCTAGTGAATGTGCCTCTACATCCTTACTTTTGTCCTCTAGCCATCCCTGCTTAGCCATTTTGCACTTCCTGTCTATCTCATTTTTGAGACGTTTGTATTCCTTTTTGCCTGCTTCATTTACTACATTTTTATATTTTATCCTTTCATCAATTAAATTCAATATCTCTTCTGTTACCCAAGGATTTCTATTACCCTCGTCTTTTTACCTACTTGGTCCCCTGCTACTTTCACTATTTCGTCTCTCAAAGTTACCCATTCTTCTCCTACTGTATTTATTTCCCCAATTCTTGTCAGTCGTTCCCTAATGCTCTCCCTGAAGCTCTCTACATCGTCTGGTTCTTTCAGTTTATCCAGGTCCCATCTCCTCAAGTTCCCACCTTTTTGCAGTTTCTTCAGTTTTAATCTGCAGTTCATAACCAATAGATTGTGGTCAGAGTCCACATCTGCCCCTGGAAATGTCTTACAATTTAAAACCTGGTTCCTGAATCTCTGTCTTACCATTGTATAATCTATCTGATACCCTCTAGTATCTCCAGGGTTCTTCCATGTGTACAGTGTTCTTTCATGATTCTTGAACCAAGTGTTAGCTATGATTAAGTTATGCTCTGTGCAAAATCCTACCAGGCGGCTTCCTCTTTCTTTTATTCCCCCCAATCCATATTCACCTATTACGTTTCATTCTCTCCCTTTTCCTGCTGTCGAATTCCAGTCACCCATTACTATTAAATGTTCGTATCCTTTCACTATCTGAATATTTCTTTTATCTCATCATACATTTTATCCATCTCTTCGTCATCTGCGGAGGTAGTTGGTATATAATCTTGTACTACTGTGATACGCGTGGGCTTCGTATCTATCTTGGCTACCATAATGCGTTCACTATGGTGTTTGCAGTAGCTTACCCGCAGTCCTATTTTCCTATCCATTATTAAACCCATTCTTGCATTACCCCCATTTGTTTATAACCCTTATTCACCTGACCGGAAGTCTTGTTCCTCCTGCCACCGAACTTCACAAATTCCCACTATATCGAACTTTAACCTATCCATTTCCCTTCTTAAATTTTCTAACGTACCTGCCCGATCTGACATTCCACGCTCCGATCCGTAGAACGCCAGTTTTCTTTCTCCCGATAACAACGTCCTCCTGAGTAGTCCCCGCCCGGAGATCCGAATGGGGGACTATTTTACCTCCGGAATATTTTACCCAAGAGGACGCCATCATCATTTAACCATACATCAAAGGTGCATGCCCTAGGGAAAAATTACGGCTGTAGTTTCCACTTGCTTTCAGCCGTTCGCAGTACCAGCACAGCAAGGCTGTTTTGGTTAGTGTTACAAGGCCAGATCAGTCAATCATCCAAACTGTTGCCCCTGCAACTACTGAAAAGGCTGCTGCCCCTCTTCAGGAACCACACGTTTGTCTGGCCCCTCAACAGATACCCTTCCGTTGTGGTTACACCTACGGTACGGCTATCTGTATCGCTGAGGCACGCAAGCCTCCCCACCAACGGCAAGGTCCATGGTTCATGGGGGGGGGGGGTTGATTAAGAGTTAATTTTTCTCTCTACCAGTTTCAGCGATTTTCTTGCCTATGCCGGGCAATACTGTGATTTCATATTTAACTGGTTTACCTTACTGTAATGCGTAAATTAATTATGCTTCTCTCCCTACTGTAGAAGTCTGTCGTAATTCTATGCATGAAGATAATTTCGCCTGGGACGTGGGCTCGCTGGCGGATTGTACAGGTGATCGTCTGAGAACGTTTACCTTATCCAGATGTGGCAAAGCATACGCCATTTTCCTGAATGCCTGCCACTGGACCATTGTCTGTACAGCTAGGTACAAACGCGCATCAGATTTAAATTCAACGAATCGTTGCGTTTATTAATACTTCTATTTTTCTGCGTATTTGTATTTTATCCATTGTCATTAATTACTAAGAATCTTTGTTAATATTTTCATTTTAAAGCTGGTACAACTTGATGAGACAGTGTGAAGTTAACTGTGGCTGTGAGCCGTGCACTACAGTTGTGATCTCCTTACGGAGTGGCGTACTAACTAGGGTTTCAGAATGTTGAGTAATTGAATGCCACTCGATGTTCAACTTAGAAAATTCAATTTTGACTTAATGCATTCAAGAGTTTTCTTATTGAAAGCCTGGAACAGGTGTGTAGCGTTCTTTTACACTGAAACGTTCAACGTAACAGAAGCGCAACCCTCGTCAAAACTGCTGGAGTTTCAATGCTGGGCCATCAACAAGTGTCAGCGTGCGAACCATTCAACGAAACATCGTCGATATGGGCTTTCGGAGCCGAAGGCCCACTGGTGTACCCTTGATGACTGTTCGATGCAAAGCTTTACGCCTCGACTGGGCCCGTCAACACCGACATTGGAATGTTGATGACTGGAAACACGTTGCCTGGTCGGACGAGTCAAACTGTATCGAGCGGATGGGCGTATACGGGTACGAAGGCAGCCTCGTTAATACATGCATCCTACATGTCAGCAGGGGACTGTTCAAGCTGGTGGAGGCTCTGCAATGGTGTGGGGCGTTTGCAGTTGGAGTGATATGGATCTCTTGATCCTTCTAGATACGATTCTGACAGGTGAGACGCACGTAAGCATCCTGTCTGATCACCTGATACATTCATGTCCATTGTGCATTCCGACGGACTTGGGCGATTCCAGCAGGACAATGCGACACCCCATGCGTCCAGAACTGCTACAGAGTGGCTCCAAGAACACTCTTCTGAGTTTAAACACTTCCGCTGCCCACAAAACTAGCCAGACATAAACATTGCTGAGCCTATCTAGGATGCCTTACAACGTGCTGTTCAGAAGAGATCTCCACCCACTCGTACTCTTAAGGATTTGTGGACAGTTCTGCAGGATTCATGGTCTCAGTTCCCTCCAGCACTACTTCAGACATTAGTCGAGTCCATGCCACGTCGTGTCGCGGCACTTATGCGCTCTCTCCGGGACCCTACACGATGCTCGCATTCGGGAGGACGACGGTTCAATCCCGCGTCCGGCCATCCTGATTTAGGTTTTCCGTGATTTCCCTAAATCGCTCCAGGCAAATGCCGGGATGGTTCCTTTGAAAGGGCACGGCCGACTTCCTTCACCGTCCTTCCCTAATCCGATGAGACCGATGACCTCGCTGTCTGGTCTCCTTCCCCAAACCAACTGACCAACTGACCTACACGATGTTAGGCAGGTGTACCCGTTTCTTTGGCTCTTCAGTGTATTAGCCTAATACAAAGGTCCGATTGAAAACGGTCTGCTGCAACCGCTTGGTATTCGTTTAGACAGTAGGCATCAAGATCCCCATAAAAAGTGCCTGGAAACCACAACAAACAACGTGGGATTTTGTTTCGTTGCCAGTGGCTGCAGCACCCGCTTAGGTGCGGAAAATTTGTCACTATGTAAACTGTAACGTCTCTTAGCAAAAGACGTATTACGTAATAAAGAAAAAGCATTATGTGTCATGTTTTGTTCTTGTATAGAATTATGTACTGATTTTTTTTATTTAGATAATATCTGTGTCGGCGAATACTGAAACCGCCACAGACGATACTTATTAAATATCAAACAAAGATGAGAATATGTGACTACTATAAATAGTACAGAACGAACATTAATTTCTCTGTCGTCTTCTTGGAGTTACGTGAGTAGGAAGAGCCTGTGACGTTATATTGTACGCTTGCGTAGCATTCTTTTGTCAAGATTGTGAGAGGGACGCCATTAGACATAGCTTGGGAAAGGTGTATAATAACTTGATTTGTTTAAATGTTTTGAATAGAGTTAGTTAGTGAAACCTTGCATTATGATTTGTAATAAGCTTGCCTGGTATTTTATCCCATCCCTTTAAGAAATTTTCAGTTATTTAAATATTATTCGTGGTGCAGAGCTGCGCTACGAGCGAACGAGCCGCTGCCGCGGCGCATTCAAACTGCATTAAATGAAACCAATCATACCGCAAAGAAGCGGACAGGTAATAGTGAAGTAAAATTATTTCTTTCAGCTTTCGGAATTGCAGAGCAGAGCAGCAGATTTTATGATGTGTTTTAGAGGTTGACCCGGGCTGTTGATAATATATTATTAACAGTGCAAAAAGATAATTTACCTTCATAACATAAAAGAAATCTTGCTGTGCGTAGTTCTGGTCTGGCCAACCTTATAGTAAAAACATCTTTTTCTATGACGATAGTCTCATGTTCTCGTGTTAGTCGTGGTACTTATTGGTGTTTTACTGTTAACAAAAATTCACTGCAAAATTTTGATGTTGAACAATCATTGCGTACTGTAACATCAGTATTGATAACGAAGTAATTTTCATTAACCTTTTCAATAACTATAAAGTAAGGAAGATATGTTGAACTTTACGGCGAGTTACAGTTACGAAAAAATGTTCCTTTAATAGAAAGCCAGATCCAGAACAATAAGAACATAATCTATTTTGTTTTGTTGAAAATTAATGATCCAAAGAAAGTCACAGCGCAGCATCAGTAAAAGGTATTTCGGGGCTCTTTTCGTAGCAACATATTTTATCTCATATATTAGTTGTTACGCGAGTAATAATAAAACAACAGCGCAGCATCACTAAAAGGCATTTCGGGGCTCTTTTCGTAGCAACATATTTTATCTCATATATTAGTTGTTACGCGAGTAATAATAAAACAAAGCAAATAGTAAAGAGCCAGCGAAAAAGCCTTCAGCAAAATACATTTAGTCCCATTATATCAAATTCTGTCCCACTTGAAAATATTTGATGTGATACATTATAATATGAAGATTCAAAATGTGTAAATGGCAAGCTTCTATCACTAGCTATGCTTTGGTGAAAACTGAATACGTCTTTGAGTAGCATTCGCCCCTCCTCCCCCCCACTTTCCTACGGGGTCTGAGGTGTCGCCCTACAGTGTCTGTGTTGGCTCCTAAGTAGAAAAGTTTGACGGTCACTGATCTAGGGTATCAGTGTCGAGTTACAACAGGTGTGGGCCATCTTGCTGCAGGAGGGGAAACAACGGCTTTATCACACCCCTCCCAGCCGAATGAGTGCAGTGCATCCAGGGCACAGAGGCCACAATCTCATTCAGATAAGAGGACGTACTTCAAGTTTTTTGATAAATATGGCACGATTTCGTAAGCATATAAATTAAATCACATACCCACTGAACTCACGAAGTTTCATTTCGTTGCTTCCTTCTGTTCTCGGCGTTTCACTACTTTTGTCAGGGAGTGTAGTTAGTTACTGAGGTTAAGGTGTCAGGTTCTGCGCAGATTACGCTGGAAGAAACTTAGGAATACATCTGATACGTCTGTACTGCTTCACAGTTTCAGACGTAGCACTGTTGTCACTCTGCATGACAAGGGGAACGGTTGGTCTTGTTTGCATTACTTAGCGGTACGTCGCTTATACAAGAGTGTTAGGATTGTCACCTGGTGTCTGTCCACAAAAGTTATCCACTTGCGGTCATAGGACCACCAAATATCAGACGCAAAGTAGCCAGTGAAATAGAGAGGCGAAAAAGGCAAACCGACTCACGGCCCTTAATGCATAACCACCAAACAGTTCCATGTCATCTTAGGTCAAGGAAGAGCCTTAGTCAAAGGACAGAAATGTTCAAATGTGTGTGAAATCTTATGGGACTTAACTGCTAAGATCATCAGTCCCTAAGCTTACACACCCCTTAACCTAAATTATCCTAAGGACAAACACACACACCCTTGCCCGAGGGAAGATTCGAACCTGCGCCCAGATCAGCCGCATCAAAGGACAGAACCGCTAACGGGCTGACATGAGACCTGCCGCGTACCTTTATGGTGCGACTCTGGAAAATACAAACCTGCACTCCAAAAGAGGAAATCACACAAGACCAGCACCTACAGTATAATACATGGGGTGCAGTGAATATATTTAGAACGGGAGTCGCAAAATTCAGAGTAAACGTGATTAAGTGGGGTCCCCTGAAAATGTTCAGTGCAAATGCGGAAAAACACAGATGAATCGACATTCGCTCATGTGCCCATGGAGGATGAAGGTTTGCACAGAGGAAATTCCTTTTCTATGCTACGACAAGGCAATTAAAGGTGCAGAGTTTTAGAACAAGAGAGTTTAGATGTTCTCTCTCGGACACGGAAAGAAAGTAAAGTACTAGGAGGTTATAACTAAAGTGCAGCTACTCACAAAGATCCAGTGTGGACTGTAATTATCGCATGTAAGCGAAACTTGGTAGATGTTCTAATGCACTGATGCAGAACTGATTCACGTTGGAAAAAAAGTTCATATTCTGCCCACCAGGTGCAAATCTGGCGCTGTGATTGCAAGAAAGATATATATAAATATTTCTATGTGTAATGGATTTGAAACGGGACGTGGGCAAAAATGGCCAAATAAGTGAGAAAGGCATAAAGTTGATATTGTTAATGGTCGCTTACGCTATTTGTAAAAAAAAACAAAAATATTAAAAAAAACACAAAAAATAAAGTTGTTATATTAACTTAAGTATGTTGTTAAATTAACCTAATTATGTCATGTATTGGAAAATTCGACTCGTTCCACATCATTACGAAATATCGTATTCATGATCCATGGAACTAGTATTAATCTAATCTAATCTAATCTAATCTTGTTCAATATAAGCGCAGAAGACGTCGACGACATGCTGTCCAGCGCCAGATTTGCACCTGGTGGCCAAAATTGGAACTATTTTTTTCCAGTGTAAGCCGCTGCCGCATTAAATCATTAGAATATCTACCAAATTCCGCTGCCATGCGATAATTACAGCCCACACTGGATTTCTGTGAGACCACCCGGTAAGTGGTACTTTTGATGGAAACACGGCGAGTGCTGACTGACCGGCGCAGGTGCAGGCGTGCGGGTGTATGGCGACGGCTTGCTGCAGCTGCTGCAGCTGCTGCTGCTCCCTGGAGGAGCGGTCCGCGAGGCTGTTGGTGTTGGCGGGCGTCTGGCGGTTGCTGAAGTTGGAGCTGTGCCGGCAGCGGCCGATGCCGCGCGTCACGCGCGACTCCTCGATCGCCTTGCAGATGAGCACGCAGTCCTTCTTGAACTGCTTCGTCAGGATCGCGTACAGGAAAGGGTTGCAGCACGAGTTCAGCGGCAGCACGAACACCGTGAACACCTGCGGACGACACCAAGTGTTACCTAGCTCCCCTCGTCTAGCTATTCTTCAGAGGACTTGGAGTGCGTAGTCCTGTAAAAGAAACCACTTATACGCTATCGGAAAAAAATGCAGTACCCTCAAGGACAGAGTCATTTTATTGACAAGTGAGGTGACAGTTGATCATTCTAGTAGTATACAGGGTAAGTCAAAATGGACTTTTCAAATTTGGAATGATATAGAAATTTATTGAGGTAACGTAAAGAATTGGTAGATGTGGCATTTTGCACCAAACAACCTAAAGTCTGATTTACGCAGTGCATCAGTACCACACTCCGCCACCAGGAGCGCTTGAGTACTGCACAGTTAAAATGGCTACTTTCAGTGGTGGGAAGCGTGCTGTGTGTTTTGGTTTCATGAAACGGACTGTGCAACAACTGTTCGCCGTAAATTTCGCACCAAATACGCTAAAGAGCCCGAAGCAGGCTTGCAATTTACACTTGGCATAAGAACTTTGTTGAGACGGGTTGTTCGCTGCGACAGGATAGATGATTATGTCGAACAGGTTAGGGAAAGATTTGCCCGAAGTCCACAAAAATTAACGCGACGTGCTTCTCGCGAGACCTCCATTCCACAACAGACGGTTTGGCGGGTACTGCTTAGACGTTTACACTTGAAACCCTACAGATTCGCAATGGCACAGCACGTTAGTGATGCAGATAATTGCACGTGGGGTATTCTGTGCGCAAGTGTTGCATCGGAAAGAGGACGATGAGGCATTCCTGAACACAATAATTTTCAGCGATGAATCATAATTTCATACTAGTGGCATGGTGAGCAATCACAACTCCGGAATATGGAGCAGCGAAAATCCACATGAAAACCTGGAACACGTTCGTGACAGTCCCAAAGTTAATGTTTTTTGTGCCCTTAGCAAACTGAAACTGTACAGCCCTTTCTTCTTCATGGAGAAAACTGTCACTGGTATTGTGTATCTGGATATATTTGAAAACTTTTTAATTCCACAGATCGAGATGGGATGGTTTACTACCAGGAGGACGGTGCACCACCTCATTTCCTCACGGAAGTTCGGTAATCGCTTCCCAGGTCAGTGGATTGGCCGTGAAGGGCCTATCACATGGTCACCTCGCTTCCCAGACTCGACATCACTGGATTTCTTTTTCTGGAATTTCATTAAAAACATCTACATCTACATGGATACTCTGCAAATCACTTTTAAGCGCCTGGCAGAGGGTTCATCGAACCACCTTCACAATTCTCTATTACTCCAATCTCGTATAGCGAGCGGAATGAATGAACACCTATATCTTTCAGTACGAGCTCTGATTTCCCTTATTTTATCGTGGTGATCGTTTCTCCCTATGTAGGTCGGTGTCAACAAAATATTTTCCCATTCGGAGGAGAAAGTTGGTGATTGGAATTTCGTAAGAAGATTCCGTCGCAACGAAAAACGCCTTTCTTTTAACGATTTCCAGCAAAAATCCTGTATCATTTCTGTGACACTATCTCCCATATTTCGCAATAATAAAAAATGTGCAGCCTTTCTGTAACTTTTTCGATGTACTCCGTCAGTCCTATCTGGTAAGGATCCCACACCGCACAGCAGTATTCTAAAAGAGGACGGACAAGCGTAGTGTGGGTAGTCTCCCTAGTAGGTCTGTTACATTTTCTAAGTGTCCTGACAATGAAACGCAGTCTTTGGTTAGCCTTCCCCACAACATTTTCTATGTGTTCCTTCCAATTTAAGTTGTTCGTAATTGTAATACTTAGGTATTTAGTTGTATTTACGGCTTTTAGATTAGACTGATTTATGGTGTAACCGAAATTTAACGAGTTCCTTTTAGCACTCATGTGCTCACACTTTTCGTTATTCAGGGTCAACTGCCACTTTTCGCACCATTCAGGTATTTTTTCTAAATCGTTTTTCAGTTTGTTTTGATCTTCTGATGACTTTATTGGTCGATAAACGACAGTGTCACCTACGGCCTATAACACTACCTTGAGGAACGCTTGAAATCACTTCTGTTTTACTCGATGACTTTCCGTCAGTTACTACTAACTGTGACCTCTCTGACAGGAAATCACAAATCTAGTCACTTAACTGAGACGACATTCCGTAGGCACGCAATTTCAATACGAGCCACTTGTGTGGTACAGTGTCAAAAGCCTTTCGGAAATCCAGAAATACACTGTGTATGTTTCTTCCCTACCAAATGGTTTAGCCGACCTGAAAAATCGAACCTACGCTGTCGTTGCATAAGTACACTCGCGATTTGTTGCAACAAGTGTGGGAAGAAACTGATATCGGATGGATGTTCTACACAACGAAGAGCACACTTCATCGCAGCAGCCATGTCTGTACGAACATTGTCTTGCTGAAAAGCACATCACCTTTTGTTGAAGAAACGGCAATAGATAGCCCATGCAGTGCGAGTTATAACTGATAGCCCAGATACTATGAAGCCTCATACGAGGCCTTTGTGTTGAGGTAGAATGCACTCTGGAATATGCAAATCACCATGTCTATGCCATGAACGTGTTCCAATGGTTCAAATGGCTCTGAGCACTATGGGACTTGACATCTGAGGTCATCAATCCCCTAGAACTTACAACTAAGTAAACCTAACTAACCTAAGGACATCACACTCATCCACGCCCGAGGCAGGATTCGGACCTGCGACCGTAGCGGTCGCGCGGTTCCAGATTGAAGCGCCTAGAACCGCTCGGCATGGATGTGTACTTCAATTACTCGCATGCAGACAGAACCTACTCTCATTTCTGAAGACAGCAGATAGCCACTCCACTCTCCAGTCAACTCTTCCTCGACCCTCAGCGTTGTTATGCTTGGCGGTGTCGTGATGTCGGTGTAGCCTAGACAGAAGCTCGAGTGATCTTAAGCCAGCTACAAGCAGATGATTCCCAATGTTCCCTGATGGCACAGAAGGTACAACATGTGTCCGGATTTTGTTACTGGATGATGTACGGTCGGCCACCGCTGCTCGCACTATGCATAGACCTTCACATGCGTCTGTACTACGCAGGCGTCCGTAACCTGTTCTACAGGCGTGGGAATGTTCCACAGTCCACTGTTGAAAGCAGCGACACATCACCGTTACATTGTATCCAACATTGCATCCATCTGTAGATCCATACAGACTCCTGCGGGCCCACAGTTCTATCCCGTTCAAGTGGTTGAAGGTGTGCAACAGGCATAAGTGCTCATTATTGGGGCATGGTTATACCGTAGGATGAACGATGCAAACAGTGTTAACCTCTAAACTCAGCACAATTACTGTTTGCAGAATCAAAATATAGAACGCACAGAAAGGTCCCATGAGCACCATTTGAATGATTATGACCGTGACAAATGAATCACTAACACTACAAATCCCTCAGTATGCATACATCATATCCTGGTGCCACTGAACACGATACCTGAATGTGATGCAGCTGTGTATTCGGTACTTTCGAGCAATCTACTTGTTACAAAATATTCGTTAATCGTTACTTTCGTTACTAATTATATCTGCCTACAGACACACAGTTACCACTGTGCTGTGATTGGCTGGTGGAGAACAGATGAGAGCGTGCCGTATTTCATGTGAGAATTCTTAAGGTGATTTCGTATCAACGCAAAAAGTATGATATTTGTAGCTAGCGGCGCATAGAAGGTCCACCGAAAACGCATTTCTTTTAATATGATTTGTTAAAATAATATCGTAGTATGTGTCCAGATGAATTCTACACTGGCTTATAGGGTGATTGCCGATCTACCTATCCCAAGGTCTGGGCTCGATCACCAAGCGTTTCTAAGATCTTTATCTATCACTTATCGCTTCTTTCATCTACCCCAATTTTTAGAGGCCAACTTAAGACATTTCATGCAGTGTCCCTCAGAATTTAGTATATGAGTATAATTATTAATGCAGTTATTAATAAATAGCAGGAGTATTTGCTGAACTGTACAATAAGCCAAGCTGACTAACTTTCTAATACCTTCCAGTTACTGATGTTTCGTAGGTTATTGGTTATTCAACATTTTCTTTGCATCCGCCCACAAACTGCTGCTATTCAGGAAATTCGTCAATGATGCCACGAAATTTAATGTCCGTATCTGTTGCGTAACTATCTATCGTTTTCACCCATGGTGTCCCATTGTTTATATATGCTGTGATGTTAGTTGTTGAATTAAGTACATTAAGATCTCTAATTTAATAAAATCATATTATGACAAATGTAGCAACACCGTTGATATTTATAGAATGCAGGAACGAAATGAGAGTGAAAATTTACACTATCAGATGCGCACGTTAACCTGTGTTACGCACTCCGCTTGGTAGCCAGGCGCGCGCGTTGCTAGAGCGAATTCACGGTAGTAAAGAAACACATCACAAGAAACAAATGTAAGACGTAACTATAGACTGAGTTCGAAAATAGCACGAACAGTATCCACTGTGTCGTTCCTCTTTACCCATTCGGCTGCTGAGACCAACTGGTGGGATATGAACCAGTGGAGCACTAATTTAAGTGCTGAAAAACGAAATACGAGTGATGGAACGTTTTAGGGAATGTTTAATAGGCTCTTCGAGTCTCATGGAATATTTGTTATTCAGTAACGAATTCATACGATTTGCTGCAGGCTTAATGCTGTGCCGGACAGAGGAGGTTCTAGCCAGTTAGACCAGGACCTACAGAGAGAGGGTGACCTAGGAAGCTCCCGCCCCAAAAGAGCTTTTAGAGTTTGTGGTATTTTTCGTGTTTTTGCAACAAAATTCTTTTATAAAAGCTATGGCGCACGAATTTAAAAATATTTTAGTATTAAATTAATCTCAAAGAAGTACCTAAAGCCCACTAAAAACGACTCTCAGATTTTCAACAATACAATGAACATTTTCTTCTTTTCTTATTTTTACTGCAGTGACAAAAATACAATTATTCTTTCCTAATTATGTTTCGTCAAGGATAACTGAAATTAACTAGCCACTGTCGAAAGCATAATAATATTTTTAAAAAGAAATCGGTTCTTATGTATTCTATTTTTAATTCCTGCAGCTGACACACCCTGTCACTTTATTTCTTACTGACTGGAAATGGCACACTCAAATGTGATTCGCTGTTAATTAATAAATCCAATCAACATTAATCAGACGTTCCAGTGTAGCGTATAATAAAATCTGTTGTTACATAAATGCTTGTCATCATCTATAAGCACTACAGATTTTGACAAAGTTACTGAATTCGATTATTTAACTCAATTACTTAAGACAGTTGCTTAAGTCAGTTACTCAAGTTAGTTATTGAAGTTAGTTGCTTAAGCCAATTGCTTAAGTCAGTTACTCAGGTCAGTTATTGAAGTCAGTTACTTAAGTCAGTTACTTAAGTCAAATACTTAAGTCAATTAGTTAAGTCAGTTTCTTTGGTCAGTTACTTTAGTCAGTTAGTTACATGAATTACTTGAGGAAGTTATTTGAGTCACCTACTTAGGTCAATTACTTGCGTGACTCAGATATTTAAGTCAGGTACTTAAGTAATTACTTAGGTCAATTACTTGAGTCATTCTCTTCAGTCATTTACTACAGTCATTTACTTAGGTAATTTATTTCAGACAAAATGAATAAGGCAACTTATTACACCTGGCGGTTAGACCATTAGTTTGTCCCAAAACTGAGTTTTATTTTATTTGTATTGTACGAAGTGTGAATGTGACTCTGTCCTTGTTTTATGGAACTGCGAATTCAGATATGCAAGGACACTGATACTAAAATCATTGCTCTCGATCTTTCGTGGTAAAATTACGTGATGTGCACATGAGTAGCGACGGAATGGTCTTACCTTGGCCTGCTCCAGCGTGATGAGCTGCAGCCCGAAGGCGGCGGTGAGCGAGAAGAAGGCGATGGGCGACCAGCAGATGAAGTCGGTGAAGACGAGCAGCGCCATGCGCTTGGCGATGCGCGAGTCGTTGGAGTTCCAGGCCTGCGAGCCGCGGATGGCGCAGTACATCTTGAGGTAGCAGCCCATCAGGATGAGGAAGGCGACGCCGTTCACCAGCATCAGCATCACCACGTAGGCCAGGCTCGCGGGGCCCGTCGTCGTCTCGAACGGCAGGCACACCGCGAACTTGCGGTAGTCCGACACGCCTGCAACACGCCGCACTCCTGCTGGCCATAAATGCACGTCTGCACTCGTAACCTGGGAGGGACACTGACCAGTGCACGGAGGATCATTGGGGCTGGACGCCCCGTGGACGACGAGATCGGTGCACAAGTACGGTTCTGGCAAATAGCAGTGTCCCATCATTTGTCTTAAGTGATTTAGAGAATTCATGCAAACACTGGTTCTGCGTGGGAATCGACCTGAACTTTGGTCCTCCTCTCCCCACCTCACTCGTTCCACTTCATACGAGGCCTATCCACAGCTACTACGATGTTCGGCGTAGTGTATTTTCTGCTAATGTTAGTCATTTCCTTTCTTGAATGAGATTTTCACTCTGCAGCGGAGTGTGCGCTGATTTGAAACTTCCTTTCAGATTAAAACTGTGTGCCAGACTGAGACTCGAACTGGGGACCTTTGCCTTTCGCGGGCAAGTGCTCTACCAACTGAGCTCCCCAAGCACGACTCACGCCCCGTCGACACAGCTTTAATTCAGCCAGTACCTCGTCTCCTACCTTCCAAACTTCGTACAAGCTCTCCTACATACCTTGCATAACTAGCACTCCTGGAAAAAAGGATATTGCGGAGATGGTGGTGGTGGTTAGTGTTTTACGTCCCGTCGACAACGAGGTCATTAGAGACGGAGCGCAAGCTCGGGTTAGGGGAAGATTGGGAAGGAAATCGGCCGTGCCCTTTCAAAGGAACCATCCCGGCATTTGCCTGAAACGATTTAGGGAAATGACGGAAAACCAAAATCTGGATGGCCGGAGACGGGATTGAACCGTCGTCCTCCCGAATGCGAGTCCAGTGTGCTAACCACTGCGCCACCTCGCTCGGTGATATTGCGGAGACATGGCTTAGCCACAGCCTGGGGGATGTTTCCAGAATGAGATTTTCACTCTGCAGCGGAATGTGCGCTGACATGAAACTTCCTGGCAGATTAAAACTGGGTGCCGGACCGAGACACGAAACACCAAACACTTTAGCTCCCTAGCACCAACAACACTACATCTACATCATCTACGTGATTAGTGAGACTATGTCCCCTATTTCGAGATAATACAAAATGAGCTGCCCTTCTTTGTACTTTTTCGATGTCATCCGTCAGTCCCACAGTAGTACTCCAGAATATGGCGGTCAAGCGTAGTGTAAGCATTCTCTTTGGTAGACCTGTTGCACCTTCTAAGTGTTCTGCCAATGAATCGCAGTCTTTGGTTTGCTATACCCACAATATTATCTATGTGATCGTTCCAATTTACCTCATTTGTAATTGTAATCCCTAAGTATTTTGTTGAATTTACAGCCCTCAGATTTGTGTGACTTATCACGTAATCGAAATTTAGTTGATTTCTTTTAGTACTCATATGAATAACTTCGCACTTTTCTTTATTCAGGGCCAATTGCCACTTTTCGCACCATGCAGATATCTTATCTAAATCATTTTGCAAGTCGTGTTGATCATCTGATGACTTTACAAGATGGTAAATGACAGCATCATATGCAAACAATCTAAGACGGCTACTCAGATTGCCTCCTATGTCGTTAATATAGATCAGGAACAACAGAGGGTCTATAACACTTCCTTGGGGAACGCAGGATATTACTTCTGTTTTACTCGATGACTTTCCGTCTACTACTACGAACTGTGACCTTTCTGACAGGACATCACGAATCCAGTCGCACAACTGAGGCGATACTCCGTAGGTACGCAGTTTGGTTAGAAGACGCTTGTGAGGAACAGTGTCGAAAGCCTTCTGTAAGTCTAAAAATATGGAATCAATTTGACATCCCCTGTCGATAGCACTTATTACTTCATGAGTATAAAGAGCTAGTTGTGTTTCACAAGAACGATATTTTCTGAAACCGTGCTAAGTGTCAATAAATCGTTTTCTTCGAGGTACTTCATAATGTTCGAATACAGTAAATGTTCCAACACCCTACTGCAAATCGACGTTTGTGATATAGGCCTGTAATTCAGCGGATTACTCCTACTTCCCTTTTTGGGTACTGGCTTCTGATAGCGATTGATAATCCGAGCCGAGCGGTGTAAGGCGCTGCAGTTATGGACTGTGCGGCTGGTCCCGGCGGTGGCTCGAGTCCTCCCTCGGGCATGGGTGTGTGTGTGTTTGTCCTTAGGATAATTTAGGTTAAGTAGTGTGTAAGCTTAGGGACTGATGACCTTAGCAGTTAAGTCCCATAAGATTTCACACACGTTTGAACATTTTTGATAAGCCGAGGCAAAAACAGTCTCTTCAGTTCCATTTGTGAGACTACGTAACTCATAGTTTCTGTATACATTTTACTGTAAGATGAACGATATGAATATCCAACTACAGCAATGCCTCGTGACTTCCCTGCTGTAGCAATACTCATGCTGTTGCTTACCTAGCAGCGGCAGCAGCGCCATCAGGAGCGCGAAACTCCAGCCGCAGAGCATGATGTAGGCTGCGTGGCGCAGCGAGAGGCGCTTGTTGAGGTGCATGGCGTGCGTGATGGCGTAGTTGCGCTCCAGCGTGATTACGGCCAGCGTGTAGACGCTCAGCTCGGCCGACAGCACGCCCAGGAAGCCCGCCAGCTGGCAGCCGGCCGACATCTGCCACGGGATGGCGAAGCGCCGGAACTCGCCCAGCGTCGACGCGTCCACCACCGCCAGGAACCCTGTGGCACAGTACAACCTCTGGACCAATGACGATACTCCTAGGACGTGAGGAGTGGCCGCGCGGTTTGAGGCGCCATGTCACGGATTGCGCAGTTCCTCCCGCCGGAGGTTCGAATTAGAAACGGGTCGTTCGCGAACTAACTGGTCCAAAGGAACGGTTCACCAAGATAAACGGAACGAGCGAGGAACGAATTCTAAGGAACGGTGTTTCATATTTCACGGTCGGTCTCGTTCCCGCAACGGCACGTCGGCCGGTCGCGTTCCAGCCTCGGTCCCGTTCCCGTCTGTCTCGGTCTCGGCCTCCCTCGGCCGGACTCGTCCTCCTTCGGGTGGCCGCTCGTCGCAGTTACACTGCCGACTGCTCATAGTTCAGTATCGAGTTGTCCGTTTCGTTCGCTGCGCGCGCCCATTCTAGATCAGTTTCAAACGTTTTTGAACTCTGAACTTCTGGTTCTCTTCGTATTCTATTCAGCGTTCATGACTGGTAATTAAAATGTATTTTATAATTACGTAAATTACATAAAAAAAATTCCGTAGAAACATTGGAACACGTGAGGCAATACTGACCTTACGACTTATCTTAGAAGAAAGATTAAGGAAAGGCAAACCTACGTTTCTAGCATTTGTAGACTTAGAGAAAGCTTTTGACAATGTTGACTGGAATACTCTCTTTCAAATTCTAAAGGTGGCAGGGGTAAAATACAGGGAGCGAAAGGCTATTTACAATTTGTACAGAAACCAGATGGCAGTTATAAGAGTCGAGGGACATGAAAGGGAAGCAGTGGTTGGGAAGGGAGTAAGACAGGGTTGTAGCCTCTCCCCGATGTTGTTCAATCTGTATATTGAGCAAGCAGTAAAGGAAACAAAAGAAAAATTCGGAGTAGGTATTAAAATTCATGGAGTAGAAATAAAAACTTTGAGGTTCGCCGATGACATTGTAATTCTGTCAGAGACAGCAAAGGACTTGGAAGAGCAGTTGAATGGAATGGACAGTGTCTGAAAAGGAGGATATAAGCTGAACATCAACAACAGCAAAACAAGGATAATGGAATGTAGTCTAATTAAGTCGGGTGATGCTGAGGGAATTAGATTAGGAAATGAGGCACTTAAAGTAGTAAAGGAGTTTTGCTATTTGGGGAGCAAAATAACTGATGATGGTCGAAGTAGAGAGGATATAAAATGTAGGCTGGCACTGACAAGGAAAGCGTTTCTGAAGAAGAGAAATTTGTTAACATCCAGTATTGATTTAAGTGTCAGGAAGTCATTTCTGAAAGTATTTGTATGGAGTGTAGCCATGTATGGAAGTGAAACATGGACGGTAAATAGTTTGGACAAGAAGAGAATAGAAGCTTTTGAAATGTGGTGCTACAGAAGAATGCTGAAGATTAGATGGGTAGATCACATAACTAATGAGGAAGTATTGAATAGGATTGGGGAGAAGAGAAGTTTGTGGCACAACTTGACCAGAAGAAGGGATCGGTTGGTAGGACATGTTCTGAGGCATCAAGGGATCACCAATTTAGTATTGGAGGGGAGCGTGGAGGGTAAAAATCGTAGAGGGAGACCAAGAGATGAATACACTAAGCAGATTCAGAAGGATGTAGGTTGCAGTAGGTACTGGGAGATGAAAAAGCTTGCACAGGATAGAGTAGCATGGAGAGCTGCATCAAAGCAGTCTCAGGACTGAAGACCACAACAACAACACATAAAAATCACGTGGCATATAATACATACATTTTTCCAGGTAACAAAAAGGCATATCAGCTTACTTCACTATTTAGATAAATAGCGCAAGAAATACTTGTAAAAAGGCAAGATTTTTTTTGTTATTACACATGCAAAGGAAGTCGGCACGGCACACACGAGTGGCCATTTTCCGTCCTTTTTTGATCCAAGGTAAAAAGGACATGTTCATTGTTATGGAAGACACACCGACTTACAACCGAATGAAGCCCGCGCTCCATAATCGAGTGTCTGGTGCCCCTTTTTTTTTTTTAAAAAAAAAAAATGGTAACTTCTACAATATTATTTCAGTGGTACAGGGTGGCGCACGAAAAATCGTCCCCGAGTGCTAGACTGCTCATTGTCGCCCACCAATGATCGTCTACTGTTTCGAAATAGTTGTTTGCATTTCCTTTTTGTTATTTCTTCACTGCCTAATTATTACATGTTTATCTACTCTGCTCGTAGCGGTCAACAACTCGAACGTAACTGGCGAGCAGTCGGTACTCGGGGCCGGTTTTTCCTGCGCCACCTAATGTTATTTCACTGCGATCAGCCACATAACGCTGTAGTTGGCTAAACGAGAGGTTTCGCAGAATCACGGAAATTACAAGTGTGTGAGAATTCTGTTATCAATAAAAACACTGTACTCCAAGGGGGAGGCAAGTGCCCCCTCTTGGCGCCTTCCATCGTTAGTTACCTATGCTACTAATTCTTCATAAGAACCATGTACCAAGCACAAATGAACGGTGAACGAGTAAAAATGAACGGTTCCCAAAAAAGAGCGATCACCAGTGAACTAGTTCCCAAGGATGAACGAGTTTGCCCATCTTTAGTTCGAATCCTTTCTCGGGAATGGGTGTGTGTATTGTTCATAGCATAAGTTAGTTTTAGTATTGTGTAAGTCTAGGGACCGATGGCTTCAGCAGTTTGGCCCCTTACGAATTGACACACATTTGAAAATTTTTGATACACCTAGGAAGTTAACCAAGAGCCTTTGGTTTGCTGTAGCCATTGACTTAGAGAGGAAGACTGTGTATATGCTACCACACCCGGTAGCACCACATACAGGCAGTGAATAGTGTCTGTGTTGGATATGGTGGCCGATGTGCAGTGACCAGTCCTCATTGGAAGCACTGGGCGAGTTCATTTGTTTGAAAGCACTGGGCCAGTTCATGTGTTTGTTCAGAAGAGGGGAGGGGGGCGACATTGTTTGCCTGCTTTCTGACGGTCGGCAACGACAGAATCGATGTCTTTCGCAAACGATTTTACAGTAACTATTCAGTAAAAAAAAATAGATGGACCTTGCCGTTGGTGGGGAGACATGCTTGCTTCAGCGGTACAAATAGCCGTATCATAGGTACAACCACAAAAGAGGGGTATACGTTGAGAGGCCAGACAAATGTGGATTCCTAAGAAGGGGCAGTAGCTTATTCAGTAGTTGCAGGGGCAACAGTCTGGATGACAAACTGATCTGGCCTTGTAACAACAACTAAAACGGTCTTGCTGTGCTGGTACTTTCTGAAAGCAAGTGATACTACAGCTGTAGTTTTTCCCGAGGACATGCAGCTCAACTGTGTGGTTAAACGATGATGGCATCATCTTGGGTAAAATATTACAGAGGTCAATAGTCCCGCATTCGGATCTCCAGGTGGGAACTACTCAGGAGGACATCGTTATTAGCTGTACAAGAAGACAACAGAAGCTTCTGAAATGTGGTGCTACAGAAGAATGCTGAAGATTAGGCAGGTAGATCGCGTAACTAATGAGGAGGTACTGAACAGTACTGGGGAGAAGAGAAATTTGTGGTACAACCTGACGAAAAAAAGGGATCGGTTGTTAGGACACATTCTGAGGCATCAAGGGATCACCAACTTAGTACTGGGGGAAGTGTGTGTGTGTATGGGGGGGGGGGGGGGGGTAAAAATCATAGAGGGGGACCAAGAGATGAAAACAGTAAGCAGATTGCCGGCCGAAGTGGCCGTGCGGTTAAAGGCGCTGCAGTCTAGAACCGCAAGACCGCTACGGTCGCAGGTTCGAATCCTGCCTCGGGCATGGATGTTTGTGATGTCCTTAGGTTAGTTAGGTTTAACTAGTTCTAAGTTCTAGGGGACTAATGACCTCAGCAGTTGAGTCCCATAGTGCTCAGAGCCATTTTTTTTGAGTAAGCAGATTCAGAGGGAGACGAAGAGAGTTGTACAGGATAGACTTGCATGCAGAGTTGCTTCAAACCAGTCTTTGGACTGAATACCACAACAACAAGAACAAAACAACAACAACATAGGTTGATATGTCAGCTGCATGATGACATGGTCATCATGTCGTTAATGGTCATAGTTACTGTGGTATTTGCATTTAAGCAAGACTCTGCGAAATTTGAAAAGTTTGCATGAAAAATAGGGTCACTATGATTTTGCGTTTGGTGCATACTGCATAATATGTTGTTGCTTACGACCTATAGCTAACATCTGAATTTTTCCTTGCGTTTGGTACATATTACATAATATCTTGCTGCATATATGTGTATCTATTGAACTGGGGACCTAGAAACGACGGAGAGGCTTCGACCCCGCCGCTGCCCTCAGTGGTTCACAACCCCACAATAGGCTATAGCAGTCCACTCACCCCACCGCCGCCCCACACCGAACCCACGGTTATTGTGCGGTTCGGCCCCCAGTGGGAACGTCTCATTCCAGATGAATGTAACTCCAATGTTTGCGTGGTAGAGTAAGTATGGTGTACGCGTGTTTGCGCAACAATCGCCGACGTAGTGTAACTCGGCGGAATAAGGGAAACCAGACCGCATTCGCCGAGGCAGATGGAAAACCTCCTTAAAAACCATCCACAGATTGGTCGGAACACCGGACCTCGCCACTACGAGGAGATTTTTCTGATGTAGCACACTCATTTGCGATCACCAGCAATAAAGTCAGAAGGAAATATCCACAACATTCGTCATATTTCATAAATGGGTTGAGATATCGAAATGAGATTTCACAAATGATAGCACATAGAGACGAGAGTATTTCACAATATCTTTATTACGTAAACATTCATTATCTGCCATGTTATTTCACTAACTACAAACTTTTTTGATGAAATAACATAATTTTTAAGATCCCTCGATAGCTGTTGAAACGAGAAATGCTGTGCATTTTAGAACAACATAAATAAAGATATTACATTTTGTTTTTGTATCGAGGATATGCTTTTTCATAAGCTATTGAACTTACTTTTCCTCAGATCCTCGCTTAACAAATTTAATAAGCCACTGTTTCAGAATTCTCTCTCATTTACATCTGCACAACATGTTAGTGAAGTGACATCGTGCAAAAATCACAGTGTTATGGCAAAAGAAGCAAATTTAAACTTGGCAAGAAGACAAATGTAGGTCTTACTCAAAATTCGCCACTCATGACACTTCTCTGGGAGTTATAAACGGTTAATAAGATGGGCGAAAATAAATCACAGTTTTTTTTAGTTTTTAGCAGAGTTAATTTTAGATACTAACCCGTTAGATGGGTAGATCACATAACTAATGAGGAGGTATTGAATAGGATTGGGGAGAAGAGAAGTTTGTGGCACAACTTGACTAGAAGAAGGGATCGGTTGGTAGGACATGTTCTGAGGCATCAAGGGATCACCAATTTAGTATTGGAGGGCAGTGTGGAGGGTAAAAATCGTAGAGGGAGACCAAGAGATGAATACACCAAGCAGATTCAGAAGGATATAGGTTGCAGTAGGTACTGGGAGATGAAGAAGCTTGCACAGGATAGAGTAGCATGGAGAGCTGCATCAAACCACTCTCTGGACTGAAGACCACAACAGCAACAACACTAACCAAAGCAGAAGCGACAGTTCATTTTTGGATTGGCCTCCACTTAAGTGTAGGCATGGAGAATCTCTAATCAATATTTACAAAAAATGTGAATGTGGGCTTAGTTTAGAACAGCACTTCCCCTCCAACGCTCGGCATTTCCCCTACAGCGCCTATCCGCAACCCCCACCACTACCACTCTCCCCACACTTGCCCTGGTGACTATATATCCACCAACCATGTCATTATAAACGCCCTATGCCTAGCGACAGCCCAGGGGCACACTTTCCCTCGCCATGTCATGAACATGGAGCGATCCTGTGGTCTCCAGAGCAGAATCAAGCTGCTCACACAGCGACAAAAATTTAGTCTAGCATTTCTCCCTGCATTTAAGATACTCATTGGGTACTATTCTGTTGACGGGCTATGCTGCAAAATCAGCCTGTGTTTTGTGTTTTTCTTATAACATTATGAAGGATTCGGGCTTTACACAACAGCTTACGGTACAGGGGTTGGACAAAGCTGTGGAAACACAACGATAAACGCGTTCTTCAACATAAATTCAGATGCTGGCCAAGCCTGCGAGTTGTGCTGTTGTATTTGACCTTGAACAGCACCTATGCAAGAGTCATCGAGGTAGTTGTGAATGCATCATGTTGGAGCTAAGTGAATTTGAACATGGGAAAACGGTTGATGCTCATATAGTGAGTGCTTCTGTAATCAAGGCAGCCGAAGTGTTCGATGTGTCGAGATGCACCAAATCGATGATTATTACCACGTACAATGAAAGTGGAAATCATCATCCGCTAAGTCACAACGTGGATGAAAGTGTGCGTCGAATGATCGTGAAAGATGGTCATTGAGGGGAATCGTGACGAAAAATAAGAGGACGACAGCTGCAAAAGTCACTGCTGAACTGACTGTCACAGTCGTGAACCCTGTCAGCACGAAAACAACACGAAGGTAACTCCATAAGTAGGGCATTGCAGGGTGATCTGGAATTCCAAAACCACTAATCAGTGAAGCAAATGCCCATAACACGAAAACGTGTTGCCCAAGCCACAGTATCTGTACTAGAGAAACGGAAAAAAGTCGTTTGATCGGATGAGTCTTGTATCACACTGTTCCCATGCTGTGGCCAAGTTTACGTCTGAAGAGTGAAATATCGCGCGCGTTCGGTGATGATCTCGGCAGCTACATCGAGTTATTCCATAGGCCCCATGCGTACTCTGCAAGGTCGTGTTACTGCCAAGGATTATGTGATCATTCTGGCTGCTGTGGTCCATCCAGTGTTACAATGTTTTTCCTCCAGTGGTGATGCTAAGTTCCAAGACGACTGGGCTCCTGTTTACACAGCTCGCGCTGCCCCAGACTCGTTTTGTTATTAGAAGTATGAACATTGTGGCATCTCCGCTGGCAGTCACAGTCTCCAGACCTTAATATTATTGACTGTTTGAGGTCTGCTTTTCAGAGAAGGTTCCTTGATCGCTATCCAACTCCATCATCGTTGCCTCAACTTGCCACTGTTATGCAGGGAGAACAGGGAAAACCATACAGAAGTAGTATTTATCCATTCCGAGACGACTGGAAACTTTTCTGAATGCCAAAGTTTTTTTCTACAGCGTCTTATTCACGGTAATCTGTTGTGTTTCTGGTGTTTTCTTATTTTTGTGCCTCCCCTGTAGTTCACGGTGTTCATTCTTTGTGCAATCACAGCCATGGAAAAGCTTTTCTTGTGCAATTAAGTCAGAACATGTACAGGAAGGTCATCTGGAACTCTTTTAATTCTGACACATGTACCCTGGCCAGTAAGTGTGAATGAGTGCAAGATATGTGAAATTACAGGGTCAGGATTGAGTATAATGTGTCTGAAAATAGCCACTTTTCAGCACATCGAATGGTCAACCACTGGAACTCGGTTACATTTGACACATTCACCTGTAAGGAGCCAACAGGAGTGGAGGTAAAGAAGAGAACAGGTTCATTTGTAGGTACATCACGCACAGTTGGGGTGGGAGCGCAGATACATCTACCTTCTGTAGCAAAAGCTCTAGGGACTCGTCTATTGTAGAAACATCCAACCACATCTGTAACAGCATAGCCATTCAAGCCATTTGACGGGCCAAGTTCAAGTCAACCCAACCATCAGCACGAAACCACTTTTCTGGGGTTCCAAACAATGACAATCCTCCATTTATTGAAGAACCTACCGAGTGCCAGGAATAATTGAGTCGCAGGGATTTCGTTTTACAGTATTTCCCAGAAAATGGGAACAACAGAGCTATTGAAGAAGTGAAGCAATTGTCATACGTAGTAAGCTAGAATACAAAGGATGGCTGAAAGCAAAGAACGACTTCTCGAATAAAGCGCTCGACAGAGGTAGAATGCAACCAGCTTACAGCCAATCGATAGTGATGGGAATTAGGAAGAAGTTCCTGAAATTATACGTTTGGAGCAAAGTATTTTATTAAAATGAAACATTGACAACCAGAAATCTGGAGAAGATGGAACTGAAAGCATTTAATATGTGGTGGTGCAGAAGAGTAGTAAAAATT
Source organism: Schistocerca serialis cubense (assembly GCF_023864345.2). Classification (NCBI taxonomy): domain Eukaryota; kingdom Metazoa; phylum Arthropoda; class Insecta; order Orthoptera; family Acrididae; genus Schistocerca; species Schistocerca serialis. Next base: position 423,465,377 of record NC_064644.1, read on the forward strand.
AAATGGACAGATGAAGTACAACTGTGGTATTTCAAAGTATAGATAATAAAAGGAGTCCATGGAAGACTCTCGACAGAGAAATGGGAGGTTAGTGGAATGTAAGTGCTATGGTGCTCAGGGGCACCATCCGCAACCCGCAAGACACACGGTACAGGCAAGGAACAGCTCCGCTCATACACGCTGCCACGACATCACTGAACGCTTAAGTTACTGGCAAATCATCAGGAGGCGTACCAGAGCGAGTAGCCTCACCAAACAGAGCCAGAGGCCGTTGCAGTACCACCCAGCCACGCCCCTGCTGGTCACGTGTGTGGTAAGGGGAGCACATCTCTTCTGGAAGAACGGATATTGAAGGAGACGTAGCGAGCACAGCAGGCAGTTCGCGTCGGCGAGAGCTGACCAACTCAAGCGCTGGCTGCACAGCAGTCTCTTACCAGGGAAGTGTGGGGAGAGCAGTAGTGGTGGGGGTCGCGGATATTCGCTGTAGGGGAAATGGCGAGCGCTGGAGGGGAAGTGCCATTCTAAACTAAGCCCACACTCACAGTTTTTGTAAATATTAATTGGAGACTCTGGATGCTCGCACTTACGTGAATGATATTCAAAAAACGTACTGTCACTGGGTAAACATAAAACCAGTTGAAAGCCTAATGACTTAAAGAAGATGTTCGTCACAGCAGGATAAGCAACCAGAATGTGTACATTAGTATGGTGACACTATGAAATGAATCACTTGGTGATGTAATAGTAGTAGTTTGTAAAGCTCAGGTGTGGACTACAGAAGTGTGCCAGTGAAGTAGACGATGATCTGAAGTTAAGCTTCTGTGTAGATTGTGTTTTCATTAGACTGCTGGACGCTAGCGAGGGACCAGATAGTTAGTGTATGTGTCATGCCAGAAGAAGAGCAGAATGCAGTTTCTGTGTAATTGGCCATACGGGTTAGCCGTGCAGTCTAAAGCGCCTTGTCACGGTTCGTGTGGCTCCCCTTATCGAAGGTTCGAGTCTTCCTCGGGCGTGGATGTGTATATTGTCCTTAGCGTAAGTTACTTTAAATTACATTAAGTAGTGTGTAAACTTAGGGACCAATGACCCCAGCAGTTTAGTCCCATAGAACTTACCACAAATTCCAATTTTTTCTGTGTAATTTTTGTTCTTGGGGTACCCTCCTGAAATGAATAAAGAACTACTACGAACTTCTATCAGCACTAGTCGTTAAGACACAATCTAGCAACAATATAGTACGTATGTTATGATGTTCAGGAAGAACAAGCCTGATGTTGCAGAGAGGAGTTATAATAAGTACAGACAAAGACTAAAATATTCAGGAAAGATTGTAAAGGATGCTGCTTGAAGCACTCATGTAGGGTGAAAAGGATTAAATAGGGGAAACATAAAACCAGTTGACAGCCTAATGAGCTAATGAAGAATTTTGTCACAACAGGACAATAGTATGATAACACTACAAAATGAATAACTTGTGGATATAATAGTTGTAGTTATTTAAAGATTGGGTGTGGACTACAGAAGTTTCCTGGACATGACAATCCAAGATACCAAGTCTTCCACCACTGTTAGATCCCTGAGATGTGCCATAACAGATCCCAATAGTTGTAAGAAATCAGTTATATACTGATATCAGTTCTTATGCATACTGTCCACTTCGACCACTTACTATTTTTACATCAGATCCATGTTCCTGTCCTCGGAGCAATTTATTAATCTGAACAAGTTTCCCAGCCGATGCACCAGTTGTGGTGCACCAAGTCCATCACCACTATCAGCGGTTGCGCTCATTGTTCGCTCTACTTTCATCCATGCGTCCAACAGGCACACATAATGACAAAATTTTCCAACATTTACACAGTTTGAACATTAGCATCACTGTCACAGAACACAGCCAAGGAGCACTTTATCAATTTCGTTAATTATACAGCTCACAAAATACCTCTTAACGAACGCATTACTCAGCAAAGCACGACAATATCTGTAGCCATGCATATTACTGGTGGTCTGTTTCTCCTCCACCTCACAACCAGCTGCTGGCCCAGGCCAGTCTGCAGCCGTGGTGTGGAAGTCGCACTCGTACACATCTAGAGGCACTGACTTGTACCTGACTTGCCAACCTCGTGGTTTCCAGCCTGATATGCTTCAACAACACTAGACATTGCTGACAAAAAGTTAAAATGTGTAGGGCGGGCACACTGCCGTGCTGATCAGTGACGTTCAGAAATTACAAAAATTATGGTAACTATTGTATACCTAATAGACTGAAAAATGTTTTCAGCATGTAGGTCCAATCGGGATGTACCATCATACATATGTTTCACTTTCCAGAATTTAGGAAACTGTGTTCAGACTGTCTCAGAGTATAGCTGTAAATCTGTAAAGAAGTCCGGCGGCCAGAACACTACAGAAGTTGCTCTGAAAAACACATCACTGAACATTCACCAAAAAAATGGGAGATGCACAGGGACACCGAAGATCATTTGGACTGCTGAAAGATGATTTACTATTTTTCACTAGGTGGATGTTTAGAGCCCTGTGAAGCTAAAAAAGGGAAATGAAAGGTGTCTGGTGAAAGTGTGGTGTCACCGCCAGACACCACACTTGCTAGGTGGTAGCCTTTAAATCGGCCGCGGTCCGTTAGTATACGTCGGACCCACGTGTCGCCACTATCAGAGATTGCAGACCGAGCGCCGCCACACGGCAGGTCTAGAGAAACTTCCTAGCACTCGGCCCAGTTGTACAACCGACTTTGCTAGCGATGGTTAACTGACAAAATACGCTCTCATTTGCCGAGACGATAGTTAGCATAGCCTTCAGCTACGTCATTTGCTACGACCTAGCAAGGCGCCATTATCAGTTGCTATTGATATTGTGAAGAATGTACAGACAAGAGCTACGTTCAACATTGATGGATTAAAGTTAAGTATTCCACCAAGTACCACCTTTTTTCTGAAGTCTGAATTCCTTGTCCTGTTCCAGACCTCACGCCAGCCTGCGTGAGCTTAAACGCGTGCCTTTCGGCTTCCTCCAAACTCCGTGGGTTGGCTCCTGCCAATCCACAACAGAAAGAGTCACGGAAATGTGTTCACTGCTGTTACCGAGGTCTGTACTTAAGCGTATATATCTCATAACATTTCTTGGATACTTAGAAAGCATCTGCCGTTTCCTTACGATGTGGTTTCTCTCATACCTTGAAAGAATTGTGTGTGTTGTATTGGTTATGAAGGTGGCCAATAAACACAATCAGACATCTGCCAAGAGATACACTATGGACACTTAATAATTGAAATGTAAATAACTTTGAAATAATGAGAATAGAATTCTTAATTGTATAAAATACTCTTGAATGCTGAGATACTTGCATAAGGCACTGGATATTAGTAATATTTAGTAGCATCATGCTACGTCGAAATAGTGTCCTCGCCGCAATCTTCTGTATTAATGTTGATAAGTCTATAGATGCACTGAATCTGGGGGCGAAGTTTCAGATTAAAGGGATTTTGGATAAAAAGAATGATATGATAGGCAATATATTGTGGAAGGCACACAATATGAACCAAATCATAGTTACCGACTGCCACTTAAAAGGGAAACCAAATGATCCTGTGTTTATGTTCACAATTTACATAGTGAGGAGAGGGACTGAAGCGGAATGGCTGAAAAAAAAAACAAGTTATGTGGAAAGTTATTGGAACGAGTGTTAGTGAACACAATACTGTCCTAGTAATCATTAACAAAAAAAGATGAGGTTGTGTGACTGCTAAATGGCACCAGAACGACTAACATCATTGAAGAAATGGAGTGACAGAAATTTCATTCAATTTTAGTTTTAACTGCATCTAACTTCATGGCAGAAGTACAGCATAAAGGAGCCATTGCTTTCCATTAACAGAGGCCAGGCTTGACAGATACATCACAATTCACGGAAATATTCAACGTACCCTTAGTATTCCTCTACTTTGGAGCATGACGTAATCGAAACGGCGAAAAAACATTCATTGAAACTCAGTATTTCTAAAATACGCACCACAACAAACATTATAGTTATCCTCATGTCATCGCATTTATTAGTCTTGCTCACTCACAACCAAACTGTTACTTTTCAAGAGACCTCGAGCTACTCTAAAGATCAGTCAGGCATCACAACCGTATTTCAATATAAATACTGTCAGCATTCTGTTCTTTCTCTGCTTGCGCACGCGGGGCGTCGCTCGATACAAGATCATTGTGTCATAGATCAAAGAAAACGTCTGGTATCTGTAGGTTCAGTTGTCCTCTATCGATTTTGGACTACCTGTGTTATGATCCTGTTCGAGCTCCTTCAGTTTAAAGCTTTCGCCGCTACCGTTCATCACCCCATCTGAATTATGCGAAGACTACAAGTGAAATTTCGCAATGATTATTTAGTGCACCTTTGTTTGGTTTACCAAAGATACCAGTGCAGTGGCCCAGCCATCATTTGAAATTAAAAGGGAAAAATGACACTCACCGAGGTAGACGCCCATGAAGAAGTCCGCGGCGGCGAGGTTGCAGACGAGGAAGCGCGGCACGTCCATCTTGCTCCTGGAGAAGACGAGCACGAAGACGACTGTACCGTTACCCAGCATGGCCAGCAGGAAGACCACCCACACGCCGCAGCGCAGCGTCCACCAGTCGAACAGGTCCTGGCACGGCAGGAAGGGGCCTGCGGGACACAGCACACATCGCACGTGACGTCACCGTGACAGTCTTCCACTGGATTGGCAAAATCCGTATCTTGCACACAATAATGTGTAGATGGTGGGATATTGTGGATTAGGAAAAGACTTTGTCAAACCATCTGACTAGAATGATCTCACCTGATAGTCTTCAGCTCCCAGGACCGTGAAGGCATCAGACATCTCGTACTGAAGGGAATTCGATAGCCGAGTTAAAATACTTGATTACGGAGGGGATCATGCAGAGACTACAGACTAATAACAAACCGAGAGCTACGGTACAGTTCAACCTGTTATATTCTTGATAACACGTAGGAATCCGAGGCAGTCTTATTTTAAAAAAATGTGGGAACTTGCCAGTCGACAGATTTGGATTACACGACGATCCTGAAGCTTGTCATGGGCTAAGCCAAAAGCAAATGAAAAGACATAGAAACACTTGAGAAATAATGATAACTACTGCTGTCCCTATAGATGTCATTGACCTGGAAAACAGAGTTGACTTTCCGGAATTTAGAATCACAAACGAACCTAACTGACCATGTGTAACACGTGATGCAACTATGTAGATAGGGGCATCGCGAAAAAGCTTACAACTCTAACATGACGGAACCATAATGCTGCTTTTTTACGGTGCAAATAGAATATTTGTATCTTAGTGATATTTGCAATAAGCGTTCCTCCGCGAGTCTCTTGATGAAAGCTGAATCTAAGAGTGCATGATTCCTTCCAAGGTGGTGGAAACCAATACACATATCGGGAAAACGGTGGCAGTTACTGCACTACTGCTAGTCAGGAAGTGACGTATCAAGAATTGAAACGAACTGAGGCTCAGCAAGGCCATCTCTCATTGGTTTTGTTCCCTTTGATGCCACACCACTGTGTCCTTCATCCGATAGAAAAAGGTTCCTTTAGACAATTTGACTGGCTGTGGTAATGCAGATTTTACTGCGGCTTTCTGCTGAGGGGTATTTCGGCCTGCCCAACATGAAGGCTGGTGGTCGTGAGGTGAGGCCAATTCCCTGACCACCGGAGGGGTCAGTGTTCTTCCTTGGTTTGAGTTTGAAACCGACGGCCACTGGAACTTTTGCAGGTTTCGCCACCTTGAATATTTTATGAATTAAATGTCTGTGGTCATGAAGACTGCTCAGACCCACCATTCGATGGTTCACTACTTAGGAACGCACTAGGTAGCTTCATTTGGTTTGGGAAGATGACTTATGATGTGTACAGCCCTGTCACTCCTACGACCGAACTCGTAATTGCATAATCAGTACAAATCTATTATTGTAAACGCACTTACAATTTTATTTTACTCTCTCTCATTGTAGTGGGACTGCGCTGTTCAGTTTCTGAGACTTTGCCGCGTGATCAATAATTCACCGAAAAGTCTCTGTGTTACAAATGTTTGCTTTACCTACTTTTCTCATCATTTACGCTGCTAAACTTGGGATATTTACGAATATGCTGTTTGAATGTTGCCTTCCAGGCGTTCAGACAGAGCCTAGTTCACATCAGTGTGGATTTCTCTTAGGAAAATAAACTATAGAGAAGATCTTCACCCTAAGGCAAATTTTAGAAGAAATAGATGAATACGGTCTTGAGACGCATCACCTCTTCATTGACTACAAATCAACATTCGATAGCACATACAGAGAGCAACTGCACCGCCCTTTGACTGAACTAGGAATTCCTAGGAAAACTGTTAAGGCTTTCGAGAATGAGGATGAATGAGAAACAGAGTAGTATAAGAACGGGACGTATGATCCTCCAGATACAGAAGATAGTGTAAAGCAAGAGATGCGCTGGCGCGTCTCCTTTTTAATGTTGCTTTGGAGAGGGTCACAACGCTAACTTAGTGTACAGGGGAACGATATTTTATAAAATAATACAAATACTAATTTACCCTGATGAAACAGATATGGTAGCAATAACTAGGAAAACAATGGAGGAGGAGACATTCGTCACACTTGGGCAGACCAGTAGGAGTAAAGGACTGAATATCAATCAGAAAATGAAAGAAAATATTTGGCTGCTGGAAAAGTATGCGAGGAGAACAAGCTACCTTCAATAACACTGGAGCAGGTTAAATATCTGGCATCGACTGCCACCAACTCAAAGTTCTTATGAAATTAAATAGAGGTTAATGGGAGCAAACAGAGCTTATTTCGCATTAAGACGTTGTTTTCCTCAAGGCTCTTAATTTGTGTAATCATATTAACGATTTATAAATTACTTATACTGGATGGTCATAATTAAAGTGCAGCAGGTCGCGGAGGCACACTGTGGCTGTTTCTATCGTATGAAAGCGAAATTTGGTAAATGTGTTAATGTGGAGCCGATTTACGCTGGAAAAAAATAGTTCAAATTTTGGCCACCAGGTGTAAATCTGGCGCTTTACATTGTTGGTATGACATCTATGCTGTTATTTGTCAAGCCATAACGTGATTTAACAGTGCGGCTGTCGAGAAGAGGACCGTGCGCCGTTAGTGAAACTGTTTTATGTGAACGACAGCAATTACAATGGTGCCTTGAAAACTGCGGACTGAAAGGTCTGAGGAGAGGTCCGATGTCACTAAATGGTTTAAAGAAAGTCGAAAACATGGATGAGCTAGATGTGGAACCTGAGGAGAAGGGTGTTCTATTCCGGTGAAGGTTACTGATGGGGTTGCTGTTGTTGTAACTAACAATGCACACATGCCTCGGTAGTGCTAGTGCTCGTGCAGTGTCACGAGAACTTTCCATCCCACAGTCAACAGAATAGATCCATCCCACAGTCAACAGTATAGATCCAGGCGGTGCAGCAACTGAAACCTCATGATCCACAACAAAGTTCTGAATTTGCTCTTTGCCTTCTGGCATAGACAGAACTTGATGACATATGGCCGGGCAATATTCTATGGAGCGACGAGGCACATTTTATACTACAGGGCGCACTGAATAAACAGAACTGACGAATTTTGGTGTTGTGCACAAAGAGTTACTACACTCGCTGTATGTGACTGTGTGGTGTGGATTCACAAGCACTTTTATTCTCTTCTTTCAAGAGAATACATCCAGAGCACCTGTCAGGTGTACCACGACCTCCGCACATTATCGAGACTTCGTTGTATATCATGTGATCCCTGCTTTGAAAGGTCGCAAGTGTGCGGAAACCACTGTTTTCATGCATGACGGGGCAGCACCTCATGTTGCTTGTCCAGTGAAACATCTGGTTAATGTAGCCTTCCATGAACATGTTTTCTCCAGAGGCTTTCCAAATGCATTACCTGCGAGATCATCTCATCTGCAGCCATGTGACTTTTTGCTCTGGGGGAGAGGGGGAGGGGGGGGGGACACCTTCAGTCTCTACCTGATCTGAAGGCCATTATACAGGAACACGTTGCTCAGATTCCACCGCAGCTGCTGTGAGCAACTGTTGATCACATCGTTTTACAGATTCAGTCTCTCCTCGAGGTCTCCAGTGCTCATACTGAACACATTGTGTAAGCTGTGGTTAATAATAAAATCAACATTATGCCTTGCTCACTTGCTTGGCATTTTCTGCCCACGTCCCATTCCTAATCCATCACATACGGAAACATTTCTGTACGTCTCTCTTGCGTTCACAGCACCAGATTTGCACCTGGTGGGCAGATTTGGAACAAATTTTATTCCAGCGTAAAGCGGTTCCGCATTAACGCACTCACTGCATCACGATAATTACAGCCTACAATAGACCGCTGTCAGTAGCTGTACTTTAATTATAACCACCAAGCACGACAGGTACTTCCATATGCATCGGAAACTTGATCATTAATACCGAAGGTATTCGAATGCTAGATGTCTTTGAGAGAAAGATACTTCGAAGAATCGTTCGCCTAACATGTGAAAGAGGAAGCTTAAGGAGGAGCTACAAACATGAGTTGTACACTATATATAATGACCCATCTATCAGAAGAATAGTGGTGCAAGCCACATTCAGATGGGTCGGGCACGTGACATGGATGAATGATACAGAAGTAACTAAAAGCACATTAGATGGAAATCCATAAAGGGGACTGGTCGACCGAGAACCAGATGGAGAGATGGAGGGAATGCAGAGATAGAGCACTGTATCGTGATAACCGACGGAGAATCGTTGAAGAGGCCAACTGATCACAATGAACTGTAGAGCCACAGAAGATTTTGCTCCAAAATACAGACACGGCGCGCAACGACACTGCGGTTTTGGAGAGTGGGCCACATATTCGCATTGGAGGAGGAGATTCTGTAAACTGGGTCTGCATGATACGGTCAGTGCACCAAACAAACGTTCAATAAAGTCGCGAGTGTTTGTAGTTGCGACAGTAGGCACCGACAGTAGAGGCAGTCGTGCGCCGCAGATGACTTGCAAAATTGAGTCCTAAGCATCGGATAGCAGCAGCTACACACAACGGATCAGTGCTGCCGGCAGGAAGCCTCGCACCTATAGCCATGGCGCTCTATTTGCGGATGTTAAGGGAGCTACCGGTAGCTTTGCCGTAGGTGGTAACTGATGCCAAGAACTCGGTGACCTTAGCACCGCAGCGGAGAACGATGGCGAGATCGTCCGCGTGATCAGTGAAGCTGAAAACATGGGAACCGAGAGACATTCCAGACAGTGTTTGACAGAGGGCACAGAGCAACGGTTCCATGGCGAAAGAATACAGCAGTACAGAGAGCCTTGACGCACCGAACGGTGGATCAAGATGGAAGGAATGAGATGGCCATTACAGTATGCATGGGATGTAGTTAAATGGCGGAGGACAGTTCCATGAAGCAGACGTATTACAACGTCGGCGGTAGTATCAGGGTACCCCATACTGCGTAGCCCCTCTTCCAGTTAGCCGTGATCGGCACGACCGAACGCCTGGCTGGAGTCAAGAGCTGCCAAAAGTCCAGGTACACGACGAGCGTGAGCAAGAGAAATTATGTCCCTATTGCAACAGAGGACAGTGCGGATGCTATTGGGACCTCCCAAAGAAGTTTGATCAGGGGAAACCACGCACTGGGACAACATCTGGTTAAAGATCTTTGTGTCGCTGTTGAGCAACGTCAATGGGCGGTAATCACATGTTCATGATGTATCCCGAGTCTTGTGGATGGGAGCGAGGAGATCTTCGAGGAAACCGTCTGGGATATACGCAAGAAGCGACATAAGGCCCCAAGAAATTTCCGTCCACATCGGTGCCATTAGCGGACGAAGTGTCCGATAAAACTCTAGTGGAAAGCCGTCAGGGCCAGATGACTTGCTCATAGAACCCACCTGGATAGGACCGTGGACTTTGTCATCCGTGACGTCGGCAAGAAGATCCATTGTTCAATGTCTAGGAACCGAGCCACAGGAGAGTCGGGAGGCCGCCTTAATGTTGGCAGGTTGGTGACGTTGGCAGAGTACAGGATAACATAATGTGCGTGGAGGCAGACCCCATATCACGTAGGGTACCTAAGCGCCATCCAGCCAGTTGCATGAACATTAATCAAAGTCCTCCGAAGGTGGCGCCGTTCTGCTACCACATGGTACATAGACGGACGCTCCTGCACTGAACTGTCGTCTATGCACGCCCTGAGCATAGCTCGTTCGAGGTGATGTCGAGAATGCCTTGGCACGATTCACCAACGCCTGACGCTCTGGCGAGTACATTCCTGGAGAATGGTGAAGTAGAAATCCTGGGTTCCTCGCCGCCACGCCGCGACCTCCCTTCCGTAACCGGCCAAGGCCCTGCGGAGGGCATGCATTGCGCTTAGGACCCATCATGACAAGGCAGACTGATATACATCACGGCGTCGAAAACAAGCTGTCCACATGATCTCGATGAGTTGTCGGCAGTCAGGTGAAGTAAGACAGATCGTTTTCAGTTTCCATGGTTGCTGGCTGCACCACAGCTTTTGGCGGCAGAGACTGATGGCACTGATAGATGCATCATGGTCAGAGAACACAACAGGGCAGACTTCAGCAGCCTGCATCCCACCGACAATACCGACGTAGATATAAACACGACCGAGGTGACTGCATGAGTGACTAGTGAAATGTGTAAAACCTGGACGACCATCATGAACATGCTCCAAAGAGGCTACGAAGTCTTTCGCGACGTATTTCTTGAGTAAAAATTTCTCGGTGTACATGCCGCGTCAAATCAGGATAAATCTCCAAGCTTTCGACCACTACCTCCATGGTCGTCGTCAGGGCTAAAACTGACTGTCGTGAACTAGCGAGGTTCCCACTTTTATATGCAAAGGATGCTTCTTATTGGCTGGAATACGTCAGCGATATGGCGCGTAGCGAAGTGGTGCCCTCTACTTCCATAGATGTAGTTGCTATCCCGCGTTGCTTGCAGCGCCATCCCTTGAATCAGGAGGTAAAGTGCGAGAAGTTTTTCTTTGCGATTTTTCTTTATCCAGTGCACTCTTCCAAGTGTTGCTAAGTGCATAGCCGTTGTCTCTATTAAAGTTATTATCGCTAAGTCTAATTTCGACTGCTTCCCGGATCACAGAGTCCCAGTAATTCGATGTGTGGGCTATTACTCTGGTTTCTTCAAATAAAATCTTATGCTTGTTAAGCAGGCTATGTTCAGCCACCGCTGATTTTTCCAAATACCTGTATTTCAGGTGGCGTTGGTGCTCGATGCAGCGGTCGGCAACGGTTCTTACAGACTGGCCCACGTAATTCTTGCCGCATTCGCAAGGAATAGTATAAATTCCCGGCACTCTTAAGCCGAGACTATCTTTGACTGGTCTCAACATTTCCTTAATTTTCCTAGGTGGTCGGAAAACTGGTTTTATTCCTTGCCTCTTCAGGACTCTGGCTATCATGCTCGTTGTAGCACCGCGTAAAGGAAGCCGCGCTATGTGTTGGTCCTCTTCTTGTATGTGGCCGGCATCGTGTCTTACTTTCTTGGACAATACTGATTTAATTTCACCGGCAGAATAACCATTCCTCTTGAAAACAGTCGTCAAATGGTTAATCTCGGGACCGAGGTGGTCCTTGTCGGAAATAGTCCTGGCTCTGTGTACTAAATTATTCAGCATAGCTCTGTTCTGAGACGGATGATGGAAGCTATGGTTATGCAGATATAAGTCTGTATGGGTTGGCTTCCTGTACACAGAATGGCCCAGTCGTCCATCCGGCTTTCGCTCTACCAACACATCTCCAAAGAGTCCACAATGCTCAGGTACTGGAGAACTGCTGCTAGTGCCGCGCATAGAGAGTGACGAGGCCGTTGGTGTTTGTGCGGTTGGTTGGAGTTGACTTCGCCTCCCATGACCAAAGTGTCGTGCCGACCCAGGAAGAGAGGTGTGAGCGCCTCAGAGAAGAAAGTGGGAAGTTCGCGGCGGTGATCCGAACCAGATGGCACATAGACGTTGATGACCCTGACGCCACTAAACGTGAGAGCTATACCTCCAGCATTAGGGAAATAGGAAACTGGGTCTGCGTGAGAGATGTGTGCTGTAGAGCCATGGGGAGCACAAAAGGCTGCAAAATACACCTCCCGAAGGAGAGCAACGTCTACGTCCGTAGCGGACAACATATCATGGAGTAAACCAGTTCGTGGCGTGCGTGAATGGTATTTACATTGACTGTGGCTATCCGATAAGTCTGAACAGCTGCCATCGCCAGCAAGACGGGCGGTGTATACTTGGGGGAAGCACAGGGAGCTCCCTGTTAGGCTCCCTTGGAAGGGAACATCACTGTAACGTGGGAGGAGCCTATCCCACCAGGGGGGGGGGGGGGGGTGGGGGGTGTACACCTCCAGAACGTTCATCGTTAGCATCGATGTCGTCTACTCAGGGGACAGAAGCCTTACAGGAGCCGTTCAGTGGAATGCTATCAGCGCTGCGACCATAGATAGCGACAGAAGCAGAAAGCAAGGCAACCATATCAGACGTAGGCGGGGGAAGGTCCGTATCTGTAGGCGGATGCCCACTGGGAACGGATGCGGGGAAAGACGTCGCGTCGTCTGGTGCCAGGGTGTCAGACGACAACGCTTCAGTAGGAGGGTCGTCCTACTGTGCACACATTCGATGGAGGCAGGCAAAATGTCCATCGCGTCATCGAGAGAAGTCGACGCCGGGGCCGACTGATTCAGAGCGGTCGCAGGAGGCAGCCCAGTTGCGAACGCGTAAGATGATAACACAGTGGGTGCTGCAGAGAGAGCGACGCTCCGATCGGCGTCTTAACCGGTCTACATCGGAGAAATTCAGAGCGAACATGGCCTTCCTGGCCACAACCTGAACAGGTGCGCAGTTGGCCATCGTATACATGACGACAGCCCTGCAGCTAGCAATTACCAAGTACGAAGACACGTGTTATTCAGTTCAGTTTTTACCTGACGGACACCATTGACCACATGGTACATTTCGAGCGTCTTCCACGCGCAACGCGACTGACGACGTTGCTGTAACGTTCGAAGGCGGCCACCCCAACGACCGACGGCCCTAAAACGGGAGTTAGAAAACCCTAAATGTTCAGAGACCGTAACCCGCGTGATCAACCACGACAGCTTCCATATGGCGGTCAGAGTATCGGAACCTCAGATCGCTATCGTGGCGCCGCACAACGTCGGAGCACAGCTCTTCATTGTCCAGCTTGATGTATACAGTCGTAATGAAGGTCGAAAAATGAATTCCGGGAGCATGTTTCGGCGGGACACACATTTCGACCGGTATAAACCTTTCTACTTCATACGCCCTTGGTCGTTAATTATCCAAAGGAAACGTTAATTTCATCGTGGTTTGGCGGCAGGAAAGCGCTATGATGGTTAATGAAGTCGGACACTTAAAACAAGCCGCTACGTGGCGGTAAGAAACGCGTGTTCGCACGCACGCACAACAACAGGCGAGACGCAAACAAGGCGTGCTGGCGTCTCCACTGCCGAAGGCAGACCGCCCACTGCGCCACATCAACACTGCATCGAGTGCCTCTGAAAACGTGTACGATCATTGCCGGGACAATTGAGACTACTGGCGCTGCGGATATACACTGTGAGTGAATTTTAACGATTTGATAGGGAAAAAATGAACAAAGCTGACAGAAGTGGATTCATGATGAAGCGGCGCATTTTACTAGCTTTTACCAGAAAAAGCCAGCGTTATGGAATGTACAGTTACTGGGCTAAGCAAAAAAAAAAAAAAAAAAAAAAAAAAAAAAAAGGTTCAAATGGCTCTGAGCACTATGCGACTTAACTTCTGATGTCATCAGTCGCCTAGAACTTATAACTAATTAAACCTAACTAACCTAAGGACAGCACACACATCCATGGCCTAGGCAGGATTCAAACCTGCGACCGGAGCGGTCGCTCGGCTCCAGACTGTAGCGCCTAGAACTGCACGGCCACTCCGGCTGCCTACTGGGCTAAGCGAGCAGAGTTAAGAAGCAAAGTTTCTCGGCTGTAACAGCTATTGTTTTTAACACCTCCACAGGAAAAATTTACCAGAATATCCAAAACTCAAAGAATTTCATAACATAGAAATTAATTTTATAATATAGATTAACTAACCTAAAGAAACAAGTAAAGTTACATTGGAAAGTAATCGTTTTGGAACTCGGAAAGAGCGTTGAGGAACAGATCTTCAGGAATTTACGAGCGGTCTCGTAAAAGTCAACAGGTACAAGATATGTTCACATAAACGTATGTATATAAATTATTCACTTACGAGATATCTGCCCAATTTGGGTACAAAGATGAAATTGGTGTAACGTTATTTCATCGTAATTGTTACGTTACCAGATATTAAATAGAATAAACGTAGCTGATACCAGAAATACTAGTGTCGCAAACAGTCTGTCTTTAACAATAATGGATTTACGCAAAATGGTATCTATATTGGCAATTTTGGGTCCAATTCTGTTATTCTTTTAAAACTTCGATATTGTTGTGTGTGCAGCAATACGGCATCGACTGCACACCGACCAGCGCAGCGGTGCGAAACGCCATCAAGAAGGCGCTGACCCGCGCACCAGTGGCAAGAGTGGGCAGCACCATTCATCCAGGAAGACAGAGTTCACTGCTCCATCTCAGCGCTGATTTAACCAGCCGCCCAGTACTGAGTAATAGGAAGGCGATATTTAACCCGCGTTCTGCGAGTCGTAACAGTGAAAAATAACTGTATGTAGGAGGCATAGGAAGCAAAGGAAGCCACTTCATAACGAGAAGTTACGTCTCTTTCCTTTTTAGAAATAAAGAGTTCTATTAATTTAAAAGTTTAATGTACAGATTATTTTGGAATCCTGTCAGGCGCCATCGTAACTTCTGCCCTTCCTTGTCTATTTCGGTGCTGACTCCCACAGTAGCCGACAAAACATCCGCGACGAGTATTCCAGAACCAACGGCCGGCCGGAGTGGCCGTGCGTTTCTAGGCGCTACAGTCTGGAACCGAGCGACCGCTACGGTCGCTGGTTCGAATCCTGCCTCGGGCACGGGTATGTGTGATGTCCGTAGGTTAGTTAGGTTTGATTAGTTCTAAGTTCTAGGCGACTGATGACCTCAGAAGTTAACTCGCATAGTGCTCAGAGCCAGAACCAACGCCTCCTTCACTCTTCGCCACTCCTTCCCACCGCGTCACTAATATATCTCTCTGTTCTTTCGGAACAGTTACTAGTTGTGTTCTTCCTTGCAGACTAGCAGCAATGCTTGCGCTATTTGTGTATTTGCATTGGTTCTAGTTATATAGTTGCGGCGCTCCTCTCATTAAAATGGCCTCTAACCTTTCGCCTACACCAACTGCGCCTACGCCTCCTGCTGGATTGATCTAATTCAGTTTACTCAGTTTCAGAATCGCAGCAAAATGCCGCAGCTGATGACACAGTCCAGCAGCTAATTAATGCACAGGGAAGTGCTGCATCGACTCCGCCACAACAGCCAGCCTTTTCTACTGCACTGCCTCCATGCATTCCGTTGTTACGAGCTTTCAATGACCAACAAGAGGAGAGGAACGAGTACTGTTCGATGCTCATTGTGCTACACATCGTGTGCAAGGTACTGTAAAACTGTCCTATTTCTTGTCAAAGGCCAGCAACAGCAGTTAACCGCTTCGCTCAGAAGTTATTCCCCACTAGTAGGCCGGAGTTGTTAGTTTTTGAAGATTTAATTTCCGCCCTCACTAAGTATTACAAGGATCAGGTACAGGTCGCTGCAGCTCGTTACAAACTCTTTCGGTTGTGGAAAAAGCCAGAGCAGGCATACCATCAATGGTTCACCGAACTTTAGGGCTTGACTAAACAGTGTCGTTTTCAATGTAGCTATTGACAGTACTATAGTGACACAATGATTCGTGATGTAATTGCGTACAATGTGCCAGGACTAATTCTCAAACATTCTGATCCTACTTTGAAACAAGTGTTGCAAATTATTGAACATTAGGGCTCGTGTGTTAGTGCTGTGGAAAACTTTGAGGTAGCTCCCGTTTGTAGTGTAACGCAACGTGACAAACAGGTATGCCCTCGCGACCGACCACCACGTGTAAACAGGCCACCGTGCTGTGGACAGAGTAAACAAGCGTCTGCTGTGAAATCATGTCCCCACTGCTTTTCCATGAATTAAAGACAACATTGCTCTTCGTTGAACGTGACTTGCTTTGCTTGTGGATAGCCAGCTCATGTACAGTCTGTGTGCTTGCAACGGAAAAAGAACTCTACCCACGTTTGCTCTCTTAAGTACAGGGCCAGGGCACCTTCCCACTCATTGAATGCAGTATTTTCTAAATCGGCTACCGGTACTAGTAATGGCCGAATTCAGGATGTTCCCACCCCCCTCCTCAAGGGCTGTGCAACGACAGTCAGACGAACTGTTTGTGAACTTGGTCATTGCCGAATGCTGTGTGCGCCTTCAGTTAGACACTGGCGCTTCCGTTACATTGCTTAAACGTGCCACTTATGAACAGTTGGGTTCGCCACAGTTGACAATATCTCACACACAACTTACTGCGTATAACGGTCAGGAGATTTCAGTGCTTGGTACATGTAGCCTGCCTGGCACAGTCCAATCTCACAACAGAAAAGTGACGTTTACAATTTTGAGACTGTCAAAATTCTTTTGGGTTAGATACGTTTGATTTGTCTGGTCTTTGTATTCAGGGCTATGTACTTTCTGTTTGTGCTTTCAGCCCATAAGACAGTGTTACTCAATTGACTGCAGAGATTCCTAATTTCTTTTCTGAAGGACTTGGCAGAGCTGATGATTTTGTGTGCATGTTACAATGAAGAACAAAGCGCAACAAAAGTTTTTTCTGGCGCGTCCCCTCTCTCACGCACTTAGAGACAAAGCTGCAAGTGAAGTAAAAAATGGCAAGACAATGGTGTTAGGTTGCTCCTATCCAGTCAAGTCAATGGGCTTCTCCCTGTCATCTTACCAAAGCCTTCTGGACGCCTTCGTGTTGACTTTAAATCCACTGTGAATACACGAACTATAATGATATCCGTTGCCTCACCCTGAGGAATTGATGGACAGGCTTGGTGCAGACCGCAATTTTTCAAAAATTGACTTACGCGGTGCGTATTTGTAAAATCCACTACATGAGGAGTCTCAGAAAGTGTCTGTGGTCAACATACATTTAGGGTTGTTCAAAGTTTTGCGCTTGCCCTTTGGCAACGTTTCCGCGCCTGCCATATTCCATCGCTACTTACAATAACTTATTGCAAAAGTCCTATTCTGTTCAAATTGCTTGGACGATATTGTGGTGTCAGGACGTACACCGGAGGAACATATCAGTAACCTTCGTATGCTTTTTCAAGTACTTTCAGCTGGAGGTCTGAAGCGTAGCCAGGAAAAGTGTGCCTTTTTTCAGACTGAAATTCAGTAGTTAGGCCGCGATCATAATAGCCAAGGTGTTCATTTCTTCACTCACATTTTCTGGTCATCGGAGACATCCCTGCTCCGCGGAACGTAACGGAACTGCAGTCAGAACTCGGAACATTGACATATTATATCCGGTTTATACCCAAGAAGCCCACATCGCGGCTCCATTTCATCGTTTGCACCGGAAGAATGTGCCTTTTCTTTGAGTCGAAAAGTGTCAGTATCTATTCCAGAAAGTTCAAAATGCCATGTTGAACGACGCCTTGTTCATTTCTATCCCACTAAGCCTGTCGTTTTGGCAGTGGACACTTCTTAGTGCCAACAAGGGTGGCCGAGCGGTTCTAGGCGCTACAGTCTGGAACCGCGCGACCGCTACGGCCGCAGGTTCGAATTCTGCCTCGGGGTTGGATGTGTGTGATGTCCTTAGGTTAGTTAGGTTCAAGTAGTTTTAAGTCCTAGAGGACTGATGACCTCAGAAGTTAAGTCCCATAGTGCTCAGAGCCATTTGAACCATTTGAACGCTTCTTGGTACCGAATCGGAGCTGTGCACTCATACAGATTTGGTTCACAGGACAGGCCGATTGCTTTCGCTTACAAGGTATTGACCAAGATTCAATGTAACTATTCCCAAATCGAGAAGGAAGCGCTCGCTATTACCTACGGCGTGACAATGTTTCACCACTATCTGTTTGGTCGGAAGTTTTACCTAATGACGGACCTAAAGCCACTTCAGTCTCTGTTTCATCCATCCAAACTTGTTCGCGGAGCACGGCGCAGAAACTGAAACGTTGGCTTTGTTATTGTCACAGTATCAGCACGAAATATTGTACGGGCCTACGTCGATACAAAATGGTTCAAATGGCTCTAAGCACTATGGAACTTAACATCTGAGGTTATCAGTCCCCTAGACGTAGAACTACTTAAACCTAACTACATCACACACATCCACGCCCGAGGCAGGATTCGATCCTGCGACCATAGCAGCAGCGCGGTTCCGGACTGAAGCTCCTAGAACCGCTCGGCCATAGCGGCCGGCTACGTCGATACATGCAAATAATGACGTCTTTTCTCGCCTGCATCTTGGTCCTGATTCTGAATTCGATGCAACTGCCGCACCTTGATGTCAGTTCGCTGCGCAGGACACTGAACTTTTACAGACATTTCCACTGTGGTTTAAGAAAATTGCTCCGGCCACAGAAGCAGACACAGTCTTAAGCCTATTGTTGCACTACATCCGTACTGTTTGGCCTCGTTCAGTGAAAAACATTGAGAATTCTTTTGTGCGCCGATATTTTGCCTTGAGGCATAGCCTTTCCGTCCACCACGGTGTGATTTTATTGCAAAATGACTCTGGACAACCGCATGTGTTTATTCCTAAAGTGTTACAAAAAGATGTGTTGCGATTGCTCCATCAAGGCCGGGCACGGACACGCACATTGAACAGAAGACGTCACAGTGTCGGACTTGTGCTGAAAATCTGTTGGCCCAACCGCAAGTCTTTCCAGCTTGGCCAAAATCTCAATCGCCGTGGCAACGAGTGCACACTGACTTTGTTGATCCCTTTTGAAACATTCGTTGATTTATTGTTGTGGACTCTATTGGAAAGTATTCGTTTGTAGTGCCCATGAACTTGACTACGTCGCGTAGTACCATCCACGCTTTGTCATCTACTTTTTGCTTGGAAGGTTTGCCTGAAGTGTTGGTTACAGACAACGGACCAGGGTTTACGGCTCACCTTACCAATGCGCCGTTTCATTTTCATTCCAACGGATAAGCTGAATTATTCGTGCGTACGTTCAAGGCAACAGATGGACAAACTACGCTACTGAACATTAAAATTGCTACACCACGAAGATGACGAGCTACAGACGCGAAATTTAACCGCAAGGAACAAGATGCTGTGATATGCTTTTCAGAGCATTCACACGAGGTTGGCGCCGGTGGCAACACCTACAACGTGCTGACATGAGGAAAGTTTCCATCCGATTTCTAATACACAAACAGCAGTTGACCGGCGTTGCCTGGTGAAACGTTGTTGTGATGCCTCGTGTAAGGAGGAGAAATGCGTACCATCACGTTTCCGACTTTGATAAAGGAGGATTTTAGCCTATCGCGATTGCGATTTATCGTATCGCGACATTGCTGCTCGAGTTGGTCGAGATCCAATGACTGTTAGCAGAATATGGAATCGGTGGGTTCAGGAGTGTAATACGGAACGCCGTGCTGGATCCCAACTGCCTCGTATCACTAGCAGTCGAGATGACAGCCATCTTATCCGCATGGATCGTGCAGTCACGTTTCGATCCCGGAGTCAACAGATGGATAATTTTGCAAGACAACAACCCTCTGCACGAACAGTTCGACGACGTTTGCAGCAGCATGGACTATCAGCTCGGAGACCATGGCTGCGGTTACCGTTGACGCTGCACCACAGAGCGCATGCGATGGTGTACTCAACGACGAACCTGGGTGCACGAATGGCAAAACGTCAGTTTTTCGGATGAATCCAGGTTCTGTTTACAGCATCACAATGGTATCATCCGTGTTTGGCGACATCGCGGTGAATGCGCATTGGAAACAAGTATTCGTCATCGCCATACTGGCGTATGACCCGGCGTGATGGTATGGGGTGCCATTGGTTACAAGTCTCGGTCACCTCTCGTTCGCAATGACAGCTCTTTGAACAGTGGACGTCATGTTTCAGATGTGTTGCGACCTGTGGCTCTACCCTTCATTCGATCACTGCGAAACCCTACATTTCAGCAGGATAATGCACGACCGCATGTTGCAGGTCCTGAACGGGCCTTTCTGGATACAGAAAATGTTCGACTGCTGCCCTGGCCAGCACATTCTCCAGATCTCTCACCAATTGAAAACGTCTTGTCAGTGGTGGCCGAGCAACTGGCTCGTCACAATACACCAGTCACTACTGTTGATGAACTGTGGTATCGTATTGGAGCTGCATGGGAAGCTGTACCTGTACACGCCATCCAAGCTCCGTTTGAGTCAATGCCCAGGCTTGTCAAGGCCGTTATTACGGCAAGAGATGATTGTTCTGGGTACTGATTTCTCAGGATCTATGCACCCAAATTGCGTGAAAATGTAATCATATGTCAGTTCTAGTATAACATATTTGTCCAATGAATACCAGTTTATCATCTGAATTTCTTCTTGGTGTAGCAATTTTAATGGCCAGTAGTGCACGTGCCTCCCACACACGGGAGCAAGCGCTGCCGCTCTTTCTCGCAACGTACCGCTCCCATACCCGCAACGCGACGATCCGTCACCGGCGGATCTTCTACACGGTCTGCACCACTGCACGCTGCTACAGTTGCTGCACCCACCGTAGGTTCAAATGGTTCAAATGGCTCTGAGCACTATGGGACTTAACTTCTGAGGTCATCAGTCCCCTAGAACTTAGAACTACTTAAACAGCCGGCCGGTGTGGCCAAGCGGTTCTAGGCGCTTCAGTCCGGAACCGCGTGACCGCTACGGTCGCAGGTTCGAATCCTGCCTCGGTCATGGATGTGTGTGATGTCCTTAGGTTAGTTAGGTTTAAGTAGTTCTAAGTTCTAGGGGACTGATGACCTCAGATGTTAAGTCCGATAGTGCTCAGAGCCATTTGAACCGTTTGAACTACTTAAACCTAACTAATCTAAGGACATCACACACATCCATGCCCGAGGCAGGATTCGACCCTGCGACCGTAGCGGTCGCGCGGTACTTAACCAGTCGCCCACCGCTGGTCGCAGATTTCTACATTTATACTCCGCAAGCCACCCAACGGTGTGTGATGGACACCTCACGTGCCACTGTCATTACCTCCCTTTCCTGTTCCAGTCGCGTATGGTTCGCGGGCTCGAATCTCTCTAATTTTACATTGGTGATCTCCTCGGGAGGTATAAGTAAGGGGAAGCAATATATTCGATACCTCATCCAGAAATGCACCCTCCCGAAACCTGGACAGCAAGCTACACCGCAATGCAGAGCGCTTCTCTAGCAGAGTCTGACACTTGAGTTTGCTAAATATCTCCGTAACGCTATCACGCTTACCAAATAACCCTTTGACGAAACGCGCAGTACTGAGCGACAGGAAGACGATACTTAGTCTGCGTTCTGCGAGTAGTAATAGGGAGCAAATGTAATTGCATGTAGAAGGCGCAGGAAGCACAGGAAGCCACTGCATAACGAGAAGTTATGTTTCTTTCCTTTTTAGTAATAAAGAGTTCTATTAATTTAAAAATGTTATGTACAGATTATTTCGGATTCCCGCCACCGGCCATTGCAACTTCTCTCCTTCCTTGTTTGTATCAGTTCTGGCTCCCACAGTGGCCGACACAACATTGTGGATTTTCCATCACAAGCTCCGCAATAAGATTCTTGCATGCTCCAAAATCATCCCGCCGCCTAATGAGCTCTCTTATCCAACTAGAACAGAGTCGTTTACGTCTTTTCTTTGTTAGTAAAAGTAATAAAAGTGCAGCTGCAGCCCGACGGTCTTTCATCGCAGCCTCTTCAAAAATGGTTCAAATGGCTCTGAGCACTATGGGACTTAACTTCTGAGGTCATAAATCCCCTAGAACTTAGAACTACTTAAACCTAACTAACCTAAGAACATCACACACATCCATGCCCGAGGCAGGATTCGAACCTGCGACCGTAGCGGTAGCGCCGTTCCACACTGTAGCGCCTAGAATCGCTCGGCCACCCCGGACGCCAGCCTCTTCCTCCACGCACCGAACAACGACAGAAAAAAGTCGCTGATCTCTCAACTCTCACAGATGCTCTCACTCTGTCGTTTGTAAACGCGTCCATCTGCTCTCACAAGACTCTCTGACATTTAAAGAAAGTACTCGAAAGGAACTATCAGACCAATTCGCCCATAGAGTAAACAGTCCTGCGAGGACTATCTGATAGTACCAACCTGCCTAAGAGCAAGTAACTCTCAGATATATTCCAGCTCTAAGACAGCAGCGTTCAGTGACGCATGTATGTTTCAAGTGGACATTGTAGGTAAATACGGGTAGGGATGTGACAGAGTGGCAAATAATGGCAGTCGTGTTTGGCCGTTACCAGAGCCTTACGGTGTGCGAAGTTGTTGGATTTGTTAGTACTTCGCGGCGGACTGATCAATGTGTCTACAAGCAATGGCGCAACACACTTGGGCACGAAACACAACAGTAGAACTTTGGTAGGAGAAAGATTCTGACTGAGAGGGACCGGAGACGCGTTTCACAACTTGTGAACCAAATCGCTTCCAGATACAACATCACTTGCTACAGAGAGTGAATGAAGCTCAATCCCACTTGTTGTCGAAAGAACACTGCGACGGGAACTGCAAGCAATAGATATTTTGAATCGGTCACGTCGCAAAAGACCATTGATACTTTTATTCTTCTAGATCGCAACAGCATCGTTCATCGGACTGGAAGAATTTGTGACTGGTTTCCTGAACACTCTCCCGCCCTATTACACGTTGAAACAGCGGGTAAAACATCGACGTCACCATCCCCGCAGTTTGGTGGAACTGTGCGATCAAATCCGCTACGAGTGGCGAAACCTGGATAAGACGTCCATGCACAACATTGTGGACTCACTTCATGACCAAATCCAGGCGATTATCAAGTCCAGGGTCAGAGTTACAAGGTATTAAATGATGCTTGTAATGTTTCCTCTAGGGGCGACTAATTTTTCGTGCGGTGAGTTTATGAACAAGTGATACTGAAAGGGTTACTTGTAAACATATTTATGGAGAGGGAGTGTGCACTGTGGCACAACTCTGTGCCATTCTACAGCCAAGAGAGTAAAAACTGTACACGTACAATAGAATGTATTTTGTAGTTCACACTTGCAAACACTTCGCAATGTGAATTAAGTCGTCTCATATCTCGTGCTGCTCCACATTCCAGTGTGAGAAGGCTTAACTGCAGGTTATAATAATGTGACCCACTGGTGTAGAAACAAAATTTATGGAGCTTCGAATTACTCGTTACCTCTACAGCATTTTCATTTTTTTTTCAAAATTATACCAATTAACTCACTTCCAAACACTGTGCTAGTAATGCACACAATTTTTCTCACATCTATGGCTTAAATACGCTTCGCTTTGCGATGAGTTCCTGCCATCTGCTCCAGTTTATTAATATCAAACTTAATTTACATCATATTGTACCGAAAATTTTTATTGTACCGATATTTTTGGTTGGAAAATCCTTGTGGGTCCGCACGGTTGCTCATGTTCCTTGATGAATAGTACTAAATGCTCCTCAAAATTCGCAGAGATAAACAGTAGTAGGTCGATCAGGAATTGGAATAAAGGCCACACACCGTAAGTGTTCAATTTATGCGGTCAGTATAAAATATCCAGAGTGTTTCAAAATGAACATATGGTTTTTAAAACTTTGTACCATTTATTACATTCAACTTTCAATTATAAATAATACGTAAAATAAAATGAAAGCGCAACTTAAACAATTTTGTTTGTTCGCCAGTGCGCAGAGGGAAGAGTCTGGGACGACCAAGAGAGACTGAAGAACATGATGAACGAGCTAGAGTCTTCCACGCGTAGCCCCAAGAGATCAGTTCGGAAGATCAGTCGTAATCAGCAGTTCCAAAGATGTCTGTGTAGGGACTTTTAAGGAGACACAACTACATCCTTACCGCTTGCAGTTGTTACAAGCTCTAAAGCAGTGGTTCCAAACCTGGGGGTAATTACCTCCTGAAGGGTAAAATGAAGTTATCTGAGGGGGAAAACTAAGCGATTCGATTATGTTTTTGTCAATTATTTTCGAAAGATCATTACTATTACCACAATTTTGCAAGACTCTAATACTGATTATATAAGTTATCAATTCTCAATTGCTAGCATTAATGCAAGGAGGTTATAGGTTCCTCACAACGACGTACATCGCTGAAGGTAAAAATGGGAATGTACGTAATAAATGCTAAATATCTCAAGAAAACGTTGTCTCCAAGTTTTAGTAGTGCCTGCAGCAGTCCATAAATTGCTTCATTACTCGCTTCGAAACAAATTCATAAATTAATTGACAGCACAACGCAGCAATAACTCCATAAGGGCTAATATAGTGCTGTACACATTATGATCATTACGTGGGTTGAATGAAAAGTAATGCCTCCAGCTTCGTTAATTGGGTTTGGATGGGAATATTTTAATAAACCAAATGTAGAAATAATCCTTAGAATATGTTCTTTAATTACCTATAATCACTTTTCCACATAAGCACCAGCCAAGTGGATACATTTCTGCGAACGATGAACATGTTTACTGAAGCTGTCACGGAAGAAGTCGACACTCTGTTTCCGCAACCACAGTCTCACAGATCCCTCAACGTCTTCGTCAGAAGCATAATGATGTCCCCTCAGATCGTCTTTCATTATTGGGAACAGATGGAAGTCAGACGGTGCTAAATGTGGACTGTATGGAGGAAGCCGTGCGGTGGTGAGATTCAGTCTTTGAAGTTCTGCTGTGGTGGCATCCGGGGTACCCATCGTGCACAGACCTTCCGATAGCCAAGCGAAGCAATAATGTGACCTACACGTTCTTGTGAAATGCCGATTGTGCTTACAATTTCTCTCGGAGTGGTACGACGATCGTCCTGAATCAATCTGTCAACATTTTGCTTGTGAAACTCGGTGGTTGCTGTCACAGGCCATCCAACTCTTTGTCACGCATGTCAGATGTTCCCGCCTCAACATCTTTAAACTTACTCGCCCAGCGACGCACAGTACAACACAGTCACCATAAACTGCTTTCATTCTCTGATGAATCTCCTTTGGGGTGACACCTTCTACTGTCAACAATTCAATGACAGCACGTTGCTTAAATCGTATTGACCGAACGTCTGCGCAGGATTCCATACTTTACACTGTAACAACACAACCTGTCAATACTAAGGCTTCCCGCCACGTGGAGCTGTAGAGAAGAGGCTACGGAACAAGCCAGTACCTGCCTCATACCGATGCTGCCAACTGTTGAAGAGTTACGAAGGTGGAGGCATTACTTTTCAGTCAACCCTCGTATTATTAGAGTGGATAGACACAAAGCATCAACCATCTGAAGTCGTCCAGTTTCTGCCAGTTCAGAAGTAAGGAGGGCAGCCATCGAGTGATTTGCAGACAGTCAGTATACTGCACACATCTAAACTTGTTTGATTTTAAATGGGGTTGCAGCTTGCAGGTCAAGCAAGTGACGCAATGGCGAGGAGTAATAAAGGACAAGCATGTTTTGTAGCAAGAGTCTACTTTCACTGTGGATAGTTAGCTTTCTTATCTGACAAGGGAACCTCCCCATCGCACCCCCCTCAGATTTAGTTATAAGTTGGCACAGTGGATAGGCCTTGAAAAACTGAACACAGATCAATCGAGAAAACAGGAAGAAGTTGTGTGGAACTATGAAAAAATAAGCAAAATATACAAACTGAGTAGTCCATGTGCAAGATAGGCAATATCAAGGACAATGTGCGCTCAAGAGCGCCGTGGTCCCGTGGTTAGCGTGACCAGCTGCGGAACGAGAGGTCCTTGGTTCAGGTCTTCCCTCGAGTGAAAAGTTTAACTTTTTATTTTCAGTTTATGTGACAAACTCTTATGTTTTCATCACTTTTTTGGGAGTGATTATCACATCCACAAGAAAACCTAAATCGGGCAAGGTAGAAGAATCTTTTTACCCATTCGACAAGTGTACTAGTTAGGTGGGTCGACAACATATTCCTGTCATGTGACGCACATGCTGTCACCAGTGTCGTATAGAATATATCAGATGTGTTTTCCTGTGGAGGAATCCGTTGACCTATGACCTTGCGATCAAATGCGGCGCAGTCGCAAAACACAGACACTAAACTTATTACAGTGAACAGAGACGTCAATGAACGAACGGACAGATCATAACTTTGCGAAAATAAAGAAAGTAAAATTTTCACTGGAGGGAAGGTTCGAAGCTGGGACCTCTCGTTCAGCAGCTGCTCGCGCTAACCACGGGACCACGGCGCTTCTTGGTTGACAGTGTCCTTAATACTGCCTATTCACGCATGGACTACTCACTTTGCATATTTTGTTTATTTTTTCATAGTTCCACACAACTTCTTCCTGTTTTCTCGATTGATCTGTGTTCAGTTTTTCAAGGCCTATCCACTGTGCCAACTTATAACTAAATCTGAGGGGAGTGCGATGGGGATGTTCCCTTGTGAGAAACGACTGTGGGCGGCACTTGCGATGCACCACGAATTCCTTCATCATTCATTCTAACAAACGCGCGCGCACACACACACACACACACACACACACACACACACACACACACACGCACACACACCCATACACACAAACTGAATATCATTCATCTTTCATTATTTTAAAAATAAAAGTGTTCCAACAAAAGTCTTTTATTCTGCAGTTTAATTAGATACTAAAGTTGGTGATAATGTGAGGGACAGTGGGGTAAATAGTGGCAGGGGATGGGCGGTGATAGTAGCTAACGTGTGATTGCACTCAGGGGTAATGGTCTATGATAGGGTGGAAACCACTGCTGTAACGCCTATAGACTACGGTTTACTACGGTTTACGTGCAAACTTCGCAAACAAATCTTTGCTGCATAAAGATTTCCTGGATCGTGACGCCTTCAGTGATGAAGCGACATTTCACCAAAGTGTGCCGCGCGGGATTAGCCGAGCGGTCTGAGGCGCTGCAGTCATGGACTGTGCGGCTGATCCCGGCGGAGGTTCGAGTCCTCCCTCGGGCCTGGGCGTGTATGTTTGCCCTTAGGATAATTTAGGTTAATTAGTGTGTAAGCTTAGGGACTGATGACCTCAGAAGTTAAGTCCCATAAGATTTCACGCACATTTGAACATTTTTTCACCAAAGTGGAAATATGGACACACATAGTGCGAGGAACTGGGGGTCAGAAAATTCACACGAGATAGCACACCTGCGTCGAGACTCCCGCAAATTGAATGTTTATGGGTCTTTCTTTTTCGATGAAGCAACTGTAACTGGTGTTTATTATCTTGATGCGTTAGAACTGTGGCGGTTTGTTCAGTTGGAAGAACCACAGAACTTCATTTGGTAGCAAGATAGCGTGCCGCCTCAGTCGCATAACTTATTACGTGATTGGTTAAACGACATTGTATCCGACCGCTGGATCGGTCGGAGGGACCACATGACGGAGCATGTTTAGCATGACCTCAGAGTTCACACAAGATCTGACACCGTGCAATTTTTCCTTTTGAGAGCTCATAAACGATCATTTGTATGTGCCTCCGCTACCAGTTACTCTACTCGACTTTAAAAAAAGCATTGTTGCAATAATTACTCTAGTCGCACTGATCAATTTTTGGGGTGAATTTGCCTATCGACTCGACATGTGACGAAAGGTACTCACATTGGACACTTGCAAGAAAACTGTTCCAGTTGCTGTTTCATTTGATGAATTATTTGTAAGTTGAATGTAATAAATGCTACAAAGCCTTAAAACACGTACATTCGTTTTGAAACATCCTGTATTTCTTATACAGAGCAGCACACGGAGTTAAGATCAACAGTAACTCTGGTCACAACGACCTTTTGTGGAGATAAAGCTGTCTTCACGCAACCGGTAACGAAACCGTTATAAACGCATCCCACACAAAGACGGGAAAGCGCTTTACAAATAGCGCAGGAGAATTTACGGTTCCCACATGCGCAGCGGGAGTCCGCGCTAACGAACTATCCTCGCCTGCGTATCGCCGATAGCGCCACGTAAGTTGCGGATTTTATTAGCGGGATACGTTACTCCCACGCGCGCATAATTTTCTAGACTTTCTGGACGACGGTAGTCGTTTTATGAAATACGGCAATGTCCGCGGTTGTAGAACGACACCACTAAATCCGATTTATGTGTAACTCGAACCAGTGGCTGCGCTCTCCAGCCGAGAGAAAGGAGAAAGAGAGAAAGAGAGAGAGAGAGCGGCAGCCATCGCTATTCACGTCACAGCCAGAAATAAACGACGTTTGCAGCCGATAACCGACGCGCATCTCGTGTAACCGATGACCACCGATAATTCGATTACGCTTCACTGGAGGGGCCTGGCGCCATTTTCCGCAACCTGATCCTTGTTTTTAGTTCTATTTTGGTCCGTCGGCGTGTCGGCGCTGCTGTCGCGCCGCCCTCGCTCCGCGTTTCGTTTGGACAATTCGTTCCGGGCCGTTAAGCGATATTAATTGGCTCGGGGTCACCGGCGGCAGTCCATAGAGACGGTGCGCTTCCCACGACGTGGCGCCAGTTTCGCCGGGGGTTTCCCTGCAAATGAGCAACATTATTTATTTCGTAAGCGAGATTAATCTGAGGTGCGTAGCCCACAACCATCCATTACACCGCGCTCTTACACCATAACTACAGACTTGCTTTTCTTTGGTCTCTTTCTCCAACAAATTGGTCCCTGAAAGAAAGTATTTCTGACAGTTCTGACAGTTGAGAATCGTGAAACGGATGCGGAGTCGAAATAGTACGTCTGCTTTTCTCGGGAAGTGCTTGTACGCCTCATCTTATAGAGTAGCGGTCATTAATTTTTCTTGCTCAAGAGCCATTTCTGACACTGTGGGTAGCACCTTGGTCAGCATATGTACCGATCCTATTTTGAGTTGGTAACCTGCATAAATAAGGATGTTTAAATTCGAAGAAATAGTATTGACGGCAACTGAAAGGTTGTTGTTGTTGTTCTGATCTTCAGTCCCGAGACTGGTTTGATGCACCTCTCCATGCTACTCTATCCTGTGCAAGCTTATTCATCTCCCAGTACCCACTGCAAGCTACATCCTTCTGAATCTGCTTGGTGTATTCATCTCTTGGTCTCCCTCTACGATTTTGTACCCTCCACGCTGCCCTCCAATACTAAATTTGTGATCCCTTGATGCCTTAGAACATGTCCTACCAACCGATCCCTTCTTCTAGTCAAGTTGTGCCACGAACTTCTCTTCTCCCCAGTCCTATTCAATACCTCCTCATTAGTTAGTGATCTACCCATCTAATCTTCAGCATTCTCCTGTAGCACCACATTTTGAAAGCTTCTATTCTCTTCTTGTCCAAACTATTTATCGTCCATGTTTCACTTCCATACATGGCTACACTCCATACAAATACTTTCAGAAACGACTTCCTGACACTTAAATCTATATTCGATGTTAACAAATTTCTCTTCTTCAGAGACGCTTTTCTTGCCATTGCCAGTCTACATTTTATATCCCCTCTACTTCGACCATCATCAGTTATTTTGCTCCCCAAATAGCAAAACTCCTTTTCTACTTTAAGTGTCTCATTTCCTAATCTAATTCCTTCAGCATCACCCGACTTAATTCGACTACATTCCATTATCCTCGTTTTGTTTTTGTTGATGTTCATCTTATATCCTCCTTTCAAGACACTATCCATTCCGTTCAACTGTTCTTCCAAGTCCTTTGCTGTCTCTGACAGAATTACAATGTCATCGGCGAACCTCAAAGTTTTTATTTCTTCTCCATGGATTTTAATACCTACTCCGAATTTTTCTTTTGTTTCTTTCACTGCTTGCTCAATGTACAGATTGAATACCATCGGGGATAGGCTACAACCCTGTCTCACTTCCTTCCCAACCACTGCTTCCCTTTCATGTCCCTCGACTCTTATAACTGCCATCTGGTTTCTGTACAAATTGTAAATAGCCTTTCGCTCCCTGTATTTTACCTCTGCCACCTTCAGAATTTGAAAGAGAGTATTCCACTCAAGGTATAGGCCAATAAATTAATGAAAGATGGTACTGATCCACCATGGTACACAAAAGAGGTCAGAACACCTGCAGAAGCAACGAAAACAGCATATCAAATTTAAAATCCCCAAGATAGGCGAAGTTTTAAAGAAGCTCGAAATTTAGCGCGAAATTTAATGCGACATGTCTTTAATTGTTTTCACAACGAAACCCTACCTCGAGCCTGGCAGAAAACCCAAAGAGATTCTGTATGTCCATCATTTTAGACATGATTGTGGGACTCGTCTGTTCGATAGAGGATGTCAAATTAAACACCTTTCAGCCGTTTAGTGTCCAACCAAATTTTATTTGGCAACCAGTTTCAGCGTTTTACTACTCCATCTTCAGGCCCCTGACCGACGCGTAGGAAGAATCTACCTCGCTTGTGATCAAACGAAGGTCCAGCAACAGTGGT
The DNA here is from genome assembly GCF_023864345.2 of Schistocerca serialis cubense. Taxonomy (NCBI): domain Eukaryota; kingdom Metazoa; phylum Arthropoda; class Insecta; order Orthoptera; family Acrididae; genus Schistocerca; species Schistocerca serialis. The sequence continues at coordinate 423,496,057 of NC_064644.1, forward strand.
ATTAGTAGATATTTGCTACAGTGATCACTTCAGCCTTCACCTGCCGACATCCTTCAAAGAGATTCTGGTCGTATGTAAAGCATACCAGTGGCTAGATGCTATCGGGTAGAAAACCCGAAGATGGTACAAATGGCTCTGAGCACTATGGGACTTAACTGCTGTGGTCATCAGTACCCTAGAACTTAGAACTACTTCAACCTGACGACATCACACACATCCATGCCCGAGGCAGGATTCGAACCTGCGACCGTAGCGGTTACGCGGTTCCAGACTGAAGCGCCTAGAACCGCTCGGTCACTGCGGCCGGCTAAACCCGAAGAGATGCTGGTCGTAAGTAAAGTACACCAGTGGCAAGACGCAGTCAATACTTACACTGCGTGATAACAATGGTGATATTATTGATGACAGTACCACTAAAGCAGAGTTATTAAACGCGGTTTTCCGAAATTCCTTTGAAAAAGAAGATGACGTAAATATTTCAGAATTCGAATCAAGAACAACTGCCAACTTGAGTAACTTGGAAGCAGATATCTTCGCTGTAATCATGCTTTTAACCAACATGTTTAGGAGCGTCAGCAATAGTACTTGTGATGATTACCTACGAAAAAAGAGCCAAGAGCGCAAAATCTCATTTATTTAAAATGACCGGTTTCGGCACATACAGTAGGCCATTTTCAGATTGATTGCACCATTTGCTGGAGCTGGCGACGTGCTGAGCAGCTCCGGGTTGTAGAGAGGATAACTGCCGAAACCAGTCATTTTAAATGAATGATATTTTGCGATAGTTACTGTTTCTTTATTAGTAATCTTTAGTGCACTGTCCAGTCCAGATTGTATACCAGTCAGGTTTCTTTCTGTGTATGCTGATACTACGTACAATAGCTCCGTACTTAGCAATCATATACTCGTGCATCCGCTCGCTCGAAATAAGATCGGTACCTAAAGACTGGAAAGTTGCACAAGTCACACCACTACCAAGGAAAGGAAACAGGAGTAATCCGCTGAATTGCGCACTTACACCACTAACGTCGATTAACAGGAGGAATTTGGAGCATTTACTGTGATCGAACATTACGAATCATCTCGAAGAAAACGATTTATTTACAAATAGCTATCACAGATTCAGAAAATATCGTTATAGTGAAACACAACTAGCTCCTTATTTACGCGAAGTAATGAGTGCTGTCGACGTGGGACGTCAAACTGATTCCATATTTTTAGATTTCCAGAAGGCTTTTGACACTGTTCCTCACAAGCGAATTCTAATTAAATTGTGTGCCACTGGGGTGCCGTGTCAATTGTACGACTGGATTCGTGACTTCCTGTCGGTAAGGTCACTGTTCTTAATAACTAAGGGAAAGTCGTCGAGTAAGCCGGCCGGTGTGACTTAGCGGTTGTAGGCGCTACAATCTGGAACCGCGCGACCTCTAGGGTCGCAGGTCCGAATCCTGTCTCGGGCATGGATGTGTGTGATGTCCTTATGTTAGTTAGGTTTAATTAGTTCTAAGTTCTAGAGGACTGATGACCTCAGAAGTTAAATCCCATAGTGCTCAGAGCCATTTGAACCATTTCATCGAGTAAAAGGGAAGTAATATTTGGGGTTCCCCAAGAAAGTGTTATAGGACCTCTGCTGTCCTTAATACATCTAAACGATTTAGGAGACAAGAAAAGCTCTCTTAGACTGTTGGCAAATGATACTGTATTTTCCGGCTTTTAAAGTCACCAGATGATCAAAACGAACTGCAAAATAGTGGCGATTGACTCCAGATAATGAAAAGTGTGAAGTAATCCAGATGAGTGCTAAAAGGACTCCGCTAAATTTCAGTTACACGATAAATCACACAAACCTAAAGGCTGCAAACTCAGATACAAACTTAGGTATTAAATTACGAATAACTTAAATTGAAACGACACACAGATAATGTTGTGAGGAAAGCAAACCAAAGACAGCGATTTATTGGCTGAACTCTTAGAAAATACTACAGGTCTACTGAAGAGAATCCTTACAATACGCTTGTTCGCCCTCTTTTGGAGTATTGCTGTGTAGTTTGAGATCCACATCAGATAGAATTGACGGAAGACATCGAAAAAGTTTAAAGAAGGCCAGCTCGTTTTGTATTATCGCGAAATAAGGGAGAGAATGTCACTGATATGGTGCACGAATTGGGGTGGCAGTCATTAAAACAAAAGATTTTTTCGCTGGGCAGCAATTTCTCATGAAATTTTGTACATCAACTATCTCCTCAGAGCGTGAAAATATTTTGTTGGTGGCCACCTACATAGGGAGAAATGATCATCATTGTAAGAGAAATTAGAGCTCACACGAAAATATTCGTTTTCCCAGTGCACCGTTCGAGAGCAGAACGGTCCAGAAATAGCTTGAAGGTGGTTCGATAAACCCTCTGCCAGGCACTTAATTGTGAATAGCAATCATGTACATGTAGATGTATGAAGCACCAACAGACTAGGTATAGAAAAGGGGTATTACGTTGGGCGCTGGTCTCCGAATACTGATCGTTAAAAGTCGACACGATCCGCAACGCTTCGTATCAACTGTTAAGTTGCAGATCGCTTTTACCCTCGGTGACCCGACGGTTGTGACACTGTAATTAACTGACGAGGTGATGTTGTGTCGTCTGTGTGAGTGAATACTTAATTGATTAATTTAATTTCATATTCCTTGCTACGAATGGGTACCGCATTTGAAGATTACTGTCCCCATAATCCACAGTAACGAATCCATGTTACTTCCGTTTGAAGTTTATGTCACAACAATTGATAGGTACAAGGCATACGCGCCAGTGGTTTGTCAGTACCGGAAGACAAAAAAAAACTTTCCCCCTCTCACATCCTCTAAAACCACAGTGGCCGCGCTACTTACCCCTCTGATCCCTTTAATCGGCCGAATTCACCAATGCCAATTACAATCAAGCACGTATTAAAATATTACTGCCTCTGTAAGTATTTTTGTTTGTTACTGAGTAGGAAAACTCTTAATATTAGTTGATGTTTGAAGATTCGCCTGTTGGCTGCATGGATGCAAATTATAAAAATACAGGGTTATTACAAATGATTGAAGCGATTTCACAGCTCTACAATAACTTTATTATTTGAGATATTTTCACAATGCTTTGCACACACATACAAAAACTCGAAAACGTTTTTTTAGGCATTCACAAATGTTCGATATGTGCCCCTTTAGTGATTCGGCAGACATCAAGCTGATAATCAGGTTCCTCCCACATTCGGCGCAGCATGTCCCCATCAATGAGTTCGAAAGCATCGTGGATGCGAGCTCGCAGTTCTGGCACATTGTGTCTGTTCACTTCACCATTAAGAAAAAATGTTGCTTCATCACTGAAAACAAGTTTCGCACTGAACGCATCCTCTTCCATGAGCTGTTGCAACCGCGCCGAAAATTCAAAGCGTTTGACTTTGTCATCGGGTGTCAGGGCTTGTAGCAATTGTAAACGGTAAGGCTTCTGCTTTAGCCGTTTCCGTAAGATTTTCCAAACCGTCGGCTGTGGTACGTTTAGCTCCCTGCTTGCTTTATTCGTCGACTTCCGCGGGCTACGCGTGAAACTTGCCCGCACGCGTTCAACCTTTTCTTCGCTCACTGCAGGCCGACCCGTTGATTTACCCTTACAGAGGCATCCAGAAGCTTTAAACTGCGCATACCATCGCCGAATGGAGTTAGCAGTTGGTGGATCTTTGTTGAACTTCGTCCTGAAGTGTCGTTGCACTGTTATGACTGACTGATGTGAGTGCATTTCAAGCACGACATTCGCTTTCTCGGCTCCTGTCGCCATTTTGTCTCACTGCGCTCTCGAGCGCTCTGGCGGCAGGAACCTGAAGTGCGGCTTCAGCCGAACAAAACTTTATGAGTTTTTCTACGTATACGTATTGTGTCGTGACTATATGTCAATGAATGGAGCTACAGTGAATTTATGAAATCGCTTCAATCATTTGTAATAGCCCTGTATATGTGTATATATACACCGAAGAGCCAAAGAAACTAGTATACCTGCCTAATATCACGTAGGATCTCCTCGAGCACGCAAAAGTGCCGCAACATGACGGGGCATGGCCTCGAGTAATGTCAGAGACAGTGCTGCAGGGAACTGACACCGTGAATCATGCAGGGCTGTCCATGAATCCGTAAGAGCACGAGGGGGTGGAGCTCTCTTCTGAACAGCACATCGCAAGGCTTCCCAGATATATTCAATAATGTTCATGTCTGGAGAGTTTGATGGGCAGCGGAAGTGTTTAAACTCAGAAGAGTGTTCCTGGAGCCATTCTGTAGCAATTCTGAACGTGTGGGGTGTCTCACTGTCCTGCTGCAATTGCCCAAGTCCGTCGGAATGCACAATGGACACGATTGGATGCACGTGTCACCCATCAGAGTCGTAGCTAGATGTATCTGGGCTCCCATATCACTCCAGCTGCGCACGCCCCACACCATTACAGAGCCTCCACCAGCTTGAAGTCTCCTGCTGGCATGCAGGGTACATGGATTCATGAGGTTGTCTCTGTGCCCGTAAACGTCTAGGCACTCGACACAGTTTGAAACGAGACTCGTCCGACAAGGCAACATATTTCCAGTCATCAACAGTCCAATGTCGGTGTTGACGGGCCAAGAAGAGGCGTAAAGCTTTGCATCGTTCAGTCATCAAGGGGCCTTCGGCTCCAAATCCGATATCGATGATTTTCGCTGAATGGTTCGCACACTGACACTTGCTAATGACCCAGCCTTGAAACCTGCAGCAATTTGCGGAAGGGTTGCACTTCTGTCACGTTGAACGGTTCTCGTCAGTCGAGGTTGGTCCCGTTCTTGCAGGATCTTTTTCCGGTAGCAGCGATGTCTGAGATTTGATGTTTTACTGAATTTCTGATATTAACGGTAACTCTGAAATGGTCACACGGGAAAATCCCCACTTCATTGCTACCTCGTAGATGCTGCATCCCATCGCTGGTGCGCCGACAATAACACCACGTTCAAACTCACTTAAAACTTGATACCATTGTAGCAGCAGTAACTGATCTAACAACTGCGCCAGACACTTGTTGTCTTATATAGGCGTTGCCGACCGCAGCGCCGTATTCTGTCTGTTTACATATGTCTATATTTGAATATGCCTGCCTATACCAGTTTCTTTGGCGCTTCCGTGTACGTATGTTTTACATGTCCTCCTAAACCACCCATATATTAGTCATACAGTATTTGAGTATGAGAGCGCTTAGAGTCTTGTAACAAAGTCAACACATAATTTCAAACTTGTACGGACTTTTTCCCGCTGACGACCCTCACAAAAAGGAAAAGATTTATTGCGTGTTACATTTTTGCTGTTCATACAGTAAAACTTCCACATCAAGCATGACATTTTGATTTATTACTTATTTACAACTTAACTGTATTCGAGATACATTTTGCGGACAGTATTCACATATACCAGTGAATGACACGGAGTGGCCGCGTGGTTAGAGGCGCCATGTCACGGATTGCGCGGCCCCTCCCGAGGGAGGTTCGAGTCCTCCCTCGTGCATGGGTGGGTGTGTTGTTCTTAGCATAAGGTAGATTAAGCTGGTTTAAGTAGTGTGTAAGTCTAGGGACCGATGACCTCAGCAGTATGGTCCCTCAGGAATTCACACACACACACACACACACACACACACACACACACACACACACACACACACACAGTTTCGTGGTGTTAGTGACGCGATTGTTCTTTCTCAGAATTGAAAGAATAATATTCGGAGGGTGACGAAGTAGGTGAGCGAGGTAAGTACGGGAGAGTTTCCGACCCAAGTGTCCTAAGTTTCTATACTGACACGAGCATTAACCCCGTGTGTTGTTGTACGGAAGGATGACCTCCTTTCCAGAGCAAACATGCAAGTAATGTAAGGCGGACTGCAAAAGTGAATGTAGTGGATAAGATTTGTTTACAACCAGTTTTTAGAACTTTTTATTCTTCCTTTTCCGCAGCGTTTAACCCGTCAAGTACGAGGTCTTGTTTGTCAGAATTTGGCGAACTTTATTTTAATTTCGTAGCCTGAAGCTCTTACTGGTTCGACAGTCATGAAGGTAAGCTAGGACAGCGAAGTTATGAGTTCCATGTCCGTGAATCGTGTAAACTTTGTTCCTTGTGTGATCGAATTTAACTGTTTCTGTATAGCGTTCTCAAATGCGGAATTTAGGGCCCAGCCTAGCATTTGCCTTGATGAGAACGGGAAACAGCCGAAAACCGGAGTCAGATTGGCAGGTGTACCAGCCCACTGTTGTTAATCAGCAAGGGCTCGATACAGACGTGACTCACCTCCTTTGTCCCGCAAGTTAGAGCTCTGCACGTTATGCTGTCTGAGCAGGTCTGTCCAGGTTTCAGAGTATCAAGCAGAGTGTAAGCTTCTGCAGCACAGAAGAAGCTGTCGGTGCTATCCCAGCCGATCAAATTTTCCTTATTTTGTATCTTCGCACAATGGGCCATTTCGCTTCAGAACCTAGACACAATAAAAAAAATTGGCCAGGTGCTACTACACCTCACGTACAGAGGGCTCCGTACAAACTTAATTATGTATACAGACAGTTCATCCATTCCAGGAATCGAGGGATATTGACGAGTTTCGCTATTATCGACATTGATACAGGCAAGATAGAAGTCCCAGGGACTTTCGAGAATGCTTTAGTTTCAAGTGTGAAATCGGATAACAAACGACAAAAGAAATATCTTTTTAGCGGGATATATTTACAAATTACCAATTTAGAATTTTTCCCTTTACTTATACAGTGAAACCTTGCTTCTTGCCAAATTTCATGATTCTAGGTCAACGGGAAGCTGCCAATATGTCTTGACGAGTGAGTTTCGAGTATCAAAACATGTAACATAAATGGCTGTATCTTTTGATTTTATTGACTACGAGACGTAAAATTTTTACACCCCAAAGGGACCATAGACCTAAATATGTGACAAAAATTTCAGTTCTACAGAAAAAGTGTTCTTAATAGTCACATAGATAGAAAGGTAACAAAACAAACCTATAACGAGCCTGTTTTTAAAGATTCAGGCACGGAACCCCAAAAAATGGATATTAAAATCCTACGAAACTGAGTTCTTTTTGGATTCTTTCTAACACTGATTAGGAATGCGATGTTCTCTCTCTCTCTTCTCAGCGATCACAGGCCCTGTAGACCACGCGCTGCATCAACGGTCTGCTTCCACCGCCTTCTACCTCTCGCAGCCTCTCTCCACCCTGCGGAAATACCTAATGTCATTTTTTCACCTTGTACGAGGTCGGCCCAATGGTCTTGTTGCCTGTAGAGTTCCTTCAGATGCTTCCTTGGTGATTCTGTTGTTTTCCATTCTAGCCACATGTACAGCCCATTGCAGGCTCCTACTTTTTAATTACTGGATGATAGTGGGTTGCTTCATTAACTGATAAATTTCATTGTTATTTCGAATTCTCCATACCCCATTCTCTAACACTGGTCCCCAGATTTTTCTCATTGCTTTTCTTTCGAAAACATTCGGTTTTTCTCTTTCATTTTTACTAAGTGTCCAGCTTTCTGAACCGTACAGTACTATGGGGCAGATAATAGTGTTGTATATCTTCATCTTTGTGGTGATTGACAGAGCTTTACTTTTGAGTGGGTTGCTTAGTGAGTACAGACATCTTGACCCTGGGGCTATTCTTTCATATATAGCCATTGTTATGTTATTTTTACTGTTGAAACGTGATCCAAGGTATTTAAACTGGAGAACTTTTCTGAATTTGGAATGTTGGTCAATTTCAAAGTAAGGATTTGGGTTTATAACTCGACCTGTTTCCATATTTTCTCTTGGTTAATCAGAAGCCCGATTTTACTGGCACTGTGCCTGAGAGATCTATACATGTCTTTCAGTTCTTCTTCAGTTTCACTCAGCAACACTGTATCATCTGCATAAGCCAGGAGTTTTACTTCACTACGTTGGAATCGGAGACCATTGTATAGATATAAATTACTCTCCCGAACCACTTTCTCTAATGCAAGGTTGAAGAGGACACATGAAAGAGCGTCTCTCTGTCGTAAGCCTGCATTAATTGGAAATGTGGGAGATATTGATCCTCTGAAGTGCACTGCTGCCTGGGGGCCATCCATGTACAGTTGTATCATCCTAATAATTTTACTGGGTATACTAAATTCTCGTAATGGAGGCTACTTCTGTGGATGCTGTAGTAGGAATGCGATGTTGGAATTACAAAATTCAAAATGGCGGATCAAAAATTATAAATTTAGTGGATTCGGGTAAAACTACGGGCATAAAATATCGCGACGTCGCTAATAACGAATTATAAGTCGAAATTGCCGTATTGAAATGTTTTATTCGATATTTTACATTTATCAGTCGAAATTAAAGTCACTTTCGTCGCTTGTGTCACTATTACTTTCAGAAGGTTCGCTGTCGGGTAGTCCACTGGGAGATAGTTCGAAAAGCAAATCTATTACCTCAGGTGACATCTGTATATGTTCTTCGATTGTAATTTTCTGGACTCTCGAGATAAATGAATCCGAAGATGCCAGGAGTCGATGAAATGCTACGTGCGTCTTTTTCTCACTAAAATATTTGCATGTAAAATCTTCCAAGTAACGCCAGGTATCCTTATTCGGAGCTTCCTGCGCAACTTCATATAGCCGAGCAATCGGCAACGGAGCAGCTTCGGTTATGGCATATCCGTGCATCCAAAGTAGGTGGACCATTATCAGCATTGGGGATTATCGCAGAATATTGTAAGCCCAGTGAAGTTGGCGCCCGACTTTCGAGAAATATAAATACATTTTTAAGAGTTCTTGATAGATATGTTTCAGTTCTATGGCTCTCTGTACAATGTTTGAACAGTTCTTCAGCATTTCATGAACAAAGCAATATTACTCGGGGAAATGTTAACGTTGAAAACAAAAATATTTGCCAGTTTGCTAAAAATTCCGTTAGCTCCCCAAGAATTCTACTGAAACCCCTAATGACAATATTTTGTGCCGATCACACTTTATGAGATAATTGCAATAATGAACGACCGGTTTTTTCCGCGTGGCACTGCCGCACGGTAGAAAAATGACCGTCCACTAAAAACTTGCAAATATGCGCACACGACTACATTAACCGTACATTAGGGAAGTAGGAAGGCGATTTACAAAGGTGGAGCCACAAAGAGGAAATTTTGTAGGCAGCGATTTCGGATAATGAGGTAGTACTTTACTTTTAATTCGACATACCATCATTACACCATTTAAAAAATGTATAAACAAACCGTCTGGAATGCAACTCGTCTTATTTTATCCTGGCAACTAGGCAGGATCGTTGTCATACATTAAACAGGCCACGTAAACAATATCTGAAAAATGTGTCGTTGCCCGATTCACTGTTTACCGCCAACTGTCACTGCACATATAATATGGACTTCAGACTGGAATAACACCGCAGCATTGGACAAGTGAGCGCCATTGCAATATACACAAGATGTACTCTGTCCAGGTTTTGAAGAGAGTTGGCCCACTATGCGACGGCCGAAAAAATCTCAATACCCATGAACAAGACCAGAACCGCCGAACACATCAACAAACAATGAAAGGTGGCAACATACAGTATAATAAACTTTCATCGGTCTGGCAGTACTACTTCAGCAGACGAAGTGCGCCAAAACACAGAGACGTAAATGTTAATTTTCTGGCGACATGAAGGAGTATTGTAGATGCTTCATGGCAAGTATGTGGGGCTATACTGAGGAACTAGTTAACGTTTATGGATTCAATATCTTTCGTAACCAGCCCTACTCGCTGTGTTAGTTATCGATTACAACTAAAGTCACAATATGCCCATATTACGGTTGCAGAATTCCAATTACGTAGTTGCTTTCGCGAGTACTGCACTGTAATCGAAACTTCTTTAACGTCTGACATGTAATTCACCCTGTGTTAAGAATCGTAAGAGAATATTTGCTTCAAATGGTTCAAATGGCTCTGAGCTGTGATCATCAGTCCCCTAGAACTTAGAACTACTAAAACCTAACTAACCTAAGGACATCACACCACATCCATGCCCAAGGCAGGATTCGAACCTGCGACCGTAGCGGTCACGCGGTTCCAGACTGTAGCGCCTAGAACCGCACGGCCACTCCGGCCGGCTTGTATTTGCTTCTATTCTTCCTTTTTTTATAACACATTATACTTTCTCTCCATATGTTTTCTCTGTGTATTTTGTGCCCACAGTTTTGCTAAAACTTTTTGTAGTTTGTAGTGCAGGACGTGTGCGGCTGGAGTGATACGACTCTGACAGGTGACACGTACGTAACCATCCTGTCTGATCATCTGCATCCATTCATGTCCATTGTGCATTCCGACGGATTTTGACAATTCCAGCAGGACAATGCGACACCCCACACATCCAGGATCGTTACAGATTGCTTCAGGAACACTCTCCTGAGTTTAAAATCTTCCGCTGCCACCAGACTCCCCAGACATAAACATTTTTGAGAATATTTGGGATGCCTTACAACGTGCTGTTCAGAATAGATCTCCACACCCTCTATTCTTACGGATTCATGGACAGCCCTGCAGGGTTCATGGGGTCAATTCCCTCCAGCACGACTTCAAACATTAGTCGAGTCCATGCCATGTCGTGATGCGGCACTTCTGCATGCTCACGGGGGCCATACAAGACAATAGGCAGGTGTACCAGTTTCTTTGGCTCTTCCGTGTAGAATATGCTGATGTAATGGTACTACTTCTACGCTATATATACAAAGGTCTAGCGTACCTACTTAGGCTAGTGGTAGTCTAGTGGTAGTCTACAAACGTTACTTCTTGATGTCTCTTGACATGAGAGCTGTTAGCCGTAAATCTGACTAAAGTAAACTCCGCCCGAACAGGCCACGAAGGCCCAACTGTACCGACCGGCCGCCGTGTCTTCCTCAGCCCACAGGCGTCACTGGATGCGAATATGGTCGGGCATGTGGTCAGCACATCGCTTTTTCGGCCGTATGCCAGATTACGAGACAGCAGCCGTAAATATGCTAATTATTAATGTGATGCTGTGTGCCCTAATTGGCTTCCACTGCATCGCTCATCAATTGTTAACTGTCGTTGTCAGAGTCAGTGGTATTGTTCTGTTCTGTGTTGCATACTTTCCCTTGCTCAGGTTCATCTCGGTTAACTGCCTGTCTGGTTTGTCTGTACAGTCTTGTTTTTGTGTATTCGGTGTACAGTATATGTAATGTAGCGGCTGTGTCCTGGTCTTGCTTTTTGTCTATGTCTCTTATGGATTCATAGATGTTTGTCATGTGTGAAATTCGTTTGTCGGGTCCGCATGTGTAGTGTGCAGTATAGGAGTATATACTCTGAGGTTACTGGTTCCCAGAGGAACACTCTGTTTGCTGACAGAGATGCATTCGATGATGGTGCATTGGACAGGGGCCGTGTCTTGTTGGTCTGCATGGAGCATTTTCAACTCCTATCAAATGTTAAGGAAATTGGTTTACCACCCAAGCTCCCCATAAGTTTTTTCTGAACTGTGTTTGAAGATACTCGTCCAAATGTCATCTCTTTGCAGTAGCAGTCCCTTGTACTATCACTTCACCCCTCTGAACTGTTCAAATCGTATTTGTTTCTCTCTGAGAGTTCTGGACTCTCGCTGGATCTGCTTTTGGTTATCGAATCCTTCTTGAGTCTGTTAAGTTCTTTCGACCAAAGTTTGTTTCTTTTACTCTATCACTGTTGGGAGAGCTCTAACTTGTGCGTCTTGCAAGAAAGTAGAGACGTTAGATGCTGGAGTTTGGAGCGAAACTAACATTCCAACTTATCCCAAAGGTGTTTCATTGGGTTCAGTTTAGGACTGTGGGCTGGCCAGCCCGTTTTAGGAAAGTATTGTCCACAAGCCATTGTCTCATTGTTATTCTACTCTACTCTTATTCTACTGTACGCACTACACAAAGCGGTGAAATATGGTAATATGCTTCTGCATTTAAAGTTTTCTTAAGCGCATTAAGTGGACCACTCACTAACAACGAGAAACACCAGCCGGACGCTGTGATCGAGCGGTTCTCGGCGCTTCAGTCCTGACCCGCGCTGCTGCTACGGTCACAGGTTCGAATCCTGCCTCGGGCATAGATGTGTGTGATTAGGTTAGTTAGGTTTAAGAAGCTCTAAGTCTAGGGCACTGATGACCTTAGCGCTTAGAGCCATTTTTGAGAAACACCACATATGGTAACGGCATCCCTCCGTTCTTCACTTTGGCTCTAAAGACGTTGGGAAATAATGTTTGCCAGGTTGCCAGGCATTTGCCAAAAAGAAGGAAGACTTCCATCGGATTATCACAAGTAGCAGCGTGATTCATCCGGGAGAAGTTGCTCTCTGGTAATGTGGTCCTGTATGAGTATTAGACTGAAAGCACAACGTTTCCCTCCTCTTTTTATACTGGCAGTTCCGCGTGTCGTGTCATATAGAGTGGGCGTCACGAAATTACACACATAAAGGTCATAGCCGTTGCGTGCAATCCACAGGATCTAAGTGATGTGATTCTCCTTTGCTTGTAGCTTTGTTGCTTCACTGTTAACAGTGCAGTAGATCAGCGCCACGTGTGATTTGAGCCTTCCGTGGACGGTGCAATGACGTGTGTTTGGTAGTGAGCTAAAGGCATGAGCAAGGACTTTGTGTAGTGCACTCCAATCGGTGTGCGTAAAGGGCGAAAAGACATTCGAAAACAATCTAAAATTGTCGTCTCGTTGGTACTGAAGATTATTACTGATCGGGCTAGCAGTGAAGCAACAACGAATAATATAAATTTTGTCCGAGTTCATAAAATACAAAAAAAGCTCGTAGTAGTTCGGAATCGACTATATTTCAAATTAACAGTAATGAACTCAACAGAATCTCTAGATGTGAGCAAGTGTTTTGGTTCTCAAAGAAAGGGACATAAATGAAAGAGAAAGTCTACGGAATTTAACGATTCCGATAAAAAATTAATTCGCAGAATTGTACTTATGATACCACGACAGATGAGAGTACCCGACGCCTGGAAAAATACGGGATAATCTCGGTGAAAAAATTATTTCAGCTCAGAGACCTCCTTTGTCTTCCCTGCTTACCTGGTTTTTGATTAAGAAAATGTAATTATGGACGAAAAATTTTAATGGAATGCAGAAACACTGCAGCAGCAAGAAAGAGGTTCTATGTATGGTGCATTTATTGCGTGCTGAGGACAATAGTCTTAAGTTTCACAAAACCAACACACACATATATTTTGCTCAGCTTCAACGGAAGTAGTGTCCTGAAAGTACCTGCAGTTACTTTTGTATGATGTGTATCTGTGATCTGGGTGGTTGGTGCAATAACTTAGGGTCAGTAAGCGCTGCAAATAAATCATTTTCTGGAGGGAGGGAACGTTCTCGGTCGTATTAAGGGTAACCACCGGAACAAAAATCCTGACGACCGCACACCAGAAGTCGCGCTCTGCCGCACTCGCAAATAAAGTACGTTCATAGGTGACACATTATCACAATGATGTCTCAGATGTTAACAAAATTAATTTTATAGTTTCCCTAGAAACTTTCTCGCTGAAAGAGAGCCATAGGCGACGACGCTTTTCATTACACATATGGAACAGTTTCACACCTCTTACGGTGTTTTACTTTTTGTGTCGGAATACTTGTATGTTTACAAGAGAAAATATTTACCACATGCACCTATAAACTTTCAGAATATCCATACATTTTTTCAGTTCAAATATGTCAGTGGTTCTATCAACATAGCAAAAGCACTCCGTCTTCAGGCCACAAGTGGCCCATCGGGACCATCCGACCGCCGTGTCATCCTCAGTTGAGGACGTGGATAGGAGAGGTGTGTGGTCAGCACACCGCTCTCCCGGTCGTTATGATGGTTTTACCTGACCGGAGCCGCTACTATTCAGTCGAGTAGCTCCTCAGTTGGCATCACGAGGCTGAGTGCGCCCCGGAAATGGCAACAGCGAATGGCGGCCCCGATGGTCACCCATCCAAGTGCCGGCCACGCCCGACAGCGCTTAACTTCGGAGATCTCATGGGAACCGGTGTGTCCACTGCGGCAAGACCGTTGCCATTCTATCAACATGCTGAAGTAAAAAGTTACTTTGATTCGAAATTTCTTGTCAGTTTTTTTTTGTCGTAGCGTGGAAAGTGTCATGTCATATTCTAGACTAAAATTTGGAATGTCTAATGTTTTTTTCGGAATTTTTACTAACATTTGAAATAATCACTAACCGGGAATGCTGTAAGACTGTGAGATGACCCTGAGGTACTTACTTTCGTGACGTCGACTGTAGTGGTTAATTCCACATTACATAGGGTTATTCTGTGCACCACCTCGGAGCAGTGTGTTGGTGTGGCAGTTCTGAGCTGCGTCTACTCACCGGGTAGCGGGACGCAGTGGATGCCGGCGGGTGGCTGCTCACTCCCGCCCACGCGCGCCCCCGCAGCGGCCTCCGCCTCCTCGAAGTACTCCTCGACGTAGGCCGGCAGGTTACCCGGATACGTGAAGTCCGAGCCGAAGCTGTCCCACAGGTCGTTCACCTGCGACCCGAACTTCTTGCTCAGGTTCTCTGCAACACCATGCACAGGGACCTCAGTCCCACAACGCTACAGTGCGCGCACAAGACGTCGCAAGGACGTCTCCAATAGTGTGTAGTTAATGAGATGAGATGATTTAATTTCTGAGATGTCAGCGCTCTCGTTGGTAACAATAAAAATTCTCGAATGAAACTATTTGGTTCCAGAGACTACAACATGGTTCTTGCCTCAAACGCAGTCATAGGAGCTCCAATCAGGTGAAACTATATCCTTCCAGAGACATTCTAAAGTCTCAAACATCTATGATGTATGTATGCAGATTGAAGCGTCGAATGAAAATTTGCACAAAGGCCAGGATTTGAACCGGGGTCTCCTGCTCACTACGCAGATGCGCCAACCACTACGCCACCCTGGCGCCAGCTCCACCGACTCACCTAGCACGCCTCCCGCATCAATCGAAATTTCCATTCACGCCTCGGCTCACTTGGTGTTTCCCCTAAACTCAAACAACATTTTAGAGGCTCTGCACCTATATTAGAATAGCACCTCAGCATCGAACGAAATGGGAAATCCTGTCTGAAACCCAGACATAGGTGCTTTAATCAAGTAAAAATATATGGTTCCAGAGACCTTTTCAAGTCTCAAGTCTGAGTCTGCATATACAGGGTGGTACATTGATCGTGGCCGGGCCAAATACATCACGAAAAAAGCGT
This sequence comes from Schistocerca serialis cubense, assembly GCF_023864345.2. Taxonomy (NCBI): domain Eukaryota; kingdom Metazoa; phylum Arthropoda; class Insecta; order Orthoptera; family Acrididae; genus Schistocerca; species Schistocerca serialis. Next base: position 423,511,338 of record NC_064644.1, read on the forward strand.
CAAACGAAAAAACTACAAAGAACGAAACTTGTGTAGCTTGAAGGGAGAAACCAGATTGCACTATAGTTGGCCCGCTAGATGGCGCTGCCATAGGTCAAACGGATATCAACTGCGTTTTTTTAAATAGGAACCGGACCACTTTTTTCGCTTTGTGATAGATGGCTCTGTAATAGTCACAAACATATCGCTCACAATTTTAAACGAACACTTGGTAACAGGTAGGTTTTTTAATTTAAAATACATAAAGTAGTTATGTTTGAACATTTTATTTCGGTTGTTCCAATGTGATACATGTACCTTTGTGAACTTATAATTTATAAGGACACATGCTGTTACAGCGTCCTTACCTGCAAATATGCTCAAAATGATGTCTGTCAAACTCAATGCATTTGGCAATACGTGTAACGACATTCCTCTCAACAGCGAGTAGTTCGCCTTCCGTAATGTTCGCACATTCATTGACAGTGCGCTGACGCATGTTGTCAGGCGTTGTCGGTGGATCACGATAGCAAATATCCTTCAACTTTCCCCACAGAAAGAAATCCGGGGACGTCATATCCGGTGAACGTGCGGTTCATGGTATGGTGCTTCGACGTCCAATCCACCTGTCATGAAATACACTATTCAGTCAGTACAGCTTCAACCGCACGCGAGCTATGTGCCGGACATCTTTCATGTTGGGAGTACATCGCTATTCTGTCATGCAGTGAAACATCTTGTAGTAACATCGGTAGAACATTAAGTAGGAAATCAGCGTACATTGCACCATTGAGATTGCCATCGATAAAATGGGGGCCAATTTTCCTTCCTCCCATAATGCCGCACCATACGTTAACCCGCCAAGGTCGCTGGTGTTCCACTTGTCGCAGCCATCGGGGATTTTCCGTTGCTCAGTAGTCGATATTATGACGGTTTACGTTACCGCTGTTGGTGAATGATGCTTCTTCGCAACATAGAACGCGTGCAAAAAATCTGCCATCGTCCCGTAATTTCTCTTGTGCCCATTGGCAGAACTGTACACGACGTTCAGATTCGTCGCCATGCAACTCCTGGTGCATAGAAATATGGTTCGGGTGCAATCGATGTTGATGTACCATTATCAACACCAACGTGTTTGAGATTCCCTATTCCCGCGCAATTTGTCTGCTACTGATGTGCGGATTAGCCGCGACAGCAGCTAAAACACCTACTTGGGCATCATCATTTGTTGTAGGTCGTGGTTGACGTTTCACTTGTGGTTGAACACTTCCTGCTTCCTTAAATAACGTAACTATTCGGCGAACGGTCCGGTCACTTGGATGATGTCGTCCAGGACACCGAGCAGCATACATAGCACACGTCCGTTGGGCATTTTGATCACAATACCCATACATCAACACGATATCGACCTTTTCCGCAATTGGTAAACGGTCCATTTTAACACGGGTAATGTATCACGAAGCAAATACCGTGCTGACTGGCGGAATGTTATGTGATACCACGTACTTATACGTTTGTGACTATTTCAGCGCCATATATCACAAAGCGAAAAAAGTGGTCCAACTAAAACATTCATATTTCCTTACCTACTACACGAATATGTAATAAAAATGGGGGTTCCTATGTAAAAAAGAAACACAGTTGATATCCGTTTGACCTATGGCAGCGCCATCTAGTGGGCCAACCATAGCGCCATCTGGTTTCCCCTTTAAGCTAGACGAGTTTCGTTCTTTGTAGTTTTTTCGTTTGAAGTTTATTTCGTGAGATATTTGGCCCGGTCACTATCAATGGATCACCGTGTATACGTCACAGAAGTCTGAGATTTAAAAAGGCGTCTGGAACCATGTAGTTTCATTTGATAAAAGCATCTATGCCTGGGCTTCGAACGGGTCCCCCGTTTCGTAGGATCTAAGCTGCTATTCCAATACAACTGAAGAACCTCTGCTATGCTTTTCGAATTTAGGGGGAATACCAAGTGGATTGAGGCGTGATTGGGAATTTGTATTGAGGGGGAACCGTGCCAGGATAGCCTGTGCAGCTGTGCAAATCCACTGCGCCAGGGTGGCGTAATGGTTAACGCATCTGCCTAGTGAGCAGGAGCCCCGGGTTCGAATCCAGGCCTTAGTAGAAGTTTCCATTTGTCACTTGAATCTGCATATATACACCAATAAAAATTCTAACAATAGCAGGCTCCAAAAGGAGCTGTTCTAAATCGTCGTCGTGCAGTGGCGCTCGACTCGGAGGTAACTGCTTGCAAACCTGTTTTAGCCACTAGGATTTGACTGGCAATGGGGAGAGAAGTAGCGGCTTGTCGTTCTGGATGAACGAAATTTACTCTGAAAATCCATTGCAGATTGGAATTGTGTGTCAGACCGAGACTCGAAACTCGGCCTTTTGCCTATGAGGACGGGCCACGAGTTGTACTTTGGTAGCTCAGTCGGTAGAGAACTTCCGTACAAATCAGCACACGCACAGCTACAAAGTGGAAATTCATTCTCTAAGTTTAACCTCTCAACAGTTTCTCATTGGGTAAAGACGTGAGCCCGTTTAATGCATCCTTCTGTCAAATGAGGGCATTTACTTCGACGATCACTCTGGCGCTGTTCGAGCGGCGAGCCCGCAAAACATATGCACTGAAAACTTATATTCTTGTAAATGAAAGCAGTAAACAAAAATACTTCAGATGCGAATATTTCAGGTTAGGCTTTACTCTGATTGTTGCTGATACGTGCATTACATAAATTCACCAGATGAGAGAGGTTTAAACCTCTGAAAAAGCGTATTGGAAATAAAATAAATGGTGACTGGCAACAAACGAAACAAAAGTACATTTAAATAACGAATTTGAATCAGACAACAGTTGTCGTTGTGGCGGCTCCATTCTTGTCCTTGGAATCAGGAAGGCTCCTGAAAATAATGTGAAGCAGTTGTTCTTGTACGTGGCCTACTGGCAACTGCGAGTATCGCTCGGTAGCATACGCGGCAGGCGCCGTGACGCCACCGGCGCAGAGAAAGTAAGTCAATCTGTCTGTCGCGTAGAGAGGGTATTAAAAACCATGCTGTTTACGTCACTTAAATACGCAACAAAGATGGACGTTGCATTTTCATATAATCCATAGTTTCGTCACATGCCTTCGCTGTTGTGTAATAAATTGTATTCTCTAAGTTAGTTGATGTGTTCGAAGTAGCGTTTTGCTCTCTATTTCTTGCCTGGCCTATGATATTCGACTATCCCCTCCTGCCTGAAATGCTCTTCATTGAGTATTTTGATTCCCGTTAGGCTTACTTGCTCCAAGATGTACTTTACAACCAAATCTTCTGGAAATCCAACGTTGTACAACGTACTGACTTTTTTCTGTAGACGGTTAATGATTCGAATCGGTGGCCATGCGGTTCTAGGCGCTCAGTCCGGAACCGCGCGACTGCTACGGTCGCAGGTTCGAATCCTGCCTCGGGCATGGATGTGTGTGATGTCCTTAGGTTAGTTAGGTTTAAGTAGTTCTAAGTTCTAGGAGACTGATGACCACAGATGATAAGTCCCATAGTGCTCAGAGCCATTTGAACCATTTTGATTCGAATCTGTCATCGAATCTAAGGCGAGAGAGAAAGAGAATTTATAGAACTGAACGGCAAGAATACAGGGAAAAAGTCATTAAAGTACCGAAGGAAACTTTGTGTTCTGCCTTACGGTAGGTCTTGTCATGGGAGAAACCTCGTCAGAGAGGTCCACCGCATGAGCGTCTAGGGAAGTGATTCCAGTGGTGGTTTCGCGTTGCCTTCCACTGATAATGATGAAATTATAATGAGGACAACAAAACACCCAGCCCCTGAGCGGAGAAAATCTCCGACCCAGCCGGGAATTGAACCCGGGCCCCTTGGCGTGACAGACCCCCGCGGTGACCACTAAGGTATTGGGGCGGACACCGAAGGAAAAATGGATGAATTATGTTTCAAGTGAACTTAGCCTAAACCCCTAGCGTAAAACTTTTAAATTAATATCCAGAAAACTAAGGAGACTTTTGTCATCCTTGAAAAGACAAGACGCTCAGCCACAAAAGGCTTGGAAAAGTTGACTAGCCTGCATAAGCAACTGTTATTACCACATTATACAGACGATGATGAAGATGAAAAACAGAGCAAATTGCGAGGATAAATGGATTCACATTATTATACACGTGTCTCCGTAAAAACCTTCGCAGATAAATAACTGAGATCGACTATACGCCACTACAGAAAAGAAAAACTCCTGCGCCAGACTGCAGAGTGACCGAAATACTGCAAGCACGGGAGGACAACAGTGCGCATTACTTGACAAGTCTGTTTAACGAGGGAGAATCCCAAAATCATGGAAATTAACACAAGTGGTCATCCTTGAGAAAGCAGATGATGAGAATTCCTACCGACCCCTATGCATAGTAAAGAACTTTGCAAAAGTGCAAAAAATGTTACTCTCCAAGAGACTAGCAGAGCTAAGAGAACTTAGAGAACAACCAAAACCAGTGTGGGTTTCGAAAAGCGAAATCCACAGCACATGACATTAGTCATGTACTGAGCCTTGTAATGGAATGGTGAATATCTCAGGAGCGTCAAATAACTCTTGGGGACTTTCCTTGTTCTCACAACTGCATGACTAGTAGTGTCCTACAACTTTGCACAAAAGTTTTAAGAGATTATTGCAGGAATAGGCAGGACACACTTACTTAGTTAAAGTAATGCAGAAAGCAATAAGGAAAGGATGTCCAAAGGGCTCTATTTTGGGACCGTTTTTTGGGATCTAAAGCTCCTGCTATAAAAATGACAGCGGCGTCAGAAGTAACAGGCTATGTACCTTATCCAGGATAGGTTTCGGACTGGACGTTCTAGAACACAGAAGATTACGACGGAAACAGTATAGAAATTGTGCATAGAAACTAAGCTAAGTTTTACCTGTGAGCTTGTAAAACGGTTTCCCACTACTAAAATGGCGAATATCTTTGACGAGAAACCCTATGATTAGGATCGGACGGAAGGGCATTCGGACAACACACTTATAGGTCTTAAAGAATTATATTGGACAAAAAGCAAAACTTTCTAGTTCATATTAAACATGTTAGCACCAAAGCCTCAGCCCTAGTGAAAAAAAAAATCGTGAATATTGCCCACAATAGATTTTAAATGCCATATTAGCTAATCAGAATATATCACAAATAAATTCTCGCTAGCATCGTGGCATGTGGAGGCAGTGTTTGCGCTCACAGACTGAAGATGGCAACAGTGGCGAAAATGTTACAATGGGCACAGAGAGCGTGTCTTAGTACGGCTTAAGGTGATTTTAGAGATATGGGCCATTGACTTTATAGTAAGGCTCGTTTCGGAGACGTTACAGATGAAGGACCGTAACATTGAGAGTGATTATACTGATGGAAGGTCAGAAATAAGGAACAAGATAATGAGGGAGCGGTGGGAAGCGAGGGATAGCAGCGATACTACAACTTGTGCTTAAGAAGTATTTTTCTGACAAGGAGAAATGATTACTAGTGGTCGATACCTATACATCACGGAGGCTAGTCACCTTATACAGGGTGGTTCACTGATAGTGACCGGACCAAATATCTCACGAAATAAGCAACAAACGAATAAATTACAAAGAACGAAACAAGTCTGGCTTGAAGGGGGAAACCAGATGGCGCTATGGTTGGCCCGCTAGATGGCGCGGCCATACGTCAAACAGATGTCAACTGCGTTTTTTAAAATAGGAAACCCCATTTTTATTACGTATTCGTGTAGTACGTAAAGAAATATGAATGTTTTAGTTGGACAACTATTTCACTTTGTGATAGATGGCGCTGTAGTAGTCACAAATGTATAAGTACGTGGTATCACGTAACATTCCGCCAGTGCGGACGGTATTTGCTTCGTGATACTTTACTCGTGTTAAAATGGACCGTTTACCAATTGCGGAAAAGGTCGATATCGTGTTGATATATGGCTATTGTGATCAAAAATGCAAACGGGCATGTGCTATGTATGCTGCTCGGTATCCTGGACATCATCCAAATGTCCGGACCGTTCGCCAGATAGTTACGTTATTAAGGAAACAGGAGGTGTTCAGCCACATGTGAATCGTCAACCACGACCTGCAACAAATGATGATGACCAAGTAGGTGTTTTAGCTGCTGTCGCGGCTAATCCGCACATCGGTAGCAGACAAATTGCGCGAGAATCGGGAATCTCAAAAAATTCGGTGTTGAGAATACTACATCAACATCGATTGCACCCGTACCATATTTCTATGCACCAGGAGTTGCACGGCGAGAACTCTGAACGTCATGTACAGTTCTGCCACTGAGCACAAGAGGAATTACGGAACGATGACAGATTGTTTGCACGCGTTCTATGTAGCGACGAAGCATCATTCATCAACAGCGGTAACGTAAACCGTCATAATATGCACTGTTGGGCAACGGAAAATCCACGATGGCTGCGACAAGTGGAACACCAGCGACCTTGGCGGGTTAATGTATGTATGTTGCTGCATTATGGTAGAAAGGATAATTGGCCACCATTTTATCAATGGCAATCTAAATGCTCCAATGTATGCTTATTTCCTACGTAATGTTCTACCATGATGTTTCGCTGCATGACAGAATGCCGATGTACTTTCAACACGATGGATGTCCGGCACATAGCTCGCTTGCAGTTGAAGCAGTATTGAATAGCATATTTCATGACACGTGGATTGGTCGTCGAAGCACCATACCATGGCCCGCACGTTCACCGGATCTGACGTCCCGGGATTTCTTTCGGTGGGGAAAGTTGAAGGCTATTTGCTATTGTGATCCACCGACAACGCCTGACAACATGCGTCAGCGCATTGTCAATGCATGTGCGTACATTACGGATGGCGAACTACTCGCTGTTGAGAGGAATGTCGTTACACGTATTGCAAAATGCATTGAGGTTGACGGACATCATTTTGAGCATTTATTGCATTAATGTGGTATTTACAGATAATCACGCTGTAAAAGCATGTGTTCTCAGAAATGATTTCACAAAGGTACATGTATCACATTGGAACAACCAAAATAAAATGTTCAAACGTACCTACGTTCTGTAGGTAACCTACCTGTTACCAGTTGTTCGTCTAAAATTGTGAGCCATATGTTTGTTACTATTACAGCTCCATCTGTCACAAAGCGAAAAAAGTGGTCCAACTAAAACATTCATATTTCCTTACGTACTGCACGAATATGTAATAAAAATGGGGGTTCCTATTTTTAAAAACGCAGTTGATATCCGTTTGGCCTATGGCAGCGCCATCTAGCGGACCAACCAGAGCGCCATCTGGTTTCCCCCTTCAAGCTAGACGAGTTTCGTTCTTTGTAGTTTTTTCGTTTGACGCTTATTTCGTGAGATATTTGCCCCGGTCACGATCAATGGACCACCCTGTATATCGGGTTACGAGCTACATCCAACGCACCTCAAAAGAAGTAAATAACGAAGCAATGGTGCATATGATGGCGGACAGCTTGAATCGCCACAGCAAAGCATCTATGAATGTGTGATGGAAATATACATAACAAAGGGAGAAAGGTGTATGTTTAGGGACAAAAGCACATATACCATAGTCAGGGATAGAACACTGTATGATGTGTTGGAAAAGATAAGCCGGACGGTCATCACAACGTGTTAGAATTGTACTTGTCAGGAATACAGAGATGGAACGCAGAGGACAGAAGTACAGCTGAAGATCGAAGAAATGAGGAAGGACCACGTGGGACGACAGAACACTAACACGAGAACAACAATAACCATCGAAGAATTCCGTTGGTGTAAATAGGTCAGACGAACAGAGTGGATGAGACTGTACCTATGTCCTGGAAAAGTAGTTATCTATGAGTAAACTGATCAACGTAAAAGGGCCAGAAGTGCAATAACTAAAAAATGATTAAAAGAAATCTTCTGAGGTGTGGATAAACAGAGTGTCGTTCTCTAGACTGACATCCGATGCTTGTCCCAGTAGACTAATCAATGTAACAATCTCATGTTCAGCAAATTATTAAAACCTAATGTCCGCCCCCGGTAGCTGAGTGGTCAGCGCGACAGACTGTCAATCCAAAGGGCCCGGGTTCGATTCCCGGCTGGGTCGGAGATTTTCTCCGCTCAGGGACTGGGTGTTGTCCTAATCATCATCATTTCATCCCCATCGACGCGCAAGTCGCCGAAGTGGTGTCAAAGCGAAAGACTTGCACCAGGCGAGGGAGGCCCTCGTCACACGACATTTCATTTCATTTTCATTAAAACCTAATGAAAGATACTTTTGGGCAACCTCACATCGAGCAAACAGCGCACCGGAGAGTGGCCGTGCGGGGCTGCTCTTGGTTTACAAATTTTTTATGCTGATATCGTGATGTGATACTCATGCTGATTAATAATGCAAAGGTCATCAGAGCTCCTTTTATTTCGCACAAGAGGAAGTAGTTAAATATCCGTGAGTGGCGGCATCTCCATTAGCATTCTGTTGGAATGAATGACTCGTCCAAGTCCCGGTCACTCCTCGGTTACTTACCACCTACCCTAGACTTACTCTGTATTACTTCTCTCGGTGTGCCACCACTGGAGCCTTATCGGTGCTGCTCGCTGTTCCGCTCACATTCGTAAATTTTCACGGCAGGCTCCAACAGGCGCTACCTTGCACGTCAGCCTCCATGCCAGAGTTGCATTTACCTCCTTTCATTGTTTTTTTTTATTTTTCAAAAACAACATCTACATCTACATCTACATCCATACTCCGCAAGCCACCTGACGGTGTGTGGCGGAGGGTACCTTGAGTACCTCTATCGGTTCTCCCTTCTATTCCATTCTCGTATTGTTCGTGGAAAGAAGGATTGTCGGTATGCCTCTGTGTGGGCTCTAATCTCTCTGATGTTATCCTCATGGTCTCTTCGCGAGATATACGTAGGAGGGAGCAATATACTGCTTGACTCTTCGGTGAAGGTATGTTCTCGAAACTTTGACAAAAGCCCGTACCGAGCTACTGAGCGTCTCTCCTGCAGAGTCTTCCACTGGAGTTTATCTATCACCTCCGTAACGCTTTCGCGATTACTAAATGATCCTGTAACGAAGCGCGCTGCTCTCCGTTGGATCTTCTCTATTTCTTCTATCAACCCTATCTGGTACGGATCCCACACTGCTGAGCAGTATTCAAGCAGTGGGCGAACAAGCGTACTGTAACCTACTTCCTTTGTTTTAGGATTGCATTTCCTTAGGATTCTTCCAATGAATCTCAGTCTGGCATCTGCTTTACCGACGATCAACATTATATGATCATTCCATTTTAAATCACTCCCAATGCGTACTCCCAGATAATTTGTGGTATTAACTGCTTCCAGTTGCTGACCTGCTATTTTGTAGCTAAATGATAAAGGATCTATCTTTCTGTGTATTCGCAGCACATTACACTTGTCTACATTGAGATTCAATTGCCATTCCCTGCACCATGCGTCAATTCGCTGCAGATCCTCCTGCATTACAGTACAATTTTCCATTGTTACAACCTCTCGATACACCACAGCATCATCCGCAAAAAGCCTCAGTGAACTTCCGATGTCATCCACAAGGTCATTTATGTATATTACATGAGGTATTTAATAACAAAAGTACAAAATTAAAAGATACAAAAATGGCATTAGTTAAGTATGAAACGAGTGACGATGGTACAAATCCAACTGAAAGACTTGAGTGTGGAAATCTAAACAAGATCTTTATGTTTTACAAGACAATTTTCATTCTCACATTTTATTGCTACATTATGGCCACAGATTAAGACTGTATAGTTGTTTCGATTTTTGCAGAGTTCAAACACATACCTCTTTGTGGAGCATCAAGACTTTCCGAAATGTTATGTAACAGCGAACTGCATTCCTCTTATTGTTTTTGTTAAGTATCATTTTTCGATCTTACCTCTCATACTTTTGAGGTTTATAATCTTGTTTGGCGCTGGCAGTGAACTGCAGTTCATTAGCTGATTTCGTAATGAGTGAAACATTTCCTTAGCACAGTATCCCGTTAGCTTGCTTTATTATTTTGTTGTAAACAACCACTAAATGTTCCATTTGCATCGAAAAGTGGATTTGTCGGTTTCCTCGTGTTTAGTCACCGCTTTCGTTTCAAGCAATGGTTGTGATGCAGTACTACTGTAATTTTCACGCCGGAACGCAAGCAGTATTGAGATATCGACCAATGCTTCGGACTCTGCGCAGATCCATAAGCGACAATGAGATTATCACTTTAATTCTGGAGCTGTGTGTTAGCAACAGTGAAGCTGAAGTGTAGTAACCGCATCGGATAATGCAAGGGAACTCGGCTGGCAAGAACAGTGGGAGAAGGACGAACAGCTGCGGGTGAAACTTTAGCAGAAGTAATTTCTTGCAGATGCTAGACAGAAACACCGCGACACCCCTTAAACTCGTGCATTTAATTACCGGGCCCCGAAACGAGGCAGCGAAGAGCAAACGAACGTACGTGCATTATACTGTACTACATTTCATCAGTAAAATCCCATCGATCCAAAAGTAATGAGTATTTTCGACATGGAAACATGTAAAGGTCACATTTTGTTTAAGTGAAACATATTAGTATAATTTAGAGTTAAGAAATGTTACTACATAAATGCTCTTATGAACTATAATAATAAATGTTTCGCATTAATTTTAAGAATACCAGTGAAGATAGTATTCAGTTGGGTAGAAAATCTTCATCATAATGTCTTGTAATTATCATTTAAACTCCATCATATTTGACGTGAGACACGTAAAATAACAAGGGCAAGCTGCTGAAAAAATATGTTGTTATCTACCTGACTTTTTTTCTAAAGCAGTGGTAATGTTTGCAAATATTTGTGGAGAGTGTTTTAGTCCAATTATTATAACTGAACTTTGTGCTACACCTCGAAATTCATCATTTCATTAAAAAAAAATTGTAAAGGATTACGACACCAATAGTTATATGTTTCACCTAACTGTCAAAATATCAAAGATTTTAAAGAAGTTTTACACGAGATTTACTTTTTACAACCGACTTCGGCATTCTAAAATTCTGTCTTTGTAAGGCAGGTTTTAATGAAAAGAATATGCGTGGAATATACGAGTACCATCGTTTTAAATTACTTAGATGAATCCATAGTCTGTATCTTGATTAGTAATTGAAGCGGTCTCAGTCCCAGATTCGAAGCCCGTCACCGTTTGAAAATTATCAGGAATGGCGGCTGAAGACTTCCGGGATAAGAAGTCACCCTCATTCTGCCAACAACCTTATCAAAGAGAGCGGAGGAGCGGATAGAGGTTCTGGGCACTCTCTTGCCAATGGGGTGGCAAACTGCCCACAAAGGCGCAAGAATTAGCAGTGATCAATGGGTGAGGATAGAGAAGGCAATGGAAACTACTGCATTAAAGACACACAATGCGTATCCACAGGACATGTGGTCTGTAACTGAAAAGAGTTATAATAATGGCAGAAGGTCCCGGTTGCCCCCTATTCGGATCTCCGAGATCAGAGTGCCTGGGTGGAGGTGATCATGAGAAAAAGACTGATTAACCAACGAAACTATAACGTTCTACGAGTAGGGGCGTGAATGTCAGAAGTCTGAACATGTCAGGATTGGTTGGCTGGTGTGGCCTGTAACTGAAAAGTGTCATGATAATCTCTCCAATGGCAAAAGATTTAGGCCGTCCCCCATTCGGATCTCCGAGAGCGGACTTCCAAGGCGGGGGTCGCCATGAGAAAAAGGCTGAATAAACAACGAAACGATAACGTGTGTGAGTCGGGTGGAATGTCAGAAGTTTGAACGTGTAAGAGTTAGCTGGCTTGTTTAGAGAGTAAAGGGACGAAACTACAGACGTGGCACGAAATCTGGATAATGTGAAAAGGGAAATGTAAAGGCTCAATCTAGATATAGTGGGGGTCAGTGAAGTAAAATGGAAAGAAAACAAAGGCTTCTGATCAGATGAGTACAGGGTAACACTGACAGCATTATATGGTATAATGGGAGTAGGATTCGTTACGAATAGTAAGGTAGGACACAGAGTTACTTTACATTGAACAGTTGAGCGATGGGGTGGTTCTCATCAGAATTGATACCAAACCAACACCGACAACGATGGATGAGGTATACATGTCGGCGTCGCAAGTAGAAGATGAAAAGACTGAGAAAGTATATGAGGACACTGAACAGGTAATTCAATACGTAAAGGGAGATGGAATACGGTTTTAGGAGGAGGAATAGAAGAAAGGGTTACGGGATTATATGGGCTTCACAGAAGGAGTGAGAGAGGAGAAAGACTAATTGAGTTATGCCGTAAATTTCAGCTAGTAATATCGAATACCCTGTTCAAGAATCACAAGAGGAGGATGTATACTTCTAAAAGATTTCAGTCAGATTACATCATGGTCAGCCAGAGATTCCGAAACCAGATACTGGATTGGAAGATGTAGCTAGGAGCAGATGTGGACTCATATCAAGATTTAGTAATCATGAAAAATAGGCTCAGCAAGAATCAGTGCGCAAAGAAATGGAATACGGAAGTACTGAAGAATGAAGCGATAGGCTTGAAGTTCTCTGAGGCTATAGATCAGGCTCGTCCAAACTGTGCCCCTGGGGCGCTAACGCCCGCGATCGCCTGCGGCCAGCGCCCCGGGCCAATTTGTATGTTGCTGCAGTGGCCGAGCCGTGCCGCTTAGCTGGCCGTGCGGATAGCCCGAACGCCAGCCGATAGATGTATTTGTTCGCCCGTTTTCCCTTCGGGCAGAGGACGTCTCACAAGTGCTTCAACTAGAGCTGGTTAACGTACAGTGCCATATCCGCCTGAAGGATCGCTTTCTTATTTGTAAAACTTTGGATGACTTTTACAGCTGTCTTCCACGAGAGAGATATCCTCTTTTGCACAAGCACGCGGCCAAAGTTATCTAAATGTTTGGTTCCACGTATATTTGTGAGCGCTTTTTCTCTCTTTTAAAGCTTGCTAAAACTAAGAACCGTTCATTCCTTGGCGCTAAAAATTTGACCAATTCTTTGAGGTTAGCAGTCTCACGGAATATTGTACCAAGCCTAGACAAAATCGTTTCCTCGAAAAAGAAAAACGTGTAAAATGTTGTCTTCTTTAACAATGTTGACTGTAAGAATTAAAGAGCTTTATAACCTTAATTCTATTTTAATAAATTTTCAAACTTGGTCAGTTAAAATTATTACATACAAAACAGCAAACTAAGGATCCGTTTTCTTAACTCTAAAAAGAGATACAAAAATTGTAGCACGAAGTATAACAAAAAATACTTACTTGTAACTACTAACAGTAAGAATGAGACTCTATATCCCTTACATAAAATTGATTCTAAAATAGAATATTTTGTTTACGATGGATCTGACCGCGGGACAGTCCAGCGCAGAGCAGTGCTGTGCGGTCTCACTCGCTCTGCAGCTCTCTCTTTCTCTCTCTCTCTCTCTCTCTCACTCCCTCTCTCTCGCTCCTACGGCGACACTAGCGACACACGGTCGCGGACGGGGCGCTGAACTACACTGACTTGCGCCCGCGGGGCGAGGGCGCGCCCGCCGGGAGCAATTCTTGGATGAGCCTGCTATAGATGATGCGAGAATGAATATCTCAGTAGGAAGCACAGTTTAAAACGAATTTACATCTGTAAAGAGGGCACTCACCGATTTTGGAGAGAAAAAAGTAGGTACAAAGAAGGTATCTGTGAATAAACTATAGGTAACACAAGAAATACTCGAGTTGATCGATGAAAAAAGGAAGTATTAAATGGTCACGAAAATTCAGCAACACAGAAATATATGTCGTTCAGGAATTAAATAAATTGGAAGTGCAGGGAAGCTAATGCGAAATGGCTGCATGAAAAATTTTAAGAAATCGAGAAAGAAATGACAGTAGTAAGGGCTGACTCAGTATATAGAAAAGTCAAAACAGCCTTCGGTGAAATTAAAAGAAAAGGTGGAAACATCAAAAATGTAATGAGAATTTCACTGTTAAATGCAGATAGATGCAGTGAATCTATGAGGGAAAGATTTATCAGGTGACATGATAGAAGAAGAAACAGGAGGCGATACAGAAGATAGGGGATCCAGTATTAGTGTCAGAATTTAAAAGAACTTTTCAACACTTAAGGTCGAATAAGGCAGACGGGATAGATAACATTTCATAAGAATCTCTAAAGTCAATATTGGAAGTGGCAACAAATCGACTGTTCACCGTGGTGTGTAGAACGTATGAGTCTTCAAATGGTTCAAATGGCTCTGAGCACTATGGGACTTAACAAAAATGGTTCAAATGGCTCTGAGCACTATGGGACTTAACTACTGTGGTCATCAGTCCCCTAGAACTTAGAACTACTTAAACCTAACTAACCTAAGGACATCACACACATCCATGCCCGAGGCAGGATTCGAACCTGCGACCGTATGGGACTTAACATATTAGGTCATCAGTCCCCTAGAACTTAGTACTACTTAAACCTAACTAACCTAAGGACATCACACACGTCCATGCCTGAGGCAGGATTCGAACCTGCGACCGTAGCAGTCCCGCGGTTCCGAACTGCAGCGCTAGAACCGCACGACCACCGCGGCCGGCACGCAATATACAATTTGACTTTTGGAAAAACATCATGCACACAACTACGAAGACCGCACGAGGTGACAAGAGCGAGAATTATCGCACAATCAGCTTAACATCTCATGCATGGACGTTGCTGACAAGAATAGTATACAGAAGAATTGAAATGAATACTCAGTACGTCTCAGATGACGATGAATTTTATTTTAGAAAAGGTAACGGCACCAGAGAGGCAGCTCTGACGTTGTGCTTGATAATTTAAGCAAGACTTACGACAAATCAAAATATGTTGGAGCCGTGGTAAAAATTGCTGTGTTGAAGAGCGTGCCGCAGCGCGTAGTGTGAAACAGTCTTCCTCCGTTTCTGGCGGTGGCGCCGCTGTGGCAATCGCAGCTTTGATGTCTCCCTCTGTTGCGAAAGTGGAAAGGTTGCCTGTTCACCTGCATTTAAGGGGCGCTATGAGCTCGCGAGTCGGTCAGTCTGGGTCTGTCTCTCGTCCCCAGCTTACTAGTCTGTCTCTCGTCCGCATTTGTTAGGCAGTTAGTGTCTGTCTGTCGTTCGGAGTGCTAGTATGTCTGTCGTTCGGATCAACCTTTAAAGCCGGCAAAATGAGAGTCTTTCCGCTCCGCCAGTAAGAGAACTCAGCGAGTGGTAGCCCGGTCGGGACTTAGTTCCTGCATCTGAGTCTGCGCGTTAGGCCGCCAGTCTGCTCGAGTTTGCCCAGGCAATTGTCATTGGCGGTTGGATAGATCGGTTGGTCGGTCGCGCACTGGACATAAGATGACTTGTCCGTCTTGAGCGTCGGAGCATGTGAGGTCGCCACGTGAGTCCAGTGGGCCGCGGCGTATAGCGAGAGGTAGTGACTTCGCGGTCGACACGAGAGCAACAGGAGTCAAACCACGACATCCGTCTGGCCGGTGCGAGCTGCGATGCCGTGAGACGGGAGATCGGCGCGCCTTCCTGCGTCCGTTGAAGCGGCTTTCAGCGGACGGTTCGGGAGAGCGATTTGGGGGTGCTGCGCCAAGTCTTCTCGAGAAATCGCAGTTTATTACAAGTTAAGTGATTGGTGATATCTTGTTTGATTTACTCTTGCCCGCATCTCGTGGTCGTTCGGTAGCGTTCTCGCTTCCCACGCCCGGGTTCCCGGGTTCGATTCCCGGCGGGGTCAGGGATTTTCTCTGCCTCGTGATGGCTGGGTGTTGTGTGCTGTCCTTAGGTTAGTTAGGTTTAAGTAGTTCTAAGTTCTAGGGGACTGATGACCATAGATGTTAAGTCCCATAGTGCTCAGAGCCAGCCATTTACTCTTGTTAAATTCTACTTGTTTTCTTGGTGAGGTCACCAGCCGTTTTGCTTTGGGGTCGTCCCACCATTCTTCTCCGTTTGCCCACCCGCGGGAAGGTGGTTGTTTACAAAATTGGGTGGTCCGTTTTTCCTTGTGGAGTAAGGGCGGGTTAGAACAACCTGCGGTTCGGGTTGTTCGGTAATCTCCCTATCAATCTACCGTACGTTAGTAGCTGCCTCTGTCATGTTTGCCGGATTTGGTGTGTTAACGAATTTATTGCTTGGAGTGTAACGGCCTAATACCTGAAATATATTTTGATCTTTGGAAACTTTGATATTATTGCCTATGATCTTGAGAGGCGGTATCTGTGTACTGTAGAGCATCTTAACTATTGTTTGGCCAACCTTGTAGAATTTTATATAAGATTGCATTTAATGGGCTTTTATTTAAATGATCATTGTAGTATATAAAGTTGCCACCCTTTCCCCGTAAGACTTTTCTTAGAAGTTAAAATCAAGTTGCATCTTCTGTGGCAAGGTTAATATTTTAATTGTTAGTGTTTGTACCATTTCCATCCCTCCTACGGGGGGTGCATAGTTTGTGTGCTTGTGTAAATTGTTAAAACTCTTAGTTTAAAGTTATCTGGTGTGTTGCAGATTTGCACCAGTGTAGTCTTTCAGAGGCTGTTGTGAGCAGTTGTAACTACGGCCGTGTCAAAAGGGAGTGGCAAGGTTCTCTGCCCGAAAGCTCATGCAGTCAAAACTTGTTTCTTTCTGCCGCTGAATAAATTGTAACTTTGATATTTAGAGGGTGCTTTCTGATTATAATTTTAAATCTGTTTCTTTAAAAAAAAATGCTTTTAGGCACTATTAAAGTGAATAAAATTCCCATTTGTTAAAAGGAATTTGGTTATGATTTCCTCAGTTACTCCCTGGCAACTACTTCCATGCTTACATAGTGTGATTAAATGTGTTAATGTTCTTGATGAATCGCTAGTAAATAAAATAAATTCTTAAGAATATTCGTTGAAAATAAATCACGGTTCAATGTTCATAGCATTTGTCGATCTGTAAAAAGCTTTCGATAATGTAAAATGGTGCAAAATGTTCTAAATTCTGAGAAAAGTGGGTGTAAGTTATAGGGAAATACAATAAATACAAGAACCAAGAGGGAACATTAAGAGTGGGAGACGAGGAACGAAGCGTTCGGATTCAAAAAATTGTAAGATGGGGATGTAGTCTTTCGCTACTACTGTTCAAAATATATAGATCGATGAAGCGATGGCGGTAATAAAAGAAACGTTCAAAAGTAGACTAAAAATTCAAGGTGAAATGATATCAATGATAAGATTCGCTAATAACACTGCTATCATTAGTGAAACCAAAGGAGAATTACAGGATGTGCTGAATCGAATGAACAGTCTAATGTAACACAGAATATGGATTGAGAATAAAAAAAAAGAAAGCAGTGAGGTGTAATGGAAACGAGAACAGCGAGAAACTTAACATCGGGACTGGTGATTATGAAGAAGATGAAGTTAAGGTATGCTGCTACCTCGGAAGCAAAATGATCCATGACGGACGGAGCAAGTAAGACATGAAAAGCGTACTAGCACTGGGATAAAACGTATTCCTGGACAAGAAGTCTATTAGTATCAAACCTATACCTTAATTTCTGGAAGAAATTTGTGAGGATGTAGGTTTGGAGTACTGCATTGTATGGTAGTAAAACACGGACTGCGGTAAAACCAGAAAAGAAAGGGATTGAAGTATTTGAGATGTGGTGCTACAGAGGAATATTGAAAATTATGTAGTCTGATAAGATACGGAATGAGGAGGTTCTCCGCAGAATCGGGAGGAAAGGAATATATGCAAAACACTGACAAGAAAATGATGATGTTTGGTTTGTGCGGCGCTCAACTGCGCGGTTATCAGCGCCCGTACAATTTCCCAACCTTTTCTCAGTCCAACCCTTCCACTTTCATGAATGATTATGAAATGATGAGGACAACAAGAACGCCCACTCATCTCGAGGCAGGTGAAAATCACTGACCCCGCCGGGAGTCGAACCCGGGACTCTGTGCTCGGGAAGCGAGAACGCTGCGGACATGACGAGGAGAAGGAACAGACATCGAGGAATAACTCCCATGGTTGAATTCCGGTGTTTCGTCTAAATCCAGTCACTTCGATATCTATAGAAACTGAAATTCTTGTCTCTTGTTAAGGAAAACATAGAACTCGTCTCGTTACTCATACCATTTTTCCTTTTTCGACTTCTGCAGCTTGTAAGAATTGTTATTGACATCTCAGTTTTAGCATGTTCATATTCTTTTGGTATTTAAGGTACAAATGTTATAAATTTTATAGGTTATTAATGTTTTTTGTGGTTGTGAATTATACTTGTTGTTCCCGTTCTTGCAATAGATCTGAGTTTTGGACTGAGAATAGGTTCGTTTGTTGTTTCCTAAGTTCCCTAGTGATTCTACTTGATCCTACAGCCCACAGGTTCCGTGGTTTCTTGCTTGCCTTACGATTGTCCACAGACAATTGCTGTTCGGTAAGGGAAATTGCTTACGAGTCAGACATTAGTATATTTTCATTCAGTCTCTTTTCCCAATCTTGTTTCCCCTAAGTCACCACTAGAAGTTGCTGAGGGCTCTTTGTTTCCGTAGTTTTGCGCCTCTTCTTTGTTACTCGCTGAAATTTTTCTGTTAGACTTTTCAGTCGAAACTTGTCTCGGATTTTTGTATCAGCAGATTCAGCTCTGTCCATTCATGACTGTTCTGTTTTTTTTTTTTTTTTTTTTTTTCAGGTGGTAAATCCGCAGATGTTTCTTCTGAATGTACCATCGACCGTGTTTCAAGACTTGGTTCCGCAGCACCACCCACCATGTCACCGACGTCCATCACGTACATTTCTGATTTGTTTATCGTAGACTGTCTGCCCACGACTGCAATGTCTCTTTGACGGCTGGGTTATTTACCGTTTGCTGCTAGTATTAACTGTGCTAGAGTCTTCATCTTTACTACTAGCCTAGACTTGACTGTGGGGTAATGGGTCAGTATTCCTCATTCTTAAATCATTATAATTCTTTCCATGTACATCTGAAGACTGAAATGCACGTTCGTTTAGAACATTAGGAACATCACCACTGTTTTCATGTCCATTATTTACGGTCTCGGTGTCATTAACAGCAACTGAATTACGTTCAGCTGATGTGGTACCGTTTGCCGTCGATTTTCCACTTATTCTTACTACTACATCAGAAAATAAAGGTCTTCGTTTAGTTAGGTTGAGCTCAAGATGGAATTCTCGTCGTCTAGGGCCGTCCTGTTTAACGTGATTTGTTTCATTACGTATGAAGCATGCTGGCAGTTGCTCCATGTTTGCAATTGACGCTTGATAACTCTTAATATTCATTAGGGACGGGATCGATTTTTTTAAACTTTTATTCTGACAGATCTGATTGCATTTGGGACGGGGAACGGACAGAACTGCCTAGACCTCGTTCCCAAACGCACGAAGGTTTCGATAAGTCTGAATTTTATTACTTCGTTGGGAATTTCCAAACGGAATTGAAAGACCCGCAGTTTTGTCAAATTGCCTTCCACTATACTAACTTATCCAGACAGAGCATGTGGCAAATGTTACTTCAAAGTTACCAATATGCCCATGGATTAATCGCTAGTATACTGAGTTTGAAAAAGTAGACATACTCGTCAGTATTATGTTACACACTATCTACTTGATCCCTTCTTAGTTTCTTGTAGGTAGTTACGTATTTCTGAATTTTGAGAGCTGTTGGCTGTTCATTGATTTAGGCGAACTCCAGTTTCATAGTATCCTTCCGCTGGTAGCTTTCCATTACGATTAAACTGTCACTTAGGAAACGAAGCTGTTTAATAGACGCTACGTGAGGACTCACTAAAAGCACGCAACTTGTAAAACACCGGCTGCAGCGCTCACGAGTAAGCACGTCACCGGCCCCTAACCTTAGAATGATATGATTATGTCAGACGCTCCTGGAAGCAAAAGCAGCACTATCAAAGACTATGGTTTTACCGATAGATTTGCTTCTTTTCAGAAATAAGATTTATAAATGGTGACAGATGTGAGCTGTGCGCCGCTCGCGTTGGTGCTGTTTGTAGGTTTCCGCCCTCTGTTGGAGGCCAGACGGTATCGTTTAGTTGGCATGGTTGTGGTTGTTTGTCTTCTTCTCGTGTTGATTGGCGCCACTCTGTTTCGCAAGCGTTGCCTGTCCGCTAGTGGCAGCAGCGGCCGTCATCGATATGTAGTAACTGTTGCCCTATCTTTGGGGCGATGTCGTTTTTTGCGGGTCGTGTGAGTGTGCCAGTTCGGTTGGGGACCCAGGAGGAGCCAGGTCCGAGCAGTGCCAGAACACGCCGGGACCGTTGGCAGCATGCATGGACTGCCGGGTGGAAGGGCTGTCGTCACGAGGGTGCACGACCTCCTCGTAAACTGAATCCAGCAAGCTTTAAAATGAGTGCATTTCAAACCAAGTAGAGAAACCTCCACCATTGTTATATCTCGCGATTCTCCAGTGACTGGGGTTCGTGTTGCTGCTCGTAGAGTCTTGAGGTGAAAGCAGTGACTGGATTGCTTTCTACTCTGGTGGTAGTGGTTCATTTCTCGTTCCGGGCGCTCTAAACACAGTATTCTGGGGACATAGTGCAGATCGCGTATTGTTCCATCGTTGGATTTGATTATTCTGGCGGTCGTCAGGTAGCTTCAGCAAGATTATCATTAGTCATTCTTTAGACAGCCCGTAGTTTGAGTTACCATCTTGTGAAGTGAATGCAACTCTTGGCTGCTTATTTCATCACTCACGAAAGTGTTTGTTGCCGGACCTTGTCAGAGGTCGATTCCTGGAGCACTGTCTGGATCAGTTGCTTGTTTTTTAAATTAACTTTTGTTATTGTATTTGCTATTTTACAGCGGGTTTCAAATTTTTTTTATATTATTGCCGTTTCTGCCGTGTAAGGCCTTCAGCCGTAATTGTGGTCATTTGCTTTAAAATTCTAATTTGGTACTGGTATTTTAGCAGTAAGCTGTTAAAACCTCATTTAATGCCATTCCTGGCGTCTGATGCAGTCTGATGTGTTCGTGGCGACTTCCTTTAATATTTCAATACCTGTAATTTGTAAGTTGCAGCGAGTTTTAAACAATTCTTAATTTATTGCCATTCCTGGCGTGTAAGGCATTCTGGCCAGACGACAGTGGCTTGCTTTTAAAACATTATCTGCTGTATCTGTGGTTAATGGTGATTTGCTAAGTTGTAAAAAATGGTTCAAATGGCTCTGAGCACTATGGGACTCAACTGCTGTGGTCATAAGTCCCCTAGAACTTAGAACTACTTAAACCTAACTAACCTAAGGACAGCACACAACACCCAGCCATCACGAGGCAGAGAAAATCCCTGACCCCGCCGGGAATCGAACCCGGGAACCCGGGCGTGCTAAGTTGTAACTCACTGAAAACACTATTATTTACAGTGTTCCTTATTCCTTCTATAATAATGTGTGTTATTTTTTATTTATTGTTGAGGCTGGAATAATTGATTTAAATTGTGTGTAACTGTAAAAGGCAACCAATAGTAATTGATTACGGCCCCGTCCACAATCACAATCGAATCCTACTTTCCCTTGACAACCAGGTTGCAATAAGATCTGGGGAGAGATGTAGCAACCGCCGTAAAGCTATATCTGATTATTTACACAGTGCAACACAATTAAGTTTCACTTTTCGAAACCCCGCAATTATTTACCATTTTGACGTACAAGTCTGAATTTCAGCTCAAAGATGCCTAAAACCTTCTTCTATACGTGTGCAGAAGCTGACGCCCTGTGGCCTCACCCACTGGCTCGGAGACTCTTCAGACAGCAGGATGTCGACACATGATGAAAAAAAGGCCGGAGCTAGCAGCTTCATGTGAGCTGTAAGGTGGGTTAATGATGTCACACTGTCACCAAATTTCACTACAATTCTGTCCAGCACTGCGGTTGATGTGTCACACGGTGGGAAGGTCGGCACTTCCCATCTTACCAGAATTTTTGTGATATCTCCAAGATGGGGGTTGGAACCACGACGCCCTGCATTGAAATCACGTGGTCGTATGTGTGTCTGAGGAAAGCGTTTCAGACACACCGGCACTCAGGATCGACACAGGCCTCAAGCGATTGTACACTACTGGCCATTAAAATTGCTACACCACGAAGATGACGTGCTACAGACGCGAAATTTAACCGACAGGAAGAAGATGCTGTGATATGCAAATGATTAGCTCTTCAGAACATTCATATAAGGTTGGCGCCGGTGGCGACACCTACAACGTGCTGACATGAGGAAAGTTTCCTACCGATTTCTCATACACAAACAGCAGTTGACCGGCGTTGCCTGGTGAAACGTTGTTGTGATGCCTCGTGTAAGGAGGAGAAATGCGTACCATCACGTTTCCGACTTTGATAAAGGTCGGATTGTAGCCTATAGCGACGTTGCTGCTCGCGTTGGTCGAGATCCAATGACTGTTAGCAGAATATGGAATCGGTGGGTTCAGGAGTGTAATACGGAACGCCGTGATGGATCCCAACGGCCTCGTATCACTAGCAGTCGACATGACAGGCATCTTATCCGCATGGCTGTAACAGATCGTGCAGCCACGTCTCGATCCCTGAGTCGACAGATGGGGACGTTTGCAAGACAACAACCATCTGCACGAACAGTTCGACGACGTTTGTAGCAGCATGGACTATCAGCTCGGAGACCATACCTGCGATTACCCTTGACGCTCCATCACAGACAGGAGCGCCTGCGATGGTGTACTCAACGACGAACCTAGTTGGACGAATGGCAAAACGTCGTTTTTCGGATGAATCCAGGTTCTGTTACAGCATCATGATGGTCGCATCCGTGTTTGGCGACATCACAGTCAACGCACGTTGGAAGCGTTTATTCGTCATCGCCATACTGGCGTATCACCCGGCGTGATGGTACGGGGTGCCATTGGTTACACGTCTCGGTCACCTCTTGTTCGCATTAACGGCACTTTGAACAGTGGACCTTACATTTCAGATGTGTAGGACCCGTGGCTCTAGCCTTCATTCGATCCCTGCGAAACCCTACATTTCAGCAGGATAATTCACGACCGCATGTTGCACGTCCTGTACGGGCCTTTCTGGATACACAAAATGTTCGACTGCTGTCCTGGCCAGCACATTCTCCAGATCTCTCACCAACTGAAAACGTCTGGTCAATGGTGGCCGTGCAACTGGCTCGTCACAATACACCAGTCACTACTCTTGATTCACTGTGGTATCGTGTTGAAGTCGCGTGGGCAGCTGTACCTGTACACGCCATCCAAGCTCTGTTTGATTCAATGCCCAGGCGTATCAAGGCCGTTATTGCGGCCACAGGTGGTTGTTCTGGGTACTGATTTCTCAGGATCTATGCACCCAAATTGCGTGAAACATGTCAGTTCTAGTATAAAATATTTGTCCACTTAATACCCGTTTATCATCTGCATTTCTTCTTGGTGTAGCAATTTTAATGGCCAGTAGTGTATAAACCATCCATCCTTTAAGAACATGGTGGGCCAGCAATCCCACTGAACGTGATTAGGCCACTTCGGAGTGCAGTGACACTGCAGGTTTTGCTCTGATGTACAGTGTAGAACTACAAGGAAGCATTAAAAACCCTTCAACGAAATTTGAAAGCGATCCTAAGTGGAAAATGGTGCTTATGCTGTTTCAGCCCTCCTGTTTTGTGCCCTCCTGTGGCGGAAATATGAAGGGGTGGGCATTGACACATGCATGAATAAAACGGAAACGGCTCCTCTAAGACGTCCCAGTGTGGCAGCTCCCTCGGTGCCACTTCCTCACGTTTGTTGAGCATCTTAAAAATGTACTTACACAGAGAAAACCCATGAGCGAGTCCTGGGCGACTGCTAGTAGGCATACTGGAACGAAAGTTGTCAGTTGTTGCTTATCTGCCGACGCCTAGGACTCTCGTCATGGATTTTCTCTGTGCAGGTACATTTTTTAAAGTGATCAACAAATGTGGGCAGGTAGCTTTGGGGGAGCTGCCGCACTAGGGCGTCTTAGAGGAACCGTTTGCTGTTTTGTTCATGCATGGGTCATGTCGCACCCCTACAAGATCACGTCACAGGAGGATGCAAAACAGGAGGGCTGCAACAGCATAAGCCCCATTTTTCGCTTCGGACCGCTTTCAGATTTCGCCGAATGGTTTTGAACGGTCCCTTGTGGTTCTAAAAAGTACACCACAACAAAAACTGCTGACGCAGTAACAAGTGGGGTTACTGGCCCACGATGTCTTTAGAGAAGGGTTGATACCTCCATGGGGTGTCAACAGTGTTAATGATTGTCAAGAATCGTCCTGAAGCTCATTGCACTGCGAACCGCCGTTATAGATTTCACAATGTGTGGGAATCAATTCCTCAACAGGCCTTTATGCCACTACTAGAGGCCTTTTTGTCTCGATTCCGAGCAGGGGTGTGCCTATATTTTCCTCCGTCTCACATAAGGAAACTGCGTGATTTCAAAGCTGGGTGTCACAGTTCTAGCTCCCACAGCGGAGGCATCGAAATAAGGGGTGGAGGACTAGCGACACCCTTTCTATCGTACGACACGTCCACCGTGTCGTTGGTCAGAATTGTGGTGAAATTTGATGCCAATGTAATGTCATTAAGCCACCTTGCAGTTTTCATGAATTTCTGAGCTTCGGTCTTTTTTCCGCATCTGTTGACATCTTAATGTGTGAAGCGTCGCTGAGCACGAGGGTGACGTCGCAGGGCGCCACGCTTTTGCTTCACTGCAGAGGAAGGCTGTACGGACTTGCGGACCAAATTTCAAAGCTATACGTCGCAATGGGAAATAATTACGGGGTTTCGAAAGAGTGATCCTTTAATTTGGTTGCGAGGTGCATTCAGTGGAAATTGCATTATAATATAGATGATAACCAGTGTCGGACGTCGGCCGATGTGGCCGAGCGGTTCTAGGTGCTTCAGTCCGGAACCGTGCTGCTGCTACGGTCGCAGGTTCGAATCCTGCCTCGGGCATGGATGTGTGTGATGTCCTTAGGTTAGTTAGGTTTAAGTAGTTCTAAGTTCTGGGCGACTGATACTGATGACCTCAGATGTTAAGTCCCATAGTGCTTAGAGCCATTTGACCCAGTTTCGGTCGTTTGTCGTGATCAGCGACAATAGCTGTCAGTGTTAATGTGGCAGAGACCGACAGGCAAATGGAGAAGTGTTAACAGATACTGTTGAACAGGCAGCAGAAACGCAAACGTTCTATGCCTCTCACCGAGTTTGGAACAACTGAAGACAGCTGTTACCTTAAATATCGGCCTCCGTTGGTTTCCAGTGACCGAGATGTATCAACCCTGTTGTAAGTGCGTGGTCTGATAGGCTCAGGAACGCTGAGGAGAGGCATTCAAGCAGGGATTACCCATTTCGAAAAAAGGAGAAGTAACAACACTGCCGCCAGCAGCAAATGCCGTACAGGAGACAAGTATTTACCAAAAATGGCTAGGTACCACCCCCTGGGGCGACACACGAAGGAAGACGAGTACACTTCGGATAATTCAGTAATGCTCTTCGAAGTCCGTGACGCGGCATTATTTGCCTGCCTCAACTGAGGGGAAACCGCAAGTTTCTTTGAACAGTCAGCTCTTTCAGCTTCAGCCATAGGTGCGGCGAATCGATGGCGGTAATTTCGAACAGTGATGTAGGACTTTGCATTTTCACGTCTTGCTGCTCCGCAATCAGCGGTGGCGCTACTTACTTCTCGTAGAAATTGAATTTTTTTATGAACTCTCGCTGCATCACCTACGTACTTCTTCTGTACCTGCTTACGCTCAAAGACTTCCGCTCCTTGGGTTTCCCTTTTTCCGAAGGTTTCCTCATTTTTCCGAGTTCAGTAGAAGTGTCCTATCACAGGACACGTAACCATTCTAATTTTCGGCTTTAACCTTACAACAGATAGTCATTACCTGCTCGCAATGCTTAAAGGCGATGCATAGACCTTCCAGTCACAACACGTCACCAGGCATCTATTGATATCTATATATTAGTTACAATGTAACGTGTCACTGTGTTTGGCTGTGTAAACGTTAAAATACTTGGAACGAAAATCAAAACATGGTTTGTGGCGAGCTGATGCAGATGTACAGCTTAAACGTTGCGCATTTCCAGAAAGGAATTTTAAATCTTGAACTCGTCGGACACCGAAAAAAGGAAAAAATAAATAAAAAACACATGTTGTGTAAAGTATTATGACAAGTTAGTCACGTTACTCCCACGCATAAGTATCTGCGAGATAATAACGATTTAGAGCATTCTGCATTTGTTGAATTTGTGTTAAAAAAATAAGGCATGCAGTTGCACTGTTCTAAAAGTGCAGTAGAGTACTTGGCTCTTTGCTACAATTGTAATGCGTGATGTTGCGCTCTCAAATAGAGAAAGTGCTGGGCAAGTAGAAAGAAACCTCTCTACGGCACCAATTTGATAGTGGGTAGTTGGCGTGACTAAGGGGTTTCAGACCCTGCCCCGAAGAGTCGAAAAGGAAAGGTGCGGCGCAAGAGCTCTTCCCTAGAAGTGGAAAAGTGCTTTGCAGTGGAGCAAGACAGCGAGCGCCACACGAAGCACTGCACGAGATCACTATGTTAGCGAACTGCTCATGGCGTTAGGAAGTACGCCTTCAGTGTGTGTACTGTCGGTTTTCAATTCAAAAATACATCCTGTGTTATCTTGTAGGGCGGCTATAATTTCGCACCTTACAGGCACCCATCCACATACTTTACCGTGATCTATAAATGCATTTAGGTACCATCTGATAGGTTGTACATCGTATATATGAATATATAAAGGAGACTGACATTGTTAAGTACGCCTTACAAATAATTGTTAACGCTTATTGCATACTAGTAGAGGTTGGAACGACAGTGGAAATGAAACGACAGGCGGATCTCAAGTCCTGGGTGGAAGGCCCACACAGGTGTGTTGGTTTTGCTTAAACACAGGAAGTAGCAAGACGGACGTTGAGACACCTGACCGCTGGGGCACAATAGAGTCGCGACCGGCCGGTTTGTTGCCGGACGGGAAGGATTATGCTTCGGAAACTACGAAAATCTTGGACGCAGCTGAGAGGAACAAGGAAGCGTCTCTTCGGAAACCACGCAGGCTGGGTTATTTCCAAGGATTTTTACTCAGAAGTGTACCATTGTACGAGTATAGGTTTTTCGTCGCAAATTCTCCGCGCTGGATGACAAAAGACTAAAATATGGTTGGTCAGCGTTCGGAAGAATCTGTAGAGAGGGAGAATATTCCGTGGTTTCGGGAATATGAATCGTTTTCGGAATTACGAGGGTGGGTAGCCGAGCCTTGCTGGGAAGCCAGAAGTGGAGAGACGAGGCCTTCCGTCGTCAGAGCCCGTGTATGTGCCTCTCAGGAGAGTTTATAGTTAGAGCAGTTAGGCACTATACTGTTACGAACCTATATCATTCTGGACTTCACTTCTGGGTTAGAAGTCGTCGTTGAGTACACGGCGTTCAGTAATTGAGAGCACTTCCTCTACCTATACTTACATTGAGACGTTATCTGAACTCCGTCCTTGTGGCTGGGAGTTCACGTTTCTCGTCTGTAGAATACAGAGAGGAGAAGACAGTATTAGAGTATATTAGTTAGAGGACGGCCTTCTACCGTCCTAGTGTTTGAAAGAGTTTTTATTTTGTGACTGAAGTTATTCCATCGACGCAGTCGTGTACGAGAACCAGCACGCCGACCCACCAGACGCAGTACATACGGTGACATCACAAATTGCTTCGGCTTATTAGGGCTATAAAGCTAAACAGCTGTGATCACGTTAGTGTATTTCCACTGAGGTTCCACACCACCGTAGATGATCTTTCAAAGTAGTGTCTTCTAGTGTTTGGTACGTAGATGGTGTCAGTCATTTCGCGTTATTAATATTAGATCGCGCAGTCGTAATAAGGGGCAGAGTAATTTTACTTAGGAAATGTAAACTTCGTGATATAAAGGGTTTTTGTTTAATCTACAATATATGTATAAGCAGGAACAACGATTATCATTTAGTAATATTAATTGCTTTAATCATTCATTTATGTTTGGATTGTAATTTATATGTTAAAGTCCATTAAGAGATCCTGAGATGTGCGTCAAGGGGTAGTGAGACAGGGACAAATCTTCATTTTAGCGTTTATTATTTTCCGTTGCGCACATTCATTACACCTGCCTGGAGTAGCATTTTGGAAACTGACAAAAAAGAATATGATTTATTGTTGTGTGAAAAATGGGTAAGTTACAAGTGTTACATCGTCTGTAAACTTGATCGGTAATATGAATCGCCCAGATGACAGGAACCAAGGCACCCATGTGAACAATAGTGCATAGACACTGAAAATGAAAGTCTTTTTCTTTATGTAGTCAATCCGAAGATTTGTTGGCAGCGATTCTCGTTTTCCATTTTTTATTTTCCACAAGTCTCATCAGTTCTGAGTATGTTGTCGATTTCAGAGTTTATTTTATCTGGGAGATGTACTGAAGTATTGTTCTTATCCATACATTCTCCCCAGGCATTTTCCTTCTTTTATTTTCATGATGATGGGGCATTGTTTGTACCATTGTAAAATCTACTGATATCACCTGATACATAATATTAGTCGTCAATAGTTGATCAGTTAAGAAATATCTCCGTTATGTTTGCTCTGGCTTCTCCTCTGTTGTATGGAGAAGTTAATGAATAAAACAAGAAGCCTGTAAGCTGGGATTAAGTGAAGCGTTTGATACCGCTTCAACACACACAACCAAAACGTCATCTGATAACCTGACCTCGACCTCGGTCTACGTTACAGATCACTCTGTCACTAAATCTACGATTTCCTCTTCATATACATATAATAATTTCAATCCCAAAGAAAACAGGTGTTGACAGATGTGAAAATTGCCGAACTACCAGTTTAACAAGCCATGGCTGCAAAATACTAACACGAATACTTTACAGACGACTGGAACAACTGGTAGAAGCCGACCTCGGGGAAGATCAGTTTGGTTTCCGTAGAAATGTTGGAACACGTGAGGCAATACTGACCTACGACTTATCTTAGAAAATAGATTAAGGACAGGCAAACCTATGTTTCTAGCATTTGTAGGCTTTGAGAAAACTTTTGACAATGTTGACTGGAATACTCTCTTTCAAATTCTGAAGGTGGCAGGGGTAAAATACAGGGAGCGAAAGGTTATTTACAATTTGTACAGAAACCAGATGGCAGTTATAAGAGTCGAAAGGCATGAAAAGGAAGCAGTGGTTGAGAAGGGAGTGAGACAGGATTGTAGCCTACCCCAGATGTTATTCAATTTGTATATTGAGCTAGCAGTAAATGAGACAAAAGAAAAATCTGGAGTATGAATTAAAATCATGGAGAAGAAATAAAAACTTTGAGTTTCGCCGATGACATTGTAATCCTGTCAGAGACAGCGAAGGACCTGGAAGAGCAGCTGAACGCAATGGACAGTGGCTTGAAAGGAGGATATACGATGAACATCAACAAAAGCAAAACGAAGATAATGGAATGTAGTCGAATTAAATCGGGTGATCCTGAGGGTATTAGATTAGGAAATGAGACGCTTAATGTAGTAAATGAGTTTTGCTATTTGGGGAGCAAAATAACTGATGATCGTCGAAGTAGAGAGGATATAAATGTAGACTGTTAATGGCAAGGAAAGCGTTTCTGAAGAAGAGAAATTTGTTAACATCGAGTATAGATTTAAGTGTCAGGAAGTCGTTCCTGAAAGTACTTTTATGGAGTGCAGCCATGTATGGAAGTGAAACGTGGACGATAAATAGTTTGGATTAGAAGACGATAGAAGTTTTGGAAATGTGCTATAGAAGAATGCTGAAGATTAGATGTGTAGATCACATAGCTATTGAACAGAATTGGGGAGAAGAGAAATTTGTGGCATAACTTGACTAGAAGAAGGGATAGGTTGATAGGACACGTTCTGAGGCATCAAGAGATCACCAATTTGGTTCTGGAGGGCAGCGTGGAGGGTAACAATCGTAGAGGGAGACCAAGAGATGAATACACCAAGCAGATTCAGAAGGATGTAGGCTGCAGTAGGTACTGGGAGATGAAGAAGCTTGCACAGCATAGAGTAGTATGGAGAGCTGCATCAAACCAGTCTCTGCCGGTCGGTGTGGCCGAGCGGTTATAGGCGCTTCAGTCTGGAACCGCGCGACCGCTACGGTCACTGGTTCGAATCCTGTCTCGGGCATGGATGTGTGTGATGTCCTTAGGTTAGTTAGGATTAAGTAGTTCTAAGTTCTAAGGGGCTCATGATTTCAGCTGTTACGTCCCATAATGCTTAGAGCTATTTGAACCATTCATTCAAACCAGTCTCTGGACTGAAGAGCAAAGAAACGACACATACAGTGGCTTGTTGTTGTTGTTGATGTGGTCTTCAGTCGAGAGACTGGTTTGATGCAGCTTTTCATGCTATTCTATCCTGTGCAACCTTCATCATCTCCCAGTACCTACTGCAACCTACATCCTTCTGAATCTGCTTAGTGTATTCATCTCTTGGTCTCCCTCTATGATTTTTACCCTCCGCGCTGCCCTCCAATACTAAATAGGTGATCCCTTGACTCCTCAGAATATGTCCTACCAACGGATCCCTTCTTCTAGTCAAGTTGTGCCACAAATTTCTATTCTCCCCAACTCTATTCAGTACCTCCTCATTAGTTATGTGATCTACCCATCTAATCTTCAGCATTCTTCTGTAACACCACATTTCGAAAGCTTCTATTCTCTTCTTGTCTAAACTATTTATCGTCCATGTTTCACTTCCATACATGGCTACACTCCATACAAATACTTTCAGAAAAGACTTCCTGACACTTTAATGTATACTCGATGTTAACAAATTTCTCTTCTTCAGAAACGCTTTCCTTGCCATTGCCAGTCTACATTTTATATCTTCTCTACCTCGACCATCATCAGTTATTTTGCTCCCCAAATAGCAAAACTCAATTACTAATTTAAGCGTCTCATTTGCTAGTCTAATACAGCGGGTTATCAACTCGAAACCGATCTCTCACCCTCCAACCTAACCTATACCTCTCACTACGTTACAGATCAGTCTACAGTCACAGCTACACACTCGTTGGCTTAATCAACTCGAAACTAACCTTTCACGTTCTAACATAACCTAGACGCTGGTCTACGCTACGGATAAGTCTACCATCACAACGAGAAGCTGATGTACATGCAAAAGAAATACTGTCTGTGATCCGTTCTCCTTTTGCTTTCGGACTTACAAGTCAAACGCCAAATAATCAGGGCAGTGAAAGCAGTGCGTGTTTTAAAATACGGCTGTGGATAAAACTTTAACCCAGTTAGGAGTCAGCGAGCCTGTTCGTAACTATAGCTTACCTTATGTCTAAGCACAGGCTGCACAGTGAATAAGATAGAATAAAAGCGCTAAAACTGTAACGAGCTGCAGGGCAGAGATACAAACACAGTGAGATGATGTAAAGGTACTGACGCAGCTGCGGCCACAGGTCGGTCAGGCTGGAGTTCCAGAGGCTCATGTCGAACTCGGGGTCCTCCGGGAAGATGACGGAGTCCTTGAGGGGTGGCTTGGGCGGCGGGTCCGGCGGCAGCAGAGGCAGGAAGGCGCAGCAGTGGTAGGCGTAGGCCAGCATCAGCCGCTGCACGCGCGGGAACCGCTCCGGGGGCGGGAACTCGCGCAGCGCGCCGTTGTTGAACACCTTCAGCACCAGCAGCCGCTCCAGCCCGGCCGTCGGCAGCACGGGGAACGCATTGTGGCCCAGGTTCCTGCCGGCACAGGCGCCAACGCTACTCACCTGCCACCATCACAGTCTGCCTGCCAGGACTGACAAGGGGAAGGCCTCAGACACGGCCAACCGATTCGGCTCAAATTTGGCAGGTCGCTTGTGTACAGCCTAAAACGAAGGAATCTAAGATATTTTGGGTCAACACCCCCTCGTTTTTGAGAAAATCACCCCTAAAGGTTATGACGAAGAATCAACTCAAAATTGGCGGGATCGATAGATAATTGTAAGTAGAGGATTTTTCATCATCAGGTATGTGGTCCGAAAACGCATACTTATCCAGAACTTGGGGTAAGTAACTTTTACAACTGCCGCTTCTGTACCGACATACAAAACGCTTTTCGCCGGCACCGCCGATAGCGCAATGGCCAAGGTAATTGGCTGGGAATCGGAAAAACTGTGTTCGAATCTCGAAGAAACCTAGCAGATGTTATTCTTTTCGTTTGTAATTTTCCATATCTCAATTAATAGGGATATGAGGATTAATAAGGTAAGTAAATCAATAAGGAATGATAATAATAAGGTAGGCAAACTAATTTCCCAAACGCCGTGAGTTAGTAAAGTATTAAACTTTTAAGCCTTGTCACATGAAAACAACTCCGAGTAAGAGTGCTGCGCATTCCTTACAAGGGATCACAGATAGCCAACCGCGCGACGCTTGTTTATAGCGTGGCACGGGACAGAATGCATGCGCGGAGAGTTAAGTTGTCCCAGTTGCCTCTTCGTCATATCATAGTTGTGAACCTGGAAGAGTAAAGATGTCCAGCACGAGCCTTATAGAAGTCAATCGGAAAGAGTTGTTTTTTTTTTTTTTCATTAGGCTGCCGCGAACCTCGCGGATACGTGTAGTGATTTTTCCATCGCTAATGCGCCGAATGAAATACGTTTTGTGAATGAATACAGTGTCCTTTTGGAAGTAATACATGACGAGTACTGTATGTAGTTTGTAGTAATTAGCTCGTCTTTTTATGCTGTAGTAACTAGTTATTGTTTGTTGTGTCATATCTTTCGAGATTCGAACCCGGGTTCTTCGAGTCCCAGCCAGTTACCTTGGCCGGTGCGCTATCAGCGCTGTCGCCGAATAGCGTTTACCATACGGGTACAGAAGCGGCAGTTGTTTAAGTTTCTTTCCGCGATTTCTGGAAAAGTTTGCGTTTGCGGACCTCATACCCGATGATGAAAAATGCTCTATTTACAATTATCTATCGATCCCTCCAATTATGAGTCGATTGCTCTTCACAACCTTTAGGGGTGATTTTCTCAAAAACTCGGGGGTGTTGACCCAAAATAGTTAGATTCCTTCGTTTTAAATTGTACGCAAGCGAACTGCCAAATTTGAGCCGAATCCGTTGGCCGTGTCTCAGGTCCTCCCCTTGTAAGCTCTGACGTGTCCGGCGACCAGTACAACATCATTCTTAAGTAGCGTGCGCAGAGAACAACATGGATGGTAGATGCGGCAGGCAAGCGTGCGGAGAGGGTAGTGGTGAGGGCTACGAGCTGGTGCTGTAGGGGAAACGTGGAGCGCTGGAGGGGGAATGCCGTCCTAAAGGGAAGCATGTGCTCATATTCTTTGTAAATATTAGGTGGAGCCCCTCCGCGCCCACACTTGCATGGTGACCATTCAAAAAGATCTATTGTCACCTCTGCTTTGGTTAGTACCTAGAAGGAATTCCGCTGAAAATGCAACAAAAGTAATTTATTTTCTTCTTGATGCAATAATTTACCAACAGCCGTATGTATTGTAGAAATTTACTTTATTTCATGAACTTCTATGTGCTACCAGTTTCGGCATTATATTGATGCCATCTTCAGGCCCTACTCGTCATAGTCATAAAATCTCTATGCACGGAAGGAGCCATATAACTGGATCCGTGAATCAATTCGTCCTGCAACAGCTCTTGGTGGCCAGGCGACACAGACTGTGTTTAAATGTTGTAAGAAAGGCTTTCCAAAGAAAGTGAATTGTATCTATACTGAAAGATACATGTAGTTTGATTATGAAGCAACTCAAGAAACTGGAACACACATTCCAAATCTTATAATTGTCCACAATTTTAAAGGTGATACTACTTATAAATTTAAGACAAATTATGAATTCTGTAAGTGGATGATACCTGAAAAGGACAGTTATCACACATTCATAACTCACTATGCAAAAGGTTACGATTCCCAATTTATTTTGAAGTACTGTGTTGAAAATACAATAAGGCCATGTACCATCTACAGAGGATGTTATTGGAAATCAAACAGTTAGGTATGAAAATTATAGATAGTAGTAACTTTATCCAAGGACCACTCAGTAGTTTTCCAAAAAAAATTTATTTCAAAGAACTGAAGAAAAGTTACCTCCCACATTTATTCAATAAGCCAGGAAATGAAAACTACATAGGACCAATTCCTGATACTGAATATTACTGTATTGACACTATGAAACTAAAAGATAGAGAAGCATTTCTTAAATGGCACAGCTCCAGAGTTAAAGAAAATTATGTGTTCAATATGAAGAAAGAAATAAGAGTATTGTTATTCTGATGTAGGTATATTAAGAAGAGGTTGTTTGGAATTAAGAAAACAATTTCTGGAAATTGCTAAGATTGATCAATTCTGTTATTTAACTATTGCTGGCGTTTGTATGGCAATTTACAGATCTAAATATTTACCGAAAAATACAACTGCTATATTGGATAAAGAACAGAAGGAAAATTACAGTAAACAATCGATAGCTTGGTTGGATAGTTTAATAAATAATAGCAACATTCAACATGCTCTTAATGGTGGAGAAGTAAGAGTTGTAGGGGCAAAAGTAGATGGATTTGATCTAGAAACTAATACTGTTTATCAATACCATGATTGTTATTGGCATGGTTGTAAAAAATGTTTCAAAAGTGAAACAATTAACAATAAAAATAAGGAAACGATGGATGACCTTCATCAAAAGACTTTAACAAAAAGTGTAGAAATACGAAATGCTGGGTACAATTTAGTGGAAATGAGGAAATGTGATTGGCTGAACTCAACAAAGTATAAAATGCTTAAAAAATTAAAGCATTTACCAGAAGTTATTGAAACACTGAATCCAAGAGATGCATTTTATGGTGGACGAACAAATGCAATAAAATTAAGAGCTAAAGCAGATGGTATTAGCTCAAAATTAAAATACATTGATGTATGTAGTCTTTATCCTACTGTGCAATATTATGATTATTATCCTGAGCAACATGAAAGAAAAATATATAGACTAAGATATTATTCTAAAAATTGGTATGGTTTAATAAAATGTAAAGTATTGGCTCCTATAGGATTGTATCATCCTGTTTTACCTGTACACATCCAAATAGATAAAAATGAAAAACTATTTTTTCCTTTGTGTGTCAAATGTGCAGAAGAACAAATAAGTAAATGCAATCACAGTCATGAAGAAAGAAGTTTTATTGGAACTTGGGTAACAGATGAAGTAAAGAAAGTTGTAGAAAAAGGATATAAAGTGTCAGAAGTCCATGAAGTATGGGATTTTAAACATAAAAGCAATATGCTCTTTAAAAATTATGTGAAAGACTTTATGAAAATAAAATTAGAAACTAGTTCACATAATTTTGAAAGTGATGAAGAATACATCAAGACAGTTAAAGAGAAATTTGACATTGACTTAGATCATGATAGAATAAAGGAAAATCCTGGAAAACGAGCTGTTGCTAAGATATGTCTTAATTCATTATGGGGCAAATTTGGGCAAAGGCAAAATATGAGTCAAACAGAATATGTGACAGATTTGCAACGATTTTATAAGACATTACTGGATGATCGATTAGATAAATTAGATGTAAATTGTATTACAGAGTAGATGGTTCAGATGAGGTACAATTTCAAGGATTACTATGTGGAAAACAATGCAGCTGCATTCACTACATCAAATGGAAGGCTAAGATTGTATGATATGTTAGATAAACTTGGAGAATCTGTTGCATATTTTGATACTGATTCTGTAGTATATATTGATGATGGTAAAAATACTGTGGAAACAGGTTGAATGGACTAATGAATTAGGAAATAATTGGATTACAGATTGGGCTTCCACAATTCCCAAAAGTTACTATTATGAAAAAATGATAAGAAGACAGAAAGGAAGGTAAAAGGATTCACATTAAATTACAAGAATATTCAAAAGTTGAATGCTGAATCTATGATAAGGCTACCAGAAAGTGAAGTAAAAGAACATCAGATAACCAGACATGTTGATACTAAAAATCTGGTTAACAAACATGTTAAGAAAGAATTTTCATTTCAGTATGATAAAAGAGTTGTTCTAGAAAATTATGATAAGTGCCTTATGGTTATTGAATCTCTTCTAATTTTATATCTACAGATTTTGTTCAGTGTATTAAATCTGTAACTATTATTATTATTCAAATTTTCTGTAACAGTTCTGTTATGGAATATTTTTTGTTTGTTTGTTGTGGAGAGTCAATTTTGGACTTACATTTATAGAGGAAGAAATTTAATAGACTTGAAAAAAGTAGTTAGAATTAAAAAGGCAAAAAAGACATAAAATTTAATTGTTTTTGAAAAGCAGTTCTAAATATAGTAAAGTGATTTTCGCAACTCTAAGTGCTTTTGCTTCTTCTTTTTTCATTTTAATATTAAGCAATATATAAACATGATTCATTAATAAATATTTTGGACGACTTTTTTATGGCATCCGAAAAATCTTTTAATTGTAGACATTCTTTATCTTTTTCTTCCAATTGAAGCTGTAGTTGTTAGTTTGTTCATTTAATTCTATAGCTTGGTGTTGAGCACCTCCAGTTTTTAAAGATGGTGACATTAAACTAAAAATATGAAGAAATGAAGAAGCTTAAAAAGAATTATAGCGAATTTCACGATCCAAAGTTTGATGTGTAGCTTTTTGGGGCTACAGAATTTGATATATGACTGAAAATTTTACAAATTTGTAATCTTGTGGTTGTGTTAGCTTGCATCCGTTTATAAAAAATATTAGTAATTAGCTTGCTAGCGTGCTCAGCCTAGTCGTTTATAAGAAAATAAAAAATGTCATTAAATTATCTGCAAGTGCACCCAATCTGCCCACTTACTTCTAGTGTAGCTCACACTCCGGCCTACCTTCCTCTTCATAACGAATCCTACTCCCATTAAACTACTTTCTGCTGCTGTTGACAACACCCTATATTCATCTGACCAGAAATCATTGTCTTCTTTCCATTTCATTTCACTCGCTGACCCCCCACTATATCTAGATTGAGCCTTTGCATTTTCCTATTCAAATTTTCTATCTTCTGTGTCACGTTGAAACGCCTTATATACCACACGCGACTCATAGAACGTTATCCTTTCGTTGATTACTCAGTATTTTTGTCATAGTCACCTTCTACTTGGCAGTCTCCTCCCAAATATTCGAATGGGGACTAGTCCAGAACATTTTAACGAAATCTTTTAGCAAAATGGTAATACAGAATGATTGCAAATGTTTCGCTTTTTGGACAAATCGAGCTTAGTTTTTAAAGCGCTATTTGAATCACCAAAATTACTCCACGCAGGCTTTGGTTCTTTGTTTATTTCTTTTTCTGACAATACAGATATGGAACATTTCAGGGTTTTATATATACTTTTGATTCAGAAAAGCTGGAAAAAACGTATTGGTGCAAGAGTTGCTTGAAAAGAACCTTAATCTTTTCATCTACATCTACTTCTACATGATTACTCTGCAATTCACATTTAAGTGCTTGGCAGAGGGTTCATCGTACTATCTCTCTACCATTCCACTCCCGAACAGCGCATGGGAAAAACGAACACCTAAACCTTTCTGTTCGAGCTCTGATTTCTCTTATTTTATTTTGATGATCACTCCTACCTATGTAGGTTGGGCTCAACAAAATATTTTCGAATTCGGAAGAGAAAGTTGGTGACTGAAATTTCGTAAATAGATCTCGCCGCGACGAAAAACGTCTTTGCTTTAATGACTTCCATCCCAACTCGCGTATCATATCTGCCACTCTCTCTCCCCTATTACGTGATAATACAAAACGAGCTGCCCTTTTTTGCACCCTTTCGATGTCCTCCGTCAATCCCACTTGATGAGGATCCCACACCGCGCAGCAATATTCTAACAGAGGACGAACGAGTGTAGTGTAAGCTGTCTCTTTAGTGGACTTGTTGCGTCTTCTAAGTGTCCTGCCAATGAAACGCAACCTTTGGCTCGCCTTCCCCACAATATTATCTATGTGATCTTTCCAACTGAAGTTGTTCGTAATTTTAACACCCAGGTACTTAGTTGAATTGACAGCCTTGAGAATTGTACTATTTATCGAGTAATCGAGTTCCAACGGATTTCTTTTGGAACTCATGTGGATCACCTCACACTTTTCGTTACTTAGTGTCAACTGCCACCTGCCACACCATACAGCAATCTTTTCTAAATCTCTTTGCAACTGATACTGGTCTTCGGATGACCTTACTAGACGGTAAATTGCAGCATCATCTGCGAACAACCTAAGAGAACTGCTCAGATTGTCACCCAGGTCATTTATATACACTCCTGGAAATGGAAAAAAGAACACATTGACACCGGCGTGTCAGACCCACCATACTTGCTCCGGACACTGCGAGAGGGCTGTACAAGCAATGATCACACGCACGGCACAGCGGACACACCAGGAACTGCGGTGTTGCCCGTCGAATGGCGCTAGCTGCGCAGCATTTGTGCACCGCCGCCGTCAGTGTCAGCCAGTTTGCCGTGGCATACGAAGCTCCATCGCAGTCTTTAACACTGGTAGCATGCCGCGACAGCGTGGACGTGAACCGTATGTGCAGTTGACGGAATTTGAGCGAGGGCGTATAGTGGGCATGCGGGAGGCCGGGTGGACGTACCGCCGAATTGCTCAACACGTGGGGCGTGAGGTCTCCACAGTACATCGATGTTGTCGCCAGTGGTCGGCGGAAGGTGCACGTGCCCGTCGACCTGGGACCGGACCGCAGCGACGCACGGATGCACGCCAAGACCGTAGGATCCTACGCGGTGCCGTAGGGGACCGCACCGCCACTTCCCAGCAAATTAGGGACACTGTTGCTCCTGGGGTATCGGCGAGGACCATTCGCAACCGTCTCCATGAAGCTGGGCTACGGTCCCGCACACCGTTAGGCCGTCTTCCGCTCACGCCCCAACATCGTGCAGCCCGCCTCCAGTGGTGTCGCGACAGGCGTGAATGGAGGGACGAATGGAGACGTGTCGTCTTCAGCGATGAGAGTCGCTTCTGCCTTGGTGCCAATGATGGTCGTATGCGTGTTTAGCGCCGTGCAGGTGAGCGCCACAATCAGGACTGCATACGACCGAGGCACACAGGGCCAACACCCGGCATCATGGTGTGGGGAGCGATCTCCTACACTGGCCGTACACCACTGGTGATCGTCGAGGGGACACTGAATAGTGCACGGTACATCCAAACCGTCATCGAACCCATCGTTCTACCATTCCTAGACCGGCAAGGGAACTTGCTGTTCCAACAGGACAATGCACGTCCGCATGTATCCCGTGCCACCCAACGTGCTCTAGAAGGTGTAAGTCAACTACCCTGGCCAGCAAGATCTCCGGATCTGTCCCCCATTGAGCATGTTTGGGACTGGATGAAGCGTCGTCTCACGCGGTCTGCACGTCCAGCACGAACGCTGGTCCAACTGAGGCGCCAGGTGGAAATGGCATGGCAAGCCGTTCCACAGGACTACATCCAGCATCTCTACGATCGTCTCCATGGGAGAATAGCAGCCTGCATTGCTGCGCAGGGTGGATGTACACTGTACTAGTGCCGACATTGTGCATGCTCTGTTGCCTGTGTCTATGTGCCTGTGGTTCTGTCAGTGTGATCATGTGATGTATCTGACCCCAGGAATGTGTCAATAAAGTTTCCCCTTCCTGGGACAATGAATTCACGGTGTTCTTATTTCAATTTCCAGGAGTGTAGATCAGGAACAGCAGAGGTACCAGGACGCTTCGCTGGGCAACATCTGATATCACTTCAGTTTTACTCGATGATTTGCCGTCTATTACTACGAACTGAGACCTTCCTGACAGGAAATCACGAATCAAATCGCACAACTGAGACGATACCCCATAGGTCCGCAGCTTGATTAGAAGTTGCTTGTGAGGAAGGGTGTCAAAAGCTTTCCGGAAATCTAGAAATACGGAATCAACTTGAGATCCCCTGTCGATAGCGGCCATTACTTCGTGCGAATTCTCCTTTTGTGTTCGTAGGGAATCTAACTGGCAGAATAAACAGCAGATACCGTGCAATGTGTCATTGGAAGCTGAGTGATTGGATTTGTAACACTAGTCCTGATTAAAGCTGATGGAAAAGAACATCCGCCAAGGTCTTATAAAAACCACTGTACTGTAATTCTCCTGGAATGATTATCGGAAACCACGCAAAATTTGGAAGGCCGTAACAGGAAATCTAATCTTGCTCCTCCCGAACCGAAGAGTCCCCTTTCTTCTTGTGTTTATTTGTTACGCATATGCACAAGAACCATGCTACAAGTCATGCACGTTTACCTATATATTCACTTACCTTAGAACTTTTCTTAACAGCGCTTCAGTACAGTCCTCCTACTCCTCAGTTACAGAATTTTAGTGCCCAGAAAGTCTTACTAATCCATCGAAGACATCGCTTGTATTTATTGCCAAATAGCTTAGATGACGGAGGCAGAAATCTTTTTAAGCACTTTTTAATGCCAGTGTTGTCCAGTTATGTACGAAAATAGCTTCTTATCAGTATTACATTCACAGAAAGTCATAGATCACTTGAAATTCTAACTGCATGGTGTTAAATGCCTGACCAGGCACCATAATTCTGAGCAATGATGACAGTATTGGAAAACAGAGGAGAATTTGCTTTTAAAAACATACGCAAGAGAATGTGAACGCCTTACAGAGATGCTAATGACAATGGAGAACCACTGCATCGGAGAGGAGAACACGTTCTAAATGAAGCAGTCACCTAACCTCTACATTCAACAGGGAGAGAGGACCATTACAGTGTATGGTACCGTCATGTCATTACAGAGGAACACCAAGATGTGAGATTACTACCAGAACACACAAACATAGATATGCCAGAACACACAAACATAGATACCCTGTTCTTTGCCGCGACCAAATAAGTATTCACAAGGCAGAAAGTGAACTCTAGTTTTCAATACAACGTCTAAATCAAATATGTAAGAACTGCCATCTAAAAATTTCAGTAAAAAACTAAATTAATAGCTCTAAAAGGGAAGTTTACAGTCCGCTCCAAAATACTACTAGGTGAAATCCAATAAAATAGGTGTCATATATTCAGTGGTTACGTTGCGACACTAACTTTGAATATGAAACCGATGTCACTAATAAATGAAATAAGTTTCAAATGACATATGGAACTATGGGTGACAAGACAAGGATGAACTCAAAGTTAAAATTTTACAAATTAATAGATAATCCTATTATAACATATGGAATGGAATCTTAACCATCAACCAAGAAAGACAAAAGTAAAATACAGTAGGCCAAAAAGCAATTTTCAAATAAATGTAAAGGATTACTCGACATGGACCCAATGGAATACGTTTAGGATGAATTGAAATGTCGTCTTGGCATTAGATCGCAGCATTCAACATCACTACCTTCTCTGGTGTTGGCTGCTGAAAAATAATGGGCTGCCATTTCTTTATAGACATTCAGATACCTCACTGAAAGTTTTCCCAGCAGAGTTGAAGCCGTCATAAAGGCGAAGGGTGGGCACCCCCAATATTGATGATGATGAGATCCCTTACTCCGAGGAGCGCCGACTAAGCAAGGCCCTAGCGGAGGTGGTTTGCCATTGCCTTCCTCCGACCCACAATATTAATGTCCAGTAATATGTGACCGGATGCTATTGATCAGTGTATCAACAGAATGGAGGAAGACAGTTTGGGCAAACAAGTAATCCATTATAAAACAATAGGAATGACAGGTATCGGATAATCGAGGAACGGTTTTAGCGAAGACGGAAGAGACTGTAAGTTTTCTCCATAAAGAGGAGAAGAAGACACAATTACGGGTAGCACTTGATGGCAGGAAGTCGGCCACGTCATTTTCGGAGGAACTATCCAGACATCTGAAGTATGAGACTCAGGGAACTCAAGGAACAACCTAATTCTGGATGGCGGGAGGAGGTTTCGATCATAATTTATCCAATCCAGTGCTTTAACCATTGCGCTACCTTGCTCGGTTGATTATCATGCATGCAGAATGACGCACAAATCTCAAAATTAGAATTTTTAAAGTGAACAGCTTCATGAGGCTGTCATAGACAACACTGAAATGACATCGTTAAGAAATTATCACGCATATAGACTTGCAGATGACTATTACTTGATGCCAAGATATTTCAAATCCTTCTCAAGATAAATAATTATAAATTAATGTGCGTATGTATACGTAAATATCAAACATTGTCTGACTATGATGTCTGTCACTGCAGTGAGAGAGAAACGTGTCGAGCACATAAGGCGTAGCCAGCACGTAAATCTATATGTGGGGAAGGCTGAAGCCAGATACATTAATTGGAAGAATCTTAAGCATTACAGAGGTGACTTATAAAACTGGTTCGACGAAGTTTTAAGGAGTGGACGACGCGCGAGACTCCTACCAACGTGGATTAACTGAAAAGACGGAGAATTTACAAGAAAGAGCTGTGCAGTTCATGAGAGATTCGTCTAGACACCGCGAGAGGGCCACCTAACTGCTCAAACTCCACTGAAAGAGCTACCACGAAAGGAAAGTGCTTCTCGCTGAGTCTTACCCACAAAATTTCTAGAGTCCACGTATTTTAGCATGTTCTGAGTTTGCTAATTCGACTCATATGGTGTACTAGCTGAGTACGCGGCGTTGCCCGGATGTGTATTTATTCTGATTCTACCCTCATTGTTGATCTCCTCAACTATCCTCTCTATTAATTTTCCTGCTCCCCCTCTCTGCCCATCTTCTCCTACGCCTCTCTCTGTGCATCTCGTCCTCCCTCCTCTCTCTGACCATCTGCTCCTTTTTCTCTCCATTTCCCCCCTCACTGTGTCCATCTCCCCCTTCCTCATATCTGTGTCTATGTCCTCCTTCCCCCTGTCTGTATGTTTATCTCTTCCTCC
This sequence comes from Schistocerca serialis cubense, assembly GCF_023864345.2. Classification (NCBI taxonomy): domain Eukaryota; kingdom Metazoa; phylum Arthropoda; class Insecta; order Orthoptera; family Acrididae; genus Schistocerca; species Schistocerca serialis. Next base: position 423,554,272 of record NC_064644.1, read on the forward strand.
CACATTGTCTCTCCACGCTATAACACAATAGGAGGCTGCTGGCTTTTACCCCCCCCCCTCCCCCTCCCCAAACAATATCCAAACAATATTTCTTTCCCGATTGTAATATGTGTATCACATTTGGTAAACAACAATCCAGGGGTTTTGGAGGAGCGTTTCAGCCGTGGCTTTGCCAGAGCACGCACATGTCACATGTATTTCACATATTTTTAACATTATTTACTCATATTTGGCCGGCGGCGGTGGCCGAGCGGTTCTAGGCGCTTCAGTCCGGAACCGCGCAAGTGCTACGGTCGCAGGTTCGAATCCCGCCTCGGGCATGGATGTGTGTGACGTCCTTTGGTTAGTTAGGTTTACGTAGTTCTAAGTTCCAGGGGACTGATGACCTCAGATGTTAAGTCCCATAGTGCTCAGATCCATTTGAACCATTTGAACTCATATTTGTACACATATTTCACCAGTCCCTGTATAGAACACGTTCCTGCAATTTCGATTTCACGCAGCTCAATGTCTGTGACGCCATATCTCCTGGACAAGGTGTCGTACAATGATATAATTTTGCACGTACATTCAGTGGTACATTTTTATACTATCTGCGAAATGTGTTACGAGTAGATTTAGTGGCAAAGAGATAATCAATAAAATAGTCATCCATGACACAGCAGTTCTTCACGCATTTCAGTGTTTATGACATCATGTGTCCTGAAACATATGTCGTACAATACCATTTTGAAGGAATATGGTCGACATATATGGATATTATCCACGAATTTCGTTATGAATAGAATTAGTAGGAGAAAAGTAATAAATTGAAAAGTTATGCGTGATGCGGCAGTTTTGAATGCATCTCTGTGTATGACGTAGTATCTCCTGAAATATGTGCCACACAATGATTTAATTTTGCAGCCACATTAAATGGTATACATGAATACCGTCTCCGAAATGTATCACGAATGCTGTTAGTAGCAAAGAAGTAACAAATTAAAACGCCATGCCTCATGCTGCAGATTTAGTACATGAACTGCGAAATGAAGTGAGCTGTAAGCTTCTTCCCTGATCATTTTGTGTGCGTTGGCAGCGTGAAGAAGTTTCGTCAAGGTTTGAAATGATATGTAAAGTTTGTTGCAAGTCACTAAGTGCTCTTATTTTTAAATACTGGAAGAATAAAATTTGCGGATTCGCGCGTCATGAGCTACAATACTTTTTCAATACCTCCCCCCCCCCCCCAATTTCATAGCTTCAAATTGTTCAAATGGCTCTGAGCACTATGGGACTTAACATCTGAGGTCATCAGTCCCCTAGAACTTAGAACTACTTAAACCTAACTAACCTAAGGACATCACACACACCCATGCCCGACGCAGGATTCGAACCTGCGACCGTAGCGGTCGCGCGGTTGCAGACTGAAGCGCCTAGAGCCGCTCTGCCACACAGTTTCATAAGTAGTTAGTTTAGTTCTTTCTCCCACAGAAATTCCCTCCAAACAGTAAGTGATATGTACAATAGATTTGGTTGAAATCGGCCCAGTGATTTAGGAGGAGATACGGCACATATGTACATACATATATGCATACATTCATTTTCATGATGTGTACTGTATATACCGACCGAGGTGGCGCAGTGGTAGCGCACTGAATTCGTATTCAGGAGGACTACTGTTCAGACCCGCGTCCGGCCGACTTGATTTGGATTTTCCGTGATTTCCCTAAATCGCTTCAGGCAAATGCCGGGATGGCTCTTTTGAAAGGGCACGGCCGACTTCCTTCCCCATCCTTCCCTAATCCGATGGGGTCGATGACCTCGCTGTTTGGTCCCCTCCTCCAAATCAACCATCCGAGCTCGTGGTCTCGCGGTTGCGTTCTCGCTTTCCGAGCACGGGGTCCCGCGTTCGATTCCCGGCTGGGACAGGGATTTTCACCTGCCTCGAGATGACTGGGTGTTTGTGTAGTCCTCATCATTTCATCATCATCCACGAAAGTGACGAAATTGGACTGAGCAAATGACTGAGAAATCAGCGCGCAGTTGAGCGCCCCACAAACCAAACATCATAATCATCATCATCCAAATCAACCAATCAACCATGATATGTATGGCTTGTGTACCTTTGACTTACAACTGCATTATGTAAAATGCTGCTCTGACTTAATGCCATAAGAGTGTCGTGCTTTTAGATTAAATCACTGAACCGAAAGAAGTGGCGTACCGGTATGCCACTGGACTCCCATACGTGAGGTAGGTTGTCCATCTATTAGTCCGCCCATCTAGATTTAGGTTTATCGTAGTTTACCTAAATCATCTACGGCAAGTAGCGAGATGGTTCCATTAAAAAAGGAAAAGGCTTGTTTTCTTGCACAGTCCGAGCATGTGCTCCATATCTAATGACCTCTTCGTCGAGGGGATGTTCATCCCTAATATCCGTTCTTCCCAGGCACAAATTTCATAGTAGATGGAAGTAGGTGGAAATCGAAGGACGCCGAATAGAATGAAAAGCGTGAATATTCTAGCAACTCTCACTTCTATACCTCGGTTTTCCCAATGCCAAAATACTTTTGCGGGCAGGTAATTGTCCTATGGAAGCCGATCCCTCTTCCCACGTCCTTTGTAATACAGTTGATGGGTAAGATCAGATACTGTATTACTTCTAGCGACTTGTTCAACACTAGCCATAATCTTTCTGGCAGATGAAATCGACTTCACACACAAGCAAACTAGATACAACTCGTTCCTTTGATTGATATTCAATTTTTTGAAGCAGTGAATCCTCGTCCAACCCACAGTTGCAAACAAGTTGATGGGCTTTTCGTCAGCGTTCAATAAACGCAGCACCCGTTTTGCATAAAGCCTACTCATAGTTAAATCTCCATGTGGACGTAACATATACTTTCTTCCGACTGAATGACACGGTAGATTTTTCATAAAATTTTAATCACTTGTGTTCAGCACCGCATTATTCACTATCTCGGCGGTTTTTTAAGTTTATGATGTTAAAATCGAGTACTGCTATATTGGGATTTAATAACTCATTTCTGAATTGCTGAAAATGACGGGATATACACTTATGAACCTTCACCTACACTAAATGAATTTTTATTGATACTAAATCTTCCTACATCAGCTGACTCTAACTCACATTATTACGCAACATATTCGTATTTCAATGTAAGGAAATAAAATGTAATTGATGTCAATGCCATCTCTGTGGTATATCGATAAATTACGTCTTTGCTCTGATATACGTAAAGTTATAATAGCAATCAAGATAAAATACATAGTATCAGTGTTTATTAGTTATTCTAACAAAATGATTTCACTGTGGTTGTAATAATGGCTGCTAGAAAGTAGACAGATGAATTTAGTGTGGCCAAAGCAATATTACTAAAGACCCTTGAAGTGTATGAATATTAAAGGATTAAATATCTACAAGCTGTACTTACAGATCTTCCAGCTGCGTGAAGGGCAGGAAAGCTTCTGGATGGATGTCGGTGATGCCGTTGTTCTCCAGGTCCCTAAAACAATAATAACTAACTATAAATGTGATGAACGAGAGATGTTAATGACAAAGAGTTAAATGCTTGATAAAAACAATATCTTGAACACATTGTGTACGTCAGACTCACTTACAAGAGAGTACTGCTACTGTACAATTACGGTCTTCACGAGCATTGTGTAACTACTATGTATTCCATTACACAACGACAAATCATTGGAATAACAATGTTTCTGAAAGCTCCACTGATGACACTTAGCCAAAGCGAAGTACATATTGCCCGACACTAATTGGAACACTATCGCTCCACACAGGATACCAATGCGAACTGAGTATTGTCAATGAGTTTTGATACATTCGCTCTCCTCCTTCGTCATACCCAATCTGGGAACCCTAGGCGCTGCGCCAGCACCAGAAACAAAATTGACAAAACTTTGGTGTTACTGCAGGAATCAGCATTTAAAAGGATTATGACCATTCAATTCCTGCACTGCGTTTTGATCGAATTACCACTCGAATTAAAATTATTACTACTGTTGTTGTTGTTGTGGTCTTCAGTCCTGAGACTGGTTTGATGCAGTTCTCCATGCTACTCTATCCTGTGCAAGCTTCTTCATATCCCAGTACCTACTGCAACCTACATCCTTCTGAGTCTGCTTAGTGTATTCATCTCTAGGTCTCCCTATACGATTTTTACCCTCCACGCTGCCCTCTAATACTAAATTGGTGATCCCTTGATGCCTCAGAACATGTCCTACCAACCGATCCCTTCTTCTAGTCAAGTTGTGCCACAAACTCCTCCCCAATTCTATTCAATACCTCCTCATTAGTTATGTGATCTACCTATCTAATCTTCAGTATTCTTCTGTAGCACCACATTTCGAAAGCTTCTATTCTCTTCTTGTCCAAACTGTTTATCGTCCATGTTTCACTTCCATACATGGCTACACTCCACACAAATACTTTCAGAAACGACTTCCTAACACTTAAATCCATACAGTAAAACTGCACGCCCTCGGGAAAAATTACGGCTGTAGTTTCCCCTTGCTTTCAGCCGCTCGCAGTACCAGCACAGCAAGGCCGTTTTGGTTAGTGTTACAAGGCCAGAACAGTCGATCATCCAGACTGTTGCCCCTGCAACTACTGGAGAGGCTGCTGCCCCTCTTCAGGAACCACACTTTTGCCTGGCCTCTCAACAGACACCCCTCCGTTGTGGTTGCACCTACGGTACGGCTACCTGTATCGCTGAGGTACGCAAGCCTCCCCACCAGCGGCAAGGTCTATGGTTCATGGGGGGTTATTAATATTATGATTTTTTAATTAATCCTTGTATTGGCCAACAATATACAGATTTTTAATTACTGTTATTTTCATCGTGATTATAGATTTCCATACATCTATGTGTTGCTTTGGATTTACGACGGCACATCAATATATATATGCTCGATTTTCCACCTAACAGAGATCACGAAGGGTCAAATGTGCTTCAACAACTCGGCGTCCAGGTATCCCAACGCACAAATCATTTTAGCTCTGTCCACTAGACTTTTAATTACACCTCTATATGATGATTGGAATCCTTATGCAACTATCTGTCGGTATGTGTAACCTTCCGAATGTCTTTATGTTTCAAGCTGCCATCAGTCTGTCTCATAACGGAGACATCCAAGATGGATATGTCGTTGTCTTTCTCCATTTCCATGGTAAACTGGATTTTAGGATTTATACTATTTAAATAACAAAAGAATTCCTCTGAACCTTTTTTGTCATGTGACCAAACCATAATTGTGTCATCCACGTATCGATACCATCGACATGATTTCTTATTCGCTCTTTCCAGAGCTAATAGTTCGAATTTTTCCATGTAAAAATTGGCGATCGTAGGACTCAATGTGTTACCCATAGCCACACCATCAACCAGCTCATAAAACTCATCCTCCCGCTGGAACTGACAAGAGGTGAAACAGTGTCTGAAAAGAGCAGTCAAATCTGGTGAGAAAACATCCGCTATGTAAACCATAACTTCGTTACGCGGAATCATCGTAAATAAAGACACTGTGTCAAAACTGACAAGAATATCCTCAGAAGCCAAAGTTAGTCTCTTCAGTTTCTCAATGAAATGACATATGTCTTTTACATAAGAATCAGTTCGGCCAATATGTGGTTGTAAACAAGATGCCAGATATCTTGCTATTTGGTACGTTGGAGAGTTAATAGCACTGACAATGGGTCTCAGAGGAAGGTTAATCTTATGAACTTTAGGTAGGCCATAAAGTCTGGGACACATAGCTTCACTCCTCAACAAACCTTTCTTCTCCTCCTTTTGAATTGAAGTAGATGATTTTATCAGCGTATTTGTTTTTCTCAATATGCAAGTAGTAGGGTCTTTCTTACGTTTATTATATTGTCCTGACGTTAAGAGATCCAAAATCTTACTTCTATAATCCTGTTTATTCATAACAACAGTAACATTGCCTTTGTATTTATATCTCTGAAGCCCTTCCCTCACCTTTCGTTAGGTTACCTTCCAAAGGTTTACTACAGCACAAGACCCTGGTGGTTTCGATTCGAATTCCATTTGCAGTTTCTTTGGGGAGGGTTCTATCCCTGCTTCTACGTTCGCAATTATCTCCTCAACTGGTACTTTGGTAGGCGTAATGGCAAAGATTTCTCCTCTTGCAAGGACCGAAATTTCATCGTAGACAATAGTAAAAAAAAAAAAAATAGTTTCAAATGGCTCTAAGCACTATGGGACTTCAATCTGAGGTCATCAGTCCCTTAGACTTAGAACAACTTAAACGTAACTAACCTAAGGACCACACATACAACCATGCCCGAGGCAGGATTCGAACCTGCGACCGTAGCAGCAGCTCGGTTCCGGACTGAAGCGCCTAGAGCCGCTCGGCCACAGCGGCCGGTAAGACAATACACCCTGTGATTTATTAATAACAGCATCTGACAACGTTACTAATACTTAGCACATTAGGTTGTAATTTATCAAACTTCTTCTTGTGCCTTCAAGTAGTTACTTCTATTATACAGAGTGATCCATTGATAGTGAACGCGCCAAATATATCACGAAATAAGTATCAAACGAAAAAACTACAAAGAACGAAACTCGTCTAGCTTGAAGGGGGAAACCAGATGGCGCTATGGTTGGCTCGCTAGATGGCGGTGCCATAGGTCAAACAGATATCAACTGAGTTTTTTTAAGTAGGAACCCATATTTTTTAGTACATGTTCGTGTAGTACGTAAAGAAATATGAATGTCTTAGTTGGACCACTTTTTTCGCTTTGTGATGGATGGCGCTGTAATAGTCACTAACGTATAAGTACGTGGTATCCGCCAGTGCGGACGATATTTGCTTCGTGACACATTACCCGTGTTAAAATGGACCATTTACCAACTGCGGAAAAGGTCGATGTCGTGTTGATGTATGGCTATTGTGATCAAAATGCCCAACGGGCGTATGCTATGTATGCTGCTCGGTATCCTGGACGACATGATCCAAGTATCCGGACCGTTCGCCGGATGGTTACACGAAGCGTTCAGCCTCATGTGAAACGTCAACCACGACTTGCAACAAATGATGATGCCCAAGTAGGTGTTTTAGCTGCTGTCGCGGTTAATCCTCACATCAGTAGCAGACAAATTGCGCGAGAATCGGGAATCTCAAAAACATCGGTGTTGAGAATGCTACATCAACATCGATTGCATCCGTACCATATTTCTATGCACCAGGAATTGCATGGCGACGACTTTGAACGTCGTGTGCAGTTCTGCCACTGGCCACAAGAGAAATTACGGGACGATGACAAATTTTTTGCACGCGTTTTATTTAGCGACGAAGCGTCATTCAGTAACAGCGGTAATATAAACCGGCATAATGTGCGCTATTGGGAACGGGAAATCCACGATGGCTGCGACAAGTGGAACATCAGCGACCTTGGCGGGTTAATGTATGGTGCGGCATTATGGGAGGAAGGACAACTGGCCCCCATTTTATCGATGGCAATCTAAATGGTGCAATGTATGCTGATTTCCTACGTAATTTTCTACCGATGTTGCTACAAGATGTTTCACTGCATGACAGAATGGCGATGTGCTTCCACCATGAAGGATGTCCGGCACATAGCTCGCGTGCGGTTGAAGCGGTATTGAATAGCATATTTCACGGCAGGTGGATTGGTCGTCGAAGCACCATACCATGGCCCTCACGTTCACCGGATCTGACGTCCCCGGATTTCTTTCTGTGGGGAAAGTTGAAGGATATTTGCCATCGCGATCCACCGACAACGCCTGCCAACATGCGTCAGCGCATTGTCAATGCATGTGCGAACATTACAGAAGGCGAACTACTCCCTGTTGAGAGGGATGTCGTTACACGTATTGCCAACTGCATTGAGGTTTGATGGACATCATTTTGAGCATTTATTGGATTAATGTGGTATTTACAGGTAATCACGCTGTAACAGCATGCGTTCTCAGAAGTGATACGTTCACAAAGGTACATGTATCACATTGGAACAACCGAAATAAAATGTTCAAATGTAGCTACGTTCTGTATTTTAATTTAAAAAAACCTACCTGTTATCAACTGTTCATCTACAATTGTGAGCCATATGTTTATGACTATTACAGCGCCATCTATCACAAAGCGAAAAAAGTGGTCCAACTAAAACATTCGTATTTCTTTACGTACTACACGAATGTGTAATAAAAATGGGGGTTCCTATTTTAAAAAAACGCAGGTGATATCCGTATGACCTATGGCAGCGCCATCTAGCGGGCCAACCATAGTGCTATCTGGTTTCCCCCTTCAATCTAGACGAGTTTCGTTCTTTGTAGTTTTTTTCGTTTGAGGCTTATTTCGTGAGATATTTGGCCCGGTCACGATCAATGGACCATCCTGTAGATTACATCGACCTAAACGTCAGGTAATCTCTTTTATTCCACAGATCTACCGATACCTTGCTAGCAATGAGTAAATGTAGTTGCAGTAACTTACGGTCTACAGAATCCATCTCTCGTCTTGTAAGATGTATCCTTTCACGGAGCAACTATGATTATGTGTAATCACAAATCCGTTGTATGATTATACACATTTCATGTATATAGGTGTTGTAGCTACCTCTCGCTCCTCCTAAAATAAAACTACTGAACTGTCATCTAGGCTCGCTGTGACATAGATAAAAAGTTTCAACCCTTCTAAAGCTGCCCAAGTTGACTATTCGTGACGTGACTGTAAACGCGAAGAAACAACCACAGGCAGACCTCACGTACTGGCGGACAGCGCCGTCAAGCATTGCGGAGGATGGTTGTAAAAAACCACACGTGACCTCCAAGGGTAGAATGGTCGAATAGCTCCTCCAAAGCCACACACTTCCGTAATCAGTGCTAAGCGATGTTTGAGGTTGTGTAAGGAGCGAAGTCTATGGGCAGTGGATGACTGGAAACTAGTAATTTGGAGTGAAGAATCACGCTATTTCCTGTGGTAATCCGATGGAAGGCTTGGGTTTGGCGAATGTCTGGAGAACATTATACGGATAGTGCCAATACTGAAGTACTGAAGGGGGGGATGTTAGGGTGTCAAGAGTGTTTTTCGTTGGAAGAGAGTAGTCCCCTTACTGAGTCTAAAAAAACACTACATGTGGAAGGACATGAACACTTTTTACAGCATAATGGGCTGCGTAGAGGAACAATTCGGAGATGATGATTGTGTCCGCATTGATATGAACCCCGTAACAAAGCATCGTCTGTGAGTCAACGATTTGGGACAATAACGTTCCTGAAATTGACTGACCCATTCAGAGTCCCCACCTGAACCCAATGGAACGCTTTTGGGATGATATAGGATATCAGCTCCGCACGTGACTCCTGCGACCAACATAACTACCTTCTCTGGTTCTGAATCTTGAGGAAGAATGGACTGCCATTGCTCCATAGAAATTCAGACATCTCAGTGTCTTCAGCAGGGTTCAAGTCGCCGTAAATGCGATAAGTGTCCGGATACGTTTGATCGGTGGTGTACTTGCTATAAGTTACTGGTTTTTTTTTAAAGAGTTTCAGAAATTTCTTTCCCAAAATGTGTTAGGTAGCATCGGCCATGGCGTGTTACTCTCTCGCATAGAGAGTCCAGACAACCCATTTAGCCGAATTAAGGGAAGAGGAACTCATTATGTCTAGGCTGGAGAAGAGTCCCGCTCCCGGAACCCGGAAAACGGCACTGGAATTCACAACAGCAACCAGCTCTAGTCGACGGGCATGCTTCGGTAATGATAGTTACGAGATCAAGACCTAGATTGCATTAGAAAACATATAGAAACAGGATGAATAAGTAGAGATGAAGACTGCAATGTTTGGTAAAGTAGGGAGGAAGCCTTTATCCCTCATTGCATTTCAAACGGCTGATAATGAGGTTGAAATATATGCATGTACGAGGGAATATTGAGTTAGTGATGCTTCGTGCTAGAAAACAGGAAAATGGTGATTAGATGTTCAATCAGGTGTGTGACGTTAATTACCAGTGCAGAATGTTGGTGAGAGAGGCGATTCATGGGGCTAACAGAGAAACGAACGCGGGATCGCAGCACGGTGGATGCTGGCGGTCGCATTATTCCGGACGTGTGTTCCCATGTCAGCGGTAATTATGCGTCAACACTCCCGTAATGGATTCGCTGTTTGCAGCTGCTGTGTTCCTGACTTACAATGCGCGCAAGTGCGGTCTTCTACACATCCCGACAAGTTACTCGCATTCATTTGCAAAAATCTTCCTTTTTGGAATATCTTCGTCGACAGGCAGAAACCGATGCACAACATTACGCTGTTGCTTTTTTATAGCAATCCGTTTCCTGTATGCAAAGCGTTGATGGAGACAGTAGTGATTTAAGCAAAACCTGTAAGTTTCAAAAATGCCGGTACTCTGAGGTTTAACTTACAAAAAGAGATTCGTTATAGGTTACGCAAATTGAAGCTTAAAGCGAAATTTTTAAATGCATATTTATGATGTTGATATTTGTGAATGTCGGATTAAATAAGCAAAGAAGTTGAAAGAATGAACTCCGACTGTCGGCCATAAATATGGATATATTGAATTAAAAAAAATATTTTGTGTACGGTAGTTTTCTGGACCTGTTTGCCCTTGGACACTACTTCAGATAGTGGTCTATATAGTCTTATTGTACAATGAACAGAATTTAAAAGCGGAAAAACTAACAGCCATGAGAGACATCCGGTGTGTATTTGTGTGTTATGTCCCTGTTACAGAATTTTTTTCCCAATCGCACTGTCATTATGTTTGTTTTATGTTGTATGTGTGTGTGTGTGTGTGTGTGTGTGTGTGTGTGTGTGTGTGTGTGTGTGTGTGTGTGTGTGTGTCTGTCCAAGTATCAACTATAAATCACGGCGCAGAACACGTGAACTTCGTAATTTTTTGTCCGATAGATTTAATTTGTATGTCATATGCACACTTTCACTAATAAAACTATGACCTGCTTGTATACATATGTTAACGATACACGCTAGTTTCCAACGAACCACCGATGGAATATTCCATTTCAACCAACCCTAATTCGTTATTTATCGCGATGAACTCAGAAATGGAATGCAAACCACTGAACTGTATCAGCTGTGTAGTGCGAAGTACGATTTTCTTCTGTTTCACTTAGGAATATTAATTCTAAGCTAAGAGATGCACCTTCTGGACAGAATTTTCGGATTTACGGGACCTCTGTGAAGTATGCGTTAAGGGGAACCACACTTTCCTGATTTTATAAAATGCATTTTAACTATCAGCTATTTATTCGTCCCATTAATCATCTACCAGTTTCGGTTATGAAACATCATCCAGGATGAAGGTTACAACAGATTAGGTAAAAGCCTCCCGTTTTCATTTGAGGCTGAACAATATCGGAATTATACAGTCAAATTGTAATAACATCTGACATATTTTGTCTGAGAATACTGACAGTCATATCTCACACCAAACAGCCAGACATAATGTGTGTTCGTACAATTTCACTGTATAATTTCACTGCTGTTCATTATCAAAGGGATATGAGGTGCTTTCAGCTAATCAGTTGCACCCTACATTCTTGATGATGGTTAATAACCGAAACTGGTAGATGATTAATGGGACAAATAAACAGCTAATGTTTGAAATGCATTTTATAAAATACTTTACGGCTGTTGAACCACACTTTATGGAAACATTACATCTTCCTATTAATCATATCTTTTCTTCTTTGTCAGATAACTTCAATATGTCTTGTATATTTGAAAAAAGTGGACAAATGTTTTCTGAAAAGATTTGTCTAAAAGCAAAAAATGAAAAAACAGATGACAGAAAAACTTGATGTATCTTTAAATTATACTCGAAATCAAGTAAAGCAAATGATGGGCCGAATAAGAATTTAAAGTTCAATGTTTAACTTGAAATTTTGAAGAGTATTAGATGATATTTGCCAAGGGCCTTGCCGCAGTAGTCACACCGGTTACCGTCAGATCACTGAAGTTAAACACTGTTGGGCTGGGCTAGCAATGGGATGGGTGACCATTCGTTCTGCCGAACGCTGTTGGCAAGCGGGCTGCACTCAGCCTTTATGAGGCAAACCGAGGAGCTACTTGATAGAGAAGCAGCGGCTCCGGTCCCATAAACTGATATACGGCCGGGAGAGCGGTGTGCTGATCACATGCTCCTCTATGCCCGCAGTCAGTGACGCTTGTAGGCTTCATGGCCTGTTCGGGCGGAGTTTGGTATTAGATAATACTTGTCTGGTGAATTATATATACCGTCCAGTCTACTGTTGTGTGGGCTTCAGATGCCACTGTTATGTGATGCTACGACGCGTCAAATGTTTCTTTAATCTGTTTTATTTGTATTCCACTTTTTTATTCTCTAGTTTTGTTCAGAATACATGAAACATATTTCAGTATCGATCGATATACTATTATTATTAAGAGCCTATAGATCAAGAGAAGACAGAGAAGTTTCAATTTATGTTGTGATTTGGTACTTATTTCATTTTTTGAGCTTTAAAGAACGAAAGAATTCGTCTGCCCAAGTAGACCATTCTCGATGCAGTTCATTTTCTTTCTTTTTTTTTTCAGAACTAGACCTCATGCTGGTCAATTTGGTACCTCATTTGTCCGTTTTCCATTCTTCATTTATCTACCAGAATTCGAACAAAAGTCCACTATACGAGGTGCAACAGATCTTTCTATTGGTGACTGAGGATCGTGTACTCAACAACAACACTTCAGTATTTACTTCATTATCCGACTAATAATTATAGCTATTAGCAGTAACACATTTTTAATTGCAGAACCAGTGGTCTATGGGTGGCGCCTTTGATTAAGACTCAAAACTTCCTCGGTCCTGTGTTCGAACACCGAAACTGCTTAAATTTTGAATAAAAATCATCAGTAATGGAGTCTGAAGATTTCCGACATAAGAATTCACCCTTTTTCTGCCAACGGCCTTGTCAAAATAGGACCGTGCAGCGGACAGAGCTTCAAGGCACCTTCTAGCCCTTAGAGTTGGAAACTGTCCCTAAAAGTGGAAGAATCAGCAATGATTAACGGTATGAAGGTGCAGAAGGCAATGGAAAACACTGCATTAAAGATACATAATGTGTATCTAAGGAACATGTGGCCTGTAAATGATAAACTGTCGTGATGATCTCTCCATTGGCAAAAGATTCCCGAATCGGATCTCCGGGCGGATACTGCCAAAGGGGAGGTGATCATGAGAAACAGTTTGAATATCCATCGAAAGTAGAACATTCTACGAGTCGGGGCGTGAAAAATCAGAAGTATGAACGTAGTAGGGAATCACGAAAATATGAAAAGGGAAATGCTAATGATCAATCTGGATATAATAGGGGTCAGTTAAGTGAAATGGAACGAAGATAAGGATTTCTGGTCAGATGAGAGTAGGGTAATATCAACAGCAACAGGAAATGGTGTAACGGGAGTAGGATTCGTTATGGTTCAAATGGTTCGGATGGCTCTGAGCACTATGGGACTTGACATCTGAGGTCATCAGTCCCCTAGAATTTAGAACTACTTAAACCTAACTAACCTAAGGACATCAAACACATCCATGCCCGAGGCAGGATTCGAACCTGCGACCGTAGCAACCGCATTGTTCCGGACTGAAGCGCCTAGAACTGCTCGGCCACAGCGGCGGGCGATTCGTTATGAATAGGAAGGTACGGCAGAGAGTGAGTTACTGTGAACAGTTCAGTGACAGGGCTATTTTCATCAGAATCGTTAGAAACAAACATTGACGTGCCGACGTCTCAAGCGGAAGGTGAAGAGATAAAATGTGTGGGGTACTGAACGGTTAATTCAGTACGCAAAGACAGATGTGAATCTAATAGTTATGGTGGATTGGAATGTGGTTGTAGCGGAAGGAGTAGAAGAAAGAGTTAGGGAAATTTTAGTTTTTATACTCGTAATGAGAAAGTAGAAAGACTAATTGAGTTTTGCATTAAAATTTATCTAGTAACTGTGAATAATCTGTTCAAGATCACAAGAGAAGGAAGTGTACTTGGAAAGGGCCGAGAGATACGGACAGATTTCAGTTAGATTACGTCATTTTCAGGAGAGATTCTGAAACCAGATACTGGACGGTAAGGCGTACCGAGGAGCAGGTATAAGACTCACATTACAGTTTAGTTGTGATGACGAGTAGGCTGAAGTTAAAGAGATTAATCAGGAAGAATCGTTGCGGAAAGAAGAGGGATACGGAAGCACTAAGGAATTAAGAGAGACGCTTGAAGTTCTCCTAAGTTATAGATATTACGATAAGGAATAGATCAAGGCAGTTCTGTTGAAGAGGACTGGACATCTCTAAAAAAGGCAATCGTGGAAGCTGGAAAGAAAAATATAGGTACAAAGAAGGTAAGCGCGAAGAAACCACGGGTAGCAGAAGAAATCCTTCAGTTCATCGATGAAAGAAGGAAGTACAAAAATATTCTGCGATATTCAGGAATACAGAAATACAAGTAATTTAGAAATGAAATAAATAGGAAGTGCAGGAAAGTTAAGGCGAAATGGCTGCATGAAAAAAGAAATGTTTGTCGTAAGGACTAACTCAGTACATAGAAATTAAAAGCAAGGGTGGTAACATTATGAATGAAGTTTTAATTAGCCGGGAAGTTTCTCAAAAATGATAAGGAACAGGGAATACTTGGCTGTCGTTGACTATTGACTTTCTAAGCACGTATAGTCCTGTCAACGAGAGACGGGATTGTTACCTGGAGCAGATTTTGTCCAGTAAGCCAAAAGATCACCAGTACCGAAAGAGATTTCCATCCAATGAACAGTCGTATAGGTCATTGCAGGAGTTGAATAAACATCCTTCCAGGTATCTGTTGGAAAAGGTAAAACAGTATTCTCCCGTACTTACAAAAAAATTACATTAATCTAGAGAAACTGGTCTACCGCGAATATGTATTCAGACAAGGCGTGGATATCTCATACTCTGCAACTTCAAGGTTTAAGATAAACGCTGTTATTCTACAGATTTGGAGACCTGAATACTCAAATAAAAATATTTTTTCTGCGATGAATTGAAGTTTCAGAAGGGGCATCGAGAAGGCGGCTGGGTTTTAGCGAGCGCGCTGCCTTTGCGAAGCCACTGGAGGGAATTAGCTGCGGATCGGCTTAAATGCACTTCTGAGAGCGCGGCACGAAGTCGCCTTCGGAGAAGCACACAGAATTAAATCCCTGAAAGCTGTATAAACACTACATCATGCTGCAGGAGGTATTCTGGCTATAACAACGTCTCTCACACCAGCCGCGGAGTATATGCAGACGTATAATACAGTATAATCCAACACTGACTTGCTCCAACATCTGCATACTAGTTTTACGCACTGCTGCCAGGCAACGAACGGATTACGATTACTTCCTGCTTTCATTTGTTAAATGTTAACGAATATTTAAAATAAATGTACAAATCACTAGTCGTTGTAAGGGAAAGAAGGCCACTGAAACTGTACATTCATTCTATCTGTTTACTCATCCCTAAGGTTGTAAAAAGTAACGAATACACATTGAATAGTAGGTATATGAAACTGTCAAACTGCTTATGAGTTACAAAGTATTCGTTATTAGACGCTTCCACTGTGATAACCCCTCTGTACAAGAAATCAGTGAACTCACGGTGTATGTTGGCGAAAGGTAGGGAGAGGGAAGACAAGTAAACTTCATTTCAAAACGGTTCTGATATTCGATGCATTACACTGGTACACAAAGAAACTGTTTTCCGTCACAACAACAAATCTCATTTAATCATTTCCGCATAGATTTCCTTTTCTGTAAGTGTTAACATCAATGTACGTATTGCAAACGGTAATCATGAAGTGTCGATTATGACCTAGAAAAAACTATATAACTTTGTTCTTTTTGTAGGTACACCTATACAGTCCAAATACACTTCCAAATCCCCACAACACAGTACCATAGCAAGCCACTACAGGAGCCAAAACAAAATGGCGCGATCCGTTGTGAAGTGGATTGCTGTGGGGTAATTCGTTTTCTGCTTATGACAGGGGACAAAGCTGCATCAAACTATACATGGTTGAAGTGTGCATCAACAATGCAGTATCAAATGAGGCAGTGGTTGGAATCCACTCAAGATACGGTAGCCGATCCACAGCGTCCCAGTTTTCGTCTGCGGCGCTGAGTGAGTTTATTCGTTTGTTCGGGAGGAGAGAACGACGTTATTTGCCAGATACCGGCCGATTGGAGCCGTGCTGATGGCAGAATCGAGTCGCAGCCATGCAGTCAATCTCGAATATTTGCATTTGAGTAAAACAATTCACAAAAATCGAAAAAATTTGCAATGCAAAATAGGAGTCGCTACGATTTTGCGTTTGGTGCGTATTACAAAATATGTTGCTGTGTATGAAATTTAGCTAACATACTGAATTTTTCTTTAGACTTTGGTGGAGGTCTCTGTCTGTCTCCAATCTCGAGAAAATTGTTCTTATCCATCACACTCATTTGCGATTGTTAGCGTCAGTGATATAACCAGAGCGAAATATCCATAACATTCCTCATATCTCATATACGATTTGAGATACCGAAACGAGGTTTTGGCAAATGATAGCATGCAAGGAGGAGAGTGTTTTACCATATCGTTATTACGTAAAAATTTATTATCTACTGTGTTATTCCACAAGATACAGACCTTTCTGAAGGAAGTACGTAATTTTTAAGGGCCATCTCTAGCTGGTGAAATGAGAAATGCTGTGTGTTTTGGAACAATATAAGTGAAGACTTTACACTTTTATTTTTGTATTGAGCATGTGCTTTTTTCATAAGCTGTTGGCCTCAGTTCCTACTCAATAAACTGAATAAAATATTGTTTCAGAATTCTCTTAGAATTGCATCTGCACACCATGTTAGTGAGGTAACATTGAGTAAACTTCGCTGTGTTTTGGCAGAAGAAGAAAATTTTAACATGGCAAAAAGAGAATTGTAAATTGTACTCAAAATTCATCAATCGTGATGCTTCTCTGAAAGTTGCAGGTGGTAAACACGTGAGGAAAACCAAAGTTTTGAACATGGCTACTTGGTTCAGTGACCGTTTATAAATTAAAATTGGAACAAATGAGCCCTAGGTCACAATTTTTTAGTCTTATTAACCAGGTTTCAAAACTAAGAGTGCCTTCAGCAGAATTTAGACATTTAAAGTGGTCTATAACATAATTACAAATTTGTGGGAAGAAAAATAATTTATATAAAAAAGTGTAAGTACTGATTAACTATACAAGACAGAGACAGCACTACCTGTCACGTATAAAATAAATAACAAGCCAGAAGGGCTTTAGTCACAAAATATTTAAAAGGGATGTGTGAAGGCGAGCCTCTAAGGGCTGCTCATACCTATACAGCCACAGGTTGCAACGGAGGTTGTGACCGAGGGCTCATTTTTTTCAATTTTAACGCAAGGAAAAATAAATCAGAGGTTTTGTTGCAATTCAGCGGCATTCATTTTAGATACTAACAAACCAGAGGTGACATAGATCTTTTTGGATGGTCACTGTGCAAGCGTGGGCGTGGAGGAGATCTACTCAATATTTACAAAAAAAAAAATAAAAATAAAAGATCGTTGGCTTCTTTTCAGGACGGTACTTACCCTCCAGCGCTCGGCACTTTCCCTACAGCGCACTGATCGCCAGCCCACAACCCCCACCACTACTGCTCTCCTCACGCTAGCACTCACCGTTGCCCAGAGACTTCCAGTGTCGTGAAACAAGTCTGAATGGCAAAGAACATAGCACCAGGCCATCTCTCTGCAAACAGCCATGAACTGCAGCAGAAGTAGAGAACCACATGTTCGAAGACCGATGTATCACATTCGAGGTGATAGAAGAAGAAGTGAAAATCTGTCATGAATCAGTTTTCAACACCTTACACAACATTTTTAAAATGGGGACGACACAGCCTGCTAGGTTCTGCGTCTGCTTACACGCATTGAAAAAGCCTGCCAAACCGAGGTAGCAGAAGAAATGTTACAACTGTGCTGGGCCTATCCAGATGACTTCTTTAACTGCCTAAGAACCATGGATGAGAGGTGGGTGTTTCACTGTGATCCTGAGCCGAATGAGCAAAGAATCAGGGGGAAAATATGGGTTCAACATAACCTGAAAAAAAAAGAACAAATCATCGAGAGACAATGTAACGCTAAATGTTTATTGGGGTTGTCAATGGCGTTGCTTACTGATAAACTGGACAGTCGTGTGGTAATTTTCTTACTGCATTTAGAGGGGAAGAATTGCAACAATACATACTGAGTTGGTAGAAACGTACTGCAATAATGCTCTATCAATATGATGATGGGTGGTTGGCACAGACACTTCCACTCTGGTCGAACAAATTTGAAAGACGAAGAACGAAGTGGCAGACCATCACTCTGTGAGCAACCGCGAAGCAAACGAGCTGTGGAGGACCTAGTGTTCTAAGATCAGCGTATCACAGTCGAGGCGATTACGGAAAAATTGAAAATCACTAATCGATAATTATAAATTAAAATAGAATGATGTGAATTTTCTGAAGGAGTGCTTTATTTTGTTAACCAGTTTCGGTTTACAAGGCTATCATCAAACTTTAATCGACTATTGTCTTCTAAAAGGGTACAATATTCGCGAAGAACATGGAAAAAGATGTTACATTTGAGAGCGAAATACGAACGCAGAGTAAATGTCATCTTTGGCAGTGCAGAGGAAATGCAAATATGTTAAAGATAAACAGTAAATTGAAACAAATGGGACAAACCAGAGAAACATCACCCCAAACAATGACAAATCAGATCATATATAACAATTTAAATTAAATTAACAACAGAAAGAAAATAAAATTAGTACAAGAGAAGGGCACTGAAGACTAGTTTGAATGAAGATTACAGAACAAGAATAAAAGATGGAGTAGACAAATGTAATAAGAAATAGACAAGCTAAATTCTGTATCAGTTGTATGAAAGGGAAGATGTATATACTATAAAACAATAGAATATGAATAGTACATAGACAATCGTGATGAGTAAATAAATACAGGGAAAATGGAGGAATAGTATGGAACAGACAGAGCGGGAAGCATTGGAAAAGCATGAGAATTAAGTGAAATATAGACCAGGGGAAACACTAAGCTGGGTTTGTTCGTTGAATGTTAATTGCGGACTGTGGATCAGACGTTTGTTGATTTTAAGGGTTTTCACACCCAGGGCTTTGGCTGGTCATATTCCTGTGTCCTCCACCTAGCAAATAAAAACAAAAAACTCAATTAGTTGGAAGCTCTGGATATTAACAACTGAGTTACAAAATTGAATGTAGTCACTAAAAGTGACATTTGTGTTGCTTCACTTACCTGAAATTTCTTAGCATCCTGCACTTGGTCCTAAATGTCTCCGGTGCTGCATCATTAAATTAACCGGCATACTAAAATTCAATTCGATGTTCATTAACCGTTTGCATTATCATTGATATATGCAAAAGAATAATAGATACCTTATCTTCCAATTATTTTCATGTTGTTAAATCTTTTCCGTCAAAATGTATTACATTAATGTCATTACTAGCATGTTTTCAAGCTTTTGTTCTTTCCATTGCTGTGTCGTAACGATTTAAAGGAACTCCTGTGTTTGTCACGTGAGAAACATCAGTACTGAAGTCGTGGTGGATAAAGTTAATGATAATGACTTGCATGCTTCTAAATAATTGTAACTTAAGTGCGGACTGAGTTAACCGTTACAATGAGGTGACATAACCCAAGCCTTCCTATGTAAATTTTACATGATTAATTCTTAATCATTAAAGCTAGTTTTGCATAAACGTCAGAAGTACTTTGAATTATCAGTATTTCAAAGCATATTATTACACTGACCAAACATCGATGTTTCGAAGTGGATTGCATAACGATTGTCGATTTGAGGAAAATAGCCCGAGCAAACCTACGATTGGCATTTTTAAAACAAGCTGTACATAACACAAAAGTCTCTGATTATGCAGACATTAAGTAATTAGCGGAGTCTCTTATTATGCAGATACAAAGAAGTCAGCTTCTAACTGATTCTGGTTGAGAGCTGTCAACTAGGTAAAATATAGATGATGAAAAAGATCCATTGTTCATAAGTGAATAAAATTTAGACTGCTAATTTATTCAAAACAACAGTCACCAAAGGCTGACAACAGTTTTCTATTCCGTATAAATTAAAATACAAAGGAATAATTTTAAAAATCTCACATTTTAATGTACTGTCCGTTATCCTTGTGTGTATGTTAACATTAAAAGAGCAACATCCGTTGCAATAGGCACAACACATTCATGGCAATGTCGTACGCCTAAAGGCAGAGATATTGAAACATGTGATCTTAAAACGCCACATTTAATAAGGCTGTGTAATAAATGGACATAGCACGGGGCTGCGTATAGACTGCTTTGTGACAAGTCACATTGCTCTACAGAAAGACAGGGAGGAGAGAAAAAAAGGAGAACACTAGCTCTTGGTGGTGGTACGGTGCCAAGAACAACAGAGGCGCAGTGCTAAATAACGTGGCGCTACAAGTGTGCGCGTAGCATATATCAGAGTGGGGGCGCTGTGTTAATAGGCGGCATTCATCTGCCGCGGCCAACGCGTCTTGTTTACGGCCGCTCTCCAAACACGTCAGCTGCAGGCCGATGCGCGACCAGTCCGCTTTCCTACCCACAGAAGGTGCGACACGGGTGACGGTGGACGCGCTCACACACACATCACACACAGGCAAACCCATCTATAGAGTGAAGAGTTTTCCTTCATTGTTTTCTTCCAGGCGTTGGGGGTGTGCGTGTTCAGTAGTAGGCAAAAGATGTCATACTGTCTCGATAGAATCACTTGCTGTAAAGCAGATTTTTTTATTTTCCGTTTAGACTGCTTTAATATTTTAAAATGGCCGATTTCGGGTCACATGAAACATCCTCATACCTAACGGAAAAAAGGGCAACACTTTCAAGGACAAGATAATTTCATTGAGAAATGAGGTGAAAAGTAGTTCATCATTGTGGGAGTATACGACAGCAAATTCAGACCCAACGATACACCATGTCACAGTAAAGCCTGCCCACAATAGCCGCACCGAAACACGAAGTACATCCTCCTCCCCCCCTCCTCCCCTCTCCTGGGGTTTGCTGCCGAATCCTAAAATCAACATGTCTCGGTATTTCGGCGATCCATTCGTCAGGAGAACACTGATGCTGCTGCTACTGCCGCTGCAGCCGAGTACCGTTGAAAGCCGATGACGACAACGTAAAGCGTCGTCCTATGAGCCTCCGTGCCGTAGATGGCGCATGCGCCGCTCATCACAGTTGCTGCACCCCAAGAATGGGCTGGTGGCGCCGCCCTTAGCAGAACACCGTCAGAAACGATATGCCGCACTTAAGGACTACTTTCAATCAGACTTGGCTGCACAGAAGAAGGTTGTGTTTTGATCTGATGCGTTAAACTATGGCCTCTTCCAATCAAATTGTCTGCCAATCCACTTTCAGTTGACTCTTTGCAAATACTTTTCAGAAAACTGGAAGCTCGTACTGAGGCGTTGAGACAGTCGTTTTTCCCTCGCGCGGTCCGCGAATGGAACAGAGGGAGGGAAATATGACTTTGGCGCGAATTGTGCCCTCCGCCACACATCGCTTGTTGGCTAACGGAGTATATATGTAGATGTAGAAGTATAAGCAACTAAAACATTCTCGTCAAATTTCATCCCGTGTCCGCTGTTTAAGCAGTGTTCCGCTACCGCCGAATTTTCAGGCTTCTGTAGCCTCTTGTTGAGGCCATGTTCCACGAACCAGTCTTGAACTGTCCGACTCGAACGGCCGATGCAGGCATACCCACCCACTGACACGGAATTTTATATATGCTAGGTTTCCTAACTGCCAAATTAGTCTTCGATAGAGGCGTAGTGCCCTAAACTCCAAAGATGGACGGAACACATTCTTAATGTTAAAATTCCTTAAAATTCTTGCTGTGTTAAACGATATGCCTCCAGTACAGGAATAAATGCCACAGGTATATGCTCTTCTTCATGCACTGCTGGGGATGGTCCAGACTCCATATCCCGACGAATCCGTTTTACAGAGTACCCATTTTTCTTAAACACAGCCTCAAATGTGCAAAATCCTGGGGTTAAGCTTTCCGCGTCGGTAATGTCATATGATATGCGTACCGCAGTCCTTAGGATGCCACTGCATTAGCAGGGTGGATGGCAACTCTTAGCAAGCTGATACCGATCGATGTGTGTCAGCTTTCACCGCTTACTAGTAAATCCTAAGGACCAAGCTACAAAAATATCAGCCTTCGAATAAGGCCTGCCGAGTTGCGGATATGGTGTTCACACCTGCCAACATGTGGGCTAAGAACAGATTTTAAATACTTCGCCAGGTTATAAGTGGGTGCACTTTAATTACTAATTTACTTACTATAATTGCGAATTTATTCATGGAAGACTTCGAGGAAGGGGCATTGAGGACTTCAGGTTTGTAACCAATGTGCTCCTGGAGAACTACCCTTTGATCTTAGCCAAAAGGCCGGGAAGCGATATGTTCCTAGAAATACGTAGGCGATACCTCATTTGTCTGGCCTCATGGAGGTAATACTATAAAAAAATTTTTTTTGAAGCACTTGAGCTGCCTTCATCCCAGCATTAAATTTACCATGGAAGTCGAAAGTGGTGGTGGTGGTGGTGGTGGTGGTGGTGGTGGTGGGGGGGGGGCTTCCATTTTCGACGTCATGGTTTACTAAAAACATGATGGTACCCTGGGACACAGTGTTCCCCAAAAGCTGACACACAGCGATCGATATCTGTGTGCTGAGAGTTTCCATCCATCATAGCAACGCAATGGCATCCTTAGGACTCTGTACGCAGAGCACGTGCCATTTCCGACGAGGACAGTTTAATTGAGGAACGTGCGTATTTGATGGCTGTGTTTAAGGTAAATGAACACTGGGTAGTCTGAGAAGCGGATTCGTCGGTGTGGTGTCGTCCGAAGAGTGAGGTCTCAGGTTACAGTTGATAGCTCACGACGGAGCCACAGGCTAAGCACAGTAGATGCCAGACGAAGCCACGAATGAGAGACGTCGACGAAGACGCGCCCTCAAGAGCTTCCATACGGCGCCACTGCTGGATGTCTGTTTATGTCGGAACACAGCGCCGCTCGGCCCACTCTTTCATAGCCCACTCTGACAGTAACATCATCGTATTTCAAAACTGGTTCAAATAACTTTAAGCACTATGGGACGTAACATCTGAGGTCATCAGTCCCCTAGAACTTAGAACTACTTAAACCTAACTAACCTAAGGACATCACACACATCCATGCCCGAGGCAGGATTTGAACCTGCGATCGTAGCGGTCGCGCGGTTCCAGACTGTAGCGCCTAGAACTGCTCGGCCACCTGGCCAGCCATCGTATTTCTGATTCGGCAGCGAGCTAGTGTCATTATTCAGAACTGCGCATTAAAGTTGATAGTCAAATGCAATGTGATGTTTGAGTGTCAATCAGTACTGTTAAAACTGCTAAACAGTTATCATTGTGTTCTGTGTTCTGCGACTGTAATAGATGTTTTATTTACTGCAGGTGATTTACTATCTTTAATTTCATTGTATAGGCAGTTAATTATTTATTGCTTACAGAAATTATTTTTAGCTACAATTTTGATAATATTGATTTCTTTCTCCTTGGAAGATGAGCTGAGCGGAATTGTATTTACACGGTTTAACTTGGATCTGAAATAGGCTATTTTGTGCTGAGTTGGCTGGCATGAATAATTATGTATAATTGCATCTGCGATGGTTGGTTTTCTATGAATTTCAAAGGCATGCTTCTGATCCAGCTTTCTTATTCTAAGATCAAGAAAACTGACACCCTCTTCTGTCTGATGCTCAACACTGAATTTGATGTTGGGATGCATGCTACTCACGGCATTTGCAAATGCTTCTGTTTCATCTACTGTACCAATGAACAAGATTATTATGTCCGTCAACATACCTTTTGTAATAAATCAGTTTATCTTTTAAATCGATACTGGCCCTGAAAAATTCGTTTTCCAAATGGTTAATGTAAATGTCAGCTAAATGACATGCAAGACTGCTTCCCGTTGCTAGGCCATCTTCCTGCACATACATTTTCTCGCTAAATGAGGAGTAGTTATGTGCTAGAATTAATTCTAACATATCTACGAGTTTCTATAGTTCTGGCTTGCAAAGCTGTTTGTTTTTTAATAAATTGCACATAATTCTGTCAATAGTTTCATGGACAGGTATATTTATGTACAGGTTTATAATGTCCAGGGGAGCAAATCTGCCACTGTCTGGTATGTGCACATTACCCACATCGTTAATAGATTGTTGTCTTGAAATGTGTAAAAATGTCTAAGGAAATCTTTGAGATTCTTAGAGATGTAAAATGCAGGATTGTTCCTTGAGTTAACAATTGGACATAATGGTCGTTGAGGTTTGTATATCTTTGGCTGAGATCTTAGCTTAGGAGGCACAGGATTCATGACTATGCTCCGTTGAACATCAGCATCTGACAAAAGGTAGTTGGAATTCTTAATCAATTTCCTAATTTGGGCTTGATATTTAGATGTGGGGTTTATCATGTTGTTTTGGAGAAAGAATTGTAAGATTTTGTTGATGTAATCTTCTTCATACATAACTACAGTAGTGTCACTTTTATCTGCCTTAATAACAAGGGCTTTGTTACCTGCGAGTTTTTTTATTAATGGTAGTAAGTATCCTTGAATCGGTTTTCTCAGAACTGTGTGTTGATTGTAGATTTCTTGCAATAATTTGATTGGCATCTGAACTTAAAGTATTTTGTTCACTTGAGCTCTGTTTGGTTATGTCACATGCAATTTCTGTGCTGACAACAAATTCTATGACGGTTTTGTTATTTAAGTTTTGGTACAGTGTTATGTCTGAGACCTTTATTTAGTAAACCAACGTTTTCTACGTCGAATGAAATGCTGGTGGACTTTACTATTCTGTCGTAGAATTCTAATTCTGAGGTGCTAGGGTTGTCAGTGGGATCATGCGTTAATTTTGAAGTAAGCGAACGAATTTGGTTTTTATGTCTCGTGGAGATAATTAGATGTTCTTTGCTTATCTGTGTGTTGATAATATCCAAGATGTGCATGAAGTCTGTAGGATGCATCTGATTGCTGAGTTTAGCATGCGGTTTATATATTTGCCTGTTTAGTGTGTCTTTTCCCTTGTGGAGGGATCTGATTTCAATTTTTAACCACATTATTTCACATTTAGATTTGGCAAGCTGTACAGATTTACTCTAGCTCTTAATGTTAACCTTAATGTAGTTAGGGATTACATTAAAAGCTAGACAGGTGTTATTAAACTTTGTAGGTTTTACGACTTTCATAATCTTTACTTTGCAGTTTTTAATTGTATAAACAGTTTGACATTCATGGCTTGGCAATTTCTTTATTGTTTTATCCATATTGAATCTTGCGAACTTCGCAGCTTATAGTTGG
Organism: Schistocerca serialis cubense; assembly: GCF_023864345.2. Taxonomy (NCBI): domain Eukaryota; kingdom Metazoa; phylum Arthropoda; class Insecta; order Orthoptera; family Acrididae; genus Schistocerca; species Schistocerca serialis. Next base: position 423,579,792 of record NC_064644.1, read on the forward strand.
TGAGTGACGCAACTAGCCACAAATACTTTTAAAATGTTTTATTTTAGTGGCATAACCTGTTTTGGGCTACCATGCGCATCTTCAGACGGCTGTTGTGATCAACACCGTATTATTAGAATATATCTGGGCATCCTCTGTCTTCCTGGGATGATATGGGTACGAGGAGAGCGCACGTGCATCACTTATTTATGGCGTTCACACTTCTTTCATTATAGTCATTTATATCTTCTTTGTTGGTAAATCGTCAAACATCCTGAAGAGGAAGTTTTAGTGTTTGTTCAAATTTTTGCGTGTCCAATGTATTCAAGTCTTGAATGGTTTTTCGGTCTTAGTTTTGCTCTTCGTTTGATATTAACTTTCAATGGAATCATTAATAAGACTGGAAGATGGTCACTATCACTTCCATCTCCAATCCACATTTCACCACATTCGTTTCTAATAAGGTACCTCGGAAACAGACCACATGATCAGGTATAGAATTACCAGTCGATACAATGAGGGTAGTTACTTTTTCTAGAAGCTCTTGAAGTATATGGCCATTCCGATTTGCTCGCCCCACTCTTTGGTAGCCCGCTCTGATGGCAGCACCATCGTAGCTCAAATCTGGTAGCAAGCTAATATCATTAATCAGACGTGTGTACTTAAGTTCATAGTTAAACGCAATGTGATATTTGACAGTCATTCAATGCTATTAAAAGTAATAACGAGTTATCATCGAGTTCTGAGACGGTACTAAGTGTTTGTCGACCCTCACATGGCTATGGATTCCCTCCAGAGTTACGTACTCTGTATTGAAGTGTTTCACTGAAACTGAACTAATATTCTTTATATGTTGTAGCATCTATTCAACCTCCTCCAGAAGTCAAACCTAGTGAACTGTTGACTAGGCTTGCTCGAAATATATAGAAGTCGGGCTATTGAATGTGGTCCATCCCAGAAGAGGAGCGAAGATTTGTTGTCTTCATTCCTTATGCTACGGGAATAGCTCTAAGACTGGAAGAATTTTAAGCAGTTTTAACGTTAACGCTGTTCATCTTCCAAAATTAGGGCAAGCGGCGACGAGTTGTAGCATGGAGGCAATGAGTCCTTCGTAGGTCGCTGGAGGTAGTTGACAGCACATATACACACACACAAGTCACCTAATTCCTTTAAATTCCGGAGCTAATTCTCTTAAATTTCGGGGAGGGGGACGATGAGCTCTGATGCCACGTTCAATCACATCCCAGATGCGTTCGATCTGGTTCGTATTTGGCGAATTGGGGGGGGGGGGGGGGGAGGGCAGCACATCATATGGAACTCGCCACTGTGTTCCTCGAATCACTGCATCACAGTCCTGGCCTTGAGACATGACGCATTATCTTCCTGAAAAATGACACTGCCATCGTGAAATATAATATAAATAGTCTGCAACCAGTGTACGATACACCTTGGCCATCATAGTACCATGCACGGGCTCCACTGGACCCATGAATGCCCACGTGAACGTTCCCCAGAGCGTAATGGAGCATCCATCAGATTGTCTTCATCCTACAGTGCAGGTATCAAGGAATTGTTCCCCTGGAAGACGACGGATTCGCGCCCTCCCATCGCCATGATGAAGAAGGTATCAGGTTTCATCAGACCATGCAACGCTCTGCCACTGCATCAATGACCAGTGCCGATGGTTACGCGCCCATTTCAGTCGAAGTTGCCAATGTCGTGGTGTTAACATTGCCACTTGCATGGGTCATCAGCTGCGAAGGCCCATCGTTAGGAGTGTTCGGTGCACTGTGTGTACAGACACACTTGTACTCTGCCCAAGATTAAAGTCTGATGTAAATTTCGCCACAGTTCGCCATCTGTCCTGTTTTACCACTCTACCCAGCTTATGACGTCCAACATCTGTAATGACTGGTAGCTGCCCAGCCACATGACATCTGAACGTGGTTTCACCTTGGCTTCCCCACGTGTTGAAGACAATCACTCACAATCTGCCCTCGATCAAACTCAGATAAATCGCCCGCCTTTCCCATTCTACACAGGGACAGCATACTCACTGATACTACACGCACCGTGCATGTGTCTAAGTAGCAGTAATTCCTCGCCAGGTGACGCTGCTATCGCCTGGACGAGTGCGTATCGACGGTAGGTCTGTAGTCGTAATGTTCTGACTAACAAGTGTATGAAATTCTCTGTCAGTCTAGTACCTTCCGACGCAGAAGTCGAACACGCGGCAGAACAAATGGACGCGGCAGAACAAATGGACGCGGCTCTCGCGCAGCGAGGGCGCCACCGCTACGCCACGTGCAGACGGTGGCCAATAGCCGCTCCCTCCAGTTTCGTATATAGGGACCCGCTCTGCCCTAGTCCAGCCGGTCTGGTACTCGCTCTGGATTTCGTTTCTATCTCGGCGGTACTGCGTTCTGGTCGTTGCTCGTTGTTGACATTTGCCTGGCTCTGGTTCCGAGTGGATTTACGTTTGGTGTTTGGTGTTTGGTGTTGGATTTCCACAAGCCTCCGTTGTTTATCTCTTCCTGGTTGCGTCGCTCATAGTCGGTCGTGGTCGGTTGTTGTCAGTTGTCGTTGGTCTGTCGTCCGACTCGTCCTGTGTTTACCCGGTGGTGCGTGCTCCACCACCGGCGGCTTCCGCGCATGGCGGCTCCGATCCGCAGCCCAAGGCGTTCCCGCTGTTGGTTTTGGTTACTACAGTCAGTGTTGGAAAGTTTACATCGATCGATTCTCACAGTTCAAGACCGGTGCTTGGAGCATTGCCTTCACACAAGGCTATGACAGCCTAAGAAATCGGTGTTAGCGAAACATTGCTTGAATGATGGACACGGGATGAAATTTGATGAGACTGAAGTACTTGCTAGTACTCCTGGTTTTTGGAACTATTTATAAAGAGGCATTGAGCAATAGGCTGGCAGACAATTTGATTAACAGAGCCATGGTTTTTCCTCTCAGCAAGACGCGGAACCCACTACTATCTCGCGTTCTTCAGAGCGGCCGTGCAGAATGTTTGCTACCTGTGTCCTGCTAGGGGCGACGTCACCAGCTCCTTTGCTTCCCACGCCCGGGTTCCCGGGTTTGATTCCCGGCGGGGTCAGGGATTTTCTCTGCCTCGTGATGACTGGGTGTTGTGTGATGTCCTTAGGTTAGTTAGGTTTCAGTAGTTCTAAGTTCTAGGGGACAGATGACCATAGATGTTAAGTCCCATAGTGCTCAGAGCCAGCCAGCTCCTTTCTTGAAGTGCAGCAACTGTTGTGGGTAGCGCATGCGGCTTGTACTGTCCATATAGGACGACGATTTAGCGGGATCAATAGTAGCAGCGTTCTCTTCAAGATGGCGGACAGATGGGTAGCTGAAATATCGAGTCATGTTGAATTCAGGATCCTGCAGAAAACCTGACTATTAAGACCAGAAATCCATTTCACTCCCTAATCAACCCTTTCACGGCAATACTTCTCCACGTCTTGGTGTCAGTGATAGCCTGGGCAGAAGCACCCGTGGTCTTAATTCTGCTGCAAGCAGACGGATCCCAAGAGTCCCTGCCGACGCAGCAAGTAACATGTGCTGTGATTTCGTCCCTGGATGGTGACACTGCTCGCACAGTGCGTCGATCTTGACGTGTGACTGTAGTATGCGGACGTGCGGAACTATCACTGATGCATTGTGAACAATATGCGCAGCAATCCGTCGATACGTCCATCCAGTTTCCCGCAGGCTTACAGCGCGATACCGCTGAAATGGCTGAAGCTATGCAATACGAGGGGCGTTTGAAAAGTCCGAGAGGTGGCACCACCGGCGCGTATCGAGGTCATTTTTAGTTAGTAGCATCTTTGGAAAGAATGTATACCAAGTTTAAGCCATATTGGTCTATTTCTTTGTGTTTGGCATTCGTGTGAATCAAGGAAGTCGAGTGATTGTCAAAAAATGGACGAAAAAGAATTTCGTGTGGTGAGTAAACATTACTTTATGAAAGGCAAAACGCCTCAGGAGACTAAAGAGAAGCTTGATAAACATTACGGTGACTCTGCACCTTCGATTAGAACAGTTTGTAAGTGGTTTCAAAATTTTCGGAGTGGCCATATGGTCACAAGTGATGCTGTACATTCTGGACGCACTGTGGAGGTTACAACTCCAGAAATCATTCATAAAATCCATGATATGGTGATGCATGACAGAAGAGTTAAGGCGCGTGAGATTTCCAGTGCTGTAGGCATCTCGAATGAACAGGTACATAATATTTTGCATAAACATTTGGACATGAGAAAGTTATCCGCAAGATGGGTTACGCGATCGCTCATGCTTGACCAAAAACGGAATAGTGTGAAATGTTGAAAGGATAGTTTGCAGCTGTCCAGGAAGAATACGCAGGACTTTGAGCGTCGTTTCGTCACAGTGGATGAAACATGAATACATTACTATACTCCTGAGACCAAAGAACACTCGAAACGATGGGTTACCAAGGGAGAATCTGTACCAAAAAAGGCGAAGACCATTCCTTCGGCCGGAAAGGTTATGACGACTGTCTTTTGGGATTCGCAAGGGATAATCCTCATCGACTATATGGAAAAGGGAAAAAACTATTACAGGTGAATATTATTCATCGTTACTGGACCGTTTGAAAATCGAGCTGCAAGAAAAACGCCGACGATTGGACCTCAAAACAGTCCTTTTCCATCCGACGATGCATCAGCACACACCTAAGCAGTTGTGGTCGCAAAATCAATGGAAACAGGATTCCAACTCGTTTCAGATCCCCCCCTATTCTCCAGACTTGGCACCCTTGGACTACTATTTGTTCCCCAATTTGAAGAATTGGCTGGCGGCACAAAGATTTTATTCAAACGAGGAGGTGATTGCAGGAACTAATAGCTATTTTGCAGACTTGGACAATTCCTATTATTCGGAAGGGATCAACAAATTAGAACAGCGTTGGACAAAGTATATAAGTCTAAAAGGAGACTATGCTGAAAAATAAGAAAAGTTTACCCCAAACACATAAGTAGTTTTTATTTTTGCACGGACTTTTCAAACGCCCCTCATACCGACGGCGGATCATGGTTGCACCCTAGAATGGATGTTGTAAACGCTGTTCACCTATGAATTCAGCACGGTTACAGTTTGCAGAGTCAAAACGGAGGGTGCACAAACAGGCCTCTTGAGTGTCATCCGATCGCCGACGACCGTGATACATGAATCGCTAAGACTAGAACCTGCACATATTACACCTTGGTGATGCTGAACGCAGTCTTTGAGGTTACAGCATTTGTTTTTTTCGGTAATGTATCTGATAATATGGGCTACAAAGTTAACCCTTCCAAGTTAACAGCAAATTTTACTTACAATGTTACACAGACCATTATTTTATCCCCTATCGTAACAGGCAAAGGTTACTGATAAGTTGGGGTGGTTACTCTTGTAATTGATACAACCACATCTCAAGCTGGTTCATGTGGAAGTGAATCCGGTTACTTTTATAAATTGAAGCAATATAGATGGACTAATAAAAGCGCTGGGGTGTGGTGCTATAAAAGATGTTGACAGGTAGGTGGACTGATAAGGAATAAAGACTTTCTCAACAGAATGGATGGGGCTGCACTGAAATGCTATTTATTTGGATAGCCAAGCACGTTGTACATTTCATGCCAGTTTGAACTTTGTTGTATGCTGTATTCATCGTGTTGGAATTTTAATGGCTAGCTGAGCAGTTTGGGAAAGCGTCCACAAAACTGCCATTTGAAGCTGGCTGAACATTAAGATAATGAAAACACGGATAGGAAGATAGAACATGTGTTGAGACATCAGGAAACAACTTCCAGTGTATTAGGGGCGAACCGCAGAGGATAAACATTGTAGAGGAAGACACATATAAGAATTAATCCAACAAATAATTGTGGAAGTTGGGTGCAAGTGCTGGTCTGATGTGAAAAAGTTAGAACAAGTGTAGCGACGCAAGTAAACATTCAGAAGACTGATGAAAAAGTATCTTTTACAGCAGTTGGGTTTGTTACTTCGTTTGGTTTTTACGTTGTCTCATGTACTGTAGTATACGACTTTGTGATATGAGTCTCCTTTAATGCAGTGTGAGCTATTTTCACTATACAGCTCCTCATCTTGATGTTGATTGAATACAGCATACAACAAAGTTCAAACTTGAATGAAATGTCCGACGTGCTTGGCTATGCAAATAAACAGCGTTTCAGTGCAACCGCATCCAAGTTCTTTAAATAAGGAAACATTACACAACGGATTTTCCATTCAGAAATGAAATTTGAATGTTGGTTGTGTGTGAGATGTTGGTTTCGTGCCTCGCGTAAGAAGGAGAAACTAACAACAGGATTGTCTCTTATCCAGACTGCAGTTTATCGTTACGCAATATAGCTACTGCAGCTGGTGAGGATTCCACGAGTATCGTGCGAACAAGGTTGGTTCTGAGCACTATGGGACTTAACATCTGAGGTTATCAGTCCCCTAGAACTTAGAACTACTTAAACCTAACTAACCTAAGGACATCACACACATCCATGCCCGAGGCAGGATTCGAACCTGTGACTGTAGCAGTCGCGCGGTTCCGGACTGAAGCGCCTAGAACCGCTCGGCCACCACGGCCGGCGAACAAGGAATTGATGGGATGAAGAGGGTCATAGTTAACGCCTGCAGATCTCAACAGCTCCGGTATCTAATCTCCGAGACGACAGATGTACAGGGGTTTAAAAAAGTGTCAATGCAGGAGGGCTGCGCGGAGTGGCCGCATGGTTAGAGTTGCCATGTCACGAATTGCCTTTAAATGTTCTAGTGGCCAAAAAAACAACTGTTTCAGGTCCGGAGAGGCTATGCTTCCGGACCTCCTCAGACCAATCTATCGCTCACAAAACGTTGGAGTGACGTACTGTAGCACGGTCCGTAGAAAATTGGCTGGGCTCTGTAGCGCATAAACTACAGTCGCTGTCCTTCTGCAAGGATAACGTTCTCCAACAGTGCTGGTGCTTCATCGCAGAATGAACTGCAACAGTAAGACACCCTGCACCACCGAATACTATTCGTTAAAATTAAAACGTTTCATATCTCAACGGGTATTGGTTTTCGGAAATATAATTACAAAAAACTTATCTAGTTTCGACCAATACTACCTCCTGCAGGAATACGTGAAACTTTTTTAAATCGTGATAAAGTGTTTAATTTACACCCCGTACGTATATTTGTTACCACTGATCACTGCTGTATTTTCGTCTTGTCGTTTTAGCTTATATTCTTGCAGTACGCTAACTGTTACTCAGTTTAATCGTTACTCTGTGACGATTGGTTGAGAGCTGAATTCATAAAGATTTATATTTTTTGGCGAGTGCGAGATGAACGTAGCAGCTGGGCCGTGGTAACGGTGCACATGAACTTGCGTGAGCGCCGAATACGTATATAGCCGAAGTCTGTTTTATTAGCAGTGGAAATAGAGGTTTGAGACATATTAGCGCTGCTTCTACGTCGCATAAAATTTACTACGGCAATGAGCTGACAGACTCGCTGTATTCGGCTGTTTCGTATGAGGTAGTTCAGACTGTGATCGCTGCACAATAGAACAGCATAACGCTGCTCCAGAACATACATGTAACATTTACAAGAACGTGTTATTGTGATTTGCTGATGCACGGCAGTTATGTTGATTAGTTAATTACAGATATCGGATTGCCCTATATACGTCATTGTTGGGTATTTAGGCCCAATGGCTTGAGTGTATGAGGCCCGATGATATCACAGAAGTACTAAAGATAAATGACTAAGAATTTTCGCTTTCACGTACCTGAGTGCCGTTTTGGAAAGCGTCCTGTAATACGAAGAATTTGCAGGGTTCTTCATGCAATACGGATTCACAGCCTCTATAAATTATTTATCTGACGTCATTTTTTATTCTAGCTGTACCTCTTTTTATACGTCATTGCAATTTGTGCTTGTGCGCCATTGCCAAGTATAAGATCCCGTAAATTAGTCGCAAAAAACGTTTATTGGAAATCCACATTTCGCTCACTGCCTGCCCATCTTGAGCGCAGTAAATGTATGTTCAAACATTAAAACCACTTCTACCTACGCAAAATCTGACTGCAATATTCATGTCAAAGATTCGTTTCACGCTTGAATATTCCAGTTGGGCTATGTGTATATATAAGTGGTTTTAATGTTTTAACTTACATTCACTGCGCTCAAGATGGGCACACAGCGACCGAACTGTGGATTTGCAATAAACATTGTTTACGACTGATTGCTGTAATTGAAATTGGTTAAAATGACAACGTTCTTGTTGTTCTGTGTCACTCTTGATGGTAACAGAGTCAATGGCTGTTATTAATGAGTTGCATGATGCCCTGATTTGTGTTTTACATGTAGGTGAATATACACAAACTTTCCCTGTGAATTTACGTGTTGTTTAGCAGAATGTGTCTCATTTTACATTTAGCTGTTGTCTTTCATTTTAAAATACTGAACTCTTAAAGAGTTCTGCGTATTAAGTACAAATTATACCCCTAGAGGCACACAGTAACTATAAATTTATATTTGTCCCTACAGTTTCACAGTTTCTTCGTATTGCTGCGGTCTTTAGTCCAAAGACTGCTTTACAATGGTTCTCCATGCTAATCTAACCTGTGCAAGACTCTCCACCTGTGCACAGCAATGTCCTTTTGAACCTGTTTTCTGTAGGTAAGCCGTGGTGTTTCTCTGTTGCTATTAGTGAAATTATTACCCTTACGTCAGAGGAGATGTCCGACCGTAGACGGCGCTATCAGTGTGTAGCCAGAACGAGAGAGGAAAACTAAGTACAGATTCACTATGAGAATTTTTTGCTTCAGGTGTACCTTAATGGCTTCACAGCTCACGAAAAGTTAGTGGCTTCAGATTCTATCCGTGACTGGCGACTAGCTGTAATCTCTTACGAACGTTCGAAAGAATCTTTCGTTCTAGAATACGTAACAAATCTACATCTACATCTACATCTACATCTATACTCCGCGAGCCACCTTACGGTGTGTGGCGGAGGGTACTTATTGTACCACTATCTGATCCCCCCTTCCCTGTTCCATTCACGAATTGTGCGTGGAAAGAACGACTGCTTGTAAGTCTCCGTATTTGCTCTAATTTCTCGGATCTTTTCGTTGTGATCATTACGCGAGATATATGTGGGCGGTAGTAATATGTTGCCCATCTCTTCCCGGAATGTGCTCTCTCGTAATTTCGATAATAAACCTCTCCGTATTGCGTAACGCCTTTCTTGAAGTGTCCGCCACTGGAGCTTGTTCAGCATCTCCGTAACGCTCTCGCGCTGACTAAATGTCCCCATGACGAATCGCGCTGCTTTTCGCTGGATCATGTCTATCTCTTCTATTAATCCAACCTGGTAAGGGTCCCATACTGATGAGCAATACTCAAGAATCGGACGAACAAGCGTTTTGTAAGCTACTTCTTTCGTCGATGAGTCACATTTTCTTAGAATTCTTCCTATGAATCTCAACCTGGCGCCTGCTTTTCCCACTATTTGTTTTATGTGATCATTCCACTTCAGATCGCTCCGGATAGTAACTCCTAAGTATTTTACGGTCGTTACCGCTTCCAATGATTTACCACCTATGGCATAATCGTACTGGAATGGATTTCTGCCCCTATGTATGCGCATTATATTACATTTATCTACGTTTAGGGAAAGCTGCCAGCTTTCGCACCATGCATTAATCCTCTGCAGGTCCTCCTGGAGTACGTACGAGTCTTCTGATGTTGCTACTTTCTTGTAGACAACCGTGTCATCTGCAAATAGCCTCACGGAGCTACCGATGTTGTCAACTAAGTCATTTATGTATATTGTAAACAATAAAGGTCCTATCACGCTTCCCTGCGGTACTCCCGAAATTACCTCTACATCTGCAGATTTTGAACCGTTAAGAATGACATGTTGTGTTCTTTTTTTTCTAGGAAATCCTGAATCCAATCACAAACCTGGTCCGATATTCCGTAAGCTCGTATTTTTTTCACTAAACGTAAGTGATTAGAATCTAGTGATTAGAAAGGAGCTACTTTTCTCTGCAGTCAACAATCATGAGAAATGTGAAATCTAGTCGTGCTACAGTCAGAGGAAGCCATTATTGTTGATTGTAGATTGGTGAATCTGGCGGTGGAGGGGGTAAAAATCCTGGAGGGACACTGCAGCTTGCCTACAGTATCATGCTGAAACAGATATAGTTATGCGCAGGTTAAGAGACTTTCATGGGGTAGATTAGCGTGGACAGCTGTAGTATACCAGTCTTTGAACCGAGGACCACAGCAATACGAAGAAAGCCATGAAACTGCAGGAACAAATATCAATTTATAGTTACTGCGTGCATCTAGGAGTAATGGAGTATTTGTAATTTGTACTTAATATGCAGAGCTCTGGAATATTTCTCTATTTTAAAACAAAAGCTCATCGACAGGAGAGATATGCAAAATATGACATTCTGCGAAACCACTCTCAAATCAAAATGAAGTACATGATAAACTTAAATTTGATTATGTGCGAAATAGTTAATAACTTATTTTGACTATTTTTTTGCTACTGTCTGATAGAACAATCACATGGTCGTTTCACAGCATTTGAAACCCATTGCTGGTGACACCTCGATAACCGATTGTGGTACTACAGACACATTCGATAATTTAGTGAGAATTGGAGCGTGTTACACAGCATGTGCTCAGTCTTGCAAATTTAAGACACGTAGATGTTCTGCAAAAAATACTATCATAGAGTAAACGTTAGTGATATGTAGCTGCAGCATAATGGCAAGCGTGATTGATTCTCAAAGGAATACAATGGTAGTCTCTGAGACAGGACATGGACGATTGGAGAAAGTCCTAGCTGCATCTTAGTATTCACATGATCAGCTGTGGTGACCACTACAAGAGTTCTTCACTGAGAAAATAATCAGGGAGCTGAGCTGAAGTCTGCACCAGTGCTGACAGGGTTTGAAGAAAGCTCAGCCATGCCCATGTTGTTGTTGTAGTCTTCAGTCCGAAGACTGGTTTTCTGCAGCTCTTCACGTTACTTTGTCCTGTGCGAGCCTCTTCATCTACTCCAACCTACATCCTTCTCAGCCTTCTTACTGTATACATCTCTCGGTCTCCCTCTACCATTTTTACCCCCTGCCCCCCACACTGTGCTTCAATACTATATTGGTGATCCTTTGGTATTTCAGAATACATCCTATCAACCGATCCCTTCTTTTGGTCAAGTTGTGCCACAAATTTCTTGTCTTCCCAATTCTATTCAGTACCTCCTCATTAGTTACGTGATCGACCCATCTAATATTCAACATTCTTCAGTAGCATCACATTTCCAAAGCTTGTATTTCCTGCTTGTCCAAACTGTTTATCGTCCAGTTTTCACTTCCATACATGGCTATACTCCAGACAAATATCTTCAGAAATGATCTAACACTTAAATCTATATTACATGTTAGCAAATCACTTTTCCTCAGAAATGCTTTTCTTGCCATTGCCAGTCTACACTTTATATCCTCTCTACTTCGGCCATCATCAATTATTTTGCTGCCCAGACAGTCAAACGCATCTATCACTTTGAATGCCTCGTTTCCTAATCTAATTCCCTTACCATTACCTGATTTAATTCGACTACATTCTATTATCCTTATTTTGCTTTTGTTGATGTTCATCTTATATCCTCCTTTAAAGACACTGCCCAGTCCATTCAACTGCTCTTCCAATCTTTTGCTGTCTCTGGTAGAATCACAGTGTCACTGGCAAACCTCAAAGTTTTTATTTCTGCTCCCTGAGCTTTAATTCTGACTCCAAATTTTTCTTTGGTTTCGCTATTGCTTGTTCAATGTGCACTTGGAATAACATAGGGGAAAGGCTACAAGCCTGTCTCACTCCCTTCTCAATCACTACTTCCCTTTCACGCCCCTCGATTCTTACAACCACCGTTTGGTTTCTGTACAAGTTGTAAATAGCCTTTTGTCCCTGTATTTTACCGCTGCCACATTCACAGTCTCAAAGAGAGTATTCCAGTCAACATTGTCAAAAGATTTCTCTAAGCCTACAAATGCTGTAAACGTAGATTTCTCTTTCCTTACTCTATCTTCTAAGATAAGGCGTATGGTCAGTATTGCCTGACGTGTTCCTGCATTCCTCCGGATTGCAAACTGATCTTACCCGAGGTCGGCTTTTTCAAATCTTCTGTAAAGAATTCGTGTTAGTATTTGCAACCATGACTTATTAAATTGATAGTGCGGTAATTTTCACACCTGGCAGCAACTGATTTCTTTGAAATTGGGATTACTACAATCTTCTTGAAGGGTATTTCGCCAGTTTAAAACCAGATGGAAGTCTTGTCTGACGGTATATCATCTAACTTTATGACCTTATTTCCAATTAGGTCTTTCAGAGCTCTGTCAAGTTCTTCCGACAGTATCATATCTCCCATCTCATCTTTATCTATGTCCACCTCCCTTTATATAATATTGCTTTCAAGTCCATCTACCTTGTTTAGACCCATTATATAATCCTTCAACTTTTCTGCTTTCCCTTATTTGTTTAGGACTGGTTTTCCATCTGAATTCTTGATATTCATAAGGTGATTCTCCTTTCTCCAAATGTGTCTTTAATTTTCCAGCAGGCGGAATCTATTTTGTCCCTAGTGGAATATGCTTCTAAATCCTTACATTTGTCCTCTAGCCATTTTCCACTTCCTGTCAATTCCCTTTCGTAACCATAGGCGTCTGTAACTGGGGAGGGGGGGGGGCGGGGGAGGGGCAAGAGGGGCACTTGCCCTCTCCTGGAGTCTTTGCTCAGGTTTGTTGTTCATTAAAGAATTCTCACGAATTTATAGCAATGCTTGTCTGCGGCTCTACTCTACGGCAAATTTAATATTTTTGAGCGCTACGGGAAATACTGTGACTTTAGCAGTCACTACACAGGGTGATTCCTTGACGACGTTAAGACTTTTAGGGGTAATGGAGAAGAGTAAATGTATCAATGTCAGATAAGTGACACTGATCAGGAAACGACCGAGTCAAAGTTAAAAAGCAAAACTCGTACTGACACCTCTGATAGTGGAATACACGTACCGATACTGTCACTTGGCGCGAACATACCACTCAGATCCCTAGGACATATCACACTTGTTATTGGTCAAGGGATGTGGTTCCAACATGATGGAGCACCACCTCACCGTGGACTGAGGATTGGTGATCGCCTGGATAAGACATTCCCAGAAAATTGGGTAGCAGTGGAAGTCCTGTTTCGTGGCCAACACGTTCGCTTGATCTCGCCCCACTTGTGGAGCCATGTGAAAAGTGTTGTGTGCGAGACGCCTGTGAAGTGGATCTCTTAGCAAAAATTCTCGCTGCCTGCGACTCAGTTCAAACGACACTGAGGATATCAGAACGGGTACGTCAGAACATTTTGCGACGCTGTCATGGTTGTGTTGACGCCGGGAGACGCCATTTTGAACAGCTGTTGTAAATGTAGCAACTCGTCAAACCGGTGTACGTAAATGGGATTCATTATTAATATGCCGTAGACAGGATTTTCGGTCTCACTGACTATAAGTTACGTGAGCCGTTACAAGTGTGTCAGCAGCGGAAATCATCCGAGGGTATTCTGCACGTCATAGTTAGGATTCATAAGTTAGGGGCCGTTACTTTGAACGCTGCTCAAGGCTAAGAAGGAATTTGGGTAGATTTTCGCCTATACCTTTCGTCTCCGTCGTTTTCGGACTAGTGTCCCTTATCTGAAATTGATATAGTTATTCTCCATCATTCTTGAAGGTTTGTGACATCATCGCTGAATCACCCCGCATTCTTTTATTTTATTTATTTATTTATTCATATTTGTTGTTGTCACTTTGTCCACGTGAAATTTTGACGATTGCTTGGTACGACGGCAGTTTTGGGGCTCTTCTACAGTGAAGATGATTGCAAACCTTAACAGGATCGTTCCGAAACAGTGTCCTCAACATTTATCCTGTAACTCTCTCGTACAGCCCTCATAGAGATTCAGAAAGGGGTTGGTCCAGCGCCCTGACGCGAAGACTGTTAGTACAATATATAGAGGGGATGACTATCAACCGTTTTAGATACGATAAGTTTTATACATTTCTTTTCAAATTTAGTTTTTGAAGCACGACACGTTTTCAGACTAAGCGAATCAGTCATCACGTGCAAATTTTAGAATCTTGCTCTGTCTAGTGAAAATTTCTCCGGATGTCCATCGCTATAGCCATGTAATAGCTTGAGTACAGAAGAAGAATTTTAATTCACGGTGAAACCACATCAGTGATCAGATTCGCAAATGACATTGGAGTCCTCTCAGTCAGGAATAATTACTGGACCTGCTGCATAGGATGAACAGTCTAATTAGCGCAGAATACGGACTGAGAGTATGTTAAATGAAGGAAATCTATCAACTTTGATGGGGGATAAAGTATGACGGACGAAGCAAAGAGGATCTAAGAAGTAGACTAGCGCAGGTAAAGAGATTATTTATATTTCACAGTTTTTATGTCGCCTTCTGGCGTCTGACCATTCAGTCGTCAAGACTCAGAGGAGATCTCCACTGCAGCTATGGACGAAAAATTAACAATGGAATAGTTTCGTGGATCACGGTCTCACAACCCGGAAGATTTACCAACCGCTGTAACATAGAGTCCCATATTCAGGGAGTGGGTGCCAAGGAGCAGATGCAGGAATTCGGCATCACCATCCTGGGCAAGGTGCTTTGCCATTGCCTTCATATTGTCAAGAGCATATCTGTGCCGTGTGGATGACTTTGATGAGTGCTTTTTCAGTGTAATATTGTTTTTTGTGTTATTATGAGTAAAATGTAAATGTTGTGTGACTAGAGCCTCCCGTCGGGTAGACCGTTCGCCGGGTGCAAGTATCTCGATATGACGCCACTTCAGCGACTTGCCCGTCGATTTGGATGAAATGATGATGATTAGGACAACACAACACCCAGTCCCTAAGCGGGGTCTCCGATCCAGCCGGGAATCTAACCCGGGCCCTTAGGATTGACATTCTGTCGCGCTGACCACTCAGCTACCGGGGGCGGACGTAATTATGGGTGAAGGGGGGGTGGGGTGGGGAGAGGATAAAATCAGAGCCGGTACATAGCTTACTTTTTTCGAATAGCACAAAGGGAACAACCGAGATAAACGTCGTCGTCCGCCGGACGGCTCAACATCAACAGTATCACATGCTCTCATTCATGAGACATTGCGCAGAAATCTGGAATTTAGTCCAGGACGTTGGTGTAAACACTGGTTATGAGGAACTTTACGCCTCCGCCCCTTCTCCCTATACCAGTCTGATACTTGCATTGAAAAACATTCTACTAGCAGGATTTGAAATGGCTTATCTCTGAGTCGAGAGCAACCGTAGAAGCGTGCGTTAGCGACATCCGCTGCGGAGGAGGGTAGGTGGTGCGAAAGGATGCGCAAATTAAATGGGCTGACGAGATGATAAGACATGATGAGCCACTCAGCATTACCGGTGAGTTAAGCGAAGTGTGGTAAAAAGTAACTAGGAGAAGCGACAAGATGATAAAATATCAGCGAATAGCGTTCATGGTAACAGAGGAATACACGTATTGCAGGAAGTAGGGGAAGACGAATATACACTTATAAGCCTTAACGTTATGACCACCTAACTAATAGCTGGTGTGACAATCTTTGGCACGGATAAAGTCTCACAAGCTGCGACATTGTCGCGAATAAAACAGTGACCCGTATATAGAATAAATTTACGTAGGGCATTTCAAATCTTATATACAGGGTGGTCCTAATGTACTGCAGCCACAGTGGCATTAACATTTGACGATGCCACTAAGGCTGCAGTACATTACGACACTGTTTTTATAAAACAGATCTGAAGATGTTCATTATAGACCGAAACCGGTAATCTGTGAACAAAAAGTTTGTGACCATAGAAGTAAATTAAAGGAAATTTGCGGATAAAGTCGTTGATGCTTGTCGCATGGAAGCAATGAGACCTTGGTAGTCGATGGAAGGAGATGGCAGCACATCTGCACACCGATGTCACCTAATTCCCCTGAGCTCTGACGCCAAGTTCAATCACATTCCAGGTATGTTCGATCGGGTTCAGATCTGGCGGATACTCAATTGGTACTCGCCACTTTGTTCCCTGAAACACTCCATTACACTCCTGGCCTTGTGACACGCACATTATCTTGTTGAAAAATTCCACTGCCGTCAGGAAACCTGATCGTCATGAAGGGTTGTACGTGGTCTGCAACCAGGGTACAATACTCCATGTCGTCATGGTGCCTTGCATGAGCTCCACTGGACCCAAGGATGCCCACGTGAATATTCCCCAGAGCTCAATGGAGCCGCCGTCAGCATATCTCCAATCCGTAGTACAGGTGTCAAGGAGCTGTTCCCTTGGAAGCAGACGGATTCGCGCCCTCCCATCGGCATGATGAAAAAGGTATCAGGATTTATCAGATCATGCAACGCTCAGCCACTGCGCCAACGTCCAGTGCCCATGGTCACGTGTCCATTTCAGCCATAGTTGCCGATGACGTGGTTTTAACATTGCCACATGTATGGGTCGCCGCATGCGGAGGCGTGTCTTTAGTAGTTGTTCAAATGGGTCTGAGCACTATGGGACTTAACGGCGGCAGCAATTTGACTACTTCAGCTTCATTGTGCCAGAAGAGTAACTATTGCCACTACTTCTACGACAGCTGTGCAATAAGGTAGCAGTCACAGAATTGATCAGCCCTGTCCACTCCTTACACAAACTTCGTTTATCAGAGGTCATCAGTCCCCTAGAACTTAGAACTACTTAAACCTAACTAACCTAAGGATATCACACACATCCATGCCCGAGGCAGGATTCGAACCGGCACACGTAGCAGTCGCGCGTTCCGGACTGAAGCGCCTAGAACCGCTCGGTCACCGCGGCCTGCGTTTAGTAGTGTTCGGAGCACTGTGTGATCAGAAACACTTCTACTCTGCCTAGCATTAAAGTCTGATATTAGTTCTGTCACAGTTCGTCGCCTGTCCTGTTTTACTAGTCTGTCCAGCCTATGTCATCTGACATTTCTAATGACGGGTGGGCGCCCAAGCTCACGATGACTGGACGTGGTTTCACCTTGGTTTCGCCACGTATTGAAGACACTTACCAGAGGACTCTTCGAATTCCTGACAAGTCGTGCAGTTGCCGAAATCCTCGTCCCGAGCCTCCCGGACATCACAACTCCGATATATCGCACACCTGACCTATTCTACACACGGACAACACACTCACTGATACTACATGCACTATGTGTGTGTCTGATTAACAGTCATTCCTCGTAAGGTGACGCTGCTGTCGCCTGGACGGGTTTATATAGACAGTACATCGGTGGTCATAATGTTCTGACTGATCAGTATGTACAGCAAATAGCTGATTGAATGGAAGAGACTGTCACATTAGAGGAAATAGTGGTAGGCCGTATAAAAGCAGTCGGGAGACTAATGAATAGACTGATGGAACGGGTAAGGGGAAGTGTCCAGATGCAGTCAGCAACGGTACTCATAGTAGGACCCGCAGCAGTAGGAGTTTCATGAAGGTGTCCCTGGTCAGTCTGGTCACGAGTTGAGAGTAGGTGCTAAAGGTACAGTATTCAAAGGACATACAGGCATTGTAGGCCTCCATGTGCAAGTTAGGCACAAAGTGCATAGGGCTGTGTACGAATGTGGACGGGGTAATACTGGTGTAGAGGAAGAATCATCTAACTGACAGTAGAAGCAGGTGCAACGCCGCAATAGACGGTGCTCTGGGTAGCTAGGCTAATAAAATTGTAGAGTAATACACAAGAAGCGAGTATGATGCAAGGGAGCAACCAGAAGAACTACAGTATTCTCAAGAAAACCAGAACAGCTCCCCCTTAATGGCGTCACTGGGTGACCTGTAAATGGAATTGTGTCGGAGTGTTGCTTTGCAGCAGCCAGAAAAGCAGCCATACTCACAACACCACTGTGTTAAGGACTCTGGTCAACTGGGGTTGGCGATTTGGAAGAGTGTGCATGGGTTAGTGCGGTACTGAGTAGCAGCCAACAGAGTACTGTGATTCATAGTACATGCAGACACGGTAGTTCCTAAAAGGGGTCTCCCGAACAGTCCAGGGATGAATTTGTGTGGGTGGGGTAGATGTAACGCTGTGGAGCTGCCAGCATAGTAACGGTACTCACAGGACCTGCAGACGCGGCAGCCCCTCGAAGGCGTCCTTGGGCAGCCTGGGGATGGAGTTGTGCGCCAGCAGCAGGTCGTGCAGCAGGGACAGCCCAAGGAATGGACGGCCCTCCAGCGTCGTGATCTGGTTGCTCGCCAAGTCCCTGTAAAGTAACACAGTTGTCATTGGATAAGGTGCCTGGATAATGAGTGCATTTTGTGTAGCCGCAGTACTAGTCTCGAAAGCATTTGTCCCCTGCAGTAGGCATCAAGCTAATACCGTGTAACACGGCCTCTAGCCCTCATAACAGCCTCAACTGTGGGAAGGAATGAATCGACACGTTTATTCAGATTCACCATATACAGCTTGTACGTCCCTTTCGTCCGTGCCTCGGAGCCTCCGTAGCGACTCCCAGAGTCACATATCGGCGACGTGCGGCGCGCTAGACAAATTACGCGACATACTGCTCTACAGATCTCATCAGGAGCGTGTACAGACGGACCCAGATTCATGCTCTGTACCGATGAAGAGAAAAGTAAACTTCGCTATCAGGCCCTGAAGGCCACGAGATCGTTGACCTACTGTCGTGGCGTCCTTAGTCATTCATCATCGCAGGCGTTATGGAGAGCACCTGGTCATCACACCACAATTCTGGCGTTGTCGACGTTCTCACTTTGGATCTGCTATCTCTCAATCAGGCAGCTCCTAAGCTGGCATCATGAGGCTGAGTACACATCGGTCCAGTGCTCCCAACAAGGAAAAATCACTGGCAATATTGGAAATCATACCTGGGTCCTCCACAGGGGGTTCTGCCACGTTGACCACTTTTTTTAAACCCTTTTTCTTTTTTTCCCTTTTCCGCTTGTTTTGCAGCACCTATCTCCTTATCTAACTAAGTTTAATCATGCAAAACCTCTAAAAATAAAAGAAACTAAAATCAAATCCACACCTTCTTGGCACCGCTACTTTAACCCTACCATAAAATGGAACTCCCCCTTCGGGCGTTGCCCCTAACTATTCCCAAAGATTCTCCCAAGGTGGTAGGCTCCAAAGGTCTACAATTTATTTATTTATTACAAAATAATAATTAGCAAATGCTTAAAACTCAAAATTCTAGAAAACAGAATGTTACAAAACAATGTGAAAGGATAAACTGACATAGCTTTGTATATAACTTTTGCTACTTGGACTAAAAGAATCTTTCTTCAAGAAACGGTGCAACTGATGTTTGCTTGTCAACTGCCATTGTCGTTACCAGTCTCCAATAATGCCGTCTAAAATGACTACAACAGACTCATGCTGCATTGCTAATGCCTCAATGACTACAGATTTCCATGAATCAACCAATCTTTTTCCTTCTTCACTGCTTACAATTCGCGTAATTCTGTCTTCGATGTGATACTGCGGGGAACGTCACAATGAGCCTGGCCCTCCCCAGCTAACCGGGGAGGGTACGAGAACGCTGCGTAAAGAGTGTACGGTACTTCAATGTGCGTTCAAGAGTGTTTTGCAGCTGCCACCAGTAATCAAGTTCCACTTTCTTCCCTTCGCCGAAGATGTAGTCAATGCCCATTCCCTTGAATGCATATGGTATTTTGAGAGGGGAAAGTAATAGTCATTCGGGCACAGGAGGGTTCGAGGTTCAATCTCGTCAGGTGTCATATGCAGGTAGCAAGCTAAGATCTCCTGTGTCAGTCGCCAAACGCCGGACGGCGACACACATCAGTGTTCAGGAGGCGATAATCACGGCAAAGTAGGCAGTCCATTAACCTGATACCTTGGAATTAGTATCTCTTGGCATATTTATTGTTGGTGTCTTGATACCACGTCACGCGCACGGTGGTGTATCGTTTATCACATTCGTGGCCAATTGACAGTTGGGTACTTGGTTTCTAACACGTTACGTGGAACTGCCTGCAGAAGGTTGGTGTAAAAATCTTTTGCCTTTGGCGACCGCGTTGTGGCGAGATCGATGCGACGTGCGCCATCGACACCGGTGGCACGTGGGTGACTGGCATCAGAATCTCCAATAGATGACCATCGTTTTCTCATATTGTTCATATATAGGGCATGAGCCTGGATGTTAACCAGTCACAACCCTCCATCATGTAAGGGGCCAACAGTAGCGACCGGCCGCCGTGTCATCCTCAACCCACAGGCGTCACTGGATGCGGATATGGAGGAGCATGTGGTCAGCACACCGTTCTCCCGGCCGTATGTCGGTTTACGGGACCGGAGCCGCTACTTCTCAATCAAATAACTCCTCAGTTTGCCTCAGAAGGGCTGAGTGCACCCCGCTTGCCAACAGCGCTCGTCAGACCGGATGGTCACCAATCCAAGTGCTAGCCCAGCCCAACAGCGCTTAACTTCGGTGATCTGACGTGAACCAGTGTTATCACTGCGGCGAGGCCGTTGGCGAGAGTATCATAACATACTTGAAATACTTACCCTGTGAATAGTAAACAACCGAAGGTAGCCTAAAGTCTACGACCTATCACCATCCGTATGGGGGAGGACCTGTGCCATGTGATTGAGTTCTGACCCCACTTAGAGGTCCAGGTATTCCACACATTGTAGCTGGTTCAAGCCCCTGGCCAGGTTCTGGCGCACCAACACGCGTATAATATGTAGTAACTGTCGATAGTTTGATGCGGCTGTTCCGCACACATCCTTTGTAAACGTGACTCCCAGATAGTTCAGTAACTGGTGGAAGGGAACGACAGCACCCGGCCTAAGACAGCGCCCTCTATCCAGCGCTGCCGACTTACTGACGCACAGAAGACTGCATACAGCCTATCGATATCGCTGGATCCAGTTTAGTATGCTGCAGACTTCATTGGTGAAACGAACTAGCAGCAGCAGGTCGTCGGCGTATGCCCCTTGAAGGAAGGTGATATCCCGCAGGATGATGCCAGATAGTCGGCCGTTGTGACCGAGCCGTTCTAGGCGCTTCAGTCTGGAACCGCGCGACCGCTACGGTCGCAGGTTCGAATGGCTCTGAGCACTATGGGACTTAACATCTGAGGTCATCAGTCCCCTAGAACTTAGAACTACTGAAACCTAACTAACCTAAAGACATCAAACACATCCATGCCCGAGGCAGGATTCGAACCTGCGACCGAAGCGGTCGCGCGGTTCCAGACTGAAGCGCCTAGAACCGCTCGACCACAACCGGCCGGCCAGGTTCGAATCCTGCCTCGGGCATGGATGTGTGTGATGTCCTTAGGTTAGTTAGGTTTAAGTAGTTCTAAGTTCTAGGGGACTGATGACCTCAGATGTCATAGTGCTCAGAGCCATTTGAACCATTTGTGGATGCCAGATAGCCTATGGTTGAGACCCCTGAGCAGTGCCTCGAGCGCGATTCCATAAATGTAGGTAGAAAGGGGGCAACTTTGTCGATGAGACGTCTTAATGGGTATCGGGGCCAACGTCCGTCCATTTATCTGGGCCTAACAGCTGACTGCAGCCAGAAGGCGCAGCAGGGTGTCGGTGAGCCTCGGGAGAAACCCCATACTGTCCATCATTTGTGGGACAAATTCATGGAGCACTCTATTGAAGGCCCGAATGAAATCGACAGATACGATCGCCACTCTCAGGCGGCACGCCGGGGCGATCCCTATTACGTGTATTAGTCGCCTGCGGCCATTTGAACGTTGGCATCTCCCTCTTGCAACGTCTGTTCTGGGGCGAAAATCATTGGCAAAATCTAAATATGGCTTTCCAAAAGACTGACGAAGATCTTGCATTCGATGTTCAACATTGTGAGTGGCCGATAGTCACTGACCGATTGCCCTCCCGCTGGCTTTGTGTACCGGTATTAGAAATCCTTCGACTAAGGAAGGCGGTATTGTGCAGTCCGGGACATGTGTCCTCGGAACGTTGTAACCCAGTGGGGCATCATGATGTCAGAGATGTTCCGGTAAAACTCGACTCGTAATGCATAGGACCCTGTAGACTTACTGACTGCACCTCTGTCCAACGCGTTGTCCTCTTCCTTCATTAATGCCGTCACTGTTGCCGCGTCGATAGTGTGTGTCACCAGTTGTAACGCATCTGTTTCCTAGTAAAGATGACGAAAATGATCCTCTGTGGTTTTCAATGCTTGGGTCAAACACGAGCGACCATTTCGCGTCGTAAGGTGTGTGATTAACTGTCGACGGTATCGGCGGCGCATGTCTACGATATCGTGTGCGGATTACAAATACATCATACTTCGCAAGCCACCTAATAGAGTGTGGCGGAGGGTACTTTTTGAACCACTAACTGGGCCCCCCAACCCTGTTCCACTCGCGAATAGTGCATGGAAAGAATGATTAATTTCTTGAATTTTCTCCTTATGGTGATTACACGAGACGTATGTGGGGGAATTAATATGTTACTCTACTCTTCCTTGCGGGGCTCCATCAACCGCCTAACACTGGAGCTCCCAATGCTAAGCAGACCCACCCTCTGCACTTACCCGGACTAGGCAGCAAAATCGGCCGCTGGCACAACAGGAGAGGCATCCCGAGCTGGCTCAGAGTTATCGTCAACACTGGAAAGCATCTCGTACCTGTTGCTAAGGCGTAGGGAGACAGCCGCGCGACCTGCTCCCACTTCCGCCTTCCGTCCTGTGACACGCGAACACCCCACTGTATGCCACCAATTCTCAAGCGAGGACAGACCGGTTAGATGTTGCTTATCAGGGGATTCCAAAGCCACCAAAGGTCTCGCAGGTCTCGTCACAAGTGTCCCGATGTCGCCGCAACTTCGAGCATTAGCCACGCAGCTTCCAGCTGTTGACGGACAGCAACCGATCTTCCTTGTGACCCCCCTTCAAGCTAGACAAGTTTAGTTCTTTGTAGTTTTTTCGTTTGACGCTGATTTCGTGAGATATTTGGCCAGGTCACGATCAATGGACCACCCTGTATATAAGATCTGAAATGCCCTACTGAGTTTGGAACGTACGCAAAATACACGACTGGCCATTAAAATTGCTACACCAATAAGAAAAGCAGAAGATAAACGGGTATTCATTGGACAAATATATAATACTAGAACTGACATGTGATTACATTTACACGCATAGATCCTGAGAAATCAGTACCCAGAACAACCACCTCTGGCCGTAATAACGGCCTTGATACGCCTGGGCATTGAGTCAAACAGAACTTGGATGGCGTGTACAGGTACAGCTGCCTATGCACCTTCAACGCGATACTACAGTTCATCAACAGTAGTGACTGGCATATTGTGACGAGCCAGTTGCTCGGCCACCATTGACCAGACGTTTTCAATTGATGAGAGATCTGAAGAATGTGCTGGCGAGGTCAGCAGTCGAACATTTTCTGTATCCAGAAAGGCCCGTACAGGTCCTGCAAGATGTCCTGACCGAGACGTGTAACCAATGGCACCTCATACCATCACGCCGGGTGATACGCCAGTGAGTACACCATCGCAGGCGCTCCTGTCTGTGATGCAGCGTCAAGGGTAACCGCAGCCATGGTCTCCGAGCTGATAGTCTATGCTGCTGCAAACGTCGTCGAACTGTTCGTGCAGATGGTTGTTGTCTTGCAAACGTCCTCATCTCTTGACTCACGGATCGAGACGTGGCTGCACGATCCGTTACAGCCATGCGGATAAGATGCCTCTCATCTCGACTGCTAGTGATACGAGGCCGTTCAGATCCAGCATGGCGTTCCGTATTACCCTCCTGAACCCACCGATTCCATACTCTGCTAACAATCATTGGATCTCGACCAACGCGAGCAGCAATGTCGCGATAAGATAAACCGCAAGCGCGCTATGCTGCAATCCGGCCTTTATCAAAGTCGGAAACGTGATGGTACGCGTTTCTCCTCCTTACACGAGGCATCACAACAACGTTTCACCAGGCAACGCCGGTCAACTGCTGTTTGTGTCTGAGAAACCGGTTGGAAGCTTTCCTCATGTCAGCACGTTTTAGGTGTCGCCACCGGCGCCAACCTTGTGTGAATGCTCTGAAAAGCTAATCATTAGCACGTCACAGCATCTTCTTCCTGAGGGTTAAATTTCGCCAACCTTGTGTGAATGCTCTGAAAAGCTAATCATTAGCATGTCACAGCATCTTCTTCCTGTCGGTTAAATTTCGCGTCTGTAGGACGTCATTTTCGTGGTGTAGCAATTTTAATGGCCAGTAGTGTATAACGAGGAGGATAAAGAAACACTAAAATATTCTCTGCAGATTTCTCATTATATCCTGAGACGCCAGGTTATTAAAAAGACAAAAGTTTCTCTACTGAAATGGATGTATCTACAGTTACCTGTTACTAGAAACTCTGCTTACCCAGAAGCTACCGCTCAAGATAAGTATGCAAACCAGAATGCATTGATCTATACTATATGCTATGTACCAGCACTAGATTTAAACTTAGTGGCGTGACGTGGACCTTCTGGCGGCGAGAAAATTACACTAGGAAGCCGCATTACTCAAGGGTATGCACCAAGATTTACGCAAAAACAAAAACTTAATTTGCTAAACACTAGCCAACACACTAAAATACACAGGTGTGGTTCACTTCTTCGCGGAAGTACGTGAAAAAAAAAAAAAAAAAACTAAACTACATTACGGTGTGTCACTGCTGCTGTTACCGCTGCTGGCGCGTCCGCTCGGCGTCTATCGTTAGACAGCCCCTTCTGAGCCGCGCTCTGTCAACGACAGTGTGTGAGCTTAGATTCGATGTCGTTCTCATTGTCTGTCCGGCGGTAGGGGTAGAGCGTCGAGGTCCCTGAGCACCACGCAACTAAAGTCCATTGTCTGCTGGTGCCACTCAGCCGTGACCTCGCCAAACTGCAAAAATTGAGGCGTAGCGCCGTATAACGATCCTGCCTTGGAGGCGGTTAGGTGGGAAATGTGTCTCAGAGCTGGATAGTGACAGAAGGTGACGCGAGACTGGACGCACACGTAGTTTATGTATCAGCCGATAGAGGACAATATTGGATAGGGGGACTGTGATTTTAGTTTCGATTGTGCCTACTAGAGTGCACTAAAGTAATAGAATGTTTTTCATAAACTGTTCTAGTATTTTCATAAAGTGTTATTATGTCTTTTTGTGTATGTAAAATGTTATAAATGTGTTTTAGCAGTATGAATGATGCGTGAGTATGGATTAATGTTAATATGAAGGTAAATGTTTAACGAGTTATGTAGTAGGATTTAGTGTGGGGACATTTCGAAGAAGTATGGATATGGACAAAGGGGATTTTTGTAGAATAGATTTGTAATGTAAGTTTATGGTGAAGGGAAAGTTAATTCAGGTATAAATAACAATAGTAAATAACTTTATGCATAAGCAAATCTTCAGCATATTAGATAATTACATCGGTAAAAAGTGCAGTCATTAGGTTTACTATTTTGAGATTGGTTATTGATGAAAAGCTCGGATTGACGCGGGAGAGTGTTGTTTTGCTATTGGATGTTGAGCAAACTGACCAATGGTAAAGCAGTATTCTTCGCGCGCCTTTCTCTGCTGGTAGAGAAGACTAGGAGTATTCTAGAGAAGAGTCGGAGCCTAGCCATGAAACAGTTTGGACGTGTGTAGTAGTAGTTCCGATGGAAATGATAAGTTGCCGAATCTAGCAGCGTTACACACATCAAAAGTGTGGTAAAGTGACGGCATAATTATTCCGTTGGGCGTGTAGAAATTTCGGAATTTTTGAGTGAATTTTGTGACGAGAAAAGACATATATTCCGCGTGGCGCATTGAGCAGGTCAGTGGCTAAAAACTGCATTATGTACCGACAGACTTAATACTTGGCGAGCATTCTCAATCAAAAACAATCAGTATTTTTGTAGATATTACGTTTTCGGGAAATGCAACACCATAAACATACTAACGTGAGTGAACGGGATTATGAGTGACTGTATTAAAATTTCCAACCTTTCATTTCGTGTTTCTCCCGAAACGTAGATTAGTGACTTTAAGTGCAACCTGGTTCACGTCGAAGTACAGTAGGTTTCACTCGGCTTTCCTGCTGATTATCTGCTGAGACAATGTTCACAGGTAGGTGCAGGTACGTCGTAAACGGACGGAAAGAACCGCGCCACCGCAAAGTGTCTTGCGGATTGCCGGTTTGGCACAGAGGAGCCATCCTGCCAAAGTCGAGTGGTATCGTGAGTGACGTCGTCCACAATCGGTCCCCTTGCGGCGACTTTCCGGCGGTAGTACCGGTCCTGGAGGTGTGTTACATTCTTCTTTCAAAGGCCATTACTATGCCAGACTTGCTGAGGGTGGAGAACATCGTGCAGATATAGCCCCCAGAGAAGACCAGAGGCCATCATTCGTCGGCCACCACTCCCTCTGTAAGACCTTATGTCACTCTGCTGGCTCGCAGAATGACTGGGAAGATGCTTCGTCCAGCGCCGTCGACGTGTTCGTTTTCCCGCGTGTCGCACAAGGCAAGATCATAAACCACCATACCCAGGTCCAGACAAGGCGTGTAGAGCAGGATTTGGTCTTTGCATGAAGGACGTAATTAAAATCGCCTGCGAAGATGATGTGCATACTGTCCTAGGAAAAGGGGAGCGATATCAGCGGCGTAGAACCGGACCCGGTGACGACATTTGGTGGTGCCCGACGGTGCATAAACGTCGATGAATCTGGTGTCGAGTACCGTGACCGCTAATCCTCGTGCTGAGGGAGATAAGTGATGTCGGTGCCTTCGGTAACGTCACGCAGAAATCGTCACGCCGATGTTTGTGGGGCCACAGGGAGTCAGGCAGTTGCGTAGCCATAAAAATTTGGGAGTGCGATCTTTCGCGCTTCTTGGAAGAATTTTATTTGCTTGCTGCTACCATTTACAAATGACCTGCCACCTAGCTACTAAGACAGTTCGCATTTTCACAATAAGAAAATATATATGTACAGAATGTGAACTTGGTTTATATTTCTAGTTTGTAATAGGGTTAGATAATATTGCAGCTTTAAATACATGTAGACTTAAGAGTAAATAAAAATTAAAATCTTAAAATTTATCGGTTTGTAGACAGAAGTTTAAGAAGCTGGAAAGAGGGTATGACATACTACCAATTTAAGACATAAAGTCGGAAAATTTTTTTGAAATAACGAGCATCTTGCACTTAAGATAAAGAAATAAAAGATCATAGGAAAGTACATTGCTTTATATTAGAGATTGCACCACCTAGCTCTATCAGGTGTGAGAGCTCGGCAAATCACCGAGCCTATCGCAACTGAGGCAGCGTACAAAATATCTTTTATAATCATTTGATAAATTTATGTTTACAAACTTGTGTTGTATTACTCTTACATTACATTTATTACAGGTCATATGTGCTTCACACAGGGGAGTAATGGGTGCATTATTTGTGCAGCTGTGACTCTTTTATATTTACAAATTGTGTTTATAGTGTGTGCGTTGTCTGTAAAGTAAAACCTATGTTTAATACTCAATTACATAATTTTCATTACAGATGTTATTCTACCCAGGCTTAATAACAATCATACGAGTATTACACATATTACACAAGACGTTTCTGCGTATATTAAAATGACAGTTGATTCATTTCTGTGTTCCTTAATGTCGTCTCATCTTACATCTAGGTCTGTATATTAATGTTAGTGTTTGTATCTGTTTCAGCACCTGAGTCTATTTCTGTGTTTGTGTCTGTGCCATTACAAATATCCTGTGCCCGTGTTTGAATGTTTGCTCTTATTTGTGTATGTGTTGTTCTTGTTCGTATAATTCGTGTATCGTACATGACACATTATGGTTTATGTCATTCAGTATGCTCCAATCCTTCGCCAGTCGAAGAATTTGTCCATTTGGTATACTCAGTTCTGGGTCGTGAGTGTATCACAGTGTAAAGGAGTTCCTAGGGCACCGAAAGTGCTCATGGATGTTTGTCTGAGACCAAACCGATGGAGGTGTCCCGGGCGTGGACAATGGCCCGTGAGGAATAGGATCATGCCAAGTGCGGGATTTGTTTGTTTTAGCTTCACTCGTTCCTTGATCTTTGGGAAAATGGTGTAGACGCGATGCCCGTTTTCCTTTCTCTCTGCCAGGCATAGTCCGCCTCTGTAGCGTAGCGGTAGCGTTATTGCCTACCACGCAGGGGGCCCGGGTTCGATTCCCGGCAGAGGACTGGGTGTTGTGTGTCCTTCACCATCATTTTCATCATCATTGACGCGCAAGTCGCCGATGTGGCGTCAACTAAAAGAACTTGCAATACGGTGGCCGAATTTCCCTGAATGGGGCCTCCCGGCCAACAACGCTATACGATGATTTCACTTCACTTCCGCCAGGCATCATTTCGCCAGATTATTTCTGTGATGTCCTCTCCTATAATTTCAAATACCTTGTCGCGTCTACCTTTCTTCGACCAATACGCTGCTGCTCTTTGAAGTAAGGCGATGTCAATGGGGCACACTCCCATCACTACGCACAGTGCCTTCCCCGAGATTGTGCCGAAGGTCCCCGACATCCTGAGCAGAACACCAGAACGCTGCTGCTCTTTGACGTAAGGCGATGTCAATGGGGCACACTCCCATCACTACGCGCAGTGCCTTCCCCGCGGTTGTGCCGAAGGTCCCCGACATCCTGAGCAGAAGACCAGAACGCTGCTGCTCTTTGACGTAAGGTGATGTCAATGGGGCACACTCCCATCACTACGCACAGTGCCTTCCTTGAGATTGTGCCGAAGGTCCCCGACATCCTGAGCAGAAGACCAGAACGCTGCTGCTCTTTGACGTAAGGTGATGTCAATGGGGCACACTCCCATCACTACGCACAGTGCCTTCCTTGAGATTGTGCCGAAGGTCCCCGACATCCTGAGCAGAAGACCAGAACGCTGCTGCTCTTTGACGTAAGGTGATGTCAATGGGGCACACTCCCATCACTACGCACAGTGCCTTCCTTGAGATTGTGCCGAAGGTCCCCGACATCCTGAGCAGAAGACCAGAACGCTGCTGCTCTTTGACGTAAGGCGATGTCAATGGGGCACACTCCCATCACTACACACAGTGCCTTCCCCGAGATTGTGCCGAAGGTCCCCAACACCCTGAGCAGAACACCAGAACGCTGCTGCTCTTTGACGTAAGGCGATGTCAATGGGGCACACTCCCATCACTACGCACAGTGCCTTCCCCGAGATTGTGCCGAAGGTCCCCGACATCCTGAGCAGAAGACCAGAACGCTGCTGCTCTTTGACGTAAGGCGATGTCAATGGGGCACACTCCCATCACT
This sequence comes from Schistocerca serialis cubense, assembly GCF_023864345.2. Lineage (NCBI taxonomy): Eukaryota > Metazoa > Arthropoda > Insecta > Orthoptera > Acrididae > Schistocerca > Schistocerca serialis. The sequence goes on from NC_064644.1 coordinate 423,609,204, forward strand.
ACGCACAGTGCCTTCCCCGTGGTTGTGCCGAAGGTCCCCGACATCCTGAGCAGAAGACCAGAACGCTGCTGCTCTTTGACGTAAGGCGATGTCAATGGGGCACACTCCCATCACCACGCACAGTGCCTTCCCCGAGATTGTGCCGAAGGTCCCCAACACCCTGAGCAGAACACCAGAACGCTGCTGCTCTTTGACGTAAGGCGATGTCAATGGGGCACACTCCCATCACTACGCACAGTGCCTTCCTTGAGATTGTGCCGAAGGTCCCCGACATCCTGAGCAGAAGACCAGAACGCTGCTGCTCTTTGACGTAAGGTGATGTCAATGGGGCACACTCCCATCACTACGCACAGTGCCTTCCCCGAGATTGTGCCGAAGGTCCCCAACACCCTGAGCAGAACACCAGAACGCTGCTGCTCTTTGACGTAAGGCGATGTCAATGGGGCACACTCCCATCACTACGCGCAGTGCCTTCCCCGCGGTTGTGCCGAAGGTCCCCGACATCCTGAGCAGAAGACCAGAACGCTGCTGCTCTTTGACGTAAGGTGATGTCAATGGGGCACACTCCCATCACTTCGCACAGTGCCTTCCTTGAGATTGTGCCGAAGGTCCCCGACATCCTGAGCAGAAGACCAGAACGCTGCTGCTCTTTGACGTAAGGTGATGTCAATGGGGCACACTCCCATCACTACGCACAGTGCCTTCCTTGAGATTGTGCCGAAGGTCCCCGACATCCTGAGCAGAAGACCAGAACGCTGCTGCTCTTTGACGTAAGGTGATGTCAATGGGGCACACTCCCATCACTACGCACAGTGCCTTCCCCGAGATTGTGCCGAAGGTCCCCAACACCCTGAGCAGAACACCAGAACGCTGCTGCTCTTTGACGTAAGGCGATGTCAATGGGGCACACTCCCATCAACACGCACAGTGCCTTCCCCGAGATTGTGCCGAAGGTCCCCGACATCCTGAGCAGAACACCAGAACGCTGCTGCTCTTTGACGTAAGGCGATGTCAATGGGGCACACTCCCATCACTACGCACAGTGCCTTCCTTGAGATTGTGCCGAAGGTCCCCGACATCCTGAGCAGAAGACCAGAACGCTGCTGCTCTTTGACGTAAGGTGATGTCAATGGGGCACACTCCCATCACTACGCACAGTGCCTTCCCCGAGATTGTGCCGAAGGTCCCCAACACCCTGAGCAGAACACCAGAACGCTGCTGCTCTTTGACGTAAGGTGATGTCAATGGGGCACACTCCCATCACTACGCACAGTGCCTTCCCCGAGATTGTGCCGAAGGTCCCCAACACCCTGAGCAGAACACCAGAACGCTGCTGCTCTTTGACGTAAGGCGATGTCAATGGGGCACACTCCCATCACTACGCGCAGTGCCTTCCCCGCGGTTGTGCCGAAGGTCCCCGACATCCTGAGCAGAAGACCAGAACGCTGCTGCTCTTTGACGTAAGGTGATGTCAATGGGGCACACTCCCATCACTACGCACTGTGCCTTCCTTGAGATTGTGCCGAAGGTCCCCGACATCCTGAGCAGAAGACCAGAACGCTGCTGCTCTTTGACGTAAGGTGATGTCAATGGGGCACACTCCCATCACTACGCACAGTGCCTTCCTTGAGATTGTGCCGAAGGTCCCCGACATCCTGAGCAGAAGACCAGAACGCTGCTGCTCTTTGACGTAAGGTGATGTCAATGGGGCACACTCCCATCACTACGCACAGTGCCTTCCCCGAGATTGTGCCGAAGGTCCCCAACACCCTGAGCAGAACACCAGAACGCTGCTGCTCTTTGACGTAAGGCGATGTCAATGGGGCACACTCCCATCAACACGCACAGTGCCTTCCCCGAGATTGTGCCGAAGGTCCCCAACACCCTGAGCAGAACACCAGAACGCTGCTGCTCTTTGACGTAAGGCGATGTCAATGGGGCACACTCCCATCACTACGCACAGTGCCTTCCCCGAGATTGTGCCGAAGGTCCCCGACATCCTGAGCAGAAGACCAGAACGCTGCTGCTCTTTGACGTAAGGCGATGTCAATGGGGCACACTCCCATCACTACGCACAGTGCCTTCCCCGTGGTTGTGCCGAAGGTCCCCGACATCCTGAGCAGAACACTTCTTTGGTCACGTCTCATAACGATTTTGTGTGTTACAAGCCTCAGTTGGAGCGCCCAGGCGCTCACTGCAAAGTATACTATGGGTTCGAATAGTGCTATGTTATATGTAAGCATTGTCAAAGAAGGTAGCTGCGAAGCAGCCATTGGTAACAGAGGAAATACTTCAGCTGATCAATGAAAGAAAAAAGTACAAAAATATTCAGGGAAATTCAAGAATACAGAAATACGTCGCTGAGGAATGAAATGAAAGGAAGTGCATGAAAAATGTGAAGAAGTCGAAAAAGAAATGGATGCCGAAAGTACAGACTCAGCATACAGGAAAGTCAGAACAACCTTCGGTGACACAAAAAAATAAGGATGGTAACATAAAGAGCGCAATGGGAATTCCCCTGTTAAATGCAGAGGAGAGAGCGGATAGCTGGAAAGAGGAAAGGCCTCTATGAGGGGGAAGATATGTCAGATGTGAAAGAAGAAGAAATCGATTTAGAAGAGATATGGGATCCAGTATTGGAATCACAATTTAAGAGAGCTTTAGAGGACTTAAAATCAAATAAGGCAGAAGGAATGGATAACATCCCATCAGAATCTCTAAAATCATTGGGGAAGTGGCAGCAAAGGGACTATTCACGTTGGTGCGTAGAATGTATGAGTCTGGCGACACGCCATCTGACTTTCGGAAAAATATCATCCACACAATTCCGAAGACTGCAAGAGCTGAGACTTATCGCACAATCAGCTTAACAGCGCATGCATCCAAGTTGCTGACAAGAATAATATACAGAAGAGTGGAAAATAAAATTGAGGATTTGTTAGATGACGATCAGTTTGGCTTTGGCAAAGGTAAAGGCCTCAGAGAGGCAATTCTGATGTTGCGCTTGATACTGGAAGCAAGAGTAAAGAAAAATCAAGCAGAAAAATAGGAGTAAGCTATAGCGAGAGACGGGTAATATATAATACAATATGTGGAAGAGCAAAGAGGGAATAAAAAGAGTGGACAACCAAGAACGAAGAGTTTGGATTAAAAAGGGCCTAAGACATGGTTTAGTCTTTCGCCCTCACTGTTCAGTCTATACATCGAAGAAGCAATGATGGAAATAAAAGAAAGGTTCAGGAGTGGAATTAAAATTCAAGGTGAAAGGATATCAATGATACGATTCGCTGACGACATTGCTATCCGGACTGAAAGTGAAGACGAATTACATGATCTCCTGAACAGAATGAACAGCATAATGAGTACAGAATATGGGTTGATAGTAAATCGAAGAAAGACGAAAGTATTGAGAAGCATCAGAAATGAGGACAGCAGTAACTTAACGTCAGGAAAGACGGCCACGAAGCAGATAAAGTAAAGGAATTCTGCTACCTAGGCAGCAAAATAAGAAATGACGAATGGAGCAACGAGGACATCAAAAGCAGACTAGCACTGGGAAAAAGGACATTCCTGTCCAAGAGAAGTCTACTAGTATCACACATAGACCTTAATTTGAGGAAGAAATTTCTAACGACGTACAGTTGGAAGACAGCATGGACTGTGGGAAAACCAGAACAGAAGAGAATCGAAGCATTTGAGATGAGGTGCTACAGATGACTGTTGAGAATCGGATGAACTGATAAAGTAAGGAATGAGGAGATTCTGCGCAGAATCACAGAGGAAAGGAATATGTGGAAAACAGAACAAAGGGAAGGGACAGGATGATAGAACATCCATTAAGACATTCCACTGAAACTGTAGAGGAAGAGAGAGCTTGGAATTCATCCAACAAATAACTGAGGACCTACTTTGCAAATGCTACTCTGAGATGAAGAGGTTGTCACAGGATAGGAATACGTGGTGGGCTGCATGAAACCAGTCATAAGACTGATGAACCCCTCCAAAAAAGCTACGGATGGCGCTATCTGGTGTGGGGGTTCTGCCTATCAGGCCCCTGCACTCTGACTTATAAGTGGACCGCGCCTCAGCAGAATCACATCGGGATGCACTTTAAAATACTGGTGCACTTTCAAATGCTCGTGCTGGTAAAATAACTTGGTTAATCGCTTAGGGTTATCAAATGATGGAAGATTCTGGGGGAGTTACAAGGAAGGGATAATATCTATTGACAAGTTAAAGTCTTGAGTCACTTAGATATCGCTCAATTGGTAGGAATCGTGCCATGGAAGACATCTATCCATGTACAGTCATGATCTTGTATGTGAATTTAACTTGCCATATGAAACGTTACTTGTTTGCTTTAATATACTACATTCCACTGAAAATTAACGTTTCATAGACATCTTTCTGTTTGCGAGTGTTTTACAATGTCATTCATCGAGCCAGATCGAACCCATCAAATTTCAGGCCGGAACTACATATGTCTGCTTTCTTTGTAGTGTTTCATTCCCAAAAAATCGAAGTGTGAACCATTTTCACTGTTATTAACACACTACGTTCAGTACTGTTAGGATATTCCTCCATTCTACGACGACATTTCTTTCACATGTGTAATTGGCGGTGAGTTGTCAGTTTCGTGGTCTCTTGTCCATTTGTTGCAGCTCACCAGTGGATTCCAATGAAATGCTCTCGCCAATAACCTGTAGGCGTATCACGAGTTCTGTGGTTTTACCTGTTGAGCTTTGTAATACGTTGAACGCTTCGATGACCAGTCTGTGAGGAGTTAAAGATACTGAGCTCTTGTCATTTGATCACGTCACTATATCGCTGTAGCTGATGTAACGTGGAAGAGTGCACGGCCTAGCACAGTTGATATAGTGACAACGCAATTTATATTAAGTTGTGACAAAAGTAACAAATGCATGGTATTATTATCTGACGTCAATAATTTTATATTCGCCTAGTTCCTCACAAGCGCCTTCTAACCAAATTGCGTGACTACGAAGTATCGCCTCAGTTGTGCGACTGGATTCGTGATTTCCTGTCAGAAAGGTCACAGTTCGTAGTAACAGACGGAAAGTCATCGAGTAAAACAGAAGTAATATCCGGTGTTCCCCAAGGAAGTGTTATAGGCCCTCTATTGTTCCTGATCTGTATCAACGACATAGGAGACAAAAAAAAAAAAAAAATGGTTCAAATGGCTCTGAGCACTATGGGACTCAACTGCTGTGGTCATCAGTCCCCTAGAACTTAGAACTACTTAAACCTAACCAACCTAAGGACATCACACACATCCATGCCCGAGGCAGGATTCGAACCTGCGATCGTAGCAGTCGCGCGGTTCCGGACTGCGCGCCTAGAACCGCTAGACCACCGCGGCCGGCTGCCATACTGGCGTATCAACCGGCATGATGGTATGGGGTGCCATTGGTTACACGTCTCGATCACCTCTTGTTCGCATTGACGGCACTTTGAAGGCACTTTGAACAGTGGACGTTACATTTCATATGTGTTACGACCCGTGGCTCTACCCTTCATTCGATCCCTGCGAAACCCTAGATTTCAGCAGGATAGCGCACGACCGCATATTGCAGGTCCTGTACGGGCCTTTCTGGATACAGAAAAAGTTCGACTGCTGCCCTGACCAGCACATTCTCTAAGATATCTCACCAATTGAAAACGTCTGGTCAATGGTGGCCGAGTAACTGGCTCCTCACAATACACCAGTCACTACTCTTGATGAACTGTGGTATCGTGTTGAAGCTGCATGGGCAGCTGTACCTGTACACGCCATCCAAGCTCTGTTTGACTCAATACCCAGGCGTATCACGGCCGTTATTACGGCCAAAGGTGGTTGCTCTGGGTACTAGTTTCTCAGCATCTATGCACCCCACTGCGTGAAAATGTAATCACGTGTCAGTTCTAGTATAATATATATGTCCCATGAATACTTGTTTATCATCTGCATTTCTTCTTGGTGAAGCAATTTTAATGGCCAGTGCCGGCCGCGGGTGAACTCGCGGTTTTAGGCGCTCACTCCGGAACCGTGCGACTGCTACGGTCGCAGGTTCGAATCCTGCCTCGGGCATGGATGTGTGTGATGTCCTTAGGTTGGTTAGGTTTAAGTAGTTCTAAGTTCTAGGGGACTGATGACCACAGCAGTTGAGTCCCATAGTGCTCAGAGCCATTTGAACCATTTTTTAATGGCCAGTAGTGTGTATTGGACATGGACTGCGGATAGGCGGTGCTCGTTGGGAGTGTGGATCGGAGGTGATGCGTACCGAGATAGTCCGTGGAGTTACGATAACTCTATGTCGTGGATAGCGCAGTGGTTACCGTGTGTTTCTAGTAATCAAGAAATCCTGGATTCGAATCCCGGTCCGGTAACCATTTTCGCTCGTCGCCACTGATTCCGCTTAACGTCCCGTTGCAGCTGACAGCAGAGACCCTCCTTCGATTTACATACAATGAATAGTGTTTGATAAAATGTAAGGCTTCCACATACAACTGGGTTATTTCTGAGGAAATGTTATTAAAAAAAAGTTTTGGTAATAATCAGTCAAATGGCTCTGAGCACTATGCGACTTAACTTCTGAGGTCATCAGTCATCTAGAACTTAGAACTAATTAAACCTAAATAACCTATGGCAGGATTCGAACCTGCGACCGTAGCGGTCACGCGGTTCCAGACTGAAGCGCCTTTAACCGCATGGCCACACCGGCCGGCAATAATCAGTCATATATGAACAAAATATTAACCTTGTTCAAACACTGGCAAATAGTTCTTAAGGTAGGCAAAGTCAGTAGAATTTTTGGGTTGAAATATAAAACGTTCTAAGTGCGCCATGTGACATTTATCAGGAAATATGAAACAAAATATCACTGTCTGTACAGAACTGCTCTGTATCCAAAAAAGATATTCTGATACTACAGAATTATGCTGCTCACCGCATCAGTACAAAAGATAATGAGACAGATCAGAAAATAAATAAGTGTCATATGTTGGCCATTTTCGCAGCAGCTGTATATAAATTACAGTAGATCAAAAGAAAACACCTTTTGCATGCTGCACATTAAATATTTTTATTTATCTTGTGCAGTTAGACTCGTATCGACTTGATCACAAGACATCTTCAATGGCTGTCAGAACAGCGTCTAATTCGTTGTTTCTACACCAGACAACTTTGTCTTTGATGGCAAACTCGTTGAAAGGTTGTACTTTTTTCTTTTTATCACTGTTTTCAAGGTGAATCAGTTTAAATGCCACAAAAATGGCACTTAAATTGATCCACGGGGCAGCAATTGCATAAGCCTGCAGCAATTGACAGCATCTACATCTTCATCTACATTTATACTCCGCAAGCCACCCAACGGTGTGTGGAGGAGGGGTCTTTACGTGCCACTGTCATTACCTCCCTTTCCTGTTCCAGTCGCGTATGGTTTGCGGGAAGAACGACTGCCGGAAAATCTCCGTGCGCGCTCGAATCTCTCTAATTTTACATTCGTGATCTCCTCGGGAGGTATAAGTAGGGGGAAGCAATATATTCGAAACCTCATCCAGAAACGCACCCTCTCGAAACCTGGCGAGCAAGCTACACCGCGATGCAGAGCGCCTCTCTTGCAGAGTCTGCCACTTGAGTTTGCTAAACATCTCCGTAACGCTATCACGCTTACAAAATAACCCTGTGACTAAACGCGCCGCTCTTCTTTGGATCTTCTCTACCTTCTCCGTTAACCTCACCTGGTACGGATCCCACACTGATGAGCAATACTCGAGTATACGTCGAACGAGTGTTTTGTAAGCCACCTCCTTGGTTGATGGACTGCATTTTCTAAGGAATCTCCCAATGAATCTCAACCTGGCACCCGCCTTACCAACAATTAATTTTATATGATCATTCCACTTCAAATCGTTCCGCACGCATACTCCCAGATATATTACAGAAGTAACTGCTACCAGTGTTTGTTCCGCTATCATATAATCATACAATAATGGATCCTTCTTTCTATGTATTCGCAATGCATTACATTTGTCTATGTTGAGAGTCAGTTGCCACTCCTTGCACCAAGTACCTATCCGCTGCAGATCTTCCTGCATTTCGCATTTTCTAATGCTGCAACTTCTCTGTATACTACAGTATCATCCGCGAAAAGCCGCATGGAACTTCCGACACTATCTACTAGGTTATTTACATATATTGTGAAAAGCAATGGTCCCATAACACTCCCCTGTGGCTCGCCATCTGGCGGCTTCTGCAATTCCTGCTCCGTGGAGCCCTCTCCACACATCAACTTTGGAGTGCGATCCGAGGATGGTCCGACTTCAAACTGAAACCGGTCGGCAAGAAACGAGATTTGTGCGATCTTGACTGTTTCTCTAAGTACAGCTGTTGTCCCTAAGCTGGCCGATCAGCTCACTTATCCTCAGTCGGTACACGTCGGAAGGCTTCGGCCGGTAATCCCCTGGCTGACAGTACTGTGTGAGGTACCCCGTGGTGTCCGCAGTCGTGTATGCCACTCTGTTTCGTGCTTTTTCCTTTCCTTGTGGTAAGTGATGTTGTGGTTGCAGTTATGATTTTATTAAATATGTCAACTTCCAAAGCTTTCGACAGTGTGAATAGAAAGAAACTCTGGGAAATAATGCTGGAAATCCCAGACATTTTATTGAAGGTATAAAAAGCTTATACATGGACACAAAAATAACAATGGAAGTTGGTAATAATAAAACTGAAGAAATCAGTACGAATAAGGAATCATACAAGGCTGTAGCCTGTACCAACCTCATTTGATGTATATACTGGGTGATCAAAAAGTCAGTATAAATTTGAAAACTGAATAAATCACGGAATAATGTAGATAGAGAGGTACAAATTGACACACATGCTTGGAATGACACGTGATTTTATTAGAACCAAAAAAATACGAAAGTTCAAAAAATTTCCGACAGATGGCGCTTCATCTGATCGGAATAGCAATAATTAGCATAACAAAGTAAGACAAAGCAAAGATGATGTTCTTTACAGGAAGTGCTCAATATTTCCACCATCATTCCTCAACAATAGCTGTAGTCAAGGAATAATGTTGTGAACAGCACTGTAAAGCATGTCCGGAGTTATGGTGAGGCATTGGCGTCGGATGTTGTCTTTCAGCATCCCTAGAGATGTCGGCCGATCACGATACACTTCCGACTTCATGTAACCCCAAAGCCAATAATCGCACGGACTGAGGTCTGGGGACCTGGGAGGCCAAGCATGACGAAAGTGGCGGCTGAGCACACTATCATCACCAAACGACGCGCGCAAGAGATCTTTCACGCGCCTAGCAATATGGGGTGGAGCGCCATCCTGCATAAACATCGTACGTTCCAGCAGGTGTTTATCAGCCAGGCTGGGGATGATGCGATTCTGTAACATATCGGGGTACCTATCACCCGTGACGGTAGCAGTTACAAAATCAGAATCACGCATTTCCTCGAAGAAAAAAACGCCCGATAACGGTAGATGTGGTAAATCCAACCCATACCGCGACTTTCTCGTCGTGCAATGGAGTTTCCACGACAGTTCTATCATTTTCGGTAGCCCAAATTCTGCAGTTGCGGGCGTTGACAGACCCTCGGAGCGTGAAATGTGCTTCGTAGGTCCACAACACGTTACTCAACCAATCATCATTTTCCGCCGTCTTTTGAAACGCCCACACCGCAAATGCCCTCCGCTTCACTAAATCACCAGGTAACAGTTCATGATGCCGATGGATTAAATGGTTCAAATGGCTCTGAGCACTATGGGACTTAACATCTGTGGTCATCAGTCCCCTAGAACTTAGAACTACTTAAACCTAACTAACCTAAGGACATCACACACATCCATGCCCGAGGCAGGATTCGAACCTGCGACCGTAGCAGTCGCGCTGTTCCGGACTGAGCGCCTAGAACCGCGAGACCACCGCGGCCGGCCCGATGGATTATGTACGGATAGCATCGGAGGGTACGCCTAAGTGCCAACCAAACAGTAGTGTATAGAATGCCGGTGCGACGTGCGACTGCACGAGCGCTGACTTCCCCGTGCAAAGACGAACCCGCTACAGTCTCCATTTCTTCCTGAACCGTCTCAGCAGCATTACGCCTTGTGCTCTGTCGGCCACTACGGGGCCTATCGTCTAAACAACCCGTGGCTTCGAACTTCGAAATCATTCTCGCCACAGCTGCATTTGTCAATGGACTTTTACCCGTTCGAATCCCCTTCCTATGGCGATAGGATTGTAACGCTGAACTAGCACATTCCCCACTCTGATAATACAGCTTCACTAAAAGCGCCTTTTCAGGTAACGTCAACATGCTGCGACTGCTGGCGCATCTGATTCTCTCTCTCTCTCATTACAGCTCCTTTTATACACGATTGTCATGCACAGTCACTGACGTTTTACTGTCCAGCGCTATCTGTCGGACATTTTGTGAACTTTGTTGTTTTTTGTTCTGAAGAAACCCCATGTCATTCCAAGCATGTGTGTCAATTTTTACCTCTCTATCTACATTATTCCGTGGTTTATTAAGTTTCAAAGTTTATACTGACTTTTTGATCACCCGGTGTATATAAATGATCTGATTAAAAACTGGAGGCAGGAAGTAAATCCGGGTATACAGATTAATAGAAAAAAATTTGTTAATTGTGTATCCATATGATGTTACCAATTTGTAGCAAGTGAAGATGAGCTACAAAAAGCAATCTATAAATTAGCTTAATTAGGGAAAAGAGAATATAACGTACAGATATCAACAAAGAAAACTAAAGTCACGGCTCACCACAGGAAATACTCCCCTCCCCCCCCCCCCCTCCCGCAAGCTCAAAAATTATAGCAGATAATAAGCAACCTGAGTAGTTTTCCAACTTTAAATTTTTAGGATGGAACTGGAACGTAAGCTATGAGATGGACGAGGACATAGAAAGTAAGATTAATAAATGTCAATCAATATGCGGAACGATAAACAAGGAGCAGCAGAAATCAGTTTGCTTAATGAAGTGAGAGGTGTTACCAGGAAAAACCGTATAAGAAATGAAGGTATTAGGAATGAATTACATATTTAGAATGTTAACGGAAAGACTGAACAAAATTAACCATTATGGAACTATGACCTACAAAGAATGAGTGCAGAGAAGAATCCAACATCTGGCCAAGAGGGAGACACAGAAAGAGATGGCAGTGAAAAGTGAAGACGGAACAGGCACAAGTGCCTAAGCGCTGAAGTGCAGAAGAAGATTAAAAATGAAAATACGTAAGACGATTTCACTTTCGATTATAAAAAAAACGTTTAAGTAATATTTGCCTACGTGCGTGACGTCTGCCTTCGCAGAAACATCATGAAACACAGGACAATAAGATAACTGCACTGGTAGAGGCAGGCAACGCCTTTTCACACCGCGCGGCTCCACACCTCCTAACGGTCAACGTATGTAGGGGACTGCGCTATCCCTTTTCCTCCACTCCCCACAGACTCCTTAGACCATCGGCCGGCTTACTGTCAACACAGTGTGGTGTTCATGTAGTGCATCATACTCCCGCAGAGGGGTATTTGTTAACAGCGGGATGAAATGTGGAAGATGTCACTCACTAAAACTCACTAAACACAAACGAAGTCTGCAAACACTAAGGAAACATGAATAAAAACAAGGGCAAATGCTATTTAGTTTAGTATCACTTCCTTCCTCGATGCTATCAACTGTGTTAGAAGAATCAGTAAAATTTTCGATGGATATCTTTGTATAATAGCTACCATCAGTTCTCTTTTCCAAGCTTCTATAACGTCTCCTGTGTGGCGTGCAACATTGCTTAACATATATGGCGATATTTATGGCATACATTTGTCTAACAATTTTTGAATTTCTACCACAGCGAAGTTTTTATTATCATTATCAGGTAGAGCTTGATATGTGCCCAAATTATTGCGACAGCGTTAAAGTGGCAGTGGTGTGAAGGAAATCTACCATGCCAGTGACCTTGCTGAATTGGCATATCATGAAACTATTGGTTATTTTCTTTTACAGGTATCATCAGCATCATCTCACGCAAATAGTCATGAACCTGCACAGAGCGAAATTTCAACTATTTACCGATGTCGCCTTATCTCTCTGATAACTGAACGGCATGGGGCATTTGTCATTTCACTGACATACGGCCAATTTAAGATTTTCGGCCCTTGTTCCTTCAGGCAGTTAAGTACACTACTGGCCATTAAAACTGCTACACCAAGAAGAAATGCAGTTGATAAATGGGTAACCATTGGACAAATATGTTATACTAGAACTGACACGTGATTACATTTTCAAGCAATTTGGGTGCATAGACACTGAGAAATCAGTACCCAGAACAACCACCTCTGGCCGTAATAACGGCCTTGATACTCCTGGACATTGAGTCAAACAGAGCTTGGATGGCTTGTACGGGTACAGTTGCCCATACAGCTTCAAGGTGATACCATAATTCATCAAGAGTAGTGACTGGCGTATTGTGACGAGCCAGTTGCTCAGCCACCATTGACCAGACGTTTTCAATTGGTGAGAGATCTGGATAATGTGATGGCCAGGGCAGCAGTCGAACTTTTTCTGTATCCGGAAAGGCCCGTACAGGACCTGCAACTTGCGGTCGTGCATTATCCTGCTGAAATGTAGGGTTTCGCAGGGATCGAATGAAGGGTAGAGCCACGGGTCGTAACACATCTGAAATGTAACGTCCACTGTTCAAAGTGCCGTCAATACGAACAAGAGGTGACAGAGATGCGTAACGAATAGCACCCCATACCATCACGCCGAGTGATACGCCAGTATGGGGATGACGAATACACACTTCCATGTGCGTTCGTCGGGATGTCGCCAAACACGGATGCGACCATCATGATGCTGTAAACAGAACCCGGATTCATCCGAAAAAATGACGTTTTGCCATTCGTGCACCCAGGTTCGTCGTTGAGTACACCATCGCAGGCACTCCTGTCTGTGGTGCAGCATCGGGTGTAACCAATCGCAGCCACGGTCTCCGAGCTGGTAGTCCATGCTGCTGCAAACGTCGTAGAACTGTTCGTGGAGATGATTGTTGTCTTGGAAACGTTCCCATCTGTTGACTCAGGGATTGAGACGTGGCTGCACGATCCATTACAGCCATGCGGATAAGATGCCTGTCATCTCGACTGCTAGTGATACGAGGCCGTTGGGATACAGCACGGCGTTCCGTATTACCCTCCTGATCCCAGCGATTCCATATTCTGCTAACAGTCATTGGATCACGACCAACGCGAGCAGCAATGTCGCGATACGAGAAACCACAATCACGATAGGCTACAATCCGACTTTAATCAAAGTCGGAAACGTGATGGTACGCGTTTCTCCTCCTTAAACGAGGCATCACAACAACGTTTCACCAGGCAACGCCGGTCAACTGCTGTTTGTGTCTGAGAAATCGGTTGGAAGCTTTCCTCATGTCAGCACGGTTAGGTATCGCCACCGGCGCCATCCTTGTGTGAATGCTCTGAAACGCTAATCATTTGCATATCACAGCATCTTCTTCATGTCGGTTAAATTTCGCGTCTGTAGCACGTCATCTTCGTGGTGTAGCAATTTTAACGGCCAGTAGTGTAAACACACGCGATCCTTCTCCAAGTGGTAGACGCTTGTTTCCCTGATCTGTAAATCAAGACTATTCGGTACGGTACAGTAACTTCAGACTTGAGACTTCAGCCGGCCGCGGTGGTCTCGCGGTTCTAGGCGCGAAATCCGGAGCCGCGCGACTGCTACGGTCGCAGGTTCGAATCCTGCCTCGGGCATGGATGTGTGTGATGTCCTTAGGTTAGTTAGGTTTAAGTAGTTCTAAGTTCTAGGGGACTTATGACCTGAGATGTTGAGTCCCATAGTGCTCAGAGCCATTTGAACCATTTGAGACTTCAAGAAGAATATAATAATTCCAATCCCAAAGAAAGCAGGTGTTGACAGATGTGAAAATTAGCGAACTATCAGTTTAATAAGTCACAGCTGCAAAATACTAACGTGAATTCTTTACAGACGAATGGAAAAACTGATAGAAGCCGACCTCGGCGAAGATCAGTTTGTATTCCGTACAAATGTTGGAACACGTGAGGCAATACTGACCCTAAGACTTATCTTAGAAGGATGATTAAGGAAATTCAAACATACGTTTCTAGCATTTGTAGACTTAGAGAAAGCTTTGACAATGTTCACTGGAATACTCTCTTTCAAATTCTGACTGTGGCAGGTGGAAAATACAGGGAGCGAAAAGCTATTTACAATTTGTACAGAAACCAGATGGCAGTTATAAGAGCCGAGAGACATGAAAGGGAAGCAATGGTTGGGAAGGGAGTGAGATAGGGTTGTATCCTCCCCCCGATGTTATTCAATCTGTATATTGAGCAAGCAGTATAGGAAACAAAAGAAAAATTCGGAGTAGGTATTAAAATCCATGGAGAAGAAATAAAAACTTTGAGTTCTGCCGATGACATTGTAATTCTGTCAGAGACAGCAAAGGACTTGGAAGAACAGTTGAATGGAATGGACAGTGGTTTGAAAGGAGGGTATAAGATGAACAGCAACAAAAGTAAAACGAGGATAATGGAATGTAGTCGAATTAAGTCGAGTGATGCTGAGGGAATTAGATTAGGAAATGAGACACTTCAAGTATTAAAGGAGTTTTGCTATTTGGGGAGGAAAATAAGTGATGATGGTCGAAGTAGAGAGGATATAAAATGTAGACTGGCAATGGCTAGGAAAGCGTTTCTGAAGAAGAGAAATTTGTTAACATCGAGTATAGGTTTAAGTGTCAGGAAGTCGTTTCTGAAAGTATTTGTATGGATGTAGCCATGTATGGAAGTGAAACATGGGCGATAAATAGTTTGGACAAGAAGAGAATAGAAGCTTTCGAAACGTGATGCTACAGAAGAATGCTGAAGATTAGATGGGTAGATCACACAACTAATGAGGAGGTATTGAAGAGGATTTGGAAGTAGAGAAGTTTGTGGCACAACTTGACTAGAAGAAGGGATAGGTTGGTAGGACATGTTCTGAGGCATCAAGGGATCACCAATTTAGTACTGGAGGGCAGCGTGGAGGGTAAAAACCGTAGAGGGAGACCAAGAGATGAATACACTAAGCAGATTGAGAAGGATGTAGGTTGCAGTAGGTACTGGGAGATGAAGAATCTTGCACAGGATAGAGAAGCATGGAGAGCTGCAGCAAACCAGTCTCAGGACTGAAGACCACAACAACAACAACAGAAACTTACAACAGGCAGCAATAATCATTGAACTACTTCCGATGGGAGCACGAGTAATTCCACATGTAATAAATGTATCATAATCTATCTTGTTTTTTATGGCGGAATTACTAGCAATTATCTAAGTTTCGTCCGTTGGTAATGTCTGTAGGGTAAACCAAAATAATGTATCTTAGACAACGCCAGATAACATTGTCACCTTTCCCATTACAGTTTTACGAAAGTTAATGTGTGAACACCTGAAACCGAAGAAGTTGAGAACTGTTAACAAAGATGCCTTGCTGCCAGTGAATAATTCTGTCTCCCGAAGCGTCACATACCGTGTTGTTAGGTTCAAATGGCTCTAAGCACTATGGGACTTAACATCTCAGGTCATCAGTCCCCTAGAACTTAGAACTACTTAAACCTAACTAACCTAAGGACATCACACACATCCATGCCCGAGGCAGGATTCGAACCTGCGACCGTAGCGGTCGCGCGGCTCCAGACTGAAGCGCCTAGAACCGCTCGGCCACACCGGCCGCCCTACCCCATAGGGGGCTGTAGATAATTTCATAGGCAGTTCTTCAGTGACTGGCTGTCATGAACACGTAAGTGCCTTTGCACTCTTAGGAATTATAAGCGCGCAGTGTCATCAGAGATTTGGTATTACCTGGAGGCTTAACATAATCGACTAGATTTTAGAAAAGCCGTGCTTTTTTATTTTTGATAGGGTGGAGAAGGGGTGATGGTGAAAAAACTCCAACTTACACGAGGAGGCAAAATTCAGTAGAGCTGGTGGTGGAATATGGATTTTCAGTAAAACCGTGGAACATATTCCGTGATGCAAATTGATTATTCGCTCTGCCAGCAGATACGCTCGGTGCAAGTTTGCTGGCGTCTGAAAATCGATGGCGAGAAAGTTCTAATGAAATGCATAGGTCGTGTTTGTTAGTTTCATCTGTGCTTTACGTTAAGTGTCACATCACAATTCCCACAGCGGATTCATGGAATAAGATTCCCGTAGCCAGTACTGAAAAGTTACGGCCCCTGTAGCAAGAATTTATTAGTTTTTACATAATTCGGTACAGTAAAAAATAATAACATATGTTCAGCAGCGAATTCGTGTTGTCGCAAACAATTTGTTCTGTATGCGGAGTATTTATATGCGTTACTTCGTTACACTATCAAATAAAGAAAATTGTAAATATTCCGGAAACACCAGACAAATGACACCCGACAATTCTTAGACGGGTGAGCAATAGACACAAAAACCGCGTAAAATTGGTTCAAATGGCTCTGAGCACTATGGGACTCAACTGCTGAGGTCATTAGTCCCCTAGAACTTAGAACTAGTTAAACCTAACTAACCTAAGGACATCACAAACATCCATGCCCGAGGCAGGATTCGAACCTGCGACCGTAGCGGTCTTGCGGTTCCAGACTGCAGCGCCTTTAACCGCACGGCCACTTCGGCCGGCAAACCGCGTAAATTCTGTCCTTACAAAAGTAGCACAACATAGCAGCTGAATTGAGTGCGTAGCCTTCTCCCAGAAGAAATTTTCCCGATAGCATTTTAAACACTGCGGCGGATAGTAGCCTTCCACCCATAAGCAGCAGTAATTTTTCTTACGACAAAAACCTCGTGGCAGCGAACTATAATTGTCCATATCTACATAAGATGCATGAATTAATTTTTATTGTGTCTTGGCGTATAAAGTGATTGTTATATGCTTGAAGCAATTTTAGTGAAACAGTGTCAAGCAGAAACGGAAAGCCATATCCTAGGGCCGATATAATTTTGATGAACAAGCGGGTGTGGAACAGGAGAGAGCGTGGAAGCTCGTGCAAGAACAAGAGCATTAAAAACTGCGCTGTCTGAAGCGATACAGTTACTGTACGTTGTGGTGTGATATTTCTGAAAGTTATATTTACTGTCTATGGAATTCGTATATATAGTGGTCGGAACTTCTTATCGCGAAATGGACCTGGATGAAAAGTCGAAAAGGTGAGTAGGAGTGGCTTTCGCTTTATTAATATAGTGACTTTCCCAGTTTAAATAAATTAGTGGCCTCCCTTTATCACACTGTTCACAGAAGAACTTTTGGCAGTTCAGTACGTTACTGCGATTTTAAAATAAAATTTAAAAAAGTCGCTCCTTTAATGTAACAGTACCGATAAGCGCTGTGCTGCTGTATGCAGTTCATATTTACAGAGATCGGCCTGATGTAATTTTGCCGACAAATCATTGACATACGCAAATATCGTAGGTTTCAATTAATGACGGCAAAACTTTACTGCCCAACGTGTAAAATAGCAACAGCATCGATCAGAGGAAATACAAGTAAGATACATGAGAGCAGCGTTATACACCTGTTTACTTCGGCGACGTCAGCGGAATGGAGATTGCGCAATAGTGATAGTTGTCATACTCACGCTGTCAACATTAAAGTTAGGTGGACTCAGCAATCCTATAAAGGGATAGATTTGTTAAATCACCTACAATGCAAATTCGTTGTACTCAACTATCGACAAAATTACAAGGTTCAGCTTGCTGCTTCTGCTGTTGATAAACAGAGTGCATTTTACAACCATTCTCGCAGTCATATCGATTTCATACGTTATATTTCAACAGTAGGTGCTCCTTCATAATGGGTTCAAATGGCTCTAAGCCCTCTGAGGTCAACAGCGGCCAAGAATCTCGAGCTGATTAGTTCCAACCAACCCCATATCATTCAAATCCATGCTCAAAGCAGGATTCGAACTCGCGTCGCGACCGCAGCGGCGACTAGAACCATACGGGTGCCCCCCGGCAGCCGCACAAATTAACGCTGTGCAGTAAGCGGAGGGAATAACAATCCACAGCTCTGGAGGACGGCATTGAGATAATTAAAAGGCCTGACCTGGGCCGCCGCCCAATGGGATACAGGCAGCACTCGCACAATGGGCAAAGGCATTGAGTCAATAACTCGACAGGACATGTTGTGGCAAATGATGCAAAGTTATTGACACAATAACCGAACAGAATCGTTATCCACAGCGTACTGGGAAACGCAACTCCCAGTAGTTACAAACGAATTGATCCCCCCGGTAGCCGCACAAATTAACGCTGTGCAGTAAGCGGAGGGAATAACAATCCACAGCTCTGGAGGACGGCATTGAGATAATTAAAAGGCCTGACCTGGGCCGCCGCCCAATGGGATACAGGCAGCACTCGCACAATGGGCAAAGGCATTGAGTCAATAACTCGACAGGACATGTTGTGGCAAATGATGCAAAGTTATTGACACAATAACCGAACAGAATCGTTATCCACAGCGTACTGGGAAACGCAACTCCCAGTAGTTACAAACGAATTGATCCCCCCGGTAGCCGCACAAATTAACGCTGTGCAGTAAGCGGAGGGAATAACAATCCACAGCTCTGGAGGACGGCATTGAGATAATTAAAAGGCCTGACCTGGGCCGCCGCCCAATGGGATACAGGCAGCACTCGCACAATGGGCAAAGGCATTGAGTCAATAACTCGACAGGACATGTTGTGGCAAATGATGCAAAGTTATTGACACAATAACCGAACAGAATCGTTATCCACAGCGTACTGGGAAACACAACTCCCAGTAGTTACAAACGAATTGATCCCCCCGGTAGCCGCACAAATTAACGCTGTGCAGTAAGCGGAGGGAATAACAATCCACAGCTCTGGAGGACGGCATTGAGATAATTAAAAGGCCTGACCTGGGCCGCCGCCCAATGGGATACAGGCAGCACTCGCACAATGGGCAAAGGCATTGAGTCAATAACTCGACAGGACATGTTGTGGCAAATGATGCAAAGTTATTGACACAATAACCGAACAGAATCGTTATCCACAGCGTACTGGGAAACGCAACTCCCAGTAGTTACAAACGAATTGATCCCCCCGGTAGCCGCACAAATTAACGCTGTGCAGTAAGCGGAGGGAATAACAATCCACAGCTCTGGAGGACGGCATTGAGATAATTAAAAGGCCTGACCTGGGCCGCCGCCCAATGGGATACAGGCAGCACTCGCACAATGGGCAAAGGCATTGAGTCAATAACTCGACAGGACATGTTGTGGCAAATGATGCAAAGTTATTGACACAATAACCGAACAGAATCGTTATCCACAGCGTACTGGGAAACGCAACTCCCAGTAGTTACAAACGAATTGATCCCCCCGGTAGCCGCACAAATTAACGCTGTGCAGAAAGCCCTCTGAGGTCAACAGCAGCCAAGAATCTCGAGCTGATTAGTTCCAACCAACCTCATATCATTCATATCGATGCTCGAAGCATGATTCGAACTCGCGTCGCGACCGCAGCGGCGACTAGAACCATAAGGGTGCCCCCCGGCAGCCACACAAATTAACGTTGTGCAGTAAGTGGAGGGAATAACAATCCACAGCTCTGGAGGACGGCATTGAGATAATTAAAAGGCTTGACCTGGGCCGCTACCCAATGGGATACAGGCAGCACTCGCACAATGGGCAAAGGCATTGAGTCAATAACTCGACAGGACATGTTGTGGCAAATGATGCAAAGTTATTGACACAACAACCGAACAGAATCGTTATCCACAGTGTACTGGGAAACGCAACTCCCAGTAGTTACAAACGAATTGATCCCCCCGGTAGCCGCACAAATTAACGCTGTGCAGTAAGCGGGGGGAATAACAATCCACAGTTCTGGAGGACGGCATTGACATAATTAAAAGGCCTGCCCTGGGCGGCCGCCCAATGGGATACAGGCAGCACTCGCACAATGGGCAAAGGCATTGAGTCAATAACTCGACAGGATATGTTGTGGCAAGCTCAAAGCCCTCTGAGGTCAACAGCGGCCAAGAATCTCGAGCTGATTAGTTCCAACCAACCTCATATCATTCATATCCATGCTCGAAGCAGGATTCGAACTCGCGTCGCGACCGCAGCGGCGACTAGAACCATACGGGTGCCCCCCGGCAGCCGCACAAATTAACGCTGTGCAGTAAGCGGAGGGAATAACAATCCACAGCTCTGGAGGAGGACATTGAGATAATTAAAAGGCCTGACCTGGGCCGCCGCCCAATGGGATACAGGCAGCACTCGCACAATGGGCAAAGGCATTGAGTCAATAACTCGACAGGATATGTTGTGGCAAGCTCAAAGCCCTCTGAGGTCAACAGCGGCCAAGAATCTCGAGCTGATTAGTTCCAACCAACCTCATATCATTCATATCCATGCTCGAAGCAGGATTCGAACTCGCGTCGCGACCGCAGCGGCGACTAGAACCATACGGGTGCCCCCCGGCAGCCGCACAAATTAACGCTGTGCAGTAAGCGGAGGGAATAACAATCCACAGCTCTGGAGGAGGACATTGAGATAATTAAAAGGCCTGACCTGGGCCGCCGCCCAATGGGATACAGGCAGCACTCGCACAATGGGCAAAGGCATTGAGTCAATAACTCGACAGGATATGTTGTGGCAAGCTCAAAGCCCTCTGAGGTCAACAGCGGCCAAGAATCTCGAGCTGATTAGTTCCAACCAACCCCATATCATTCATATCCATGCTCGAAGCAGGATTCGAACTCGCGTCGTGACCGCAGCGGCGACTAGAACCATACGGGTGCCCCCCGGCAGCCGCACAAATTAATGCTGTGCAGTAAGCGGAGGGAATAACAATCCACAGCTCTGGAGGACGGCATTGAGATAATTAAAAGGCCTGACCTGGGCCGCCGCCCAATGGGATACAGGCAGCACTCGCACAATGGGCAAAGGCATTGAGTCAATAACTCGACAGGACATGTTGTGGCAAATGATGCAAAGTTATTGACACAATAACCGAACAGAATCGTTATCCACAGCGTACTGGGAAACGCAACTCCCAGTAGTTACAAACGAATTGATCCCCCCGGTAGCCGCACAAATTAACGCTGTGCAGTAAGCGGAGGGAATAACAATCCACAGCTCTGGAGGGCGGCATTGATAATTAAAAGGCCTGACCTGGGCCGTCGCCCAATGGGATACAGGCAGCACTCGCACAATGGGCAAAGGCATTGAATCAATAACTCGACAGGACATGTTGTGGCAAATGATGCAAAGTTATTGACACAATAACCGAACAGAATCGTTATCCACAACGTACTGGGAAACGCAACTCCCAGTAGTTACAAACGAATTGATCCCCCCGGTAGCCGCACAAATTAACGCTGTGCAGAAAGCCCTCTGAGGTCAACAGCGGTCAAGAATCTCGAGCTGATTAGTTCCAACCAACCTCATATCATTCATATCCATGCTCGAAGCAGGATTCGAACTCGCGTCGCGACCGCAGCGGCGACTAGAACCATACGGGTGCCCCCTGGCAGCCGCACAAATTAACGCTGTGCAGTAAGCGGAGGGAATAACAATCCACAGCTCTGGAGGAGGACATTGAGATAATTAAAAGGCCTGACCTGGGCCGCCGCCCAATGGGATACAGGCAGCACTCGCACAATGGGCAAAGGCATTGAGTCAATAACTCGACAGGACATGTTGTGGCAAATGATGCAAAGTTATTGACACAATAACCGAACAGAATCGTTATCCACAGTGTACTGGGAAACGCAACTCCCAGTAGTTACAAACGAATTGATCCCCCCGGTAGCCGCACAAATTAACGCTGTGCAGTAAGCGGGGGGAATAACAATCCACAGTTCTGGAGGACGGCATTGACATAATTAAAAGGCCTGCCCTGGGCGGCCGCCCAATGGGATACAGGCAGCACTCGCACAATGGGCAAAGGCATTGAGTCAATAACTCGACAGGATATGTTGTGGCAAGCTCAAAGCCCTCTGAGGTCAACAGCGGCCAAGAATCTCGAGCTGATTAGTTCCAACCAACCTCATATCATTCATATCCATGCTCGAAGCAGGATTCGAACTCGCGTCGCGACCGCAGCGGCGACTAGAACCATACGGGTGCCCCCCGGCAGCCGCACAAATTAACGCTGTGCAGTAAGCGGAGGGAATAACAATCCACAGCTCTGGAGGAGGACATTGAGATAATTAAAAGGCCTGACCTGGGCCGCCGCCCAATGGGATACAGGCAGCACTCGCACAATGGGCAAAGGCATTGAGTCAATAACTCGACAGGATATGTTGTGGCAAGCTCAAAGCCCTCTGAGGTCAACAGCGGCCAAGAATCTCGAGCTGATTAGTTCCAACCAACCTCATATCATTCATATCCATGCTCGAAGCAGGATTCGAACTCGCGTCGCGACCGCAGCGGCGACTAGAACCATACGGGTGCCCCCCGGCAGCCGCACAAATTAACGCTGTGCAGTAAGCGGAGGGAATAACAATCCACAGCTCTGGAGGAGGACATTGAGATAATTAAAAGGCCTGACCTGGGCCGCCGCCCAATGGGATACAGGCAGCACTCGCACAATGGGCAAAGGCATTGAGTCAATAACTCGACAGGATATGTTGTGGCAAGCTCAAAGCCCTCTGAGGTCAACAGCGGCCAAGAATCTCGAGCTGATTAGTTCCAACCAACCTCATATCATTCATATCCATGCTCGAAGCAGGATTCGAACTCGCGTCGCGACCGCAGCGGCAACTAGAACCATACGGGTGCCCCTCGGCAGCCGCACAAATTAACGCTGTGCAGTAAGCGGAGGGAATAACAATCCACAGCTCTGGAGGGCGGCATTGAGATAATTAAAAGGCCTGACCTGGGCCGTCGCCCAATGGGATACAGGCAGCACTCGCACAATGGGCAAAGGCATTGAGTCAATAACTCGACAGGACATGTTGTGGCAAATGATGCAAAGTTATTGACACAATAACCGAACAGAATCGTTATCCACAGCGTACTGGGAAACGCAACTCCCAGTAGTTACAAACGAATTGATCCCCCCGGTAGCCGCACAAATTAACGCTGTGCAGTAAGCGGAGGGAATAACAATCCACAGCTCTGGAGGGCGGCATTGAGATAATTAAAAGGCCTGACCTGGGCCGTCGCCCAATGGGATACAGGCAGCACTCGCACAATGGGCAAAGGCATTGAATCAATAACTCGACAGGACATGTTGTGGCAAATGATGCAAAGTTATTGACACAATAACCGAACAGAATCGTTATCCACAGCGTACTGGGAAACGCAACTCCCAGTAGTTACAAACGAATTGATCCCCCCGGTAGCCGCACAAATTAACGCTGTGCAGAAAGCCCTCTGAGGTCAACAGCGGTCAAGAATCTCGAGCTGATTAGTTCCAACCAACCTCATATCATTCATATCCATGCTCGAAGCAGGATTCGAACTCGCGTCGCGACCGCAGCGGCGACTAGAACCATACGGGTGCCCCCTGGCAGCCGAACAAATTAACGCTGTGCAGTAAGCGGAGGGAATAACAATCCACAGCTCTGGAGGAGGACATTGAGATAATTAAAAGGCCTGACCTGGGCCGCCGCCCAATGGGATACAGGCAGCACTCGCACAATGGGCAAAGGCATTGAGTCAATAACTCGACAGGACATGTTGTGGCAAATGATGCAAAGTTATTGACACAATAACCGAACAGAATCGTTATCCACAGCGTACTGGGAAACGCAACTCCCAGTAGTTACAAACGAATTGATCCCCCCGGTAGCCGCACAAATTAACGCTGTGCAGTAAGTGGAGGGAATAACAATCCACAGCTCTGGAGGACGGCATTGAGATAATTAAAAGGCCTGACCTGGGCCGTCGCCCAATGGGATACAGGCAGCACTCGCACAATGGGCAAAGGCATTGAGTCAATAACTCGACAGGACATGTTGTGGCAAATGATGCAAAGTTATTGACACAATAACCGAACAGAATCGTTATCCACAGCGTACTGGGAAACGCAACTCCCAGTAGTTACAAACGAATTGATCCCCCCGGTAGCCGCACAAATTAACGCTGTGCAGTAAGTGGAGGGAATAACAATCCACAGCTCTGGAGGACGGCATTGAGATAATTAAAAGGCCTGACCTGGGCCGTCGCCCAATGGGATACAGGCAGCACTCGCACAATGGGCAAAGGCATTGAGTCAAAAACTCGACAGGACATGTTGTGGCAAATGATGCAAAGTTATTGACACAATAACCGAACAGAATCGTTATCCACAGCGTACTGGGAAACGCAACTCCCAGTAGTTACAAACGAATTGATCCCCCCGGTAGCCGCACAAATTAACGCTGTGCAGTAAGTGGAGGGAATAACAATCCACAGCTCTGGAGGACGGCATTGAGATAATTAAAAGGCCTGACCTGGGCCGTCGCCCAATGGGATACAGGCAGCACTCGCACAATGGGCAAAGGCATTGAGTCAATAACTCGACAGGACATGTTGTGGCAAATGATGCAAAGTTATTGACACAATAACCGAACAGAATCGTTATCCACAGCGTACTGGGAAACGCAACTCCCAGTAGTTACAAACGAATTGATCCCCCCGGTAGCCGCACAAATTAACGCTGTGCAGTAAGTGGAGGGAATAACAATCCACAGCTCTGGAGGACGGCATTGAGATAATTAAAAGGCCTGACCTGGGCCGCCGCCCAATGGGATACAGGCAGCACTCGCACAATGGGCAAAGGCATTGAGTCAATAACTCGACAGGACATGTTGTGGCAAATGATGCAAAGTTATTGACACAATAACCGAACAGAATCGTTATCCACAGCGTACTGGGAAACGCAACTCCCAGTAGTTACAAACGAATTGATCCCCCCGGTAGCCGCACAAATTTACGCTGTGCAGTAAGTGGAGGGAATAACAATCCACAGCTCTGGAGGACGGCATTGAGATAATTAAAAGGCCTGACCTGGGCCGCCGCCCAATGGGATACAGGCAGCACTCGCACAATGGGCAAAGGCATTGAGTCAATAACTCGACAGGACATGTTGTGGCAAATGATGCAAAGTTATTGACACAATAACCGAACAGAATCGTTATCCACAGCGTACTGGGAAACGCAACTCCCAGTAGTTACAAACGAATTGATCCCCCCGGTAGCCGCACAAATTAACGCTGTGCAGTAAGTGGAGGGAATAACAATCCACAGCTCTGGAGGACGGCATTGAGATAATTAAAAGGCCTGACCTGGACCGCCGCCCAATGGGATACAGGCAGCACTCGCACAATGGGCAAAGGCATTGAGTCAATAACTCGACAGGACATGTTGTGGCAAATGATGCAAAGTTATTGACACAATAACCGAACAGAATCGTTATCCACAGCGTACTGGGCAACGCAACTCCCAGTAGTTACAAACGAATTGATCCCCCCGGTAGCCGCACAAATTAACGCTGTGCAGTAAGTGGAGGGAATAACAATCCACAGCTCTGGAGGACGGCATTGAGATAATTAAAAGGCCTGACCTGGGCCGTCGCCCAATGGGATACAGGCAGCACTCGCACAATGGGCAAAGGCATTGAGTCAATAACTCGACAGGACATGTTGTGGCAAATGATGCAAAGTTATTGACACAATAACCGAACAGAATCGTTATCCACAGCGTACTGGGAAACGCAACTCCCAGTAGTTACAAACGAATTGATCCCCCCGGTAGCCGCACAAATTTACGCTGTGCAGTAAGTGGAGGGAATAACAATCCACAGCTCTGGAGGACGGCATTGAGATAATTAAAAGGCCTGACCTGGGCCGCCGCCCAATGGGATACAGGCAGCACTCGCACAATGGGCAAAGGCATTGAGTCAATAACTCGACAGGACATGTTGTGGCAAATGATGCAAAGTTATTGACACAATAACCGAACAGAATCGTTATCCACAGCGTACTGGGAAACGCAACTCCCAGTAGTTACAAACGAATTGATCCCCCCGGTAGCCGCACAAATTAACGCTGTGCAGTAAGCGGAGGGAATAACAATCCACAGGTCTGGAGGACGGCATTGAGATAATTAAAAGGCCTGACCTGGGCCGCCGCCCAATGGGATACAGGCAGCACTCGCACAATGGGCAAAGGCATTGAGTCAATAACTCGACAGGACATGTTGTGGCAAATGATGCAAAGTTATTGACACAATAACCGAACAGAATCGTTATCCACAGCGTACTGGGAAACGCAACTCCCAGTAGTTACAAACGAATTGATCCCCCCGGTAGCGGCACAAATTAACGCTGTGCAGTAAGTGGAGGGAATAACAATCCACAGCTCTGGAGGACGGCATTGAGATAATTAAAAGGCCTGACCTGGGCCGCCGCCCAATGGGATACAGGCAGCACTCGCACAATGGGCAAAGGCATTGAGTCAATAACTCGACAGGACATGTTGTGGCAAATGATGCAAAGTTATTGACACAATAACCGAACAGAATCGTTATCCACAGCGTACTGGGAAACGCAACTCCCAGTAGTTACAAACGAATTGATCCCCCCGGTAGCCGCACAAATTAACGCTGTGCAGTAAGTGGAGGGAATAACAATCCACAGCTCTGGAGGACGGCATTGAGATAATTAAAAGGCCTGACCTGGGCCGCCGCCCAATGGGATACAGGCAGCACTCGCACAATGGGCAAAGGCATTGAGTCAATAACTCGACAGGACATGTTGTGGCAAATGATGCAAAGTTATTGACACAATAACCGAACAGAATCGTTATCCACAGCGTACTGGGAAACGCAACTCCCAGTAGTTACAAACGAATTGATCCCCCCGGTAGCCGCACAAATTAACGCTGTGCAGTAAGTGGAGGGAATAACAATCCACAGCTCTGGAGGACGGCATTGAGATAATTAAAAGGCCTGACCTGGGCCGTCGCCCAATGGGATACAGGCAGCACTCGCACAATGGGCAAAGGCATTGAGTCAATAACTCGACAGGACATGTTGTGGCAAATGATGCAAAGTTATTGACACAATAACCAAACAGAATCGTTATCCACAGCGTACTGGGAAACGCAACTCCCAGTAGTTACAAACGAATTGATCCCCCAGGTAGCCGCACAAATTAACGCTGTGCAGTAAGCGGAGGGAATAACAATCCACAGCTCTGGAGGACGGCATTGAGATAATTAAAAGGCCTGACCTGGGCCGTCGCCCAATGGGATACAGGCAGCACTCGCACAATGGGCAATGGCATTGAGTCAATAACTCGACAGGACATGTTGTGGCAAATGATGCAAAGTTATTGACACAATAACCGAACAGAATCGTTATCCACAGCGTACTGGGAAACGCAACTCCCAGTAGTTACAAACGAATTGATCCCCCCGGTAGCCGCACAAATTAACGCTGTGCAGTAAGTGGAGGGAATAACAATCCACAGCTCTGGAGGACGGCATTGAGATAATTAAAAGGCCTGACCTGGGCCGCCGCCCAATGGGATACCGGCAGCACTCGCACAATGGGCAAAGGCATTGAGTCAATAACTCGACAGGACATGTTGTGGCAAATGATGCAAAGTTATTGACACAATAACCGAACAGAATCGTTATCCACAGTGTACTGGGAAACGCAACTCCCAGTAGTTACAAACGAATTGATCCCCCCGGTAGCCGCACAAATTAACGCTGTGCAGTAAGCGGAGGGAATAACAATCCACAGCTCTGGAGGACGGCATTGAGATAATTAAAAGGCCTGACCTGGGCCGTCGCCCAATGGGATACAGGCAGCACTCGCACAATGGGCAAAGGCATTGAGTCAATAACTCGACAGGACATGTTGTGGCAAATGATGCAAAGTTATTGACACAATAACCGAACAGAATCGTTATCCAAAGCGTACTGGGAAACGCAACTCCCAGTAGTTACAAACGAATTGATCCCCCCGGTAGCCGCACAAATTAACGCTGTGCAGTAAGTGGAGGGAATAACAATCCACAGCTCTGGAGGACGGCATTGAGATAATTAAAAGGCCTGACCTGGGCCGCCGCCCAATGGGATACCGGCAGCACTCGCACAATGGGCAAAGGCATTGAGTCAATAACTCGACAGGACATGTTGTGGCAAATGATGCAAAGTTATTGACACAATAACCGAACAGAATCGTTATCCACAGCGTACTGGGAAACGCAACTCCCAGTAGTTACAAACGAATTGATCCCCCCGGTAGCGGCACAAATTAACGCTGTGCAGTAAGTGGAGGGAATAACAATCCACAGCTCTGGAGGACGGCATTGAGATAATTAAAAGGCCTGACCTGGGCCGCCGCCCAATGGGATACAGGCAGCACTCGCACAATGGGCAAAGGCATTGAGTCAATAACTCGACAGGACATGTTGTGGCAAATGATGCAAAGTTATTGACACAATAACCGAACAGAATCGTTATCCACAGCGTACTGGGAAACGCAACTCCCAGTAGTTACAAACGAATTGATCCCCCCGGTAGCCGCACAAATTAACGCTGTGCAGTAAGTGGAGGGAATAACAATCCACAGCTCTGGAGGACGGCATTGAGATAATTAAAAGGCCTGACCTGGGCCGCCGCCCAATGAGATACAGGCAGCACTCGCACAATGGGCAAAGGCATTGAGTCAATAACTCGACAGGACATGTTGTGGCAAATGATGCAAAGTTATTGACACAATAACCGAACAGAATCGTTATCCACAGCGTACTGGGAAACGCAACTCCCAGTAGTTACAAACGAATTGATCCCCCCGGTAGCCGCACAAATTAACGCTGTGCAGTAAGTGGAGGGAATAACAATCCACAGCTCTGGAGGACGGCATTGAGATAATTAAAAGGCCTGACCTGGGCCGTCGCCCAATGGGATACAGGCAGCACTCGCACAATGGGCAAAGGCATTGAGTCAATAACTCGACAGGACATGTTGTGGCAAATGATGCAAAGTTATTGACACAATAACCAAACAGAATCGTTATCCACAGCGTACTGGGAAACGCAACTCCCAGTAGTTACAAACGAATTGATCCCCCAGGTAGCCGCACAAATTAACGCTGTGCAGTAAGCGGAGGGAATAACAATCCACAGCTCTGGAGGACGGCATTGAGATAATTAAAAGGCCTGACCTGGGCCGTCGCCCAATGGGATACAGGCAGCACTCGCACAATGGGCAATGGCATTGAGTCAATAACTCGACAGGACATGTTGTGGCAAATGATGCAAAGTTATTGACACAATAACCGAACAGAATCGTTATCCACAGCGTACTGGGAAACGCAACTCCCAGTAGTTACAAACGAATTGATCCCCCCGGTAGCCGCACAAATTAACGCTGTGCAGTAAGTGGAGGGAATAACAATCCACAGCTCTGGAGGACGGCATTGAGATAATTAAAAGGCCTGACCTGGGCCGCCGCCCAATGGGATACCGGCAGCACTCGCACAATGGGCAAAGGCATTGAGTCAATAACTCGACAGGACATGTTGTGGCAAATGATGCAAAGTTATTGACACAATAACCGAACAGAATCGTTATCCACAGTGTACTGGGAAACGCAACTCCCAGTAGTTACAAACGAATTGATCCCCCCGGTAGCCGCACAAATTAACGCTGTGCAGTAAGCGGAGGGAATAACAATCCACAGCTCTGGAGGACGGCATTGAGATAATTAAAAGGCCTGACCTGGGCCGTCGCCCAATGGGATACAGGCAGCACTCGCACAATGGGCAAAGGCATTGAGTCAATAACTCGACAGGACATGTTGTGGCAAATGATGCAAAGTTATTGACACAATAACCGAACAGAATCGTTATCCAAAGCGTACTGGGAAACGCAACTCCCAGTAGTTACAAACGAATTGATCCCCCCGGTAGCCGCACAAATTAACGCTGTGCAGTAAGTGGAGGGAATAACAATCCACAGCTCTGGAGGACGGCATTGAGATAATTAAAAGGCCTGACCTGGGCCGCCGCCCAATGGGATACCGGCAGCACTCGCACAATGGGCAAAGGCATTGAGTCAATAACTCGACAGGACATGTTGTGGCAAATGATGCAAAGTTATTGACACAATAACCGAACAGAATCGTTATCCACAGTGTACTGGGAAACGCAACTCCCAGTAGTTACAAACGAATTGATCCCCCCGGTAGCCGCACAAATTAACGCTGTGCAGTAAGCGGAGGGAATAACAATCCACAGCTCTGGAGGACGGCATTGAGATAATTAAAAGGCCTGACCTGGGCCGTCGCCCAATGGGATACAGGCAGCACTCGCACAATGGGCAAAGGGAATTGAGTCAATAACTCGACAGGACATGTTGTGGCAAATGATGCAAAGTTATTGACACAATAACCGAACAGAATCGTTATCCACAGCGTACTGGGAAACGCAACTCCCAGTAGTTACAAACGAATTGATCCCCCCGGTAGCCGCACAAATTAACGCTGTGCAGTAAGTGGAGGGAATAACAATCCACAGCTCTGGAGGACGGCATTGAGATAATTAAAAGGCCTGACCTGGGCCGCCGCCCAATGGGATACAGGCAGCACTCGCACAATGGGCAAAGGCATTGAGTCAATAACTCGACAGGACATGTTGTGGCAAATGATGCAAAGTTATTGACACAATAACCGAACAGAATCGTTATCCACAGCGTACTGGGAAACGCAACTCCCAGTAGTTACAAACGAATTGATCCCCCCGGTAGCCGCACAAATTAACGCTGTGCAGTAAGTGGAGGGAATAACAATCCACAGCTCTGGAGGACGGCATTGAGATAATTAAAAGGCCTGACCTGGGCCGTCGCCCAATGGGATACAGGCAGCACTCGCACAATGGGCAAAGGCATTGAGTCAATAACTCGACAGGACATGTTGTGGCAAATGATGCAAAGTTATTGACACAATAACCGAACAGAATCGTTATCCACAGCGTACTGGGAAACGCAACTCCCAGTAGTTACAAACGAATTGATCCCCCCGGTAGCCGCACAAATTAACGCTGTGCAGTAAGCGGAGGGAATAACAATCCACAGCTCTGGAGGACGGCATTGAGATAATTAAAAGGCCTGACCTGGGCCGTCGCCCAATGGGATACAGGCAGCACTCGCACAATGGGCAAAGGCATTGAGTCAATAACTCGACAGGACATGTTGTGGCAAATGATGCAAAGTTATTTACACAATAAACGAAC
This sequence comes from Schistocerca serialis cubense, assembly GCF_023864345.2. Taxonomy (NCBI): domain Eukaryota; kingdom Metazoa; phylum Arthropoda; class Insecta; order Orthoptera; family Acrididae; genus Schistocerca; species Schistocerca serialis. Next base: position 423,640,513 of record NC_064644.1, read on the forward strand.
AGAATCGTTATCCACAGCGTACTGGGAAACGCAACTCCCAGTAGTTACAAACGAATTGATCCCCCCGGTAGCCGCACAAATTAACGCTGTGCAGTAAGTGGAGGGAATAACAATCCACAGCTCTGGAGGATGGCATTGAGATAATTAAAAGGCCTGACCTGGGCCGTCGCCCAATGGGATACAGGCAGCACTCGCACAATGGGCAAAGGCATTGAGTCAAAAACTCGACAGGACATGTTGTGGCAAATGATGCAAAGTTATTGACACAATAACCGAACAGAATCGTTATCCACAACGTACTGGGAAACGCAACTCCCAGTAGTTACAAACGAATTGATCCCCCCGGTAGCCGCACAAATTAACGCTGTGCAGTAAGCGGAGGGAATAACAATCCACAGCTCTGGAGGACGGCATTGAGATAATTAAAAGGCCTGACCTGGGCCGTCGCCCAATGGGATACAGGCAGCACTCGCACAATGGGCAAAGGCATTGAGTCAATAACTCGACAGGACATGTTGTGGCAAATGATGCAAAGTTATTGACACAATAACCAAACAGAATCGTTATCCACAGCGTACTGGGAAACGCAACTCCCAGTAGTTACAAACGAATTGATCCCCCCGGTAGCCGCACAAATTAACGCTGTGCAGTAAGCGGAGGGAATAACAATCCACAGCTCTGGAGGACGGCATTGAGATAATTAAAAGGCCTGACCTGGGCCGTCGCCCAATGGGATACAGGCAGCACTCGCACAATGGGCAAAGGCATTGAGTCAATAACTCGACAGGACATGTTGTGGCAAATGATGCAAAGTTATTGACACAATAACCAAACAGAATCGTTATCCACAGCGTACTGGGAAACGCAACTCCCAGTAGTTACAAACGAATTGATCCCCCCGGTAGCCGCACAAATTAACGCTGTGCAGTAAGCGGAGGGAATAACAATCCACAGCTCTGGAGGACGGCATTGAGATAATTAAAAGGCCTGACCTGGGCCGTCGCCCAATGGGATACAGGCAGCACTCGCACAATGGGCAAAGGCATTGAGTCAATAACTCGACAGGACATGTTGTGGCAAATGATGCAAAGTTATTGACACAATAACCAAACAGAATCGTTATCCACAGCGTACTGGGAAACGCAAGTCCCAGTAGTTACAAACGAATTGATCCCCCCGGTAGCCGCACAAATTAACGCTGTGCAGTAAGCGGAGGGAATAACAATCCACAGCTCTGGAGGACGGCATTGAGATAATTAAAAGGCCTGACCTGGGCCGTCGCCCAATGGGATACAGGCAGCACTCGCACAATGGGCAAAGGCATTGAGTCAATAACTCGACAGGACATGTTGTGGCAAATGATGCAAAGTTATTGACACAATAACCGAACAGAATCGTTATCCAAAGCGTACTGGGAAACGCAACTCCCAGTAGTTACAAACGAATTGATCCCCCCGGTAGCCGCACAAATTAACGCTGTGCAGTAAGTGGAGGGAATAACAATCCACAGCTCTGGAGGACGGCATTGAGATAATTAAAAGGCCTGACCTGGGCCGCCGCCCAATGGGATACCGGCAGCACTCGCACAATGGGCAAAGGCATTGAGTCAATAACTCGACAGGACATGTTGTGGCAAATGATGCAAAGTTATTGACACAATAACCGAACAGAATCGTTATCCACAGCGTACTGGGAAACGCAACTCCCAGTAGTTACAAACGAATTGATCCCCCCGGTAGCCGCACAAATTAACGCTGTGCAGTAAGTGGAGGGAATAACAATCCACAGCTCTGGAGGACGGCATTGAGATAATTAAAAGGCCTGACCTGGGCCGTCGCCCAATGGGATACAGGCAGCACTCGCACAATGGGCAAAGGCATTGAGTCAATAACTCGACAGGACATGTTGTGGCAAATGATGCAAAGTTATTGACACAATAACCGAACAGAATCGTTATCCACAGCGTACTGGGAAACGCAACTCCCAGTAGTTACAAACGAATTGATCCCCCCGGTAGCCGCACAAATTAACGCTGTGCAGTAAGCGGAGGGAATAACAATCCACAGCTCTGGAGGACGGCATTGAGATAATTAAAAGGCCTGACCTGGGCCGTCGCCCAATGGGATACAGGCAGCACTCGCACAATGGGCAAAGGCATTGAGTCAATAACTCGACAGGACATGTTGTGGCAAATGATGCAAAGTTATTGACACAATAACCAAACAGAATCGTTATCCACAGCGTACTGGGAAACGCAACTCCCAGTAGTTACAAACGAATTGATCCCCCCGGTAGCCGCACAAATTAACGCTGTGCAGTAAGCGGAGGGAATAACAATCCACAGCTCTGGAGGACGGCATTGAGATAATTAAAAGGCCTGACCTGGGCCGTCGCCCAATGGGATACAGGCAGCACTCGCACAATGGGCAAAGGCATTGAGTCAATAACTCGACAGGACATGTTGTGGCAAATGATGCAAAGTTATTGACACAATAACCAAACAGAATCGTTATCCACAGCATACTGGGAAACGCAACTCCCAGTAGTTACAAACGAATTGATCCCCCCGGTAGCCGCACAAATTAACGCTGTGCAGTAAGCGGAGGGAATAACAATCCACAGCTCTGGAGGACGGCATTGAGATAATTAAAAGGCCTGACCTGGGCCGTCGCCCAATGGGATACAGGCAGCACTCGCACAATGGGCAAAGGCATTGAGTCAATAACTCGACAGGACATGTTGTGGCAAATGATGCAAAGTTATTGACACAATAACCAAACAGAATCGTTATCCACAGCGTACTGGGAAACGCAACTCCCAGTAGTTACAAACGAATTGATCCCCCCGGTAGCCGCACAAATTAACGCTGTGCAGTAAGCGGAGGGAATAACAATCCACAGCTCTGGAGGACGGCATTGAGATAATTAAAAGGCCTGACCTGGGCCGTCGCCCAATGGGATACAGGCAGCACTCGCACAATGGGCAAAGGCATTGAGTCAATAACTCGACAGGACATGTTGTGGCAAATGATGCAAAGTTATTGACACAATAACCAAACAGAATCGTTATCCACAGCGTACTGGGAAACGCAAGTCCCAGTAGTTACAAACGAATTGATCCCCCCGGTAGCCGCACAAATTAACGCTGTGCAGTAAGCGGAGGGAATAACAATCCACAGCTCTGGAGGACGGCATTGAGATAATTAAAAGGCCTGACCTGGGCCGTCGCCCAATGGGATACAGGCAGCACTCGCACAATGGGCAAAGGCATTGAGTCAATAACTCGACAGGACATGTTGTGGCAAATGATGCAAAGTTATTGACACAATAACCGAACAGAATCGTTATCCACAGCGTACTGGGAAACGCAACTCCCAGTAGTTACAAACGAATTGATCCCCCCGGTAGCCGCACAAATTAACGCTGTGCAGTAAGTGGAGGGAATAACAATCCACAGCTCTGGAGGACGGCATTGAGATAATTAAAAGGCCTGACCTGGGCCGCCGCCCAATGGGATACAGGCAGCACTCGCACAATGGGCAAAGGCATTGAGTCAATAACTCGACAGGACATGTTGTGGCAAATGATGCAAAGTTATTGACACAATAACCAAACAGAATCGTTATCCACAGCGTACTGGGAAACGCAACTCCCAGTAGTTACAAACGAATTGATCCCCCCGGTAGCCGCACAAATTAACGCTGTGCAGTAAGCGGAGGGAATAACAATCCACAGCTCTGGAGGACGGCATTGAGATAATTAAAAGGCCTGACCTGGGCCGTCGCCCAATGGGATACAGGCAGCACTCGCACAATGGGCAAAGGCATTGAGTCAATAACTCGACAGGACATGTTGTGGCAAATGATGCAAAGTTATTGACACAATAACCGAACAGAATCGTTATCCACAGCGTACTGGGAAACGCAACTCCCAGTAGTTACAAACGAATTGATCGCCCCGGTAGCCGCACAAATTAACGCTGTGCAGAAAGCCCTCTGAGGTCAACAGCGGCCAAGAATCTCGAGCTGATTAGTTCCAACCAACCTCATATCATTCATATCCATGCTCGAAGCAGGATTCGAACTCGCGTCGCGACCGCAGCGGCGACTAGAACCATACGGGTGCCCCCCGGCAGCCGCACAAATTAACGCTGTGCAGTAAGCGGAGGGAATAACAATCCACAGCTCTGGAGGAGGACATTGAGATAATTAAAAGGCCTGACCTGGGCCGCCGCCCAATGGGATACCGGCAGCACTCGCACAATGGGCAAAGGCATTGAGTCAAAAACTCGACAGGACATGTTGTGGCAAATGATGCAAAGTTATTGACACAATAACCAAACAGAATCGTTATCCACAGCGTACTGGGAAACGCAACTCCCAGTAGTTACAAACGAATTGATCCCCCCGGTAGCCGCACAAATTAACGCTGTGCAGTAAGCGGAGGGAATAACAATCCACAGCTCTGGAGGACGGCATTGAGATAATTAAAAGGCCTGACCTGGGCCGTCGCCCAATGGGATACAGGCAGCACTCGCACAATGGGCAAAGGCATTGAGTCAAAAACTCGACAGGACATGTTGTGGCAAATGATGCAAAGTTATTGACACAATAACCAAACAGAATCGTTATCCACAGCGTACTGGGAAACGCAACTCCCAGTAGTTACAAACGAATTGATCCCCCCGGTAGCCGCACAAATTAACGCTGTGCAGTAAGTGGAGGGAATAACAATCCACAGCTCTGGAGGACGGCATTGAGATAATTAAAAGGCCTGACCTGGGCCGCCGCCCAATGGGATACAGGCAGCACTCGCACAATGGGCAAAGGCATTGAGTCAAAAACTCGACAGGACATGTTGTGGCAAATGATGCAAAGTTATTGACACAATAACCAAACAGAATCGTTATCCACAGCGTACTGGGAAACGCAACTCCCAGTAGTTACAAACGAATTGATCCCCCCGGTAGCCGCACAAATTAACGCTGTGCAGTAAGCGGAGGGAATAACAATCCACAGCTCTGGAGGACGGCATTGAGATAATTAAAAGGCCTGACCTGGGCCGTCGCCCAATGGGATACAGGCAGCACTCGCACAATGGGCAAAGGCATTGAGTCAAAAACTCGACAGGACATGTTGTGGCAAATGATGCAAAGTTATTGACACAATAACCAAACAGAATCGTTATCCACAGCGTACTGGGAAACGCAACTCCCAGTAGTTACAAACGAATTGATCCCCCCGGTAGCCGCACAAATTAACGCTGTGCAGTAAGCGGAGGGAATAACAATCCACAGCTCTGGAGGACGGCATTGAGATAATTAAAAGGCCTGACCTGGGCCGCCGCCCAATGGGATACAGGCAGCACTCGCACAATGGGCAAAGGCATTGAGTCAAAAACTCGACAGGACATGTTGTGGCAAATGATGCAAAGTTATTGACACAATAACCAAACAGAATCGTTATCCACAGCGCACTGGGAAACGCAACTCCCAGTAGTTACAAACGAATTGATCCCCCCGGTAGCCGCACAAATTAACGCTGTGCAGTAAGCGGAGGGAATAACAATCCACAGCTCTGACGGACGGCATTGAGATAATTAAAAGGCCTGACCTGGGCCGCCGCCCAATGGGATACCGGCAGCACTCGCACAATGGGCAAAGGCATTGAGTCAAAAACTCGACAGGACATGTTGTGGCAAATGATGCAAAGTTATTGACACAATAACCAAACAGAATCGTTATCCACAGCGTACTGGGAAACGCAACTCCCAGTAGTTACAAACGAATTGATCCCCCCGGTAGCCGCACAAATTAACGCTGTGCAGTAAGTGGAGGGAATAACAATCCACAGCTCTGGAGGACGGCATTGAGATAATTAAAAGGCCTGACCTGGGCCGTCGCCCAATGGGATACAGGCAGCACTCGCACAATGGGCAAAGGCATTGAGTCAAAAACTCGACAGGACATGTTGTGGCAAATGATGCAAAGTTATTGACACAATAACCAAACAGAATCGTTATCCACAGCGTACTGGGAAACGCAACTCCCAGTAGTTACAAACGAATTGATCCCCCCGGTAGCCGCACAAATTAACGCTGTGCAGTAAGTGGAGGGAATAACAATCCACAGCTCTGGAGGACGGCATTGAGATAATTAAAAGGCCTGACCTGGGCCGCCGCCCAATGGGATACAGGCAGCACTCGCACAATGGGCAAAGGCATTGAGTCAAAAACTCGACAGGACATGTTGTGGCAAATGATGCAAAGTTATTGACACAATAACCAAACAGAATCGTTATCCACAGCGTACTGGGAAACGCAACTCCCAGTAGTTACAAACGAATTGATCCCCCCGGTAGCCGCACAAATTAACGCTGTGCAGTAAGTGGAGGGAATAACAATCCACAGCTCTGGAGGACGGCATTGAGATAATTAAAAGGCCTGACCTGGGCCGTCGCCCAATGGGATACAGGCAGCACTCGCACAATGGGCAAAGGCATTGAGTCAAAAACTCGACAGGACATGTTGTGGCAAATGATGCAAAGTTATTGACACAATAACCAAACAGAATCGTTATCCACAGCGTACTGGGAAACGCAACTCCCAGTAGTTACAAACGAATTGATCCCCCCGGTAGCCGCACAAATTAACGCTGTGCAGTAAGCGGAGGGAATAACAATCCACAGCTCTGGAGGACGGCATTGAGATAATTAAAAGGCCTGACCTGGGCCGTCGCCCAATGGGATACAGGCAGCACTCGCACAATGGGCAAAGGCATTGAGTCAAAAACTCGACAGGACATGTTGTGGCAAATGATGCAAAGTTATTGACACAATAACCAAACAGAATCGTTATCCACAGCGTACTGGGAAACGCAACTCCCAGTAGTTACAAACGAATTGATCCCCCCGGTAGCCGCACAAATTAACGCTGTGCAGTAAGCGGAGGGAACAACAATCCACAGCTCTGGAGGACGGCATTGAGATAATTAAAAGGCCTGACCTGGGCCGCCGCCCAATGGGATACAGGCAGCACTCGCACAATGGGCAAAGGCATTGAGTCAAAAACTCGACAGGACATGTTGTGGCAAATGATGCAAAGTTATTGACACAATAACCAAACAGAATCGTTATCCACAGCGTACTGGGAAACGCAACTCCCAGTAGTTACAAACGAATTGATCCCCCCGGTAGCCGCACAAATTAACGCTGTGCAGTAAGCGGAGGGAATAACAATCCACAGCTCTGGAGGACGGCATTGAGATAATTAAAAGGCCTGACCTGGGCCGTCGCCCAATGGGATACAGGCAGCACTCGCACAATGGGCAAAGGCATTGAGTCAAAAACTCGACAGGACATGTTGTGGCAAATGATGCAAAGTTATTGACACAATAACCAAACAGAATCGTTATCCACAGCGTACTGGGAAACGCAACTCCCAGTAGTTACAAACGAATTGATCCCCCCGGTAGCCGCACAAATTAACGCTGTGCAGTAAGCGGAGGGAATAACAATCCACAGCTCTGGAGGACGGCATTGAGATAATTAAAAGGCCTGACCTGGGCCGCCGCCCAATGGGATACAGGCAGCACTCGCACAATGGGCAAAGGCATTGAGTCAAAAACTCGACAGGACATGTTGTGGCAAATGATGCAAAGTTATTGACACAATAACCAAACAGAATCGTTATCCACAGCGTACTGGGAAACGCAACTCCCAGTAGTTACAAACGAATTGATCCCCCCGGTAGCCGCACAAATTAACGCTGTGCAGTAAGTGGAGGGAATAACAATCCACAGCTCTGGAGGACGGCATTGAGATAATTAAAAGGCCTGACCTGGGCCGTCGCCCAATGGGATACAGGCAGCACTCGCACAATGGGCAAAGGCATTGAGTCAAAAACTCGACAGGACATGTTGTGGCAAATGATGCAAAGTTATTGACACAATAACCAAACAGAATCGTTATCCACAGCGTACTGGGAAACGCAACTCCCAGTAGTTACAAACGAATTGATCCCCCCGGTAGCCGCACAAATTAACGCTGTGCAGTAAGTGGAGGGAATAACAATCCACAGCTCTGGAGGACGGCATTGAGATAATTAAAAGGCCTGACCTGGGCCGCCGCCCAATGGGATACAGGCAGCACTCGCACAATGGGCAAAGGCATTGAGTCAAAAACTCGACAGGACATGTTGTGGCAAATGATGCAAAGTTATTGACACAATAACCAAACAGAATCGTTATCCACAGCGTACTGGGAAACGCAACTCCCAGTAGTTACAAACGAATTGATCCCCCCGGTAGCCGCACAAATTAACGCTGTGCAGTAAGCGGAGGGAATAACAATCCACAGCTCTGGAGGACGGCATTGAGATAATTAAAAGGCCTGACCTGGGCCGTCGCCCAATGGGATACAGGCAGCACTCGCACAATGGGCAAAGGCATTGAGTCAAAAACTCGACAGGACATGTTGTGGCAAATGATGCAAAGTTATTGACACAATAACCAAACAGAATCGTTATCCACAGCGTACTGGGAAACGCAACTCCCAGTAGTTACAAACGAATTGATCCCCCCGGTAGCCGCACAAATTAACGCTGTGCAGTAAGTGGAGGGAATAACAATCCACAGCTCTGGAGGACGGCATTGAGATAATTAAAAGGCCTGACCTGGGCCGCCGCCCAATGGGATACAGGCAGCACTCGCACAATGGGCAAAGGCATTGAGTCAAAAACTCGACAGGACATGTTGTGGCAAATGATGCAAAGTTATTGACACAATAACCAAACAGAATCGTTATCCACAGCGTACTGGGAAACGCAACTCCCAGTAGTTACAAACGAATTGATCCCCCCGGTAGCCGCACAAATTAACGCTGTGCAGTAAGTGGAGGGAATAACAATCCATAGCTCTGGAGGACGGCATTGAGATAATTAAAAGGCCTGACCTGGGCCGTCGCCCAATGGGATACAGGCAGCACTCGCACAATGGGCAAAGGCATTGAGTCAAAAACTCGACAGGACATGTTGTGGCAAACGATGCAAAGTTATTGACACAATAACCAAACAGAATCGTTATCCACAGCGTACTGGGAAACGCAACTCCCAGTAGTTACAAACGAATTGATCCCCCCGGTAGCCGCACAAATTAACGCTGTGCAGTAAGCGGAGGGAATAACAATCCACAGCTCTGGAGGACGGCATTGAGATAATTAAAAGGCCTGACCTGGGCCGTCGCCCAATGGGATACAGGCAGCACTCGCACAATGGGCAAAGGCATTGAGTCAAAAACTCGACAGGACATGTTGTGGCAAATGATGCAAAGTTATTGACACAATAACCAAACAGAATCGTTATCCACAGCGTACTGGGAAACGCAACTCCCAGTAGTTACAAACGAATTGATCCCCCCGGTAGCCGCACAAATTAACGCTGTGCAGTAAGCGGAGGGAATAACAATCCACAGCTCTGGAGGACGGCATTGAGATAATTAAAAGGCCTGACCTGGGCCGCCGCCCAATGGGATACAGGCAGCACTCGCACAATGGGCAAAGGCATTGAGTCAAAAACTGGACAGGACATGTTGTGGCAAATGATGCAAAGTTATTGACACAATAACCAAACAGAATCGTTATCCACAGCGTACTGGGAAACGCAACTCCCAGTAGTTACAAACGAATTGATCCCCCCGGTAGCCGCACAAATTAACGCTGTGCAGTAAGTGGAGGGAATAACAATCCACAGCTCTGGAGGACGGCATTGAGATAATTAAAAGGCCTGACCTGGGCCGTCGCCCAATGGGATACAGGCAGCACTCGCACAATGGGCAAAGGCATTGAGTCAAAAACTCGACAGGACATGTTGTGGCAAATGATGCAAAGTTATTGACACAATAACCAAACAGAATCGTTATCCACAGCGTACTGGGAAACGCAACTCCCAGTAGTTACAAACGAATTGATCCCCCTGGTAGCCGCACAAATTAACGCTGTGCAGTAAGCGGAGGGAATAACAATCCACAGCTCTGGAGGACGGCATTGAGATAATTAAAAGGCCTGACCTGGGCCGCCGCCCAATGGGATACAGGCAGCACTCGCACAATGGGCAAAGGCATTGAGTCAAAAACTCGACAGGACATGTTGTGGCAAATGATGCAAAGTTATTGACACAATAACCAAACAGAATCGTTATCCACAGCGTACTGGGAAACGCAACTCCCAGTAGTTACAAACGAATTGATCCCCCCGGTAGCCGCACAAATTAACGCTGTGCAGTAAGCGGAGGGAATAACAATCCACAGCTCTGGAGGACGGCATTGAGATAATTAAAAGGCCTGACCTGGGCCGTCGCCCAATGGGATACAGGCAGCACTCGCACAATGGGCAAAGGCATTGAGTCAAAAACTGGACAGGACATGTTGTGGCAAATGATGCAAAGTTATTGACACAATAACCAAACAGAATCGTTATCCACAGCGTACTGGGAAACGCAACTCCCAGTAGTTACAAACGTATTGATCCCCCCGGTAGCCGCACAAATTAACGCTGTGCAGTAAGCGGAGGCAATAAAAATCCACAGCTCTGGAGGACGGCATTGAGATAATTAAAAGGCCTGACCTGGGCCGCCGCCCAATGGGATACAGGCAGCACTCGCACAATGGGCAAAGGCATTGAGTCAAAAACTCGACAGGACATGTTGTGGCAAATGATGCAAAGTTATTGACACAATAACCAAACAGAATCGTTATCCACAGCGTACTGGGAAACGCAACTCCCAGTAGTTACAAACGAATTGATCCCCCCGGTAGCCGCACAAATTAACGCTGTGCAGTAAGCGGAGGGAATAACAATCCACAGCTCTGGAGGACGGCATTGAGATAATTAAAAGGCCTGACCTGGGCCGTCGCCCAATGGGATACAGGCAGCACTCGCACAATGGGCAAAGGCATTGAGTCAAAAACTCGACAGGACATGTTGTGGCAAATGATGCAAAGTTATTGACACAATAACCAAACAGAATCGTTATCCACAGCGTACTGGGAAACGCAACTCCCAGTAGTTACAAACGAATTGATCCCCCCGGTAGCCGCACAAATTAACGCTGTGCAGTAAGCGGAGGGAATAACAATCCACAGCTCTGGAGGACGGCATTGAGATAATTAAAAGGCCTGACCTGGGCCGCCGCCCAATGGGATACAGGCAGCACTCGCACAATGGGCAAAGGCATTGAGTCAAAAACTCGACAGGACATGTTGTGGCAAATGATGCAAAGTTATTGACACAATAACCAAACAGAATCGTTATCCACAGCGTACTGGGAAACGCAACTCCCAGTAGCTACAAACGAATTGATCCCCCCGGTAGCCGCACAAATTAACGCTGTGCAGTAAGCGGAGGGAATAACAATCCACAGCTCTGGAGGACGGCATTGAGATAATTAAAAGGCCTGACCTGGGCCGCCGCCCAATGGGATACAGGCAGCACTCGCACAATGGGCAAAGGCATTGAGTCAAAAACTCGACAGGACATGTTGTGGCAAATGATGCAAAGTTATTGACACAATAACCAAACAGAATCGTTATCCACAGCGTACTGGGAAACGCAACTCCCAGTAGTTACAAACGAATTGATCCCCCCGGTAGCCGCACAAATTAACGCTGTGCAGTAAGTGGAGGGAATAACAATCCACAGCTCTGGAGGACGGCATTGAGATAATTAAAAGGCCTGACCTGGGCCGCCGCCCAATGGGATACAGGCAGCACTCGCACAATGGGCAAAGGCATTGAGTCAAAAACTCGACAGGACATGTTGTGGCAAATGATGCAAAGTTATTGACACAATAACCAAACAGAATCGTTATCCACAGCGTACTGGGAAACGCAACTCCCAGTAGTTACAAACGAATTGATCCCCCCGGTAGCCGCACAAATTAACGCTGTGCAGTAAGCGGAGGGAATAACAATCCACAGCTCTGGAGGACGGCATTGAGATAATTAAAAGGCCTGACCTGGGCCGCCGCCCAATGGGATACAGGCAGCACTCGCACAATGGGCAAAGGCATTGAGTCAAAAACTCGACAGGACATGTTGTGGCAAATGATGCAAAGTTATTGACACAATAACCAAACAGAATCGTTATCCACAGCGTACTGGGAAACGCAACTCCCAGTAGTTACAAACGAATTGATCCCCCCGGTAGCCGCACAAATTAACGCTGTGCAGTAAGCGGAGGGAATAACAATCCACAGCTCTGGAGGACGGCATTGAGATAATTAAAAGGCCTGACCTGGGCCGCCGCCCAATGGGATACAGGCAGCACTCGCACAATGGGCAAAGGCATTGAGTCAAAAACTCGACAGGACATGTTGTGGCAAATGATGCAAAGTTATTGACACAATAACCAAACAGAATCGTTATCCACAGCGTACTGGGAAACGCAACTCCCAGTAGTTACAAACGAATTGATCCCCCCGGTAGCCGCACAAATTAACGCTGTGCAGTAAGCGGAGGGAATAACAATCCACAGCTCTGGAGGACGGCATTGAGATAATTAAAAGGCCTGACCTGGGCCGCCGCCCAATGGGATACAGGCAGCACTCGCACAATGGGCAAAGGCATTGAGTCAAAAACTCGACAGGACATGTTGTGGCAAATGATGCAAAGTTATTGACACAATAACCAAAGAGAATCGTTATCCACAGCGTACTGGGAAACGCAACTCCCAGTAGTTACAAACGAATTGATCCCCCCGGTAGCCGCACAAATTAACGCTGTGCAGTAAGCGGAGGGAATAACAATCCACAGCTCTGGAGGACGGCATTGAGATAATTAAAAGGCCTGACCTGGGCCGCCGCCCAATGGGATACAGGCAGCACTCGCACAATGGGCAAAGGCATTGAGTCAAACACTCGACAGGACATGTTGTGGCAAATGATGCAAAGTTATTGACACAATAACCAAACAGAATCGTTATCCACAGCGTACTGGGAAACGCAACTCCCAGTAGTTACAAACGAATTGATCCCCCCGGTAGCCGCACAAATTAACGCTGTGCAGTAAGCGGAGGGAATAACAATCCACAGCTCTGGAGGACGGCATTGAGATAATTAAAAGGCCTGACCTGGGCCGCCGCCCAATGGGATACAGGCAGCACTCGCACAATGGGCAAAGGCATTGAGTCAAAAACTCGACAGGACATGTTGTGGCAAATGATGCAAAGTTATTGACACAATAACCAAACAGAATCGTTATCCACAGCGTACTGGGAAACGCAACTCCCAGTAGTTACAAACAAATTGATCCCCCCGGTAGCCGCACAAATTAACGCTGTGCAGTAAGCGGAGGGAATAACAATCCACAGCTCTGGAGGACGGCATTGAGATAATTAAAAGGCCTGACCTGGGCCGTCGCCCAATGGGATACAGGCAGCACTCGCACAATGGGCAAAGGCATTGAGTCAAAAACTCGACAGGACATGTTGTGGCAAATGATGCAAAGTTATTGACACAATAACCAAACAGAATCGTTATCCACAGCGTACTGGGAAACGCAACTCCCAGTAGTTACAAACGAATTGATCCCCCCGGTAGCCGCACAAATTAACGCTGTGCAGTAAGCGGAGGGAATAACAATCCACAGCTCTGGAGGACGGCATTGAGATAATTAAAAGGCCTGACCTGGGCCGCCGCCCAATGGGATACAGGCAGCACTCGCACAATGGGCAAAGGCATTGAGTCAAAAACTCGACAGGACATGTTGTGGCAAATGATGCAAAGTTATTGACACAATAACCAAACAGAATCGTTATCCACAGCGTACTGGGAAACGCAACTCCCAGTAGTTACAAACGAATTGATCCCCCCGGTAGCCGCACAAATTAACGCTGTGCAGTAAGCGGAGGGAATAACAATCCACAGCTCTGGAGGACGGCATTGAGATAATTAAAAGGCCTGACCTGGGCCGCCGCCCAATGGGATACAGGCAGCACTCGCACAATGGGCAAAGGCATTGAGTCAAAAACTCGACAGGACATGTTGTGGCAAATGATGCAAAGTTATTGACACAATAACCAAACAGAATCGTTATCCACAGCGTACTGGGAAACGCAACTCCCAGTAGTTACAAACGAATTGATCCCCCCGGTAGCCGCACAAATTAACGCTGTGCAGTAAGTGGAGGGAATAACAATCCACAGCTCTGGAGGACGGCATTGAGATAATTAAAAGGCCTGACCTGGGCTGCCGCCCAATGGGATACAGGCAGTACTCGCACAATGGGCAAAGGCATTGAGTCAAAAACTCGACAGGACATGTTGTGGCAAATGATGCAAAGTTATTGACACAATAACCAAACAGAATCGTTATCCACAGCGTACTGGGAAACGCAACTCCCAGTAGTTACAAACGAATTGATCCCCCCGGTAGCCGCACAAATTAACGCTGTGCAGTAAGCGGAGGGAATAACAATCCACAGCTCTGGAGGACGGCATTGAGATAATTAAAAGGCCTGACCTGGGCCGCCGCCCAATGGGATACAGGCAGCACTCGCACAATGGGCAAAGGCATTGAGTCAAAAACTCGACAGGACATGTTGTGGCAAATGATGCAAAGTTATTGACACAATAACCAAACAGAATCGTTATCCACAGCGTACTGGGAAACGCAACTCCCAGTAGTTACAAACGAATTGATCCCCCCGGTAGCCGCACAAATTAACGCTGTGCAGTAAGCGGAGGGAATAACAATCCACAGCTCTGGAGGACGGCATTGAGATAATTAAAAGGCCTGACCTGGGCCGTCGCCCAATGGGATACAGGCAGCACTCGCACAATGGGCAAAGGCATTGAGTCAAAAACTCGACAGGACATGTTGTGGCAAATGATGCAAAGTTATTGACACAATAACCAAACAGAATCGTTATCCACAGCGTACTGGGAAACGCAACTCCCAGTAGTTACAAACGAATTGATCCCCCCGGTAGCCGCACAAATTAACGCTGTGCAGTAAGCGGAGGGAATAACAATCCACAGCTCTGGAGGACGGCATTGAGATAATTAAAAGGCCTGACCTGGGCCGCCAACCAATGGGATACAGGCAGCACTCGCACAATGGGCAAAGGCATTGAGTCAAAAACTCGACAGGACATGTTGTGGCAAATGATGCAAAGTTATTGACACAATAACCAAACAGAATCGTTATCCACAGCGTACTGGGAAACGCAACTCCCAGTAGTTACAAACGAATTGATCCCCCCGGTAGCCGCACAAATTAACGCTGTGCAGTAAGCGGAGGGAATAACAATCCACAGCTCTGGAGGACGGCATTGAGATAATTAAAAGGCCTGACCTGGGCCGTCGCCCAATGGGATACAGGCAGCACTCGCACAATGGGCAAAGGCATTGAGTCAAAAACTCGACAGGACATGTTGTGGCAAATGATGCAAAGTTATTGACACAATAACCAAACAGAATCGTTATCCACAGCGTACTGGGAAACGCAACTCCCAGTAGTTACAAACGAATTGATCCCCCCGGTAGCCGCACAAATTAACGCTGTGCAGTAAGTGGAGGGAATAACAATCCACAGCTCTGGAGGACGGCATTGAGATAATTAAAAGGCCTGACCTGGGCCGTCGCACAATGGGATACAGGCAGCACTCGCACAATGGGCAAAGGCATTGAGTCAAAAACTCGACAGGACATGTTGTGGCAAATGATGCAAAGTTATTGACACAATAACCAAACAGAATCGTTATCCACAGCGTACTGGGAAACGCAACTCCCAGTAGTTACAAACGAATTGATCCCCCCGGTAGCCGCACAAATTAACGCTGTGCAGTAAGCGGAGGGAATAACAATCCACAGCTCTGGAGGACGGCATTGAGATAATTAAAAGGCCTGACCTGGGCCGTCGCCCAATGGGATACAGGCAGCACTCGCACAATGGGCAAAGGCATTGAGTCAAAAACTCGACAGGACATGTTGTGGCAAATGATGCAAAGTTATTGACACAATAACCAAACAGAATCGTTATCCACAGCGTACTGGGAAACGCAACTCCCAGTAGTTACAAACGAATTGATCCCCCCGGTAGCCGCACAAATTAACGCTGTGCAGTAAGCGGAGGGAATAACAATCCACAGCTCTGGAGGACGGCATTGAGATAATTAAAAGGCCTGACCTGGGCCGCCGCCCAATGGGATACAGGCAGCACTCGCACAATGGGCAAAGGCATTGAGTCAAAAACTCGACAGGACATGTTGTGGCAAATGATGCAAAGTTATTGACACAATAACCAAACAGAATCGTTATCCACAGCGTACTGGGAAACGCAACTCCCAGTAGTTACAAACGAATTGATCCCCCCGGTAGCCGCACAAATTAACGCTGTGCAGTAAGCGGAGGGAATAACAATCCACAGCTCTGGAGGACGGCATTGAGATAATTAAAAGGCCTGACCTGGGCCGCCGCCCAATGGGATACAGGCAGCACTCGCACAATGGGCAAAGGCATTGAGTCAAAAACTCGACAGGACATGTTGTGGCAAATGATGCAAAGTTATTGACACAATAACCAAACAGAATCGTTATCCACAGCGTACTGGGAAACGCAACTCCCAGTAGTTACAAACGAATTGATCCCCCTGGTAGCCGCACAAATTAACGCTGTGCAGTAAGCGGAGGGAATAACAATCCACAGCTCTGGAGGACGGCATTGAGATAATTAAAAGGCCTGACCTGGGCCGCCGCCCAATGGGATACAGGCAGCACTCGCACAATGGGCAAAGGCATTGAGTCAAAAACTCGACAGGACATGTTGTGGCAAATGATGCAAAGTTATTGACACAATAACCAAACAGAATCGTTATCCACAGCGTACTGGGAAACGCAACTCCCAGTAGTTACAAACGAATTGATCCCCCCGGTAGCCGCACAAATTAACGCTGTGCAGTAAGCGGAGGGAATAACAATCCACAGCTCTGGAGGACGGCATTGAGATAATTAAAAGGCCTGACCTGGGCCGCCGCCCAATGGGATACAGGCAGCACTCGCACAATGGGCAAAGGCATTGAGTCAAAAACTCGACAGGACATGTTGTGGCAAATGATGCAAAGTTATTGACACAATAACCAAACAGAATCGTTATCCACAGCGTACTGGGAAACGCAACTCCCAGTAGTTACAAACGAATTGATCCCCCCGGTAGCCGCACAAATTAACGCTGTGCAGTAAGCGGAGGGAATAACAATCCACAGCTCTGGAGGACGGCATTGAGATAATTAAAAGGCCTGACCTGGGCCGCCGCCCAATGGGATACAGGCAGCACTCGCACAATGGGCAAAGGCATTGAGTCAAAAACTCGACAGGACATGTTGTGGCAAATGATGCAAAGTTATTGACACAATAACCAAACAGAATCGTTATCCACAGCGTACTGGGAAACGCAACTCCCAGTAGTTACAAACGAATTGATCCCCCCGGTAGCCGCACAAATTAACGCTGTGCAGTAAGCGGAGGGAATAACAATCCACAGCTCTGGAGGACGGCATTGAGATAATTAAAAGGCCTGACCTGGGCCGCCGCCCAATGGGATACAGGCAGCACTCGCACAATGGGCAAAGGCATTGAGTCAAAAACTCGACAGGACATGTTGTGGCAAATGATGCAAAGTTATTGACACAATAACCAAACAGAATCGTTATCCACAGCGTACTGGGAAACGCAACTCCCAGTAGTTACAAACGAATTGATCCCCCCGGTAGCCGCACAAATTAACGCTGTGCAGTAAGTGGAGGGAATAACAATCCACAGCTCTGGAGGACGGCATTGAGATAATTAAAAGGCCTGACCTGGGCCGTCGCCCAATGGGATACAGGCAGCACTCGCACAATGGGCAAAGGCATTGAGTCAAAAACTCGACAGGACATGTTGTGGCAAATGATGCAAAGTTATTGACACAATAACCAAACAGAATCGTTATCCACAGCGTACTGGGAAACGCAACTCCCAGTAGTTACAAACGAATTGATCCCCCCGGTAGCCGCACAAATTAACGCTGTGCAGTAAGTGGAGGGAATAACAATCCACAGCTCTGGAGGACGGCATTGAGATAATTAAAAGGCCTGACCTGGGCCGCCGCCCAATGGGATACAGGCAGCACTCGCACAATGGGCAAAGGCATTGAGTCAAAAACTCGACAGGACATGTTGTGGCAAATGATGCAAAGTTATTGACACAATAACCAAACAGAATCGTTATCCACAGCGTACTGGGAAACGCAACTCCCAGTAGTTACAAACGAATTGATCCCCCCGGTAGCCGCACAAATTAACGCTGTGCAGTAAGCGGAGGGAATAACAATCCACAGCTCTGGAGGACGGCATTGAGATAATTAAAAGGCCTGACCTGGGCCGTCGCCCAATGGGATACAGGCAGCACTCGCACAATGGGCAAAGGCATTGAGTCAAAAACTCGACAGGACATGTTGTGGCAAATGATGCAAAGTTATTGACACAGTAACCAAACAGAATCGTTATCCACAGCGTACTGGGAAACGCAACTCCCAGTAGTTACAAACGAATTGATCCCCCCGGTAGCCGCACAAATTAACGCTGTGCAGTAAGTGGAGGGAATAACAATCCACAGCTCTGGAGGACGGCATTGAGATAATTTAAAGGCCTGACCTGGGCCGCCGCCCAATGGGATACAGGCAGCACTCGCACAATGGGCAAAGGCATTGAGTCAAAAACTCGACAGGACATGTTGTGGCAAATGATGCAAAGTTATTGACACAATAACCAAACAGAATCGTTATCCACAGCGTACTGGGAAACGCAACTCCCAGTAGTTACAAACGAATTGATCCCCCCGGTAGCCGCACAAATTAACGCTGTGCAGTAAGTGGAGGGAATAACAATCCACAGCTCTGGAGGACGGCATTGAGATAATTAAAAGGCCTGACCTGGGCCGTCGCCCAATGGGATACAGGCAGCACTCGCACAATGGGCAAAGGCATTGAGTCAAAAACTCGACAGGACATGTTGTGGCAAATGATGCAAAGTTATTGACACAATAACCAAACAGAATCGTTATCCACAGCGTACTGGGAAACGCAACTCCCAGTAGTTACAAACGAATTGATCCCCCCGGTAGCCGCACAAATTAACGCTGTGCAGTAAGTGGAGGGAATAACAATCCACAGCTCTGGAGGACGGCATTGAGATAATTAAAAGGCCTGACCTGGGCCGTCGCCCAATGGGATACAGGCAGCACTCGCACAATGGGCAAAGGCATTGAGTCAAAAACTCGACAGGACATGTTGTGGCAAATGATGCAAAGTTATTGACACAATAACCAAACAGAATCGTTATCCACAGCGTACTGGGAAACGCAACTCCCAGTAGTTACAAACGAATTGATCCCCCCGGTAGCCGCACAAATTAACGCTGTGCAGTAAGCGGAGGGAATAACAATCCACAGCTCTGGAGGACGGCATTGAGATAATTAAAAGGCCTGACCTGGGCCGCCGCCCAATGGGATACAGGCAGCACTCGCACAATGGGCAAAGGCATTGAGTCAAAAACTCGACAGGACATGTTGTGGCAAATGATGCAAAGTTATTGACACAATAACCAAACAGAATCGTTATCCACAGCGTACTGGGAAACGCAACTCCCAGTAGTTACAAACGAATTGATCCCCCCGGTAGCCGCACAAATTAACGCTGTGCAGTAAGCGGAGGGAATAACAATCCACAGCTCTGGAGGACGGCATTGAGATAATTAAAAGGCCTGACCTGGGCCGCCGCCCAATGGGATACAGGCAGCACTCGCACAATGGGCAAAGGCATTGAGTCAAAAACTCGACAGGACATGTTGTGGCAAATGATGCAAAGTTATTGACACAATAACCAAACAGAATCGTTATCCACAGCGTACTGGGAAACGCAACTCCCAGTAGTTACAAACGAATTGATCCCCCCGGTAGCCGCACAAATTAACGCTGTGCAGTAAGCGGAGGGAATAACAATCCACAGCTCTGGAGGACGGCATTGAGATAATTAAAAGGCCTGACCTGGGCCGTCGCCCAATGGGATACAGGCAGCACTCGCACAATGGGCAAAGGCATTGAGTCAAAAACTCGACAGGACATGTTGTGGCAAATGATGCAAAGTTATTGACACAATAACCAAACAGAATCGTTATCCACAGCGTACTGGGAAACGCAACTCCCAGTAGTTACAAACGAATTGATCCCCCCGGTAGCCGCACAAATTAACGCTGTGCAGTAAGCGGAGGGAATAACAATCCACAGCTCTGGAGGACGGCATTGAGATAATTAAAAGGCCTGACCTGGGCCGCCGCCCAATGGGATACAGGCAGCACTCGCACAATGGGCAAAGGCATTGAGTCAATAACTCGACAGGACATGTTGTGGCAAATGATGCAAAGTTATTGACACAATAACCGAACAGAATCGTTATCCAGAGCGTACTGGGAAACGCAACTCCCAGTATTTACAAACGAATTGATCTAAGGAACCATCAGAAACATGCAGTCGTAACTTTCAAATTATAATACTTAACAGGCACGCCTGGTGCTGTATCATACTAATTTGACACTTTAACCAGCTACTCTGCAAACCACTGTGAAGCGCGGGGAAGAGACTACCTCTCATTTTACGATATAAGTAGAACCAGCTCTAGCTCCACTCCCGTATGTACTGGGGAACATGGCTGAAAATGACTTACAAGTTCGTGGCGCCATCCATCGGTAATGCTGTAATTCAATATGATGTTGGCCCACCCTTAGCCTTGATGACAGCTTCCACAGTCGCAGGCATACTTTCAATGAGGTGCTGAAGGTTTCTTGGGGAATGTCAGCCCATCCTTTACCGAGTGCTGCACTGAGGAGAGGTATCGATGTCGGTCGGTGAGGCCTGGCACGATATTGGCGTTCCAAAACATCCCAAAGGTGTTCTATAGGTTTCAGGTCAGGACTCTGTGCAGGCCAGTCCATTACAGAGATGTTATTGTCGTGTAACCACTGCATCACAGGCCGTGCATTACGAACAGGTGCTCGATAGTGTTTCAAGATGCAGTCGTCATCCCCGAATTGCACTTCAACAGTGGCAAGCAAGAAGGTGTTTAAAACGTCAAGGCCTGTGCTGTGATAGAGCCACGCAAAACTATAAGGGGTGCAAGCCCCCTCCATGAAAAACACGACCACACCATAACACCACCGCTACCGAATTTTACTGTTGGCTCTACATACGCTGGCAGTTGACGTTCACCGGCCATTCGCCATACCGACACGCTGCCATCGGATCGCCACATCGTGTACCGTGATTGGTCACTCCACACAACGTTTTTCCACTCTTCAACCGTCCAATGTTTACGCTCCTTACACCACGCTAGGCGTCGTTTGGCATTTACCGGCGTGGTGTGTGGCTTTTGAGCAGCCGCTTGACCGTGACATCCAAGTTTTCTCACCTCCCGCGTAACTGTCATAGTACATGTAGTGGATCCTGATGGATTTTGGAATTCCTGTGTGATGGTCTGGATAGATGTCTGCTTATTACACATTACGACCCTCTTCAACTGTCGGCGGACTGTTAGTCAACAGACGAGGTCGGCCTGTACGCTTTCGTGTTGCACGTGTCCCTTCACGTTTCCACTTAACTAACACATCGTAAACAGTGGACCTAGGGATGTTTAGGAGTGTGGAAATCTCGCGTACAGACGTATGACACAAGTGACACCCAATCAGCTGATCACGTTCGAAGTTCGTAAGTTTCGCGGAGCGCCCCATTCTGCTCTCTCAAGATGTCTAATGACTACTGAGGTCCCTGACATAGAGTACCTGGCAGTAGGTGGCAGAACAATGCACCTAACACAAAAAAGTATGTTTTTGGTGGTGTCCGGATACTTTTGATCACATCGTGTAGTTAGTCTAATCTTGTCTCCAGAGTCCCTACGACAGCGACTTGAACGAGATTGCAGTATTCTCCACTAAATATTTGTATTTTAAACTTCAGTCACCTGCCAATTTAGGTATCAGCATTTCCGACTAAGCCCAAAAGATCATTCCGTTCCATATCCACACAAAATGTTTCACCGCAGTATTTATGTGAGCTGATTGATTCACAACAAGAGTAAATGATACTGCAGTCACATGAATCTAGTTTTCTTCGCTTAATGAAATGTACACTTTCACATGTATGTTATCATTTATATGAGAGATATAGCAGAGTAATGCAGAGGAGTGAACAAAATCATGTAAACACCAAAAACATAATACATCACCTTGCCTGATAGGATGTAGGAAGACCGTTGGCATTCAAAACAGCTTCTAGACGTCTCAGAATGGATAAATCCAGGTTCGGTCTTATATCATTCTTCTTGCAAAATAGTAGCTAGTTAGGGTAACGATAATGAGGGTGGACAGCACAAAGATTCAGTAATACTAAGACCTGGTAAATGTGATGCCCAGGGGAGATGCGACAATTCATCCTCGTGCTCGCAACATTAGTCCTGGACGATATGAGTCGTGTGAACAAGCTGTCTGTCGTCTTGAAACACTGCATCACCATTAGGGAAGAAACGTTGTACCATGGGACGGACCTGATCGGCCAAAGTGGTCACATACTCCTTGGTAGTGATTCGACCTTGCAGACTAACAACCATGGGGCCAATGGAGTGCACGATATGGCTGCCAAAATAATCACCGAAACCCGCAGTGTTTCACTCTTGGAACGTAAACTGTGCCAGTCGGAAAAGGTGTGCAACAACACTTATCCGACCAAATGACTTTCTTCCAAAGCTCAATAGTCCAGATTTTTTGGCTTCTATACTACGTTCTCCTGCTACGGGAATTTGCGTGTTTTGAACTTCCAGCTCACCCTGCAATTTCCCGGTTATGGGGATACCTTCGTGTTGTTTTGGTGCCGACAGGATTCGCGAGTGTGACACTAGTTCCGCAGTGACTTTTGCAGCTGTTGTCCTCTTAATTTTCCTCACGAAGCTTTTCAATGACCGTCTGAATTTTTTATGCAAACATACACTTTTTGAAATGGAACAATGCCTATTGAAATTAACAAACTAAAAGTAGGGAAAATTAAAATGCCAGTGGTGTTTGTTGCGGGATTCTAGTGCGAGTCGTTTACGAGCTATCATATTTTGTAAAGTTCCCACACTGACACTTTTACCACACCTGTGGTAGCACACACTAAAGACCAACACAAGTTATGAGGATTCTGACCAGTAACGAGGCATCATGGGTTTTGTTCAAAATGACCACTTAAAAATGTCTTGTGGCTAGGACCTCCCGTCGGGTAGACCGTTCGCCGGGTGCAAGTCTTTCGATTTGACGCCACTTCGGCGACCTGCGCGTCGATGGGGATGAAATGATGATGATTAGGACAACACCCAGTCCCTGAGCGGAGAAAATCTCCGACCCAGCCGGGAATCGAACCAGGGCCCTTAGGATTGACATTCCGTCGCGCTGACCACTTTATTTTTATTTTATTTTATTTTTATACAAATGGATAAAAGGAAGCCCGTTCCTCTTCGGTTACATAAACAGAATAATAGGAAGTCGTCCCGTTACGACAAAGGATGCTCCATACTATAGCCCGCTGCGAATTTTTCGATGAATGTCTTCTCGTTGCTGTGTTGTTTCCGTTGTTTGTTCAATCTCATAAAAAAAGGAACTGGGAAAAGGTGCAATGGTTATCTTCTCATGTCATCGATAATCCAGCTGCGAGGCGGATTATGGAATGCGCTCCAAAGAAAATTAGAAAGACATTGCCTATATTTAGGGTTCTTGACGATCGCACAATGTCGTTCGTTGAGGTGATGGCAGAAATCGGGTACTTTCTTTTCGCCATTACCGAATAGTTAGTGAACAGCGTGGCCGCTGATCCACGTCACAGAGTTCGTTTTTGCTCTTCGGAAATAAATCTTATCGTGGAAAAGAAGTGATCGTGTAGTTATCCTGTCGGGAGTCGGGAGTGTGAGAAAAGCCAATATCTGACGCACCATATACCAAACGTCCTTTGCCGACCCGCACTCGAAACGATGTTCATCCGTGTCAATCACTTGGCATGTGGCACGCAAGGGTGAATCAGCGAGGTGGATGGGATGTAGGCGGGACTGGCACAACTGTTTCCCATTAACAGTTACGTACCGTGCAGATTGCACGTCATTATCAAGGGTGGTGGCATTCACTGCCTGCCACACAGCGCGCCACTTGGTAGTGGGGTGTTTGCTTTCATTCACATTCGCGTCCTGTTCATTTGCATGGCAGCATATATCGCCCTCGTCATCATCAAGCGTGTGGGTAGTAGTGCGGTGCGGATGTAGCTTAATTCAAGGAAGAATTGGCTAATGTAGAAGAAAGGTGCTGAGATGTCCGATATCATCACAGGGGGTGCGAGTGAGGTCGGTCGTAAGGCTTCCAGTAAGAGAGTTGTGAGGCACGTCGGGCTTCGTCGCCACAGTTGTAGGTGACAGCTGACGAACAGGGCCTTCGCTCTGTTCTGAACATGACAAAGGCCTAAACCTCCTCTGCTCCTCGGGAGGGTTAGGGACTCGTAACGAATCTTAAATAACATGCCCGTATTAACAAAGGGTCCCAAAACCGCCAACATGCGGTGAGCCAGGGTAGATGGTATCGGGAGTATCTGTGCAAAATTGGGGATACGTGACGCCAAATAGACGTTAGCATATCGTGTCCGTTGCAGCAGGTCTAGATGTCTCAGACGGTGGTCACCTATTCCTGCTCTCATCTGATTCAATGAACGCCTGTAGTTAAGGGCTGTTGAACGCTTCATGTCAGATGTGAAATCAATGCCAAGACAGC
Organism: Schistocerca serialis cubense; assembly: GCF_023864345.2. Lineage (NCBI taxonomy): Eukaryota > Metazoa > Arthropoda > Insecta > Orthoptera > Acrididae > Schistocerca > Schistocerca serialis. The sequence continues at coordinate 423,665,367 of NC_064644.1, forward strand.
GGATTGTGTCACTGATTCGTAGCGGTGCGACGCTCTCATTGGGTAAACCTCTGCCTATAGACAGGGCGTGTGATTTGTGGAGATTGAGATGGCTCCCCGATGCCGCGTCGTAGGTCGCCACCCACGCCAGTGCTGCACGAACATCGTCATTATTGCGAAGAAGGAGTACCAGATCATCCGCATAGGCAGTGCAGCAAAAAGTGTGTCCACCAAGGGACATTCCAGTCAGGCGTTGTCGGAGGCCGCAGAGGAGTGTTTCCAAGACGAGAGCGTACAATATCGCCGAAAGAGGGCAGCCTTGTCGCACCGATCGCTGGATCTGTATCGGCGGCGTGAGACAGCCATTATATAACACCTTGGACGTCGCGCCGCGTAGGAGACGCATCAGTACATTAACTGTGACGTCCGGATACCCCATGTGTAGCAGTACCTCCATCAAAAATGAGTGGTCGACTCTGTCAAAGTCCTGGCTAAAGTCGAGTGAGGCCAAAACTCGTGGCAGTTGGCGACCTTTGGCTAGCGCGATCATATCTCTATATCGGCACAATGCAATGCGAATATTATGGTCACCACCTAACGATGCCTGGTCCTGCGACACAACACATCGTACTGATCGCTTTAGGCGTGCCGCCAGAAGCCGGGTGAAAATCTTCAAGTCACTGTTGAGTAAGGTCAAGGGCCGATAGTCACTGATCCTGGATCCGCCTCGTGGTTTGTGTATGGCCACAATCAGTCCTTCTAGGAAAGCCCCAGGGATCTGCGTCATGGGAGACATAAGATCGCGGAAAATATCAGTCCATGCTGGTGCCAGAAATTGTTGATATGTCCGGTAAAATTCCAGAGGAAGGCCATCAGGTCCCGGGGACTTATGAGCAGCCCCAGCCTGTATTGCTTCAATGATTTCCTCTTCCGTTACATCTGCAGTCAAATCCGCCTTCTCTGTCGAAGAGATCGTGCCATAAGAGTTGAGAGACTTCGGCGATCACCTCTGGGGGATGTCGATGTTCCGAGTACCACTGACTGCAATATGGTGTTACGATCCTGGGCAGGAACAGCTGTTGCGGTTGCAGCCGCTGCATACGTGATGGAGAGTGAAGTAGTCGTCGCCGGGGATGGAACTTCACCAACCAGTGTCTGAGTCAGTCGGCGTTGAATGCAGGCCGATCGGACATGTCCTTCCTGGCCACAGCCGGCGCAAGTACGCGGTTGTCCGTCGTACATGACAATGGCTCTGCAGCCGCCAATTACTAAATAGGATGGCACATGCTTCGTCAGTTCAATCTCAATTTGTCGCACTCCATTTAAGACGGGGTACGTCTCAAACGTTTGCCATTTTTCAGCCAAGTGGCTTAGCACGTTGTCGTACGGTTTGAAAGCTGTCATCACAACATCTGGCGGGACTTCGAGTGGCAGCTCGAAGACAGAGTGCGAAGGCCTAATGCAGCGTGGTCGATCGTGACAGTTCCTTATGTGACCATCAGAATGCTTAAATTTAAGTCCATGAGCGTGTCGGCACACAACATCAGTGCACGCCTTTTCATTGATCAGTTTTATGTAGACGACACTTTGTGTTATAGAAAAGTGGATCCCAATGATGTCTTGAGGTGCAATATGAAGTTCTTCCCGGATGAAACGTTCAATGTCAAGTGCTCGAGGTCTTGCGTAGTCCGCTTGAAATGCGATCTTAATTGTGGACTTGTGATACGAGTGCGCCATGGCACTACCGAGACACGGACGCGTGACACTCGCCGCAGCGGAAGGTAAACAGTAAACACACACGCGCGCGGTGCGCTAACAGGGGGACACAGGCACGACGACCTTGCCCCACCGCTGCTAAGAGCGGACTGTGACCACTCAGCTACGGGAGGCGGACAAAATGACCACTGATACCGGCAGTACACGCTTCGAGTATGGTATGGAACGACTGCTTCACATGTGCTAGCATTTCAGCCGAGTGGGCTGCAGTAATACGTCTAGCATATCAACAGGTGCCGTTGGTGTGTCATTGTAGACATCGTCTTACGGCTTTCCTCGCAGAAAAAAGTCTGCAAGCGTCAAATCCGGCGAACAGACCGGCCAGAATACAAGTCCTCTGCGTCCATTCCAACGATTTGAAAACCATTCGTGAAGTCCCGTGCACTATGGGCTACATAGCCGTCAAGGGTGCAGAGGAACGGCTACTCGCGTTTGTGAAAGATGATCTGTTAGGAGGCTACGATACTTGTGCGCGTTCAGCGTTCCGGCTATGAAAAACGGGCCGATGAGGCGATGGTTCAATGTCCCATACTACACGATTACACTCAATGGACGCTAACGTTTCACCTGACAAATCCATCGGAGTCCCCTAACTAACCTAAGGACAGCACACACATCCATGCCCGAGGCAGGATTTGAACCTACGACCGTAGCAGTCGCGAGGTTCCCGACTGAAGCGCCTAGAACCGCTCGGCCACAGCGGCCGGCGGACCAGTGGTGCTTGTTTCAGCAGTTACCTGGCTGTGATTGGTAAATGTGGCTTCATCACAAAACAAGACACATGATACGGCTGGAGTATCCTGTCTTAATGCCCATGCACAAAAGTTAACATGATTCTTATAATAGGTTCCATGCAGCTCGTGATGGAAATAGTTGTGACAGAAATGGAACGTATGTCGATGGAGAATGCATAGGACACTTATCTGACTCTTGCCACGTCCTCGTGCGATTGAGCGTGAGCTAACTTGCGGATCAACTGCAACAGCAGCAAGAACATGTTTTCCCCTCTTCTGCCGTCACTTGTTTCCTTCTGTTACGTTGTCTGGTTACACTACCGCTTTCACGTAAATGGTTGAAGAGGCTGATACGTAATTGCCGAGATAGTTGACATCTGTTGGGATATATTGCCGCATAAACCGTACAAGAACGAACGGCATTCCTCCTAAGCTCTCCATACACCTTGAGCTTGTCGATTTTTTCTGCACTGGTAAATCCAGTCGTCCACTCACGAGCTAGGCACTGCTTGGACTGTCACACACTGACTGACTAGAAATTCGTAGTTGTAAGGTAACTTAATAACTTTTTCTTATTGATAAATGTATAGATAATCATTCAATCTCGTACCAAAGATTAATATGAAAAATATTTAACACTGAGGAGAGGATTTTCGCTCATCGTTTGTTAGCTTTACTAATAGTTACCTTTCATTGTTCTCATGTCCTGGTGATAAGACGTGCTGTGTAATTACTAGTGAAATTGTGCTAAATAATGAAAACAACTTCCGAAACAGAACGACTTTCTCACTTACGATACGATGGATCCCAGCTCCTGCAACTCTGGAAGATTACTATTATTTTAATTTTGTATGGAGAATTTAGATGGAGGCGACCATCTTCACGACGGCTCAATAGAGGTATGTGAATTAGTTCATCTCTTTCCCTTCGTTGCCGCCAAGGACAATTTCAATATTTAGGTCATATTCGCCGCGACATTCAGAACCCGAAATCTTTCTTTTCATTTAATTACAAAGTCCGATTATTTTCTTTCTCAAACGAATAAATGCATTTTAAATACATTTCTTTTTACCCAGGCCACGGGGAATGATACTACTTAGAATGTACGTGCCTCGTACGTTCGCATACAACTGTGTACCGACGTAACTATACTTATGACCCATTTGCTTTACGGTATTCATTCTTATTATGAACCACTCACTCGCGAATGTACGTGCTCCCTTATTTTGTGTAGTCAGTCGGATATATTCCTTAATAACATTGCTTTTAATATTCAGTAGCTTCGTTTTCACAGTTGACCTTTGCCTGTGTCGCAACGGCGCTTCACGCGAAATATTTATTACGCGACATTCATAATAACTCTCATTTCAAAATTACGACACCGGCTGACTAAGCTTCTAACAATTTTAACAGGGGGTTACACAGTGCACTCAAAGAACACACAAACTCACTGTAAGCAAACATAACAACATCGTACCTGGCAACTACACAGCTTGAATGGCACAAACAAGTGTCGACGTTGAAACTTTTCAAAATACGATATCTCGTAGACGACTCGCACTAGACGCTTCCCAAAAAACCATACTGACATTCTAATTTACCTTACTTTTAGTTCATTAATGCCAACAGGCATTGTTTCACTAGAAAAAGTGTATGTTTTCGCAAGAAATACACTTTATATGCATTATTACGATCTCTTAATTGGCTAGCAGTACGAGCCCCTGACTACTAATCCATGTTGTGAGAACCGTACATCAATAGCACTTTCCATTTCCACAATATTTTCGGTGCAAGTTTTAGGTGATTCACCTTGTACATGCTCGGTTACGATGCCTCTTGAAATAACGAACTCTTCGGCTACCTTGTTTACACGGCACCCACCATACAAGCACCAAACCAACAATTTGCCCAGTCAGTTCTAACACAATTCACTCTCAGTTACACAGAACAGAATTGTAACTGTGACTGACTTGTGCAACTTACTGAAGAGAATGCACAAGTTCCTTTGGTGGACAAATTCAGCAGCACAACCTGCAGGTTTGGTTATATCTACATTTAAGTTCAAGCATACATTTCTCGTGGCGTTTTCGTACAAACCCCTGTAATTTGGGAAAGAAACAGACCACATCTGAAATACGAGGGAAGAAGCAAATAAAATCAAGGCTCGCAATAAGTACAATCAACAAAAATTTACACTATATTGAGCAATAATATTATGTAAACATCATCAACAAAGAAAACTAAGGTAGGATCACTCAGCTATCCTGTCTTTTCTCGAAAATGAACTGGAACGACAGGTAAGGTAAACGTATACGGCGGATTGGTGCAAAATATCACCGTCAGAATAGCACAACTACTTACTTCAGAAATCATATAGAAAATGTTACGCCGCTAGAGCAGAGCTGGAGCAGTGTGGGTTTCGTTGTAGTTGTTGATGTGACTGGATTAAAATTGTCGCCCATTTTGCAGGGGCCCCAGTATAGGATAGCCAACTATCCCTTTTACTAGCTACAGAGAACCTGTGATCGATGTCAGAGACATCAACAATCACACATTCCCTGGAAATATTCCGTTATCGACGAAAATTGGGAAGGCTTGGCAGACTAGATGGTTGGTAACAATATCCAATTAATAACTTATACAAAGTAGCCAACTGATACATACTGATACTGCCTGGAGGGCTTTGTGCTGACCACATGCCCCTCCCTACCGCTTCCGCACGATGCCGAATGGCAGAGGATGACACTACGGGCGGTAGACATCCCTTGGGCCGTCAAGGCCTTCACGAGGAGCTCGTCACAGCATTACTCCTTATCTCTTGTGTGATTTATGGCATTGTTTTCTCCAACAATAATTGAATTTCTGTTAAAATTGCTTGATCTGTGACCAAATCACTTTGATGCCGGTAAAGTGCCAGTGGTATGGTGAAAGCCAAAACAACCCTGCGATCGTACCCTTTTGTCACATCGTTAACGGTATACAGGGTGTTCATAATTCAAGATCCAACTTCAAAACACTGTTGAAAGAGAAGAATTTGAACAGGATGTTATTGACGTAGGATGGTTCAAATGTGTGTCAAATCTTATGGGACTTAATTGCTGAGGTCATCAGTCCCTAAGCTTACACACTAGTTAACCTAAATTTTCCTGAGGACAAACACACACACCCATGCCCGAGGGAGGACTCGAACCTCCGCCGGGACCAGCCGCACAGTCCATGACTGCAGCGCCTTAGACCGTCGGATTTAACATCTCAGGTCATCAGTCCCCTAGACTTAGAACTACAGGGCTATTACAAATGATTGAAACGATTTCATAAATTCACTGTAGCTCAATTCATTGACATATGGTCGGGACACACTACAGATACGTAGAAACACTCATAAAGTTTTGTTCGGCTGAAGCCGCACTTCAGGTTTTTGCCGCCAGAGCGCTCGAGAGCGCAGTGAGACAAAATGCCGACATGAGCCGAGAAAGTGTATGTCGTGCTTGAAATGCACTCGCATCAGTCAGTCATAACAGTGCAACGACTCTTCAGGACGAAGTTCAACAAAGATCCATTCGGCGATGGTATGCGCAGTTTAAAGCTTCTGGATGCCTCTGTAAGGGGAAATCAACGGGTCGGCCTGCAGTGAGCGAAGAAACGGTTGAACGCGTGCGGGCAAGTTTCACGCGTAGCCCGCGGAAGTCGACGAATAAAGCAAGCAGGGAGCTAAACGTACCACAGCCGACGGTTTGGAAAATCTTACGGAAAAGGCTAAAGCAGAAGCCTAACCGTTTACAATTGCTACAAGCCCTGACACCCGATGACAAAGTCAAACGCTTTGAATTTTCGGCGCGGTGGAGATCATGATCAGCAATTCATGTCATGGCCTCCACGCTCTCCCGACTTAACCCCATGCGATTTCTTTCTGTGGGGTTATGTGAAAGATTCAGTGTATAAACCTCTTCTACCAAGAAACGTGCCAGAACTGCGAGCTCGCATCAACGATGCTTTCGAACTCATTGATGGGGACATGCTGCGCCGAGTGTGGGAGGAACTTGATTATCGGCTTGATGTCTGCCGAATCACTAAAGGGGCGCATATCGAACATTTGTGAATGCCTAAAAAAACTTTTTGAGTTTTTGTATGTGTGTGCAAAGCATTGTGAAAATATCTCAAATAATAAAGTTATTGTAGAGCTATGAAATCGCTTCAATCATTTGTAATAACCCTGTACTTAAACCTAACCTAACCTAAGGACATCACACACATCCATGCCCGAGGCAGGATTATAACCTGCGACCGTAGCAGCAGCGCGGTTCCGGACCGAAGCGCCTAGAACCGATCGACCACAGCGGCCGGCATTGACGTAGAAGAAAACGCCATGAAAATAAAAATTAACGAAAGTTTGAGGGCGCTATAAGCGTCAGAATATGTACATCAACAGACGCGTGGCGCACTGCTGTTCCTTAGTTTGCTTCCGAGATGCCCAAAACGACTGTCCCATAAAGGATCGCGCGCTGCCCTGCAGAAATTCTGAATACTCAGAGGTATGAAAATTGGCCTTGATCCGGTGTGTGCAAAGGGTCTAGAGTAAATGGTTACAAAATTGGAAAAGCCAGATTCTTCTGAAGTGAAATGTGACAGAGGGAGGAAAGTAGTCTGTCGAAAATGTAGCCACATCAGTGCAGAAAGGGTCGATAGGTGGTGTGCAGACATGCAGTGAACGGGAAATTGCCCCAACGTCGGATACTCTTGCGAGTACGGTGCAAAACATCCTACGAAAAATACTGCATTGCTATTCATACAAAATCACCCCAGTAGGGGACACTTCCTGTTGACCTGCCAGCAATATAAACGTTTGCTCTGAAATTCCTTGCTCACAAGGATGTGGACAATTAGTGGTCACTGAACATTTTGTGGACAGACGAATCCCATTTAAAGCTCCATGAACATGTCAGTACGCAGAACTGCACAATATGGGCACAAAAAATCCACAAGCACAAGTGATACCAATTCATCTGGGAAGGTGACTGTGTGGTGCGCGTTGACGGCATAGTTTACTGTAGGGCCGTATTTATTCGAGGTGATGAGTGCTACAGGTCTTGTTACCTGTACCATCACTGCTAAACGCTATGAGAGTCTTTTGCGCACCAACGTCATACAACCCTTTAACAGCGTGGATGTGTGGGTAGGTTCATTTTTATGCAGAATGGCGCTCCTCCACGCATTGTACAGGCAGTGAATCGTTTGCCGCAGAAGCATTTTGAAATGCTAGGATTATCAGCCGTCGTTTCTCTACAGCCTGGCCGTTTAGATCACCTGATCTTAAGCCATGTGACTTCTGGCTATGAGGTTATCTGAAAGATGATGTGTTTAGATTTTTGACCTTGTGACTAAAAAAATTTCTTATCCGATGTGATACGACCTTTCCGTGCGGATAGAGTTACCTAACCAACAGTAACTTGTGCCGTCATGCACATTGAACAGTACGGTTGGTGTAATGTGCAACTCAGCAACGCAAACCATAGGCGTCGTACTGTGATTCATCTGTCGTTTGTAGCCGATCCCATTTTCATTAAGATCTTTTTTTCCCACAACGTTCACCATCTCCCTCCCCCCTCCCCGTACGTCATTAATATTATGTTCAAATATGACGTCATTCTGAGCGTTGTTTTTCTAAATCGTTTTGAAACTGGACTAGAACTTTAACTATGGACACTCTATCTGTACTGTTGAAGTTATGCCTGAGTTTTCTGTCATAGTCGGATCTTTATCTTTCATGACTGAATGATTTCGAGCGTCATCCATTACTACATTATTTGTCACTTAAGAAAAAGGAAGTCTCTTGATTCATCTCTCCCATGCAGTCGCTTATTTTTCTCGGTTCGTAAACAAGGAGATCGGCACGAAACCAAAGGAAATTAGAGTATGCAAGACAATACCTTCATCTGTCTAGTATTTTCTGACGAAATTACTGCCATTTATTCAAGTTTCAACCGACCACATAATGTCTTAAAACTCCACCTGAACGATGTCTCTCAAAAATAGACAATGCCACGAAACGGTGTACTGCTTGCAATTACAATTTTGCGCGTGTTAACGTTTTTACAATGGAAATCTTGGTCTTTGACAACTGTTAAAAAAGACGTATTTCCGCCACTGAATAATTCTGCCTCGTTGCCAATTGGTTTTATAATTGTATGTTATTTTCTTTCGTAATGCCCACATTATCAGTGATGAACTGCATCTTGTCGAAAAGTAAGTAACTTCGTTACTCATTCTTCTGTTGTCTTCCTAAACCAGGGAGTTACATAAACCTGTCTTCTCTTGTTGTGCACAGTAATTTTCCTTGTAAACTTCGCCACAGTGCCTTTATGAATTTTCAAACCGTCTGCAGTTCTTTCGGTTGGTGACGGACATAGTTTAGCCCTTTCAACGATTTAGCAACGTCTCCTCCACCAACTGAATATCAGATGAGTATGAATTGTAAAATTGTATATGTTCCTCCTATTTCTTCTTTCTTTTGAATTTCATTTATCTGCTTTATGGTTTTATTTGCGTAAAATGTAAACAGAAATTGTTATGTAAACTAATAATTCTATTGCTTACAATGTAATCACAACACAAATACATGTTATGGCATAAAAAACAGTTGCATTTTAGAAGGAGAATTAGTGTTTCCTAATAGTAATGAATGAAAGGCGAAATTTTGAAGGTGGGCGCGTACAGTTTGGAAGAAAAGAAAGTCTAATGCGGGACTCGGAAGTATTAAGATGCTCAGGCGCGAGCGCGGAGCAAATTTACGCAAATTTAATTAGTTTGTGGAATGAAGAACAGTTTCGTCTGTGTGAGAAAGAGGAGAACTTTGGAAGATACCAGAGAATGTGTCATGAAATGGAGAAGGTTGCAAATTTACAAGGAGAGGCGAGTAGAACTTAGATCGAGGAGAAGATTCGTTTCAAAGAACGACGCAGAAGCGGAAGCGCAAGCGGTGAAAATCCTGGGGAAACATGCAAAAGAGCATAAGAACCATGCAATAGACGAGATATTTCAAGATCATCGCAAAAGATGACGGGAAGAAGACTAAGCCGAAATATACCAAACAGTAAATAACCAGAGCCAATCAAATTAAGAAGCGAAACTTCCTGGCAGTTAAAACTGTGTGCCGGACCGAGACTCGAAATCGGGTCCTTTGCTTTCGCGGGCAGGTGCTCTACCAACTGAGCTACTCAAGCACGACTCACACCCCGTCCTCACAGCTTTACTTTTGCCATTATCTCGTTTCCTACCTTCCAAACTTTACAGAAGCTCTCCTGCGAACCCTGAGAACTAGCACTCCGCTGCAGAGTGAGAATCTCATTCTGGAAACATCCACCAGGCTGTGGCTAAGCCATGTCTCCGCAATATCCTTTCTTTCAGGAGTGCTAGTTCTGCAGGGTTCGCAGAAGAGCTTCTGTAAAGTTTGGAAGGTAGGAGACGAGATACTGGCAGAAGTAAAGTTGTGAGGATGGGGCGTGTATCGTGCTTGGGTAGCCCGGTTGGTAGAGCACTTGCCCGCGAAAGGCAAAGGTCCCGAGTTCGAGTCTCGGCCCGGCACACAGTTTTAATCTGCCAGGAAGTCTCATATAAGCGCACACTCCTCTGCAGAGTGAGAATCTCATTCTGGAAATTAAGAAAACATTATTACATCGTGATTTATTGGAGCTTCAAGGCAACTTATTTACTGTGACACAGAGATTGTGTTTTACTGTACTATGGACTTAACAAGTCAAAATTAACCGAAATGGTTCATAGCGTCGAACTGTGACTTGTGTTCAGAAGTTAGACTAAACAGTGTGAGACCCTAAGCTTCCAACTATTTGGTTTTGAGTGGATTAGTAAACTTACGATCTGCCAGTTACACTGTTACGCGGACATCGTTGCTGTAAGAGTAACATCTTTCATTGCAAATTTACTCACCCTACACATCCCATCCTGCACACTACTTCGAAACAGTTAAAAGTTTTCACTTAAAACGAACGGGCTGACAGGCCGGGGTCGACATGTAAAACTTTTCCCTAACGTTTCGTCTCCGACTGTGGGGTCTTTGAAACCCTTTCGGCTGTCGATAATCGTGCTGAAACACGATGGATAATCAAATGTAACGGCTCAAAAGTATAAATTTCTAAATTTTTAGTTCTCCTTTTTCATAGTCATCGTAGCATTTTTGCCTTGGGAAAGAACAGAGAGTCTGTATAGAAATCTTACAGTGGAATAACCACCTTATTGGTTAACTTCCATTGGAAATTTAAATAGTTTCTTAATTAACAGATGTTGTTGTTGTGGTCTTCAATCCTGAGACTGGTTTGATGCAGTTCTCCATGCTACTCTATCCTGTGCAAGCTCTTCATCTCCCAGTACCTACTGCAGCCTACATCCTTCTGAATCTGCTCAGTGTATTCATCTCTTGGTCTCCCTCTACGATTTTTACCCTCCACGCTCCCCACCAGTACTAAATTTGTGATCCCTTGATGCCCTAGAACATATCCTACCAACCGATCCCTCCTTCTAGTCAAGCTGTGCCATAAATTTCTCTTCTCTCTAATTCTGTTCAATACCTCCTCATTACTTATGTGATCTATCCATCTAATCTTCAGCATTCTTCTGTAGCACCACATTTCGAAAGCTTCTATTCTCTTCTTGTCCAAACTAAATTATCGTCCATGTTTCACTTTCATACATGGCTACACTCCATACTAATACTTTCAGAAACGACTTCCTGACACTTAAATCTATACTCGATGTTAATAAATTTCTCTTCTTCAAAAACGCTTTCCTTGCCATTGCCAGTCCACATTTTATATCCTCTCTACTTCGACCATCATCAGTTATTTTGCTCCCCAAATAGCAAAACTCCTTTACTATTTTAAGTGTCTCATTTCCTAATCTAATTCCCTCAGCGTCACCCGACTTAATTCGACTACATTCCATTATCCTCGTTTTGCTTTTGTTGATGTTCATCTTAAACCCGCCTTTCAAGCCACTGTCCATTCCGTTCAACTGCTCTTCCAAGTCCTTTGCAGTCTCTGACAGAATTACAATGGCACCGGCGAACCTCAAAGTTTTTATTTCTTCTCCATGGATTTTAATACTACTCCGACTTATCCTTTGTTTACTTTATTGCTTGCTCAATATACAGATTGAATAGGCTACAACCCTGTCTCACTCCCTTCCCAACTACTGCTTCCCTTTCATACCCCTCGACTCGTATGACTGCCATCTCGTCTCTGTACAAATTGTAAATAGCCTTTTGCTCCCAGTATTTTACCCCTGCCACCTTCAGAATTTGAAAGAGAGTATTCCAATCAACATTGTCAAAAGCTTTCTCTAAGTCTACAAATGCTAGAAACGTAGGTTTGCCTTTCCTTAATCTTTCTTCCAAGAAAAGTCGTAGGATCAGTATTGCCTCACGTGTTCCAACATTTCTACGGAATCCAAACTGATCTTCCCTGAGGTCGGCTTCTATCACTTTTTCCATTCGTCTGTAAAGAATTCGCGATAGTATTTTGCAGCTGTGACTTATTAAACTGATAGTTCGGTAATTTTCACATCTGTCAACACCTGCTTTCCTTGGGATTGGAATTATTATATTCTTCTTGAAGTCTGAGGGTATTTCGCCTGTCTCATACATCTTGCTCACCAGATGGTAGAGTTTTGTCTGGACTGACTCTCCCAAGGCTGTCAGTAGTTCTAATGTTGTCTACTCCGGGGCCTTGTTTCGACTCACGTCTTTCAGTGATTTGTCAAACTCTTCACGCAGTATCATATCTCCCATTTCTTCTTCATCTACATCCCCTTCAATTTCCATAATATTGTCCTCAAGTACATTGACCCTCTATATACTCCTTCCACCTTTCTGCTTTCCCTTCTTTGCTTAGAACTGGGTTTCCATCTGAGCTCTTGATATTCATGCAAGTGGTTCTCCTTTCTCCAAAGGTCTCTTCAATTTTCCTGTAGGCAGTATCTATCTTACCCCTCGTGAGATAAGCCTCTACATCCTTACATTTGTCCTCTAGCCATGCCTGCTTAGCCATTTTGCACTTCCTGTCGATCTCATTTTTGAGACGTTTGTATTCCTTTTTGCCTGCTTCATTTACTGCATTTTTTATTTTCTCCTTTCATCAATTAAATTCAATATTTCTTCTGTTACCCAAGGGTTTCTATTAGCCCTCGTCTTTTTACCTATTTGATCCTCGGCTGCCTTCACTGTTGCATCCCTCAAAGCTACCCATTCTTCTTCTACTGTATTTCTTTCCCCCATTCATGTCAATTGTTCCCTTATGCTCTCCCTGAAACTCAGTGCAACCTCTGGTTCTATCAATTTATCCAGTCCCATCTCCTTAAATTCCCACCTTTTTGCAGTTTCTTCAGTTTTAATCTACAGCTCATAACCAATAGATTGTGGTCAGAGTCCACATCTGCCCCTGGAAATGTCTTACAGTTTAAAACCTGGTTCCTAAATCTCTGTCTTACCATTATATAATCTATCTGATACCTTTTACTATCTCCAGGGTTCTTCCATGTATACAACCTTCTTTCAAGATTCTTGAACCAAGTTTTAGCTATGATTAAGTTATGCTATGCGCAAAATTCTACCAGGCGGCTTCCTCTTTCATTTCTTAGCCCCAATCCATATTCATCTACTACGTTTCCTTCTCTTCCTTTTCCTACTCTCGAATTCCAGTCACCCATGACTATTAAATTTTCGTCTCCCTACACTACCTGAATAATTTCTTTTATGTATTCACCTGACCAAAAATCTTGTTCCTCTTGCCACCGAACTTCACTAATTCCGACCATATCTTACTTTAACCTACCCATTTCCCTTTTTAAATTTTCTAACCTACCTGCCCGATTAAGGGATCTGACATTCCACGCTCCGATCCGTAGAACGCCAGTTTTGTTTCTCCTGACAATGACGTCCTCTTGAGTAGTCCCCGCCCGGAGATCCGAATGGGGGACTATTTTACCTCCGTAATATTTTACCCAAGAGGACGCCATCATCGTTTAATCATACAGTAAAGCTGCATGCTCTCGGGAAAAATTACGGCTGTAGTTTCCCCTTGCTTTCAACCGTTCGCAGTAGCAGCAGAACAGCAAGGCTGTTACAAGGCCAGGTCAGTCAATCATCCAGACTGTTGCCCCTGCAACTACTGAAAAGGCTGCTGTCCCTCTTCAGGAGGTAAGCTGTCATATTCAAATCATTAACATAAAGGTCACGTGGACTCAACAAGGTTATAAAGAGACAGATCTGATAAATCGGCTAGAAACCAATCCCGTTGTGTTCAACGAATGAAAAAAGACAAGGTTAGATCTGCAGCATACTCGTACATTTAAACGGAGAACTTTCTAAACATTTTATATCTATTCTCGCAGTCGTTTAGGGTAACTTACACCTAATATTTTCACTATTGTAATGTTCAGGCGCGTTTATCCAAAGCTATGTAATTTTACTTCATTTATCGGAGAGACTGTGCTTCTTTTGTTAAAACCAAAATGCTCTAATAGGCCCATGAAATTCAGCCGTGTGTGCTTGTTCTCAATCTAATCAGACTGCAGATATGGACATATTAATTAGTGAGTAAAGTTATGATCGTCATGTGCTACTGTGGTATTTCTGTTTGAGTCGTAAGGATACTAGGTTCATCAGTATGATTGCTGATTACCAGAATAAAGCGTGTTTGCGGAAGTCAGAATGCACATACACACACTTTCATTTGCGAGACAGATAGCATTTGTAGACTTAGAGAAAGCTTTTGACAATGTTGAGTGAAATACTCTCTTTCAAATTCTGAATGTGGCTGGGGTAAAATACAGGGAGTGAAAGGCTATTTACAATTTGTAGTTCCACATCTGCAAAAAAGGTACTCGGTAGGGGTAAAATACAGGGAGTGAAAGGCTATTTACAATTTGTAGTTCCACATCTGCAAAAAAGGTACTCGGTAGGGGTAAAATACAGGGAGTGAAAGGCTATTTACAATTTGTAGTTCCACATCTGCAAAAAAGGTACTCGGTAGGGGTAAAATACAGGGAGTGAAAGGCTATTTACAATTTGTAGTTCCACATCTGCAAAAAAGGTACTCAGTAGGGGTAAAATACAGGGAGTGAAAGGCTATTTACAATTTGTAGTTCCACATCTGCAAAAAAGGTACTCGGTAGGGGTAAAATACAGGGAGTGAAAGGCTATTTACAATTTGTAGTTCCACATCTGCAAAAAAGGTACTCGGTAGGGGTAAAATACAGGGAGTGAAAGGCTATTTACAATTTGTAGTTCCACATCTGCAAAAAAGGTACTCGGTAGGGGTAAAATACAGGGAGTGAAAGGCTATTTACAATTTGTAGTTCCACATCTGCAAAAAAGGTACTCGGTAGGGGTAAAATACAGGGAGTGAAAGGCTATTTACAATTTGTAGTTCCACATCTGCAAAAAAGGTACTCGGTAGGGGTAAAATACAGGGAGTGAAAGGCTATTTACAATTTGTAGTTCCACATCTGCAAAAAAGGTACTCGGTAGGGGTAAAATACAGGGAGTGAAAGGCTATTTACAATTTGTAGTTCCACATCTGCAAAAAAGGAACTCGGTAGGGGTAAAATACAGGGAGTGAAAGGCTATTTACAATTTGTAGTTCCACATCTGCAAAAAAGGTACTCGGTAGGGGTAAAATACAGGGAGTGAAAGGCTATTTACAATTTGTAGTTCCACATCTGCAAAAAAGGTACTCGGTAGGGGTAAAATACAGGGAGTGAAAGGCTATTTACAATTTGCAGTTCCACATCTGCAAAAAAGGTACTCGGTAGGGGTAAAATACAGGGAGTGAAAGGCTATTTACAATTTGTAGTTCCACATCTGCAAAAAAGGTACTCGGTAGGGGTAAAATACAGGGAGTGAAAGGCTATTTACAATTTGTAGTTCCACATCTGCAAAAAAGGTACTCGGTAGGGGTAAAATACAGGGAGTGAAAGGCTATTTACAATTTGTAGTTCCACATCTGCAAAAAAGGTACTCGGTAGGGGTAAAATACAGGGAGTGAAAGGCTATTTACAATTTGTAGTTCCACATCTGCAAAAAAGGTACTCGGTAGGGGTAAAATACAGGGAGTGAAAGGCTATTTACAATTTGTAGTTCCACATCTGCAAAAAAGGTACTCGGTAGGGGTAAAATACAGGGAGTGAAAGGCTATTTACAATTTGTAGTTCCACATCTGCAAAAAAGGTACTCGGTAGGGGTAAAATACAGGGAGTGAAAGGCTATTTACAATTTGTAGTTCCACATCTGCAAAAAAGGTACTCGGTAGGGGTAAAATACAGGGAGTGAAAGGCTATTTACAATTTGTAGTTCCACATCTGCAAAAAAGGTACTCGGTAGGGGTAAAATACAGGGAGTGAAAGGCTATTTACAATTTGTAGTTCCACATCTGCAAAAAAGGTACTCGGTAGGGGTAAAATACAGGGAGTGAAAGGCTATTTACAATTTGTAGTTCCACATCTGCAAAAAAGGTACTCGGTAGGGTTAAAATACAGGGAGTGAAAGGCTATTTACAATTTGTAGTTCCACATCTGCAAAAAAGGTACTCGGTAGATTTTTTCCGGTTATCAGCCCAATGACGAAACCGGGAACTCCTTCCCTAATATTCTCAAGATGTACCCTCACTCCCTCTCCACCATGAACCATGGACCTTGCCGTTGTTGGGGAGGCTTGCGTGCCTCAGCGATACTGATGGCCGTACCGTAGGTGCAACCACAACGGAGGGGTATCTGTTGAGAGGCCAGACAAACGTGTGGTTATTGAAGAGGCGCAGCAGCCTTTTCAGTAGTCTGGATGATTGACTGATCTGGCCTTGTAACACTAACCAAAGCGGCCTTGCTGTGCTGGTACTGCGAATGGCTGAAAGCAAGGGGAAACTACGGCCGTAATTTTTTTCCCCAGGGCATACAGCTTTACTGTACGGATAAATGATGACGGCGTCCTCTTGGGTAAAATATTCCGGGAGGTAAAATAGTCCCCCATCCGGATCTCCGGGCGGTGACTACTCAAGAGGACGTCGTTATCAGGAGAAAGAAAACTGGCGTTCTACGGATCGGAGTGTGCAATGCCAGATCACTTAATCGGGCAGGTAGGTTAGAAAATTTAAAAAGGGAAATGGATAGGTTAAAGTTGGACATAGTGGGAATTAGTGAAGTTCGGTGGCAGGAGGAACAAGACTTCTGGTCAGGTGAATACAGGGTTATAAATACAAAATCAAATAGGGGTAATGCAGGAGTAGGTATAATAATGAATAAAGCAGTAGACACGAAACCCACGCCTACTACAGTAGTACAAGTCTATATGCCTACTAGCTCTGCAGATGACGAAGAAATTGAAGAAATGAATGACGAGATAAAAGAAATTATTCAGATAGTGAAGGGAGACGAAAATTTAATAGTCATGGCTGACTGGAATTCGATAGTAGGAAAAGGAAGAGAAGGAAACGTAGTAAGTGAATACGGATTGGGGCTAAGAAATGAAAGAGGAAGCCGCCTGGTGGAATTTTGCACAAAGCACAACTTAATCATAGCTAACACTTGGTTCAAGAATCATAAAAGAAGGTTGTATACAGAGAAGAAGCCTGGAGATACTGACAGGTTTCAGATAGATTATGTAATGGTAAGACAGAGATTTAGGAACCAGGTTTTAAACTGTAAGACATTTCCAGGGCAGATGTGGACTCTGACCACAATCTATTGGTTATGAACTGTAGATTAAAACTGAAGAAACTGCAAAAAGGTGGGAATTTAAGGAGATGGGATCTGGATAAACTGACTAAACCAGAGGCTGTACAGAGTTTCAGCGAGAGTATAAGGGAACAATTGACAAGCATGGGGGAAAAAATACAGTAGAGGAAGAATGGGTAGTTTTGAGGGATGAAGTAGTGAAGGCAGCAGAGGATAAAGTAGGTAAAAAGACGAGGGCTAGTAGAAATCCATGGGTGACAGAAGAAATATTGAATTTAATTTATGAAAGGAGAAAGTATCAAAATGCAGTAAATGAATCGGGCAAAAAGGACTACAAACGTCTCAAAAATGAGATCGACAGGAAGTGCAAAATGGCTAAGCAGGCATGGCTAGAGGACAAATGTAAGGATGTAGAGGCTTATCTCACGAGGGGTAAGATAGATACTGCCTACAGGAAAATTAAAGACACCTTTGGAGAAAAGAGAACCACTTGTATAAGTATCAAGAGCTCAGATGGAAACCGAGTTCTAAGCAAAGAAGGGAAAGCAGAAAGGCTGAAGGAGTATATAGAGGGTCTATACAAGGGTGATGTACTTGAGGGCAATGTTATAGAAATGGAAGAGGATGTAGATGAAGACGAAATGGGAGATATGATACTGCGTGAAGAGTTTGACAGAGCACTGAAAGACCTAAGTCGGAACAAGGCCCCGGGAGTAGACAACATTCCATTAGAACTACTGACAGCCTTAGGAGAGCCAGTCCTGACAAAACTCTACCATCTGGTGAGCAAAATGTATGAGACAGGCGAAATACCCTCAGACTTCAAGAAGAATATAATAATTCCAATCCCAAAGAAAGTAGGCGTTGACAGATGTGAAAATTACCGAACTATCAGTTAAATAAGTCACGGCTGCAAATACTAACGCGAATTCTTTACAGACGAATGGAAAAACTGGTAGAAGCCGACCTCGGAGAAGATCAGTTTGGATTCCGTATAAATATGGGAACACATGAGGCAATATTGACCCTACGACTTATTTTAGAAGCTAGATAAAGAAAAGGCAAGCCTACGTTTCTAGCATTTGTAGACTTAGAGAAAGCTTTTGACAATGTTGAGTGGAATACTCTCTTTCAAATTCCGAATGTGGCAGGGGTAAAATACAGGGAGTGAAAGGCTATTTACAATTTGTACAGAAACCAGATGGCAGTTATAAGAGTCCAGGGACATGAAAGGGAAGCAGTGGTTGGGAAGGAAGTGAGACAGGGTTGTAGCCTCTCCCCAATGTTGTTCAATCTGTATATTGAATAAGCAGTAAAAGAAACAAAAAAAAAAAAAAAAATTCGGAGTAGGTATTAAAATCCATGGAGAAGAAATAAAAATTTAAGGTTCGCCGATAACATTGTAATTCTGTCAGAGACAGCAAAGGACCTGGAAGGGCAGTTGAACGGGACGGACAGTGTCTTGAAAGGAGGATATAAGATGAACATCAACAAAAGCAAAACGAGGATAATGGACTGTAGTCGAATTAAGTTGGGTGATGCTGAGGGAGTTAGATTGGGAAATGAGACACTTAAATTAGTAAAGGAGTTTTGCTATTTAGGGAGCAAAATAACTGATGATGGTCGAAGTAGAGAGGATGTAAAATGCAGATTGGCAATGGGAAGGAAAGCGTTTCTGAAGAAGAGAAATTTCTTAACATCAAGTATAGATTTAAGCGTCAGGAAGTCGTTTCTGAAAGCATTTGAATGGAGTGTAGCCATGCATGGAAGTCGTTTCTGAAAGTATTAGTATGGAGTGTAGCCATGTATGGAAGTGAAACATGGACGATAAATAGTTTGGACAAGAAGAGAATAGAAGCTTTCGAAATGTGGTGCAACAGAAGAATGCTGAAAATTAGAAGAGTAGATCACATAAGTAATGAGGAGGTATTGAATAGAATTGGGGAGAAGAGGAGCATGTGGCACAACTTGACAAGAAGATGGGACCGGTTGGTAGGACATGTTCTAGGGCATCAAGGGATCACAAATTTAGCATTGGAGTGCAGCGTGGAGGGTAAAAATCGTAGAGGGAGACCTAGAGATGAATACACTAAGCAGATTTGATGGATGTAGGTTGCAGTAATTACTGGCAGATGAAGAAGCTTGCACAGGTTAGAGTAGCATGGAGAGCTGCATCAAACCAGTCTCAGGACTGAAGACCACAACAACAAACAACCCCCACTCCCAACAACCAGCATGGTGGATCATTAGGATGAAGATAACGTCTGATCTACAACAGCCTCTCTTAATTTCAGGAGTCTGTAGTTTGAGGTACATTGATTTGCCTGTATAAGGAGCACTAGTTGTGATGATCAGGTTGGCTTCAGGAAAGATAAAGGCACCAGACAGGCGATTCTGACGTTGCGATTGATAATGGAAGCAAGACTCAGGAGATTACTCAAGACACGTTCACAGGATTTGTCGACCTGGAAAAAGCATTCGGCAATGTAAAATGGTGAAAGATGTTCGAAATTCTGAGAATAATAGGGGTAAGCTATAGGGAGAGATGGGTAATACACGTTATGTACATAAACCAAGGGGGATTAAAAAGACTGGACGACCAAGAACGAAGTGCTCGAATTAAAAAGGTTGTAGGACAGAGAAGTGGTCTTTCGCCCATACTGCTCAATCTATACATCGAAGAAGCAATGATGGAAATAAAAGAAAGATTCAATAGTGGGATTAAAATTCAAGATGAAAGGATATCAATGATAAGATTTGCTGATGACATTGCTATCCTGTGTGAAAGTGGAGAAACAAATAGTCTATTGAGTATGGAATATGGAGTCAGAGTAAATCGAAGAAAGACGGACGTAATGAGAAGTAGCAGACATGAGAACAACGAGAAACTTAACAACTGAACTGTTGGTCACAAAGCAGATAAAGTTAAGGTATTCTACTACCTAGGCACCAAAATAACTAATGACGAACGGATCAAGGAGGGCATCAAAAGCAGAGTAGCACTGACAAAAAGGGTATTCCTGGCCTAGAGTAGACTACTAGCACCAAACATAATTTGAGGAAGAAATTTCTGAGAATGTACGTTTGGAGCACAGCATTGTGTGGTAATGAAATATGAACTGTGGGGGAAACTGGAACAGAAGAGAATCGAAGCATCTGAAATATTTTGTTACAGACGAATGTTAAAAAGTGGGTGGACTACGCAGAATCACAGAGGAAAAGAAAATGTGGAAAACAGTGACGAGGAGAAGGGACAGGATGACAGGACGTTAAGACATCAGCGAATGACTTCCATGGTACCAGACGCAGCTATACAGTGCAAAAACTGTAGAGACAGACAGAGATTGGAATCCATCCAGCAAATAGAGGGCGTAGGTTGTAAGTGCTATTCTGAGATGAAGAGTTTGGCACAGGAGAGGAAATCGTGGCGGTCAGCATCAAACGAGTTGATGATGGCAAAAAGAAAAAAAAAAAAAAAAAAAACTTGGGACGCAGTTCAGCTTTGTGTAACTTTTACCTTCTCAAAAATTGTCGAGAAAAGAAGGGGCCACATTTCCGCCTAGCGCAATAAGCGCGGTACTCACTGAGGCGATACGACATTCTATACAACATGCGATTCAACACAGAAGTAACGCTGCCGGTGGTGTGCGCAGAAACATAATTGAAGCGATTTTACTGGTTCACAATGGGACGACAGTGATACAACACTGATAGATATCTCTGTCGTATCACCTGGCGCAATACCGAGTGCTGGTTGCTCCACACAGCTGTATCGTATGATACACGTGGAGGGAAATTTCAAGTCATCTGACGTGACTAAAAATACACACACCAAAAAAAGTTTTGCAACACCTCGGTTCCGAGAGTTTCGGAACCTGTATAGAAAATTGGAGTAGAGATCAACATAGACATCATTTCCGCCATTTTTGTTGCTCATGAAAACCGCACATTGCATGTTGGACCACCATACAGCGAGACCTTCAGAGGTAGTGTTCCAGGTTGCTCTACACACCGGTACCTGCAACACCCAGTAGCACGTTCTCTTGTATTGATGCATGCCTGTATTCGTCGTGGCATACTATACAAAAGTTCATCAAGGCACCGTTGGTCTAGATTGTTCCACTTTTCAACGGCTATTCGGCGTAGATCCCTCAGAGTGGTTGGTGGGTCACGTCGTCATAAACAGCCCTTTTCAATCTATCCCAGGCATTTTGGATAGGGTTCATGTCTGGAGAACATGCTGGCCAGTCTTGTCGAGCGATGTCGTTGTCCTGAAGAAAGTCATTCACAAGATGTGCCCTAGTATTCGACCCCTCATAACGTCATCAATATCTCTTCTTTGAGCCATTTTCAACATACAGTCACCATTAGCAAGTCTGAAAACGTCCGCACACTTACTCGCTGCACGGTACTCCGACATGCACCAACACACCTCTGCGAATGTGGACTGCAGCCAGCGCCGCCGTGCGACGACAGCAGGTCAAATGCACAGCATGGTCATACCCCGAGGTGATTTAAACCCGCAAACCGCCCACAAGAGCGTGTTTTCACCATGTATCAGCATTATCCTTAATTTATGGGCATGAGTGTAGCTTATGAGCTCTCTAACTCAATAGAATTTTTTAAAGAGAACGTCGTCTTCCCTGTAGGGAGTCCCATTCCCTTTTAGAGTGGTTTTACAAATTTCTTGTACTGCTTCTCCCAATGCCATGTTCACTGTGCCTGCACGCCGTATCAGTTGTGTCGGATGTCTTAGATACACATCAGATTCTCACCAGGCTGTCATTTCTCCCGGTAAGGGTCATCCGTAGCCTTCTTACCTAATCCATTCTTTTTAATGCTTCTCCATTTCGTACTTAACTCGCCTATTTAATATTTAACATTCTTAAGTAGCACGACATTCCAAATACTTCCAGTTTGTTCTTGTTAAGATTTCTGATGGTCCACGTTGTTAAATGCGTTTAAACAAAAGAAACTGTGTAGTTCATAAGAAGAAGAAAATACAGTTTACACTTCCTTCCCATACATAGCACAAATTATTTTGAGTGTTCAATATTTGAATATGCATGAATCTTGTATGTGCGTCTTGAAAACAGTTTTATCACAAAAGTAAAGTTACATAACGGGAGAAAATTATTAAATAAGTAAAATAAAATGAAGTAAGATGAATACCAATACAGCTAAAAATATGTTGTCAGACTAATGGTCCGATCTGGGCTCGTAAACTGACATATGGGCGGGAGAGCGATGTGCTGACCACATGCCCCTCCATATCCGCATCCAGTGACGCCTGTGGGCTTAGGATGACACGGCACGTTGAGCCTTCATGGCCTGTTTGGGTGGAGTTTTTAAATGGTCCCATAGTTTTCTTATTTACCCAGACGTGCCTGTTTTCGTACTGTGGTGCTACTCATTTTCTAGTAATTTGATGGTAAGGCACACATTTAATAGATTTTTGAAACCAAATAAAACAATTTTCTTGTTTATATGTCTTCCACAGATATCAGTAACTCCAGAGACATATCATCGCCTCCTGCTGACGTATAGGAACTCTTATGATATTAGGAACTCTTATGATATTGTTCTCAGTCAAAATTTGACCGCGTTACGGGATCACCTATTTCTTCGACACAAATTTCCTTCCTTCTTCTATTGTACCAAGATATGGAGTACCACAGTAATTAATGGGATTCTTCAGTAAGAATATCACACTATAGTTAGCACGAATTTCTTTGTAAGATCTTAGTCTCTGAGATCCTACAAAAGATCACGAAAAAGAAAATAATAGTTGAAATCGAATAAATGAAACTAGAGACCGATTGCCCCACCACTTTAAAGCTGCATTTACAAGTTATTCTAGAGACCTTCTATTAATATGTGAAAAACTGAACTATGCTGCTTCTATCCGAGCAACAGGATAGCGAAAGTTAAACCACCTGTTTCGTTCCGTGGCATTAAGATGCACTACAACCGAGTGAGGTGGAGCTGTGGTTAGCACACTGGACATGCATTGGGGAGGATAACGGTTCAAATCCCCGTCTGGCCATTCTGATCCAGGTTTGCCATGATTTCCCTAAATCGATTAACGCAAATGCCAGGCTTGTTGTTTCCCAATCCTTCCTTATTCAGAGTTTTTTCTCCGTCTCTAATGATCTTGTTGACTACGGAACGTTAAACACTAATCTTCCTACTTTCCTTTATAACAGTCACCCTAAATACATGTGTGTCAAACGACAGATTACTAACGAACCGTGAACGTCATTCCTGAACTGTAGGAAAGTTGGAGGATGAAACTATATCCTGCAAAAACTATGAGTCACGTCACGGAGAGCACAGGGAATACTTTACGATAGCTGATTTTGATTTTATGTACCCTGTAGCAGCATATTGTCTGTCACTTGGCGTAAAAACTGCTATCATGTAAGGGAGACTGATGTGCAACAGAATCAGGTATCAGGAACCGTAAAGAACACAAAAAGCAGCCATAAACAGATCTGACGAAGTATCAACTTTTTTAAAAAAAATAGCAGCTTTCTTTGTAATTTACTCGATTACAATTTGATGACATTAGCGTGAATAGCATTATGGTGACTGTTTATTGTGATTAAGTTTATACGATTCCCTTGTTTTTTGTTAAGATATGATTTGACTCTTATCACATTCCTGAATGTTCTCCTTGTTGATAGGATCAACGAAATACTATGAATGAATTAATGAATGAGTGAGGATGACGCTGCTGACAAGTTGAAGAGTCCGGGCTAAAAACTGTAAAGGAAGACTCAGCGCAGGACATTAACCCGTGTCTTAGGTGCTGAGGTGAAGTAAACCTCAAGTCCACTTTTCGTTAATTTTAGGTACGTAAATCACGATAGTACCACCACTCGTAAAGCCAGTGATATCACGCTGGAATCGTTAATCCATTTACGGCAGCTGTCCACAATCGACTGGGGTTCCCTACACCCCACTGTGTCAGTGGAGGTCGAGTGAATGAAATTTAGCGGCATTGTATTTCAAGTATATTTCGGCACCAGAGTGCAAAATAGAGTGAGTATACTATGTTTTATCACGTCTAATTTTTTGAACGATAGATAATATTTTATTCAAATAATTAGATGGTAACCGCTAGCGCGACGTCTATGCGAGGAGTTGCTTGAAGTGGACGAAAATCATGAGGAGTTTGTTGAACAAAGTGACCAGGAGAATTTCCCGAGTGAAGAAGAAGATTCTACGCACACTGGAGGAAAGGGAGAGGATGGAGATGGCGGTACTGAACAAGAGGCCGCTAGTCTGAATGAGCGCCTCGAATCTTTCAGCGCTCGAGGGTATTAATTATGTTTGAACAAAAAACCCTTGTTTTTTTATGACAACAGAATTTCCATTTTTTGATGACATTTATCACTTTTATTTTCAAATATATATGGGGTTTTAGAAAGTTCGCAATATTCCATTTTTTCTTGTAATAATATATCTTCAACAATCTCTGTTAAATATTTAGCCATTTATATGACAAACGTATAAAAGTTATGATATTTTGTTTAAAAACAGTAATGTTTTCCAATTTTTCCCATAGTTGAATTTTTCAGTATTGGTTTTTGGTTATATGACCCATATAACTTTAAAAAGAAAACTTTCGAGACGTATTCAATAGATTATTTGTTACAACATTTGTTGTCGCTGGGGTGCCCTCCACTCATTGTGCCAAGTTTGTCACTCCACAGAATTTCGTCAAGCATGCGTGAAGTTCTTATATTTGAATTTTAGTTGATCATTGACCTGACTATTTTCCATGTGTTTTATGTGCACTATCATACAAATATTAAATGCCAATATTATACACCTAACCGGCAACGCTACACGGTCCATTCACAAGGAGAGACACGTAACAAAAAAATGGTTCAAATGGCTCTAAGCACTATGGGACTTAACATCTGAGGTCATCAGTCCCCTAGACTTAGAACTACTTTAACCTAACTAACCTAAGGACATCACGCGCATCCACGCCCGAGGCAGAATTCGAACGTGCGACCGTAGCAGCAGCGCCGTTCCGGACTGAAGCGCCTAGAACCGCTCGGCCACAGCAGCCGGCGACACGTAACAGGTGTATCATGCACGCAGATAAACTCTCCATAAATTATGGAGGAGCACTTTACGATTGTGACATAATTTTAATCCATACCGCTAACAAACAATATGTCCAGTTTCTCTAATATCGCGACTGTTTTTTGTAACCACTCACAGAATCAATTACACTTTACTTGAATGTATCGAAAACCCGATGTTTGAGCTCAAATTCGTCACCTAGCGATATGGGTCATAGTAAGAAACTGGAACTGCCTTCTGGAGAATGTTGGTTTGCCACGCGGGATTAACCGATCGGTATAAGGCGCTGCAGTCATGGACTGTGCGGCTGGTCCCGGCGGAGGTTCGAGTCCTCCCTCGAACATGGGTGTGTGTGTTTGTCCTTAGGATAACTTAGGTTAAGTAGTGTGTAAGCTTAGGGACTGATGACCTTAGCAGTGAAGTCCCATAAGATTTCACACACATTTGAACATTTTTGAGAATGTTGGTTCAAATACCCGTCTAGCCATTTACGTTAAAGTTTTTCGTGATTTCCCTATAATGTTCCATTCAAATGCCGGAATGGTTACTTTGAAAAGGACATGGCCTATTTTTCTCCTTATTTTTTCCCATTCCGAGATTTTGCTCCGCCTCTCATATATGAGACGTTTATCCCTTATTCCTTTCTTCCTATTTTTAGAAACATTCATAACATGTCGTGGAGCCTTTACTTGTGTATGTTATTCAGATCATAATGAGCATGTGGTTTATATGTCTGTTCGGGGATATTCCTTAGAACACTCTTTTAGTGATGAAACACTTGAGAGTCTCTGGAGGTCTTTCTCACTATTCTTTCTGTAAATATTTATCTATAGCAGCACCAAAAGTTTTGTTTGTTCGGTTATTTCGGAAACATTGTCCCTATCGGTTGGTAAGAGCATAACGAGTGAAGCTATCCTTAGCGCCTTTTCTTTCCTACAAAATAGGAGGACTACCGTCTTACCAACGATAAGGTCATTCGAGACGATAAACAAAGTCGCATTGGGGCAGGATAGAAAGGAAAATCAGCCGTGTCCCGTTCAAGGAACCACACCGTCTTCCGTCTTGTGAGATTTAGGATAGCAACGAAATACCTAAATCTGGATGATAGGAAGGGTCACCCGGGTTCCCGGGTTCGATTCCCGGCGGGGTCAGGGATTTTCTCTGCCTCGTGGTGACTGGGTGTTGTGTGCTGTCCTTTGGTTAGTTAGGTTTAAGTGGTTCTAAGTTCCAGGGGACTGATGACCATAGATGTTAAGTCCCATAGTGCTCAGAGCCATTTGAACCATAGGAAGGGTATTTGAGTCATCATTTCCGGAATGCAAATCCAGTGCCTTACCGCTTCGCCACCTCACATAGTAGGCACTGTATTTGCCCACTTTTGTTGCTCTCACTCAATGCCGAATGCAGTAAAAGCATAGTCAGGTTATTATTGAATCGTTGACAACTAATTAACGTTTGTGATGTCTCTGGAGTGGTAGCCTAAACAACAGACGAGATATCAGAAGAACTTGGGAATTCTGTTTTACAATGCAGTGGAAAGAGAAGATACTTATAAGCTCCCTAGCTTCTTCAGTTCTGTGGAGCAACAGCAACCAGAACAACGAAGCTGATACCAGGAAAACTTTGACAGGGCGTTAAATGAGATAAACCGTTACAAACAATGTAGGGAAAGACAGATTGCTACTTACTGTAAAGAAGACATGTCAAGTTGCAGACAGGCACGACTAAAAGGCACGAGCAATGTAGCTTTCGGCTACAGCATTTGTCATAAAGAGAGACACACGCACAACATTCACGCACACGTACGCGCGCACAGACACACATTCAAGCACACGCACGCACACACATATACACACACACACACACACACACACACACACACATACAAGAAACCACTCCTCACGCACTCAATCACACAGCGCGTGAGGTGTGTGTGTGTGTGTGTGTGTGTGTGTGTGTGTGTGTGTGTGTCTTTACTGACAAAGGCTGCTGCCATTTCATACATTGTTGATGTTCCTACCTGGAGTTTTCATTGTTTGATAAACCGCTATAATTCATATTATATCACCGATGCCGCATAGGCTCTCTAACTAGATTTCTAGCCTTTTTGTACTTCAAGGTCTCTTTGTGTTTTGATCATTTCACATAACTTCCAGAAACACGGTGAATGTGATGCATTTGGAAAAACCTATCGGAACCACTCAAAGATGCGGACTGAGCGTATAGGTATGATGAACCGAAGCTTGCCAGTCTCTCGACGTTGAAAAGAGCATGTGATTCATTTTTTAAAACCTCTCTTGTTATGTGTATGTGTACTCAACACGTTCAACTCTCGGTGTTAACTGTGTAGTGTGCGTTCAAATTGTGCTTCAACTTGCATTAATGTGCGGCAGCACCCACGCAATGTTGCCTTGACAGTGTTTTGGTTCTCTGTGTTGTCTCCGCAAGGTAAGCACTGAGATAGAGCGGTTTATTTGTCCAGAAGAGTCTAACGTACACTTCGTGTATCTTTCAGTGTCAGACACTGTACGAACTCCTCAAAAACGCTATTCATGTTGTTGGAAGGCGATAATGAAGTGTCGTATTCACAGAAATGAAATGTAACCAAGGGTCCACAATTGCAACCCATACACGGATTTCAAATATCACTAGAACGTATTTTTTTTTTTTTAGACATTCACATTTTTAAAACCAGAACAATGCCCGTCGACGATAAAAAATGGAACTAGAGTAAACTGCGTCTTTGGCGCGATGTACTCAGGTCTCACGAGCAAACAAACACATTCTGAACAGGCCTCGAAGGCCCAATAGTACCGACCGGCCGCCGTGTCATTCTCAGCCCTTGGGCGTCACCGGATGTACACTCCTGGAAATTGAAATAAGAACACCGCGAATTCATTGTCCCAG
The DNA here is from genome assembly GCF_023864345.2 of Schistocerca serialis cubense. NCBI lineage: Eukaryota > Metazoa > Arthropoda > Insecta > Orthoptera > Acrididae > Schistocerca > Schistocerca serialis. The sequence goes on from NC_064644.1 coordinate 423,693,599, forward strand.
GAAGGGGAAACTTTATTGACACATTCCTGGGGTCAGATACATCACATGATCACACTGACAGACCCACAGGCACATAGACACAGGCAACAGAGCATGCACAAAGTCGGCACTAGTACAGTGTATATCCACCTTTCGCAGCAATGCAGGCTGCTATTCTCCCATGGAGACGATCGTAGAGATGCTGGATGTAGTCCTGTGGAACGGCTTGCCATGTCATTTCCACCTGGCGCCTCAGTTGGACCAGCGTTCGTGCTGGACGTGCAGACCGCGTGAGACGACGCTTCATCCAGTCCCAAACATGCTCAATGAGGGACAGATCCGGAGATCTTGCTGGCCGGGGTAGTTGACTTACACCTTCTAGAGCACGTTGGGTGGCACGGGATACATGCGGACGTGCATTGTCCTGTTGGAACAGCAAGTTCCCTTGCCGGTCTAGGAATGGTAGAACGATGGGTTCGATGACGGTTTGGATGTACCGTGCACTATTCAGTGTCCCTTCGACGGTCACCAGTGGTGTACGGTCAGTGTAGGAGATCGCTCCCCACACCATGATGCCGGGTGTTGGCCCTGTGTGCCTTGGTCGTATGCAGTCCTGATTGTGGCGCTCACCTGCACGGCGCCAAACACGCATACGACCATCATTGGCACAAAGGCAGAAGCGACTCTCATCGCTGAAGACGACACGTCTCCATTCGTTCCTCCATTCACGCCTGTCGCGACACCACTGGAGGCGGGCTGCACGATGTTGGGGCGTGAGCGGAAGACAGCCTAACGGTGTGCGGGACCGTAGCCCAGCTTCATGGAGACTGTTGCGAATGGTCCTCGCCGATACCCCAGGAGCAACAGTGTCCCTAATTTGCTGGGAAGTGGCGGTGCGGTCCCCTACGCACTGCGTAGGATCCTACGGTCTTGGCGTGCATCCGTGCGTCGCTGCGGTCCGGTCCCAGGTCGACGGGCACGTGCACCTTCCGCCGACCACTGGCGACAACATCGATGTACTGTGGAGACGTCACGCCCCACGTGTTGAGCAATTCGGCGGTACGTCCACCCGGCCTCCCGCATGCCCACTATACGCCCTCGCTCAAAGTCCGTCAACTGCACATACGGTTCACGTCCACGCTGTCGCGGCATGCTACCAGTGTTGAAGACTGCGATGGAGCTCCGTATGCCACGGCAAACTGGCTGACACTGACGGCGGCGGTGAACAAATGCTGCTCAGCTAGCGCCATTCGACGGCCAACACCGCGGTTCCTGGTGTGTCCGCTGTGCCGTGCGTGTGATCATTGCTTGTACAGCCATCTCGGAGTGTCCGGAGCAAGTATGGTGGGTCTGACACACCGGAGTCAATGTGTTCTTTTTTCCATTTCCAGGAGTGTAGATACGGAGGGGCATGTAGTCAGCACACTACTCTCCTAGCCATTGTTAGTTTTCGTGACCGGTTCCGCTACTTTTCAGTCAAATAGCTCCTCAACTGGCCTCACAAGGGCTAAATGCACCCCGGTTGTCAACAGCACTCGGCAGACCTGTAGGGTGAACCATTCAACTGATAGTCAAACCTGGCTGCTTTTTAACTTCAGCGTTACACTGTGGCAAGGCTGTTGGCCTCACGAGCAATCACAGTGGGAAAAACTGTGAATACCTGCAGTTCTTTACGCGTCAACACTAACTTAGGAGAAATAATGAATAAAGAGTTGCTTTGAATTTTGAAGGAGGAAGAGTATTGATCTTCAGATCTGGTGTTAAAAATGCCGGCCTCTAGCTTCAATACAATCTTCGAGCCTGTTTCAAGTTTTAGCATTTCATCAGTAGTTTTCACAGAGGCAGCAATATTTCGTGGTTTCCAGTATCTAATGTAGTCAGTATGGCGTTGTAAACAGGATCTTTAACCTTTTCCCATAGACGAACGTCTGAGGGGTCAAATTTCCAGCAATGAGCAATCACGGTACAGGTCTGCTTTGTCCAACAAAAGAGACTGGATTATGTCGTACTCTATGCGCTGGACAGACATTGTGCTGATACCACGCGACGCCCATGAACTGCAGTGATACGTAATCTAGTATCTCTGGAAGTTGTTCTGGTAGAAGATACACTTAATTTATCTGAAAACTGCAGTCAATATCTCCTTCCATTTCAAAAATGTTTCGGGTGCAAGTTTTAAATGACTTATGCAGTATATGCTGTCACAGGGTTCGTATCCATTGATGAGTATATGACTTTTTTGGCTTATATTGTGATTCTTTTTATAGATCTTTTATGTATATTGAGAACGTTACTGGTTCTGTCACGCTTTCTTCTGACACACACGATGTTCCTTTAGTTTCTGTTGAACATTCACCATCAAGCACAACGAGCTTATCCACATATGTCAAAAAGTCTTCGAAAAAGTCACATAAATTTGACTACATTCCGCATGATAGTTTATTGATTATGTCTACAACGTGGAATAACGCCGAACGCCTTTCGAAACTCTAGGAAGACGGACTCATCCTATTGATCTGTCTTCACTATCTTCATTATGTCATAAATGAATACAGGGAGTTTGTTTCGCGTGACTGGAGTTCACTTGCAACTCATAGCCAACCGAGCTTTCGTTGCTATTCGAAAACCAGCAGGAAGTTCCCTAGCGTGCACTCGTTACTTAGAAGCATAACATTTACTCAAAAGCAGAACCCAGCTCCTAAGTAACGCTACGGGAACCAGAATGGAGACCGATTTCAGATACGGTAATACGATGTTTACTCGATCTTTCTTAGTCGTCGGATGGTAATCGAGCCGGTTGAGGCATGTGATTTACCAAGCTGAAAGGCAAACAGGAAACTAGGAGTCCGCAGCTCGTGGTCGTGCGGTAGCGTTCTCGCTTCCCAAGCCCGTGTTCCCGGGTTCGATTCCCGGCGGGGTCAGGGATTTTCTCTGCCTCATGATGACTGGGTGTTGTGTGATGTCCTTAGGTTAGTTAGGTTTAAGTAGTTCTAAGTTCTAGGGGACTGATGACCATAGATGTTAAGTCCCATAGTGCTCAGAGCTATTTGAACCATTTTTTGAAACTAGGATATTGCAAAGATTGGTTTTTAATTTTTTTTAAATATCATCGTTTTCATATCTCTGATTCGTTAAATCTATTTACTAGAGCGTATAATGATTACATTAACATTAGGTACTCTGTCAGTGATACCTAAATGTGCAATATTTCAATCACACAAAACAAGTTTTACACACTGGAGAGCTAAAGAAACTGGTACACCTGCCTAATATCGTGTAGGGCACCCGCGTGCACGCAGAAGTGCCGAAACACAAAATGGCATGGACTCGAAGTCGGAAGTGGTGCTGCAGGGAATTGACTCCGTGAATCCTGCAGGACTGTCTATAAATTCGTAAGAGTACGAGCGGGTGGAGATCTCTTCTGAACAGCACGTTGCAAGCCATCTCAGATATGCTAAATAATGTTCATGTCTGGGAAATTTGATGGCCAGCGGATGTGTTATACGCAGAGGAGTGTTTCTGGAGCCACTCTGTAGCAGTTCTGGACTTTTAGGGTGTCGCATTGTCCCGCTGGAATCACCCAAGTCCGTTGGTGTGGTGTCACCGCCAGACACCACACTTGCTAGGTGGTAGCCTTTAAATCGGCCGCGGTCTGGTAGTATACGTCGGACCCGCGTGTCGCCACTGTCAGTGATTGCAGACCGAGCGCCGCCACACGGCAGGTCTAGAGAGACTTCCTAGCACTCGCCCCAGTTGTACAACCGACTTTGCTAGCGATGGTTCACTGATAGATTACGCTCTCACTTGCCGAGACGATAATTAGCATAGCCTTCAGCTATGTCATTAGCTACGACCTAGCAATGCGCCATTATCATTTGCTATTTATCTTGTGATGCATATACCGTCAAGAGCTATGTTCACCTCTTATGGATTAAAGTTAAGTATTCCAGCAGCTTCGTACTTTATTTGCTAGTCTCAATTACTTTACCTGTTCCAGACCTCACGCCAGCCTGCGTGAGCTTAAACGCGTGCCTTTCGGCTACCTCCTAGTGGCTTGGCTGTCTTGCCAAGTCACAACAGTTGGAATGCACAATGGACACGAATGGATACAAGTGATCAGACAGGATGTTTACGTACGTTTCACCTGTCAGAGTCGTATTTAAAAGTATCAGGTGTCTCACATCACTTCAACTGCACACGCCCCACACCATATCGAGCCTCCACCAGCTTGAACAGTTTCCTGCTGACATGCTGGGTCCATAGATTCACGAGATTGTCTCCATACCCGTACATGTCCATCCACTCGATACAATTTTAAACGAAACTCGTCTGATCAGGCAACGTGTTTCACCCATCAACTGTCCAATGTCGGTGTTGACGGGCCCAGGCGAGCCGTAAAGTTTTGTGTCGTGCACTTATCAAGGGTACGCGAGAGTGGGCCATCGGCTCCGAAAGCCCATATCGGTGATGTTTCGTTGAATGGTTTGCACGCTGACACTTGTTGATGGCCCAGAATTAAAATCTGCAGAAATTTGCGGAAGGGTTGCACTTCTGTCACGTTGAACGATTCTCTTCAGTCTCTTGCAGGATATTTTTTCGATTGCAGCGATGTCTACGATCTGATGTTTTACCAGATTCCTGATACGGTCGTACGAGAAAATCCCCATGTCATCGCTACCTCGGAAGATGCTGTGTTCCATCGCTCGTGCGATGACTATAACACCACGTTCAAACTCACTTAAATCGTGATAAGCTGCCATTGTAGCAGCAGTAACTGATCTAACAACTGCACCAAACACTTGTTGCCTTATATAGGCGTTACCGACCATGGCGCCGTATTCTGCCTGTTTACATATCTCTCTATTTGAATTCGCATGCCTAAACCAGTTTCTTTGGCGCTTCAGTGTATATTCATATACGATATATTGAAAGTACTAAAGACAGGTGAACAATCTGTGAGGGAGAGGGGGGGGGGGGTGTAATTGAGCTTGGGATAGATAGTGTCCTGCGTAGCGACCCTAGCGCTGTGACATTACATCAGCCATCTAAGAAGACAGCCATTGGTCGAGCACAGAAGGCATCATATGCCTTGGCAACAAAACGGGGGATTCTGATTGGCCCGACAACAAGGAAGCACTTTTCCACCCTATGTCAAGAGAACAAAGCGGCAGTCGGGAAAACACGGCAGAGGTGAGTGGTTATGTCTCTGGCGTAGATCCTGCTGACTGCGTAGAATATGCTTTACCAGTTAAACTGTGGCACTGTTCAGAGCTGTTTTAAATGTAACTGTCATTGTTTTGCGTGATACGCGAGTGTAAGACCATTGTGATCAGCTTACGGTGCAGATGGATGATAAGTGATTGTTTAAACGCGTATTGTAAATCACCACAAAGGATATTACTAGAATTTAAAATGGCTTCCCTCCAAAAAACATGCGAGCTATTGTTCGATCACTAACTCCTCTCAGACTTCACATCATGCAACATCTTTACAGATCCTGAGTTAGGCGGGCCCACGTCCAGCGCTTCTACTGCGCAGAGGAGAGATCATCATCTGAAAGACGCAAGTGAGCGAGACACGACGTACGTGCGTGTCTCCAGCAGCAGCCTCGCCGAATTCAGACGATCTGTCACCAATAGGTTCTACGACCGGTCTTGCTAACGCAAAGGAAGTATTGAAAGCTGCCTGACAACAAATGTGTCTTGTAGCCGCGATGTTCTTCACACCGATCAGTTCTGACGGGCTTCACGATTGGTGACGCGCGTTCCGAGATGGTGCATTGGAGGGTGGAAGGAAGATGGAAAAAAAGAAACAAAGATGTGGGTTTAATCTACTGTCGACGACATCCGCTGGCCACCAAACTCCCCAGACATGAACATTATTGAGCATATCTAGGACGCCTTGCAACGTGCTCTTCAGATGAGATCTCCGCCCGCTCGTACTCTTACGGATTTATAAACAGCCCTGAAGGATTCATGGTGTCAATTCCCTGCAGCACCTCATCGGAATTCGAGTACATGCCACGTCGTGTTTCGGCGCTTCTGCGTGCACACGGGATCCCTACACGTTATTAGGCAGATGTACCAGTTTCCTTGGCTCTTCAGTGTATAAAACTTGTTTTGTGTTATTGGAATATTGCACACTTAGGTATCACTCACAGAGCACCCAATGTTAAAATAATTATTATACGCTCTAGTAAATACATTTCACAAATTAGAGGTATGAAAACGATGATATTTAAAAAAAATTAGGGATAGCCAGCAAATGTATTGGAGGACGATAGGGAAGGTAATCGATCTTAGGCTGGCCGCGGTGGCCGAGCGGTTCTAGGCGCATCAGTCCGGAACCGCGCGACTGCTACGGTCGCAGGTTCGAATCCTGCCTCGGGCATGGATGTGTGTGATGTCGTTAGGTTAGTTAGGTTTAAGTGGTTCTAAGTTCTAGGGGACTGATGACCTCAGATGTTAAGTCCCATAGTGCTCAGAGCCATTTGAACCATTTTTTTAATCGATCTTATAGAAAGAACCACCACCAGCATTTTCCTTAAGCAATTTCGGGAAGCGACGGACAACAAAAATCAGAATAGCCAAACGGGTGCTCGAAACGCCGTCCTGCGGAATGCACGTCCTCTGCTGTATCATTGCGCCTCCTCATTCGGTGTAGACAGAAAAAACGTTAAGATTTAACATCCTCTCAAAAAGGAGGTATTCAAAGAAGAAATGAAGCTTGGATAGTGGAAAAGACGGGGAAGGAATTCGGTCGCGTCTTTATGAAAGGAGTCTTCCTGGTATTCGCCTTCGGGGATTCAGGAACCTAACCGTTTGTTAGCGTGTGTCCTTAGCATCGGTATATGCTCCGCTTTTCGACACATTACGAAGTGTCTGGTCGATAATGCATATCGACCAGAAGCGAGAACACCCGTGTGATAATGAGTTCTGAGACCGCCTCCCATTTCCTCGAATTGTTAGTCCTCACTTCCCGAATTCCTCGATATTTACCGAGTGGGAACGGTTCTACCTAATTAATTTGCATGGCTCGAGAGCGTAGCAGGAAGAGGTGAGCTGAGCAGGTGTGTGGGACGGGGTGAGGAGTAGGCCGATGGAGGAGGAGTTCATATCACTGCCACATGGGGTTGGCCTTACTGTAAGAGTAGTCTAGAAACTGAGTAGCACTGATTCGTATGGTATACTATTGCCTATGATTACATAATGTCCGTTGCGATGAGCTGAAACAGTAACAGACGTGAAATACGAGATAAAGGCCGACAGGCTTGCCTACAGTCCGGTTTGTTCTGTTACATCACTTAAGAAAGACAGTTGCAGATATTGGAAACCAGATTATCTGAAAGCCTTCGACAGCGTTTCACGTCGTCTCATGATAGAACGCAAAACACGTGTCTCTAATATGTGAGCTGTCACACATTCCCTGGGCTATCATGCAGAGGAAGAATGAATTTAGTGGAGAATCCGAACGTTTCGTCCCGATATGCGGTCATCTTAAAAAGGGAGTATACATTACATGAAATCCGATACAGACGCTGGATAGTCAGTGACTTCGATAAAAAAAATTTGTTTCCGCATACTACCTTGCAGAGACGTGACGACACTTGTTTTCATTATACTGTTTCACATTCTCCTCTTTCTGAATAAAATTAGCTGATGGAGGAGAGGGGGTGAGGGGATTATAGTAATAACGGACCAAAGCAACCAACAACGGCCATGTGATCTAGACCTTTAAGGGGCTCCGGAACGCCCTATACTTGCAATGTTAAAATAACGCTTATAAATTACATCTTTCCTCACAAAGTATTTGAGGTAGGAAGTTGAACTTTTTACAGATTATTTATTGGAATATGGGCTACAACTTAACACAGGGATTTTACAAAATTTTAGTTCAGTTATTAAAGATGATTTTTTTTCAATTGTAATGAAAATTCACAACATTTTTTTGCAATTTTTTATTTATATATTCAAAAATATACAGTTTTTTGGAAAAAGGCTGTGTTAAATTATGCAGAAGGTACTGTGTAACATTTACTGAAAGTTTGAAACAAATATGTTTGGAAGATCCTTAGAATACATGTAATTAGTATGAGAAAATAAAAGTTTTGGGAATCGAGCGACAAAGATTGGATTAACTTTTTAGTGCATTCCAGGTCCATAGGATGGATTATCTTCATCCTCTTCAAACTCCTCCTCCAGCTTCCTCTTGTTCCTCCTCCTGTTTACTCTTGCTTGTATTTCTAGACTCTTTACAGCCCTGTCTGCAGCCCGAAGGCGTTCCTTGTCTAAAGCAAGCATCGCTCGTTGTTGTGTTCGTAGATTTTGCTACCACTTTCTTCAGTTGCAGTTACTGCAACACTGTTCCAAAAGATGGTCATGTATGAACACTTATCATATTTCAGTTGTATTTCACTAGCAAGTCCTACGTGCTTTATTATGGAGAGTTCCAGACCAACTTCACTACAATGAATACATCTTACACAGTTTGAAAAAATTCCTTTGAGAACCGACATATCAAATATTTCATTCACATCCGATTCGCCCATAAAACATTCATAGTTTTCACTCATTGAACCAAGCTTCTTCTGTGAAGTATTTTCTTTCCCACTTTGACTGCTATGGGCAGGTGTACTTGAGAGGTTAGGTTCACTCACTTGGTTATCGTCTTTATTGTTTACAGTAGTAACACATACCTTTGGCTTTCCAACATTTCTCCTTTTCTTAAAAGCCTTCAGAGGATTTCTAATAACTTTACTTTTACTCATTATTATGCTTCAACAAAACAGAGACTCAAGAAACAGAATAAATTACGAATATTTTCGAGATAACGACAGAGTAAATAAACATGAAACAATCGACAATCACAACAGCGATATATATTGAACCATCACAGGTTAGCCACAACACATACTTTATCTCACATCACTAAAATGTACCTGATGAACACGGACGTTAATAATAACACCATTTGACAGCAGTTTAACAGCGCCACAGTGGGTCACGCCCATGTAGAACACATTTCAAAAAAAATTTAAAAATAGTCGTAGTCTTTGGAATTGAATAAATTATATATCTATTAAAAGGTAATAGTCTGCAGATTCAGAAAACGCAAAAAAGTAAAAATTCAACTTTTCTTGATTTTGAGCCTTTCCGGAGCCCCTTAAAACCATGTGTCGTCACACCTGTCTGTGGGAGTACGTCGAAACATAATTTCACCACCTCAGCTGACGCTGAATAAAAATATATAATGCGTGTAACTTATGCGCGATTGGTAGCGGTCACTGGAATCAGTCACAACAGCATCCAGGTGTACCTAGGCGTGGAAATCTAAAGAGAAACGATCACATAATTTAACCTTGGGTTGACAGATGCTAGTCCGCATTTTATCAGAATACCAAGTAAATTTAAGTCACTCGCGATGGAACCGCTGTTTGCCAAATTGAGTTAATGTGAAAGATGGAGAAGTCTAAAACACGAGCTGCGCAACTCGTCAGTGACTTGCTTAGTCAGAGCAGGTGAGGCACAGGATGGTCAACAGCCGTCGTTGTGGAAATGACGTTGTGCGCGGGAAGCGCATGCTTGCATTCAACATTCTGGAGACTGCAAAGGTTATTAATGTACCAGCATTTCACATTTTCAATGGCTTATCTCGCACTTCCATTAACCTGCGATATTTTAATGTTAATCAATTAAATACGTTACCTGCCCGCCCCGTTAGCTGTACGGTCTAACGCACTGCTTTCTGCGCGGGAAATGAAATGAGAGAAGTTGTTGCATACTCATATGAACTTCCCGATACCTGATGTTGGCTTCGTCACGTGACGTAATGACAGTGTAGTGTGTGGCGTTATACAGGAAGAAACAGGAAGAGAATACTGACAATATTTTTTGCCTATATATTACTTCCTGGAATGTTGGTTGTAGTGACTCATCCGTAGAGTAGTTCGAGGTACAATTTAAGTTGGAAGGTGATAACTTGGCTGTGAGTTGGTGAAGAAGTCTGGAAGGCTTCAGTTAATCTGACAATCATCCCAGTCGTGTATTAGAGCGAATGCAATACGAAAGGCAAGTGTGGGTTCTTACACCGCACTATTATTCGCCTTCCGTAGTGCACCATAGAGTAGCTTGGGGACTACAGATGTAGTTGAAATGGGGTAGGATGTACTGAGCAGCTTGCGCTAGTGCAATAGTACTCAAATATCCTAAAAATGTGGTTGCTTTCCCTTTGTGCTATATTCAGCGAAAACGGCTGCAAAAATTGACTTTTCTGCCGCGTCTGAATTTTGACCCGAGATTCGATTTGTCAGTGCAAAAATTCAGTGTGCACTAAGTAAAATTTACGAGCCTTTATCAATGAGTGAACGAGCATAAGGCATTCAGAGAACTGCGTGCACTGAGAGGACAACTTCGGAAATACATTTGTCTAGGTATATTTGTATTATATTGTATGGAACCGGGGACCTAGAAACGACGGCGAGGCTTCGTCCCCGCCGTAGCCCTCAGTGGCTCACAACCCCAAAACAGGCTACAGCAGTCCACCCACCCCACCGTCGCCCCACACCGAACCCAGGGTTATTGTGCGGTTCGGCCCCCAGTGGACCCCCACGGGAACGTCTCATACCAGACGATCCTAACCCCAATGTTTGCGTGGTAGAGTAATGATGGTGTACGCGTACGTGGAGAAAGTGTTTGCGCAGCAATCGCCGATATAGTATAACTGAGGCGGAATAAGGGGAACCAGCCCTCATTCGCCAAGGCGGATGGAAAACAGCCTTAAAAACCATCCGCAGACTGGCCGGCATACCGGACCTCGACACTAATCCGCCGGGCTGATTCGAGCTGAGGACCGGCACGCCTTCCCGCCCAGAAAGCAGTGCGTTAGACCGCGCGGCTAACCGGGCATGCAGGTAACATTTTTAATTGATTAACAATGCAATATCGCGTGTTAATGGAACTGCGAGGTAAGCCATTGCAAATGTGAAATGCTGGTACATTAATAACCGTTGTAAACTCCAGAATGTTGAATGCAAGCATGCAAACTTTCATGCTTTTTGTTTTATTGGTGCCGGATGTCAGTTTGTGGGATGGATTTCCAAGCCTGTAACACTTGGTCGGTCAGTACAGGGGCAGTTAATGCTGCTTGTGGATGACGCTGCGGTTGTCGTTCCCGATGAAGCTCGACTGGAGACAGATCTGGTGATCAAGCACAGAAAGGCAACATATCGACAGTCTGTAGAGCATGTTTGGTTACAACAGCGATGTTTGGGACAATGTTATCCTGTTGGGAAACACTTCATGCTGTTCATGAATGGCAGCTCAACAGGTCGAAGCACCGGATTGACGTACAAATGGGCAGTTAAGGTGCGTGGGATAATCACGACAGTGCTCGTAGTTTCATACAAAATCGCATCCCAGGTCTTAACTCCAGGAATAGGTCCAGTGTGTCTAGCACACAGACAATTTGGTTGCAAGCTCTCAGTTTTCCTCCTTCTAACCAACACACCTGTCTCACTGGCACCGACGCTGAACCGGCGGTCATCAGAAAATACAACAAACCTCCACACTGCCCTCCAATGAACTCTCGCTTGACACCAATGAAGTCGCAGGTAGCAGTGGTTTTGGGCCTACATCTACATCATACTCCGCAGGCCTACCAATGCTGTTTATTAATCACAATTTAAGCGGTGGAGGGTTTCGAACCTGGGTCCGAGAAAATTTTGATTACTAATCAGAGACGCTACCCGTAGACCACGGGTAAGGCGTCATACAGACTTTGCCAACGGCCTTGCATAGAAGACTGAAGAGCGGACAGAGGTTCAGGGCACTCTCTTGTACTTGGGTGGGAAACTGCCGCCAAAGGCGGAAGAATCAGCGGTGATCAACGGCATGAGGATGCAGAAGACAATGGAAACCACTGCATTAAAGACACGTAACGTGTATCCACAGGACATGTGGCCTGTAATTGAAGAAGTGCCATGATGATCTCTCCATTTGCAAAACATTCCGGTATAGTCCCCCATTCAGATCTCCGGGAAGGGACTGCCAAGGAGGAGGTGGCCATGAGAAAAAGATTGAATAACGAACAAATGGATAAAGTTCTACGAGTCGGGGCGTGAACGTGGTAGAGAAGCTAGAAAATCTGGAAAGGGAAATGCATAGGTTCAAATGGTTCAAATGGCTCTGAGAACTATGGGACTTAACATCTGTGGTCATCAGTCCCCTAGAACTTAGAACTACTTAAACCTAACTAACCTAAGGACATCACACATCCATGCCCGAGGCAGGATTCGAACCTGCGACCGCAGCAATCGCCCGGTTCCGGACTCAGCGCCTAGAACCGCTAGACCACCGCGGCCGGCAAATGCATAGGCTCAATCTAGATATAGTAGAGGTCAGTGAAGTGAAATGGAAAGACGACAAGGATTTCTTATCATATGAGTGTAGGGTAATATCAACAGCAGGGGAAGATGGTATAGCTGTCGTAGAATTCGTTATAAATTGGAAGGTAGGCTAGAGAGTGTGTTACTGTGAGCAGCTCAGTGATAGAGTTGTTCTTATCAGAATCGACAGCAGCCGACGACGATAGTTCAGGTATACATACCGACCTCTCACGCCGAAGATAAAGAGACAGAGAAAGTATATGGAGGATATAGAAAGGATAATAATGTACATAAAGAGAGATGAAAGTGTAATAGTCATGGGTGACTGGAATGCAGCTGTAAGGGAAGGAGTAGAAGAAAAGGTTAGAGGACAGTATGGGCTTGGGGCAAGAAATGAGAGAGGAGAAAGACTAATTGATTTCTGTAATAAACTTCAGCTAGTAATAGCGAATACTCTGTTCTGGAATCACAAGAGGAGGAGGTATACTTGGAAAAGCCTAGGGGATACAGAAGGATTTCAATTAGATTACATTGTGGTCAGGCAGAGATTCTGGAATCAGATATTGGATTGTGTGGCATATCGAGGGGCAGACATAGACTCAGATCACAATGTAGTAGTGATGAAGAGTAGGCTGAAGTTTAAGAGAATAGTCAGGAAGAATCAATACGCAAAGAAGTGGGATACGAAAGTATTACGGAGTGACGAGATACGCTTGAAGTTCTCTAAGGCTATAGATACAGCAGTAAGGAATAGCTCAGTAGGCAGTACAGACGACGAGCAATGGACATCTCTAAAAAGGGCAATCACAGAAGTTGGAAAGTAAAGCAACTGCGAAGAATCCTTGGCTGGCAGAAGAAATGCTTCAGTTGATCGATCATATACAATATGTATAAGAGCCAAGAGGGAATAATAACAGTGGGCGATCAAGAACGAAGTGCTCGGATTAAAAAGGGTGTAACGCAGGAACGTAGTCTTTCGGCCCTAGTGTTCAATTTGTACATCGAAGAAGCAATGATGGAAATAAAAGAAAGGTTAAGGAATGGAATTAAAGTTCAAGGTGAAAGGATATCAATGATGACATTGTTATGCTGAGTGAAAGTGAAGAGGAATTATATGATATACTGAACGGAATGAACAGTGTAATGAGTACAGAATATGGACTGGGAGTAAATCGAAGAAAGATGAAAGTAATGAAAGTAGCAGAAATGAGAACAGCGAGAAACTTTGCATCAGGATTGATGGTCACGAAGAAGAAGAAGTTAAGGAATTCTACTACCTAGGCAGCAAAATAACCCATGACGGACGGAGCAATGAGGACGTCAAAAGTAAACTAGCATTGGCAAAAAGGGCATTTCTGGCCAAAAGAAGTCTACTACTATCAAACACAGACCTTCATTTGAAGACGAAATTTCTGAGAATGTACGTTTGGAACACAGCATTTTATGGTAGTGAAACATGGACTGTGGGAAAACCGGAACAGAAGAGAACCCGAAGCATTTGCGATGTGGTCTATAGAAGAATTTAGGTGGACTGATGAGGTAAGGAATGAGGAGGTTCTGCGCAAAATCGAACGAGAAAGGAATATGTGGAAAACACTGAAAAGGAGAAGGGATAGGATGATAGGTCATCTGTTAATACATGAGGGAATGACTTCCATGGTGCTAGAGGGAACTGTAGAGCGGAAAAACTGTAGAGGAAGACAGGAAGACATAGACTGGAATACACGCAAAAAATAAGTGAGGATGTAGATAGCAAATGCTACTCTGAGATGAAGAGGTTGGCATAGGAGATGAGTTAGTGGCGGGCAGCATGAAATTATCGGTAAGCCTCTGTACTGGCTCCAGTTTCTCGAATTTTCTCCTCATGGTCATTACGCGAGACGTATATGGGGGGAAGTAATATTTTGATCGACTCTTCACTAAAAGTTCTCTCGAGAACTTTCAATAGTAAACCTCTCTGTGATGCACAATGCCTCTCTTGTGACGTCTGCAATGGAGCCTGGTCCGCAGCTCGTGGTCGTGCGGTAGCGTTCTCGCTTCCCACGCCCGGGTTCCCGGGTTCGATTCCCGGCGGGGTCAGGGATATTCTCTGCCTCGTGATGACTGGGTGTTGTGTGCTGTCCTTACGTTAGTTAGGTTTAAGTAGTTCTAAGTTCTAGGGGACTGATGACCATAGATGTTAAGTCCCATAGTGCTCAGAGCCAATGGAGCCTGTTGAGCATTTCCGTAATGCTCTCGCGCCTGCTAAACGATTGCGTGACGAAAAGCGCCGCTCTTCATTATCTTCTCTACTTATTCTATCAGTCCTATGTGGCAGGGATTCCAGATAGATGAGCAATAATCAAGAATCGGTCGAACAAACGCCTTTTAAGCCACTTCCTTCGTGGATGAGTTACATTTCCTTACGATTCTTCCTACGAATCTGAGTCTGGCAGCCGGCCATTGTGGCCGAGCGGTTCTAGGGGCTTCAGTCCGGAACCGCGCTGCTGCTACGGTCACAGGTTCGAATCCCGCCTCTGGCATGGCTGTGTGTGGTGTTCTTAGGTTAGTTAAGTTTAAGTAGTTCTAAGTCTAGGGGACTGATGACCTGAGACGATAAGTCCCATAGTGCTTAGAGCCATTTGAATCATTTGAGTCTGGCATCTGTTTTCCCCACTGTTTCTTTTATGTGCTCATCCCATTTAAGGTCGCTCTGGATAGTTGCATCCAGATTTTTTCGGTGGATACTGTTCCCAGTGGTTGTCATCAATAGTGTAACTGCTCACTTGTGGATTTCTTTTCCTATATATATTTGCCATACTGTTACGAGGGTTGGAACTTTAATAGTGGCAACTATTTATTTACAGTTCGTATAAAACAGTTACGTGTTTTACTGACCTTCAAAGTATTGTGTATAACCCGTTCCCAGCGATGTGAAGGTAGTACGATACTCTTAGCAGTGCCAGTTGTGTCGACAGTTCGAGCGGCGCGTTCTATTGCCCAACAAATTTTTAGCAGTTTTGAAGCAAACGCTGTGAAGTGTTTCCTTCAGTTTAGAAAGCGAATTGAACTTACGACGGTTTAAGTCAGGGGAGTGCAGTAGGTGGTAAGCGCTTAGCAACTCCATCAGTCAAACAAATCAGTAACAGCTTGCACTGAACGTGCTTGAGCATTGTCCTGCAAAATGACGGTCAGGTCCTGCAGAAAGTGTCATCACTTCTGTCTCTATGCTGTTAATTTTTGGAACACAAACTACGACAACTTTAAGAGTCAAAAATGATGACACTTTCTGCAGGGCCACACCATCATTTTGCAGGACAATGCTCCTCGTACAGTGCAAGCAGTTACTGAGTTGTTTGAGTGATGGGGATGATAAGTGCTATACCACCTACTGCACTCCCCTGACTTAAGCCGTCGTAACTTAAACTTGATTTCTAAACTGAGGGAAACACTTCACGGCATTCGCTTCAGAACTGCTACAAATTCGTCAGGCAATAGACCGCGCCGCTCGAACTATCAACACAACTGGCACTGCTAAGAGTATCCTACGACTTTCACATCGCTGGCGACAGGTTATACACAATGCTGGTGACTACTTTGAAGGTCAGTAAAACTTTGAAACACGTATCGATTTTGTACGAGCTGTAAATAAATGGTTGCCACTATTTAAGTTCCAACCCTCGTATATTTATTTACGTTCAGGGGCAGCTGCCAGAGTCTGCACCATTCATCAACTCTCTGGAGGTCATTCTGCAAAACGTTTCTATCTTCTGTCGTTGCTATTTACTTATAGAGAACCGCATCTTCTGCGAACAGCCTTAAAGAGCATCCGACGCTTTCTATTAGATCATTTATACATAATGTAAACGGTAACCGTCCTGATGATGAAGTCTTCACGGGTTATCAGCATAGTCAACGCGTCGTTTTGCGGCAACGTTTCAACAAGTTCCCTACTTCTTCAGGCGAAGTCTGATTCATCACCGAGATTTGCCGAGAAAGTCTAAATTAGCATATAGTAACGGTCCTATCACACTCTCTTGTGGTATTCAAGAAATTTCCTTTACATTTGCCGACTTTGCTCTGTTAACAGCGAAGTGTTCTGTCTGCAAGGAAGTCTTGAATCCAATGGCAAATCTGCTCAGATGCTCGATAAGCTCGTATTTTCTTCACTAAAAAGCAAAGCGGGACGGTGTCAAATCTCATCCTGAAGTCAAGGAACACGGCATCAACCAGAGTACCGTTGTATACGGCGCTGTGGATCTCTTGAAGGGACCGAGCGAGCTGAGTTTCGTAGGATCTCTGTTTGCAGAATCCATGTTGAATACACACTACAGGGCTTCTGACTGGGAGCTATCGCTGAAGTAATCGATATGTGACAGTTCGTTGTGTCGCTGTGGTGCCAACTGCTTCTCGAATTGCTGCTGCAGATGCGGTACGATGCGCTAGAGCCGTACGCCGAACACGATGGTCTTCCCTTTCGGTACTGCCAAGTGGCCCTCCGGAACCCCGTCTTCTTACGACCGTCCATTCTCGTGACCACCGCTGCCGCAGTCACGTACAGTGGCTGAATTCCTGCCAAGTCTTTCTGCAGTATCGCAGAATGAACATACAGCATCTCGTAGCCCTGTTCATATTCAGTGACGTGTTGATAACGGTGTTTTCATCGTCTTATAGCTATTTTCGACTAACATCAACTCAACAAGTGCAATCTCAGAGGTAACTAGCGCTCACGATATTTAAATCGTATATGTTAAGCAAACATCATGCGCATCCTCATAGTAGCGCTACAGTCGCCATTCCTATACGACTGACGCTAAAATTTGAATAGAATCGTCTTTCAGATGTAGAAACACACCTACCAACCTTCGTTTATGTCGCCCAACTCCTTCTTGGTGTTGCTATTTTTTTCTGTTAGTGTACAATGAGGTAATTTGAGATTATGAATTAATCTGATTCGCGACATTACATATCCTCACACTACCCTCAGCCTCCTCCAGAAGCCTGTGGCCACCAGGTGAAAATAAAACTTCTGGAGTGCTCCCATTAACGCTACTTTTCATATCACCTCTTATTAAATGTAAAGAGATGTCATTCTTCTCAACGTTTTTAAATCAACGATGTGTTGAAAACTTGCTTTCTGTACTGATTATATTCTCATTAAATGTATTCGCCATTGCGAAGATGGAAAACCATCAGCTGTAGAGCGGAATGACGAGAATGAAAATTCGAGCCGGACCGCAACTCGAACCCAGGTTTCCCGCTCACCATGAGCGGCGCCTTCCCATTTGGCTACTCGAGCTCGATGCACGGCCAGACGCAGAGCTCCATATGTCGACAACCATGCGTCTACCTCCTCTACTCGTGCATCCATTATGTATATTCCTGTGCAGTTAGGGCATTTTACTTGAAAGTCGCTTCCCAGACGTCGGCGGATAAATACGATATTGCAATGCCTGCGTTATTCTGAATTAGTGTGCTTCCAAAGGAACTTTACATCTTAATTAAGAATAAGACAAGTAATTGCAATATCGTGATAATATTTCCAACCGGTCGTTGTGGCCGAGCGGTTCTAGATCCTTCAGTCCGGAACCGCGCGACTGCTACTGTCGCAGGTTCGAATCCTGCCTCGGGCATGGATGTGTGTGGCGTCCTTAGGTTAGTTAGGTTTAAGTAGTTCTAAGTTCTAGGGGACTGATGACCTCAGATGTTAAGTTCCATGGTGCTCAGAGCCATTCGAACCATTTTTTAGTGCATCTGTAATGACCTCGTCACATACTGATTATCCGCCGTTCCAAATAACAAACCCTATCTAACACAATTTCCTGCTCTAATGATATGACGGTTGCTAACCGATATTTAGATGAGGTTTAGATTTAGAAGAATGTCCTTACCGTGAACTCTCCACTGTTCTTCTTCGTAGAGTGATAATCTACTTTTCGCTTTATGTAACTCTGCAGGCTTTCGTGGGCCTTGTCAATGCAGTTAAAAATCTTCTGGGTTATTAGGCCGCATCATATTTCTACTAAAATGATCGACGTTTCGACCCCTCTGCTGGGATCTTCTTCAGGATCCTCTGGTGTCCACTACTGCTAGAACACTGTCAGAGAGGACTGTCGCGTCCTCTTATAAAGGGGAGTTTTGTAGCGTTCGTGCTGGAGAAGTGATAGTATTGGTTAAAATTCATATAGCTACCATTGGTGAGCCATAGTCATAGGCTAATATTCCCGGTGTGATGCAGAAGAAGGGGCGTTGTCGGCTAATTTTTCGTTTGTCCTCTCTAAACCTTCTCTTTCACAAAAGGCACCGTTTATTTTGTTTAAAATAGCAAATAAATGATTATCTGTCTAATGGCTGAACTTCATATGGTTCACTGGACCATCAAGAAGAAGTGTTCTGCGTGGCCGTAGTCAAAATATTTCGCCAATACGCTGAAACTGACGAAAAGTCCATCGTATTGTCCGTAGTGACAACATCATCAGGTAATACCGATTTGCATCGAAGCTCACTTCAGCAGTTTCGAATAGAGCCTCTACATATATTGACGTACGTGACGTGATTGTCATGAAATTGTGAAAAAAGGTTACTGACCTTCAGCTGTACTCAGTTGTAAGGTTCCTTTCACTGAAGTGAACAAGCTGTAGTTTTGATGTCTCGAGGCTGAATTTTAACAACAGTTACGCACATTTCATGTAGTGAAATAGTTATAGCTTTCGTAGTAGAAAACTGTGGTTATAACATGAAGAATGATTCAGTTGTCTCATTCGGTTAGTACTTTGTATTACAGAACTATTTTGGCAATACATATTATGAGAGCTTGTGGACTGCAGGAGTTCCCAGAAAAAGCCATCTATATAGTTGAAAAAAAAGAAAAAAAAAACTCGCGACAGCGGTAAAATTATTTTGTAGAGGAACGTCGACGACCATAGGGGCAGAAATCCATTCCAGTACGATTATGCCATAGGTGGTAAATCATTGGAAGCGGTAACGACCGTAAAATACTTAGGAGTTACTATCCGGAGCGATCTGAAGTGGAATGATCACATAAAACAAATAGTGGGAAAAGCAGGCGCCAGGTTGAGATTCATAGGAAGAATTCTAAGAAAATGTGACTCATCGACGAAAGAAGTAGCTTACAAAACGCTTGTTCGTCCGATTCTTGAGTATTGCTCATCAGTATGGGACCCTTACCAGGTTGGATTAATAGAAGAGATAGACATGATCCAGCGAAAAGCAGCGCGATTCGTCATGGGGACATTTAGTCAGCGCGAGAGCGTTACGGAGATGCTGAACAAGCTCCAGTGGCGGACACTTCAAGAAAGGCGTTACGCAATACGGAGAGGTTTATTATCGAAATTACGAGAGAGCACATTCCGGGAAGAGATGGGCAACATATTACTACCGCCCACATATATCTCGCGTAATGTTCACAACGAAAAGATCCGAGAAATTAGAGCAAATACGGAGACTTACAAGCAGTCGTTCTTTCCACGCACAATTCGTGAATGGAACAGGGAAGGGGGGATCAGATAGTGGTACAATAAGTACCCTCCGCCACACACCGTAAGGTGGCTCGCGGAGTATAGATGTAGATGTAGATGTAGATCATCTCTGAGCTTTATCCGAAGCTTTTGCAATGCCTTTATGTTAACGAGACACAACATCACTATAGCGACTGCGTGTTTTATAGTCTCCATTTCATTAATATTTTATGAGACAACGTCTTTTGTTGGAAGGTTCTGATGATTTTAAAACTCAGTTAACCAGCTTCCACCTGGTCCCGTATAATGAACAGCATTTGTTCGTAGCGAAATCATGAGTGACATCTGCTGGCCACCTCACTATCCTGCAAATGTCAGTCCTGGGGTGTGACATCCATAACTGGCCTCATACAAAGGTAAATGTATTTTCTTCTGTCCTCAACGCTGACATGTCTTGGTAGTCATTTCACATTTCCTCTCTCTGCACAGTTCACCGCTTACAGCTGGAAGTGGCTGGATCCCGTTTGCGGACATTACCTTATGACCTACACATCTTTGTTATGAGCATAAATTTGGATTTTACGAGCAGCTATAAAGAGTTTAATCAAAGCGTTATTGAACAATAGACAGTTGCAGTTATGAGAACCGTGTAAACAGCTTGCCATTTACGTTATTGAAACTCGCTCATGGTACGATTCAAACCTGTATCTTGTCGTTCTCAGACGATGCTCTTTAAACTGAATCATCGGAGCGCTCTTTACAAGCCCTAGTCGAAGAGGTGCTAAGCCATGCAACTTCGTAGGAGATTTTCCATAGTTCATAACTATAGATCACGTCTGTTGCAAGCAGCACTTATACAGCTCAACTGTGAGAAATATGGTGAGTATATATTGAAGCTGAAGAGCCAACATATCTGTCCATCAATTTTAAATTTTTACAAATAATTCGTCTAATGGAAACTTCACTGTTCAATTAAATATCGTGTATAAATCGAAATAACAAACACTTACAGTCATGAGCAACTAAATTATCCACATTCTGCGAGTAGCACGCAACACGCCCTATCTAACTCATGTCTGGGACGACGAATTGTGACATCCACTCCATGTTTTGGTTAGCCGTTCTGATTGAAGACCACCTAACCAAAACAATGCTCATTAGGACTGAGGTCAGGTGATCTAGGTCAGGCTCTCCGATCTCGAGTGCCCGTTCACGGGCAGCTGGGCGCCCGCAAGCGGCGGTGGACACGGATGGGTGAACAGCTGATTCACAGGCGGTAGCCCGCCGGAGTGACCGTGCGGTTCTAGGCGCTACAGTCTGGAGCCGAGCGACCGCTATGGTCGCAGGTTCGAATCCTGCCTCGGGCATGGATGTGTGCGATGTCCTTAGGTTAGTTAGGTTTAACTAGTTCTAAGTTCTAGGGGACTAATGACCTCAGCAGTTGAGTCCCATAGTGCTCAGAGCCATTTTTTTGAACACACATGATAGCTGCTGTACTGTGTGACGTGCAGTGACAGAAAGTACCTCTATTGGGTGATGGAATCTGAACTCCTTGCTGAGGAAATTGTTCTTGATATTACGACAACTCACCAGCTATTCCTGTGCAGCGCTGAACTCCCAGTCATTTTTGCAGTGTGGGCAGTTTGTTCACAGTTCTAACCCTCGATAGTCGACGGCGACCCTGTCAGCAACACATTGTTACCCAACTTGTGGAAGTGCATCGTTCTCATGGACGTCGGACTGCGGCTGATGATATAAATAGAGAAAACACCAGAGCCGTCCCTCCCACAAAATTACCGACCCATCAGTCTGCTGTGCTTGCTCAGCAAGATTGTTGAGAAGGTAATATTAAAACGCATCACTAGGTACTGCATCGCCAATGACACCCTAAGACTGGAGCAGCTCGTTTTTAGAAATCATCCCTCGACGACGCAACTTCTCCGCGCAGTCCAACGTATAACACACGGCTACAACATGAACAAAGCCATAGGGGCCGTGTTCCTGGACATCGAAAAAACTTTCGACCGTCTCTGTCCCAACGGGCTTATGCGCAAACTAAGCGAAGCTGGTTTCCCAGACGGACTCGTACGTCTCATACGCTCATGTCTCACGAACAAATGTTTCAACACTGACGTGCAGGGCAAACAATTAACACAACATATCCAAGCTGGAGTACCCCAGTGAAGCATCCTAGGACCCAACTTGTTCAACCTGTACATCAACCATTTCCCAGTAACACAAAACACGACGTTAGACATCGACGCAGATGACACAGTCATCCTTGCGCAAGATTGGAAACCGTCGAATACAGACGGCACTCAGAACTGCCGAGCGTTGGTTGGAACGATGGCGTATTAAAGTAAACGTCGACAAGTGCGAAGCAGTTCTGTTTACACGCAGACCGAAATTACTGCGCAAACATCAATACAATAGACAGATAACACTACATACGCGCAAAATACGTTTCCGAGAGAAAGTCAGATATCTCGGCGTCTGGCTGGACCGGAAACTTACATGGGGGGACCACAGTGAATACGTGGCCAACAGAGCGCACGCGAGGCTCAGACAACTCTACCCAATGCTCAACAGGGAAAGCACACTGAATAGGAGGGTGTCGAGGTCCATATACACGACACTGATTAGATCTCTGATGACGTACGCAGCTCCCGTCTGGGGATATGCAGCTCTTACACGACTGCGCCCCCTGCAGATCATACAGAACAAAGTGCTACGAATCATTAGCAACGCTCTAAGCTACACACGAGACGTGGATCTTCACAAAGAATAGCACCTTGAAACCCTCAAGGAAGTATTAAAAAAACACGCCACACGACTATACAGGAACTCGAGACACTCGAACAATCCTTTCATCCTTACTCTAGGAAACTACGATTACAACCATAGGTGGAAGCATAAGCGGCCAAAGACACTACTAGCTAGGGCATAACCACCTATGGCAAGCTAACATACACGAACAAGCGACAAACGTATGCAAGCCCCTGCATATCAGCAACACTAACTGGTAATTACCAGCTGCTATTAGGGCCGACCAACAGGCCACAGCAGGGACACCGACGAGCTCGCCCACTGACGCACAAACAATTCGCCAACATCACCCTACACTGTGCATCCGATATCTGAATTATCGGACACAAAAACTATGATAAACCTGTTGCAGGTTGCTGACGCTGATCGAGAGTTCAACACCGGCACCCAGCGGCAGCCGCCGAGCGACAGCACTGCACAGCGTCAAAGGTATCGACCTGCATGATACCCACTACTAACAAAGCCTACCCATGCATGACCTATCGCAGGCAGCAAGACATCCGCTACTGCACTTATCACCGGGCCTAACTATCGCAGAGGTTTTTTTCTCTTGGCTCTTGCCTTGGCACTTTTCTTCCTCTGCCCTTCAAACCGCTACCCTCCGTTCGACTTCGACCCAATCTATCTCCACATGAGACGCAAACATCGCAGTACCTACATCCTGCGGCACCTCACTCTAGTGAAAACTAACCCTTATGGAGAGATGCCAGTAGACCTTTTGAGTTGGCCATCATGCCGGTGTGGGCGTGGAGGGGATCCATCTCTATGGGGAAAAACAGAGCCGTATCATCAAAGACATTTATTTTAAATGACTAGTTTCGGCACAACACTTACACCATATTCAGGTCAGTATAAACCAATGGGTTCTACAATACATGGGCCAATTAAAAAAGTACTCTTTTGGTTTATACTGGACCTGAAGATAGCATAAGTGTTGAGCCGCAAGTAGTCGTTTGAAATAAATTTCTTTGATGATACGGCTCTGGTGTTTCCTTTTCTTTATTCATTGTTAGCCATACTGACTGTGACCGCGTGAGTTTCTCCGGAATCGAAGTAGCACAGTATACCATTGAGATGTGTTCACGCAAATATCTCAGTGGTTGTGCAGTCTTGCAGATTGGAGTACGCCGCGCATCAAGCACACAAGATTTAGCTATAATCAAATGCGGTAATCGTGCTTGTTGCTTATCCTGAGGGGTCTGTCACGCTGAGGGCAAATCCGAGATCTGACGATCGTAGTCACGTGATCCGTCGAATTATTTTATTCTCACTGGCGGCAGAAACGCCTTCTCTCGCTCAACACAGCAGTAATAGCTAGTTCAATTGCTCACGGGTGTAGTGCAGTTTGCATACAGTGTTACCGATTTTCTGTTGTACTTACAGGACTCTTAGATCCTTGCACTGCGAGAGGTCCGGAATCTTCGTCAGCTTATTTGATTTCACGTCTCTGAAACAGAAAAAAACAGAAAGGAGTAATATTATCCCACTGAAAAAATAAGAATATAGACATTTTAGAAGACCAACAGACGGAAAAGAGACTTACTACTTCCAGAAAGTCCCTGAACCATACTCTATCGACAAGCAGGATGTAGATATATGGCCATATCTGAATTTCAACATACACATACCTGCTCAAGGAAACCAAGGAAAACTTCACTTAGAATAACTGAAATCCTTGGGAGAGCCACCCATCACAAGATATTCAACCAGAAGTGTAAGAATATCAGACAGGTGCAACACCCTCAGACAGCGAGAAGAATGTAATAATTTCAATTTCAAGAAGGCACGTATCGTTAGATCTGAACACTGACAAATTATCAGTTTAGTAAACTACGGCTGCAAAATAGTGGCACAAATTATTTGCAGAAGACTGGAAAAATAGGTAGAAACCGGCCTTTGGGATTATCAGTTTGGGTTCTCGAGAAATGTAGGAACGAGCGAATCAGAACTGATCCTACGATTTATAGTGGAACATAGACTGAAGAAAGCCAAATGTCCGTTTAGGTTTATAGAAATCTTTTTAGAGTACTGCCTGGGGTGGGTTCTTTGTATTTTGAAAAAAACCAGGGGTAAAATACAGGGGCCGAAACATTATCTACAGTTTGTACAGAAACCAGGCTGCAGTTATAAGAGTCGCAGGGCGTGAAAGGGAACTTTTCGTCGAAAAGGGAATGAAACAGGGTTTTAGTAACCTATCTCTGAAGTTACTCAGTCCGCGCATTGAGAAAGCAGTAAAAGAGTCCCAGCAAAAATTTGGAAATGGAATTGAAAATCAAGGAGACGAATAAAAATTTTGAGGTTTGCAGATGACGTTGCAGTTCTCTCAGAGCGCAAACTACTTGGAAGAGCAGTTGAACGCAATGAATATTGTCTTGAAATGAGGTTATTAGATCAACATCAAGAAAAGAAAAACAAGGGTAATGGTATGAGTATGGTAATAGTATGAGTATGTAGTGGAATGAAGTCAGGTGATTGTGAGGGAATTAGATAAGTAAATGAGATGCAAAAAATAATGCATTAGAGCTGCTATCTAGGCACCAGAATGACTGATGATGGCAGAACTATTGGATTGGTGCATAAGCTAGTAGTGTTTTCCTATAAGTTTAATAAATACGAAAGATACACGTAACGGAGAGTTTAAACAACAGTAACATATTCTACTTCAGTATTTACGACAATTTGTCAACTCTGGGTAATATTTCGATTATGCTTTTGTACAAATCAAATGGTTTTGGGATGAGTCATGTTCGGAGCGCATTTTCATCCGGGAAAGAAGTTCCTTGAAAGTTGTTCGGGAGAGAGAGGAAATGATGAAAATCTGAGGGCATAATGTCACGTGAATGAGGTGGTTGCGGAATGACTTCCAAACCCAACTCCTGTATAGTGTTTTTCGTCGATGTAGCAGAAAGCGGGGAGAGAGTGTTATCTGCAGTGGCACCTCTTCACCAAGTCTTCATGGTCGTTGTTCTTGGACTGCGCCTGCAAGACGTCAACATAGATAATGAATGTCAGCAATGATAGTTACACCTCGAGGAACCAATTCGCGATACACCACACCGTCGTTGTGTCCACATACTGTATAGCATTATCTTTTGCGGATACGCTGATGTCTTTGTCTGGTTTCAACCATTCCGTTTTACTTAGTCACCAGCGTAGGAATGGTTCGGGTTGTTCAAGAGCCAGTTGACGACGAGCAATCAGGAATGCACATATGGCCACCCCGTGAAGATTATGATTTTGGCTTAGAGCATGTGGTCCCACACACCCGCTTTTTGAACCTTCCCCACTGCTTGCAAATGCCGCAAGTTGGTGGAATGATCATAGTTCGTCACTTCTCGTGTACACTGACGTGGATCATTGTGGATTAATGCGTTTAAACGATCTTCATCAAATCCTGAATGTCTTCCTGAACTTGGAGAGCCACTAATGTCAAAACGGTCTACCTTTGTCGTGCCCTGTCCAATGGCTTCATCCCCGTTCATGGGGCAAATGTTTCCGACTGCCTCCGCTGCTGTCACCCATCTACTGAACTCAAACAGAAGAATATGTCAGAAATGCACTCCATTTTATAGCGTCCACAGCTCCAGTCACTATCTCAAACTGAGAAAATGTTAACTCAAATAGCAACAATGAACTACAAATAAAGAACGACTATCGATGAATAAACCCACAGCAACCGGAATACCAACACGCAAAACGAAAACGCTTTGAACTTACGCACGAACCTGATATAAAGGATAGACTGTCACATGCTGATTGGCAGTAGCACGAAATGAATTTCTGAAAGAGAGAGACACGTTAACATCGATTATAAATTTTAGCTTTAAAGTATTTGTGAAACGTGGACGATAAGCAGCTGGGGCAAGAAGAGAATCAAATCTTTTGAAATGTGGCGCTACAGCAAAAGAATGCTGGAGAGTAGATGGGTAGATTGAATAATTAATAAGGCAGTACTGAACTGAAATGTGAAATAAAGAAGTTTGTGGCACAACATGATTAAAAGAAAAGACTGGTGATAGGACATAATCTGAAGCATCAAGGAATTGTCAATTTGACAATGGAAATTATAGAGAGAGACCAAGGCATGAACACTCTAAGTACGTTGACATGCAAGCAGATTAATGTAGGCATGCAGTAACGAAGAGACTTGTACAGTATAGGCAAGTGCTGAGTGATGTATCAAACCAGTCTTCGGGTGGTAAGTTCCTATGGAACGAAACTGCTGGGGTCATTGGTCCCTACTGGTTTTCTGGCTGAAGACTACCACCACCACCACCGCACCCACCACCACCACCACCACCACAGCAACAACAACAACATCAACAACAACAGCAACAATCGTATGCGTTTTACTGTTATCATGAAAACTTGGTGGGTTTGCTACTATCAAAAAACATATGAGATGACAGTGAGGTGAAACTGAGCATAATTAAGGTGCATTTTCAACTACGAGCGTCTTCCTGGTGGACGTTTTGCAGCGTACTGCACAGAACATAGAAAGAACAGCAGTCGATTTCAAATGCGCTACGTTCAACAACTGCTTTTGTTGTGATATGCTCACTAATCCATTAACCTGCTGCAGTCTGTAACAAGCTTCTCGCTTGGTCTAGGTGCTCAATACCGATTAATCGGCACAATCTGCGCTTGGGAACGCCATTAAGCGTCCCCAACGTGCGCCAAGCAGTGGAGGGCGGAAAGTTCTTATAAGGAATCCCTTGAGTGCGAGGTCGTAAGTTCAGTCTTTAATAAGGCTCATTTGTTATGTAGTTTTAACAATTACGACAGGAAAAATACTAGCTGCTAATGACTCACCATGTGCATCAGGGAGCTGACAGAAGATGAACGTCTGGGAGGTGGAGAGATCAACATTCTTTGGGATGTATGATCACAATTTACAAAAAGGACATAGTCAATATTCAAGAAATGTCCAAAACGAACCATTAACATGCACAATGAACACCGAATGAAATATGATGCGCCACAGTGATCACAAAGGTTCGCACCATCAAGATCGAAGGGGAACTCCTTGAGAGTTACAAACCGTGCAGGATGTTCAGCTAGGTATCCACTCTTACATACCGAATCATACATGTGTAAAGGGGTGATGAGAACTGATGGCATGCAACTGGATGCGAAACGGCTTGTCGTGGAGCTTATCGTGAAACGGGCTGTCCTCTAAGGCGTAGCTCCAGATAGCGTGATAATATGTTTTATAGGCACGGAAAAAACAAACATCTAGAGGCTGAATTTGTTCAGTGGTTCCAGGTGGTGTGAAGTGCAATGTCACACAATTTTCTGGAGGGGCAGTTTGTTCTAAAGGAGTATGATTTTTACACGCAGATCAGGAATCAAGAAAAAGCAAGTTAATTTGACCATTTATTGGTCAAAACAGTGCACATACCATAGTTGTAGTTCTATTACGCCCATTTTCCCACTCTTACATGCTGTGACGTAAATATTCCGTATTGCCCTTGCAACAACACGCACACGAGAAAGAATAGTAGAGAGCAGAACAATCCAACTTCTCACAGCACGAAATTGTATACTGATGCGTTAAGGCATTGATGTTAATTGGACTGGACACAAATCTCTGTACTTCTAATTTCCAGGGTTCTTTTTATAGGCATTTCCTCTTTAAATCTAGATTGTCCGGAGTTGAAAACAAAGTCCTTACTGAACGATGGGATAAGTTTGTTTATCTCTTTCACAAATTCTCGGACTGACTCCACAGTTTGCTGTGCATCGTCAAGTTGACGCTTTGTGAGAACTTTTTTTATCTTACGTCTTCCAGTGCTGTAGCATGTTTGAAGTTACGCAATCGTCCACTCCTTCCTTTGAAATAATTGTAATCTATGTCGCGCGCAATCTGATGTGCATGAAGTACTAGGTCACTGTCACGCGCATCTTGTAAGTTGTATTTAGCATACTCGAAACGCGCAAACACCGGTTTTTGTAACAAATGCGCCTTTTCCTCCCTTGAGTACCCGTAGTTTTTTTTATGCACTATGCGGTCATATTGCTACGGACTTATTCGAAATCTATTCATAATTGTTTTTTTACCATGCTGCAGATGATCTTCCACACACGTAACTCTTTAGTACCCGCTCCTTGGATAACGGCAGTCCTTTACAACGTTCCACTGGAGACGGGACTTGTGGTTCCCTGTCCGGCAAGGATGATGAACTACATGTCTCGAGACATGTATCGATCTCACTTTCGCTTGTTAAGCACTTATCACAGTCATTGTATTCCTCATGTACATTGTCCACACAGTCGAGTGAAACGACACCACACATTCCACTGACTCATCTTGCAGAAACACTAATATTTCTTTTGCCTCTTCTTTCTCACTCTGCAAAATTCCGTGGGATCTTTTCTGAAATGTCAACTTCCGCAATTGTTGTAGATATAATGCAGTATTTGCTTTGTTTATCGTTTCCACTGCTCTGCTCTGTATCAACACCATTAGCACTGTAGCACTGTTGTGAGTTACTCGTTGACTAATCAGTTCAACTACGCTCCGTAGCCTCTTGCTGTGCTCACCACTGGATACCTCCAGTCCCGCCTCCCAGTTGCCATTAACAGCCAATATTGTGGTTGCATGGTAGACAATATGTGAGGCGTCGAATGCCGTAAACATCTTTGGACTTTTGCGACCTCGCACTCAAGAGGTTCTTTGTTAGTACCACCTTTCGTGGTTCGATACCCTTGTTTAGCCTATGAATCGAGGAGATAACGACCGAAATGAAAGAAAAGATTAGGAATGGGACTAGAATTCAGAATAAAAGAATATCGATAGTAAAATTTGCTGATGACATTGCTGTCCTCTGACTCTGTGACGAAGAATTTCAGGAAGATATCGCTGGGAAGATAAATTTGGAGCACAGTACTGGAAAACTGGAATTGTATCTATTGAGATGTGTTGCTTTAGAAGGATGTTGAAAATCAGGTGTACTGCTGAGATGAGAAATTTCTCCGCAAAATCGTGGAAGAGATGAGTCTGTGGAAAACATTGACAGTAAGATGGTACATGATGACAGGGTATGTCTTAAGACATCGAAGAATGAATTATAAAACACTTAAGGCAGCTACTATAAAGAGTAAGCACAATAGGGTAGACAGAAATTTGAATATGTCCAACAAAGGAGTGCATTGGGAGCAACTGGAGTTCCCAGATAAAGAGGTTGGCACAGGAGAAGAATTCGTGGACGGTCATACCAAACCAGTCAGTAGACTGACGACCACCCAAAAAATCGAAGTGTAGTGCCATTTCTAGTTTTTGCGTTACTCACTATATTCTTTCGTGAACACAATATCTCATACTGAATATATGAATAAAGCCATGAGAATCGAACACTGAATAAATAATGTACCCTTTCCTAGGACTGGACAAAAACACACTATTTTAGTGAATACTCCCCTCATGTAAGTATTCATCTTTTTTGGCTACGCAGGTGGACTTCTGCCACTGAGGCAGCAGAGGTTCTAAAATTGCCTTGAGAGTGATCAGATCAGAACTCGCGAGCAAGCTTAGAAAGAGTGTGCTGAGTGCCCGACAGAATTTCAGCAATGAAGAATGAAATAATCAGGAACTATTTGTTAATTATTTATAAGCTGGCCGGAGAGGCCGTGCAATTCTAGGCGCTACAGTCTGGAACCGAGCGACCGCTACGGTCGCAGGTTCGAATCCTGCCTCGGGCATGGATGTGTGTGATGTCCTTAGGTTAGTTAGGTTTAATTAGTTCTAAGTTCTAGGCGACTGATGTCCTCAGAAGTTAAGTCGCATAGTGCTCAGAGCCAATTGTTTCATAGAAGATAAAGTGACTAGTGAAATGGGCGATAGTTAGACTGGGAATATTCCATATTTTAGTTAGGTTCAAGTCTGGTAAAGGGCGTAAATATTGTAAAATTTGGAGAAGAACTAACGGCAAAAACAGCAAACGACAAGGTACTAGAAACTAATGGAGGAAAACGAGTAAGAGTGAAGTGGGACGTAAATGGCAGCTAATAAATGTCTAACACAGATCGACATGTGAGAGAGACAGTCGGCGAGGCATTCATGCCTCTGTTAACGTGTAAATAACAGCAATGGCAATATGAGACTTTGACTAGTGGCTGGGCATAGCTCGCTCATTACGTATCACTAGTAACGCCAGTCATTTTGAGCCTTTGGTGGTATTTCATATCGGCAAGCATAGTACTGAATACCGATACCTAAATAAGCATAATTTTGTTTTTCTCTTTATTTGATAAACAAATTATTTGGTTTTGGTGCACTAGGAATGTCTCACCCTGTGTGTCACCAGATGTCTCTTGTAGACACTCATTTACGAGAAGGAAGGAAGGAAGAAAGAATAAGGTTTAACGTACGCTCGACATCGAGTCGTACATCGGAACAGCCATTTTTGCTCAGGGGTTGGTGTGAACAGCAGAATCTGATCTGTGTGTTTCCGTCAAATGCAAAAGAGTGGAAATATAACCAATGAAATAATCGCAAATAATACGGGCTCAGAGCAGATACCTGTATACAACAGTTTTAACTTCTGTAAATAACAGAAACGCAAAGCCATCATCAAACTGTTAGACAGAGCTGGTGAGATTACTGTAAAATTATGTTAAGTGTTTGGAAAAGACTTATTCCAAATGCTCTAGATACACAAGAATTGGACAAAAATATGGAAACACCGCGAGAAATGCATGTTGAACATACACTACTAGCCATTAAAATTGCCACATTACGAGGATGACGTGCTACAGACGCGAAATTTAAACGACAGGAAGAAGATGCTGTGATATGCAAATGATTAGCTTTTCTGACCATTCACACAAGGTTGGCGCCGGTGGCGACACCTACAACGTGCTGACAACAGGAAAGTTTCGCACCGATTTCTCATACACAAACAGCAGTTGACCGGCGTTGCCTGGTGAAACGATGTTGTGATGCCTCGTGTAAGGAGAAATGCGTACCATCACGTTTCCGACTTTGATAAAGGTCGGATTGTAGCCTATCGCGATTGCGGTTTATCGTATAGCGACATTGGATCTCGCGTTGGTCGAGATCCAATGACTATTAGCAGAACATGGAATCGGTGGGTACAGGAGGGTAATACGGAACGCCGTGCTGGACCCCAACGGCCTCGTATCACTAGCAGTCGAGATGACAGGCATCTTATCCACATGGCTGTAACGGATCGTGCAGCCATATCTCGATCCCTGGGTCAACAGATGGGGACGTTTGCAAGACAACCATCTGCACGAACAGTTGGGCGACGCTTGCAGCAGCATGGACTATCTGCTCGGAGACCATGGCTGCGGTTACGGCCAGTGGTGGTTGTTCTGCGTACTGATTTCGCAGGATCTATGCTCCCAAATTGCATGAAAATGTAATCACATGTCAGTGCTAGTATAATATATTCGTCCAATGAATACCCGTTTATCATCTGCATTTCTTCTTGGTGTAGCAATTTTAATGGCCAGTAGTGTAATTGCAGACGCTAGCCAAGCCTGCAGGTTGTGCTCCTGTATGTGAGGGCAGTCGGCAGCTGCGGAAAGTCATGAACACATTGCAGGTGTCAGTCTTGGTCACGAAAGTGTTCTGTATAGTTGCGAGTGCATTATGTCAAAGCTATGCATTCGAACGTGGGAAAACTGTTGGTGATTCCGTTAGCAAGGGATCCGAATCATCTGGTGTTTCCAGAACCGTGCTGAAGATCTATAACGCATGCAGGAAAGCGGAAAGACATCATCCGCTAAGTCACAACGCAGGCGATATCGTGTATTGAATGATCATGATAGGCAGTCACTGAAAAGGATTGGTACGAAAAATAAGAGGACGAGAGCCGCAATTGCCACTGCTGAACAGAATGTCACATTGTGAACCCTGTCAGCACCAAAACAACACAAAGAGTGTTCCTCGAGCTGGGAGTTTCAAGGCGAGCTGGAATTTCAAAATCACACCTCAGTGATGGCAATGTCTGTAACAAGAAAACTGTGGTACCTAAGCCATTAAACCTGAACTATGGAGCAAAGGAAGAAACATATTTGGTCGGACGAGTCTTGTTTCACATTGTTTCAGACATCTGGTCGAGTTTACGTTCGAAGAGTGAAACATAGTGGGAGTTGGGTGATAATTTGGGCAGTCATAATGTGGCATTCCATAGACCCATGGTTACTCTGCAAACAATTTTGGCTAGTCAGGAAAATCCCATGGTATATCGCAAAATCCAAGATGTTTCAATAATGAAACAAGCGAGGAAGTGTCGCAACACAGCAAATACCACATGTGAAGATTTTCCTACCCACTTTTCCACGGTACTTTTCCGGGACCACTGGCAAAACTCCTAGTCTGTGGATAACGATGCTAGCCTCCACTGATCTTAGTTTGTGGATCACATTCTGAAAAGTGATGGTATGACTTGTATTCCCTGTTTTGTGTATGCCTGACAGGAAAATAAAAAATGGTTCAAATGGCTCTGAGCACTATGGGACTTAACATCTGTGGTCATCAGTCCACTAGAACTTAGAACTACTTAAACCTAACTAACCTAAGGACATCACACACATCCATGCCCGAGGCAGGATTCGAACCTGCGACCGTAGCAGTCGCGCGGTTCCGGACTGCGCGCCTAGAACCGCTAGACCACCGCGGCCGGCGACAGGAAAATATCCGGAAATCCCCGTCGTTCTTCCAGCACTAGTGTTACCTCATCTTTAGGACTTGTAAAATGCCACTCAAAAACGATATGAGTTAATCTGTGCGAAACTAGTGTGAAGCGCCGCTTGCGTCACCGATAGTCACACACGGTTGCAAAGGTTAGTAATGAGGGTTCTTTGGACCGCTTCTGAAGAAGTTTAATGGGCGAAAAGTTGTACTCCCATGCTTCTGTTGTAGATATGACTACGTTCCAATGTGATGTACTGTCTCTGACGTCATTTTACGCAGAATTTTTCATGATATGTTGTGAGATGCTTCTGATCCTCTAACTGTTTTGAATACTTTAGCTTTGACATCTCAGAAATAGCCTTTAGTAGTAGTCTTAACGTCTCAGGCTTTTGGGGCAGCTGCCATTAAAGGTAAAATCTTCTGTGCTCTTAGGCCGCGTCACGTTTCTCTTCAGATTTCTTGACGTTTCAACTCATTTGAGATCCTGTTCGTGATTTTCTAGTGTCCTGTGTTAGCTGAACGCTGAACGCAGAAGCAAAAGTCTTCCGGAAAATTATAGAAAGACCACATCATTCAGTCAGGAGAAATGAAATACTTCTTCCGACGCAATCAGACGCACGTAATAACTTCTGCACTGCTGTAGTCTATGAAGTGACGTGCTGCTGTAGCAACGTGTATTTGCCCTGCAATCGAAACTGGGAGGACATTAAAAACATCAGATTAAAGAACACGAAAGCCGCACACATTTAATGGGACTGTGACACCTGTGATAGCGGAACATCGGGAGAAGTGCGACAAGTTCCAGATTTCGGCAAAGTACGACTGATAGCCAAACAAGCTAGCTAGAAGTGAGGCCGGGAACGAAAGTAATTTCAACAGATATGACTGGTAGATGATGGCAATTGATGATTTTGGTTTGTGAGGCGTTCAACGACGTGGTCCGAATCGTCACACAGTCCAGTCTCGCCATTTTCCCGGATGATGATGAAATGGTGAAGACTACACAAACAACCAGTTCCCGACAGGAGAAAATCCCCGACCCGTCTAGGAATCGAATCCGGGGTCCCGTGATCCAGAGGCAGCACTTGGGTTCACGACATTTAGAAACAGGTGGTCCCAGTATGGCAATATCGATAATTTTTGAAGATGGCACATTGACTTGCCGAAACTGGCAGCGAAAATAAAATAAAATAACTTCTCAATTTGCACGGCTGTTTGGCGAATATATTTGTTAAGTAATTAAATAAATGTTTTAGTGTAATGAATCATTTTTTTTTTGATTATCTGAAAATGTCCAGTTCACGGTCATCTAGCATCTATATAATTTTGGCTCTTAAACTTTGGGACATCCTCTAAGAACAGAGATCGTATTAAGAGGAGAAGCGCTGAGGTACTCACAGACTGCGGAGCCTGGGACAGACAGAACAGAGTGAGGAAGGCACCTCCTGGAGTCCAGCCCTGTCCAGCCGCAGGATCTCCAGCGCCGCCGTGCCCTCCAGGTTGGGGAACTCCGTCAGCTCCCGCGCGTCGGACAGGATGCTGGCACAAACAGACAGGGGGATATATTATCAACTCTGACAGGTGACGCGTACCACATAATGAGTAGCACGCGAATTTATACAGAGATAACGTGAAATATGGTAGATGTTATTCTCAGAGTTACCAGACAATCATAATAAAGTAAAGTACAGACTGCAGAGCGAAATTTCACTCTCCAGCAGAGCGTGTGCTGATCTGAAACATTTTGCAACAAGATTAAAACTGTGTTTCGTATTGAAAGTCGAACCTGGGACGTCTGCCCTTAATGAGTAAATGCTCTAGCGACTAAGCTTTCTAAGTACGACTCACGACCCACTTTCACAGTTCTACTTCAACCATTACCTCTTCTCCTAGCTTCCAAGCTTCACAGAAGTGCTCCTGCATATCTTTCTGGACTAGCGCTCCTGGAAGAAAGGATATTGCAGAGAAATGGCTTAGCCGTATCCTAGGGTAATGTTTTGTTGCACAGCAGATCCAATTCCCGGGAGCTCTCATAAATCTTAAAAACTTATTATTTGGCGCAGACGGTAGGTAATCAGGTCCAGCTCATACTGTATGATACAATCGGTATCTGGAGCAGCCAACCTTGCAGAAAGCAGGGCCCTGCTCGTAACAAGTTGCCACACCAAGCCGAGCAATAAACAAGGAGTGCAAACGGGGCAGCATTGCAGCACCCAATACCAGCGAGCCTTGCAGTATGCAGTCGTAACATATAAAATCTGATCTCAGCCGCTCTACAGCGGCTTAGCACTGACGGAAAGTGTGAAGGCAAGGGGGGACTGATAATAAGTGAGGCACCACGGTCGGGACAAGTCCATTGCGACCTTCAGATAATGGTCTCACCGTCTGATTCCGATGTCTAAAAGGACAGAAGCCAGACGACTGCGATGGAACTTCGTCACTGCAAGCTGCCACTGTTGTTTGGTCACCTCTGTAACTGACAGATTGGATAAGCTAGGGCCTTCCACTGGTACTTGAGTACCGCCTCCGTGGTTGAACGTAGTACCATCTCCCTGGCTGTACACTGTGTCGCTGATCTGGGTTCTGGGTTCCTGCCTTCATAACACCCACCATCTGTGGTATGTTGATGGCACATGCCTAAGTGCATGTCTTTATTCGAGAGTGCTGAGTCGGGCTGCACGAATTCCAGGTGAGTCATGGTACGTTCGCGCCTGTGGTCTCCTGATCTGGCTACCAGCACGACATCACTGTTGGGTCTTGATTGCTCAACACCAGCATGCTGCATCCACGTTCCATGCCACACTCCAGTATGCGATTCAGCACTCTTTCTGCCGCGCCGGAGAAAGAAATCTGTCCTATGAAATCACGAACAGTAAATATATTACCAGACAACATTGTTTAACTGATGCTATCGGGCGCATGACTGCTACCCTCCCCAGCCCATTTCCTCAGCCTCCATGCCTACTAAAAATCAGTCATGTCTCAAGGGGCGACAGCTATAGTTTCTACTTTCACTCTGCAGCAGAGTGTACTCCGATTTTAATCTTCCTTGGAGACTAAACATTGTGTTCTGGAATGGAATTCAAAGCTCGGGAGGTACCAGTGGAAGTGTATCTGCGAAGGCGTGTTGTGAGCCGTGCTTGGGTAGCTCAGTCGGTAGAGCACTTGCCTGAGAAAGGCAGAGATCGCAGTCCCAGTCCAGCACAGAGTTTTGGTTTATCAAGAAGAACAAAATCCGCCCATAATCCACTATAGACTGAAAATTTGTTCTGGAAGCAATCTCATAGACTGTTGATAGGCCAGGTATCCTCAATTCCCTTTCTCCCAGGAGTGCCAGTTCCACAAGATACGCACACGAGAACTCTTGTGGAGTCTAGAAGATAGGAGACGAGGTGCTGGTGGAAATAAAGCTATGAGGGCGGGTTATGAGTCGTGCTTGAATAGCTCAGTCGGTATAGCACTTTCCCGCGAAAAGAAATGGTCCTGGGTTCGAGTCCCAGTCCGGAACACGTCTTTTATTCGCCACTCTCGTTTCAAGCACCGATATTGCCCAGAGAAGTCTCGAAGACATATTACATGCAATGGTATCGTGATAGGCAGTGTGACCATATACTGTCGCGAACAGATTACTGGAAGCTGGTTTGAGATATCGAGTTTCCACGCATCGTTTGCCGCTGACGTCATACTGCCAGGAACAGATTACTGTAAGCTGGGAAGAGATCTAGACATCTAGAGTTTCGTTTACTCCAGACATCATACTACTGCCAACAGGGATTTGTATGGCGTGCAAGCAGAGAACTAGGACACTGAGTGGCTTTCTCCGTTGTTCAGTAATAAGTCTCGCTTCCATTCGTGAGATTGACGTCAATGTATCCCTAGACACCCTGGTGAACGATCGCAACTATTCTTGAAACCCCCGCTTCACTATCTTGCACACATGGTGTGAGGAGCTGTTGTGATGTACAACATGATTAATTTTGCAGTAGTTGAACCGAGGCGGAATATTCGAATGTGGCAATAATGGAAAAACTCTTCTAATACCCAATTATTAGGGTGACAAATGGCATATCCTAACAGGGTAATGGAACGTCCCATACTGCATTCACACTACAAATGCCTTGAGGAATACCCCCATCTTTGACAGACGTATCCACTCCCACGGTTTGTCACTCATAGAACTTGTCGAGAACGCAATAGGAAGACGTATACTTCCACGCCAGCCCCCAGCCAGCAATCTTTATGAACAGAACATCTCCACAAAGTTTGGTAAAAACAGAACTGCTACTTCAAACTGTAACACTTTCAGCTATTATGAGTGTATTGTTGTGGTACAACAATGTGTCATAAGCTGGGCAATACGGATAGTTAGTTGTTCAGTCTTGTTGATTCGATGACTCTCATTTCCCAAAGGATGTTCCAAACACTTTTTTAAAAAACTGTCATTTGTCTCCCTCATCTCATGCGACTAGCCAAGCTGAACATATTATCTCATGGAACATTTTATACATAATTTAGAAACTGCAGGTGAGAACTAGAAACAGTAATTACGAGAAATAAAATAAAATGTAAAGCTTTCTTACAGAGTCAGAGTTTTGTCAAAGTTTGTATAATTTCTTGGTGGTGACTAGTTTCGAACGTTAACGTTAATTCTGGAACCATTGCCTACAGAACTTACAATATTATTAAAGATAAAGAATACAAAATATTATAGCAATTTTCAGTATACTGTTTTCACAGACCGCAGCAATGCAAATATCCAATAAGACATATCTGCAGTTCAAGTTTTTGTTAGAGCATAATTCCAATGATGTACTTACAAGAAATCTTTATAAAACAGATCAGGATGATAAATGCGGTTCGATTATAATACAGAGGTAGTGCATTCAAGAGACTAGCTTATACTGAAACGCAAGTACGTCTTATTCGATATTTGCACTACTACAAGTTATACACACTGTGAACTGAAAATTGCAATAAGATTTTGCATTATTTGTGTTCAATAACACTGTAACTCCTGGTTTGACTATGAAAGTTAACGTTCGAAATTAGTCATCACCAAGAAATTGCCCGCAAATGTGACAAAATCTGAATAAAAGAGAATCAAATTTGAGTTGCTTGTGCCTTTACCAACAGAATGTTGGATTTACTTATGATAGTTTCTCTTGCACATGCAAATAAATAACAAATTACAGTGAAAGATTCTATACCGAAACAAAGAACTCATGTACAGAATAACACAAGCCACAGCTTAGATATGAAACCTAGATACGAAAATCTAGGGTTTATCACAATAGCCCTACAATTTTAATGGACACCTGTAGAAATACTGGCTGTCAGAAAAGTGTTCACTTGTCAATATAATGGTGAAAGTAGAAATATTCAATGAAAATAATACTTCTGTCAATTGTTCGTTTATTAAATGGTATAGATCCTTCAGAATGAGCCCATATTACCAACAACAAATCCCAGGAGGGAGCATATATGGAAATATGTTAGAATTGTGAGAGACTTAAAAAGGGACTGTACGGACCTGGAAAACTGATACCACAGATAGTTCTGATCACCCTTTTCTAAGCTAAGAATAGGTTCAAGACTGCACAGTGTTACAAAAGGCCGCTCTAGTTGCTAATATACAGGGTGATTTTTTTCCACCGTGTACAAATTCTTGGGATTGATCGATGAGGCGAAATGGAACATAAATTTTTGTAAATTTGTGGTGAGGTCTTATGGGACGAAACTGCTGGGTTCATGGGTTCCTAAGATTACACACTACTTAATCTAACTTAAACGAACTTACGCCAAGGGCGACACACACACACATGCCCGAGGGAATACTCGAACCTCCGACAGGGGGAGCCGCGTGAACCCTGACAAGACGCCCTAGACCGCGCGGCTATCCCGCGCGGCCACGGAACGTAAAAGATGTAAAGAACTTATGTCTGGAAATGCACGGTTTCTGTGATAGAGACCGTTTATTCAGTCATACATTGTTACAGAGAATGCGGTCTATTACGCGCTCTACCATGCAGCCACAATTACAGTACGTT
Organism: Schistocerca serialis cubense; assembly: GCF_023864345.2. Classification (NCBI taxonomy): domain Eukaryota; kingdom Metazoa; phylum Arthropoda; class Insecta; order Orthoptera; family Acrididae; genus Schistocerca; species Schistocerca serialis. The sequence continues at coordinate 423,732,953 of NC_064644.1, forward strand.
TTGAAAATGGGTTCCATGTGATTCAAGGCATGCGCGTGAGCACCATTGTGTAGCAGCCACATAACCCTACGAATCGTGAATGTCACTTTTTCTGGAGGGGAGGCAAAGTCACCCGGAAGAAATGCTGATAGTTCCGGCCTGATGGACTGAGCGGCTGATCCCGGCGGAGGTTCGAGTCCTCCCTCGGGCATGGGTGTGTGTGTTTGTCCTTAGGATAATTTAGGTTAGGTAGTGTGTAAGCTTAGGGACTGATGACCTTCGCAGTTAAGTTCCATAAGATTTCACACACATTTGAACATTTTTTTGGACAGTTCCGGCCTGTTAGGCGACGTGGAAGGAAGACTGGTCCCAAAATACGGTAGCCTATTATCCCAGCCCACACATTCCGGCTGCACCAATGTTGATGATTCGCTGCCACCATACCATGGGGGTTCTGCTCAGTATCCCACAGGTAATTGTCATGAAAGTTGAAGATAGTACTGTGTGTAAAGGTGGCCTTATCCGTGAATGGGAAGGACGAGACAAATCCCGAAATCGTGGTTGTCTGTTGAAGAAACCAGTGACAAAACTGCTCCCAACGTGCAAAGTCTGTCGCTAGTAAGCCCTGTACACGCTGTAAGTGATGAGGGTAGTGACAACTGTCATGGAGAATGTTCCACACAATCGTCTGGCTTATCCTGTACTTCCGGGTCAACTGATTGGTACTGACACGGCGGTCGCCTTCTACAGTGTTTCCTCCAAGTCTGGTGTCCGAACGTTTCGCGTGCGTCCTTCATGATTTCGTGCTTTCTGAAACGACCGTGTCTGAGACAAAGGGCGAAACATTGTTACAAACATTGAATGCTGTGGACGTTGTATGCGGTGATGGCCCCCCCTGACATAACCTTGCTGCCCGCTGCTCGCCACCCGTTCCATTTTCCTTTCCCGTAAGTAAACTCCACGTCGGCAAACTCTCGATTTTGTACAACGCTGTATCACGTCCACTGCAAGATGAGTCAGTAAGAGAAGTGATCGGACACAACATTACTCATTGCTATGGCAGGAGAGGGCACTAGAGCATGACGCATGAGGAACAGTACCGCCCTCTAGGGGGGCAACCATGTATACTGGAACTGTGGCTGCATGGTACAGCGCGTATTAGACCGCAGTCTCTGTAACAAAAAAAGTCACGCTGTATACTTTATTTGAGCCCACGACCGGTTTCAGCTTTCACACACATGCCAATTTCAAATCGATCAGCAAATTTTGCTGTTGTGAAGGAACGCTGTTTTGACGATGTTCTGGAACAGTATAGTTTTCAGATGCACTTGAAAATGGCCTGTATATGAAAGCCGAAACGGTCGTAGACTTAAAAGTACGTATCAGCAACTGGAGCGGCCTTTAGTAACAATGTGAGTTGTCCGAGACCTGTATGGAGGAGCGGCAGCAGCAATTCAGTACAATCCCACATAAAGAAAGTGAGTTTTAGTACACAATATCACAATCATGATTTCAGCGGTCATAATAACAGGTGTACCGCTTGATAAATTAAAAAGTCGATATAATTAATTGGGCAATCTAGCCCTAAGTATCGATTTCTCCACTCGATGTATTGCCTAACAGGAGGATCATACTGTAGTGGTGTGGATCATTTTGCATGTCCGCTGATCAGCTACAAGAGAAAAACCACAAGATGGCAAAAGTACAGATTTCGCAGCAGGTATGCCTTTGTCTAGGGACTGGTTGCTTCCACGCTCATTGACCTGGCGCCACACGGGTCGCCCAACTTATACGCCACAACTCGAAGAAAATAAATACCTACAGCCGTAATTTTATGAGTTATTTGACTACCTGTTTCAGTGCCTCATGGGCACCATCTTCAGGGCCCTATACACTTAGCTAGGTATGCCATCTAAACGTATGTGCTGTTATAGGGATACTGGGTACCGCATATTTCTGAAACTTCTCTGTAGACGTGAACCCCCACTCCTCTAACGGCAGCTGTCGTGATGGAAGCAGCAGGAGCCGTCTTCACTGCCACCGTGAAGTTGGCTATATGAAACTTTTTCACTCGGAGATGGAAGACTGGTGTGCTACATCCGAATTTACAAAACCATGGAGAGACGCTCTTCGAGCTCCATTCGGTTGGAGTAGTGTGGGAGATGCCGTCATTTTACAGGGTGATTCAAAAAGAATACCACAACTTTAGGAATTTAAAACTCTGCAACGACAAAAGGCAGAGCTAAGCACTATCTGTCGGCGAATTAAGGGAGCTATAAAGTTTCATTTAGTTGTACATTTGTTTGCTTGAGGCGCTGTTGACTAGGCGTCAGCGTCAGTTGATGCTAAGATGGCGACCGCTCAACAGATAGCTTTTTGTGTTATTGAGTACGGCAGAAGTGAATCGACGACAGTTGTTCAGCGTGCATTTCGAACAAAGTATGGTGTTAAACCTCCTGATAGGTGGTCTATTAAACGTTGGTATCAACAGTTTACAGAGAATGGGTGTTTGTGCAAAGGGAAAAGGTCTGGACGGCCGAGAACGAATGATGAAAATGTAGCACGCATCCAGCAAGCATTTGTTCGCAGCCCAGGAAAATCGACTCACAGAGCTAGCAGAGAGCTGCAAATTCCACAATCAACTGTATGGAGAGTCCTACAAAAAAGGTTAGCTATGAAACCTGAACGTCAACTACCCGATGCGATGGATCGGCCGCCAGGCAGCCCGTGACAGAGCACTTCATCACTGGCCTCCAAGAAGCCCTGATCTTACCCCCTGCGATTTTTTCTTATGGGGGTATGTTAAGGATATGGTGTTTCGGCCACCTCTCCCAGCCACCATTGATGATTTGAAACGAGAAATAACAGCAGCTATCCAAACTGTTACGCCTGATATGCTACAGAGAGTGTGGAACGAGTTGGAGTATCGGGTTGATATTGCTCGAGTGTCTGGAGGGGGCCATATTGAACATCTCTGAACTTGTTTTTGAGTGAAAAAAAAAACCTTTTTAAATACTCTTTGTAATGATATGTAACGGAAGGTTATATTATGTTTCTTTCATTAAATACACATTTTTAAAGTTGTGGCATTCTTTTTGAATCACCCTGTATTATACATGATCTGGCTTACACGAACTTGGAAGCACCTTTGTGCGGAGCTAGTCGGTTTTAGTTAGGATACTTCGCGATAGAATATCATGGCTAATTCGGTTGTTCTTATTATGCGATTACGCTGCTTGCAGTACGGACAGCTATTACGACGATTTCATCAATTGGTTGGGTTGTTTGGGGAAGGAGACCAGACAGCGAGGTCATCAGTCTCATTGGATTAGGTAAGGAAGGGGAAGGAAGTCGGCCGTGCCCTTTCAAAGGAACCATCCTGGCATTTGCCTGGAGTGATTTAGGGAAATCACGGAAAACCTAAACCAGGATGGCCGGACGCGGGATTGAACCGTCGTCCTCCCGAGTGCGAGTCCAGTGTCTGACCACTGCACCACCTCGCTCGGTATTTCATCAATGCTGACGTGGTAGGTGCCGTGGCGTCACTCCTGTAACTCATCACTAACCACTTTCTTTGGCGAGGTTCACCTCTGAGAGTTCGTGTCAACTCTAAAAATAAATACCACTCTCTCGAGACTGGACGAGTTATCATTTATTTCTTATAGTCTGTCCAAGTATTTTTCTCGTCCTACAGCAAGACGGCTGTGTGACAAGTAATCCAGAATAGCGGACTGATTTCGTTCTAGTTGTGTAACAAGACTACCTCGCAGACATTCTGTTTTAGACTAACAATATACTCTGATTTATTTAAGTCTGCTGTCTGTTGTTAGTCTGTAACTTTCCCCCTGGCCTCTTCATTTTACAAGTTATTAATTACGGCAGTCGAAACGAATTAAGTGAACACGTCTGACGTCTCCATGGTCAGCGGTCAGCAGACTGGCGAGCGAGAATTCTTTTATCTGCTAACAGGGAAGCGGTGACAGGCAGTACAGCTGAGTCTTCAATTTATTCAACTCCTACACTTTCTACACTCACATTAATTGAATATGCAGTTGCAGAATAACGGCATTCTCCGCACATGGAGTACCTAATAAATACTCAGAGTTTTACGAAAATATGATTTTATGAAAGATAATAAAATGGAAGTAAGACAAAGCCATAGGAATTCATTGCCAATGACAGGGGAGATCATCCCTACAGCAACAGCATACAATTTCTGCAGAAAAGCCTGACTGTGATATGTACAAGAAATGTTTTCATCTGTCTTCAGTTCTATGAATGCAAAATCTTGGACTTCACTGATTATTTCATCATTCCATAGTAAATTTTGTTTTTACCAGAGTTCTGCTTAGAGGACAGTGATTTTATGCAGCTAAATGGAAACCTGTCCTTCATAAGACATGCGCTAATTTCATCCTCTACCACACCTGCTAAATAATTTATGTTACCTTTAACGTCTTAATCAAAGGAACTTATGCCACCTAGAAACTAAAAAAATGTATTAACAATGTTCAGTGGTAGATCAAAGTTTCATATTACAAAAGACAATGGAATTATAACAGAACTACGTAATAGATCTACAGAAGTCAATTCAGATTGAAACTATTCGATGTTTGTTAACATTAGATGAAACATTCTGCTTGTATTTTCTAGATACGACACGAATCATGTGTGAGCTTTCTCTCTAATTAAAAAAAGGAACAAATGTAAAATTGTAACTGGGCCCACACAGTTAAATATTTTGAGCAAATCAAAGAACGTATCTTCTCTCCTCAGTTTATGATTTAGCTCTTCATTTTCGTCATACACTGATTCAAAAAACTACATTTTATATCACTGTTACTTTCTTGAGGCCAAACTATAGCCTCAGAACGAATACAAGCTGTTATTACCAAGTACCTTAATCAGTCATCTATGTAAGGTGCATCAATACTTGATATTTAATGACAACCATGTAAACGATAAGATTATTCTCATAACAGTCTGCCACGACATTTCTATAGAGAACAACAAACAAGATTTATTGGACACGACAGGATGTTATTAGCAGAGAAATCCTAACTGACACTATGTTTAAAGTATTTAGCACTTTATTGGTTTGCCATAGGCCTATTTCTGCTACAGTGCCATTTTGTGGCTGCCTGCGAATAATAAATATCTTCGTCAACCTTTGCTTCTGTTCTTATTTCTATTGACAATAGTGAGTGATTATACAATAGAATTTACGTCTAGCTGCATTGAAAATTATACTGATACTTAAATACTGGTAACAGATAAACATGCAAAGCCAATATTTTGTAATAAAAGATGATAATAGCAGCAAAGATCAAATCACTATTACGGAGAAACTCATAGATTAATAAATTAAAACAAAATCGTAACCATATAACACTTTCGCTGTTCTGTTAAAAAAGCTGTCAAAAGTACAAAAAGTAGTAAACAGAACAAAAAGGCGATGGCCAACAAAAAATCTCTTCTACTAAAACATTAACGACGGAGATATGGCAATGTAGATGCCACAGTAATATAATCACGCAAACTATGAGACGTAACAACCGAATCATTAGACAGTGACAGCACCGATCGATGTTTTGTGGACGTCAAAAAAAGCGAGACGTAAAACCCAATACTGTCAACAGTTATAAGAATAGAAACACAGGTTAACAAACTTATGTATTATCCGCTGGCAGCTGGAAAATGGCACTTTAGCTGAAACAGACCTATCCCAGACCAGTAAAGCACTAAATAATTTAAACGTAGCAGCCACTTGGATTTCTCTACTTATAATGTTTCTCCAAGACACATAGCTTGGTGCGGACCCTCGAGAATACAAACGATACGATATTGAATTGCAAAATCATCTCCAACATCACGCAGCACTTCTCAGCAGCAAATGCTATTCAGCAGGCAAGCCAAACAAGTTCTTTGTTCCAATGGATCGCCGCATGGATTAAAACAGTTGTTTGCTCTACGAAACAAGTATGGACCAGAGAATGGGGACAGCACCTAGCATTAGTTCGACTATAGTACACCAGATCAACATAATACACAGAACAGAAAAGAAAGTTCGAGAAGAACTAGGAAACTGAGCTTTCTGCTGTAAAATATAATGCTCCCATCTGTATTTATCAAGTTTTGGAGCTGAGTGAGTTTTAGAAAGACTGAAGAAAAATTGAAGTTCAGCATCACTTTGATGTCGAAATCTTTAGAGAAACAGCACTGTTCGAATTGGAGAATACTGGAAAGAAAAGATAAATTAGTCTGATAGCTTCTAAACAAATCACAGAGAGGCCAAAGTCATGATGACTCGTCAAGGATGATAACACATTTGCTTTCTAGTAAGACTCCACAGTTTCAACCATATCGCTTCGCAGACAAACTTAGCAACAAATTACTCTGTACAGAACACCAGGCGATGTGCTGTTTGTACTCACAGCTTTCGCAGTCTCGGCAGGTGGGAGAAGGCAGTGGGCGCGACCGCCACCAGGGGATTCCCCCTCAGCTCCAGTAGTGCCAACCCTGGTGCCCGCTGCAGTACCCCTCCCGGCATGTACTTGATGCGGTTCCCAGACACTGACCTGAAACAGCAGTCACTGACTTGCATTTACAGTGCGACGTAAAGGTGACCGCTACCAGAGAATATTGTCACAGCTCCAGCAATGCCAGCCCTGTTTCCCACTACAGCACATGATTCGGAGTGTAACTAAGGCAGTTCCGAGACACGGACCTGATAACTGATCTAAAGACAATGAAAACGTTAGTGTAAAATACTGTAAAATATAAAAGGTGCAATAAAACATTTCAAGGACCTTAAAAATCCATCTCACCCATCAGAACAGGACCAGTGCAACAATAAATTACAGTTATTACATATTATGGCTGATATGTATAGGTCACAGAAAAAAGTAAATATAATCTAGAGAGAAAATAAAGGAATGCTCACTAACGATGCTACTGCGTAATGCAACATTTTTGGGTAAACAAATGTATAATTATGTTTTGTTGAAAGATGAATATTGTTAGTCATATTTGATGCAAGCACGGACACAGAGCTTATACGACCAGGGTGACAGCTTTCATACATGTTTGAACACACACTGGGCCAGAAACATATAACCTTAAGCTTATCGAAAATCATATTGTTCAGGAGATCCTATTTGTCGATAATACAACAGTAAAACACGTCCAACCCCCTGGTTGCGTCGTAAGCTGTCGTTCAGAAGTTCCACAGCGATGTTTTCCCAACATTGTAAGCGCCCAGAATTGGACCTGTTGTACTATTGTATTACTGACATACTGGATCGTCTGGACTAAACTTAAATTTCGTTTATCAAATTATGATGTTTAGTTTTCAGTTTTTCACGTTTTTCAGACTGTGATTGAAGTCATGTATGTATCCACATAGTTACTACGATTGAAAAACTTTCTGTATGTATATTATTTGATGTTACACGATTGTAAATCTTTTGTGCCTCATATTTGCACAATGGTCTGTTAATTTGTGTAGCCAAAAATCCTGATCATTTTTTAAAATCGAAGCCAATGGAAATAGTATCTATTTTCTATAGTAGATGATGGTGATACAATATGATTTTGGATACGTAGCTGAAAGCTGTGAGATAAAATTTACTGAAAATAATTGAAAATATAAACTTAAGAACTTGAAATTCTGAATCTGTTGTTTGGAAATATGAAGCTAATATTAGAGGAGACTGCTAAATGGAAAAGTTTGTTAGGAATTAGGAGTAGCCCTGTATGCATTCAGACGTGGAATGTATTAATTATACAGGACAATTAAAATTATTGTAGCGATTACAAATAGCTACAGCTTCTCACTGCATGCAACAAAGATACGAATTACACAGAATGTAAAGTAATGTCAGATGTCACTACAGGTGTTGTATATGACTCCTGTTGGTCGGACGCCCAATATCTAATCTATAATCCATTTCAAGCCATAAATTCTCCAGCACAGGTGGAGTCACCGACGCAAGCGCAATAGAAATGTACATTTTGAGTTGTTATGATCTTGCACATAATCCTCTATAAGGAAATCCAAGGCTGAGACGTCGGAGATCTAGATGGCCAGAAGCAAACACAGGGTCGTCATGTTCAGTACGACCAATCAACCGGCCGATCTGATAGTGTGCGGCCCCCCATACCTGCTGGTGGGAATCCACCACTTTAATGAAAAATGTAAAGAGGGGAATCGGTATCGGTATGAAGCTGTGGTATCAGATGTCTAGCATGTTCTAACAGTTTGATTACAAGTGCTTTTTTTTTATTCCCCAGTAAATGCAAAGGTGGAACTAGAATGATATATTGAAAACTATTTGCTAAATGATAGGATAAGGACTGAAAGTGGGGGGAAACCCTTTCATTAATTGTTTTGGAAAATCGGCTACGTCTGAGTTGCCACCCAGGTGGGTATTGTAGGGAAGACAGAAACTGGACGGAGGACTGTTTTGCTTTTAAATATTGAGAGGATATGTGTGACTGTGGATCACTTTCTTTCAATTAATTGAAAGTATGAAGTTTCTGTTTTTATTAATAATTACTGTGTGCAGTGGGAAGGGCTTTTTCACTATTAGAGCTGACACGGAGCTCTATTTGCTTTCTTTCACGAACGGAGCAGATGGACCATTAAACCGCAGTCATATTTCGTATTTTAGGGCCCCAGTATGACTATTGTAACGAACAATTACAATATCACGGGATTTTTATGTTGGACTCCTATTAGTGAGGATTCACCCGTACAAAGAGAAATTTTTATCTTTTACGATACATTCGGAAACTGCTGGCTGGAATTCTTGCAGTTAAACTCAGCCATTCAGTAAAATAGCAGATCCGCCAAAATGTCCAGGCAACTGTTTGTTGTAACACTTAACTCAGTGAAGGAAAACGATTTGGGCACTACCAGTGGGCGGATGATATTCTTTCCTCTGGTCAAACCAAGTGTTTATTCAAACTACCGATGAATTTTGCGAATAGTTTTGTCATTAGACGGTGTTTGATTGTATTGCTAACAAATTCTTCTCTGTACTATGATGACAGAACGACAATTCTCATATTCTAATACACAGAATGCCTTTTGTACAGGCTCCCTCATTTCGATTTCTGAAACAGAATATTTAAATTAGATTGCGTTCACATGACAACAGTGAATCGCAGAGTTTTTTAATTGTGCGCGTAGAAAAACCTTTACTAGCCTGTGACCGAGCACTCAAGAGTACGCTAAATAATATGTAGACTCCGCGTTACAGCGGCCAACGTCCGTTTTGAAATATACACTATCTGATCAACAGCATCCAGACAGCTGTTAATGGACATTAACGTGGAGTGTGTCCACCCTCCACCTTTATGATGGTCTTGACTTTGCTGGGGACACTGTCAATGAGGCATCTAAATGTCTGTGGAGTAATTTCAGTCTATCCTTCTTCAAGGGCCGAACCCAGAGAACGTAGTGATGACTGCTGAGGTCTGGAGCGAAGTCATCCCAAAAGTGTTGCACTGGGTTCAAGTCGCGACCCTGTGGAGGATAGCCCATTTCAGGAATTTTATTGTCTACAAATCACTGCCCGCAGATGCTGCTTTATGGCGGTGCACTGTCATGCTCACACACAGAGCCATCGTCTTCGTACAGTTTCTCTACAGCACGCAATACACAACGCTGTAGGATATGTTTATGTAGTTCATATTGAGAGTTTTCGTAAGCGCAAAAGGAGGCCACACACTAAACACGGGAAACAGCTCCATACCGTAAGACCACATTCTATGTACTTCACTGTTGGTACTACGCAAGATGGCATGTTCTGTTCTTCAGGCGTATGCCAAACCCAAAACTTTCCATGGGATTGCAAAGTGTATATCGTGGTTAATCACTCAAAACCAGTCGTTTCCAGTCACCCACTGCCAGTGACGTCATTCTGACCACAGTCTCAAGCGTCGTTTAGCACTGACAACAGAAATAGGCCGATTATGAGGTCCTGATCGACCATTATACGCCATTCCTTTTAAACGGGGTAGAACGTCAAACGGGACGACTTAGAGCAGGAGGGGCACCGCAGGACATCTTAATTTCCACTGTCTATGCTTTTACAAATAAATTCGTACAACCTTGTTAGCACGACCAGGAAGGATTCATGATTCACACTCTTAGTAGTGGACTTTCAAAAAAATAATAAAACAATTTTTTTTTACATTTGAAATTTCATTATTTTTTTCACTTACTATACTTCACTTGCTTTAGGTACACTTTTCTTCATAAGTAAGAGAGATTCTTCGATGAATTGTGCACAGCATACAAACCATACTTACAGGCGTATGAAACTCTAGAATTTATTTAATTTATGAAAAAATGAATGAGCTGTTACATTTTAAACTTCATGTTTAGAAAAAACTCAAATTTTATAGTTAATTATTTCAATTTCTACCACAGTTTTTAATAGATTCGAAAAATTCTAGAGTTTTGCATTATGGAGTTTTTGTTTAATAAGCATAACAAGTCTGAAAGTAATAGGATATTTATTTTCGATGTTACATGTACCTAAGTACAGAAATTTGTGTTTTGCAGAAAATGGCCGTTAAAGTTTCTGCTTGCATTTGGTATTCTTTTAGAACTGTACACCACCATAAGCAGATTCTTTTTCATTTTATAAATCAATTTTCTTCCTTTTCACATTCCAATGATGCACTATTCTTGATTTTTTTCACCTCCAAAAATGATTTATCTCCTTTCACTACCCACTCTCTGTCTATCGCATACAAATACATCAAAATGCAGTTCACTTCTACATCTACTTCTACATACATACTCCGCAATCCACCATACGGTGCGTGGCGGAGGGTACCTCGCACCACAACTAGCATCTTCTCTTCCTGTTCCACTCCCAAACAGAACGAGGGAAAAATGACTGCCCATATGCCTCTGTACGAGCCATAATCTCTCTTATCTTATCTTTGTGGTATTTACGTGAAATGTAAGTTGGCGGCAGTAAAATTGTACTTCAGTCAGCCTCAAATGCTGGTTCTTTAAATTTCCTCAGTAGCGATTCACGAAAAGAACGCCTCCTTTCCTCTAGAGACTCCCACCCGAGTTCCTGAAGAATTTCCGTAACACTCGCGTGATGATCAAACCTACCAGTAACAAATCTACCAGCCCGCCTCTGAATTGCTTCTATGTCCTCCCTAAATCCGACCCGACAGGGATACCAAACGCTCGAGCAGTACTCAAGAATAGATCGTATTAGTGTTTTATAAGCGGTCTCCTTTACAGATGAACCACATCTTCCCAAAATTCTACCAATGAACCGTAGATGACTATCTGCCTTCCCCAGAACTGCCATTACATGCTTGTCCCACTTCATATCGCTCTGCAATGTTACGCCCAAGTATTTAATCGACGTGACTGTGTCAAGCGCTACACTACTAATGGAGTATTCAAACATTACAGGATTCTTTTTCATATTCATATGCATTAATTTACATTTATCTATATTTTGAGTTAGCTGCCATTCTTTACACCACAAATCCTGTCCAAGTCATCTTGTATCCTCCTACAGTCACTCAACGACGACACCTTCCTGTACACCACAGCACTTCGGTCTTAGTTGCCATTTTCTCTCAAACATATTTCCTGCTTTGCACACCATCATTAAAACATGAAACTGCATCATGAACACTAATAGCAAGTGTATTTCTTCCCACAAAAATGGTTTTTGGCAGTCTTTCCCATTTTCCCATACACATTGGTTAAAACTTTCATTTGGGTTTTGGTACCACCATGAAGACATTTCTTCAATAAGTTTTAATTTGCAAGGTCCCTGAATATAGGTTTGATGGCTTCTATTACAGCAGTTGGTAGAGAATTCCTGTGATCATATTCTTCACCGCCAGAAATTTACCCTTGGTAGCCACACACCATGATTCACTTCCTTTTGGTCACAATTTGTGGAAGTACAAGGGCCAAACTGCTTGCTTCATATTTTTCAAGTCCCCTGTGTTCCTCCTTATCGCCAAGCAATAATATGTGTGTAGCTTGTCAATTTCTGCATCCGTCAGTCGCCCTCTCCCTTTTATTCCCTTCCCTTCAGGTAATTTTTTTCCTGACAAATCTTGTCTCAGCCTTCTAAGTCTAATACCAAGTCTTTTTTGTTCATGTCCCACACATTATAACTTCTGCACAAAAGTCTCAGCTCCATATGGAGCACATTTTTGAACATATCTAGTAAACAAGATGACAAGTTAAAAACCACTATTTTAAGTTTTGCGCACTTTATCTGCTACGGAATCTTTCTCATTCGATTTTGAGGAAAGTAGTTGATAAAAAAATTTGATTCTTTCACACTTTACAGCCTGATATCGCAGCCTGATAAAGAATTGCGCATCTTTTCGAGACTGCTTATAGTTATTTTGATACTTCAAAATTAAGCAAGTACCGCAACGTATTTCGAAAAGCTTGCAGTGAAAAATGTAGTCGCTGATCAGTTTACTTTTGGTTCATATTAGGCCACACATTTCTACATAGAAAATAAAGCTACCATATAGAAATTGTTTGTAACACTGAAAAGAGAGCCATATTTCTTTCCAGGCACGAATAAATAAATGATACATTTTGACGTTCAGCCGCAATGAGCTACGACGCACGCCGCTCGACGCTATGGCCATGCGCTATGCAGGGTTGTGGCTGGTGTTTTTTTCTTGTATGTGTTTATGAAGCTTAGTTACACTCGCATTTTCAGATAACATTGCATTAAGAATTATTTTGATTTTTAAACTAGAGATAGACAATCTCAGATCCAGCGGAAGAGTTAGGTACATGTAGTATAAGTCAATTTTTCTTGTCTGCACTAACAGTTTCATTGAGGGAATATACAACGATTGTTCTTCATACAACAGCGAAAAAATGACGTGTGCTGTATCGAGCAATGGATGTAGAAAACGGGATTTTGCTGTAGATACAACTGATGTATATTGTGTTCTGGATGTAACTAACTTGAGCAGACATTCATTACGAAAAAATTTGTGTGTGCCAGGAATTATGGATGGAAAAAGAGGAAACGTGACAGAAATAAGCAACACAGGTGCAATGTCTAATTATTTTGTAAGTGAAACTGGTGAAGTACCTTGTCAACAATAAATAAATGTAGAAGCTTCTCAGAACTTTAAATGTAAAACTTTCACAAAATTTTATGGCACAGCGGATGTTCCACAAACATTCCTGTCGTGTGAACTCACAAGGGGAACCCACTATAAGTCACTCTCTGGCACAGACGAAACTTTACAGGATGAAAGAAGACGCGAAATGAAGGCGCATCTATTTTTGGCTTAGGTGACGATACTCAACAGTTTCTTAGAAACTGACGTATAAAGTTTCGACGCTACGTGATCAGTCTGTTCGGCGCATTGTACAAACTAGTGATGCGATAGCACAGTCTTGAGCAACTCAGATTTCCATTTTTGCGCCCAGCGCTCAAATCCATTCTCATATTCTTTTTCCTTTATGTTTTCTTGTTGTACGAAGTATGTGACATCAACATGCTTCGTAACATCGTGATATACATTACTATTTTTGACAAAAGCAATAAGTATTTAAAATCTCATTAAAAATAGAGTTTATCGTCACAAATCTTATACAGTCTTATTATCAATAACTGAAGATGAAAAACATATAAGTTCTAGTACTTCAATTTCCTTATACCGTGGGTTGTTTGTCGATGAAATCGGAATACTATCGTGTTTATTAAACGTAATTCCGCTAAATTGTACGCCGTTCTGTCAACGCTGTCGAGCAAGCTTTTTCTAACAGATGAAAAATCACGTTCACTGATTACAGAAGTATTCTATTCTCACTCCAGTGCAAAAATAAATCGCAACTACAATCGATGCAATTAAAATATCCACCTTGATCCATCATCAGTTGCAGGTTCCAGCTTTCGCGAAAACACTTCCATATGCATGGTGATTTCCCGCGAAATTATCGCCAGATCGCGAGGTATTTAGTAACGTTAACGAGGATGCTTTTTCTAACGATATTCGTACTAAAAATGTGACTGCCGTATATGTGCCTTCGCACATTGTTCGTGGTGCTCGGTGCTTTCATGCTATCAGTGTTTTTGTGATAGATATCGCCATGGGAAATTCACCGGTTCTCTTGAAGGGTAAAAGTCATTTCAAAAACTGAAACACTAGAATTTGTATATTTTTAATCTTCAATTACTGTTAATGATATAAGACTGTATAAGATTGATGATGATAAAATCTATTTTTAACTAGAAATGGTTATTTCTGCAGACAACAATTTCATTGTTCTTCACGATATCATGAAAAGTATTGATGTCACATACTGCCGTGAAAAATAATAAAGAAAGAGGAATCATAAGAGCGATTTTGGTGACAGGGCGAAGAAATTCGAAACGATGCTCTTACCCACAAGGCTACCCGATTAATGATTGATACTCGAAAGCGGACTGAGGAAGTCGCATCGAAATTTTGACCATCATTTTCTAGGAAACTATTGGCTGTCGGTACTCAAGCCAAAATAGGTCTGCCTTTATTTTTACCCTGGGAAAGTTCGACTGTGTCAGAGAGCGATGTATGGTGGATTCCATTTGTCATCGTTCAGTTCTTTAATGAGTTAAATACGGATCTTGCTGTAGAGGGAAGAAACTGTAGAGGAAGACAGAGATTGGAATACATCCAGCAAATGAGGACATAGGTTGCAAGTGCTACTCCGAGATGAAGAGGTTGGCTCAAGAGAGGAGTTCGTGGCGGCTCGCATCAAACAAGTCAAAAGCCTAATGAAAAAAAAGATCTTGCTTTTTTTTCTGATGACACACAACTATGCGAAGAATCGTGGCTGACATATCCAAGGAAATATGAAACATCCGAAACCTGAATATTTACCAACGCCATTCCAATAGTTCTGGAAGAAGGCACCGGAGCCTTACTAGGAAGTATGGAATCTACCAAACTGTATTGGTAGCTCCAACGGAAAGGACATCAGACTTAAAGGTCCTGATAAATACGGATCAACGTTTTATGATGCCAGTCCGTAGCCATGTTAGCTGCCTTTAGAACCACATGAATGATCTTTATCAGCTGACGTAGGGCATTATAACAGCAAGAGAAAGATGTTAGGAGACAGCTCTCACTTCCAGAGCATAAAGCTTTTCCGGAAGAAGACTGCTTTTCCTCTCACAAAATATATAATGAGACTGTATACTCATAGACAATTAACTAATAAAGTCGGATTTTAACTACGGATTATGCAGAGGACGAAGATCTGTTGAGCTTTATTTTGGTTTGTTAGTGTCGAAGATCTGGATGTTGAATACTTCAATGAATTGTGACATGAATAAAATCAGTTTGATAATTCACGTTATTCGTTTCTTTCATAACTTCATATAGATTGAGGATGGCGTATATTCTAAGTCATCTGTGCAGAACAATGTGAGAACTATTGACAACTCACATCAAAAAGCGAAAAATCAACAGTGACCTAAAAGCAATGCTTTAGAGTTTCGTAATCCAGCATGTAGCTTCTTTCGTAGCCCAAGTGGAGCATTGTCTTTTCAGAATAGAGTGTGTTGTACCGACATACCAATAGGATCTAATATTATTAGAGCATTGTTTTTTGACGAAGTAAGCACAATCTCAGGAAAGGAACAATTAAGGTGTGTCAGTCTGTGTGTATCAGTTTGTGTGTAAACGTGAAATGTGAGGAGAAAGTGCACTTAACACTGAACTGCAGTTCCAAGCTTGCCTCAGCAGTAGTTCAAAACTATGTGGATGTGTATTTCATATTTCATTACTCACATTTTATTGACATTATCTTCCTTATACGTGCTTTAATAAAATCCCTGAAGTGCTTCGAAATGTCACTGCAGGTATCAGAAACTATCTGATATATAGCAGCTATTGAAACGCGAAACAATCACTGACGTGCATGTCTCCGGTTGCTAATAACCAGAGTCCAAATGCAAGCCTTTCTTCTGGTTATATTGACTGTTGGTAATTAATCTTCTATTTTTAATTTTCCGTCTCATTTGTAATGGGAAGCAAAGTAAAGCGTCAACCGATATATGTACAAAGTGTAGGACTAATGCTGAGGAAAGTTAGAACTGCAATTCAGTTTTAGGTGCTCTATCTCCACGTATTTCAAATTTAGAAACTGCGACAGCTAAAATCTTCCTTTCCTCCGACATTTTGCTTACTTCCTCAAAAACAATAGCTCGCCTTGAGAAATAATACTCTCTGAATATCAAAATTTTGTATCGTGGCTCTAATTGTATAGTGTTGTATCCTGTGTGAAAATAATTAGCGCCAAGAAACAATAAAGCAGCGTTCATGAGCTACTTATTCTCTTCTGTTGCCTCTAGTGTAAACGCTTCTTAACAGATATAAGAGTATAGTAGCCTTACGTATCACTTCACATGCACCAGCTTCCAATCCACTGCACTTGTGTAACGATCGAAATTTTGAACTTCCTTTCGCGTTCTCTGTAATTTTTGTCAATATGTCGCTATGCATTAAACACTTATAGCCGTTTGTAATACTCATTTTGTTTTTGAATGTACACTGAAGAGCCAAAGAAACTGGTAAACTTGCCTAATATCTTGCAGCGCCCCCCGCGAGCACGCAGAAGTGCCGCAACATGACGTGGCATGGACTAGACTAATGTCTGAAGTAGTACTGGAGGGAACCGACACCATGAATCCTGCAGGGCTGTCCATAAATCCGTAAGAGAACGAGGGGGTGGAGATCTTTTCTGAATACTCCGTTGCAGGGTATCCCACATACGGTTGGCATGAACATTATTAAGCATGTTTGGTGGCCAGCAGAAATGTTTAAGAAGAGTGTTCCTGGAGCCACTCGTAGCAATTTTGAACGTATAGGGCGTCGCATTGTCTTGCTGCAATTGCTGAAGTCTGTCGGAATGCAAAATGGACGTGAATAGATGCAGGTGATCAGACAGGAGGCTTACATACGTGTCACCTGTCAGAGTCATATCTAGACGTATCAGGGGTCCCATATCACTGCAACTACTCACGCCCCACACCATTACAAAGCCTCCACCAGCTTAAACAGTCCCCTAGTGATATGGAGGGTACATGGATTCAGAAGGTTGTCTCCACACCCGTACTCGCCCATTCACTCGATGCAATTTGAAATGAGACTTGTTCGACCAGGCAACATGCTTCCAGTCATCAAAAGTCCAATTTCGGTGTTGACGGGCCCAGGCTAGGCGTAAAGTTTTGTGTCGTGCAGTCATCATGGGTACACGAGTTGGCCTTCGGCCTCGAAAGCCCATATCGATGATGTTACGTTGAATTGTTTGCACGCTGACGTTGATTGCCCAGCACTGAAATCTGCAGCAATTTGCGGAAGGGTTGCTCTTCTGTCACTCTGAACGATTCTCTTCCGTCAGCATTGGTCCCTTTCTTGCAGGATCTTTTTCCGGCCACAGCGATGTCGGAGATTTGATGCCTTACCGGATTCCTGATATTCACGGTACACTCTTGAAGTGGCCGTACGGGAAAACCCCGCTTCATCGCTACCTCGGAGATGCTGTGTCCCATCGCCCATGCGCCGCATATAACACCACGTTCAAACTCACTTAAATCTTGATAAGCAGTAGTAACCGATCTAACAACTGCGTTGTCTTATAATAGGCGTTGCCGACCGCAGCGCCGTATTCTGATTGTTTACGTATCTCTGTATTTGGATACGCATGGCTATACCAGTTTCTTTGACGCTTCAGTGTAGAACGAATGGAATGGCTACCTTGTTGTCTTATAGAGGCGTTGCCGACCGCAGCGCCGGATTATGCTTGTTTACATATCTCTGTATTTGAGTACGCATGGCTATACCAGTTTCTTTGGCGCTTCAATGTAGAACAAATGGAATGGCTACCTTGTTGTCTTATAGACGCGTTGCCGACCGCAGCGCCGTATTCTGCTTGTTTACATATCTCTGTATTTGAGTACGCATGGCTATACCAGTTTCTTTGGCGCTTCAGTGTAGAACGAATGGAATGGCTCCCTTGTTGTCTTATAGACGCGTTGCCGACCGCAGCGCCGTATTCTGCTTGTTTACATATCTCTGTATTTGGATACGCATGGCTATACCAGTTTCTTTGGCGCTTCAGTGTAGAACGAATGGAATGGCTACCTTGTTGTCTTATAGAGGCGTTGCCGACCGCAGCGCCGTATTCTGCTTGTTTACATATCTCTGTATTTGAGTACCCATGGCTATACCAGTTTCTTTGGCGCTTCAGTGTAGAATGAATTGAATGACTGCCCTGATGCGGCCTCCCCGTCAGCTTACGGGCAGAGTGGAGCTGTTGCGCAGGGTTGCATACTCACAGCTCCTGCAGCGCCGTCAGCTTGGTGAGCGCCAGCGGGACGTGCGTGAGAAGGTTGTCGTCCAGGTGCCTGCAACACAACACAACACGACGTGAGACGACATAACAGGCCACACATCACTCACAATTAGCCACAGCCTGCCCGCTGGATGACGAAACGAGGCGACGAGCTCCGCACGCGATAACTCTGCGCGCGCCGATTTGCGGCTATTATGCTAATGGTCGCACCGGCGGGACCTGAGGTGCCATTATGCAGATTGCACCATAGGCAGAGCATTAGATATGTCGCCTCATTTGCAACCATAATTCTCACTTTAACGACGGTGTCAGCGAACAGACTCAATTTGTAGGATATAGATTTAAACAATCTTCAGTTCAGCGAAACTGCAGTGCCAGTGGCCTCTGTCTATTCCCTCATACACTCTTCACACAACCTCTTTCCAAAACATACTTGTGCGGTTACTTTACGCACTTTACTTGTTGTTAAGTTAGCTGCTGCCAAAGATATTCATCTAGTGGCTGAAGATTGCTTTTTGACCGTGTTTGCTTGTGAAAATCCAATTGCGCAACTATGGTTCTGCGTCGAGGATACACAAATTTTTCTTCTATAACACCCAATGAATGTTACGGTGAAATTTCACCATCATGAGTTGGTTCATTTATTTCCTGGCAAATAACATGTAAAAATTCTGCATGATACAGGGTGACACAGGGTGTTCAAAAATTACCGTTACAAACCTCTACGACATGTAGAGGGAAGTGAGTAGGTAATATTCTGAATAGGAACCAATCGTCAGAAACGGACCGTTTCCGTTCTAAGGCGGTTTCAGTTCAGATGTTTAACTCATCCACTTCTGCTTGAGGAATTTCATTAGCCATGACGAACTCAGCATACTGTACGCACAGAACAGTACTACTGCACGATGTGGCGGCCACCAACGTTGTTGCAGACATTAAACCTACGAAGCACGTTCTGGTACACACTCACCATCACATCTGATGTCTCTTCAGTTTCTAGTGCAGTGGCCAGACGTCGTGCTAGCTCATCTTCCTCTGTCTCTACAGGAGTTCTCGTAAATGAAACTTTGCATATGGCGGAACTGGGTTTCGACAAGGCAGTATGTGTCGTCTAGCGGAATTGCTTGCTGTATTGCGTCTGTGCGAGCTGCTCTGCTGGCCACTAACCTTCTTAGCCAGCTGCTTTACATGAATGTTATTGTTTGGTAGTTGTTCCTCGGTTTTCACCTTTAGTGGTCTCTGTTAAAGCTCTCCTAGCTGTACTTTCTTCCTACAGCACATCGGCGTAGTTGACATCTGATTTGGTTTGGTTGTGCTCCCCTTCTTAGCCCTCTCCATAATCGTGACACATTCTATGGGACTTCCAGCTTGCTAATTGGTTGTTGGTTTTATAATTCTGGAACCTGAGTGGGGGTCTGGAAGATATAGTGCTCGTCGTTTTAGATTGGGTCACAGCAATTTTACTATTTGTTTAATGTCTGAAAAATTATTATCGCCCTTTAAAGGCTGCACTGTTTTCAATTCTATACATTTATATAAAGGGTAAGTCTTCCTTGACAGTTGCTTAAATTTCAGAAAATGTTTTTAAATTCCTTTAGAGGTATCTTAAGATAATTGCTTTTTGCTATTTTAATCCATCCATTAAAGGTGGTTGAGAGTAAATTTTATCCTGATTTGGGAAATGACTTTTATGTGCCTTTGAAAAGTGGGTCAGTCTGAATTGGGTCCTGTGTAATGAATAGTTCAAACCAAACCTTAATGATCCTCCTGTGTTCTTATTATCAGGTGCATTAAGGTTGAGTATTACATCTCCATCCACTGCTACCAACTAACCTGTTTTTTAGTAGAACAGCTTTATTAATTCCAGTTCAGTCTGCTTCGATAGACTCAACTTATTGGTGTAACATTGCTAAAGCTACTCCATGCATAGCCCGGCAACTAGGTCAATTAAGGAGACTGGGAAATGTTTAACATGTCTTATGTTCATCTTAATATGGTGAGGAAGTTACCTTAATGTGAATTTTGAGTAACTTTATGGATTAATGTGCATAAATTTTTGAAATACCTGAATTTTCCCAGATTTTATTGCGCTGAAAATTTTTAAAATTCAGTTTTAATTAAGCTCTGTTTAGACATTGGGTTTGAACTTGTTTACTGTTTAAACTGCTGAGCCTGCCCCTAAAACGAAATTTTGCTTCATTGTTGGAAGTAGATTTTGCTTCATTTAACGTCTGTATAAATATCTGTTCTGCTTGTTCAGATTCATTCTATAAAACCACAAGCTTCATAACTGTTCTATGTATGCTACCAGTGTAAAATATCCCAAGTGTCTCAGTAAATAAAGAATACAATTGTATGTTTAGTGTATCCATGACTAGGGCTGAGTCCTTCTACTCCAGGAGCCTGTGTCCTGTAATACTACAATATCAGTTACAAAGGCCACCGACACTCTGCCAGGCAGCTGGGCTTAACGCTTTGGCTCATTATTGTAAATGCCACATATCTAAGTAATGAGCATCTGATCAGATTGGCCACTATTGTTCACTACATAAGTTTTTTTTACTGATTGGCTATTTTGGCTTGTGTAACATGAATTGTGACTTCCCATTATTCAAGTAAATCTATCTGAACTTACTCTTAAAAGTAACTGTTTCGCAAACCGTATTTGCCAGAGTGGAGATTAAAGGAAAGTGCTGTGAGTGGCTGAGAGATGAAGTATTAGGAAAACTTGCTTTCAAATGACGGAAGAATCACTTAAGGCTAGACATGGATTCGTACTCACAAAGCTCTCAGCGCTGGCACGGTTAGGAACCCATCATCGTGGATGTGCGTTATCTGGTTCCTCTTGAGTAGTCTGCAAACAACAAAACAACAAAAGATAGCCTTAATGAAAAATGCCATACAGATGCCCAAATATTGCAGAGTTGCAGGAAACAATCCAAATCATAAAGCACGATTCTTTGAACGCCTTACGGTCGGTCTCTCTCTCTCTCTCTCTCTTTCTCACACACACACACTTGTAAACTGACTTTTCATAACGTGCCTAGAGAAAGCGACAGAGAAATCCTGAAGTTTTTGATAAGTAACTAGAATATTTTCACGTGCTCTAAACTGCAAAGGTGTTACAGAGAAACTGAAGTGACATCGTGAAAATTCGTAATTTCGTAACTACTGTGCTAATAGTAAACAGCAATAATAAGTCTGTCTACAAATAAACATATTGTATGTAGTGACCTCAATTATTTTTTCTTTATTGCATTTCGTTTCCACCCCCCGAGGGGGGGGGGGGGCGGACTGGCAGCAGCGTAGTCGGCCGCTCTACAGCCTACAGAAAAGTTGAAAAACATAATGAGAATATAAACAAACAATAGAAACAGGTGATAAAACGGTGACATTATAAAAAAGATGTAAAATGGCGGAAAGTTGTGAAATATAAAACATGAAAACACGATGCGAATGAAGACACACAGTAAATAGACAGGCACAATTAAAAAAACACGGTGACAGTCTGGTTTCTGTTCGCACGAGATAAAAAACCCAACTAGTGACAGTATGGTTGCCATTTGCAACACTGACAGGGGACGGAAAACACTGAACATTCACTTTAAACAGCACTACAGAGGCGACATGACGACAAATGGGGGCGAGGGGAGGACCCAGACCAATGAGGGGGAAGAAAAAGCTGGCAGGAAGGAAAAGGGAGGGAGCCGATGGAGAGAGAGAGAGGACATAGAAAAAAAGGGGGACAGGGCGGACACAGAAGGATTGGGGGAGGCAGTGGAGGGGAAAGCAAAAGCACTTGGGGGAGAGAAGGGAGTCAGTAGGTGGGGAAAAAACAGGATGGAAGTGGGGAGAGGGAGCCTGGGAAAAGGACAGAGGGAGGGAGGGGGAGGTTAAGCTCAGAGTTGATAGGAGGAATAAATTGAGGGAGAGAGCGCATCATCTGGGAGGGGGAGGTGATGGAAGCCACCTTGGGAAAGGGGATGGAGGGTGTAGAGGTGGAGGGTAGGGGGAAGGAGTGGCAGAGTGCGGGGTTGGAGAGGAGCAACCAGGGGATAAAGTCGGCAGGAGGTGTAGAGGACGCACTGCACGGAGTGGCTGCACAGTTTGAGGCATCATTCACAGACTGCGCGGTCTGTCCCACCAGAGTTTTGAGTCCTCCCTTGGGCATGGGTGTGAGTGTTGTTTTTAGCATAGGTTAGTTTAAGTTAGTTTAAGTAGTGTGTATGTCTAGGGACCAACGACCTAAGCAGTTTTGTCCCTTAGGAATTCACACACATTTGAACTCATACACAGAGGACGTGGATATGTTCAAGGAAAAGGAGCAGATGGGGGAAAGGGATCAGGCCATAGAGAATGTGCGGGACAGGAGGCATATACGGAAGGCAAAATGGAGTGCATGGTGGTCGAGGACCTGGAGGGACTTATAGAATTTTTTGGTGTATGTGTGTGTGTAGGAGGGGGGGCGGATATCCAGGCGGGACTGGCATAACAGAGGATGGGACGGATTAAGGATTTGTAGGTGTGGTGGATGGTAGAGGGGTTCAACCCCTACGTCCAGCCAGAGGAGTTTAAGGAGACAGAGGTTGTTTTGGGCTTTGGATTGGATAGAGTGGAGATTAGGGATCCAGGTGAGTGATCCCAAGAGTTCCAAATATATCTGTAACCACTTTTATAGCGACTGTGAAGTGGCACACAGAATGACTCGACGACTTTAACCCGACTAGTGTGGTATGTGATGAAATTTGTGCGCAAACTAAGACAGAACAGAACAATTACAATATTTATTTTGCAATAAGTAATGCAACGCATTTCTTCTCGGCAAATTTAGGTTGAAAAAAATGCGGAATTTGTTGTGGGACATGGTAGAATATTCCCGCTTCAGCCCTTATAGTTCCACGAAGTTCCGATAGATGGCAGCACCATACAAAGCCTTAAAAATAGCGTCTTTAAGGAGGTGCATGCCAGGCAGAGAGCTGTCATTGAGTTTCTTTCGATGGAAAATCAGAGCATCGCAATTATTGATAGGCGCTTGCAAAATGTCTACGGAGGCGTGGCAGAGAACAAGAGCACGGTGAATCGTTGGGCGAGGAATATATGATCATCCCAACAAGATCGCGCAAACCTGTCCACTCTCCCGCATGCTGGCAGGCCACGCACAGCTGTGACTCCTACAATGTTGGAAAGTGCGGAAACTTCCATCTGTTTCGTCCTATGAAAGATGCACTCTGAGGGAAGCAGTATGTAGGTGATGGGGAGGTTACTCATGCAGCAAGAAGTCGCCTCCGATGTAGACCAGTAGAGTGATACCATATAGATATACACGGCCTCACAGTAAGATGGCGTATGGAAGATTATGTAGAAAAATAGGTTTTTGTAGGCAATAGACTGGGGGATAATGTGGTATGTTGGAATACTGAACAAAACCAACCTGCTTTCAGAAAAAATTTCGTTGCATTCCTTATTGAACGGCACATGTATATTATGTCTTCGAAAATACAGGGTGTTACAAAAAGGTAGGGCCAAACTTTCAGGAAACATTCCTCACACACAAATAAAGAAAAGATATTATGTGGACATGTGTCCGAAAACGCTTAATTTCCATGTTAGAGCTCATTTTAGTTTCGACAGTATGTACTGTACTTCCTCGATTCACCGCCAGTTGGCCCAATTGAAGGAAGGTAATGTTGACTTCATTGCTCTACAGTACTAGCATCAAGCACATCAGTACGTAGCATCAACAGGTTAGTGTTCATCACGAACGTGGTTTTGCAGTCAGTGCAATGTTTACAAATGCGGAGTTGGTAGATGCCCATTTGATATATGGATTAGCACGGGACAATTGCAGTGGCGCGGTACGTTTGTATCGAGACAGATTTCCAGAACGAAGGTGTCCCGACAGGAAGACGTTCGAAGCAATTGATCGGCATCTTAGGGAGCACGGAACATTCCAGCCTATGACTCGCGACTGGGGAAGACCTAGAACGACGAGGACAACTGCAATGGACGAGGCAATTCTTCGTTCAGTTGACGATAACCCTAATGTCAGCGTCAGAGAAGTTGCTGCTGTACAAGGTAGCGTTGACCACGTCACTGTATGGAGAGTGCTACGGGAGAACCAGTTGTTTCCGTACCGTGTACAGCGTGTGCAGGCACTATCGGCAGCTGATTGGCCTCCACGGGTACACTTCTGCGAATGGTTCATCCAACAATGCGTCAATCCTCATTTCAGTGCAAATGTTCTCTTTACGGATGAGGCTTCATTCCAAATTGTAAATTTTCAAAATCAACATGTGTGGGCTGGCGAGAATCCGCACGCAATTGTGCAATCACATCATCAACACAGATTTTCTGTGAACGTTTGGGAAGGTATTGTTGGTGATGTCTTGATTTGGCCCCATGTTCTTCCACCTACGCTCAATGGAGCACGTTATCATGATTTCATACGGGATACTCTACCTGTGCTGCTAGAACATTTGCCTTTACAAGTACGACACAACATGTGGTTCATGCACGATGGAGCTCCTGCACATTTCAGTCGAAGTGTTCGTACGCTTCTCAACAACAGATTCGGTGACCGATGGATTGGTAGAGGCGGACTACTTCCATGGCCTCTACGCTCTCCTGACCTCAACCCTCTTGACTTTCATTTATGGGGGCATTTGAAAGCTCTTGTCTACGCAACCCCTGTACCAAATGTAGAGACTCTTCGTGCTCGTATTGTGGACGGCTGTGATACAATACGCCATTCTCCAGGGCTGCATCAGCGCATCAGGGATTCCATGCGACGGAGGGTGGATGCATGTATCCTCACTAACGGAGGACATTTTAAACATTCCCTGTAACAAAGTGTATGGAGTCACGCTGGTACGTTCTGTTGCTGTGTGTTTCCATCCCATGATTAATGTGATTTGAAGAGAAGTAATAAAATGAGCTCTAACATGGAAAGTAAGCGTTTCCGGACACATGTCCACATAACATATTTTCTTTCTTTGTGTGTGAGGAAAGTTTCCTGAAAGTTTGGCCGTACCTTTTTGTAACACCCCGTAGATTGTGGTAACAGACTGACATGTGTATTCAACTCCAAAATAGTTTTGCTCACTATGCTTCCACATTACTTCTTTTGTCCCTCCAGTAGACTTTTTTCCTCTGCATTACCTAGATAGGAAGATATTACGATTTTTGATTATTTTGAGGAGGCGCTGATTACCGAAACTGGTTTCCTAAAGTGACAATGGAACTGTGTGCAAACGAAGAATTTACAAAAATTTCCAATGTGACGGACAAATTATAATTTTGCATATTGCTCCTTGTAACAAATTTTATGGAGTTCGCCTGTTTCGTCGTGTTTGGTTATTTTTCACCGACTACTCGTGAATTTTATCTGTTCTATGTGAATCTTACCTTATTCATCGAGAATAACAGGTGATCATGCTGCATAAGCAGCTGTCATTCTTTCATTTTTTTGATACTGTCTACTCACTAATTGCGTATTGTATCTCATCAGTTCATCATCTATGCCTTTCATTATATTCAACCATTCTACCGAGCAGTAATAACGGTATTGTGCGTGCTAATTTGAACCTTGCAGGGAGTTAGGGTATAGAACCGATTACTGCAGACGCTATTAAAATTATTATGAATTATTTAACAAATCCAATATACTGTGTCTTTGTACTACTTTAAAATGGACCACCTGCTAAAATGTTTACCTTACCTAACGGGTGCTAATTTCTCGAAGCACATAGACGCAAACTAAATTGCTCGTATTCCACAAGAAAACAGAACTTTTCCTCGGGCTTCACGACTTTTTATTTGACATGATATTGGTTTCGAGCTACAAGCCAACTTGACACTGAGGTGGCAAAAGTCCTGACGGAGCTTCTATTTCCCGGAGTAGTGCTGCAGTTCGACGTGGCACGAACACAACGAGTCGTTGAAAGTGCCTGCAAAAGTAATGAGCCATTCTGCTGCCTCCATAGGCGTTCATAATTCTGAAATTGTTGTCGCTGCAGGATTTTATTCATGAGCTGACCTCTCGATTATCTCCGATTAATGTTCGATAGGATTCACATCGGCCGATCTGGGTGGCCAAATCATTCTCTCTAATTGTCCAGAATGCTCTGCAAACCAGTCACGAAGAATTGTGGCCTGGAGACATAGTGCATTGTGATTCATAAAAATTCCATGATTGTTTGGGAATATGAAGTCAGTGAATGGCTGAATTGGTCTTCAAGTAGCCGAATATAAACATTTCCAGTCAATGACCGTGTCGGTTGAATCAGAGAGCCCAGTCCATTCCATATAAACACAGCCCACACCATTATGGAGCCACCACCAACTTGCACAGTGCGTTGTTGACAACTTTGGTCCATCGTTTCGTAGGATCTGCATCACACTCGTACCTTACCATGAGATCTTACCAACTGAAATCGGAACTCATCTGACAAACCCAAGGTTTTCCAGTCGTCTAGGGTCCAACCGATATGGTCACTATCCCAGGAGCGGTGCTGCAGGCGATGTGGTACTGTTATCAAAGGAACTCGCGTTGGTCGTCTACTACCATAGCTCATTAACGTCAAATTTCGTCGTACATTGATTCCTGCGCTTATTTCAGACAATGTTGCTTATTATTGGCACTGGCAACTCTGCGCAAACGCCGCTACTGTTGGTTGTTAAGTTAAGGCTGTTGGCCACTTCCTTATCAGTGGTGAGTGTAATGCCTGAAATTTGGTATTCTCGCCTCACACTTTATTCTGTGCGTCTCGGAATATTGAATTCCGTAAGATGAACCTCATATCTAGTTCCGACAATCATTCCGTATTCGAAATATGTTAATACCTGTCGTGCGGCCATAATCACGTCGAAAATTATTTCCCATGAATCACCTGAGTACAAATGACATCTCCGCTAATGAACTGCCCTTTCATACCTTGCGTACGCGGTACTACTGCCAGCTGTATAGGTGCATATCACTATCCCACGACTTTTATCACCTCAGAGCGTTGTGTTAAGAATGACATGACTGAAACATTATCCTCTGGCTATGGAATCTACAAGAACCAGGGGATTGGGTGGTAATTTGTTGTTTTGTCGCACAATTACAGGTGCCTGCTAGTATCCAGAACAACAGCTGGTGACATCACACGAAGCAGCTGGACGGACCGCAACCGGATACTGATGAGTCACGAAGAGTAACGGAACCACTTTATCCTACAAGTTTTCGAGAGTGAGTCGCTGAATAAGATTCACACAATGGATAGCTATGCGTTTTAACGCGGCGTTTCTGGGAAGTGGAGGTGCGCCGGCCCCGCGTAGAATGAGCCCGACGGATTAACGATGCGGTTAGGTGTGCGGGCCACCCCGGATGTGGGTTTTTGGCGGTTTCAAACATACCACTAGGTGAATACTGGGTCGGTACCCAAGTTACACGATTTGCAAACATCTGGAGAACTTTTGATCACTTTCACATGAATAAGACAGTTGGGGTACATATATTTCATCCGAGAGAATACCTGGGTGGCGGCAGGAAGTGCATCAGCCACATCTTAAATTAACCATGCGAAATCCGTTAATAACCATATCGGCTGTGCGCTGATTTGGCGACAAAGGCACAAGAAAGGAGAAGATGAAGCTGAAATATAAGAAGATAGCCGGCCGGAGTGGCCGTGCGGTTCTAGGCGCTACAGTCTGGAGCCGAGCGACCGCTCCGGTCGCAGGTTCGAATCCTGCCTCGGGCATGGATGTGCGTGATGTCCTTAGGTTAGTTAGGTTTCATTAGTTCTAAGTTCTAGGCTACTCATGACCTCAGAAGTTAAGTCGCATAGTGCTCAGAGCCATTTGAACCAATAAGAAGATAATGATAAAACTGGTCGTACACATATACAAGTGGGCTACGATAAGGCGAAAGGTCAAGAAGGTGCTTCGATGCCTCTATCGTGCACTTTTCGTCTTTTTGTGCGGTTCTAGTCGTGTTCGAGCGCTTTATCTTTTGGAGACACCGAGCAAGGTGGCGCAGTGGTTAGCACACTGGACTCGTATTCGGGAGGACGACGGTTCAATCCCGTGCCCAGCCATCCTGATTTAGGTTTCCTGCGATATCCCTACATCGCTTCAGGCAAACGCTGGGATGGTTACTTTGACAGGGCACGGCCGACTTCCTTTCCCTCCCTTCCCCCAAATCAACCCAGCCCAACCCTTTCCTGGAGACATTTGTCCTCTCCAGGAAAGACCATCAAATGGTGGGAGGTTGATCCGGAATAAGGGCTCTGGAAAATGTGTATATTACCCCATAGGTAACGCTGCTATCTCCCTGTTAACATTTTTCAACAACGGTTCCGAAAAGTTAATTCTCTGATTTTCTTGACGTTTCTCTGATGTTTCTTATCGACATTCGTCCACGCTCTTTACGGATAAGATACTGTGATTCGCCCCCAGAGAGCTACATGCCAGCACTGAGCATCAGTGCAGCTTTGATACTGCATAACAGTCTCTCATATGCAGCAGCGGAAGCATCGTCTTAATCGAATTTCAAATCTGATATTAATGGCACGCCTAGCTCCACATTTTTTCGATGGTGGAATTAGTCCTTTCACGACCCGGGTGGCCACAGACAACAGTCCACAAACACTACTGATACGAAAGTAACGTATTGCTTTTTCCAAAATCTGGTGAATATTGATTTTTCCAACAGCGATAATATGCACCCCTGGTAACCGTAAACAAAACGCATCCAGGAAATTGTCTATCACCTTAATTACCTACGCTATCGTACAGATAATGTGATATGTGGTGTGGCCTTTATTCATTATCTTTTTACGTGGCCATTAGGTGCCCTGTGTCGTACCCAGTTGCATAAGAAGGCATACTATGAGGCTTTTATTGCCACATCGTCGAAAAGCTTTGATTTGCTTACATTTGTGGCGTCACAAGCCATTCCTTCCCCCGTTATTCATACAAGAACTAACAGCTTTACAAATACATAAAAACAACATAATACACAGGTGTTCAAACTTCCTCTGAAAAACTGTTAAATCTGCTAAATCCACAGCGCAAGACCCACAATGCCTCTACTTGTATCTTCTCTGGTGGATCAACAATGAATAATCGTTTTTCCTGTCGATAATATGCTGCTATTGAAGAAGTAAGTTTAGTAAAAATTCATACATACACATTTTGCTTCAGTAATTTCACCCCACATTCTCTTTTTTTCAATTCTTACAATACTTTGTGACGTGATACAACATATTAACAAGTTTCACTTTGCTAAGTAAATGACATCTGAGAAAATAAAAAAGGTTTGACGTAGTGTGAGAAAAACATGCAGCCTAATTTTTGACTTATAATTTAAATATATATCTGACTCATTTAGTTCTTACTCCAGGTAGTAATTAGACAAACGCAAAGCGAGTATGTTCTCAAATGCTAACAGATATTTAATTTTATTCTGACGAATTACCTCTTTTATGGCTTTAACAATCCATCTTTTCCTGCAATTCTTCTAAACTATAGTAACCAGCGATCGTAACGTTTCTTTAATTTCCTGCATTACACTAGTGTTATAGCATTCCACATCCTCTTGGGTGTACATTTTCAGTTGTTCTCCACCACATTTTTGAGGAGTGTCCATATAAAACAATAAGTTTACAATTTTTACAAATGAAATATCATTAATTGTAGTTATTATCTCAGTTTTAAACTCTGCAAAACTATTTCTGTTGCTAGGTGCACAACGTCCAGTCCCCTACATTTAGATACAATGTAACTACTCTTTTTAATCAGATCCAAATTGGGGATGAATGTCTATAAACAGATTTTTGTGCTTCTTTTGATATATTACATGCGCTTGGATCCACTGATTTCTGGAAGTATCCCAATATGAACCCACATGGCACTGGCTAATCGCATTTTGCATTTTTTTACAGATTTTTTCATGAAGTGTGTTTAAGATGATGTGTAAGCCTTGCTTGCTTATTCTTATTTCAAGTGCCATTTATGTTTTCCTTTTAATGCTGTTGTTTTGACTATGTACTCCAGTCTTTGTGTTTTCAGTTTCTTTGTGTACAGGTAACATATTAACTGCACTTAAAGCAGTAATATCTTTAATAGGGAATGGTTTAAGTCTCTTCTATACATTGATTCCTTTTCTTAAGACTTATGGGGTAACTTTATTCATGGAACCATTCCTACTTTAGCAATATATATATATATATATATATATATATATATATATATATATATATATATATCTAACGCTATTGTGGAGAACAATGTCCTAGATTGAGAATAATAAGTTACTCTATCTTCAATAGAGCATTTATGCATAATACTTACTGTCATTGTTGGAAACTGTGTCAACAATTTCCACATGGTTTACAGGTAAATACTTTCTATAGACACACAGAACACAGTTTCAATCTCTTCTCGGTCTTTGTTGGGTGGGAGGTTTCACTGTACACCAGTCAACTTGTATGTAATCTTGTTAGCCCAGCAGACAAACTGCAGTGCACTGTTAAACACAGTACAACTACTATCCAATAGTTTACATCACATATAAGCAAGTAGGACAGAGTACAGTAGGGTGCATTGTAAATACTACTTGTTGGTGTTTAATATACTTACACAGTATGCCACCTGGTCACACTATTCAATTTGTAATTGCCTATCAGAGCTTCCAGTCTGGTAATATGTTCTTTATCCAAAGAAGCAGTACATCTCATAAACATATATCAAGACTCTTTATAAAATCGATAATATGGTTAACAATATCTTTTTTCAATCCTGGACTTGTTATTTGACATACTAATTTGTTATATATTTTTACTCTGCTATTGGAGCTTATTCACATTAAATTGTCTGTTCGAATTGTCTTATCATTGTTCGCAGTCACAATGCTATTTCTTTGGTAGTCTTCTTCCACACAGAAGGCATGGGTTGATGATAAGTAGTCGCATCATCACCATTGCGTTAAGAATTCCAGTAGAATCCTGAGCTATATCCAGGTCCATAAGGTAATAGACGTCTACAGAGAGCGGCTGCAATATTCCAGAAAGTAGATCCATTGGTACATCCAATTGCTGTCAACCAATTTCCCTCTTATGGCATAGCCACAGAATTTTAATATTTGCTCAAAATGGTTACCAGTGCTTCCTTACCAGGTTTTTCCAATAGCCTCCTGCCATCGCATTGTGATTCACATCTAGGAGAATGGTAGTTTCGTCTTGGCTCCATGTCTCATAGACATGAATTCAAAGAATTCACGTGTAGATAATTTATAAACGTACCACATATTTCTTTCTTTAACATTACAGTCTCTTCTTTCTCTAAATATTTGTGGCAGTCCGCTTGAGCACAAATTTTAAGCACAATTATACTGCCACAAAATGGCAAAGGCGTATTTAAATTCTTGTTGCTAAGGAGTGTACTATTTTCGGTGTCATTTATGTTATCAATTCCAGTAAGAAGATTGTCAGGTTCCGCAAAAACACCCTCAAACTAAAGTATTCATCGGTTGTTTTTGTCTTCCTAACAGCTGAGGGATGTGAAACACTTTGTAAGCCATGCTGATACTTTCTGCTACGACAGAATACTGGTCAATTGCAGCTCTCAGGGGTTCTTATAAAGACAGCAGTTTTGCTGTCAAGGCAGATTTTTTGCTGATGAGGTAGAATTTTTACTATCCAAGTAGAATTTTTGCTGATATAACTGTTAATCAGGTAACCAGTTTCACACAAAATAGGGAATCCTATGGAACTCACTACCCAACACCCTCAGAACTACTTGGAACCATTTAGAACTATTATGGGATATATATGAAAAAATAAATAATTACTTTGTACAAGAATATTTGTCATCTTATTCGTTACCATTTCAAAAATCCTATTAGAAGTCAAGTATTTACAATAATCAAATGAATAATGATCTGGCAAAGTAGTTGAAAATGGGTAGTTCGATGACGCTGAACAGTAGCCAAAACAAGTAGCCTAAAACATTGCAACCCCCATTCTTTCCCAATACGAAAAATGAAAAAGTGGAATATTAATGCATTGCTAGAATCTCAATACTACAGTATGCTGAATGATATAAGTAAATGTATCCAGTTAAACAAGAGTGCATCTAACTTTATTTGGAATGTAATCACATTACACCTAGAGTAAGAGCAGAGTGTGTGTGAAAAAATGTAGAACATTGAATGTAATAAGTGTGCTATTTCAACCATGAATATTCCTTGGAGTCAGTAAATATACACAGCCATCAAGTGTGTATCTAACAGTCTTTAGAATCCAATTTTTTTATAATAAATTTTATGTCTCGAGTACCTTTTTTTAGAGATTTTCTCCTTCCTGATTCCCTCTGTAATATGCTGTATAGAAATAGATGAGATTTTCTGATAAGTTTAGGCAGTGCTATATCTGACATATGAAGAGAAACATGAGAAATACTGGTGGTGAAGTAGTGCAGTATTTTGGTACAAATATTCGTAGAGCAATAAAACAGATAAATGAAATTTAGCGGTAAGGCAGATGTAGGGTAAGATTTACTGGAAAGATAGCATAGTAAATGGCAGAAACATTAAGTATGAAAACAGAGAAAATATTATGTAGTGTGCATGTGTGTGTGTGTGTGTGTGTGTGTGCGTGTGTTGTGTGTGTGTGTGTGTGTGTGTGTGTGTGTGTGTGTGTGTGTGTGTGTGTGTAGGTGATTTCGCGAATAGAACTGTGGATACTTTAGACTATCTACCTTCTCTAATTTTTAAATTTACTGCCATTGAACATCACCAAATATTAAACTTATCACCATCCACCATTTTACTGTTTAAATTTACCCATCACGCTGATGACATCATACATTCTAGATCATTGACTTCATGTGACGACGGCAGGGTTCAAGGTCATTGGTGATGCCATGTGTGCTCATGACAGACATGTGATGAGTTGAAGATGCTCGTGATTACGTGACGATTTTGAAGCTCAAATGAAGGTTAAAGTGTTCCAGAAGCCCCATAGCATTTCTAGTAATGTACATTATTATTTGATATTTTTACAATATGCTTTCGTTACAGTGCATTTGGCTTTCCAAGTACTTTACCTCCTGCGCGTCTGTTTACAAGTGAGAAGTCTTAATATGTTATGTTAAAGAGGTTTTACGTGAATTAATGATTTTATTGGTGCAATACAACATTATATGAAACATATATTTCGCACAAGGACATTTTTCTGTCTGCGAACGATGCAACATGTTAATGGCACAATTTGCTCTGCAGTAGCCTTGGATGCTAACTGGCCACCGCCACAGCTTACGCGACAGCGAGGTGATGGCAAAAAGATCTCACATCTCAGCGCTGCAGATATCTGACTCTATTGTGAATTGGAAACATCAACTGTAAAAGCAAAATAAATGAAAGACTTTATGGAGTATATACGTGCATTTGTAGCTATGCCGACAGTAAATTATGTTGCACTGAGAAAGTTTTCCCTATGCAATAATGATATATCCTATAAAAAATGGATAATACCCCATGAAGCACACGCTCTTAAATGAAATACCAAAAGAAGGAAAGACTATAATTTTTTGTGTGCCGCTCAAAAAAATGTATTCTCAAAGAGGAAAGAGAGCCGTATACACGAGAGATACGACGAAATAAAGGGAATTTGCATTACTGTTAATACGATTAACGAACATGAACCAAAACAGTAAATTATTGTACTCACATCAAAAAAAGGTTGTGCGTCACCCCTGTCCCAGAACACCTGAAGATTGACGTTGACCGTGGATATTGTATCACAGACACATTCCCTTTGACTGTTCAGAGATTTCACTATACCTGCCCGAAGATGTAAACAACCATGCATGAGCAGCGCCTATTAGACGGAGGGGGTCCGACAGCCAATCAGTTCCAGTCATTCCACCAGCAAGGAGGTACACGACTCTTGTTGTCTATAGCTCAACCCTGTCTAGACGGTCCGCATAGTTGCTTTGTGCCAGGAAGGGCTCTCAACAAGGGAAGTGTCCAGACGTCCCGGAGTGAACCAAAGCGATGTTGTTCGGACATGGAGGAGATACAGAGAGACAGTAACTGTCGATGACATGCCTCGCTCAAGAGGCCCAAGGGCTACTACTGCAGTGGATGACCACTACCTACGGATTATGGCTCTGTGGAACGCTCACAGCAACGTCACCATGTTGAATAATACTTTGCGTGGAGCCACAGGACGTCGTGTTACGACTCAAACTGTGCGCAATAGGCTACATGATTCCCAACTTCACCCCTGACGTCCATGGCGAGGTCAATCTTTGCAACCATGACACCATGCAGCGCGGTCCTGTTGGGCCCAACAACATGCCATATGGACCGCTAAGGATTGGCATAACATTTTCTTCACCGATGAGTGTCGCATAGGCCTTCAGCCAGACAATCGTCGGAGACGTGTTTGGAGGCAACCCTGTCAGGCTGAACGCCTTAGACACACTGTCCAGCGAATGCAGCAAGGTGGAGGTTCCCTGATGTTTTAGGTTGGTATTATGTGGGGCCGACGTAAGCCGCTGGTGGTCATGGAAGGCACCGTAACGGCTGTACGATACGTGAATGCCATCCTCCGACCGATAGTGCAACCATATCGACAGCATATTGGCGAGGTATTCGTCTTTATGGACGACAATTCGCGCCCCCATCGTGCAATTCTTGTGAATGACTTCCTTCAGAATAACAGGATAACGACATCACTCGACTAGAGTGGCCAGCATGTTCTCTAGACATGAACCCTATCGAACATGCCTGGGATAGATTGAAAAGGGCTGTTTATGGATGACGTGACCCACCAACCACTCTGAGCGATCTACGCCGAATCGCCGTTGAGGAGTGGGACAGTCCGGACCAACAGTGCCTCGATGTACTTGTGGATAGTATTCCACGACAAATACAGGCATGCATCAATGCAAGAGGACGTGCTACTGGGTAGTACAGGTGCTGGTATTGTTGATAGTATGCCACGACGAAAACAAGCATGCATCAATGGAAGAGGACGTGCTACTCGGTATTAGGGGTATCGGTGTGTACAGCAATCTGAATCATCTCCTCTGAAAGTCTCGCTGTATGGTGGTACAACATGCAATATGTGGTTTCCATGAGAAATAAAAAAATCGGAAATGATGTTTATGTTGATCTCTATACCAATTTTCTGTACAGGTTCCGGAACTCTCGGAACCGAGGTGATTCAAAACTTTTTTTGATGTGTGTACTACATTCCAGACCCAGACAGTCACTGCAGCTTACGCGCTGGTAAAAATTATTGTTCAAGGCACAGTCGTAACAAGAACGAAATCTGTAGAAGCCAAATATAACGCTGCAAATCGTGATAAGGTTTCTGGAGTTTCTCATTAGGGAAGCAATTTATAGAAGTTAGACATTAAGGCGATGGATACTGACACTCGCGTACTGAATGAATCAGTAACTCCTACCCCTCCCCAATTCCTTGAATCATCGAACGCTAATGTGTAAGACCGTTTTAGGAGAAGCTAGTTTTTTACACATCTCAATGTTTATGATGTCATACTTTGCGAATTATGTGTCGTAAAATGATATAATTTTGCAGGTCCTTTACACTAAGGTGATAAAAGTCATGAGAAACTTCCTAATATTGTGTCGGACCTCCTTTGCCCGGCGTAGTGCGGTAACTCGACATGGCTTCGACTCAACAAGTCTTTGGAAGTCCCCTGCGGAAATATTGAGCCATGCTGCCCCTATAGCCGTTCATAATTGCGAAAATGTTGCCGCTGCAGGATTTTGTGGAAGAACTAACCTCCAAATTACGTCCCATAAATGTCCGTTGAGATTCATTTCGGGCAATTTGGATGGCCAGCAATCTTTCTCATTCTCTGAAATGTTCTTCAAACCAATCGTGAACAGCTGTGGCATGACATGATATGACATTGTTGTTTGGGAACATGAAGTCTACGAATGGCTGCAAATGGTCCCCAAGTATCCGGACATAGCCATTTCCAGTCGATGATGGTTCAGTTGGAGCAGAGGACCCAGTCCATTCCACGTAAACGCAGCTTACACCATTATGGAGCCACCACCAGCTTGCACAGTGCCTTGTTGACAATTTGGATCCATGGTTTCGTACGCTCTGTGCCACAGTCGAACCCTGCCGTCAGCTCTTATCAACTGAAAGCGGGAGTCATTGACTAGGCCACGGTTCTCAAGTTGTCTAGGGTGCAACCGATATGGTCAGAGTCCCTGGACAGGAGACGCCGGTGGTGTCGTGCAGTTATCAAAGGCACTCACTCGCGTCAGTCGTCTACTGCCGTAGTCCTTAACGCCAGATTTCGCCACACTGTCTTAACGGATAAATTAGTCATACGTACCATACTCATTTCCGGGGTTATTTCACGCAGTGTCGTTTGTCTGCTTGTGCTGACAACTCTACGAAAATGCCGCTGTTCTCGATCGCTAGATGAAGGCCATCGGCCACTGCGTTGTTCACGTTGAGGGGAAAGGCCTGAAATTTGGTGTTCTCGGCACACTCTTGTCACGGTGGCTCTCGAAACATTCTATTAACGATTTCTGAAATGGAATGTCCCAAGCGTCTAGCTCCAAACAACACTCTGCGTTCGAAGGCTGTTAATTCCCGTACGGTCATAATCACATCGGTAACTTTTTCACATGAACCACCTGAGTACTAATGACAGCTCCACCAATGCACTGCCCTTTTATACATTGTGTACGCGATGTTACCGCCATGTGTATATGTGCTTATCCCTATCCCATGGTTTTTATCACTACAGTGTAAATGGTATATGTGGATACTGTTTACAAAATTTATTGCGAATAGAATCCATAGTAAAGAAGTAATAAATTAAAATATCACGTCTGATGTAACAAGCGATACATTTTTGTCCTTTCATTGTTATGTAACGGCTGTCTGTGATAAAAGTTTTTAAAAGGTTTGAAATTATGTTTAAAACCTATTGGAAGTCGCTAAGTGCACTCACTATTAAATACTGGATGAATTTAGTCTGGTTAAATTGCGTGCAGTGAGTTAGGCTGCGTCACGACATATACACTGTTTCCATCTATAATACTTCACTCATTTCCTTAAACATTTAACACAATAGCTTTTAATGGATAGACTGTGAAAGCACTTTAACTCTTTTTAATTAGGTCAGTAACTGTGTGAAATATTGAAAATTAAATTTTTGTTTCCCCTGGAAGCCGTTACAGGCAACCCGCAACAGGTGAGTGCAGACCTCATCTTCTGGCAGCTGATGACTGAGGATCAGCTGTACTGTAGTCAATGAAATAATGCTGTGATTCTGTTTCGTCCCATTTTGCAGTTTACAAACGAATGTCAATTTCTTGCAAAAATGACATAGATTTTCAACTGTCGAGAAAGATTCGTGACAGGAGTGGGTGGAGGCATTCCCACTTTGATTATAACTTTACGGAGCCTGGGCTTCCGACTGACGCAACTGAAACACCCGGAGAATAGGTGATTTAGATCTGCAAATTTTGAACGCTCAGTATCACATTATGCAGAGGTCATTATTTAGATTTTGTACAGAGCTTTGGATGACAACATCAGCCTACGAGTACACACTGCAGACACCCCACCTGAGGAAAAGCCGCTATGTGTAAATCGACTATGTCAATATACAAAGGACGGAAGAAAACTTATGGCTTAATGTTCCATCGGCTACAAGATCACTAGAGATGGAGCACAGTCTTGTCTTTTCAAGGGAGTCATTTTGATATTTGCCAGTGGTTTAGGGAAACCAACAAAAACGTGAATATGGATAGGAGTACACAAAATTTGAACTGCCGTCCTCCCGTATACGAGCACAGTTCTAACACTAACCCTCCCCCCCCCCCTCTCTCCCCCAGCACCACAACTTTCTCGCCACCTGCTAAGACGTGTTCATCGGCGTTCGTCCATGCAAGAAGTCAAATGCACAGGGAGATATTGCATAATTAACAGTCAACCTAATTACAGATTCTTGACCGTTTTCTAATGAACAATCCACG
Source organism: Schistocerca serialis cubense (assembly GCF_023864345.2). NCBI lineage: Eukaryota > Metazoa > Arthropoda > Insecta > Orthoptera > Acrididae > Schistocerca > Schistocerca serialis. The sequence continues at coordinate 423,771,337 of NC_064644.1, forward strand.
AATAAATTCACCTTTCACTGTCAGTTTTGCACTGACGGAAAAATTAATGTAGAGTAAAATAATTTCGGGAACGTATTTCTTAGGTAATATGTTTAAGTGAGTAACACTGCAAGAACAAAGGTTAATGTAACCGTGAGATAAGCTACTGCAAACGTGAAATGCTGATACATTAATAACCCATATAAGCGCCAAGACGTTTGACGCAAGCATACAAACGTGCATGCATTGTGCCGCAAAGGTGCCGGGTGTCAGTTCGTGGGATGGAGCTCCATGCCTCTTGTATTCGATTGGTCAATACAGGGATGATTAACGCCGTCTGTGGATGACACTGGAGTTGTCCGATAATGTCGCGTGTGTGCTCGATTGGAGACAGATCTCGAGATCGAGCAGGCCAAGGCAACATGTCGACAACCTGTAGACTATGTTCCATAGAACAGTTGTATGTGGGCGAGCATTATCCTGTTGGAAAACACTCCGTGGAATGTTGTTCATGAATTGCAGCGCAGCAGGTTGAATCACCAGACTGTCGTACAAATTTGCAGTCGTGGTGTGTGGGAGAGCCACAAGAGTGATTCTGCTGTCATACCAAACGACATCCCAGCGCGTAACTCCACGTGTAGGTTCTGTGTATCTAGCACACAGACAGGATGGTTGCAGGACCTCAGATGGCCTCCTTCTAACCAACACACTATCATTACTGACACCGAGATAGAGCTAGCTTTCATCAGAGAACACAAGAGACAACCACCATGCCGTCCAATGGGCTCTCGCTCGATACCACTGCAGTCACAAATGGCTGTTGCTTGGGGCCAGTGGATGATGATGATGATGATGATGATGATGATGATGATGTCTGGTTTGTGGGGGCGCTCAACTGCGCGGTTATCAGCTCCCGTACAGCCCGCTCCCGGTAGCTGAGTGGTCAGCGCGACAGACTGTAAATCCCAAGAGCCTTGGTTCGATTCCCGGCTGGGCCGGAGATTTTCTCCGATCAGGGACTCGGTGTTGTGTTGTCCTAATCATCATCATTTCATCCCCATCGACGCGCAAGTCGCCGAAGTGGCGTCAACTCGAAAGAATTGCACCAGGCGACCGGTCTATCCGACGGGAGGCCCTCGTCACACGACGTTTTTTATTTAGCGCCCGTACAAATTCCCAACTTTTGCTCAGTCCAATCTCGACACTTTCATAAATGATGATGAAATGATAAGGACAGCACAAACACCCAGTCACCTCGAGGCAGGTGAAAATCCCTGACCCCGCCGGTAATCGAACCCGGGACGCCGTGCCCGAGAAGCGAGAACGCGACCGCGTGAGGGACCAGTGGAATGCACGCTACAGGGCCTCTAAATCGGAGCTGTCCTTGAAGTAACCGATATATAATAGTTTGTTGTGCCACTGAGGTGCCAACTGCTGATCGAATTACTGTGCAGATGCAGTACGATGCAGCAGAGCTATGTGTTGAACACGATGGTCTTCCCTCTCGGTAGTGCCACGTGCTGTCCGGAGTCCTGTCTTCTTGCGACCATACATTCTCGTGAGCGCCGCTGCCAGCGGTCAGCTACATTGTCTACATTTCTGCAGTATCACAGAAGGAAGTCCAGTTTCTTCACTTATTTATTTACACGTCAAGTTCCGTAGGACCAAATTGAGGAGCAAATCTCCAAGGTCATGCAAAGTGTCAGTACATGAAATTACAACATAAAAGTAATAACAGATAAAAATAAATGTTTATGAACCCGGAAAAAGTCAGTCCATAAGTTTAAGTAAACGCAATCAACAATACAATAAGAATCGGCTTAATTTTTCAAGGAACTCCTCCACAGAATAGGAGTGACCCATGAGGAAACTCTTCAGTTTCGATTTGAAAGCGCATGGATTACTGCTAAGATTTTTGAATTCGAGTGGGAGCTTATTGAAAATGGATGCAGCAGTATACTGCATACCTTTTTGTACAAGAGTTACGGAAGTCCGATCCAAAAGCAGGTTTGATTTCTGCCGAGTAGTAACCGAGTGAAAGCTGCTTATTCTTGGGAATAAGCTAATATTGTTAACAAGAAATGACAGTAAGGAATATATATATTGAAAGGGCAATGTCAAAATACCCAGACTCATGAACAGAGGTCGACAAGATTTTTGTGAACTTACACCACTTATTTCCCGAACCGCCCCTTTCTGTGCCAAAATATCCTTTTAGAATGAGAAGAGTTACCCCAAAATACAATACCATACGACATAAGCGAATGAAAATAAGCAAAGTAGACTAACTTTCGTATCGAACAATTACTCACTTCTGATACCGTTCGAATAGTAAAATAGTAAAAGTATTAAGTCTTTGAACAAGAACCTGAACGTGGGCTTTCCATGACAGCTTTCTATCTATCTGAACACCTAGAAATTTGAACTGTTCAGTTTCACTAGTCATATGCCCGTTCTGTGAAATATAAACGTCAGGTTTTGTTGAATTGTGTGTTAGAAACTGTAAAAACTGAGTCTTACTGTGATTTAGCGATAGTTTATTTTCTACAAGCCATGAACTTAGGTCATGCACTGCACTATTCGAAACCGAGCCAATATTGCACACACTATCCTTTACTTCCAAGCTAGTGTCATCAGCAAACAGAAATATTTTACATTTAGCCATAAAACTAGAGGGCATATCGTTTATATAAATAAGGAACAGCAGTGGCCCCAACACTGATCCCTGGGACACCGCCCACTTGACCATACCACACTCAAACCCCACATCACAGCCATTCAACATTGTGAATAATGGCTTTTGCTGGCTGTTGCTAAAGTAAGAGGTGAACCAATTGTGAGATACTCCCCATATTCCGTAATGGTCCAACTTCTGGAGCAATATTTTGTGATCAACACAATCAAATGCCTTAGTTAAATCAAAAAATATACCAAGCGTTCGAAACCTTTTGTTTAGCCCATCTAGTACCTCACACATAAAAAGAGAATACAGCATTTTCAGTTGTTAAGTGACATCTAAAGCCGAACTGTACATTTGATAGCAAATCATGTGATATGAAATGATCAATTATCCTTTTATACACAGCCTTTTCAATAACTTTTGCAAAAACTGATGGCATAGAAATACGTCTAAAATTATCTCGTACCCCTATTACACGACAGCGTTCAAGCTCAGTGAGGTGTTGACAATTGTCGCTTTTGTCGCCTTAAAGGCAGTCATGATTAACACCAACTTATCACGTCCGATCTCAAAGGTAACGAAAGCTCATGGCCGTTGCAGCGTGTATTTAAAGCAAACCTGATTTGCATGCTCATAATGTCGTTACTAGCGCCACTTATATGCGACTGGCGCGAAATTTTAATTGACATCATCTCTCATATGCAGAAGCACGCCTACCAACTCTCATTTACGCCACACCACTCCTTCTTGGTATTGTGATTATTTTCCCGTCAATGTATTTCGAGCTTCATTAAATTTCAGTTGCAGTTTAGCTCCTTGATAAAAATTCCGAGAGAAAAGAGCCTGATTTCTAAAGCAATTAAGAACGTAAGACGTAAGTTGGATTGCGGTTACGGTCATTTTGAGAGAAGTTAATATTTTTTTTAAAAGAAATAGGGGCCAGTGTTGAAAGGTCTTGAAGTTTTAAGAGGTTTTTTTCTCCCTCTTGGACGCGCAGGGAGACAGTGAGGGTCGCTTTTCGATTGTTGGAACTGGTGCAGAAAGGAACTGGGGCAGAAAGTGTCCCTTGGAAGCTCTGTTAGCAAAAGAGACTGTCAGTTCCTTACGTCACAGCAGGTTGTCCTTGGTCCCAGCTCCTCTGGTTATTGGCAGTGGCCGTATTTTTTGGTGTCGGAAGCCCACTAAAAAGAATCTCAGGTCATAAAAGACAAGAGCGTAGGTATCCTAGCTCATCTTGTTTAGCTTCAACCGAGACTTAGGACTACCGTCATGATGCCGACGCAAACGCGCTTTGCTATAGGCCTTGCCGCCTTTCAGCTACTCACATTTGCCTGTTCATTATTTTGAACAGGAAGTTGTAATGTCGGGTGCTTACAAACAGCACTATTCTTAATACGTCGTGCTTCGGGTGAAAGCAGGCAGCGCTAACCGTGCGGTCAGGAAATGCAACAACCACCCCCTTTATCTCATCCTTTAATAACTCAAGGTTCAGTATATTCTCTTTCTAGTATAACAGGATCCATTAATGCACCCACTCTCTAACACAGAGCCAGTTTCGTTAAGTAACTGCGTCTGGTTTTATCTGGATTGCGTTCGGACGCTAAGATGATGATACCACATCAAGCTCTCTCAGGCTCTAAAGAGAGGAAGGACGTCCATATAGTCGGAGAAATGACTAATATTTATTAGACTTTCTTTTGTAATATCAACCTGGTGATAGTAGTTTAGTTCCCATATTAATGACTTGTAGTAATTTTGCCAACTTTCAAACTGGACTGTACAAGATATCTCTTATTGACCAGAGACGGTTATGACGTTGTAGAAACATTTTTCTGCTGAAGTTGGCAATAACATGGGAGACAAGAACCGCTAGTGGGGAGAATAGGGAGCACCAATCATCAATGGACACTACGGCATTCAGGGACTGATAGACGTGCAGATGGTATACTCAGGTAAACTTCGGTCCGACCTGAGTAGTTAGTATATACATTGCTGAGTGATGTTTAATTGTTTATAATGTCGTGGGTGTGGTTTGACTGTTAATTTCGTAATCTAGTTGGGCTGTGTTAGTATGGAAGTAAAGGTTTCGTAAATCTTATACGTTTAATAACATGTTTCACATACTTTCTTATTATTTAGTATTAAACATATAGTCATTTCTCCAAACTATTCAACATGATTAAGAAGAGTCATTGTTACACTCCTTTTTCCTGTCTATGTTTTAAATGTCTGATGTGTTATTACCGAGGTACTATTTGCCCTACAGGATCAATTTATTGCTAATAGTAAGTTATCTTTCGTCTTAATGGACATCATGTCATTGAATTAATGTTGCTGATACACTGTTCCACAAGTTCAACGTATGTACATGAGTTATCCTTACAGTAAATGTCATAAAATCTCATTATTTTACTAACCAAATAGTGCACAGTACATCCTCACGCAAATGATGAATTACGGTAATTGAATTTCTAAAAGGCTCACTTACTATTCCTATTCGTCATGACAACAATCTCAAATTTTTAAAGCCCGTTTCTTGTACAAATGGCAAGCTTTGACAAGGGTTCTTGCGTAAGTTTAAGTAAGAAAGATGTTCCTGCAACTTCGCAACATTCTCTTGTCGAACACTTGTGTGTGCAACATAAAATCATTGATAACCTACACAGTTGTGTTCAAAAGTTGTCGGGATTACTTCTAGTCACTATGATAGAAAGTCAGCCAGTATTGGAACTCAACTTCATTCATAGATTCATTCATTCATTTCGTATAGGCCATCATTGCACCACGTTATTTCATCTGTCTTGCTTTACGTGTTCCGATGTTTGCCCAGTGTTCACCGCGTGCGTTCTCAGTGTTGCTCTTTCCTCTCCTGGGTCCAAACTTTTCCTGATTTTAGTTTCGGCTTTACCTGGGAACCCTGCCACGCCATCACTTTCTCCTTGAGTGTGACACGTTCCAAGATGTCGTTATGGGTGATCCCCACTTCTTTACGATCTTTCTCCACCTCTGTGAACCAGGCCCACTTTGTTTTCTTCTCCTGAAAGTAGGTGGTCATACGACTGGTGAGTCTTTTAGGGCTCATTCGGGTCATATGTCCATAAAACATAATCCTTCTTTTCCGGATAGCATCGGTTATTTTCTCTATGTGGGAATACAGTTCATGATTATGACGTCTTCTATACTCCGGCTCATTCGGTTCATATGTCCATAAAACATAATCCTTCTTTTCCGGATAGCATCGGTTATTTTCTCTATGTGGGAATACAGTTCATGATTATGACGTCTTCTATACTCCGGCTCATTCGGTTCATATGTCCATAAAACATAATCCTTCTTTTCCGGATAGCATCGGTTATTTTCTCTATGTGGGAATACAGTTCATGATTATGACGTCTTCTATACTCCCCATTGTCTTTAATGGGACCTAAGATCTTTCTCAAAATCTTCCTCTCCTTGGACTCCAGTTTTTCGATTAGGCCTTTTTTTGTTCATTACTAGGCATTTAGAAGCGTACAAGACTTCCGGACGGGTAACACTGCAGTAATACCTTAACTTTGCATTGAACGATACTGAGCCGGCCGCGGTGGTCTAGCGGTTCTAGGCTCTCAGTCCGGAACCGCGCGACTGCTACGGTCGCAGGTTCGAATCCTGCCTCGGGCATGGATGTGTGTGTTGTGTCCTTAGGTTAGTTAGGTTTAAGTAGTTCTAAGTTCTAGGGGACTGATGACCATGGATGTTAAGTCCCATAGTGCTCAGAGCCATTTGAACCATTTTTTGAACGATACTGATCTTTTCTTGTAGAATTTTTTGGTTAAATGGAATGCCATTTCCATTTTGTTCATGCTTGATATGAAGGCTTCTTTCTCTGATAAGGTGGCTGTTATCCACTGTACGAGATATTTAAACTTTTCAACTCGCTTAATTTTGCCTTGATCCACTACAAGCTCCCTTGGTAGTGAGTTTATGTTTGTTATAAATTTGGTTTTCTCAAATGAAATTTGGAGGCCAGTCTTACGTGCTTGTACGTTAAGCTCATTAATCTGTCTCTCAGATGTCTCCATGCAATCAGAAAAAAATTGCAAGATCATATGCAGAAGCGAGACAATCGATTCCAAGATTTTGTTTCTTGTAACCCAGCCTGCCACCATTTGTAATGCCTTGGTTTTCCAGTTCTTTGCACCGCTCACTCATCACCTTCTCAAGGGCACAGTTAAAGAGCAGAGGTGAGAGCCCATCTCCTTGCCTCACTCCAGTCTTTATTTCAAAAGCTTCTGATGTTTCTCCTTTAAATTTCACTTTTGAGGTTGTGGTGGTTAGTGTTTGCTGGATTATCGCTTTGGTCTTTTTGTCTAGGCCAAGTTCTTCTAGAATTCTGATCAGGGTTTTAGGATCAATGGAGTCGTATGCCTTTTTGAAATCCACAATGATCACAACTAAACTTTTATTCCTGAGCTTCACGTACGAAAGGATGGATTTGAGGTTCATTATCTGTTCGACGCATGATCGTCCCTTCCTTCCACCTCCTTGATACTCTCCCAGCTGTGGGTCTAGCTGTTCTTCTGTCCTAGTTTGCAAAGCTTTCGACAGAATCTTATAGGCTGTTAATATGAGAGAGAGAGATACCACGATAGTTATTTACATCTGTTCCGTCACCTTTCTTATGAAGAGGATGAATTAGAGCAGAATTACCGCCATGTGGGAGTCTTAGTTTCCCAAATCTGACTATAATTTCTGTTAGCTTATCTATTGCCTTAACCCCTGCATACTTCCATAGCTCAGCAATTATAGAATCTTCCCATGTTCCGTTGTTGTTTTTAAGCGTGTAAATAATTAGCTTGATTTCTTCTTTCGTGGGTGGTGATGAATTTGGGTGTACTTCTACGTAGTCGGTAAAAGGAAATGTGTAGTTTGGAGGTCAAAATTGAGAAGAGCTGTAAAGTAATTCGCTAATATCTGGCAGTTGTCTTTATCATTGTGAGATAGCTTCCCGTTTGGAGCTTTGAAGTGTAGGCTTGGAGGATTGTACTTGGTGGGATTGGCCTTAAAAGTTCTATAGAAGTTTCGTGTATTTGTCTTCTCGAAGTCTTGTTAAATTCGTGCTAACTGCCTTTTCTCACATGTATGCTTCACTCCCCGTATGAACTTTGCAGCGTGTTTTCTAGCATCCAGGAAGTTAGTTTTGTTAGCTTAATTTTTCTTGGCATTCCATCTGTGCTATGGATGCTGTCTTTGCTTCACTGCTGCTTGACAATCACTGTTGCACCAAGCATGGTTCTTCGGTTCCAGAATCGGAACTGTTTCCTTTGCTGTTCTGACCAGGGTTTGTTGCAATTCTTCCCAGCACTCTGAATGTAAGGATTCAAGTTTACAACTGAATTCTCGATTGGACATCAGCTTTTGCGTGTCCAGTCTATCTTCTTTGCCTGTGTTTTTGGAATTTCTTGGAATTGGCTTAATTTTAATCTTTGAATGATAGTGATCTGAATCCAGATTGGCATTCCTCAGAAGTTTAACATTCTGGATCTCTCGTTGTGTTTTCCGGGTGACGGCAAGGTGATCAATTTGATATCCTCCAAGATTCGGATTTGGCCTTGACCAAGTTTTTTTGTGTTGTTGGCGAGTGTTTGAATGCTGTTGACGTCATGACAAGGTTAAAAGCTTTACACAATTCCACTAGTCTTTCTCCATTGCGGTTGGTTCTTTTATGGGCTGGGTAATTTGCAACAATGTCTTGGAATTTTCACTCCTTGTCAAGTTGCGCATTGAAATCTCCGACTAGGATGATGACGTGTTTGTCTGGGATCTTCGATAGAAGGTCTTGTAGATCTTCCCAAAATATATCTATTCGTTACTACCAACACTTGGTTATTTATGTACGAATGTACGTATTTATTTGCTCTTCACATTACAGCCTGTTATCTAGAAAGCTAATATAGGCTATACAGTCACATTTTTGTGGATAGTAATATATGAATGTATTCAAAAAATGGTTCAAATGGCTCTGAGCACTATGGGACTTAACTGCTCAGGTGCTCAGTCCCCTACAAAATGGTTCAAATGGCTCTGAGCACTATGGGACTCAACTGCCGAGGTAATTAGTCCCCTAGAACATAGAACTAGTTAAACCTAACTAACCTAAGGACATCACAAACATCCATGCCCGAGGCACGATTCGAACCTGCGACCGTAGCGGTCTTGCGGTTCCAGACTGCAGCGCCTTTAACCGCACGGCCACTTCGGCCGGCTCAGTCCCCTACAACTTAGAACTACTTAAACCTAACTAACCTAAGGAAATCACGCACATCCATGCCCGAGGCAGGATTCGAACCTGCGACCGTAGCGGTCGCGCGGTTCCAGACTGTAGCGCCTAGAACCGCTCGGCCACTACCGCTGGCAAATGTATGTATTAATTATTTGTTTTTGGCACTTACAAGTATTTAGGAGAAACATTCGAGTTCTAGAGAAATGCTACTACTTCAGTTATTCTCTACCACTAAAAAATTACATTAAAAAAAAGAGAAAGGAGAAGCTTTAAAAAATTACCCAACTATTAACTCTACATTAGTGGTACAGATTCTGTGCTGTTAAAGATCGTTTATTAGGGTGCATCTAAACTGCTCATATTTGTTTCCGCTGCTGGATCCACCCTCATAGCGCCCTCGTCAACAGTCGTTGTCTGCTGGATTCTTTTGGGCTTAGGGCAACACGCGAGCACTTTACAAGCTATTCCAAGTTTCACTGTAGAGTCTTAGAATTCACATCTCCGTGATCACTTGCACCAACTCGTCTCTATCAGTATACCTTGTGTTTCTTAGTATGGGTTACTATGGTTTCCCCAATCTCGAAATTTATTAGAGCGCCTCTTCAAGTAAGTTCGAAGGCGATGCCCCCGCAGTCGAGTCTGAACAGGAAGTTAATTTTACATTAGGTGTTAATCTTATCTCACTTGACGACTGTGACGAGCTCTTTACAAACGGCTGCCTCAGGTGTGGGTGCTTCCAACAACAGCAAGGAGAGGAGCCACGCAGTGTCGCACCACTGCACGAACCAACTCGGTTGCCTCCGTACAGGTTGTTGTTGTTGTGGTCTTCAGTCCTCAGACTGGTTTCATGCAGCTCTCCATGCTACTCTATCCTGTGCAAGCTTCTTCATCTCCCAGTACCTACTGCAGCCTACATCCTTCTGAATCTGCTTAGTGTATTCATCTCTTGGTCTCCATCTACGATTTTTACCCTCCACGCTGTCCTCCAATACTAAATTGGTGATCCCTTGATGTCTCAGAACATGTCCTACCAACCGATCCCTTCTTCTAGTCAAGTTGTGCCACAAGCTCCTCTTCTCCCCAATTCTATTCAATACCTCTTCATTAGTTATGTGATCTACCCATCTAATCCTCAGCATTCTTCTGTAGCACCACATTTCGAAAGCTTCTATTCTCTTTTTGTCTAAACTTTTTATCGTCCACGTTTCACCTCCATACATGGCTACACTCCCTGTCTTCAGGGAAGATTTCCTGACATTTAAATCAATACTCGATGTTAACAAATTTCTCTTCTTCAGAAACGCTTTCCTTGCCATTGCCAGTCTACATTTTATATCCTCTCTACTTCGACCGTCATCAGTTATTTTGCTCCCCAAATAGCAAAACTCCTTTACTACTTTAAGTGTCTCATTTCCTAATCTAATTCCCTCAGCATCACTCGACTTAATTCAACTACATTCCATTATCCTCGTTTTGCTTTTGTTGATGTTCATCTTATACCCTCCTTTCAAAACACTTTCCATTCCGTTCAACTGTTCTTCCAAGTCCTTTGCTGTCTCTGACAGAATTACAATGTCATCGGCAAAACTCAAAGTTTTTATTTCTTCTCCATGGATTTTACTACCTACTCCCAATTTTTCTTTTGTTTCCTATACTGTTTGCTCAATATACAGATTGAATAACATCGGGGAGAGGCTACAACCCTGTCTCACTCCCTTCCCAACCACTGCTTCCCTTTCATAATCCTCGACTCTTATAACTGTGCAAATTGTAAACAACCTTTCGCTCCCTGTATTTTACCCCTGCCACCTTCAGAATTTGAAAGAGAGTATTCCAATCAACATTGTCAAAAGCTTTCTCCAAGTCTACAAATGCTAGAAACGTAGGTTTGCCTTTCCTTAATCTTACTTCTAAGATAGGTCGTAGGGTCAGTATTGCGTCACGTGTTCCAACATTTCTACGGAATCCAAACTGATCTTCCCCGAGGTCGGCTTCTACCAGTTTTTCCATTCGTCTGTAAAGAATTCGCGTTAGTATTTTGCAGTTGTGACTTATTAAACTGATAGTTCGGTAATTTTCACATCTGTCAACACCAGCTTTCTTTGGGATTGGAATTATTATATTCTTCTTGAAGTCTGAGGGTATTTCGCCTGTCTCATACATCTTGCTCACCAGATGGTAGAGTTTTGTCAGGACTGGCTCTCCCAAGGCTGTCAGTAGTTCTAATGGAATGTACCGTACAGGTGGTCGAAAGGAAATCTCAGCGCTGCTGCTACGGAATGCAGCACTTTACTACTGACTGGCACGACTTTCGGAGCTGTTCAGCCACCGGAGCGTGCCTGCACGTTGTATATGGCGCCGGCTGTCACCTGGAGAACACGTACTCCCACGCACACTCGCGCAGCTGGTGGCTGCCTTATCGCAGGCAGATCGGCGCCCAGAGCTCATTAAGGAAACAACGCGCGCGCGATTAATCGCGTCTGCCGGGCCGGCCGACTGCCTTTTGTCGACGCAGGGCGGCGCCAATCCATCAAGCGACGCCGTAAAAAGCGGCCGCCGGCGACCGGCGGCCCACGAATGCCGCGCCGAATTCCTGCCGCCTGGCCGCCCTGGTGTGTCCTCATTTCCACAACACCTTTTTGTACGCCTTCCGCTTTCATCGGCGACGGGTTTATTTGCTTTTCTTAACGTTTCCGTCCGACTCGCGATCAACGCCGAAGCATTTATACACTATTAGCAACGCGTTTAAGCTGACACATCGGTTAACAAACACCAGATGAGATGCAATGACGGAGTAGATGTGTGATGAACGATGTAGCTTGAGCGCAAAAAATATAGAACACAAAGGGGAAAATGAAACCGCAACCAAGCGCTATTGTTACGATCTTTTATTTTATTTCTATTACGTGTTTTGGGGCCCATGGTCCATATTAGGTGATGTATTGCGTAGTAATTTATCGTTTGTCAGCGTATGGAGCCATTAACTTGTAAAGATACATTCTGTAAAGATGTAGATATATTCTTTGCAGTGTTTGTACTTCAGCGTTGGTGTTGCCAGAAATGCAAGCGACATACGGCTACTGATGGCTCTGAGCACTATGGGACTTAACATCTATGGTCATCAGTCCCCTAGAACTCAGAACTACTTAAACCTAACTAACCTAAGGACATCACACAACACCCAGTCATCACGACGCAGAGAAAATCCCTGACCCCGCCGGGAATCGAACCCGGGGACCCGGGCGTGCGAAGCGAGAACGCTACCGCACGACCACGAGCTGCGGACTACGGCTACTGAGATATTAGTATAAAAACCCAAAAGAAATTGAACAAATGCTTCTTTTGCCCACATATTCAACAAGCGCAATATACATCTTCTCCCCAACAAGGAACATCAAATTTTAAAAACATGTTCACGACAATCAATCAAAAGTAGTGGCCTACTTTCAATAAAAATTATATGTTAGATGTAAAATAAATAATTAATCAATCACAGGATTGTATCACGTTATGTTCTCTTTTTCTTCAAACAGAATTGTCACAACCCTTCCCTCAGAACACATCTAGGGCTTCAAGATAACGTTATTCATCATGCAGTTCGTCTGGCTGCGGGAATAAAAAAGAACCTTATCGCATTTGAACCATTCGCCCTTAAGCTCCAGTGGTTTCTCTCTCAAACCACCATTTTACTATTTTTTTTAAAGTACCAGTGCCTTTAGCATGAGAGCACTGATGCTATTGCTGTGCCAATAATTATAATGTGAAACCACCTCCTTAAAGCAGTTGATTGTTTACCGTCTGCCAGTTTCTTCTTATATTCGCCGCTTACTGTGATAATAAAATTCAAATGGCTCTGAGCACTATGGGACTTAACATCTGACGTCATCAGTCCCCTAGGACTTAGAACTACTTAAACCTAACTAACCTAAAGACACCACACACATCCATGCCCGAGGCAGAATTCGAATCTACGACGGTTCCGGTCTGAGGCGCCTAGAACCGCTCTACCATAGCGGCCGTCGGACTTTCGAGAAATATACATTTTTTCAGAGTTCTTGATGTATATTTTACTGAGAGAGTTCTTTGCGCAGAATTATTCAAATTCTGCAGCATTTCGCAATATATATATATATATATATATATATATATATATATATATATATATATATATATTACTCAGGAAAATAATAAACTTGTAAAAAAAAGTATTTCCAAAATTGCAGAAAAAATTATGACCACAATGCCGAATATTTCCCCAAGAATGCTACAGAAAACTCCAATTACATTATTTGTCCAGATAAAAGTTTATGAGATACTCCCAATAATAAGAGACACGTTTTTTATCGTCTGGGATTGCCGTCCTGCACACAAATAAATTTTAACTCTTTAACTATAGTGTTTAGGTAGTAGCAGAGCCATTTACAAAAGAGAAGTCACACAGTGGAACTTTAGTAGCCAACGATTTCGGATAATATCGGTAATAACTTTGTTTTAAATGTGTATAAGCCATTACTCTGGTTAAAAAGTCATCAAACTGAAGCGCCTAGAACCGGTCGGCCACTCCGGCCAGCTATGAGCTCCAGTGCCGGCTATGAGCAGTCGCCATCCCCTACTTTCTCTTCAACAGCGGGAAGCAAGAAGATGCTTAAAACATCAATGTCGGTCTGTGCTGTGATAGTGCCACGCAAAACAACAAGTGATACAAGCCGCCTCCATGAAAAACACGACCGCATCATAACACCAACGCCTCGGAATTTTACTGTCTGCACTACAAACACTGGCAGATGACGTTTACCGGACATTCGCCACACCCACACCCTGTCATCGGATCGCTACATTGTGTACAGTGGTTCGTCACTCCACACATCGTTTTTCCACTGTTCAATCGTAAAATGTTTACTCTTCTTACACTAAGCGAGGCGTCGTTTGGGATTTACCGGTGTCAAAAATGGCTCTGAGCACTATGGGACTTAACATCTATGGTCATCAGTCCCCTAGAACTTAGAACTACTTAAACCTAACTAACGTAAGGACATCACACAACACCCAGTCATCACGAGGCAGAGAAAATCCCTGACCCCGCCGGAAATCGAACCCCGAAACCGGGCGCGGGGATTTACCGGTGTGATGTGTGGCTTATGAGCAGCTGCTCAACCATGAAATCCATGTTTTCTCACTTCGCGCTGTCATAGTTTTTGCAGTGGATCCTGATGCAGTTTGGAATTCCTGGATAGATCACATTACACATTATGACCCTCTTCAACTGTCGGCGGTCTCTGTCAGTCAACAGACGTTGTCGGTCTGTACGCTTTTGTGCTGTACGTGTCTTTCAGGTTTCCACTTCAGTATATCGGAAATAGTGGATCTAGGGATGTTTAGGAGTGTGGAAATCTCGCGTACAGAGGTATGACACAAGAGGCACCCTTCCATCTGACCACACTCGAAGTCCGTGAGTTTCGCGAAGCGCCCCATTCTAAAGACTACTGAGGTGGCTGATTTAGAGTACCTGGCAGTAGGTGGCAGCACACTACACCTCATATGAAAAACGTATGTTTTTGGTGGTGTTCTGATACTTTTGATCACATAATGTATCATATTTCATATGTAGAAACACGCCTACCAACTTTCGTTAATGTTGCACAACTCCTTCTAGGGGCTGCGATTTTTCTTCGTCATTGTGTGTGTACGCAAATAAATTTTACCTCGTTAACTATACTATCAGACAACGGCCTTGCCGCGTTGGATACACCGGTTCCCGTGAGATCACCAAAGTTAAGCGCTGTCAGGCGTGGCCGGCGCTTGGATGGGTGACCATCCAGCCGCCATGCGCTGTTGCCATTTTTCGGGGCGCACTCAGCCTCGTGATGCCAATTGAGGAGCTACTCGACCGAATAGTAGCGGCTCCGGTCAAAGAAAACCATCACAACGACCGGGAGAGCGGTGTGCTGACCACACGCCCCTCCTATCCGCATCCTCACCTGAGGATGACACGGCGGTCGGATGGTCCCGATGGGCCACTTGTGGCCTGAAGACGGAGTGCTTTTAACTAAACTATCAAGGTAGTAAGAGAGCAATTTACAAAAGTGGAGCACGCAGAGGAAATTTTGCAGCCAACGATAATAGTTTGTGTTCAGTCGATATGCGTCATTAAAAATGGTCCAAATAGCCCTGAGCACTATGGGACTTAACATCTAAGGTTATCAGTCCCCTAGAACTTAGAACTACTTAAACCTAACTAACCTAAGGACATCACATATATCCATGCCCGAGGCAGGATTAGAAGCTGCGACAGTAGCAGTCGCGCGATTCCAGACTAAAGCGCCTAGAACCTCTCGGTCACAGAGGACGGCTATGCGTCATTATTCCGGTTAGAAACGCCATGAACTTACCTTCTGGAATGCTAACCGTCTTATTTTATCCTGAGAATTAGGTGGACAGCTGTCACATATAAAACAGACCACGCAAACTATATCTGGGAAGTATGTGCTTGTACATTCACTGTTTACCGTTAACGGTCATGGCGTGTAACATATCCATTTTTGACTGGAATGAAACCGCAACTTTGCGGAAGGGTGCACCAGTGCAGTTTAAAGTTTCTCGTGGGACTAAAGTCAGAAAGCGCACCTTCTTTTTCTTTTTCTTATGCTGTCCATGTTTTGAAGTGAGTTGTCCCACTGTGGGACGAATCCGTCTCTCAATGTGGTCAATTCCGTATCATAATGGGGTGTCTGGACACTGTTGTTCCGATAGTGTACGTAATGTTCCAAGCAAATCACAGAAATGCAAATCCTGTACAAGATAGGAACTATAGCGCATTTATGTATCCATAATGAGAATATCGTTGCGATCAATTCTCATCAGTTACTGTTTTGTGGACATTCCTGTCTAGACCGAATATACAGACTAAATCTGTCGTAAGTGTACAGCAACATTACAAATTTGCAAAACAATTGCCTCATTTTCGCACTTAATGGCAGACACCAAATGTTTATATTATGTGGGTGCAGAGAGAGCTTTATGCTACATTTATCAGCCGGTTTTTGTGATGAATTGCACCGGCGTGAGTCCTTACGCCTGACGTAGGCAAGCCAGTGGAGAGGAAAAGGTGAAAACAGGGACTAATTTTCCGTCGGCGCCGTATCTGGTGGTCTCGTAACTCGCGCTCGCGTGCTGACGGCTTAAACAGTGTGCGAGGCACGGCGGGAATTTTTCAGCAGATGCAAATGCCTGGCCCGGCCCCACATTAGAATATCGCGCGCCGCCGCTGTCAACGCCGTTTGTCACCCTTTATGTCGCCGCCGCGCTGCTGCGTGTCCTTTCTTTTTACTCGGCTGCCCTGGGAGGCGTGTTTAGGGCGCGCACTGCAGGGATAGTCGGCACGCGAGGCGACTTGGCGGATCTCGCCTGTTAGCACGCCACTTACCCGGGGACCGAGGGCACCTCTGTGTTTCCACAATGGGCGCGTCTGGGTTTCCACAATGGCGTTGCGAATTAAGCTGTTTCCCGTAAAATATCAAATAAAGGCCGACTGCAGTCATAAATGTAGTATTTCCAGCCCTTGTGGCTCTCCATCAGACTCTGTTTTGCATACAATGGTCACACTCAGTTCCCACCCGCCTTATTACATTACGACGAAACGATAAATACACTGAGACGATAAAAGTCGTGCCACTCCTCTTAATAACGTGTCGGACCGCCTTTTGTCCGGCGCAGCACAGCAATTAGACGTGGTATGGACTCAAACGAGTCACTGGAAGTCTGCTGCAGAAATACAGAGCCATGCTGTCTCTATAGGCGTCCGTAATTGAGAAAGTGTTGACGGTGCAGGATCTCGATTAAGGCCAATACACGTTAGATGGGATTAATGTAGGGCGATCTGGGTCGCCTAGATCATTCGTTCGAATTGTCCAGAATGTCCTTCAAGCCGATCACGAACAGTTGTGGCCTGGTGATACAGCGCATTATCCCTGAATGGCTGCAAATGGTATCCAAGTAACCGAACATAACTATTTGTAGTAAATGATGAGTATATTTGTACAGGAGGACCTCGTCCCTTCCATGTAAGAACAGCCCAAAGCGTTATGGAGCCACCACAAGCTTGCACAATGCCTTGTCGATAACTTGGATCCATGGCTTTGTGGGATCTGCGCCACACTCGAACGCTGCCAGATTTCGCCACACTGTCCTAACGTATACGTTTATAGTACGGCCCATATTGATTTCTACACTTAATTCATGCAGTGTTGCTTGTCTGTTAGTACTGACATCTCTAAACAAACGTCGTAGCTCTCGGTCGTTAAGTGAAGACCGTTGGCCACTACATTGTCCGTGGTGAGAGAGACTGCCTGAAATCTGGTATTCTCGGCGCCCTCTTGACACTCTCAATCTCGAAATACTGAATTCCCTAACAATTTCCAAAATGGAATTTCCCATACACCTAGCTCCACATAAAATTCCGCGTTCATTGCCTATTAATTCCCATCGTGCAGCAATAATCACGTCGAAAATCATTTAAATGAGTCATCTGAGTACAAATCACTGCTTCGCCAATGCACTGCCCATTGATATCTTGTGTACCCTGAGCCGTGCTGACCCCACCTTATGCGTTGCTTTAAAACTTGGTTATTGCGGTTATGCCATGGTTCTTCCTCTTTCTATGTGTGGCAGCAGCTGTGTGTATCCTTTTTGCACCATATATCATCTTTGGTTTGGCGCTTATAGACCCGCGGTCTAGGGATGCCGGCACGGTAACTCGGCGTGTTTGGTCAGAGGGTTAGTTGCCCTCTGTAATAAAAAAACTGAGATAATGAATCAACTACGAACTGCAACGGGTGTCTTGCGACGTCCGCACCGAGCAGATACAACGAACGAAAACGAACAAAATGAGACTAAAAAAAAAAAAAAAAAAAAGATAGCGTCTTTGATTCATAATCAAAACGTCTCCGGTCCCGGGTTCAATCCCCGCCACTGCCTAAATTTTGATAAATAATCAGCTTTGGCGGCCGAAGACTTCCGGCATAAGAAGTCAGCCTCATTCTGCCAACGGCCTTGTCAAAGACGGCGGAGGAGCGGATAGAGGTTCAGGGCACTCTCTTGTCCTAGGGGTGGGAAATTGCCCCTAAAGGCGGAAGAATCAGCAATGATCAACGACATGAGGATGCAGAAGGCAATGGAAACCACTGCATTAAAGACACGTAACGTGTATCCACAGGACATGTGGCCTGTAATTGAAGAAATGTCATGATGATCTCTCCATTGGCAAAAGATTCCGGAATAGTCCCCCATTCGGATCTCCGGGAGGGGACTGCCAAGGAGGAGGTTACCATGAGAAAAAGATTGAATAATCAACGAAAGGATAACGTTCTACGAGTCGGGGCGTGGAATGTCAGAAGCTTGAACGTGGTAGGGAAACTAGAAAATCTGAAAAGGGAAATGCAAAGGCTCAATCCAAATATAGTAGGGGTCAGTGAAGTGAAGTGGAAGGGAGACAAGGATTTCTGGTCAGATGAGTATCGGGTAATATCAACAGCAACAGAAAATGGTATAACAGGTGTAGGATTCGTTATGAATAGGAAGGTAGGGCAGAGGGTGTGTTACTGGGAACAGTTCAGTGACCGGATTGTTCTAATCAGAATCGACAGCAGGCCAACACCGACAACGATACTTCAGGTATACATGCCGACGTCGCAAGCCGAAGATGAACAGATAGAGAAAGTGTATGAGGATATTGAAAGGGTAATGCAGTATGTAAAGGGTGACGAAAATCTAATAGTCATGGGCGACTGGAATGCAGTTGTAGGGGAAGGAGTAGAAGAAAAGGTTACAGGAGAATATGGGCTTGGGACAAGGAATGAAAGAGGAGAAAGACTAATTGAGTTCTGTAACAAGTTTCAGCTAGTAATAGCGAATACCCTGTTCAAGAATCACAAGAGGAGGAGGTATACTTGGAAAAGGCCGGGAGATACGGGAAGATTTCAATTAGATTACATCATGGTCAGACAGAGATTCCGAAATCAGATACTGGATTGTAAGGCGTACACAGGAGCAGATATTGACTCAGATCACAATATAGTAGTGATGAAGAGTAGGCTAAAGTTCGAAACATTAGTCAGGAAGAAACAATACGCAAAGAAGTGGGATACGGAAGTACTAAGGAATGACGAGATACGTTTGAAGTTCTCTAACGCTATAGATACAGCAATAAGGAATAGCGTAGTAGGCAGTACAGTTGAAGAGGAATGGACATCTCTAAAAAGGGCCATCACAGAAGATGGGAAGGAAAACATAGGTACAAAGAAGGTAGCTGCGAAGAAACCATGGGTAACAGAAGAAATACTTCAGTTGATTGATGAAAGGAGGAAGTACAAACATATTCCGGGAAAATCAGGGATACAGAAATACAAGTCGCTGAGGAATGAAATAAATAGGAAGTGCAGGGAAGCTAAGACGAAATGGCTGCAGGAAAAATGTGAAGACATCGAAAAAGATATGATTGTCGGAAGGACAGACTCAGCATACAGGAAAGTCAAAACAACCTTTGGTGACATTAAAAGCAACGGTGGTAACATTAAGAGTGCAACGGGAATTCCACTGTTAAATGCAGAGTAGAGAGCAGATAGGTGGAAAGAATACATTGAAAGCCTCTATGAGGGTGAAGATTTGTCTGATGTAATAGAAGAAGAAACAGCAGTCGATTTAGAAGAGATAGGGGATCCAGTATTAGAATCGGAATTTAAAAGAGCTTTGGAGGACTTACGGTCAAATAAGGCAGAAGGGATAGATAACACTCTATCAGAATTTCTAAAATCATTGGGGGAAGTGGCAACAAAACGACTATTCACGTTGGTGTGTAGAATATATGAGTCTGGCGATATACCATCATCTGACTTTCGGAAAAGCATCATCCACACAATTCCGAAGACGGCAAGAGCTGACAAGTGCGAGAATTATCGTACAATCAGCTTAACAGCGTATGCATCGAAGCTGCTTACAAGAATAATATACAGAAGAATGGAAAAGAAAATTGAGAATGCGCTAGGTGACGATCAGTTTGGCTTTAGGAAAAGTAAAGGGACGAGAGAGGCAATTCTGCCGTTACGGCTAATAATGGAAGCAAGGCTAAAGAAAAACCAAGACACTTTCATAGGATTTGTCGACCTGGAAAAAGCGTTCGACAATATAAAATGGTGCAAGCTGTTCGAGATTCTGAAAAAAGTAGGAGTAAGCTACAGGGAGAGACGGGTCATATCCAATATGTACAACAACCAAGAGGGAATAATAAGAGTGGACGATCAAGAACGAAGTGCTCGTATTAAGAAGGGTGTAAGACAAGGCTGTAGCCTTTCGCCCCTACTCTTCAATCTGTACATCGAGGAAGCAATGATGGAAATAAAAGAAAGGTTCAGGAGTGGAATTAAAATACAAGGTGAATGGATATCAATGATACAATTCGCTGATGACACTGCTATCCTGAGTGAAAGTGAAGAAGAATTAAATGATCTGCTGAACGGAATGAACAGTCTAATGAGTACACAGTATGGTTTGAGAGTAAATCGGAGAAAGACGTAGGTAATGAGAAGTAGTAGAAATGAGAACAGCGAGAAACTTAACATCAGGATTGATGGTCACGAAGTCAATGAAGTTAAGGAATTCTGCTACCTAGGCAGTAAAATAACCAATGACGGACGGAGGAAAGAGGACATCAAAAGCAGACTCGCTATGGCAAAAAAGGCATTTCTGGCCAAGAGAAGTCTACTAATATCAAATACCGGCCTTAATTTGAGGAAGAAATTTCTGAGGATGTACGTCTGGAGTACAGCATTGTATGGTCGTGAAACATGGACTGTGGGAAAACCGGAACAGAAGAGAATCGAAGCATTTGAGATGTGGTGCAAGGAATGAGGAGGTTCTACGCAGAATCGGAGAGGAAAGGAATATGTGGAAAACACTGATAAGGAGAAGGGACAGGATGATAGGACATCTGCTAAGACATGAGGGAATGACTTCCATGGTACTAGAGGGAGCTGTAGAGGGCAAAAACTGTAGAGGAAGACAGAGATTGGAATACGTCAAGCAAATAATTGAGGACGTAGGTTGCAAGTGCTACTCTGAGATGAAGAGGTTAGCACAGGAAAGGAATTCGTGGCGGGCCGCATCAAACCAGTCAGTAGACTGATGACCCAAAAAAAAAAAAAAAAAAAGTTCCGGCTTGGCGGTGTGCAGCCAGTCGGTCGGTTGGGGCGGATCAGCAAGCAAGTCTCCGCGCGGCGCAGTCGGCCGGGCCCGCTGGCGGTCTCTACGCAGTGTTGGAGCGTGTGGGGGCTGTTCCGAGTGCTGTGAGGTTTGTGGCTCACCGACCCACGACATGAAAGTTGAGTGGTGATTTTACTACCGAAGCCCTGTCTGTTCACGTTGTCCCCTTGGTTGGTGGTTCGCTGTTGACGGTATTCCTGGGAGCAACTGCGAGTGTTCGAGTTGGTGAAGATTTAGCCGCCGAGTGGTGCAGTTAATTATATTTGTCGGTTTGAAATTGAGGATCACCGGCGGAATTTTCTGCCTTGTGGCCGTTAGTGCTCTGGTTACCTGCCCTGACGTAAATTCAGGCAATGTTCTTTCCTCACCTGTTGTCGCTGTCCAACATGGTGTGCAGTTTTTGACAGCTTAATGTATTTTTGGTTGTGGGTGTCTATCTCTGTAACGTTTTGGCTGTGGAATTCTCGTATACTGGTTTGTGGTTAGCAAGTCTTCTTGTCGTGGGTCCCTGACTGTCTCTTGGTTGTGTTAGAGTTGGGCTGACTTCTTGTCTCACCTAAGCGAATGTTAAGATTTCAAAGGCAGACCGAGCCCCCTGGGAACTTCTGAGCGCCGTTGTCTATACTGCCTTCTTATCAGCTTTTAATTGTGTATTGTTGATGGCTCATAGCCGATGGTTGGAATTTGCATTTAATTGTGTTTTTAAAAACAAAGGCCTTCAGCCGTTTTAAAAGTAATTTTTTCTAAATTGGGCAAGTCTTACGTTGTCTGAAGATAAAGCTTGGGCCTCCTGCCTGTTAAAATTTATTATATTGTGTTTAAAAGCATCGGCCTTCAGCCGCTTTAAGTTTTAAGGGTCCTACTTATCAAGTATTACACATTTGAGCATAAAACTGTGGGCTTTCTGCCTGTTGAAAATTTGTTGTTGTTGTGCTTAAAATGATGGGCCTTCAGCCGCTTTAAGATTTTGGATTCTTACTTATCAGGTCTTACATCACTTGGGCTTAAATGCTATTTAAGGCCAAGAGCTTTGGGTCCTCTGCCTTGGAAAACTGGTTGCAGGGTTTTTTTTAAAAATTTTTTATTTTTAACAATGGCCTTCAGCCGTTTGAAGTAAGGTTTCTTATTGGTCATAAAGCTTGGGCCTTCTGCCTATTGAAAGGTTATTGTAGTTATGTTGTTTTAAATTTATGGGCCTTCAGGCGCTTTTGGAAACTTAATCTATCTGACTAGTCAAGTCTTGCATCGCTTGGTATAAATACTATTTAAGATTAAAGCCTAGAGCCTTCTGTCAAAACCTTACAGCAGTTGCATTTAATTCATGTTCAAGGGCCTTCACCCGTTTTGGAATTAAAGACGTTATCTGTCGAAAGTCAAGCTCCGAAGTTGAGCTGTAATGTTTGGACAACTAAATACAGTGTTATGTTTGGAGTGTAACTGTCAGCCGAGCATTCTGGCCCCCTTCCACAATTCCTGAAACTTGTCCTGTCCTGTGAACAGACCGTACGCTACATAGAAAGCTCTGCTAACTGAAAGACGTACGCTATGAGACAAACAGAAATGACACTCTCATTCAAAGACAATAATTACGCTGAAGTCACCATGATTTATGATGGTCCCCTGGACGTTACAAAATGCGGGACATGGTTTGAATAAGGTGTGTGAACACCACAGGCGACAGTACATGCTCCGCAACGCTCCCCCGTGCTGGCGCGAAGTTGGTAAGCAGTTCTTGTGGGAGGGCTTTCCATTCTACATCTAGATCTACATCTACATCCCCATCTACATCCATACTCCGCTAGCCACCTTGAGTACCTCTATCGGTTTTCCCTTCTATTCCAGTCTCGTATTGTTCGTGGAAAGAAAGATTGTCGGTATGCCTCTGTGTAGGCTCTAATCTCTCTGATTTTATCCTCGTGGTCTCTTCGCGAGATATACTTAGGAGGGAGCAATATACTGCTTGACTCCTCGGTGAAGGTATGTTCTCGAAACTTCAACAAAAGCCCGCACCGAGCTACTGAGCGTCTCTCCTGCAGAGTCTTCCACTGGAGTTTATCCTTCACCTCCGTAACGCTTTCTTGATTACTAGATGATGCTGTAACGAAGCGCGCTGCTCTCCGTTGGATCTTCTCAATCTCTTCTATCAACCCTATCCGGTACGGATCCCACACCGGTGAGCAGTATTCACGCAGAGGGCGAACAAGTGTACTGTAACCTACTTCCTTTGTTTGCGGATTGCATTTCCTTAGGATTCTTTCAATGAATCTCAGTGTAGCATCTGCTTTACCGACGATCAGCTTTATATGATCATTCCATTTTAAATCACTCCTAATGGCTACTCCCTGATAATTTATGGAATTAACTGCTTCCAGCTGCTGACCTGCTATTTTGTAGCTAAATGATAACGGTTCTATCTTTCTATGTATTCGCAGCACATTACACTTGTCTACATTGAGATTCAATTGCCATTCCCTGCACCATGCGTCAATTCGCTGCAGATCCTCCTGCATTTCAGTACAATTTTCCATTGTTACAACCTCTTGATATACCACAGCATCATCCGAAAAAAGCCTCAGTGAACTTCCGATGTCATCCACAAGGTCATTTATGTATATTGTGAATGGCAATGGTCCTACGACACTCCCCTGCGGAACACCTGAAATCACTCTTACTTCGGAAGACTTCTCTCCATTGAGAATGACATGCTGCGTTCTGTTATCTAGGAACTCTTCAATCCAATCACACAATTGGTCTGATGGTCCATATGCTCTTACTTTGTTCATTAAACGACTGTGGGGAACTGTATCGAACGCCTTGCGGAAGTCAATAAACACGGCATCTACCTGGGAACCCGTGTCTATAGCCCTATGTGTCTCGTGGACGAATAGCACGAGCTGGGTTTCACACGACCGTCTTTTTCGAAACCCATGCTGATTCCTACAGAGTAGATTTCTAGTCTCCAGAAAAGTCATTACACTCGAACATAATACGTGTTCCAAAATTCTACAACTGATCGACGTTAGAGATATAGGTCTATAGTTCTGCACATCTGTTCGACGTCCCTTCTTGAAAACGGAGATGACCTGTGCCCTTTTCCAATCCTTTGGAACGCTACGCTCTTCTAACGACTTACGGTACACCGCTGAAAGAAGGGGGGCAAGTTCCTTCGCGTACTCTGTTTGAAATCGAAGTGGTATCCCATCAGGTCCAGCGGCCTTTCCTCTTTTGAGCGATTTTAATTTTTTCTATCCCTCTGTCATCTATTCCGATATCTGCGAATCCTTTGTCAATGCGGCTGACAACTACTGCATGGCCGTCAGCGTACGTGGACACGCTGCAGTACGTCTCTGCAACGCATCCCACAAATGATCGATGGGATTTAAGGCGTGGAAGTGCACAGGTCAGTCCATTCGCCAAATATCGTCTCGTTCCAAAACCTCCTCCACCTAATCAATGTGGTCGTGCATTGTCACCCATAACATTGAAGTCAAGGCCGAATGTAGACCTGAAACGACGCACATGGGAAGCAGTACAGTGTCACTATAACGTTGACCTGTGAATGTACCTTGTTGAAAGATATGGAAGCCAGTACCCACATGCAAAATTAGACCTCCCCACACCACGACATCTGGACCACCAAAACCATCACGTTGGACAACCCCACTCCTGAAAAGGCGCATATGGGGAAGGAATGCAATTCATCAAACGTTGACCAGTGAGCGTACCATGTTCATAGCATCGC
Organism: Schistocerca serialis cubense; assembly: GCF_023864345.2. Lineage (NCBI taxonomy): Eukaryota > Metazoa > Arthropoda > Insecta > Orthoptera > Acrididae > Schistocerca > Schistocerca serialis. The sequence continues at coordinate 423,796,252 of NC_064644.1, forward strand.
ACGTCAGTACGCTCGTACAAAATTATACCTCCCCACACCATAGCACCTGGACCACCAAAACGATCAAGTTGGATAACGTTCCTGTGCGCATTAAGTGTTTGCACCTTTCACCATACGAGCGTACGTCCAGCATCACAGACTGATTCTCCTGTCATCCAAGAAGAGCACTCTCGTTCGTCAGTTCCTATGCTCTTGGATCCATCGCAGACGTTGTTGCCGATGTACGGATGTCAACGGAATAGAACATACTGAAATCTGGGAACGAAGAACTCCGTTTTTCGGGTTAACTTGCTCGTGTATAGTTTATTACTGTTACAATAATTTTCCTCTTCTTTTTATTATTTCACAGAAATGGCAGACAAACCTTTTAAAGCAAATGAAGCACGGTACTTCATTCTTACGCCACTTCGTAAAAGTATTTCCAGCTTACGGGTCGGCCGGAGTGGCCGAGCGGTTCTAGGCGCTACAGTCTGGAGCCGCGCGACCGCTACGTTCGCAGGTTCGAATCCTGCCTCCTGCATGGATGTGCGCGATGTCCTTAGGTTAGTTAGGTTCAAGTAGTTCTAAGTTCTAGGGAACTGGTGACCTGAGAAGTTAAGTCCCATAGTGCTCAGAGCCATTTGAACCATTTGAACCAGCTTACGGCTGATGCCATTTAGCACTAAAACGGATGTGAGCCGATGACAGCGAGAAACTGCCGCGTAGACCAGTGGGAGCGGATATGCGTACCTTAAGCCACAACACACGAAAACAGGACATTATGGACTCAGACAATCCTGCCGGAGGAACATCCGCAACTGAGCATTATAGCAGAGATTCAAAATACCGCTTCAGTTGTAAGGTTCTTTTTATTTAAAAAACGACGAGGCAGTCGTCCGTAGTATTGTATGGTGTCTCATTGCACTGAATCAGGTTTTACTGAACCTAGCCGACCGCTATTTCCTAAAATGTTATATGGAACTTTTTTTATTACTTATGTGTACTACTGCGTGTAAAAACAATTATTAGCTCCGGTCTCTTGTTTGTTTTCAGTAGAACACCTGGTGATGGTCATGTTAAGAGCCCAAAACCGGTCGTGTTTTAAATAAAAAGGACCTTACAACTGAAGTGGTATTTTGAAACTCTGCTGTTACGGTCTCAGCAATGCTGTACTAGTTCTTATGCCATGTGTTTGTTGCCCGTTTCTGTCGGCGTTGTTATTAAAATAGTACTGATCGCTTTTTCTAACTTATATAATATTGCAATATTTCAAACCAATCCAAAATTTATGAGTAAAAGCTACTCCTTTTTTAGAAAAAAAAGTTTATTTGGAAAAGGAAAATTTCAGCACTGCTGCTATGGTTAATCGATATTTCGATTTTATTACAGGGTTATTAGTAAAAAATAAAAAGGAACACTTATTAAAACTAGGGCAAACAAGTAGTGAAAAATACTGGTTATCCAAATCTAAAATACCGCTATTGGTTTTAACCGGTCGGTTTTTCCCATCCCTATTTCTCACTGCTGCTGTCTTCTCTTGTGTATGCACTGTTTTCCCAAAGTTTCGTACCCAGGTCTTGATGGCATGAGCCGATGGAACAACATCAGCCTTATTACGATCAACCGTGAACACTCTTCAAAATTCACGATGAGCGATCACGTAACTGATGCCGTTTTTATAAACTCCCTTTGCAGCATAAGTACGTTGCGCTCCTCTCCAGTGCTCCATTATAACTACGGTTAAAGTTGTCTACAACATGGCGATAACATCGTCCTCCTCACTCCAGCCAAACCAAGATAAGCGCTGATGCCAGATCGCTCGATTCACTGCGTCACCCTCTACCTCAACGATTACTACAAATCTGCATCCCCCTCCTATACTGAATGCGCATATTTAAATACAAAAGACTGCCTTACTGTTCGTTTAGCAGCTTCCACTTTCTGCAATTCGGAAGATCATCCCCTCGTTCTTGCATTTCCAGCGTGCGGGTTCCCTTTTGTTCCCCGCGGGGTTAACGGCCCTGAAATTTACTCGCGGTCGGCTGTTGCGCGCGCCAGCTTTGTTTCAGTATCCAGGCTGACGTATCAGCCGCCGCCTGACGTTGACACACGTCACGCGTGATGGCAGCATTTGCGACTCGATTTGGCTCCGCTGTTCCGAGCTGTGCACTCTGGTCATTATGGATTCGGAACTAACGCCCACTGCTCGTACGCGTAGTCCTCATTTACTGCCAACGTGCTCAGACATCTCACGGTGTTGTCTAGATTATCCAACCCAGCTGCATTCCAGTTCGTGCTCTAGTCTGTGGTATGGGTGAGGCTTTTCATAGCTTCAGAAATGAATAATAAAAGAGATTGAATCAAGTTCAGCCTATGAAAAAGAAACTGTGTTGTTGTTGTTGTTGTGGTCTTCAGTCCTGAGACTGGTTTGATGCAGCTCGCCATGCTACCCTATGCTGTACAAGCATCATCTCGAAGTACCTACTGCAACCTACATCCTTCTGAATCTCTTTCGTGTATTCATCTCTTGGTATCCCTTTACGATTTTTACCCTCCACGCTACCCTCCAAAGCTACATTGGTGATCCACTGATGCCTCAGAACATGCCCTATCAACATATCCCTCCTAGTCACGTTTTGCCACAAATTCCTCTTCCCCCCCAATTCTGTTCAGTACCTCTTCATTAGTTGCATGATCTATCCATCTAATCTTCAGCATTCTTCTGCAGCACGACATTTCGAAAGCCTCTATTTTCTTCTTGTCTAAACTATTTGTCGTCCACGTTTCACTTACATACATGGCTACACTCTATACAAATACTTTCAGAAAAGACATCCTGACACTTAAATCTATACTCTATATTAACAAATTTCTCTTCCTCAGAAACGCTTTCTTTTCCAATGCCAGTCTACATTTTATATCCTCTCTACTTCGACCATCATCAGTTATTTTTCTCCCCAAATAGCAAAACTCATCTACTACTTTAAGTGTCTCGTTTCCTAATCTAATTCCCTCAGCATCACCTGATTCAATTCGAGTACATTCCATTATCCTCGTTTTGCTTTTGCTGATGTTCATATTAATGTCTCCTTTCAAGACACTGTTCATTCCGTTCAACTGGTCGTACAGGTCCTTTGCTGTCTCTGACAGAATTAAAATGTCATCGGCGAACCTCAAAGTTTTAATTTCTTCTCCATGGATTTTAATGCTTACTCCAAATTTTTCTTTTCCTTCCTTTATTGTTTGCTCAATATACAGACTGAATAACATCTAGGATAGGCTACAACCCTGTCTTACTCCCTTCCCAGTTACTGCTTCCCTTTCGTGCCTTCGACTCTTATAACTGCCATCTGGTTTCTCCACAAATTGTAAATAGTCTCTCGCTCCCTGTTTTTGACGCCTGCCATCTTTAGAATTTGAGCGGGAATATTCCAGTCAACATTGTCAAAAGCTTTCTCTGCGTCTAGAAATGCTAGAAATGTAGGTTTGCCTGTCCTTAATCTATCTTCTAAGATAAGTCGTAGGGCCAGTTTTGCTTCACGTGTTCGAACTACGGAATCCAGACTGATCTTCCCCGTGGTCGGCTTGTATCATTTTTTCCATTCTTCTGTAAAGAATTCGTGTTAGTATTTTGCAGCTGTGACTTATTAAACCGATAGTTCGGTATTTTTCACACCTGTCCACACCTGATTTTCTTGGGATTGGAATTATTATATTCTTCTTGAAGTCTAAGGGTATTTCGCCTGTCTCATTCATCTTGCTCACCAGACGCTAGATTTTTGTCAGGGTTGACTCTCCCATGGCTGCCAGTAATTCTAATGGAATGTTGTCTATTTCTGGGACCTTTTTTCGACTTAGGTCTTTCAGTACTCTATCAAACTCGTCACGCAGTATCATATCTTCCATTTCATCTTCATTTACGTCCTCTTCCATTTTCACAATATTGCCCTCCAGTACATCGCCCTCTATGTACTCCCTCCACCTTTCTGCTTCCCTTCTTTCCTTAGAACTGGGTTTCCATCTGAGCTCTTGATATTCATACAAGTGGTTCGCTTTTTGCCAAAGGTAAATTTTCTAACCTACATGCCCCATTAAGGTATCTGACATTTCACCCTCCGATTTATACAAATAACTATTATTTTCAGTATGGAAAATGCTATAGAAACAACGATTCAGACGAACTCAACAAAAAACAAAACATAATTCCATTTATTTATTGAAGCCCCTCTCCGCATTTTATTGTCTGTATGTGAACGCTAATCTCAGGAAATACCGTAGGGATTTTGGTACTCATTTCAATGATAGATGGACTGATTCACGTCTAAAGCTTTTTATATAATTTATTGCCACTACGCCAAGCAAGAAGTCTGGGAGTAGATACGCTGACGGGGAAACAATCGCAATACCAACAGCAACTAATATAGGTTAGTGAAATTTAGGGAATACATTTGTCTAGATAACAAATTTAAGTGCTTAGGATTGCAAGCTTACAGGTTAATGTAAGTGCGAGATAAGCCATTGCAGATTTGAAATGCTGGTACATTAATTACCGGTATAATCGCCAGAATGTTCAATGCAATCGCGCAAACGTGCATGCATTGTGTTGTACAGGTGCCGGATGTCAGTTTGCGGGATGGAGTTCCATGCCAGTTTCATGCCTCTACAATTGGTCGGTCAATACAGGGACGGCTAATGCTGATTGTGGATGACGCTGGAGTTGTGCGATGATATCATATATTTGCTCGATTGGAGACAGATCTCTTGATCGACCAGGCCAAGGCAACATGTCGACATTGTGTACAGCAAGCTAGGTTATATCAGCGGTACGTGAGCGAGCGTTATCCTGTTGGAAAACACCCCCTGGAACGCTGTTCATGAATGGTAGTACAGCAGGTGGAATCACCAGACTGGCGTATAAATTTGCAGTTAAGTTGCGTGGGATAACCGTGAGACTGCTCCTGTTGTATGAAATTGCTCTCCAGACCATAACTTCCGATGTAGGTCCAGAGTGTGGAGCACGAAGACAGGTTGGTTGCAGGTCCTCAACTGAACTCCTCCTAATCAACACACGGTCGTCGGTGGCATCGGGGCGGAATAACGTTTATCAGAAAACACAACCAATCCCCACCCTGCCCACCACTGAGCTGTCGCGTGGCATCACTGCAGTCGCAGATGGCGGTGGTTTGGAGTCAGTGAAATGCACGCTACAAGACGTCTGGCTCGGAGCTGTTCTCGAAGCAGTCGACTTGTAACAGATCGTTGTGTCACTGTGGTGCCACCTGCTACTCAAATTGCTGCTGTAGATGCGCGAGAGTCATACAACGAACACGATGGTTTTACCTATCTGTGGTGCCATGTTTCCGTCTGGAGCCCGGCCTTCTTGCGACCGGACGTTCTCCTGACCACTGCTGACAGCAGTCATGTACAATGGTTACATTCTTGTCAAGTCTTTCTGCAGTATCGCAAAGGAACATCCAGCTTCTCGTAGTTTTATTACACGACCTTGAGGAATAATAATAAAAATTACATGCTGTTGGTTTTTGATGTACCCTGTGTGTTTGTGTGTGCATGTATGTCGTCTGAGTGAGCGTACCGTTTTACACTGCTATTCGTTTTACAGGGAAGTTTGTGGGGAATATATAAAATATAGTAGGCCTTTTGGGGGACCGGGTGGTATCGTCGAAATCGACGAGTCTCATTTTGGCAAAACAACAGGGGGAACCTGTGCGGATTACACGTTTGGGGGCTGTAATTTCTGGTCCAAAATGTGATGATGTAGTTTTTAAAGCAGTTCCTAATCGAACGAAGAAAGTGTTGGTGAAATTAATTGAAGATCATGTGGCAGATTGTTCTGTAGCTATTTCCGATGGTTTTTCTTCATTTTGTGATTTGGAAAATAGACGTTTTCAGCATTTTGTCGTGCATCATAATATTAAATACAGAGCTTCATCAACTGTCTTGTACCAACAGTATAGAAGGTAATTGGTCAGCCATAAAATCTGTTGTAGGGAGGGGGAAACGACGCTTTTCGACACTACAGAGCCATTTAGATGAATCTTCACGGGAACGTAGAGTACCCGATACATCGATACATACTGCCCATTGAAATGTTTCCTTAGTTAATTTCGATTGGGATGGAGGGGGGGGGGGGGGGGAGACTGACAATGAAAAGGGTGGGTTTAGTAGGAATGGTTAGGATACTGATTTGGATTTTTTGATGTTGATTCATCATTCTTCATTTTCTTATGTTAGGTAATTTTTTTTCTGTGGATATTTTTTCATTAGGTTAATCTGAACTTCTTGGTTTATATGTTTGTGTGTATGTGTGTTTTTTGTGATTTTCTGTTTCTCGTGTATGCGGGTATGTGATTTTTGTTGACTTATCTCAAGGCGAGCTTTGGTTTCCATGCATTTCTTTGTCATATTATACTGTTCTGTGTTAAGTTTGGCTTCGTCGACTGCAGTCCGGAATAAAAATTTTGCAGTTGTTGCTCTTCTGTCTTTTGCTAGCACTACTATTACTACAATATTTTCGAGTCTATGCTAGTACTACTGAAGGTGAAAAGACCGACGTACGTAAAATTAGTATCCCAGACTACAGTTGACCGTAGGTCAACTGAAGAATCGGATACTGGTGCTAGCTAAGAGGAAAAAAGCAACATATGTAACATTTTTATCATTTACCTATATAGGTCAACTGGGGAACAGGATAAAAATATTATGTATGTCGCTATTTTTCGCCTTCGCTAGCACTAGTATCCTAATGTTCAGCTGACCTATATAGGTCAACTGAAGAAAAGGGATACAAATTTTACTGTTGTCTGATTTTTTGTCATCGCTAGTAAGACTATGATAATTTTCTGTCAATACTATTAATATCGAAGGTAAAAAAAATTGTATCCCATATTTCAGGTCAACTGATGCATGGGATACAAATTTTTGCGTGTGTTTTTTTCGTCTTCGCGTAGTGCAACTGAGGTACAGGATGCCAATATTAGTCCGTCGATTTCTTCATTTTCTTTAGCACTGGCGTCCTCTCTGGGATACAAATGCTACGTATGTAGGTCTTTTCGCCTTCGCTGGTAATAGTATTTACGGAAGAACAGAATGCTAGTAGCAGCGGAGCCGAAAAAAGCAACACCTGTAAAATCCGTATCCCGTACTTCAGTTGATCTATATAGGACAACTGAAGAATAGGATACTAATTCTAACGAAAACGAAGAAACAGACTGCGTTAAATTTGTATCCCGTACGGCAATTAACCTATACAGATCGACTGAAGTTCGGAGTACAGCTCATATATATGTCAACTGACGTATTTCATACTAACATTACCACTGTCTCTTTTTTTTCTTTATTTTTTTCACAGAAGTATCCCATTTTTCAGTTGAGCTATGTAAGTTAACTGGAGAATAGGACACTAGGACTCAAACAGGCGGTATGTTTAACATGGTTTCCGAAATAGTAACGGACGTGATATATATCTACCACATGTTTTCTCTTTGCTGCATTCCTTTGTTTCTGAATACTCGTCTTCGTTGTTAAGTCTGTGTAATAAATCATCTCTGGTAAATTCTGACGTCATTGGTCAAAGCCGACGGGTTGTATACCATTCCTCCGTAGTCCGCAAAGAACAATTCAGTTATGTGGCTTTTGGGGCATTATGTTCATAATGTAGGGGGGAGCGAGTACGACGCTGACCCCTGTGTCTTTTTTCAATACATGGTTACGGCCCATTGGACATGGAAAAGATACCACTCTATCGTGAGCTTTTTGCAGATATGCTGTACATGGTATTCAGTTGTCAAGGAATTGAATGAAGTATGGATTCCCTTTTCTGTTCGTATGTTTCTTTCTTGTTACCTCGCATTTGACAAACTTGACAAAAAGAAAAAGGAAGTGATGAGTTAACTGATCCTCTTAATATTTTCGTCATGGTCCATTTTCAGGTTTATTATTGGAGAGTTCATTTCATTTTTGGTCCTATTTGTCTTTTTTGTTTATTTAATAAAAAATAAACAAAATAGTTGCAGGCTCAACTGGAAATGAATGTATTTCTTTTTTCAATTGCAGAAATCACATAGGATTGACTCTGATTTTGTTTAAAAAACAAATTCCTTCCCAAGAAGCGTGGTGCCAACAGGAAGGGCATTCGGTCATCAAACGCAAGCAACACGTTCATAACCGATATACAACAATGCTGATCCAGTAGAAAAACGGGAACCAGCAAAATATGGAGAATAAGAAGAAGAATGTAATATATTTACTGAAGATTTTTAAGAGTATTATTTAAAAGGAGCACAACCTTTTCTATGGACAGCCAAAAACACGTTCCTTACTCGAGGCAGGCGTTTTAACATTTATATTCTTTTAAAGACGGAAGGTAAGTTGTCTGTTATATATAGTGCAGTTAAAATTAGCAGTGCCTATTATCGGCTTACTAATGAATACACTACATGATAAAAAATTTTGTCCACCAGTTCTTTAAATGAGTGAAGTACGAATGAGTTGATTACTTAATCCAACAAAACGGCCACAACACAGCATGGCACAGAACGTTCCAAATGTATGTGAGCATTGGCACCTGATGACTGTTTCAGGAGCTGCGACATGATATGATTTACTACAGCCTCTTTACTGCTGTAACTAACACTTATATTTCGTGAACCATGCTATCAAATTAGACAGAACTGTTCCAAGGTTTAAAAACAAAACACTAGCCACACATAGTAGATGTACTCGCGATGCTAGTGTGACTTATTATGTTGCAAATTTTGTCATTTTTACATTATATATAATAATTACAATGGACAAATTTCTGTATGGCTACATATATTCCCAGGTACAGCTGTGTGCGGCACCACCGAAAACTAAGGTTCAGACCTGGAGGGGAACGCCGGTGTCATAGTTTGAGACCGCCCTCCCTAACCCCTAATTAAAATTTGATGGCACTCTCGATTTTAACAAGCCACAGATATCTAAGATTTTAAAATAGCTATATATTATTATCGTCCTAAAAAATATTATATAATTTGTTTACATAAATATTTATTTGTACTGTGGTGTTAAAGACAGCCTACACAGTGAACACTAATTCTGTATGATACTGTAGTGCTTGTGTTATTTTGAATTACGATGCAGGTATGTCCAAAGGAACACATATGAATTACATGAAATGTATTCGCATTGCGAATATGGGCAACCATCACGTATGGAATTGAATCACGACAGTGAAAATTTGTACCGGACCGGGGCTCGAACCTGGATTTCCCGATTATCGCGAACGGTCGCCTTACCATTTGGCTATCCAAGCACGACTCATTGCCAGACCCAAACCTGAGTTTGTCGTCAACACTGCGTCTACAATTTTATTTGAAAGTCTTGGCTAGTGTCGGCGAATAAATACGAAGTTGCAATACCCGTGTTATTCTGAAATAAGATGCGAAGTTCCTTTGGATGTGTATGCATGTTTGATGTGAAGATATTACGAATGCTTGATGCATGATACAGCGATCCTCTCCTGTGGTGGTGAGACGTGATTGACTGCAACCTTGATAAGGAGTATGCCTGCCCTTACTTTCCCATGAAGTCGAACATCGAGCTACTGTCACATTTGAATGCCCAATAAATCTGTGCCTTGCACGATTCGACCAGCCGACTAAAGGAAAACAAACAATGACATCCCTTTCGAACTGTGTCAGGTTCTGATAACGCTGTCACACACGACTACGCATCATCTCCGTCTACTTCACAGTAATCACTCAACATTTGACGCCGTTCCGCTGTTCACGCTCCATATACAGGGTGTAAATTTCAAGTTGACATACCATAATAACTCGAAAAATAAGTTTCAAACGCCCCTGGGGCGGGAGGCAGCTTTAAAATTTCAATTGGAAACCCCCATTTTTTATTGCAAAATCAGATTCTACATAAAAATCTACGTACATTTTGTCTTAAACATTTCTTTTGATTCTTGGTAGTTGGCATTGTAATTCAAGAAAATCCATGTTCTCATTTTTGCTTGGAAAATGGTTACGGATAAATAAAAAATACTTATTTACTTCGTAAATTTTGATATGCTAAAACTAAAATTCTCCCTCTCTCCCCGTAGGGTGGGGTTTGAGAAAGAGGAATTTTACAAATATTGACTCAAATATTAATTTTTTTACGCAGATTTGGATAACTTTTGTTTGTTTCGTGGTCAACATTTGTAAAACTCTAATTCCTCTCTCTCAAAACCCACCCTACGGGGAGAGAGGGAGAGTTTTAATTTTAACGAATCAAAATTTACGAAGTAAATAAGTATTTTTTATTTATCCATAACCATTATCCATGCAAAAATGAGAACATGGATTTTCTTGAACTACAATGCCAACTACCAAGAATAAAAAAAATGTTTAAGACAAAATGTACGCAGTTTTTTATGTAGAATCTGATTCTGCAATAAAAAATGGGGACTCCCAATTGAAATTTTAAAGTTTCCTCCCGCCCCACCTCCAGGGGGCAGGTGTGGCGGGCTATTTTTAGCACCATCATATGTCCCTCTCGAAAATAGGACACTTTGGATTCTCCACATTTTTTCGTGTGAAGCTTATTTTTCGAGTTATTCTGGTTTCTTAACTTAAAATTTGCACTCTGTATATTCTAGCAGGCCTGGTAAAAGTACTAAACACGAGCGGCACTAATGCAGTCTGGTGGCTGTTCTGTCTTCGCGCAGAATTACAACACTAATCATTTACATAACCGCCGGTGTGTGTTCGTGTATGAAGGTAAATTGGCATCCGACCATGCATTGCCGCTGCTTAATGTTTTTCTTTCAATCAGCATATGTAATAATAAGTTGTTTGGGAGGGGGGATAAGCCCTATACCCACCTCCCCCAGTTTGGATCAGCGCCCGGAAAAACACCATGAAAGGTACTGCTGTGTGTGTGAGTGAGTGAGAGGTCACAAGACATGTTAGCCATTGTCTCTAGTAACAGGATGTACTGCGGAGACGCGGAAGCTGATGGAGTCCACGATGTCGACTGTTACTGGAGTCCAGCAGCAGCGGCCAGCGCTGATGGGATCGCCACGTGGTATCCAGCCAGGCAGGGTACGGCACGGACACAGACAGCTAATGACCGCGTGTTGCTGCCGTGCTGCGCCGAGATACGGTGGACGCCCACTGCCGCGACATACGGTGAAGGGGCTGGCTAATGCTTGTCTCCCGCCTATCTGCCATCTCCCGAGGACTTTCTGGTACGCGTGCACGAGTACCGGATTTCCTACTGCAGTCTACAAGCAATCGAGAGGCCAGGAGGAAGACGTTTTATCGTCTGCGTCACTAGAAATCACCGACTACTTAGACGATTATATAATAATGAGCGTATATTATTATTCAATTATATAATTATTCAAAACATATGGGTTACTGAAGAAATACCAGAAGATTGGAAATGTGCCCTAATACATCCGTTACATAAAAAAGGGGATAAATCGGATGTGAACAACTATAGAGGAATCTCCTTACTTGCCGTCACATACAAGATATTATCAGCTTGTCTTCTTGAAAGAACACAAAAACTGCTAGAACCCAAAATTTCAGATTTCCAAGCTGGTTTCAGACCAAACAGATCATGTCCAGAACAAATTTTAAACTTGAAATTGATTACAAGGATGAGACAAATGCGAAGGAAGCCTACAGTATATGTCTTTGTCAACTTTAAAAAGGCATATGATTCAATTCACAGACCCAAGCTATTTAAAATTCTTGAAGAACAAGGACTGGATAAGAAGACACGGAACATCATGGAGCAGACATTAACAAATACAAAATGCAAAGTGAAATTCATGGGAAAACTTTCAAAATCATTTGAGATAAAAACTGGGGTTAGACAAGGTGATGCATTATCACCTCTGTTATTTAACTTAGTTCTGGATAGAGTCATGGCAGAATGGGAAAAAGAACTCAAAAAAGAAAAGTACTGGAAACCAATATCACTGGGAACCAAAAAAGATGACCTACAAATCCCCTACTTAACCTACGCAGACGATCTTGCAATAATGGCAGATTCTAGTGAAATGGCAGTCAAACAGATAGAAACCTTAAAAGAGTGTGCAGGAAAAGTTGGCCTACAAATATCTTTTGAGAAAACGGTGTTTACAACAACAAATCTAGAAATTTCTAAGTTACAAACCAAATATGGAGAAATTAAGAGGGTACCATACTTTAAATATTTAGGAGAGATAATTTCTGAAAAATACTCACAACAAGAAAGAATATTAAAAGCTCGTAGGGGTCTAGGGCTGGTCCAAAACATTTACAATAAAAAATGTCTATCTATAAATACAAAAATTAAACATTATAAGTCGGTAATTAAACCAATAATGCTATATGCCAGCGAAACCTTGACACTTAAAAGGAAAACAGATATGGAAAACCTGAAGAAAGAGGAAAGGAAAATCATTAGGAAAATTCTGGGACCAAGATGGACCAAAGAGGGGTATAGATTACAGAAAAATTCTAAAATTGAAGAATATTCTAACATAGAGATAGACATGAGGAAGAGGCGTCTAAAATTCTATGGCCACATAATGAGACTTCCCGATCACAGACTTACAAAAAAAAATAGTAAGATACGTAGCATCCCTTGTTAATGGAGGAGAATGGATCAAAAATGTAAAGAAAGATCTGGAATTAGCCAACATTACTACTGAAGACATGAACAAAAGAAACAATTTCAAACTTAAAGTTGACAAATGGGAGGTCAAACCAGAGACAAAAGCGCCGAGAACTGGAACAAAATGGAGCGAAGAAAGAAAAGCTGAATTCTCGCAAAGAATGAAGACCTGGTGGGCAAACAAGAAGAATAAGAAGCCCCAGAAGTGAACCATCTTTACTTAGCGTCTTCCATGTTGGGAGCCTTACGACTAATAATAATAATAATAATAATAATAATAATAATGAGCGTATGGCATTGGTGGCCGGGAGACCCCTCGCGGGGCGGTTCGGCCGCCGCTCCACAAGTTCTTTAACGCCACTATGGCGACTTGCGAGTGATTGAGAATGAAATGATGATGAAAGACACACAACATCCAGTCGTCTCGAGGCAGAGAAAATCCCTGAGCCCACCGGGAATCGAACCCGGGACCCCGGGATGCGAGCCGCGGACTAACGATTATATGATGGTAGACTACAGCATTTTGCTAAAATTTCTTCAATGAAACGTTTTCTTTGGCCATTGCCGGTTTCATTTCCATCATCAGATGACATTATTAATTTATACAGAGTGCGTTGTAATTAGTGGTGAGTTTCGACACGTGTGAGCAGAGACCATGTTCGACGTCAACGTGCGATAACTATTCGGCCTGTCAGGTGACAACCCTTACAGTGTTGGAGGGGGGGGGGGGGGGGGGTCACGAGCAACAGTGCAGTGCTTGTCGTAATGTGGAATCTCAAAAAAATTGGTTCAAATGGCTCTGAGCACTGTGGGACTTAACATCTGAGGTCATCAGTCCCCTAGACTTAGACCTACGTAAACCTAACTAAAGAACACCCATGCCCGAGTCAGGATTCAAACCTGCGACGGTAGCAGCAGCGCGGTTCCCGGATGAAGCGCTTAGAACCGCTCGGCAACAACGGCCGGCAATGTGGAATCGGAGGGAATTATCTGACCGTCTAACAGGGAATGATCACTGCCTTTCGTACCAAGGATGGAAGCATTTCCGAAACGGCTAAGACGGTAAACTGATCGCGTGCTACCTGGCTAAAGTATACTATACATGGAAAAATGGCGTTGTCTTAAATCAGAAACTGTGGTGCAGCGCAGGTCATGGATGACAGGGATGAACGACGGCTGCAGAAGCGAATATGGACGAATAGACTGGCAACGATGAGCAGCTGGGCGCCCAGATGAACCAAGGTGCTATCAACAGTGTCTGGTCAACGACCGTTCAGCGAAAGTTGCTGCGTATGGGTTTCCGCAGGCGGTGCCTGGTTCATGCATCCCTGCTGACTGTTGTTCATTGACGGCGAAGCCTGGAAATTGCACGCCAATACCGCAGCTCGACGTCGACTGACTGGTTGGCTTTTCAGATATATCTGCGTGTACAGCGTGAAACGTCTGAAAGCGAACACCTTGCATGCGTTATGCTCTACGGAATGTTTTCGTGGCTTTGCCTGGGTGATCTCGTCATTCTGTAAGCCACACTAGATCAACACACGTATGCATCCATTCTTTGGGGACCATGTCTACCACTGCGTGTAGTTTGTTTTTCCTCGTCACGATAGCTTCTTCCGGCAGGACAATGCAACTTGTCACACATAAGTGCGTGGTTCGAAAAGCACCAGTGTGATTTTGCCGTATCTCCCTGGCCACATAACCCCTCGGATTTAAATACAATCGAGATTTTGTGGGACCTGCTGGCGGAATGGATCCTCAGCCGAGATATCTAGCGCAGCCGGCGACGGCACTGTAGTCAGCATAGCTCCACTTCCCTGCCGGTACTTTCCAGAACCTCACCGACTCTCTTCTCTCATGCTGCAAAAGGTGGTTATTCAGGTTTACAACAGGTGCTCACATTAATGTGACTGTATTGTGTATCGTAATTAGTAGCGAGAAATGGTGTTTCAAATGGCTCTGAGCACTATGGGACTTCAGATCTGAGGTCAACAGTCCCCTAGACTTAGAACTACTTACACCTAACTAACTTAAGGGGAGCCGGAGGTGCCTATGCTGCCCATGTTAAAATCACTAAGTTTGAGGAACATTTATGAATAAACTACCAAATAGAAAAATTTGAATTTTAGTTTACATATAGAGTGGTTTAGTATTGCAGTTATGACAGAGGGATTTTGGAGTATCTTTTCTAGTTTCCTTCCAATTACTTTTTTTATTAATGACCCAAATTCTTTACAAATAATTGCTTTATAATTAAACTGTAATGAAACTACTGAAAATATTGCCAAATGGCTGTGTTACAATGTAAGTTTGACCACTAGGACTGCTGTATAAAAATTTCATCTCTTTAGCTTGAGTGTATTTTGAGAAAATGTTCCTTATATTCGAAAAATTCTAATTTACGGGAAATAGCTATCAAAGTTTCTCAATACATTCCTGCACTATAGGATGGATTATCAGCGTCTTCTTCTTCATCCTCTAAAAGCTTCCTCTTCTGCCTTCTTTTCTGGCCTGTTGTTCCATCATACGTCATATGCCTTTCTCTTCTTTCTGCTCCTCTTATCCTTTCTCTGTCAATATTTCTTAGTGTTCGTACAGTGTTCACCCCAGCTGTAAATCCTAATGCCTTCAGACCTTCACACTTCACACTAATCCCTTCGTTGTAGGTTGCTATTGCGTCGTAAATGCCAAGGTGCAGTGTTTTTATGCTTACAAACACTCTTTTAGGAATCACTTTCCAAATCAAATTGTTTACACTCTCATTAGGATTCTGCGTTTTTCGTGTAGACATTTGTGAAACAATTCTGGCTGTGCTAAGTCATGAAAAATTGGTTTTATTGTTCCCTCCTGATTCTTGTACATACTGCATATTACCCGCTTTACGCAAGAAGTATAATACTACCTACAACAGGCGCAACACTGAACTAATTCGAAACGGTAAACAGCAAAGAAACAATGTTCCGCGCTCTTATTCATTGTAGTATCGCAACTTGGTATTAGTGTTAATTTTCTTTTCCCTACGTTATTCCTCTTCTTATATACACGGTTACTAAAACGTGGCATCGTAACCAGAACAAAAGTGTACGACAATATTAAATGGAGTAAGATGTTCGAAATTCTGAGGAAAATAGGAGTAAGCTGTAAGGAAATACGGGTAATATTTGTCACAGAAAACAATGTAGCCAACCCTTGCACACTCGCTGTATGCGTAACATAAGGCACTGTATGCGTAACAGACCAAGAAAATCCCAAGCAGTTCGCCAAGAAGTCACGAGAGGGTGTTAGATGCATTCAGCGGCCGCCCATCTCCTCTGCAGGCATGGGGGAAAATGGTAATAACTCCACTTCTAGGGCGAGTAGAACAATAATTCGAAGTTTACATTAAAGAGGAATCTTCCAATTAATTTTCGGTAGCAAAAAAAAAAAAAAATCGTAATTTTTTTGGATTTGAGCACCTCCGGCTCCCATTAAGGACATCACACACATCCATGTCAGAGGCAGGACTCGAACCTGCGACCGTAGCAGCTGCGTGGTTCCGGACTGAAGCACCTAGAACCGCTCGGCCACAACGCGAGAAATGAGATGTATTAAAGTATACGATAACACAAGGAAGGCTGTTTGTAGCAATCGTGGGTCTGCAAACGAGTGGTTTTTGGCATAGTTGCGAATATACCAACCAGCACTGATTTCAGGATGCTGTATTGCTGTATTTAAATGTAAACTTACTGATTATATACTCCTCTAATGGGCTCTAATATGAGGTAAGCGTACACGTTCTTCATGAGTCAGCACAACAACAATTCACAATGAACGTGCGGTTGGTATTACCGGGCTATCATCTCGATGGGCCACACATTCACCTGAAGAAGTTTAGTAAGCTGTGGCACCTTCGCTTTTTACAGAGAGCTTCCATGATAACCTGTGCATTGTTGGAGAATGTGGCAGATACATGATGGAGCTCCCGTACATTTTGCTGCTGATATAAAACACATCTAACGCAGCAATATACTCCAAGATAGATATATCAAGCATGGCCCTACCTTCTCCTCTAGAATCACCTGGTGGCAAACCTCTGATTTTTTCTGTATGGGGTCATCTCAAGAGCGAGCTGTACAGAACTCCTATCGATACAGTTGAAAGCTGAAGCAGCCAACTTTACAGTCAAGATTGCGAGATTATCCGAGGTATTTGAAAGAATTCGTAACTCTCTGCGGAAAAGGAAGTAGTATTGCATCCAAATGAGAGGCCCACACGTGGGACACGCCCTTTAACGCTACGAGTGAGCAGCAAATTTTAACATGTAATGGACTGAAGTAGCAACGTATCTCTCTCTAAGGTAGCCAGTGGATGAAATACGGGCCCATCAGATGAGATTTAATCGTAAACATTACATTTCAAATACATTTGTACTCACAGTCACGTCCTGGGACCACACATTCGGTATTACATCAAAACAGCTAGTTGTGTGTCCTAGTTTACTGGAATGTTTCTGCTTCAATTGTCATATACGCATATCTGTGTCAGTCTACGCTTTTGATGATGATGAAGTCCTATACTCAGTAACAGAGCGTAGGGGACGATGTGGGAGACACTCACCGCCGTACTAGGAAAGATCCTATTGGAGGTGGTTTGCCATTGCCTTCCTCCGAGCGTAATGCGGATGAATAATGATGATGAAGACGACACAATAACACCCAGTCATCTCGAGGCACGTGAAAATCCCTGACCTCGCCGGGAATCGAACCCGGGACCCCGTGCTCGGGAAGCAAGAACGACACCGCGAGACAACGCTATTAATTACGATAGAATTGTAAGTACAGGACATCCCAGATATGTTGTGACAAACTTCGAAGGGTTGTAGAGGGCATCTTCAGAAACAAGTGGAGAATAGGAACCCGCGTCCGGAAATTTCATCAACGACACAACAGAGCGTCGAACTGATATGCGCCGCTGCCTGCACTAGGCAACCATTTCGGCAACAACCGTGACCTTGTACGCTGACGGACCACAGGCTGAACATCGCGCAATGTTGTTTGTTATTCAGTGATCGCGGCTGATTACCAGGGACGCCAGTGGAGAAGATTGAGCTGGAATGTTTGTGTTTCCATTATTGTATACTTTCGCCTTGTCAGTATCCGCTGTTAATTGCAATACAGCCTATGCCGGGTGTTTCAGAAGTGATGATCAATATTCAGGGATATGACAGGAAAAATCATTCGAAACAGAAAAGTCAAGTGAACATGTGGTGTAAAACACATACCTTAAGAGCTATAAGCAATTATTGATCTTCAATACTGTGAAACAAATCTCTTCTACTGCAAGCTCTTGCTTTCCATATTTTGCGAAGTGATGGTACGGACCAAAACAAGAATAAAATATCCACTAAACATGTGCTCTAAAATGCATACCTTAAAAGTTATGAGCACTTGTTCATTAGATGTGTTTCAAACTAGCGAAGATGAGGAAGTGCCCATAGCTCTAAAGATATGCATTTTAGAGCACTTGTTTACTGGACACTTTTTTCTTGGTTTGGTTCGTACTGTCACTTCCCAAAATATGGAAAGCAAAGAGCTGGCAGTTGAAGAGATCTGCTTCACAGTATCGAAGATCAAGAATTGCTCATAGTCCTGAAAGTAAGCGTTTTAGAGTCCATGTTCACTTGACTTTTTTATTTCGAATGATCATTCCTGTCATATCGCTGAATATTGACCATCAGTTTTGTAACACCCTGTATATGCAGGGCGTCCCTGGCTCTCCTTACCTTCCACCTACACCGGTATTACATTTGTAATTACGTCTTACGTGCCAAGACTACAGGGTGTCCCAGAAATGTGACAACGAACTTCGAGGTGTTGCAGAGGATGTGTTGAGGAACAAACAGGGGATAGGAACCTGTGTCCGGAAACGTCATCCAACGACGATACAGTGAGTCGAAGTTGTGGTACCGGCGTCAAACGTGGCTTTGTACGCTGACGCACTATAGGCGGAACGTCTCGCAACGTTGTTTGTTATTCAGTGATCGCGACTGATTACCAGCGTCGCCAATGGAGAAGATGGAGCTCGCTGCTGCGTCGACAGACGTGCTCGCTTATGAATTCGGTGCCTCATTAGATGAAGCTTTCGGTTCAAATGGTTCGAATGGCTCTGAGAACTATGGGACAACATCTGAGGTCATCAGTCCCCTAGACTTAGAACTACTTAAACCTAACTAACCTAAGGACATCACACACATCCATGCCCGAGACAGGATTCGAACCTGCGACCGTAGCAGCAGCGTGGTTCCGGACTGCACCGCCTAGAACCGTTCGATCACAGTGGCCGGAGAAGGTTTCGGACACGGGCTTCTATCCACAGCTTATTTTTCTCCTGGAACCCTCTAAACTCCCCAATGTTTCTCGGTATACACGAGAAAAATTGATTGCAGATCGAAACCCGTGCCCCAAACAGTCATCCACCAAGCCAACAGAGTACCGCACTCATAGGAGTCAAGACATACCTACACAGCAGGTAGCTCCACTGTCTCCTATGGGGATCGTTGCAATCATTCGCGATCTCTGCAAAACAAACAACATTGCAATAAGTTCCGCCTTCGGTTCGCCGGTGTACAGAGTCACGTTTGATGCCGAAGTGGTGGCACACTGGCAGGCGCTGGTCCCTATAACTTTGACACCCTGTAGCGTCTTTGGATAACGTTTCCAGACACGGGTTTCTATTCTCGATTTGTTCCTGAAGACAACCTCTACAATACCTCGAAGTTCGTTGTCACATTTCTGGAACACCCTGTAGTCTTCACCGAATGTAAGACATAATTACAAATGCAATACCGGTGGAGGTGGAAGGTAAGGAGAGCCAGGCGATAGGCTTGCAGGTGGACCAGGAAGCTCTTTGTTGGATTCCCAGTGCAAGTAAGAACCGAGAAAACGACGTACTGGAAGTTGGTAAATTATATTAGAAAACATACGGCAACCGCTCGATACTTATAACTGAAACCATACTGGATGGGAAAATATTGTGAAGATATTCATCAAGCAGTGGATCTTCGATGGCTACAATTATGTTGACGACGATACAAAGTATTTTTAAAAATGTGGTCGCACTTCGATTGCCAATTTCTCTAGAGGAGAATGGAACGTAGTTAACGTTCTACGATCATGCAGGTATTTTAAATGACAACATTAAGTGACTAGAGTGTTGCTTTTGCGAACTGCTGAGCAGTCAATGGTAGTCAAGGTATTCAGTGTAATGACGGCACTCGACACTTATATTACTTATGTAGTGCCTTCACTACATGTCACTTATATCGATAAACTTCGTCACCTCAGGCAAAACTCTGCTGTGTACAATGAGAAAAGGCAAGCCTATATTTCTAGCACTTGTAGATGTATGTTTGCAGCACAGCATTGTATGGTGGTGAAACATGGACTGTTTAAAAACCGGACGGAAGAGAATTGATGCATTTGAGATGTTGTGTTACAGAAGAACGTTGAATATTAGGTGGACTGATAAGGTACGGAATCAGGTTTCCGCAGAATCAACGAGAAAAGGAATATATAGAAAACACTGAAAAGAAGAAGGCACAGGGTGGTTGGACGTCTATTAAGATATCACGCAATAACTTCCCTGGTACTAGAGGGAGCAATAGAGGGCAGAAACTGTAGAGGAAATAGATGTTGAAATACATCCAGTAAATAATTAAGGACGTAATACGATATGTTGATAATTTTTACTTTTGGACCGTCTAATTACAACTGATCGAAACACAATTTTCGTGCCATCCGCTTTTCGCCTTTATTCTTTGCAAGGCATCTTCCGTGGCAGGTTCCTTGGATGATGCTCTACATATTGTGTTTTTGTTCCACTTTTGGCGCAGTTCCTTTACTTACAATTGCCATTTGAGTTTTTGTTTTCCAGACTTCACAACACTAGAAACTGAACACTTGCTTTGATGCTATGTTTGGGTTAGCGTTCACAACATGAACCAAAACATAGCATCAAAACAAGTTTGAAGTTCCTAGTGCTGCGGAATATGTTGGAGATAGCAGTGGTAAAACAAACGGAACGAAAAGTACAAAAACCCGACAGTAATGATGAAAGTCGAACGCTATGAAAGGGAAGCGGTGGTTGAGAACTGAGTGAGACAAATTTGTATCCTCTCACTGATATTATTCAATCTGCACAGACCTCGCAGTAAAGAAAACCATGGAGAAATTTGGAAAGGGAATTAAAATTCAGGGAGAACAAATAAAAACTTCTTTGTTTGCCGGTGACATTATAATTTTGTCATGGAGA
The DNA here is from genome assembly GCF_023864345.2 of Schistocerca serialis cubense. NCBI lineage: Eukaryota > Metazoa > Arthropoda > Insecta > Orthoptera > Acrididae > Schistocerca > Schistocerca serialis. Next base: position 423,817,180 of record NC_064644.1, read on the forward strand.
GCAAAGGACATGAAAGAGCAGTTGAACGGAACGGATAGTACGTTTGCTTGCGTGACCATCTTCCGCAGCAGCTGTTACTATAGGTTATCCATCTTGCGCTGATTACAATCTACTTAAAAGTCTTTGGAATAAGGTTATGAAATATTAGCAAAAATAAAACAAAGATATCGGAATGCATTTGAATTAAATCAGGTGGTGATAAAAGAATTAGATTAGCAAGTGAGAAGCTAAAAGTAGTAGATGGGGTTTTCTGTTTGGATAGCCAAATAACTGACAGTGGCCGAACTGGAATGGACATAAAATGCACACTGGCAATAGTAAGAAAATTATTTCCGAAAAAAAGAAATTTGTTAACATGGAATATAAATTTATTTGTTAGTAATTTTCTTCTGATGATATTTGTATGGAGTGTAGCCTCGCACGGAAGAGATATATGTGGAATAATGAGTTCAGACAAGAAGGAAATAGAAACTTTTGATATGTGCCCTTGCAGAAGGAAGGTAAAAAGTAGATGGATAGATACAATAACTTACGAGGAGGTACTTAATCAAACTGAGGAAAAAAGAAATTTGTCGTACAACTTGACTAAAAGAAGGAGACATCCTGAGTCATCAAGGAATCGTCAAGTCGTATGTGTGCGTGTGTGTGTGTGTGTGCGTGTGTGTGTGTGTGTGTGTGTGCGTGCGTGCGTGCGCGCGAATGTTGGGGACGTGGGGGGGAGATAAAATTTTAGAGGGCTACCATGTTTTGAATACAGTTAGTTGGTTAAAATGGATGGCAGTACGAGTAGTAATGAAGAGACGAAGAGATTTACAGCTGACGCACTAGCTTGGGCAACTGCATCAAACCAGTCTTGGGACTGAAAAGCACGACATAGGTCAAAGCCAGAAAAACAGCCCTATTAATGTCTTCCGGGTACAAATAAATTTTGAGATATGGACTAAATTGTGCATAAAACTTTAATTCTTTATTAGTGTGGAAGTTCACCGTTCATTTTTTATTGATTGTGTTCATGTCTGTAATTGTTGCTCTGTCTGTGGTGCCGTTTTATGTTAGGTAAATTACAACGGTCTGCTATCCGCTGCTCCAAACGTACCTAATTGAGAATGTGCTGGTATCAGAAAGAATTAGTGACTCCGTCGCTGAGGACAACGTAAACATTGAAATAGAGCCCTGTCACCATTCCGCACGGAGAAACTGCAGATACGATATTCTGCTGTAGTTCATACAATGGTTTTAATCTACATCACACTCCACGTACACAGAAAGATATTCAGAATATCACATTGCGGCCTTGCCACAGTGTTAACACCGGTTCCAACCAGATAGTCGGGCTTGACTAGCACTTGGATGGATGGCCGCCTGGGTCTGCTGAGTGCTGTTGGCTAAAGCTGGGTGCTCTCAGACCTTGTGAGGCCATTGATGAGCTACTTGATCGAGAAGTAGCAGCTCCGGTCACGACACGGCCGTGTACGTGGTGTGCTGACTACATAACCCTTCATACCCGCACCCAGTGACGCCTCTGGACTGAGGATGACACGGCGGTCGGTCGGTGGCGTCGAGTCTTCAAGGTCTGTTCGGTCGGAGTTTGAGAGAGAGCCCAAAAGTTATGTTCAGCAGGTGCCACCATCGACCTTTGGATAGGGCACAGTTTGCAACAAGGATAATAACCACGCAGTTCCACCCCTGACACTGCGGAGTGAGTAATACACTGGTGTTCAAACTTAAAATAACAAATCGCTAGTTCTCAGTCCTGTATCTTATTCACGATACGATCATATAAACTGTCATTGGGTGTCCTGTACGGAAGATGGCATTCCGTTCAACAGGCAACCACTCCAACCATGGCGTCAGGACACTTATCAAACACGAGTGTTCGCTGAGTAGACCTACATCCACAACAGCTGTGTACAGTGTCACAGACGGACAGTACTTCACGAGACGATCCCTAGCACACTCTCTGTGATGGAGGACCATAGGAAGAATGGAAGCAAGACAGTCGCAAACTGATCTGGCCCGACGGCTTAACGTGAATCGTTCTGCTGTTTCTCGGATGTATCAACAGTTTATAGAGACCGAAACTGTATCCTGAAGACTGCGGCAGGACCGACCAGTGTGACATCAAAGAGGACCGTTATTTGACTGTAACGGCACGACGATACCGCCTTAGTATTGCACGACAGCTGGCATCTAGCCTCGCAGCATCCCCTGGACATGTTGTATCGAGGCAAACGGTGTGTGAAAGGATTCGGCAGAGTGACTTTTATTATCTGAGACTTGCTATATGAGAACATGTGACACGTTTCCCTGAAGGGAACGTCTCTAGCGGTGTCTTCAACATGTCATCTGGACAGCTGAACAGTGGCCCAGTACTCGTTTCATATACGAGTCCAGGATCACTCTGAGTTTAGCCGGCCGGGGTGGCCGAGCGGTTCTAGGCGCTATAGTCTGGAACCGCGCGACCGCTACGGTCGCTGGTTCGAATCCTGCCTCGGGCATGGATGTTTGTGATGTCCTTAGGTTAGTTAGGTTTAAGTAGTTCTAAGTTCTAGGGGACTCATGACCTCAGAAGTTAAGTCCCATAGTGCTCAGAGCCATTTGAACCACTCTGAGTTTAAACACTTCCGCTGGCCACCAAAATCCCCATTCATGAACATTATTGAGCATATCTGTGATGCCTTGCAATGTGCTGTTCAGAAGAGATTTCCACCCCCTCGTACTCTTACGGATTTATGGACAGCCCGTACATTCATGGTGACAATTCCCTCCAGCACTACTTCAGACATTAGTCGAGTCCATGCCAGGTCGTGTTGCGGCACTTCTGGGTGCTCGCGAGAGCCCTACACGTATTAGGCAGGTGTGCCAGTTACCTTGCCTCTTCAGTGTACATGTAATATAATGGATCACCTACAGGAGTACTTATGATGTTTTTTACTATATGACTACCAGTTTCTGTGGTTCAGTGCATCATCTTCAGGCTTTAATTGCCGCTGAGGGGGTTAAGTCCAATCGTAAGAACGATTCATCGGTGGTCTACATCTATGACCTGGTTTTCGCAGACTACTTGTGACAACGATTCTCCTTAGTATTTCGACGTAAGGCTACTGTGTAAAGCAGGGACCAGTTGGAGTATTTCTGTGATAAGTTAACCAAGTTGGTAGTTGGTGTTTGGAGACACAGCATTCTCGTTACAGTTAGTCTGCGAAAACCAATTCATAGATGTTGGCTACTGATGAATCGTGTAACCCCCCCCCCCCCATCCCCCCCCCCCGCCTTCCCCATAGTGGCTGTTACTGCCTGAAGATGAGACACTGAAGCACCGAAACTGGTAGCCATATAATAAAGAGTGGACAGCCGAAGTCCCTCAAACCTCCAAATCAAAAGGAGGGACATACAAAAACAGTCTTATCTGTTCATATGAGTTCGTAAATCCTTGTGAAGAGCGAAAATAACCATGCGGAGCACTTCCCGCCTACAAGCAGTTAGCTGTCAAGGACGGAACAGCCCACACCTCAACAAGTTTCACCATTCATTTCAACTGCGCCTCGACAGTTCAGATAACTCCGTATGCAAATTCGCTATCCTAGTGTTACAAGCCTTCACTCAAAACACTGTAGCCGTGGATACAAATGGCTCTCTTTCATGCCATGCAGTGGTTTTGGAATGTACACATTCCACTTTTCAGCATTGTGTGCAACATCGAAGCACCGGCAGCTAGAGTTCCTAGTCTCTGTTGCATCATGAACACAGGCATCGTTACAAAATTTATCCCAATAGACGTGCTAATGACAGAGTTCTAACCTTATTTTTCAAATGTCTGAATCAACGGTATGTACTGATTTCGTGCTTCCAGTACCACTCCAGTACAGCTTTGTGGTGGTAAAAGCAAACCGCTCTTCAGCTTTTATTGTATTTTTATTTGCTTGAAGAATGCGCGTAACTTGTATCTGTGATGGATCGACTGGGTTGTAACACAGCGAACTTACGGTGGTCATTTGTCTGAACAGTTTCTTCAGCCATAGCTACGTTGAAGTAACCACTCGGAGATTCATTGCAGTTGATTTTAGGACAACCACGGGGAGGGAGTAAACTGCGGGGTACGTGGTCGCCAAATTGCAGACACGTTCCTCATACTTCAGGATGAATCCTTCTTTTTAAGAAATTCAGAAGGAATGCAACACTACCTAGTGCCATGGAGATCACTATTTGGTAGTTAGTTACATGGTATACGCTACACTTACACAGTATATGCATATGACGTGAAATGAGTCAATTTACACGTTGGTGGTTCAATTACTATTTAGTTATGGACATTCTGAAAATAAGGAGATGAGTTCACGGAACAGAAAGAAATATTTGCTAATTTAAAAGGGTGAAGTATTTATTACTTTCCACGAAATAACCTGTTGTTGTTGTTGTCTTCAGTCCTAAGACTGGTTTGATGCAGTTCTGCATGCTACTCTATCCTGTGCAAGCATCTTCATATCCGAATAACTACTGCAACGTATATCCTTCTGAATCTGCTTACTGTATTTATCTCTTGGTCTCCCTCTACGATTTTTACCCTCCACACTTCCCTCCAGTATTAAATTGGTGATAGCTTGACATCTCTAAATGTATACTATTATCCTTTCACTTCTAGTCAGGTTGTAGCATATATTTCCTTTCTCCCCAATTCTATTCAGTACCTCCTCATAAGTTACGTGATCTACCCATCTGATCTTCAGCATTCTTCTGTAGCACCACATTTCGAAAGTTTATATTCTCTTTTTGTCTGAACTGTTTATCGTCAGTGTTTCACTTCAATACATGGCTACACTCCATACAAATATTTTCAGAACGACTTTCTAAACACTTATATCGAGAGTTAACAAATTTCTCTTCGTCAGAACGCTTTTCTTGCCATTGCCAGACTCCATTTTGTATCTTCTCTACTTCACACATTATCAGTTATTCTGCTGTCCAAATAACAAGACTCATCTAATATCTGATAATATCATCTAATATCTTGTGTCCTAAGTAATTCCCTTAGCATCACCTGCTTTAAGTCGACTACATTCCATTATTTTCGTTTTGCTTTTGGTGATGTTCATCTTAAATCCTCCTTTCAAGATACTGTCCATTCCGTTCAATTGCTCTTCCAAGTCCTTTGTTATCTCTAATAGAATTACAATGTCATCGGCAAACCTCATAGTTTTTATTTCTTCTCCTCGTATCTTAGATCCTAATCCGAATTTTTCGTTGATTTTCTTCACTGCTTGTTCAGTGCACAGATTGAATAACATAAGGATAGGCTAAAACCCTGTCCCACTCCCTTCCCGACCACTGTTTCCCTTTCATGCCTCTCGACTATAATAACTGCCGTATTGTTTCTGTGTAATGTAATTAGTGTTTTTGCTCCCTGTATTTTGCCCCTGGTACCTTCAGAATTTCAAATAGACTATTGCAGTCAACTTTACCAAAGCTTTCTCTAAAGTCACAAACGCTATAAACTTGGGTTTGCCTTTCCTTAATCTTTCTTATAAGATAGGTCGTAGCGTCAGTACTGTCTCGCGTGTTCCTACATTTCTCCGGAATCCAATTGATCTTCTCTGACGTCGGCTTCTGCCAGTTTTTTCATTCTTCAGCAAATAATTCGTGTTATTATTTTGCAACCATGATGTATTAAGCTGATAGTTCGGTAATGATCACATCTGTCAGCATCTGCTTTCTTTGGAACTGGAATTATTATATTTTTCTACAAGTCTTAGATAATTTTTCCTGCCTCATACATATTGCACACCAGATGGAGGAGTTTTTACGTGATTGGCACTCTCAAGCCTATCAGTAGTTCGTCTATTTTCGGGTCCTTCTTTCGATTTATGTCTTTTAGTGGTCTGTCAAATTCTTCTCGCAGGGTCATGTATCCTACCTCGTTTTCACCTACGTCCTCTTTTGTTTCTATAATATGCCTGCAACTTCATCTCCTTTGTATAGACCTTCTATATGTATGTATGTATTGAACTGGGGGCATAGAAACGACGGAGATGCTTTGTTCCCGCCGTAGCCCTCAGTTGTTCACAATCCCACAACAGGCTACAGCAGTCCACTCACCCCACCGCCGCCTAGGGTTATTGTGCGGTTCGGCCCCCAGTGGACCCCAATGTTTGCGTCGTAGAGTAATTATCGTGTACGTGTACGTGGAGACAGTGTTTACGCATCAATCGCCTACATAGTGTAACTGAACCAGAGTAAGGGGAACCATCCCGCATCCCGCAGATGGAGAACCGCCTTAAAAACCATCCACAGGCTGGCCGGCACACCGGACCTCGACACTAATCCACAGGGCGGATTCGTGCCGGGGACCGGCATGCCTTCCCGCTCGGAAGCAGTGCGTTAGACCGCACGGCTAGCCAGGGGGCGATCTTCTATATACTCCTTCCAACTTTCAGCTTTCCCTTCTTTGCTTGTGATTTGTTTTCCATATCAGCTCTTGATGTTCACACAGCTGCTTCTCTTTTCTCCAAAGGCCTCTTTAATTTTCCTTTAGGCGGTATCTATATTTTCCCCTAGTGGTATATGGTACTAAATCCATACACTTGTCCTCTAGCCACTCCTGATTTGCCGTTTTGCACTTCATGTCAACCATATTTTTTAGATTGTTGTTTTCCCTTCCGCCTGCTTCATTTATTGTATTTTTATATATGCTCCTTTCATAAATTAAATTCTATGTCTCTTGCGTTATCTAAGAATTTATACTTTCCCTTGTGTTTTTATCTATTGTATCCTCTGGTGCCTTCACTATTTCATCACTCGAAGCTATTCTTTCATCTTCTAGTGTCTTCCTTTCCCTTGCTCTTGTCAAATAATGCCCAATGATCCAGCCGAAATTCTCAAAAAATCTGGTTCCTTCAATTTATCCCATCTCGGTAATTTGCTACCTTTTTGGAATTTCTTCATTTTTAATCTACAGTTCCTAACCAATAAATTGTGGCCAGATTCCAAATCTGCCGCTGCAAATTTCTTACAATTTTAAATCTGATTTCTGAATCTCTGTCTTACCATTATATGTTCAATCCTGTGTCTCCAGGTCTCTTCCACGTGAACCTACAAATTTCTAAATAAAACTTCTTCTAAGGCATAGATGCAACGGAACACAAGCAACTTTTATGGTTTACTTTCAGATTTATTTTTGACATCTGTCTGGTATTAAATATTTCTCGTTAAGAATAAAGGATTTTGATTACTCACTCTTTTCTGACCAAAGAAAGAGAAGATGCTATATCCAAACTGTATAGCTCTTAAACCAGGAATAGGAATATAAATCATACTTATAAGCAAAGTATCTCAGCTTAGTAGTAGGTTTACCTCAATACTTGCAATGATACATAGTCCAAAATTAGCTGAACTTGGTTGCTTCTCTGAACTATGTATTTTTTTTAGTTTAAATTCTCGTCAGTATCTCAAAATCTTTGAATAGTATGCCATCCTCTAAACCTATCACTGTTGTACCTTTTTGATTTGATGAGTAGAATTGAATATATAGTTTCCTTTTAAACTACAAAGAGAGTCTTCACACCAAAGTGATTAATAACTCTTTTATGGAGCTTCTTTTCAATTTCCTCTGTTGTTACAAGTCTACTGAAATTGATTATAACGCTTACATAATCTGCAAAAAGAACTAATTTTGGCTGAATGGAGGGTCATTTACATACATCAAAAACAATGAAGATCCCCGCAAAATGATTAAAAAGATTGATCTCAGTAGTTGACGAATTACGTAATAGAACTAACATAAGAAATCTGATATGTTTATTCAAGAGGCATTCACCGAGTTTATGGAAACCCGAAGCTACCGAACAACTGAAGCAGGGGAAGAAATGTCGATTTGATGCACGAGTATGTCACAAACAATAACAGAAGCCACCAATATCAGCAGTACAGAAACAGACGTTGAATCATCTACGATCGGTTTTTCTTCCCGCATGTGGCCACAAACAAAACCGAAATAAACAGATCCTTTTTGCTGGAACAGTGTGGCGAGGCAGTTACGACGGTATGGAGCAGGCAGGGTTATGGCATATTTTATGGCATTCGGTGGGCGACAGAACAACGACTGTGCATTAGGTAGCTAAGGGGGCGGCTGTATAGAGAGACGGAAATCCCCACTGCTTTCGCAGAAAATCGGACCGCTAGAATTTTTTCTCTCCATGTTTCACACGGGAAAAACACATCTCTTGGAAATAGAGAGACGATGTTACTATGTCTCACTAGAATGGACAAGTACAGTTAGAAATTGCTACCGCTGTGAATCAGAAAGTCATTCAGATTAACTGTCATTGAGAGGGAATCACAAAAAGACATGACAGTACCAGAGTATCATCAGTAATGGAAATTTTCTGTCGTGAGAACACAAGACGATTTACCTACTGAACGTAAATACATTATTTTACCTCCACTTCAAACAGGGAAATTTTAAACTACACCGACTTCGGTTAATGCATCAGACGTCCTCACGGCAGTTCAGTTAGCTCCAAACGTTCTTTAGCGGTTCTAGTACGACGTAGATACTAGTATTAATATTCTTTTTCAATTCTGGTAATGTCACTGCAAGTGGTTGAATATAAACTCCTTTTATTGCGAAACCTTACAGCAAGAAATTTTATGTTAAGAGAGATCAAGCGAGCAAGATGGCAATGTACAGAAGTTGCTGCATCATGTGGTCTGGCGGGGGTCGCTTCTACTACTTCATATGTTGCTGTGGAGCAGTAAATCAAAGCTGAAATACTGTACATATAGGGTGTTTCTGCATGAGAAGTAAATGTTTTCCTAGTAGACTAATTCGAATAGAACAATCCACAAAGCGTATGTCAAATTTTTGTTGGTTGCTGAGATACAGATAATTCATTTTGCACGTTGGCTCTCTAGCTGCTATGGGTATATTTTTTTGTTTCTTTTTAAGTTCATGTCGTTGTGACATAGTTATTGAGTTTAAGTAACTGAATTTTTTAAATGTGATTTTGATTTTGTGTGGTTGGCTAATTCCACTGTATCGTTTAAGCGTGCTGCACACAAATGCTGACGAGGAGAACATCCTCCAATCGGAGTTTTATAATTTTTTATATATAAACAGCATGTCAAGTTCAGAACTCAAATGTCAATCTACAAGGGGCTGTGTGGTTATGATAAGCAGATAATCAGTTACCCATTGGTCTGGATTTCAATATCGTCTTTCTTTCTCGTTTCACATAATTTCTTTCATTCGTATACCTGCATAATTTAAACATAAAATTCATCAAATGTATTTAATTAACACATATTTAATCATCATTTTTATGAAAAATGAATGTCGTCATGTTTCTAATTATGTATCTCACAAAGACTTCCAGTTTTGATTACAATTATAAATTCTTAATTATCGATGTTTTATAAATGATTGTTAATAAATTAGTAACGTTTTTCTTAATTTAAAAAATATTTATTAAGAGTCCTTCATAAAATATCGATAATTAAGAATTTATACTTGCAAAAGACGTAATATATAATTAGAAACAATAAGACATTCATTTTCAATAAAAATGACGATTAAATAAGCTAATTAGCATATATTTGATGAACTTTATATTTAAGTGATGTAGATATTATTGAATTGGCCTGACGTTCGCTATCATCTTTCTTTCTCATTTGATTTTTTTGTTCCATCCATATACCTGCAACATTTACATAAAAAATTCATAAAATATTTGATAATTATCACAGATATAATCATCATTTTTATGAAAAATGCACATCTTATGTTTATAATTACATATGACACACAAAATTCTAGTCTTGATTGAAATTATCAATTCTCAATTATCGATATTTTATAATAGGTTTTTAGTAAATTTGTAATGTGTTTCTTAATTTAAATAATATTTATTAACAACCATTTATAAAAAATCGTTAATCAAGAATTCATATTTGAATGTGTGCAATGTATAATTAGAAAAAGAAGTTATGCATTTTTCATGAAAATGATGATTAGACAAGTTAATTAGCACTTATATATTTGAGTGATGCTTGTATGCGAACCGAACAAAAAAATTAAATGAAAATGAGGCCATAGTGAGACAGGAAGCAGCGGCCCTTTTATTATCTGATTACCATTCTCAGGAGCTACTGAGTTAACGATATGGCCCATTCTTAAACTGCCCTTAATTTTAGTGAAGTAAACTTTCTTCAGAGCTCTTCAAAGTTGATTTTCTTGTTAATTTTTGAGAGTTGCACGGAAGTGCTTTCGACGATTGATATCTGAAATCTTATTTTCGCGTGCCATAAATATCAAAACTTACAAATGTCCGATTGCTCCGTTGTCTTCTTGCGACTTGCTAATATCGTATTTGTGTACGGGTTTTGTAATGGAAACGTTGCTGGTTGTTGTAGACAATCCGGCAGACGAGTTCCTTAACGCAGAGTACTAGATTAAAGACCGTTTGCTCATGCATTTACTAAACTGAGTGATACCGGTGCAGTTCTCAGCAGCCATTTATTAAATGAATAATGTATGGATGAAGTAGAAGACATTATTCTGTTAGTACAACGTAGTCCTTCAACAAACACACAACGAATTCTTACATGTAGTGCATTTGTGTTCTACTTACAAGAATATGGTAGACATTCCCTTACAATTTACAGTGTATTCAACGCCTTCGAGAAGGAGACGAAGGTAGATGACACGAATTTTGTCATTTGCTAATTGAAACTCGCTGAGAGTCCCATTAATACCGTTTACTAATGAAACCACTTTCTCATTTATTTATCCAGTTAACATTCACTGTCCAGCTAGTGTTAGGTTGTTATTATTATCGTTGAAAAGAAATTCATTACAAGTTTGAATAAAACTCTCTAGCAGCCTGTATACCAAATGCTGTGAAACAGCTATTTTGTAGTGCTTCGGTACGACACTACAGATACTTCTGGGTGTTAGGGCCTGCCTGTCTGGTGGGGCCAGAGTCAGCCGACTACACGATTTGTGACAGCGTCCCGATGGGTCACCGCAGATCAACATCTTCCAGAGCTGGATCTTGGAAGCTGTAACGCAGTATGGGGGCATAATCGCACGCTAAGGCTTCGCCTGCCAGACGGCAGATCGGATTCTTGAAGCAGCACTTAGAACTGTTGATAAAATATAGAATTATCGATATAGCCGTATTTCCCCCCAGTAAAATCGATATATATCGTCAATATTTTCATAACCGGTACAGCGATACGTCGATGTCAAATGGTAATATCAAGTGCCGATATTTTTATTTTATATTAAATTTTTCTCTCAATTTTCGGTAAATATTTGATATTGTTCCTTTGAAATTGTAGTAGAACATAATTTTACTTTCCCTGTGAGAAGGAGTCTTACTACTTCTTGAACTCTCATCACAGCAGCCAGTCTTTCTCTTTGAGTGTTTGAAGCAAGTATAGCTGGCACAAAAGGAGGAGTCCGATTGCAGCCGGCCGGAGTGGCCGAGTGGTTAAAGGCGCTACAGTCTGGAACCGCACGACCGCTACGTCGCAGGTTCGAATCCTGCCTCGGGCATGGATGTGTGTGATTTCCTTAGGTTAGTTAGGTTTAAGTAGTTCTAAGTTCTAGGGGACTAATAGCCTCAGCAGTTGAGTTTATAAAATTCCCTGTGGAACATCAGTGTCACATACGTTTGCTCCAGCCTGAAAAGTCTGCCGTCCCCGAACATTGTCTCAACGAAGGGCATAACATGACGTTACTGCCCTGCAGTAAGTTCTTGCTTGACACCACTTAAGTCGTAAATGGCGGTGGTTTGGGGCCAATGGAGTGGTAGCTGCAGGACTTCTGTCTCGGAGCTGTCCTTGAAGTAACGGATTTGTAACAGTTCGTTGTGGCGCTGTTGCTCAGATTGCTGCTGCAGATAGATAACAATGCGCTAGAGCCATATGCCAAACATGATGAGTTTCCCTCTCGGGTAGCACCACGTGACCGTCCACAGCCCGGTCTTTTTACGACCGTACTTTCTCGTGACCACCGCTGTCAGCAGTCCTGTACAGCGGCTACATTGCCGCCAAGTATTTCTGCAGTTCCGCAGAAGAAACATCCTAGCCCTATGACAGTGCCTCGTTAAAAAAAAATAATGAAAAAATAAAAAAATAAAATAAAAAAAGTATTAAGGGCATTCTTCAATGACATTAACTCACCACGTCCAAAAGTAACTGACGCTCATGACCCTTACAGAGTGTATTTAAGACAAACTAATTTGCATTTTCATAGTGGCGTTCCTAGCGTCACTCTTATGCGACTGGCTCGAAATTAGAATAGACATTATATATCAGATGTACAAACACTTCTAGCAACTTTCATTTAGGTCTCAGAACTCCTATTTGGTGCTGCTATTTTTTCTCGTCAGTATATATTGAGTAAAAGTGCATCTCCGTGTTCTGTATTGAGCTTAATTAAGGCAGGCCTTCGCAGTCAACCACTCGATATGTAGACCAGCCACCGATGTAATTCTGCAGCTGTGTGCTGCATACTGCTCGTGCAGCATCCTACAAAGCTGCATTTTGTCGTCAATTGTTGATTGTGTTACTGTCTTTCCACAGGTCCATTTGTGATGGGAGCCTACTTGTAAATCATTTTGGTTGCCGCCAGCTCCGACCCTACGGAAAAGGCGGGAACTCTGAACTCCAGAACTTCGTGGACCAGCACATGGAGACAACAGCGGTCTGGACAGGCCACCAGACGGCGTGCACGGTGGCGGTGGAAGTCATTGTCGTACCGCACCTTTTCACGCATCCGCAGGGTCTAGAGCCGAAAAAAGACCCACATGGACCTTTATGCAAGGTAGCTATAAAGGTCGGCGCACAAGCTTAACAGAGCAGCGAGCAACCGACCGCATGTGGAAGAATTTTGCTTAGCTTCAGACTTAAAAGAATTTTACCTCAATAATACAATGAGAATTTTGTAAACATTGTGTCAGAGAAATAAACTTGTGTTACTATGACTATCTCCTTCTTTGGTGGATATCTATAATGGACTGGATATATCACTAACCACCTGGATAACGCACCTGGCCGCAGGGAGTATGAATGCTTTCACCTTAGCTGACAGGAGCATCGTGCATTTGAGTTTGCAGATTACCCGCTCCAGTCATCAGTCGAATATACACCTAGGCTACGCCAACCTCTTATATGAATACGAGGTGTCTGATTTTTTGGACATGCCAAAAAAGAAACAGCACGCGGAATCCACAGCTGTGATATGTATTAAGTAAACTTTAGGTGAATGGGGAAGAAAGGAAAGGAAAGGGAAGGAAATGATGACATTACTTATAGTGTTACTTGCAAATGAGTTTTCTCTCTCTGCGTGCTACTTGGCCGTCTCTCAATCCCACCTAGCGCCACCACTTATTCACAGTACCCGTCCACGTCCTTCGTGCTGCTGGAGAACGTTAATATGTATCTCCACTGATGGTTCCGGATTCATAGCCCATCGAGGCATAAACAATTATATGAACGTTTGGTGTCTGCTCTTTAAGACATGTCATATGCCTAATAAGCAGGAGATCCCAGCTTCAAGTCCTGATCTGGGACGCATTTTCACTCGTTTCCACTGTAAAGTCCCAGCGCAGCTGATATCATCAGTTCTTTCCCATTCTTTTCTTCCTCCCCCCCCCCCCCCCGCCACCATCTTCAATTTACATACTACGTCAACCTCACTGAATCGTCCATACAAAAGGATGAAGCCGATGATCTACGAGCCGTCGCCTATCCCTGGTGGTTCTGAGCATCGAACAGTTCCTACTGGGGCGAGCTCGCTAGGTGGTTACGATTGCCTGACACGTCAGCTGACCTCTGAGAATCTTTAGTTTGAGCGAATACCACGTTCCTCGCAGTCACCACAGGCCGCAGGCATCTTACGTCACCCGCTGGCTTCGTTGAATGGCATGGCTGGGAGACTACTGCTTCAGCAAGGGGAGTATCGCCGCCATTTGCTGTTGTGTTGCCTCAGTAGTCCGCTAGGAGCTCCCTCCACTGCCCACTGGCCACGAATGGCCCATGGAGCGGATCGTCGAAAAACTGTATGGAATGCATCATATAATAAAGAATGTTCCTGCTGAGTAAGCATTCCCGACTCTGTGCTCGCCGTGGTACAGGAGAATCCATATGACAGTTCCCTACACACTCAACTCCACAGCCAGAACTGGTCAGCCAGTAACATCTAACTCTTTTCTCTCTGAACAAAGCCACAAACTTTTTACGGCCCTGCATCTCCTACCCCTGCCATTTCGTAGAACCTGCGAGATATCAAATTTAATCCACCTTCATTTGTTACAGATTGTGGTCAACACAAAGCACAGAAAAATGCAATAAATTATTTAACACACACACGTACTGGAGAGCCCATACCATAGTTCCCAGCACACAGAACTCTGCAGCCAGAAAAGGACAGCCTGTAACAACTAACTACACTGATGAGCCAAAAGATATTGACCGCTGCCCACCGTCAGTTGGATGTCGCCTGGTGGTGTTGTGGCTACACAACGCGGTAACAAAAGTATGTAAGCGGAGCAGACATGGAGGACATGGCCGACAGATGGGGAAATCCATAGAGATAAGCGACGTTGACAAAGAGCAGGCTATTATTATGCGCTACCTGTGAACGAATATCTCGAAAACGGTTAAGCCGGTAGAATTTTCACTTGCTAATGTCGTCAGCATATACGGAAAGGGGTAGGACAGTGAAGCTACCACTGTGCGCTAAATGACTGGACGTCCACGACTCTTCACAGAACATGGGGTTCGGAGGCTGGTGCATGCCCAAGTGTCTCGGAGCATACTGTTCATCGTACGTTGTTGAACATGAAGCTCCACAGCAGACCACCCAAAGGCATCATCAATTATGATTTCAGTTGGGAGGGTACCATCGGCATTCGACCGTCGATCAATAGAAATGTGTCGGCTCTTCGGGAGAATCACATTTTTGCTGCACTAAGTTGATAATCGTCTTCGCAAACGCCGTCATCGACGTGAACGGCCGTTTGAAACGTGCAGCGCACCACGGACGCAGGTTGGGTGGAGCAGTGTTATGCTGTGGCAAGACGTCCTCATGCGCTTGCACGGGACCTGTAGCAGTAACCGAGGACACGCTGACCGCTGCGAACTACCTACATCCCTTCATGCGTGACGTCTCTCCCGACGGCGGTACCATATTTCAGCAATAGAATTGTCGGTATCTCGGAGAGAGAACCGTGCTACACTGGATTGAGGAGCATTATAATGAACTCACGCTGATATCTTGGCGGCCAAATTTGCCTAATGTAAACCCTATATAACCCATCTGGGTCGCTACCGGGTGCCATCACCGAATACGATAAGCAGCGGCCTGTTATTTACGCGAATTATACGACCTGTCCTCAGACACCAAATGCCATATACCTCCAAAAACCTACCAACAAACTGCCGGATACCTGATAAGGAGAATCAGTGGTGTATTTCGTCCAAAGACGGACAACGAGCTATAAGCAGGTCGTCATAATGTTTTGGCTCATAAGTATATTTTCTCTCAGAACAAAGAAACTTTTCGATGCCCCACATCCCTTTCCCTTGGTATTTCGTAGACCTTACATCTACATCTACATTTATACTCGGCAAGCCACCCAACGGTGTGTGGCGGAGGGCACTTTACGTGGCACTGTCATTACCTCCCTTTCCTGTTCCAGTCGCGTATGGTTCGCGGGAAGAACGACTGCCGGAAAGCCTCCGTGCGCGCTCGAATCTCTCTAATTTTACATTCGTGATCTCCTCGGGAGGTATAAGTAGGGGGAAGCAATATATTCGATACCTCATCCAGAAATGCACCCTCTCGAAACCTGGACAGCAAGCTACACCGCGATGCAGAGCGCCTCTCTTGCAGAGTCTGCCACTTGAGTTTGCTAAACATCTCCGTAACACTATCACGGTTACCAAATAACCCTGTGACGAAACGCGCCGCTCTTCTTTGGTCTTCTCTATCTCCTCTGTCAACCTGAGCCCGCATCTCGTGGTCGTGCGGTAGCGTTCTCGCTTCCCACGCCCGGGTTCCCGCGTTCGATTCCCGGCGGGGTCAGGGATTTTCTCTGCCTCGTGATGGCTGGGTGTTGTGTGCTGTCCTTAGGTTAGTTAGGTTTAAGTAGTTCTAAGTTCTAGGGGACTGATGACCGTAGATGTTAAGTTCCATAGTGCTCAGAGCCACTTGAACCATTTTTTTGTCAACCTGACCTGGTACGGATCCCACACTGATGAGAAATACTCAAGTATAGGTCGAACGAGTATTTTGTAAGTCACCTCTTTTGTTGATGGACTACATTTTCTAAGGACACTCCCAATGAATTTCAACCTGGCACCCGCCTTACCAACAATTAATTTTATATGAGCATTCCACTTCAAATCGTTCCGTACGCGTACTCCCAGATATTTTACAGAAGTAACTGCTTCCAGTGTTTGTTCCGCTATCATATAATCATACAATAAGGGATCCTTCTTTCTATGTATTCGCAATACATTACATTTGTCTATGTTAA
The DNA here is from genome assembly GCF_023864345.2 of Schistocerca serialis cubense. NCBI lineage: Eukaryota > Metazoa > Arthropoda > Insecta > Orthoptera > Acrididae > Schistocerca > Schistocerca serialis. Next base: position 423,833,721 of record NC_064644.1, read on the forward strand.
GGGTCAGGTTCCACTCTCTGCACCAAGTGCCTATCCGCTTCAGATCTTCCTGCATTTCGCTACAATTTTCTAATGCTGCAACTTCTCTGTATACTACAGCATCATCCGCGAAAAGCCGCCTGGAACTTCCGACACTATCTACTAGGTTATCTATAGATATTGTGAAAATCAATGGTCCCATAACACTCCCCTGTGGCACGCCAGAGGTTACTTTATCGTCTGTAGACGTCTCTCCATTGAGAACAACATGCTGTGTTCTGTTTGCTAAAAACTCTTCAATCCAGCCACACAGCTGGTCTGATACGTCAAAACGAATCCACCCTCCTTTGTTACAGACTGTGGTCCACATATAGCACAGAACGACGCTATAAGCAATTCGCTACACACGCACACAATATGCGCGGAACGGAACGAATGCAAAGCCGGCGGTGACACGCTGTTCCGGAAACCCGCGGAGCAGACAATGCGGCCGAATTGCGCCAATTGTCGCCGGCAGCTTTCTCCCGCACGACGGCAAGTAGCTGTGTCACCCGTTGCTTTCTCGTGGACAAAACGGCGCCGCAATCCCGCCGGGCCGGGGTGGATGTGCGCGGCGCTACAGGTTTCACAATCAGGTCCGCTGAGGAACGGGTCGCGGCAAATCCCGCTCCATTGTGCGCGTGACAAACGCCCTGGAGAACGGCCAGCGCGCCGGGGGTACGGCTTGCCGCCGCTAAGCGATGGCGGCTAATTTCACGGCAGCCGGGTGTCACTCCGCCAGGTAGGCGTCCGGCGGCGTTTTTATGCTCGCGGCTGGCCTCCCGCTGAGCCGTCCATTCTCGGCCGGTGGTAACGTAGGCGTCCGCTCGCTGGGGCGGCACCGTAACTTCTGCTACGGCTGAGAGAAACAGCGCGACTTGTCGGCTTCTGCGGCGCAGCCACAATAGCAAAAGACCAGCCTGTCACAGTTATCCGCGAGGGTAACAACTTCTTTCTCGCGCGCCATATGGCCGATGGGGATGTAGACATCAGCAGCTGGGAGCGGTGTTAGCGGCACAATTCGAACAGCGAGAGAGTAGCGCCATCTGTTGGCTGCAGCAGAAGGTGGACACATTTCTCGCAGAACCAACGTAGATTTTAACCTGTCGTCACATTACAACTTTCTAACTGATTTTAAAGCCAACGTAATGGTGCCCTCAGGAGAAGTTACAAATAGCGATGTTAGCTGTCCTATATAGTAAGCAGTTTCCAGAACGGGTCATGTATTTAATATTTTCCCGCTAATTTATCTTATCCATGTAAGTTATATGTTGCAATCCTCTCCCTCCAGCTTAACTCTAGTCGCTCCGCCATTTCTGTCTCCCTAGACCTCGAAAAGGCCTACAACTGCGTATGGCATCCTGGTCTTCTGTTTAAACTCCAGACCTACGCACTTCCTATCGACTCTGTCCGTCTGATTGTCTCTTTCCTCTCCCGCCGCCCCTCCTACATTACTGTCCATACCACAGATTCCCGCACCTTCCAGCCCTCCGCAGGTGTGCTCCAGGGCTCTGTCCTCTCCCCTCTCCTCTAACTCCTATACACAGCAGATATGCCCCAACCCCCCCCCCCCCCAAAATCCAGTCCACCTCCTGCAGTATGTGAATGACAGCTCCTTCCTTGCCCTCACTCCTACCCTTCATCGATTCCAACACATTCTCCAGAATTACCTTGACGTTTTTGCCACATCGTGTAACCAGTGGCTCCTAAAAATAAAAAATTCCAAGACCCAGGCAGGTCCTACCACTCACTCCTTCTGGCTCCTTGATTTTTCCCTTGCCATCTCTGCCTGTCCTGTCCACCTCTCCCCCACTCTCACCTACCTTGAACTCACCATTGACTGTCACCTTACCTGGATCCCTTATCTCCACTCTATCCAATCCAAAGCCCACAACTGCCTCTCTCTCCTTAAGCTATTCTCTGGTCAGATGTGGGGGCTGAGTCCCTCTGCCATCCTCCACACCTACGAATACTTGATCTGTACCATTCTCTGTTATGCCAGTCCCGCCTGGATATCTGCCCCCCCCCCCCCAAATTCTATAAATCTCTCTAGATCCCTGAGCACCATGCACTCTGTCTCATCTTCTGTATACTCCTCCTGTCCCACATGCGCATGCTCTATGACATTCCATTCCCCCCATCTGCTCCTTTTCCCACAGACTTTATCCCTCCCATCCCCTGGCTGCTCCGCTCCTCTCCTCTCCAACCCCCATCCACTGTCCCGCCTTCACCACTGCATCCCACCCACCCTCCACCTCTACACCCTTTATCTCCTTTCCCAAGGTGGCTTCCGTCAATTCCCCTTCCCAGATGACGCCCTCTCTCCCTCCATTTATCCATCCTATCAACTCTGATCGTCACCTCCCCCTCCCTATCTCTGTCCTTTCCCCAGTCTCCTTCTCCCCCCCTTTCCATTGTGTCTTTCCTCATGCACCCTCTCTTTGCCTCCATTCTCTCGCCCTTTTGCTTTCCTCTCTTCTGCCTTCTGCACTCCTTCTCGTGTCTGCCCTGCCCCCCTTTTTAAGTGTCTTCTCTCTCAGTTGGCTTCACCTTTTTGCTTTCTCCTCTCCTCTGCACTTTTTTCCCCTCTCATCTGTCCCTGTCCTCCCCCCACTCCCCCATCTACCTTAGGCTGTGGTGTGGCATCTTCGTGTCTTCTCTATAGTGCATAGTTTATGTGAGTTTCAGTGTTGTACATTCCCTTTTTTCAGTGTTACGAACAGGAATCAGACTGTCACTGTGTTTTTTTAGTTGTGTCTGTCAACTTACTGTGTATCTTCATTAGCGTAGTCAACTTCCACAACTTTCCGCCATTTTACAGTTTTTAAAAAGCCGCCGTTTTATCGCCTGTTTATATTGATTGTTACCTTCTCATTATGTTTTCTTAACTCTTCTGTAGGCTGCAGAGCGGCATATTAAGCTGCTGCCAGCCCCCTGCCCCCTCCTATGGGACGGAATCGAATTCAATAAAGAAAAAAAATACGTTAGACCCATACATCACAGAGCAATACACAGAAGTACAAATGTGTGTTGTAACACGTTTACGGAAATCATGGTATGGTATGTCGCATTAGTTATTTAGTATTAGAAAATGGATTTATGTTTCAATTTACCTTCACATAACTACAGCCTACCTCAGTTCTCCAAATAATTCAAAGAAATATTCTATGAGTCACTAAACAATTATTCGAATTTTTAGAAGTGGTGTCAACAATAAACAATTTAATTTTTTAACAAGCCAACACTAACTACAGCTACAAATAGGGTTGCCAACTGTCCAGATTTTATAGGGACATCCCCCTACTTTTCTACAATTGTCCCACGTCACTATATGAGTATGACAGGATATTCTCAAGGACCTGCTTGTTTGGTTTTCTTTTACAGTTTGACCTTCATTTCTATCATACTAGTAAACCAGTCAACGGTTCGGAATTGCTAAATATGTGTGAGAATTAGATGAAAATGCTGATCGCCTTGTCCCGCCTCTCTTTCCATCCCCTCCTCCCCATTTCTTTGTCCTCTTCTCCTCCTCCTCTCTCTATATATTGTACGATGGCAAGAACTATGCCCCCTACGTGAAGTCATTAAAGATCACCTAACTCACATTGAGCGAACAGTAGGGATGAACAAAAATGACTGACAAGGCACAATGCATCTTGTAGAGGGTATAGTATGGACATATTGGAATAATTAATGTCGGGTGATGGCTTTAAGGTTTTAAAGTAGTTCACACGACACGAAAACTTTGTGGAAACGCGTCGATTTACTGGAGGCTAGTTTACCCCAGGGAAGTACTCAGAACTGACCGTGTCCTCCTGGGGAGCGGCTAAGGGAAGCGACAATAGGCAGCTTAGGGCGGCTCAAGCTCTGAGAAAGCGGTAACGCGGCGCGGCCTCCAGCCGCCTTAAGATGAGTGACAGTGAGTGGGTGGTTGACCCCGACTCCATGCTGGTGTACCGAGAAACAGACGAAGAACTTTACACCTGTTGATAAATGTCGGTCGTCCCTTTTTCTGTGAAACATGCGAGAAAGCCGCGCAAAGCTACGGTGGAGCGGTCAACAGAGGTCAAAATATGCGTGTTCGTGACTATAGCAACTTCACGGTGAATTCACGGTCCACAGAGCCTGAAGTAAATCAGGTGAAGAGCGACAGCATGAAATACGCCGACCTCTGATGGGAACGTATGAAGTACTCTCCTGGGAGTCAGAATTCCGGAAAAATTGGTGTTGGTGCAGACGCTAACCTTGATGGGTGGCCTGGGAGGAGCGAAATAGCAGAAGTTGAGAGGAAGGGAAATTTTGTGGGAATTTGTTCACTTCACAGAGCAGGCATTGGTCGGCGCTGGGAAGCGACGCATAATTAACGCGACTTGCGCTGCAATTGGCGTAAGTGATTTTGCTGGAGGGGAAACCGAGGCGAAGAGCGGACTGTGAGAAGTCTCAGTAGAGATCTTCCGTTCCCAGCTTGCCTAGAGTGCGGACGTGGCGTTCTTTACTCAGCTTGCCTGAGAAAGAGTGAGCATCTCTGCAGCTTAGGGCTTAGCAAATGGAACGATTGAGCTTGGAGATAGAAAGTTTTGGTTCAGCTATGTACTGAGCAACATAGCTAGGAGTGAATAGACCAGTGCAGCCTTGCAGCACCACGAGGTCGGGCGACGTCCACACAACGACGCCGTTCCGCCACGCTGTATTGGGTGATATTGCGCCCGCTCCGGCCACTGATTAATTTGTTGGATCACCTCGGCAAAGTTTCCACGAGGGTTTCATGGGCCCTGTATTGTAGAATTCTTCTCGCACTTCGCATTACGCCTGGGTCAGTCGATAGGAATTACTTTTGAGTTATCGCGCTTTACTCCACGCAAACGCAATTTATTACCACTGCCTGATAGGAGAGTCTTGTAATGTGATGATTGAAGGTCGGGAGTTAAAATAAATTTGTGCTAATCGACTGCATCTTTTTTCAATCAAGTAGTTGAAATCCCAAGTCACTTTCTTAATTAATTTTATGTTCAACATTTGCATCTGGTGTTCAATAGCTGAATATAACATCAATGTGCACCCCTTTTTAACTAAAAGTGATTAATTCTGAATAAATTAATGTCAACACTACCACTGCAGTTCGATCAGGAGTCACAGAGCCATATTACTTTTTGCGTTATCCGATATGCGGCAGTTTTGCACTCTCTGTTGATCTGCTAGGCAATTAGTTGGGGGTGAACACACGCCAAAACCAGCTAAGTGACGGGTGGGATGTTACAATATCATCTGCTCTTTCCTCTCTGTCCATATCCTCCTCTTCCCCCCTCACTCTGACTTTGAGCCTTGTTTACTTTCAGATGACTAAATTTTTGGGATAGCTCCTGATATCGTGCCAGACTTCCTTCTACCAATTTAGTACAGTGTTCTTCATAAAAACATATAGTCTCAGTTAATCTTAATGTTTATTAGAGTATTGTGTACAAACTTAAAATAAATCAATGAATAATTTTCCATGACTGTTGCTAGCAACGTTTCCCTTTTATACCTTGTATACATATATTTGTCTAACATATGCGTTAAAAATATGGAGCCTATGCCAGTTTGATCGTTTATTGAAGCACTGTGTAAAAATTTGAAAAGTCAGAAGTAAATTTTTCCAGACTGTAATTCAGCTGTCCCTACCCAAGGGTTTTATGCACCCGCAATGCCTTCAAATATCACACACAAGATTTTCATATTCTCACACTCGCTACACACAAACTGTTAGTCCTAAAAGAAATTATAAACAGCACGTTTTTGTAGGAAATTTAATGTAGCTTAATTTTGTTCTGAGATACGCTTTTTCTGGAGGCTGCAGTCTTCGAATTATTCAAGAAAAATGTACAAAAATGACCTTAAAAACGCGTTTTTCTCGAGTAATTCGAAAACTGTGGCCACCACCAAAAACGTATCCCAGTACAAAATGTAACTACATTAAATTTCCTACAAAAAATTCTTGTTCATTATTTCTGTAGGACTAATAGTTTGCGCACAGGAAGTGGAAGAATACGAAAATCTTGCACATTGTTTTTGAATGTGTTGCAGTTTGCTTAAAATCTATCGGTTGGGGGCAGCTGAATCACCGTGTATATGTAAATTGGCCAAGAGATTTTCCAGGCTTTTGGTAACATAGTAAAACAATGACTTGTGTAGCTTTATATTTATTTAGTGTGTACAGGGTGTTACAAAAAGGTGCGGCCAAGCTTGCAGGAAACATTCCTCACACACAAATAAAGAAAAGATGTTATGCGGACATGTGTCCGGAAACGCTTAATTTCCATGTTAGAGCTCATTTTAGTTTCGTCAGTATGTACTGTACTTCCTCGATTCACCGCCGTTGGCCCAATTGAAGGAAGGTAATGTTGACTTCGGTGCTTGCGTTGACATGCGACTCATTGCTCTACAGTACTAGCATCAAGCACATCAGTACGTTAACATCAACAGGTTAGTGTTCATCACGAACGTGGTTTTGCAGTCAGTGCACTGTTTACAAATGCGGAGTTGGCAGATGGCCATTTGATGTATGGATTATCACGAGGCAATAGCCGTGGCGCGGTACGTATGTATCGAGACAGATTTCCAGAACGAAGGTGTCCCGACAGGAAGACGTTCGAAGCAATTGATCGGCGTCTCAGGGAGCACGGAACATTCCAGCCTATGACTCGTGACTGGGGAAGACCTATAACGACGAGGACACCTGCAATGGACGAGGCAATTCTCCGTGCAGTTGACGATAACCCTAATGTCAGCGTCAGTGAAGTTGATTCTGTACAAGGTAATGTTGACCACGTCTCTGTATGGAGAGTGCTACGGGAGAACCAGTTGTTTCCGTACCATGTACAGCGTGTGCAGGCACTATCAGCAGCTGATTGGCCTCCAAGGAAACATTTCTGCGAATGGTTCATCCAACAATGTGTCAATGCTCATTTCAATGCAAATGTTCTGTTTACGGATGAGGCTTCATTCCAACGTGATCAAATTGTAAATTTTCACAATCAACATGTGTGGGCTGACGAGAATCCGCACGCAATTGTGCAATCACGTCATCAACACAGATTTTCTGTGAACGTTTGGGCAGGCATTGTTGGTGATGTCTTGATTGGGCCCCATGTTGCTCCACCTACGCTCAATGGAGCACGTTATCATGATTTCATACGAGACACTCTACCTGTGCTGCTAGAACATGTGCCTTTACAAGTACGACACAACATGTGGTTCATGCACGATGGAGCTCCTGCACAGTTCAGTCTTTCAGTCGAAGTGTTCGTACGCTTCTCAACAACAGATTCGGTGACCGATGGTTTGGTAGAGGCGGACCAATTCCATGGCCTCCACGCTCTCCTGACCTCAACCCTCTTGACTTTCATTTACGGGGGCATTTGAAAGCTCTTGTCTACGCAACCCCGGTACCAAATGTAGAGACTCTTCGTGCTCGTATTGTGGACGGCTGTGATACAATACGCCATTCTCCAGGGCTGCATCAGCGCATCAAGGATTCCACGCGACGGAGGGTGGATGCATGTATCCTCTGTAACGGAGGACATTTTGAACATTTCGTGTAACAAAGTGTTTGAAGTCACGCTGGTACGTTCTGTTACTGTGTGTTTCCATTCCATGATTAATGTGATTTGAAGAGAAGTAATAAAATGAGCTCTAACATGGAAAGTAAGCGTTTCCGGACACATGTCCACGTAACATATTTTCTTTCATTGTGTGTGAGGAATGTTTCCTGAAAGTTTGCCGTACCTTTTTGTAACACTCAGTATATTAAAAATGTGTAGCTTACGTAAATCTGAATATTTATTAGATCATTGCGTAAATATATGAAGCATATAAGTATTTACAGGTTTTTGGTAACAATGTAAAACAACGACTTATCTTTATACAGTAAAATAGATTTATTTTTATTTAGCGTATGTATTACAAATGTATAGCTTACGTACATCTGAACATTTACTATATCATTGTGTAAATGTATGAAGTAAACTGATCAAGAATTTTTGAGATTTTTGCTAGTAACTGTGTGGTATCAACGTCACTCTCCACGCCACCCCTTAAATATCTTGACGTTGTGTGCGACAGCACGGCATCGCGCCTCTCCTTCACGAGTCCGCGTCGTCCGTGCCTGATCAAGGACGTCGACGTGGCCAGTGGCGGAACTCGGTGGGAACAGGAAGAGGGCTCTTGCCCGTGAGCTTTTACCACCGAGGGGAGAGGATGCTTTCATCGGGGTACGCATCAACGGTGGAATCTTCACCAAGCTTTTGTAAGGTGTCAGGCATATCCAACACCTTCCATGAAAACCCTGACATGATAGCAAATCCGGCAGTATGTCACATAGCTTCGAATAAATCCTGACATTAAATTAACCAAAGTAATACGATCAATATGTGAGCAAATGGAATACCACAGACTAACACAAGAACGCCTAAATGCATGTCATACCTACCCACCGTGAAACAGACGCAGTTCCGAGGGGAGAAACGAGAGCAGAAGCAGAGAGCAGAGTCGTGTAGGCTAGGAGGCCATACGATAAGGGACGGGCACCCACGTCGCCAGCCGAACGCCAAGACCACCCCCAGCCCATGTTAAAAGATAGGGCCCTCCAGAAGAACAGTATAGACCTTACGATAACACTTAAAGGGCCACACCAGCTGCAAGTTTTAGCGTGAGACTTTTTCGCGTCTTTGTTACGTAGCAAACATTAAAAACATTGACCCACCACGAAAAGTATAACGTTTCTCATTGGATAGACAGAAATTTTGTAGGCAGAGCTTAAGGTTAACATTGAGACCCTGATTGGTCAGATGAAAACACAGCCAGATAGCTTTTCTTAAACCAACTTTGGTAAATTGTAGTAAGGAGAAGTTAGAGGGAGTTGCTACCGAGACGGCGAGGTGCGTGGAGCTGCGCCGCCAGCCGCCCCTGACACTGCCTAACCACCGACAAGGTAATAAACGCATGCGATGCCGCATAAGAGCGCATAAGGCTTCAATCAGAACTGCAGAAACATCATCTGTTACATCCCCTTTTTACGTAATACTAGTGTCGATCGTCAATTAAACATCGTGGTATTCACATTTGCTATTAGAAGTTAAAAATCTGAAATGCGATGATTTTTTTGTTATATAATTATTGAGAAGCCACATCAGCCACTGTAATTTACGACAAGTTAAATAAGTAATTATTGATAATTGAGGGTCACTGTAGACCATTTTTGATAGTTTTCTCTTATATGAAACTTAATTTAAACCTAGCTTATAGATGTGATATGGCATAGGTCATCCTTTGATCCATTGTAGAACTTGGAAACCCATTCAGGGAATATTCGTTCACATTTTTGTTGAACACAGTTGGTTTTTATCATCCTGTATTAAAATATTTCCTTTCATCAATAGCGCAATTTATAAACAATGCTTTGTGAAGAGAATAAAAATTCCAATGGTAAACTTAACTGCTTTTTAGACGTTATTTTACCAGCTAACTAAAAATAGGAAAGCCTTGAATCCCTTCCACTAAATTTAGTTAGTATTAAGATTCTTTTACAGGGAGTGGAGTGGAGCTGACGCTGAAATCATTAAGTATTTGAATATATCATCGCTAGTCTCACTGAACTTTTCTAAACTCTACATGTCATGTGTGGTCTGGCGTCTCCTTACCAGCAAAACAGGTCCCAGGTTCAAACTAGTCAATTCCCTAAAAAACACGCTCAGAGCGTCGTTGCGCGAAAGTGGTAGGGAGTACGACTTAGAACAAACAGACATCACGCAGAATGTTACACTTTTAGTCACGATTAGTTGACAATTGGCCGGAGTAGAGAAGAAACGATATGTTGTAAAGAGGCGTGGAGTAGGAATTGCGGAGTTTATGGGATTTCTGTGTTTCCAAGTGGCATGGGAAACTGAATGGATTGCTTATCTGTGCGATTAAAGTTCAGGCAAGGGGTCAGTCTGGGGCGTGGTATTTATGGATGTTTAGTTGCTGGCATTTTTTCATAACTGGTTTAGTTTAGATTAAGGAGTGGTGTTTATGCATGTTAAATTTAGAGCCCACAGAGTGCTGAGTGCGTGCTAGGAGCTGCCTGAAATTGGGTGACTTGACAACATGCGACATATTCTTGACAAATATTCATTGTCAAGTTGCCTGGTAAAATTGTGGGTGGCTTATGTCCGTTTAGCCAACGGCCTTGCCGCAGTGGTAAAAACGGTTCCCGTCAGATCACCGAAGTTAAGCGCTGTCGGGCTGGGCTAGCACTTGGATGGGTGACCATCCGGTCTGCCGAGCGCTGTTGGCACGCGGGGTGTACGCAGCCCTTGTGAGGCAAACTGAGGAGCTACCTGATTGAGAAGTATCGGTTCCGGTCTCGGAAACTGACATACGGTCGGGAGAGCGGTGTGCTGACCATATGCCCCTCTCTATCCGCATCCAGTAACGTCTTTGAGCTGAGGATGACAGGGCGGCCGGTCGGTACCTTTGGGCCTTCATGGCCTGCGTGGGAGGAGAGTTTTGTCCGTTTCACAATTTTCCTCTGAGTCGATATACAGGGTTAATCTAAATGATGGACCCATCTTAAAAACTTTATATTCATTCAAGTACAAATCCAAAATGAACAAGCTTCATACCAATGAAAAGAGGAAGTTTCAACGATTTTTTCATAATGATTTATATCAATTTAATAAATTTAATAATTTGTAATAATTTGTAATTTATAATTATTTAATAATTAGAAATGTGATAAATGTTATAAATGTTCAATGCGGCCACAGTTGACAGCACGGCAAACATCGACACGGTAGCCAAACTCATCCCACATACGCGAAAGCGTATCTGCAGTTACTGAGTGCACGGCAGCAGTGATCCGGTTGCGTAAATCATCGTTCAGAGTGGTTGGTAGAGGCGGTACGTAAACAGCTTCCTTCACATAACCCCATAAGAAATAAACTCAGGGTGTGAGATCAGGAGATCTCAGTGGGTAGAAGTGCAGAGCCAGCTCCTCAAGTCCCATGCGACCAATCCAGAGCTCAGGAAGGGTGTCGTTTAAAAAGCCTCGTACATCACGGTGCCTATCCTGTTGGAAAATGAAGTCCTGCGAATCTTCCATAACTTGATGGAACAGGCTTTGTTCCGACACGTCCAGGTATGTGATTCCCGTTACAATTCTCTCCGCAAAGAAAAATGGTCCCTAAACCTTTGTATGGGATACGGCACAGAAAACGTTGATCTTTGGCGAGTCTAATTACTTTTGAGTACATCATGGGAGGTGACAGTGATCAATGTTATTACTAACAGTTACTATGAAAATTAGTCTTGATCACAAATTTATTTATTCTGGAAACCGGTTTCGACCACGTCTGTTGTCATCTTCAGACCTACAAGTCAAATTCAAAGTTTGATCAGAGGGCTACATAAATCAAAAAATTATATAAAACTACAAAGTTATAAAACGATGAATTACGAAAATACTGTATGAGCAAAGCCTCCTTCTGGTGGCTCATACAGCATTTTGGTAATTCATCGTTTTATAACTTTGTAGTTTTATATAATTTTTTGATATATGTAGCCCTCTGATCAGACTCTGTATTTGACTTGTAGGTCTGAAGAAACTGGTTACCAGAATAAATAAATTTGTGATCGAGACTGATTTTAATAGTAACTATTTGGTGAGTCCCTTTCGTGTTGAAGTGGTGAATGTGGGTTTTCCAAACTTATATGCGAATATTGCGTCTGTTGACTTTTCCACTAAGGTGGAACGTTGCTTCATCGCTAAAAGTTACATGCTGTAGAAATGCGCCATCTTCCATCTTTGCTAGCACATAGCCACAAAATGCTAGAAGCTTCTCTTTGTCATTGGGGTTGAGGGCCTGCACAAGCTGTAATCGGTAGGGTCTGTACAGTAAACGCCGTCTCAGAACTTCCCATAAAGTTGATTGAGGTATTCCAAGTTCTCGACTGGCTCTTTTGATACACTTACTGGGACAGCGCACAAAACTTTCTTGAATTCGTCGGATATCATCCTTTGACACACGCGGTGTGCCTGTTCTTTTTCCTTTGCACACACTCCCATTTTGTTTAAATTGCTTTAACCAAAGACTAATGCTTTAGCGAGTTGGTGGTTGAATGCAGAGTTTGGTTCGAAATGCCCGCTGCACTGCCATTTGCGACTCACTTTTCGCGAACTGAAGAGCGCAGAAAACCTTGTGCTCCACAGTCGCCATCTCACTCACAACTGACAGTGAAACGGAATGACGGCCCTATTACCACGCGAACTCTACCGGCCGCTTCCGAGATCATCACCACCCGCCCGCCGCCGCCCTCCAAAAACTTTGAAACTTCCTCTTTTCATTCGTATAAAGTTTGTTCATTTTGGACTTGTCCTAGAATACATGCGAATTTTTGAAAATAGGTCGATCATTTAGAATAACCCTGTCTATATTATTTGTTCTTCGTTTACGGGCGACAGTCTGTTGCTTTCTTGACTGTGTTAAGTGCGATCTGACTTAGTCTGGTATCACTAGTCGTGCCTGTTACATGTATTCTTGTGACTTGTTGTCAGTAAGGGGAACGACAAAATGTGTTTGTTGCACAACAAGGTCTGGGAGTTGGTGCATTAACTAAATCTGAAAGAAACGTTCTCTGTTGTAAATGTTTGTGCTGTAGTGTTGGTTATTTATGTTTCTAGGGGAATCTCAGTGAATATAAGGTTTCCGACGAACGTATAACTAACGAAGTTTAGTGGAGAAAGAGACAAACGTAGCAGACCTGTTATCACAGCCTTATGTATATTCCATTTGAGTAAATGTCTAGATAAGTGAAACAGGTTATATTTGTGTTTGACGTTCTCCAATGTTTTAATTGTGCTAATCAAGATTGGTAATTTATGAATGAAAACTCACTAAGGGAGCAAGTAAAGCGTTCAAACGTTCTTGGACAAATTTTGTTAAATGCTTTTAGTGATGTCTAAATTTTCGTGTATTCTCTCCCAACCCTGCACTACCAACCACTGGGATTCTATCCTCGCTACAGTAACGTTTCCCTGTTGTATGATTTATTTGCATATATGTTTAAAAATGTCTAGTATATTTCCTCCGTCCAAATGTTAATTGAGTATCATGTAAAAATTTGTAGCAAATCGGTCAAGAACTTTTCTACTTTATATAAAGTTATATCTGTATTTATATACAGTTTAAAAAAAAATGTATGATGACTATCCCCCCGTGATTTTGCATTAAACTGAAAAAATTTGGAGTAAATCTGTGAAGAAGTTTTGGAGATTTTTGGTAACAATGTTAAACCACGGCTTGTGTATTATATACATATATAGCTCTAGATATTTAGCTCTTCGTGAGTAGTGCGCTTCGTAAAGATGCTGAACTCTCTGGGATGAGGGACGCAATAACTCTTCGCATTACGTGCGGTGGACAGTCATATGAGATATTCCTACATGACATGCCGACCTCCTTGTACTTACGGTGGGTTTGATCACCTACTGGACGTAAAATTTCCTCCTCACATATTAATGTTGCATCATCATGTTGTGGCCCACACCCCTTGCATCGAGGGCGAAGAATATCTGCACTCATACCTGTTGCCACCTATACAGGGTGTTACAAAAATTTTCAGGAAACATTCCTCACACAAAAAGAAAGAAAATATGTTTTGTGGACATGTTTCCGGAAACGCTTACTTTCCATGTTAGAGCTCATTTTATTACTTCTCTTCAAATCACATTAATCATGGAATGGAAACACACAGCAACAGAGCGTACCAGCGTGACTTAAAACACTTTGTTACAGGAAATGTTCAAAAAGTCCTCCGTTAGCGAGGATACATGCATCCACCCTCCGTCGCATGGAATCCTTGATCCGCTGATGCAGCCCTGGAGAATGGCGTATTGTATCACAGCCGTCCACAATACGAGCACGAAGAGTCTCTACATTTGGTACCGGGGTTGCGTAGACAGGAGCTTTCAAATGCCCCCATAAATGAAAGTCAAGAGGGTTGAGGTCAGGAGAGCGTGGAGGCCATGGAATTGGTCCGCCTCTACCAATCCATCGGTCACCGAATCTGTTGTTGAGAAGCGTACCAACACTTCGACTGAAATGTGCAGGAGCTCCATCGTGCATGAACCACATGTTGTGTCGTACTTGTAAAGGCACATGTTCTAGCAGCACAGGTAGAGTATCCCGTATGAAATCATGATAACGTGCTCCATTGAGAGTAGGTGGAAGAACATGGGGCCCAATCAAGACATCACCAACAATGCCTGCCCAAACGTTCACAGAAAATCTGTGTTGATGACGTGATTGCACAATTGCGTGCCGATTCTCGTCAGCTCACACATGTTGATTGTGAAAATTTACAATTTGATCACGTTGGAATGAAGCCTCATCCGTAAACAGAACTTTTGCACTGAAATGAGGATTGGCACATTGTTGGATGAACCATTCGCAGAAGTGTACCCGTGGAGGCCAATCAGGTGCTGATAGTGCCTGCACACGCTGTACATGGTACGGAAACAACTGGTTCTCCCGTAGCACTCCCCATACAGTGACGTGGTCAACGTTACCTTGTACAGCAGCAACTTGTCTGACGCTGACATTACGGTTATCGTCAACTGCGCGAAGAATTGCCTCGTCCATTGCAGGTGTCCTCGTCGTTCTAGGTCTTCCCCAGTCGCGAGTCATAGGCTGGAATGTTCCGTGCTCCCTAAGACGCCGATCAATTGCTTCGAATGTCTTCCTGTCGGGACACCTTCGTTCTGGAAACCTGTCTCGATACAAACGTACCGCGCTACGGCTATTGTCCCGTGATAATCCATACATCAAATGGGCATCTGCCAACTCCGCATTTGTATACATTGCACTGACTGCAAAACCACGTTCGTGATGAACACTAACCTGTTGATGCTACGTACTGATGTGCTTGATGCTAGTACTGTAGAGCAATGAGTCGCATGTCAACACAAGCACCGAAGTCAACATTACCTTCCTTCAATTGGGCCAACTGGCGGTGAGTCGAGGAAGGACAGTACATACTGACGAAACTAAAATGAGCCCTAACATGGAAATTAAGCTTTTCCGCACACATGTACACATAACATCTTTTCTTTATTTGTGTGTGAGGAATGTTTCCTGCAAGTTTGGCAGTACCTTTTTGTAACACCCTGTATAATGTCATTTGCCTCTCATAGAACTGTAACTTCAATTATAATGGTTTATTTGCCAGTAACATTTCTAGCTGTGGTAACAAATAAAGTTATCGATTAATGTTTATTCATACTTACGTACAGTACACTTTTTGTATGTCTTTTGCCTCTTATGGAACGACTTATGTATTAATTCCATTAATAATGGCATCACACATTCCTTGAAAAGCGGTTAGGCAGAGGAGCTCCTGTTTCACGTTCACCTGACCCTACCCCACTTCATATGTTCTTGTAGGGTCATATGCGGACGACACGTCTGTCGAGAAGGAAGAGGATCTGCTGGCAAGAATTATCACTGCCTGTTACACTGCCAGAAACGACAGCAGGGATACTGGAACGAGTACGTCGTAACTTCGTGTGACGATGCCATACCTGCACTGACATTAAGGGACACCATTTGAACAACTGTTGTAAATGTGGCAATTTACGAAAATTGTGGAGGTAAATGGAACTCCATATTACTAGAGGAGGAGGAGGAGAAGATAGTGTTTAACGTCCCGTCGACAACGAGGTTATTAGAGACGGAGCACAAGCTCGGATTAGGGAAGGATGGGGAAGGAAGTCGGCCGTGCCCTTTCAAAGGAACCATCCCGGCATTTGCCTGAAGTGATCCAGGGAAATCACGGAAAACCTAAATCAGGATGGCCGGACGCGGGAGTGAACCGTCGCCGTCCATATTACTGAACCGTAAACTTAAGGATTTCGGTCCCTCTGACATTGTCTTACGTGCACCCTCAGCGCGAGGCTAAGTAGATTTTCGCTTAGACTTGTCGACTTGATCGTTATCAGACTAGGGTCCCTTACCTCAAATTGATACCGCAATTTGATACCTTCTCCAACATCCCTGAAACTTTTTGACTTCATCAAAGGAATCACCCTGTATATTAAATAGATTGCGCAGTAAAAGTGCTTTACATTCACGTCTTAATATATCTTTTGCTAGAGTGTTACTACGGAAAGGTATAGTTTAACATGCGCTTCAGTTTACCACAAGAGAGGAATGTACTGTTAGAAAGGGGTCGCACTCTGTACGGAAGTTCTGTCAGGATGTCCATTCACAAATCCAGTTAATATATGTAGAATATAATATAACATAACTGTGTATGTCCTAAGCGAATGAGAAAAATCGAAGCTGACAAATTTTCGTTTTGGATTATTACTTATTCTGAATGTTATTTTCGTATGTACACTGTCACATTTTAAACAAAGTTTCTAGAATACTTTTTCAGTTTCAAGTAAACAAATGTTTACGACCTTTAGTGAGAGGCAGATTACATGCTTCTTTGCGTCAGTAATGCTGTGGTATTTTTAGGAATAGACCGTAAACGTCTACGTCGACCTCTACACTTTGCACATTTAAGATTGTTCTTTCATTGGTTTTGTTTGTTTAAAGTTCTGAACTGGTCCAAACAACAAAAAATCTGATATGATGCATCTTTGCCTATGTGTCCCTGTGAGCTGCTTTTCCGTTCAAAAATGAAGATTTTTTTTAAACATTTGTTGCAGGTGCTATTTAAATAAGGTTTTCTAACCAGATATGCCTTCCTCTAGTTGCTTGACGATTTAATGTAACAACTAGAACGAATATGTAATTCCAAGTTGTTTTAATTTAGGTATCTGAGGTATGTAGTTGAATTGAGTTGCCACAAGCGGTCACAGGATACTCCACAAGAAGTGGCGTTGTAGCGTAACAGCTGTACTGCTTTGATTGCAATTTCATAACTTTTCAAGGAAGTGGATCGTTTTTGGCCTGTACCCAGGAAACAATGATAGCTCGTCTCTAAGACCAACCACCGAAAATGGCTCTTAGTTTCGTCTGGTCCGATAGTAATTATTCCTGTAAGATCATTTCCCAGCATACAATTATCACTTCAAGCACTAGAATAAAAAAATAGAAGGGAGTGGGGCTATTCCTGTTCCTTTTTGGACTTCCCTTTGGATAAAAATAAAATCTAGCTTAGTTTTAAGTTGCTAATTGGTACCCAACATGTACAAGTCTCTCAGCGATACAAAGAACCAAGTAATTTCAACAATATTCTAGCATATCGATGAAATGCGTGAAATAATTTTTTGTTGGCTTCACTGGTCGTAATGTCTGAGAGTTTGGTTGTGCATCTTTGCTTTGAAGCAAAGCTTTTTCGAAAATAAGCTAATTAACAAAATATAAATTATAAATAAATAAGAAAATGGCTCGTAGAATCCCAAAAAGAGTAATGAAGGTCACAGAAACAGTTGTTGTGTTGTGGTCTTCAGTCCAGAGACTGGTCTGATGCAGCTATCCATGCTACTCTATCCTGTGCAAGCTTCTTCATCTCCCAGTACCTACTGCAGCCTACCCTGTCTAAATCTGCTTAGTGTATTCATCTCTTGGTCTCCCTCTACGATTTTTACCCTCCACGCTGCCCTCCAAAACTAACAGTATGTTATATTTTAAAACACGTAAACGTTTATTTAAATGATGTTCGCGAATATGACAATCGTGATTTAACATAGTTTTATAGATTCAAATACAAAGAATGAAATAATGACTAGTTAATAGAGTACGACTAGAGCATCGAATACTGAGATACTTGGTGAGTGAGGTTCATTTAACTGCAAGTTAATTCACAAAGATCAGCACCAAATATTCGAAGTTCGAAAGTGCAGTTCGCTATTGTCACTCGTGACATAAACTGAAGTTCGTTATTCTTAGTGATCACTAGGAAAAAAACATGCAACAAGTTTACCACACACGGATATAAATATTATCTGAAACAAAGAATTATTATTCACAACTACTCCAAATCGCGTAAACAAATTAAATTTTGGATAGTTGTGCAAATTAATCATGAAAAAACACAGTCAGATATGCTAAATCCCATGAAAACTTAGACTTTGTAATTCGCGCTTATAGACTACTCAAAGCGCAACGAACGTTAATTTAACACACGAGGCACATCGTTCGCTCAGTTCATCCTCCAACTCTGACTGTCAGAAGATCCCCATACCCTCCCTCTCGCGTTTAAATACTCTCTGCGACATCCCAATAACTGAATCAAAGTTTTATACGTAAATAACGACCACCATTGAAATTTAAAGCTAATTACACATAGACATAATATAAAATAAAGGAGATAATCGCGGACACTTTGCGACATCTTATTAAAATATCGACAACGTTGTGTTATTAACAGAATTCACTAATGCTTGCTTCATACGGACTTGCAACGTGACGAAACTTAACTTAAATTTGTAAATACTTATCAAACAGTATATTGCGGTTACTCATCCACTAACTTAAATTTGTGATACTTATCACATGGTAGAGTGCGGTTACTCGCACTACGAACATTAGGTAATGAGCTGGGAGACTCATGATACCTTCACATTACGTGTATCTGTCGAAAATTGATAATATTGGCACATTTGCACATCAATATCGCCTATAATTTTTTACACACATACTTGAATTGAAAGTAGCTACTTTTGGTGAAAACTGACGTTGTCAGCTTTGGTATGGTGCATCATATGAACATATTGCTTCAGTTTTCCATTTCAGACAATATTGTTGTTACATATAATTATCATAAATGTGATAATACTAGGTCTAGAATTATGTTTAAAGATGGAATGAGCCCTTCTCATGGCTGTGATTTCGCTGGTGTACTTGTTTTTTTTCTGTAGCATGTTAATAGCGTCTGTAATGTATTTTCGCTGGAATATATTACAGCTAGGGAAAAACCAACATACTCAAGGACTATGTTCAGGGTATAACAGTGCACACTGAGAGGTTGTATTGTTGTTGTTGTTGTTGTTGTTGCTGTGGCCTTCAGTCTAAAGACTGGTTTGATGAAGCTCTCCATGCTCCTCTATCCTGTGCAAGCCCTTCCATCTCCTGAATATCTTTATTGTATTCATATCTTGGTTTGCCTCTCCGATTTTTACACCCCACGCTTCCCTCCAGTACTAAATAGGCTAAATAGGCGATCCCTTGATGCCTCAGAATGTGTTCTACCAACCGATCCCTTCTTCTAGTCAGTTTGTACCACAAACTTCTCCCCAATTCTATTCGGTACCTCCTCATTAGTTACATGACATCTAATCTCCCAATTCTTTTGTAGCACCGCATCTCATAAGCTTCTGTTCTCTAAATTGTTTATTGTCAGTGTTTCACTTCCATTCATGGCTCCACTTCAGACAAATAATTTCAGAAAAGGCTTCTTGGGACTCAAATCTATATTCGATTTTACAAATTTATCTTCTTCATAAAGGGTTTTCTTGCCATTGCCACTCTACATTTTATATCCTCCCTACTTCGACCATCATCAGTTATTCTGCTACCCAAATAGCAAAACTCATCTACTACTTTAAGTGTCTCATTTCCTAATCTAACTCTCTCAACATCACCTCATTTAATTCCTCGTTTTGCTTTTGTTGACGTTCATCTTATATCCTCCTTTCAAGACACTGTCCATTCCATTCAACTGCTCTTGCATGTCCTTTGCTGTCTCTGACAGAATTACAATGTCATCGGCAAAACTCAAAGTTTTCATTTCTTCTCCTTGTATCTTAGATCCTACTCGAAATTTTTCTTTGGTTTCCTTTACTGCTTGCTCATTATACAGATTGAATAGCATCGGGAAAAGGATACAATCTTGTCTCACTCCCTTCTCCACCACTACTTCCCTTTCGTACCCCTTGGTTCTTATTACTGCCATATGGTTTCTGCAAAAATTGTAAATAGCCTTTCTCTCCCTGTGTTTTACCCTTGCCACCTTTCAAATTTGAAGGAGATTATTCTAGTCTATATTGTAAAAAGCTTTTTTTAAGTATACAAATGCTATAAACATAGGTTTTCCTTTCCTTAACCTACCTTGTGTGAGAAGTCATAGGGTCAGTACTGACTGTCATGTACCTACATTTCTCCGGAATCCAAACAGATTTTCCCTGAGGTCGGCTTCTACCAGTTTTTCCATTATTCTGTAAAGGATTCGTGTTAGTGTTTTGCAACTGTGACTTTTTCACTGATAGTTTGGCAATTTTCACACCTGTTAGCACCTGCTTTCTATGGAATTGGAATTGTTATATTCTTCTTGAAGACTGTGAGTATTTCGCGTGTCTCATATATCTTTCTCACCAGATGGAAGACGTTTGTCATGGCTGGCTCTCCCAATGTTATCAGTAGCTCTAACGGAACGTTGTCTACTTCTGGGGCCATGTCTCGACTTAAGTCATTGAGTGCTTTTATCATGCAGTATCGTATCTCCCTTCTCATCTTCATCTACGTCCTCTTCAATTTCCATAATATTGCCCTCAAGTACATCCACCTTGTATAGACCCTCTATATATTTCTTCCACCTTTCTGCTTTAAGTTCTTTGCTTAGGGCTGGTTTTCCATCTGAGTTCTTGATATTGATACCGGTGGTTCTCTTTTCTCCAAAAATCTCTTTAATTTTCCTGTAGGCAGTATCTATCTTACCTCTTGTGATATATGCTCCTACATCCTTGCATTTGTCCTCTAGCCATTTTTGCTTAGCTATTTTGCTCTTTTTTGTCGATCTCATTTTTTAAGCATTTTATTCTGTTTAGCCTGTTTCATTTATTGCATTTTTATATTTTCTCCTTTCATCGATTAACTTCAATATCTCTTGTGTTATATAAGGATTTCTACTGTCCCTCGTCTTTTTAGCTACTTGATCCTCTGCTGCCTTCACTATTTCATCTCTCAAACCTACCCCTTCTTCTTCTACTGTATTCCTTTCCTGTGTTCTTGTCTATCGTTGCCCAATGCTCCCTTTGAAACTCTGTTTATCCAGGTTCCATCTCCTTAAATTCCTATCTTTTTGCAGTTTCTTCAGATTTAATCTGCAGTTCATAAGCAATAAACTGTAGTCAGAGTCCACTTCTGCCTCTTATGTCTTGCAATTTAAAACCTGGTTCCGAAATCTCTGTCTTACCGTTATATAGTCAATGTGAAACCTCCTGCGCCTCCAGGTCTCTTCACATTTGTAAGACGTTGTGGTCTCCTGATCTTCATTGCTTACATATTCCGCCCTCACAATCATATTCCGCACATCAAGACGCTTAATTCGAACCCAAACTCGATAAGATTAAGTCAATGTTGTATGAATTCATGTAAACAATACGCAAATAACAAGTGCGCACCAGGGATGAGATACTCGAGGCTGGCGTACACACACACATTCAAGACACGACGGTCACAAGAGCTTTTATTTCGGGATAGGCGGACCGCACACCGAGAGGCCGGTCCCTTCAGAGGACGATTCAGCCTATCTACGTCGGATGGCGACCGCCCGTGGAGCAGACAGCGTTTGCCCGAGTGAAAGGGGAGAACGACCCCCTGTTTGGCTTAAAACCAAATTCCGCTACTTTGTGTGGGAGCACCCAGCCTATGCATTCCTTACAAACATAGCACACAGTCTCAGAGGTATTCACAGGGAGACAGCAAACGCCAAACGCCGATGCTACAGATTTCCGGATTGGTCGCCTTAAACGAAACGTCATTCTCCCGTTTTAGAAGAGCAATGCTGATTGGCAGACGATATTCCTGATGCCTTGAGCTGAAGGAGTAATGGAAGAGACCGAAAGCTATACCCCTTCGTGTCTGGCATGGAGAAGGGTCGTTACGTTGTCGCTCTTGGAGAGAGAACATGTAACGAGAACATGTGCGCTCGTACGTGTACTCAAAGAGCGAGGAACAAGTCTCTCCTCAGTACTTCACTGGGAGAGCACCTCTGTCGAGAGCGAATCGGAGTGTGACTCTCTATATTGAGTCCTTGTGATTAAGCGTTGTTCACTCTGTTGGCCGCCACACTTATTGTGCAGTGTGAACGGACAGAGTAATAGTTAAATGCCTGCGAGCGAATTTTTGAGTGGCATCGCGGTGGACTGGTTATCAGACTGGTGTACCACGCCAATAGTTAGACTAGGGGCGAATAGGAGTCCTTGACTTAATCAAGGTGTAGGGAGAGTTTGACTGGCAAAGGCCAATCCAGATAGAACGAGAGTTATCTTATTTGTCAGCAGCGAGCGGCGCAGACAGCAGTCATCGCAGCTTACGGTATTGTGCGCTACAGCTCTTGCGAGCCCCATATTTCCTCCACAACAATACACTTCACTGCATTTCGCACACAACAGCCTCGACCGTACCTAGCAACATTCTAATGGATAATTATTCAAGTTGAGTAGGCGCGGCTCTCAGCCATTCTGCCAAGTCGATAACGATCTTAAAATTCGTATAGAAATTTCATTAGCAAATCCTATCCTTAAGAGGTAACTTCACATTTTGAAAAGAACCCGGAAATAACTTGTTCAGTTCATTACTAAAAGTGCCATTGTGATTTCTCAGAATTTTTGCAAAATAAATAATAATTTTCGTTGGTTTCATGTTTTTCTTACACTAACTAACACTACTCCAGTACTCAAGTATCCCACTACTTACGTAAGAAATTTTGTAAATTTTTGTGATATTTCTTTACAGGAGACGACTCCAGAAGATATTTATTGCTGAAAGTTTTTCAAGCATTTCTCTTTAGAACGTTAGGAGCGTCCGTCTGACTTCTGTAGTAGTGTGGGGGTGGAAATTGCATCTTGCAGGAGCCACAGGGTAAAGGGTACATCTCAGATTAATCCGTTGCGCAGAATGACAGAATAGCACCCACACACTCACAACGTATACAACCTTCTTTCATGATTCTTAAACCAAGTGTTAGCTACGATTTAGTTATGCTCTGTGCACAATTCTACCAGGCGGCTCCCTCTTTCATTCCTTAACCCCATTCCATATTCACCTACGACTTTTCCTTCTCATCCTTTTCCTGCTGCAGAATTCCAGTCCCCCGTGACTATCAAATTTTCGTCTCCCTTCTGTATCTGAATTTTTTCTTGTATGTCATGATACATTACTTCAATCTCTTCGTCATCCGTGGAGGTAGTTGGCATATAAATTGTAATGCTGTGGAGGGTGTGGGCTTACTAAACTAAACTCCGTCCGAACAGGCCATGAAGGCCCAACGGCACCGACCGGCCGCCGTGTCATCCTTAGACCACAGGCGTCGTTGGATGCGGATACGAAGGGGCATGCGGTCAGCACACTGCTTTCACTGCCGTATGTCGTCGACGAGACCGGAGTTGCTACTTCTCAGTCAAGTAGCTCCTCACTATGCCTGACAAGGGCTAAGTGCACCCCGCGTACCAAAAGCACTCAGCAGACCGGATGGTCAGCCATCCAAGTGCTAACCCAGCCCGACAGCGTTTAACTTTGGTGATCTGACGGGAATTGTGTTACCACTGTGGCAGGGCCGTTGGCTTCGTGTCTATATTAGCTACAATAATGCAGTCACTATGCTGTTCACTGCATTGTCCCTACTTGATTTTGTATTTTTAAGTCTGTATTCAACTGATCAGAAGTCCTGTTCGTCCTGCGACTGAACTTCACTAATTAACACTGTATGTAACTTTAACCTATCCATTTTAGTTTTTAAATTTTCTAACCTACCTGACCGATTAAGGGATCTGATATTCCATGCTCCAACACGTATAACGCCAGTTTTATTTCTCCTGATAACGACATCCTCCTGAATAGTCCCTGCCCTGTGATCCAAATAGGGGACTATTTCACCTCCGGAATATTTTACCCAACAGGATGCCATCGTCATTGAACCGTGCATACACCTACCTGCATGCCTTCGTGAAAAATTACAGCTGTAATTTCCCCTTGCTTTCAGCTGTTCGCAGTACCAGCACAACAAGGCCGTTTTGGTTGATGTTACAAGGCCAGCTCAGTCAGTCATCCAGGCTGTTGGCCCTGCAACTACTGAAAAGGCTGCTGGCCCTCTTCAGGAACCACAATTTCGTCTGACCTCTCAACAGATACCCCTCCATTATGGTTGCACCTACAGCACGGCTACCTGTATCGCTGAGACACCCAAGATTCACCATCAACGGCAAGGTCTATGTTTCTTGGGGGGAGAGGTTGTAATGTCAGTAATTCATTTATCAGGCATAGTCGACCAGATGCCGCTCAGGAGGCCTGTCTGTTCACCCTTTATTTTGACACTGCAGGCAGTAACTGCGCTGAGTTTAGAGGTGAACAGTGTTTCCAGCAATCATTGTTGGGTACAAACATGCCCAACCGACGAGTACTTACTCCTGTTGAAAAGCTTCAGCCATTTGAACGCGGACATATTCTGGACCTGCGGGAAGCTGGACGGACGTGGTGACGAACCTGCACAAGGTTGGCACCATGTATTGGTTTGTTTGTCACTGCTTTGAAGATTCTCACACCTGTAGACCAGGTTCTGGAGGTCCGTGCAGTACTGATGCACGTCAAGATTGACACAATGTGTGAGCTGCGGTGGCCGACCGAACGTCATCCAGGGAAGAAATCTGGACACCTGCTATGGCATCAGGAGCCATTCGGGACCGTCTTCATGCACCAGGATTAAGATCATATGTGGCCAGTGTATCACGGACACCGTGATACCGCCAATCATGGTTACTCTGATATCAAAGAGTTGACTGGAGAGTAGAACGGTGCGCTGTTGTCATCTGTGATGAGAGTGTGCTCTGTCTGTATGCGAGTGACGGACGTACGTGTGAAAGGTGTAAAACTGGCGAGCTACTTATTCTAGAGTGCAAGCGCCTGCGATACACAGGTCCCATCCCAAGGGGGTGGGGGAAGGAGTGCCTCAGTTACCAAATGGTCCAAATGGCTCTGAGTACTATGGGACTTAACTGCTGAGGTCATCAGTCCACTAGAACTTAGAACTACTTAAACGTAATTAACCTAAGGACATCACACACATCCATGCCCGAGGCAGGATTCGAACATGCGACTGTAGCGGCCGCGCAGTTCCAGACTGTCGCGCCTAGAACCGCTCGGCCACCTCGGCCGGCCCTCATTTACCACTCGCGATCACATTTGGTGTTTCTACAGGGTAAAGTAACCACCCGCTACACTGTACAGGATGTTATGCCCATGCTACTGTCATTTCTTTGACAGGAAGGTGGTGTGCTTTTTCATCAGGACAGTGCACATCCACATACGACTGGTACGACGCAACGTTCTCTTCGTGCTGTACAACAACTGCCCTGGCCAGCAAGATCACCAGATATTTCGCCAATTCATCATGAATGAAACGGGAACTTACTCGTTCTGCAGGGTATGAAAGAAACTTTGAACAACAACAAAAGGCGCAAGATGCTTAGGACAGTCTCCGCAGGATGCTATTCGGCATCTTCATGATCGTTTGCATGTGAGAAGATACGTCAGCGTTGCCGCAGCGGGGCGGTACACTGTGGAATGATGCAACAGTTTGGTACCCTTCATTGTGAACGGGTGTTTCATTTGGTCTGAATTTTTTTTTTTACACTCTCAATGATGAACAATCTGGCACCTCACTTGCCAATAAATAGACCTTGTTAGTGAGGGTGTTGCACTCTTCCGGCATTTTCACCTGCCTTGAAACGACTGGGTGTTTGTGTTATCCTCATCATTCCATCATCATTCGTGAAAGTGGAGAGATTGGACTGAGCGAAGGTTGGGAATTTGTACGGGCGCTGATAGTCGCGCAGTTGAGCGCCCCACAACCCAAGCCAAACATCATCATCTTTCCGGTACTGTGTTTACAGTCTTTCGTTTCATCCTTATAAGCTGGCATTGTCTCGTCGCCAGGTTTCTCAGCGTGTGTGGACGCACCGGTCCTCAGTAAAACCCGACACCCGGCCGCAGGGGCTCCAGGCAGCTGAGTTGCACGCTGGCCTCGCCTGCGCTGCTTGCTCAGTCCACCTCGGCCACCACATCGCGCCGTCAGATACAAATCATCGCCTCTCCCGCCGTGAGCTGGCTCCTCGCAATGCCACAAGCATCTGCATTGCCACTAAATAATCTGTCGCGGAGCTATTTGTATAAGTAGGGATGGAGAAATCGTGGCGTATAACACAGTTGTCTACTAATTGGCCTAATTGCCCCGGGTCTCCTTTAAATGGTCATTCAACATCCTCCGAGATTCCTTGTTCCTCCTGAGTGGGTCAACTTGCGTGATGGGACGCTACTGTGTTACGTCGCCTCCTGTCGCCCTAAGATGTAGTGTGTTGGCTTATTTGGCGACATCAGGCACATCCGGACCCACAGGCTTACCTCATTTTAAGATTTATAAACAGGTCTCGTTTCAAGTTTTAACAGAGATTGATAGACCTAAGTTCGTTGTCCTAATTGTGTAACAAAAATGTGAGGCTACGCGTGACAGCGGCACTAAATGTGTCACTTTTCCTCAACAAACTGTTTACTCCCACTTGTTCCACCGGTGGTAAACCTTGAGACCGTCGTGCACTCTTAATCGTGGAGGGAAATTTTAATGCATAACTGGTTCCCAGTTTCTTTTCTTCCAAATAATATGAATTAATTAACGAGAAGGGCTTTAGTTTATTCGTGCCTACAGTTGTGGACATGCACAGAAGCAGATTCGGGGTTTTTCATCTGGAGCCTTCTGTAAATACATCTACATCTACATGATTATCTCTGCAATTCACATTTAAGTGCTTGGCAGAGGGTTCATCGAACCACAATCATACTATCTCTCTACCATTCCACTCCCGAACGGCGCGCGGGAAAAACGAACACCTAAACCTTTCTGTTCGAGCTCTGATTTCTCTTATTTTATTTTGATCATCATTCCTACCTATGTTGGTCGGGCTCAACAAAATATTTTCGCATTCGGAAGAGAAAGTTGGTGACTTAAATTTCGTAAATAGATCTCGCCGCGACGAAAAACGTCTTTGCTTTAATGACTTCATACCAACTCGCGTATCATATCTGCCACACTCTCTCCCCTATTACGTGTTAATACAAAACGAACTGCCCTTCTTTGCACCCCTTCGATGTCCTCCGTCAGTCCCACCTGGTAAGGATCCCACACCGCGCAGCAATATTCCAACAGAGGACGAACGAGTGTAGTGTAAGCTGTCTCTTTAGTGGACTTGTTGCATCTTCTAAGTGTCCTGACAATGAAACTCAACCTCTGGCTCGCCTTCCGCACAATATTATCTATGTGGTCTTTCCAACTGAAGTTGTTGGTAATTTTAACACCCAGGTACTTAGTTGTATTGACAGCCTTGAGAATTGTACTATTTATCGAGTAATCGAATTCCAACGGATTTCTTTTGGAACTCATGTGGATCACCTCACACTTTTCGTTATTTAGCGTCAACTGCCACCTGCCACACCATACAGCAATCTTTTCTAAATCGCTTTGCAACTGATACTGGTCTTCGGATGCCCTTACTAGACGGTAAATTACAGCATCATCTGCGAACAACCTAAGAGAACTGCTCAGATTGTCACCCAGGTCATTTATATAGATCAGGAACAGCAGAGGGCCCAGGACTCTTCCCTGGGGAACATCTGATATCACTTCAGTTTTACTCGATGATTTTCCGTCTATTACTACGAACTGCGACCTTCCTGACAGGAAATCACGAATCCAGTCGCACAGCCGAGACGATACCCCATAGACCCGCAGCTTGATTAGAAGTCGCTTGTGAGGAACGATGTCAAAAGCTTTCCGGAAATCTAGAAATACGGAATCAACTTGAGATCCCCTGTCGTTAGCGGTCATTACTTCGTGCGAATAAAGAGCTAGCTGCGTTGCACAAGAACGATGTTTTCTGAAACCATGCTGATTACGTATCAATAGATCGTTCCCTTCGAGGTGATTCATAATGTTTGAATACAGTATATGCTCCAAAACCCTACTGAAAAACGACGTCAATGATATAGGTCTGTAGTTCGATGTATTACTCCTACTACCCTTCTTAAGCACTGGTGCGACCTGCGCAATCTTCCAATCTGTAGGTCCGGATCTAACGGTGAGCGAGCGGTTGTATATGATTGCTATTGCTAATACTTTTTACTGTATCCACGCACTCGCATACACACACACACACACACACACACACACACACACACACACACACATACATTCTTGTTGAATTTTCTGTTGCGAGGTTTGGGCCCTCTTACTGAAGCCGTCTTATGGGAACTAGCAGCGCACTGAGCTGCACTATCAAAGATTTGCAAATTTAGGGAGAGTTAATGACCGCCGATTCAACGGTGTTACGTGATTGCAGGAGTATTCACCTGTGTGCCTAGAGGCCGGTGTGCGGGGCGTGAGCGGCGGTTAGTATGTGTTTACATTTTCATATACCTAAGGCGACTGAACGCATTATTGTGGCCAAGATAGATACGAAGCCCACATCTACTACAGTAGTACAAGTTTATATGCCAACTAGCTCTGCAGATGACGAAGAAATTGAAGAAATGTATGATGAAATAAAAGAAATTATTCAGATTGTGAAGGGAGACGAAAATTTAATAGTCATGGGTGACTGGAATTCGAGTGTCTCCACAATAATGGAGATAAGAGAACGACTTGTATGAATATCAAGAGCTCAGATGGAAACCCAGTTCTAAGCAAAGAAGGGAAAGCAGAAAGGTGGAAGGAGTATATAGAGGGTCTATACAAGGGCGATGTACTTGAGGACAATATTATGGAAATGGAAGAGGATGTAGATGAAGATGAAATGGGAGATACGATACTGCGTGAAGAATTTGACAGAGCACTGAAAGACCTGAGTCGAAACAAGGCCCCCGGAGTAGACAATATTCCATTGGAACTACTGACGGCCGTGGGAGAGCCAGTCCTGACAAAACTCTACCATCTGGTGAGCAAGATGTATGAAACAGGCGAAATACCCTCAGACTTCAAGAAGAATATAATAATTCCAATCCCAAAGAAAGCAGGTGTTGACAGATGTGAAAATTACCGAACTATCAGCTTAATAAGTCACAGCTGCAAAATACTAACACGAATTCTTTACAGACGAATGGAAAAACTAGTAGAAGCCAACCTCGGGGAAGATCAGTTTGGATTCCGTAGAAACACTGGAACACGTGAGGCAATACTGACCTTACGACTTATCTTAGAAGAAAGATTAAGGAAAGGCAAACCTACATTTCTAGCATTTGTAGACTTAGAGAAAGCTTTTGACAATGTTGACTGGAATACTCTCTTTCAAATTCTAAAGGTGGCAGGGGTAAAATACAAGGAGCGAAAGGCTATTTACAATTTGTACAGAAACCAGATGGCAGTTATAAGAGTCGAGGGACATGAAAGGGAAGCAGTGGTTGGGAAGGGAGTAAGACAGGGTTGTAGCCTCTCCCCGATGTTGTTCAATCTGTATATTGAGCAAGCAGTAAAGGAAACAAAAGAAAAATTCGGAGTAGGTATTAAAATTCATGGAGAAGAAATAAAAACTTTGAGGTTCGCCGATGACATTGTAGTTCTGTCAGAGACAGCAAAGGACTTGGAAGAGCAGTTGAATGGAATGGACAGTGTCTTGAAAGGAGGATATAAGATGAACATCAACAAAAGCAAAACAAGGATAATGGAGTGTAGTCTAATTAAGTCGGGTGATGCTGACGGAATTAGATTAGGAAATGAGGCACTTAAAGTAGTAAAGGAGTTTTGCTATTTGGGGAGCAAAATAACTGATGATGGTCGAAGTAGAGAGGATATAAAATGTAGGCTGGCAATGGCGAGGAAAGCGTTTCTGAAGAAGAGAAATTTGTTAACATCCAGTATTGATTTAAGTGTCAGGAAGTCATTTCTGAAAGTATTCGTATGGAGTGTGGCCATGTATGGAAGTGAAACATGGACGATAAATAGTTTGGACAAGAAGAGAATAGAAGCTTTCGAAATGTGGTGCTACAGAAGAATGCTGAAGATTAGATGGGTAGATCACATAACTAATGAGGAAGTATTGAATAGGATTGGGGAGAAGAGAAGTTTGTGGCACAACTTGACCAGAAGAAGGGATCGGTTGGTAGGACATGTTCTGAGGCATCAAGGGATCACCAATTTAGTATTGGAGGGCAGCGTGGAGGGTAAAAATCGTAGGGGGAGACCAAGAGATGAATACACTAAGCAGATTCAGAAGGATGTAGGTTGCAGTAGGTACTGGGAGATGAAAAAGCTTGCACAGGATAGAGTAGCATGGAGAGCTGCATCAAACCAGTCTCAGGACTGAAGACCACAACAACAAGGCGACTACGCGAACATTCGGACGGCTGGTGTTTCCAGCCCTCTTTTTGGCGCCGTAGGTACCATAGGATTTACCATCAATTAGTTTCGCACGGTTGGCTTTCCGGTTAGCACCTTCCCCACTACTAATCTACGCCAGTCGTTTATCATCAGCGAATGCCTTGTAACCGTCTGTCCGGCAGTGTCCTCGCCGACAGTCATCGTTTGCGTATAGTTTTGTAGGCCTAAGCGACATGAGTTCTGTACACCGTGAGTATTGCAAATAATTACAACGAAAGGGAAGGTGTGTCTTCTCAAGGGTGGTCATCACAGCCGGGTGTATAAAAAGTGTGATGAGTTTACTAACTCGTTGTGCGTGAATTGCCAACGGAGTAAGTGCCGAGGTGTTGCAAATGACAGAATCATGGCTCAGCAGAAACATTCTTGCGTAGCGACGAAGCAGGTGTGTTGATTAAGTAACAAAGGCCTAACGAGAAGAAAAGAGTACACAAAGAAAAGACACCGCCTGTTCCCCAAACTTTGAAAGAGGAATTGTTTGAAAGATAAAGGTTTAAATTTTGTCGGAAATTATGGGAACTCTAAGACTACATTGTGTAAAGCAAAATGGGAAGATATTGGGACGACACTGAACACTGGCACTAGTTGAGAGATTCAGCTGAAAGAAGACATTTCCAGCTTAAATGAGAGTAATAGTTTTTCGAAAACTAACGATCGGCCTGTTTCTGACAAAAGAATCCTGGTATTCGATTGTGAAGAAGCGGAGACATTTCTGAGTCAAAATGGAACAGTTCTTATGGATGTAATATTCAACAGTTGTTCAAAACAGTTCAAACAAAAAAATGGTTCAAATGGCTCTGAGCACTATGGGACTTAACATCTGTGGTCATCAGTCCCCTAGAACTTAGAACTACTTAAACCTAACTAATCTAAGAATATCACACACATCCATGCCCGAGACAGGATTCGTACCTGCGACCGTAGCGGTCATGCGGTTCCAGACTGAAGCGCCTAGAACCGCGCGGCCACACCTGCCGGCCCAGGTCAAACAACTGTACACGACACACGAGGACATCGGAAACACAGAAGAAGGAAGGTATTTCCTACTTTATTTCCTTTGTTGCGAGAAAAAAGACAAATTATACATGAAAGGCTTTTTCCTGGATTGAAAAATAAGATGCCTCTGTGGTCGCCGAAAACTGCAATGCTAGACATCGGAATGGTTACGATTAAAGCAATAAAAACAATGTTCCCCAAAACATTCGTTTTCGGTTACAATTTTCACTTCAACCAATGTCTGTGGAAGAAAATACAAAAACTGTATTTAACGGAGGAATACAGGACAGAAATGGATTATTTCGCTGCATGTGTACTGCAGTGGAACATCTTTTACCAAACAGTGTTGATGAACTATAGTTGGTAATAATGGAAGAAATGCCCAACGGAGAAATGTTCATGAAATTCGCTTTATGGTCAGTCAATCATCGGAAAATCCTCGTATACCAACTAATCGTGGAAGGTTTTTTATCAGCGGCATGAGGCAACGAATGTTGTCAAAGGCTGACATAGAAAACTAAACTCCTCAATAAATCAAAATCATAAGAATGTGTACGTTCTGATAAATAAGCTGAAGGAAGACGCAGATGCTACATCGAAAATAAAAAAAAAAAAATTCCTTCGGCCTGCCTCTTCAAAAACGAAGAACAAGATACACAGATTTCGACAAAAGGTTGGAAGACATTATAAGAATATACAGGGCGAAGAAAAAAGTGCCGTACTTGGAAGTCGGCATGTGATTTTCGTATAGAAGTGTGTCAAGCAAAACCAAGTCCCACAAATAGTTTTAACAGAAAAACAATTTAAAAACCGAGGCTCTGCCAACGCTGTAATTGCATGCAGCGTGACCAAGAACAGGTAGCACGAATGCTAGACAGTGCCATAGCTGTTCCATTAGCTCAGTGGGACACAGTTGCCTTCGGCGTTGCTATGGTGTGGATAGATGGCAGGTAGCCAGTGTTTGTGTTGTTTACCGCGTCCGTAACCACGTGCAGTCGCTCATAAGGATACATCATGGGATACAGCTACCACATAGTGACATTGGGGTTCACTTTTTCCCCGATTTTGCCGGTCCCCAGGCAGTCGGTGTCGAACAGTTCCTGTGGTGTCACCGCCAGACACCACACTTGCTAGGTGGTAGCTTTAAATCGGCCGCGGTCCATTAGTACATGTCGGACCCGCGTGTCGCCACTATCAGTAATTGCAGACCGAGCGCCGCCACACGGCAGGTCTAGAGATACGTACTAGCACTCGCCCCAGTTGTACGGACGACTTCGCTAGCGATGCAACACTGACGAAGCCTTTCTCAATTGTAGAGAATACAGTTAGAATAGCTTTCATTACGTATCCTGTTTCAGACCTCACGCCATCCTGCGTGAGCTTATAGCTTGCATTTCGGCTTCCTCACACAACAAGGTGTTGGCACTTCTGCCGACACTTCAGTTCCTGCAAGACGAAGCGAAGATGCCGCCGACCGACATTGTAGGAATCCATCTTTCGATAGTAATACCATGTGAATATGATTGGCGACGCGGCACGCGACGAAATTACACGAAAGGCTCGCGTGGACTACGCTTCCGTCACACTGACGGCAATGTAGGACACGTCACCATTGGCTATGTGGTTTTGGTGTCAGAACGATCAGAATGAGATATTACATCTTGTTGCCGTCGTCTGATTTGGAAGATCAAGTTCGTAAACAACACCATGCTGACGCAAACGTCGCCGTCGTTGGTCACTCACGGGGCCTGGCGGTCTTTCCTTCACAAGATAACACTGATCCTGCCGGACCGGAAGACCCTCGCACCACGGAGTAAGACGACGGTGTCAGGGACAGAAAGCTTATTGCGACGGTTGCCTTGGCGCCATCGAGTACTATGGATGTTTCCCCATCGGACGCACGCTTTAAGACCACAGTCTCCCCAAAGCCGTCACACGACCCTCTCCCTTCAGAGAAGATCATATGGATACGGCACAGTCCCACAGGACAACAATGCCTTGGCGGAACCGCTCCCAGCAACACAACGTCAAACATACAAGCTCGCAATGTTGAATACGAATATGGTCAGCAACTCGGCGAAGTACCTTTCTGACTCCTTGCGGAGTCGAGTTGTTTCCATCAGTCGGCGGTCACCCAGGGTGCAGGGTGGTTCTCTACGTCTGGCAAGGTATCCCGTCACAGATATGGTTGTTCTCCCGTCCGGAGGGGGTATGGCCATCACACTGCTTGACACTGAAGTCATCAATTTATATGCCGCATCAGGCTCGACACACCAACGTCAATGAACTGCGTTCTTTTCAGAAGAATTACGGCCATTATTTGCAGCGTAATGTGATCGTCATGTCGTAGGAGGTGATTTCAACAGTGTCCTGCATCCAAAGGACCAGACTCCCGGCTACTCACCATGTCCGGCCTTACATATGTTGGTGGATGATTTCCACCTCATTAACGCGTAGATGATACACATTGATACTTCTGATTACAACCACCACACAAGCCATTCACCAAGCCGACTCGATCGTATAGATGTTTCTGCAATCCTTTGGACAGATGTGTCCCCTGTATCGTGGGATGTGCATTGCGAACACCAACGTACCAAAGCCAATCTTCTGCCCCAACAAGACAACAATCTATGAGGCGTGGTGGAGCAGTCACGCCATCATGGCGCTACCGATGAGGAGTCTCCATCCATGCTTCGTGTTACATCCGACATCCATCGTTGACAACGTTGCCTCGTCTCTACCTTTCCGACCCGGGAAAGCAGTGGACATCTCAGCATTCGCCGATCATTACCAAGGACTTTACGATGACGAACCGGCAGTGGCAGCGGCAGCGATGGTTCCTGACGATGTTCCACAACTTCTCACCCACACCCTTAAAAACACTTAAGCAGCATCCCTAGTGATAGTGATCATAGCGGACATAAACAGTTTTTGATGTTGCTGAGTGACAGTCATGCAGTAAATTTTGAATAAACACACCGCCCTTTGATTGTATTGTTGTTTATTTAATTACGACCAAGGTCTCCGCTTTTCATACCAATGTTAATGACATAGACTCAGTCACTTGAAAATGGCATAAAAACCACGGACATATTAGCCAACGCGATCACCAAAGGCGTGAAGAACAAATCCCTAAACCCCAACGGCTTTCAGGTTCAATTTTATCGGACCTTCAGCACACTGATACTTCCACGTTGGACTTAGATTTTGCAGGAGTTGTTCAATCCTTCCTTCCCGGTAACACCAGACTTTGTCAATGGCATTCTCATACCAGTGCCCAGCCCGACAGGGGGAACGCACATCACCAACTTTCGACCCCACGCATTACTCAACGGGGATTATAAGCTTTATCGGGTGTCTTGGCGACGCGCATCCTTCCACGCGCAACCTGCAGTACTTTCTCCAGAACAAACATCGCAAGACTGCAGGGTCACCCTCCAGATGGCCACAGGTGAATGGCGTGACCTGACTGTGTTGCTTGCCTCCGTGTGTCGCTGGTGTCGATAGATTTCAGCAGCGCCTTCGACCGGGTCCACCAACATTTTCTCCTCTCGGTGGCAGAACAGATGGGGTTGTCGCCACAATTCATAGACGCCATTCGCGGCTTACTTTGTAATGCCAAGCCCATGGTCCAGGTAAACAGACGACTGGCTGGACCGATCTCTGTCTGGTGTTTGCTCAGGTAGGGATGTCCTCCCACTGTTTTGTATGCGATCGCCCTTGAGCATCTCATCAAAGGTCTCCTACCCCATCTTATGGGATTTACCTTACGTGGCTGCACGATCTACTGCCAGGCCCCTACTTCTTGCACGCTCGTACACAAAATTATCTGATGCCATAACATGGCTCCTACATTGTGAACGATCGTCTGTTGGTCATCTAAACATTACCAAATTGATAATCATGAACATTGCATGCGGACTCCAAGAGAAGGGACCACTACCGTTGCCCACTGTGATAATGCTCCGTTAGTTGCTTATCGACTTTATTGCCCCCAACCAAGCGTACTGTATCGAAAACATACTGTCGACTGCTGCACTTCATCAGTTACCACGTTCGACCCAGCCTCATTTGCAGCATGAGCCCATTACAAAAAGTGATTTACGTCGATACATACATGGCGCCCAAATTGCTCCATGCCGCTCAAGTACTCCCTCTACCATCAATCCTGGGACATCAACTCCAAGAAGCCCTTGGGTACTACGTTTCAGCTGGAAAAATTTGTTTTCAAAACGCTTCACCCTCCCTCTTACAAATCTTGGCTTCGGTCTTGTCCATGTTCGGGACAGAGACATTGCATTATATGCACGTAACATACTGAGATGTTGGCAGGAACCTTCACTAACCATTACGCAATGAATCTTGGAAATCCTCATGCCGGACTCATCTGCCCAATCAGTTGCTCCAATGCTGTCTCACATTTCCAATTCGTTACGTGCACGACGCCTTTCCAACAATGTGCCCACTGCGGCCGAAGGATTTTTACAAGTTTTGTTGATGCACACCCACGTAAGGCACTGGGGACAGCGCCTAGTCGTTGGTCTGGAAGACTGCCCATGTATCTCTCCTTCCGTCTGATATCAGGGTGTTTTGGTATCGCATTGTGGAGGCAAGTTTCCCAACAACCAACGACTACACCTTATTGGTATGCCTGCGTCGCCACTATGCACAAGTTGCCTAAGGGAGGACACAGACGAGCTCTGCCTCATATGGACTACGAAACGCGAGGCCTGGTTCGTAACACAATGTATATTGCCCTGTACCTCCTCGTCCAGCAACGGTCCACCACAATCTCCTACTCCTTCACAACTTCTCATTTTCTTTCAGATAAAGCACCAGGCTGTCACGTGATTCCCAGGTCAGGCGATCGCCTACCTTTCCGGTCATGCTACACATTCGATTTTTGGTGGCATTTACTGGGAACACACAGCACGCTCGAACGTTCCCCCCTTTGCCAACTATTTGCGTAGCCTGATCAACAGTCGCCTCCCGCTCCCCCCCCCCCCCCCCCCCCCCTCTCATCCCAAGAAGTTGGTCTTGACTCGCATACGATTATTACTATTATTCTTGACTCGTGCGGCATACCAACACGTCCAGGCGGGCGACATGATTTTTTTCAGAGGCAATCGCACGGTCGAAAGCTAATTTTTTAGTATTTTTCGTTAACCTGAAATTAAGTGCATGTGTTTGTCTGTGCCTGATGTCGTGGGCCTCAGCCCGTACGGCTCTCCTTCCCCCTCCCCTCCCCCCCACACACTTCTCCCCCCCTCCTCCCCCAGAACGGCCTGATACGACGATCCACTCTGCCTCGTGGACATATATTTAATAAAAAACAAAAAAGCGAAAAAAACAAAAATAAAATAAAATAAACCATTGTTGCCAGCTACTTTGATATATTGCCTTTCCCGTCACATCCGTCGTAGCGGAGGGGAAGAGTTTGCGACCCCTGCCCGCTTCGCCCTCCTGCCCTCTTCGTGTTCCTTTTGTGATCAGTATTGGAAGAAACAAAAAAAGTAAAAAATAAAATAAAAAAAAGAGGAAGGAAAGTGAGGCGAGGCTGTGCCGTGGGGAATGGATGAGCAGACTGAGTCTGTATCCAATTAAGTACAAGAAACACAGTAGATAGCCTACACTAGATTGCACACTACGCGACCCAAAATAAGTGCATTCTGTACGTTTCATGTCCCGGCTTATTTTTACAGAGACGCAATGTACATGTACGAGGATCGTCCACTTTAGACAAGATGTTCAAAGTAACTACGTTGTGTTAGCAGACACTTCGGCACTCGCTGGATCATGCTTTGCTGGACCCTAGACAACACCCCTGTATCTCCACTGCCGGAGCTATTATGTCGTGTACATTCATGGGTGGAGCGCTATAGACATGTTCCTTAACCGTCTCCACAAATAAAAATCCAGTTGATTAAGGTCTGATAAACGTGGAGGCCAAAACACTGGACCTCCACGAACAATCCAGTTCCTTGGAAACGCTTCATTGAAATAGTTACGCACATTCATTCCAAAGTGTGGCGGTGCACCATCATGCTGAAAACATAGCTGTCGCGGAACAGTTTCTAACGCGTCAGGCAAAATAGTGCAGAGTGACGTTCGATGCAAGGGCGTATTCAACTTATCCAGCGGTAGATAAGGGTCGAAATGCACTCCTCCTAAGATGCCAGCCCACAGGTTTATGCCAAAGCGTGCCTCAAATTCACTTTCGCGGGTGGCATATGGATTGTGTTGTGTGCTAGATTTATGACTCCATACGATGTTGTTTATAAAATGTTCGAATTTTCTCAGTTTCAGAGTTCTGAAGGGCGATCTGTTTTAATTGTTAAAAACCATTTGAAAGCCACTATCACACAATTTTTTAAATTTAAGACAACCAGTTTCAACAGTAATTGTTGCAACTTGACAACTTGTGCGTGAGGTTCAACGTTAAATGAACTTGTTTTACAAGAAAGAGATGTTAAAGACCCGAAGAAGACAGCAGTGACTGTTGAAACTGGTTTTCTTAAAGAAATTTTTTACAATCTTGGCTTTCGGATGGTTTTTAACAATGTCAAATGTTCGTTATCTTCCATTTTTGTGCAACAACCATGTACAAAACTGTATTTGTCGTATACGGGTTCTGACCGTTGGTGTTAAGTCGACGTGTAATGATATGGATGCAGTTCTTCCTCGTGCGAAACTTCAATAACCAGTATTTGAGACATCTGGAACCGCTTTGCAATATCACGGGTACTTCACCTAAGTGACTGGCGAACGGTTTCAAAAATCGCGTCCTCTTTTTGTGAAGCACGGCCATTACTTGTGGACATAGATCACCGGTTTCCCGAAGATGTTTCTCCAACCGAAGATGACGCGAGTACCGTGCAGCACACGTACAAGCAGCAACAGCAGCTTGGTTAACGGATGCACCCATCACCAAAACAATATCGACGCATTCATCGTTTGTGAACTCCATCGGGAGGAAGCCGCACTACGCGAACTTGTGAGGACCAGGTATGATTGTGCACTGCACGGTTAATAGACACATGCACGCTGTTTAATGGCTCCCATTTTCATGTGATAGACTATTTTCATGCGACAAAATGATGTCACGCTTAAAAACGAGAGAACTAGGGAAAGGATGTCTAAGAAACAGATAACGAACGTGACGAGGATTCGAACTATAGCTTCATGGTGGGTTGGAAATTCCAATGCGTTGCGTGATGTGAAAGTGTTGCCACCTCCTCGTTTTCATACATTTTTCAAAATGCATCCGATTTGTTTGTGCTACATAAACTCGTGTCTAGAATGTGCATGAGGGATCGCATGCCGACCGTCAAATGTGGCATTTTTTCTTCAGCCTGTATAACGACTCGGGGGATTGAAGAAGATGCTTAAGATCACTAGCTTTCTTACACAAAAGTTGGAGTAAGAAATTAAAATTCACAAA
This sequence comes from Schistocerca serialis cubense, assembly GCF_023864345.2. Classification (NCBI taxonomy): domain Eukaryota; kingdom Metazoa; phylum Arthropoda; class Insecta; order Orthoptera; family Acrididae; genus Schistocerca; species Schistocerca serialis. Next base: position 423,872,560 of record NC_064644.1, read on the forward strand.
ATAAGAATTTATTCATTTGCCGCAGTAATGTTGTAGAAACAAAAAAATAAAAAGGTAAATATAAGAAAATAAACATGCATGCACAAAGCCATCCTAAGCCTGCAAAAACATGAAGGGGACATTATTATTAAAAAAACCGTTTCCAGAGCATTCCTTGCTTTTGCGGCATGTGTTGAAGGCCAGAAAACCTATGGAAATCATACCCTATGTGATCAAAAGTATCCGGACACCTGGCTGAAAATGACTTACAAGTTCATGGCGCCCTCCATCGGTAATGCTGGAATTCAATATGGTATTGGTCCATTCTTAGCCTTGATGACAGCTTCCACTCTCGCTGGCATACGTTCAGTTAGGTGCTGGAAGGTTTCTTGGAGAATGGCAGCCCATTCTTCTCGGAGTGCTGCACTGAGGAGAGGAATCGATGTCGGTCGGTGAGGCCTGGCACGAAATCGGTGTTCCAAAATATCCCAAAGGCGGTCTATAGGATTCAGGTCAGAACTCAGTCCATTACAGGGATGTTACTGTCGTGTAACCAATCCGCCACAGGCCGTGCATTATGAACAGGTGCTCCATCGTGTTGAAAGGTCCAATCTCCATCCCCTAATTGCTCTTCAATAGTGGAAAGCAAGAAGCTGCTTAAAACATCAATGTAGGCCTGTACTGTGACAGTGCCACGCAAAACAACAAGAGGTTCAAGCCCCCTCCATGAAAAACACGACCACACCATAACACCATCGCCTCCGAATTTCCTGTTGGCACTACACATGCTGGCAGATGACGTTCACAGGGAATTCGGCATACCCACACCCTGCCATCGGATCGCCACATTGTGTGCCGTGATTCGTCACTCTACACAACATTTTTCCATTGTTCAATCGTCCAATGTTTACGTTCCTTACACTAAGCAAGGCGTCGTTTGGAATTGATTATGAGCAGCCACTCCACCATAAAATATATGTTTTCTGACCTTCCGCCTAACTGTCATAGTACTTGCAGTGGATCATGATGCAGTTTGCAATTCCTATGTGATTGTCTGGATAGATGTCTGCCTATTACACATTACGACCCTCTGTCGGCGGTCTCTGTCGGTCAACAGACCAGGTCGGCCTGTACGCTTTTGTGCTGTACGTGTTCATATCGGAAACAGTTGACCTAGGAATGTTTAGGATTGTGGAAATCTCGCGTACAGGCGTATGACACAAGTGCCACCCAATCACCTGACCACATTCTAAGTCAGTGAGTTCCGCGGAGCGCCTCATTCTGCTCTCTCACGATGTCTTATGACTAATGAGTCGCTGATATGGAGTATCTGGCATTAGGTGGCAGCACAGTGCACCTAATACGAAAAACGTTTGTTTTTGAGGTTGTGCGGATACTTTTGATCACATAGTGTATTCGCGGTTGGCGCTACGAGTGGCAAAGCTCACTTTAGGGAAGCCACAACAACCCCGTGGCATACTCGTAGCTCTGTGAGCGGGCAGCCAGTTCGCCACCAGCCTAAAGTTGGCGTCAGGAACAAAAATGGTTCACATGGCTCTAAACACTATGGGACTTGACATCTGAGGTCATCAGTCCCGTCCGCAGGTCATGATCGTGCGGTAGCGTTCTCGCTTAACGCGCCCGAGTTCCAGGGTTCGATTCCCGGCGGGGTCAGGGATTTTCTCTGCCTCGTGATGACTGGGTGTTGTGTGATGTCCTTAGGTTAGTTAGGTTTAAGTAGTTCTAAGTTCTAGGGGACTGATGACCATAGATGTTAAGTCCCATAGTGCTCAGAGCCATTTGAACCATTTTCATCAGTCCCCTAGACTTAGAACTAATTAAAGCTAACTAACCTAAGGAAATCACACGCATCCATGCCCAAGGCATGATTCGAACCTGCGACCGTAGCAGCAGCGCGGTTCCGGACTGAAGTGCCCAGAACCGCACGGCCACATCGGCCGGCTGGCGTCAGGAAGAAAATTGATTGGGATTTTAACGATATCTCTCGTTTGCACTGATACGAAGCTTTTGTTAAAATGCCACATTACTGAAGCCCGCTATTATTCTGACCGCATGTTTCTCTATGTTCAGCTATAGATGACTTGCTTGGTTGCACGGCAATTGTCCTCAAGCATCCTTGCAAGTCAGCCGTAGTTGAACACAATGAAACATGCGCGCCTCAAAGAAACGAACAAGTCAGCCGTAGCCGAACACATTTAAGACATGTGAGTCTCAGGAGAAACAGCAAGTTAGCTGCAGCTGACGCACAGTGAAACATGTGATCAGGATATAAGCTTTTCTAACATTAGGGTTTACCAAAATCTCCAAATTAAAATAAAAATCAGAGGGCCAGTCGTGTTTACTAAACGACCGAACAGTTGTAATCGTAAAGACGGCTCGAGGCTAAGTGCGGATTGGATTCCTGCCGTCAGTGCTGCGAGAGCGATACAAATGCATCCGAACACAAACACAAACGAGGCACCACTGATGCCGCGCCATCTAGTTCACCGGTGAGCGCTTTTTCCAGTCACGGCAACATCAATAACCAATAGTAAACGTTTAAGGCAATAAACGTAGGTAATGCTGTCCTCGATTCCGCTAAAGTCTGACAGTGCGCCGCATTTTTCAGGCAGTTTCCGGCCTACAAATGATGGCCGAAACGCCGGGTCACAAGGTTCTAGGGAGAGTGACAAGGTACGAAAATACAGCAAGTTTTTATATGGTCGACAACAGTCGCTAGTGCCTGCGTTCTTATGTGACACAGTTACTCTCATTCCAACATCCTCGCGATGCCTACGTTCATATTTGACACAATTACTCTCTTTCCATCATTCTCGAGATGTTATTTGGTCCTTGACAGGCATTAACAAATCAAATTGTACTTAGCAGTTTTAATACAGGGGTTGGAAACATCGACAGAATGCATGATTGCACATAAATGCAGATGGTAGCCAAGTCTGCTGTTGCGCTGTCGTATTTGACCACCAACGGCACCTCTCCAATGTCCTCAACACGATGCAGTTTGTAGGTAGTGGTAAAATGGTTCAAATGGCTCTGAGCACTATGGGACTCAACTGCTGTGGTTATCAGTCCCCTAGAACTTAGAACTACTTAAACCTAACTAACCTAAGGACATCACACACATCCATGCCCGAGGCAGGATTCGAACCTGCGACCGTAGCAGTCGCACGGTTCCGGACTGCGCGCCTAGAACCGCGAGACCACCGCGGCCGGCTAGGTAGTGGTAAGAACAGTGTTCTGTGTAGCCGTGAACGTATTGCTGGTTTTAGTATCTTGTTTGCTTCTGTAACTCATGTAGCAAAGTGTTTGTTTCAAGAGGTGCCGTATCGAAGCTTCATACCACATTTTATGAAAGCGGGAAAACACAATCCCAGGAGTGACAACGCAGACGAAAGTCTGTGTTGAGTGATCGTGACGGACGGATTGTGACGAAAACCAAGAGGACGACAAGTGAAAACGTTACTGCAGAACTGAATGCCGGATTGGCGAATACTGTCAGCACAAAACGACATGAAGGAAGCTGCGTAAGCAAGAAACTGAAGGGCGAGCTGAAATTCCAAAACAGTTCACCAGTGATGCAATTTCCCATAGAGGTGGACGTGATGACGGAACCATAAAACCTGGACTATGGAACAACGCAAGGAAGTTCTTGCTTCACACTGTTTCCAATTATGGCCGAGTTTACATCGCAAGAGTGAAACATGGCGAGGGTCTGGCTATGACTTGGCAACCATATCGTGGTGTTCCATGGGCAGCACGGTTAGCAACGTCGCATTAATCCCAAGGACAATAGACATTTTGACTGGTCAGGTGCATCCTATGCAAGAAAGCGGCCGTTGTATCTGAAGACGACAGGGAAACTGTTCACACAGCTCGCATAATACCGTATGGTAAAAAAGGCCACTTGCCACACTACGTTGGTGAAGCGTTACGCCACAATACCTGCTGGACGTTGTCACCCGGCCACCTGTCAGTGCCCGCCTAGATATCGAAATTACGTACGATTCGGCACGCGGCGTACATGGAATTTGTTGCAGCGACAGTACAACAATCTCGTTTAGGCCGTGTTGCCAGGCAGGCCAAAGAACAGGCCAGTTATCGAGTCGGACTCTCTGACACTGTCGGCACCCGCAGTCGGGTCGCAACTGCTCCACCGTAACCCTGACCGGACTGCCCGCCAGGGGGTCCAATTGCGGTATTGAGGAACCGAGGGTCGAACAGAGGCCCTTCTAGCTACCGAATCACTGGGCATCCGTGAGGCCAGATGCTGTCACCCAGATGCCGGACTGGGGTTTGTTCCCAAGACGTCTCCCAGCACCTTCTATGTCGGTAAGAGCAGCCAACACGTCCAACACTACGGTTGATTTGCTAGGATGCTTGAGGACAATTGTCGTGCAACCAAGCAAGTCAGCTATAGCTGAGCATAGAGAAACATGCGGTCATAATACACTCCTGGAAATTGAAATAAGAACACCATGAATTCATTGTCCCAGGAAGGGGAAACTTTATTGAAACATTCCTGTGGTCAGATACATCACATGATCACACTGACAGAACCACAGGCACATAGACACAGGCAACAGAGCATGCACAATGTCGGCACTAGTACAGTGTATATCCACCTTTCGCAGCAATGCAGGCTGCTATTCTCCCATGGAGACGATCGTAGAGATGCTGGATGTAGTCCTGTGGAACGGCTTACCATGCCATTTCCACCTGGCGCCTCAGTTGGACCAGCGTTCGTGCTGGACGTGCAGACCGCGTGAGACGACGCTTCATCCAGTCCCAAACATGCTCAATGGGGGACAGATCCGGAGATCTTGCTGGCCAGGGTAGTTGACTTACACCTTCTAGAGCACGTTGGGTGGCACGGGATACATGCGGACGTGCATTGTCCTGTTGGAACAGCAAGTTCCCTTGCCGGTCTAGGAATGGTAGAACGATGGGTTCGATGACGGTTTGGATGTACCGTGCACTATTCAGTGTCCCCTCGACGATCACCAGTGGTGTACGGCCAGTGTAGGAGATCGCTCCCCACACCATGATGCCGGGTGTTGGCCCTGTGTGCCTCGGTCGTATGCAGTCCTGATTGTGGCGCTCACCTGCACGGCGCCAAACACGCATACGACCATCATTGGCACCAAGGCAGAAGCGACTCTCATCGCTGAAGACGACACGTCTCCATTCGTCCCTCCATTCACGCCTGTCGCGACACCACTGGAGGCGGGCTGCACGATGTTGGGGCTTGAGCGGAAGACGGCCTAACGGTGTGCGGGACCGTAGCCCAGCTTCATGGAGACGGTTGCGAATGGTCCTCGCCGATACCCCAGGAGCAACAGTGTCCCTAATTTGCTGGGAAGTGGCGGTGCGGTCCCCTACGGCACTGCGTAGGATCCTACGGTCTTGGCGTGCATCCGTGCGTCGCTGCGGTCCGGTCCCAGGTCGACGGGCACGTGCACCTTCCGCCGACCACTGGCGACAACATCGATGTACTGTGGAGACCTCACGCCCCACGTGTTGAGCAATTCGGCGGTACGTCCACCCGGCCTCCCGCATGCCCACTATACGCCCTCGCTCAAAGTCCGTCAACTGCACATACGGTTCACGCCCACGCTGTCGCGGCATGCTACCAGTGTTAAAGACTGCGATGGAGCTCCGTATGCCACGGCAAACTGGCTGACACTGACGGCGGCGGTGCACAAATGCTGCGCAGCTAGCGCCATTCGACGGCCAACACCGCGGTTCCTGGTGTGTCCGCTGTGCCGTGCATGTGATCATTGCTTGTACAGCCCTCTCGCAGTGTCCGGAGCAAGTATGGTGGGTCTGACACACCGGTGTCAATGTGTTCTTTTTTCCATTTCCAGGAGTGTAATAGCGGGCTTCAGTAATGTGGCATTTTAACAAAAGCATCGTATCAGTGCAAACGAGAGATATAGTTAAAATCCCAATAAATTCCCTCCTGCCTCATCGTTTCCTAATGATGATCGGCCGCCGGCCGGGAGTGTTCACCAATCAAGATCGGTCTGCACCTAGACCGTAATGGCACAGTACTTGCAGGTATCATCGCGACCGTGAGTTGATGCCCAACTTCCAGCGCCCGCCAGATGTGGGCCCGAGCTATTAATATTCACTGTTGCAAAGCTACAAACGGGCTCTTTTGATTCATCTAGGCCGGCCATCCTTCACCAGCGCACACCCATATCCTCTACACACAAGAAAACTGCGCTCCAAAAACCATATTTCCTAGCACTGCTTCAACTCAGGTTGCGTCAGAAAAAAACTGACGACATCTAATTCGTGAAACGCCACGTCCTAGTGACGAAATACCACTTTTTCTACCAGAAAAGAGCTACAACCGTCCCATTGGCTTTTGTCAAGGAAAAAGAAAAAAAAGGGAACTAAGACATTAATGTCCCAATTGACAACTAGATCATTTTATCTATTATGTCGTCTCCAAATCTGAAGTGATTTCTTAATTCCATTAACTCTGCCCCTCAGTTCTGTCGTCTTTTCTTAGTTTTTCAGCAAAGCATGTGCTCAGTAGACTCTTAATTCCATTCAACAAGTTCTTTAATTGTTCTTCTCTCTCACTGAAAATAGGACTGTAGTCGGCGAATCTCATCACTGATATCTTTTCACTCTGGGTTTTAACCTCACTCGAGAGTTGCGGTAGTTCCTGGTATTAAAGTCCTAAAAGGAGATCTTTCCTATTTTGCTCGTACGTATTTTGATGTCAGTGCCTTGGTATCAATGTCCTAAAGCAGTACGATGCAACTGTCGAACGATAAAATCGTTTCTGAGGGTTTCCGAGTCCTGTCAAGTATAAAAAAAATCCTGAGACGTAATGAGAGCCATTAGCAGCTGCGTGTGTTGCCGCTATTGTAGACGTGATGTTCGTAGTTTGATTCTCGCTAGGTTTAAGTTGCTTTTCTTTTTATTTCTGTGGATTGACCTACTAAGGATCACGTGCCAATTTCCGTTCCTTATTCACTGTTCTTTACTTCAGCTGTTATATTTTTTTTCCAAATGATTTTAACGATTCGCCTTTCTAGTATTTCTAATTTATCTATGTTAGACTTTGGTAGACATTCGTTTGCATATAGAGATTTGTGCTTCACTGCTGTACTGTAATGCGTTATTTTTAAATTTTTAGACAGACATTGTTACTGTAAAGATCTTTACTTACAACATATTTCCTTCCCGCTTTATGTATCCTTCCCTCTATGGCAGTTTTCTCCAAATCATTTTCTTAGATTATCTCTCCCAGATATTAAATTTTTTTATCGTTCTCTATCTAACAAATATCTGTTTTTACAAATTTCGGTATATTTTTAATCTTAGTTCTTACTTTTAATGGAATCATGTAGTTATTATAAAATACAATTTTTGATTAACAAATATTTAATCATAATTTTTAACAAAAATATTGGTTTTTAAATACTGATCTAATGGAAATGCTAGTGTTATAATTAAGGTTTGATGCACACATCAAACCTGAAAGCAAAGTCCTTTGTTTCCAGAGATGGCGACTAAATACAAGCGTAATGTTAAAAACGGTAATGTACTTAACAATAAGCTATTTCGAGTTTTCATAAGATTGCTAATTAAAAATAAAAGTGGTGTACGGAGCTATGAACAGCTATTTCTGCATGTTTGAAATTTTGTATGAATAACAGCTCTCGGAAACCCGCAAAGTCGATTTTATCGACTGGTTTTCAGAAGTGCGTCGTATTGCTTTAGGAAATTGGTGTATCGGCAGAGACAATAAGACAAAAATTGAAGAGAGCCAGTCGTTATTTACATTTCCGTACAGAGTTTTGTAGTGGATTAAGCACATCTGAAGATGGCAACTTCTTGCTGTAACCGGTTATGTGAATAAGTGTGATACTAATAATAAAACCGTAAAACTATCATGTCTATCTGTCTGTCTGGACACTCTAATCTACAGAAACTACTAGAAAAATGTTCATGGGGTTTTCTCAGGTAAACTATTGGCTTCATTTCGTCAGAATCGTATGACAGAAATAAAAGATATCGTGATTTAAGATTGTATCTAAAACCGTCGTGTCTGTCTGTTTGAACATGCTAATCTCCAAAACTACTATACGAATTTTTATGGGGCTTTCACAGGCAGCCTCACCATGGGGCAACATAAATGATTTATTTAAGTAAAAGCGGACTACGAAAAAGTAAAGTAATTTAATGTTTTATATAAAATTGTCTGCTTAGCTTAGTAATTCGGAAGTTTATTCGTAATGGCGTAGTACGCCAAAGAACCAAAATACAAATACAAACTGACAGCGAATTTACTTGGCTATGATACATGGAACTACTGATATCGCTTTGTTTATTAAAAACTGAAGGATACTGAGTTGCTTCTTTGGATAGGGTTTATTTATAACATTTGCTAGGAAAAACGAATTTATTAAGTTCGCTTTGTAATTTAGGTGGCTACTCATCAAAATATGATTTCTTTTTGCCCATGAAAAAAAGCCTAGAAGACGCAGAGTCTTTCTAAGTATAGTGAAACGGCTAAAAGACTGAGGACTATAGGGTCTCAAGAACCAAATGAAGATCGAGAAGCGAGACTTACCGTCGACCGAGAACGTCAGGCTTTAACTTGCTCTTTGGAACCTCCCTGTGAAGCGAGGCATAACGTATTTCTGATCTAGAGCGCCAGGCATTGCTCCTCAGGATTCTTCACTCCCACAGATTTTCAGCTACTTTTCGCCTACGTAACATCATATAAATGGAAATTATGACGAGAAGCGGTGCAGGTGAGTGAGGTTTTATAGCCCAAATCCCAATTGTTCCAAATAATTACAATTTCGCTTTAAACGTGCGCAATTCTTGGTGAGCTTATACTATGCCGGGATCATAAACGAAGCACAAGGCCAGACCCTGTGTGCTGCGGGTGTGTTTGTTGCTTGTCGCATGGGCAGGTCTATGTGACTCTCTCCCATGTTTGAGAAACAAAGGGGCTCTTTGTGCGTATCCCTCATCATACGATTTCAATTACTGTATACAAAGAAGTTTTTTAAGTTTTAAAAAAAGTACCTCATATAGGACTTCTAATACTGTATACAAAGAAGCTTTTTAAGTAAAAAAAAAACCGTCCACGCATATGAAGTCTCAGGTACAGCTGAAATTAAATACAAGGCATCGCCAGGTTTGGCAGCTAGTTTGCTATACCCTGAAGAGCCAAAGACTGGTACACATGCCTAATATAGTGTAGCGCCCCCGGGAGCACTCAGAAGTGTCGCAGCACCACGTGGCATGGAATCGATTAAGAGTTTCAAGTAGTGCTGGAAGCAACTGACACCATGAATCTTGTACGGCTGTCCATAAATCCGTAAGAATACGAAGGGATTGAGATCTGTTCTGAACACCATGTTGCTATGCATCTCAGAGATGCTCAATAATGTTCATGTCTGGGTAGTTTGGTTGCCAGCGGAAGTGTTTAAACTCAGAAAAGTATTTTTCGAGCCACTTTGTAGCAGTTCTGGACGTGTAGAGTGTCGCATTGTCCTGCTCGAATTGACCAAGTCCGTGGGAATGCACAATGGACATGAATGGATGCAGGAGATCAGACAGGATGCTTACGTACGTGTCACCTGTCAGAGTCGTATCTAGACGTTTCAGGGGTCCCGTATCACTCCAGCTCCACAGGCCCCACACCATTACAGATCCTCCACCAGCTTGAAGAGTCTCCTGCTGACATGCACAGCCCATGGATTCAAGAGGTTGTCTCCATACCCTTAACGTCCATCCGCTTTATACAATTTGAATCGAGTCTCGTGCGACCAGGCAACATATTTCGACTCATCAACAATGCAATATCGATGTAGACGGGCCCATGCGAGGCATACAGCTTTGTCGTGCGGTCATCAAGGGTACGAGAGTAGAGCTTCGGCTCCGAAAGCCAATATCGATAACGTTTAGTAGACTGGTTCGCATGCTGACGCTTGTTGATAGACCAGCATTGATATCTGCAGGAATTTGTGGGAGGATTGAACTTCTGTCACTTGAACGATTCTCTTCAACCGCCCTTGGTAGCGTTCTTGCATGATGTTTCTCCGGCCGCAGCGATGTCGGTCATTTGGTACTTTACCGGATTCCTGATACTCACTGTACACTCGTGAAATGGTCGTACTGGAAAATCCCCAATTCATCGCTATCTCGGAGATGTGTCCCATCGCTCGTGCACCACGTTTAAACTCACTTACATCTTCATAACCTGCCATTGTAGCAGCAATAACCGATCAAACAATGGCGCCAAACACTTGTCTTACAGAGGCATTGCCGAAAAAAATGGTTCAAATGGCTCTGAGCACTATGGGACTTAATATCTATGGTCATCAGTCCCCTAAAACTTAGAACTACTTAAACCTAACTAACCTAAGGACATCACACAACACCCAGTCATCACGAGACAGAGAAAATCCCGGGCGTTGCCGACCGCAGCGCCGTATTCTGCCTGTTTATGTATCTCTGTATTTGAATACTCACTATAACAATTTCTTTGGCGCTTCAGTGTACGTCCAAGCGATCGTGCCATGATAAATTACAAAGGTCGCATCCTTCCCATCGGCCACACAACGTGGCACTACACAAAACTGGCGCTAATAGCACAGGCACATAGGGAACACACATGACACAGATCTGTAAGTACGAGTACATGGTATTGGTGATAAGTTGAGAAAACCGTCCCGTAAACAGGTCGCACAACGGGTTGACATACTCTGGATCAGGTGGTCGAGCAGCTGCTGGGGTATAGCCTTCCATTCTTGCACCAATGCCTGTCGGAGCTCCTGAAGTGTCCTAGGGGTTTGAAGACGTGCAGCTATACGTCGACAGGGAGCATCCCAGACGTGCTCGATGGGGTTTAGGTCTGGAGAACAGGCAGGGCACTCCATTCGCCTGATATCTTCTGTTTCAAGGTACTTCTACATGATGGCAGCTCGGTGGGGCCGTGCGTTATCATCCATCAGGAGGAAGGTGTGATGAACTGCACCCCTGAGTAAGACGGACATACTGGTGCAAAATGACGTCCCGATACACTTGACCTGTTACAGTTCCTCTCTCAAAGAGATGCAGGGCTGTACGTGCACCAATCATAAACACACCCAACAAATCACGACCTCCATACAGGTCCCTTTCCAGGACATTAAGGGGTTGGTATACAGTTCCTGGTTCACGCCAGATGAAAACTCGGCGAGAATGACTGTTCAGACTATACCTGGACTCGTCCATGAACATAACTGTTCCAATGACCATGTACTGTGTTCTTGACACTGGGCTTTAGGGGCTCTCCTGCGACCAGGCGTCAGTGGAATGCACCTTTCCGGTTTACAGGCGAATAAACCATGTTTTTTCAGTCGTCTGTAGACTGTGCGTCTGGAGATAACTGTTCCAGTGGCTGCTGTAAGGTCCTGGGCAAGGCTACCTGCAGTACTCTGTGGCCTTCTGCGGACACTGATGGTGAGATATCGGTCTTCTTGTGGTATTGTGCAATGTGGGCGTCCCGTACTGTAGAGCGTGGACACGTTTCCTGTCTGCTGGAATCGTTGCCATAATTTTCAGATCACTTTTTGTGGCATACAGAGGGCCCGTGCTACGACCTGCAATGTTTGACCAGCAGCCGGCCGAAGTGGCCGTGCGGTTAAAGGCGCTGCAGTCTGGAACCGCAAGACCGCTACGGTCGCAGGTTCGAATCCTGCCTCGGGCATGGATGTTTGTGATGTCCTTAGGTTAGTTAGGTTTAACTAGTTCTAAGTTCTAGGGGACTAATGACCTCAGCAGTTGAGTCCCATAGTGCTCAGAGCCATTTGAACCATTTGAACCAATGTTTGACCAGCCTCCAGTCGCCCTAGTATTCTACCCCTCATAACGTCATCAGTATGTGTTCTTTGATCCATTTTCAATACACAGTCACCATTAGCACGTCTGAAAAGGTCTGTACATTTCCACGCTGCACCTCTGGGTATGTGGACTGCTGCCAGCGCCACCGTGCGACGACCGCAGGTCAAATGCACCACATGGTCATACCCTGAGGTGATTTAAACCCGCAAACCGCCCACAAGAGCGTTGTTTCACTATGCATGAGCATGAGTGTAGTTGACAAGAGTTAGGCGACACAACTGACTGACGTACTGCTTTTGTACAAAGACGTGGAACCGCAGTTGTTTCAACTCTCTGACGCTCGGCTCTTGTGTCTTGAGTCTGAGGAGAGAGGATGGTGGGTTAGTTTCCGCGGACGCATGAAGCCACTTTGCGTCCCCCGCAGACGTGACGCCGGCGCCACAGAGCGCTAATAGGGCCGAGCGCAAGAGTCGCTGCTGGCTGCTGGCTGCCGCGGGCAACTTAATTTAATGAGCACCGAGTTAATTGCCCGCCGCCCGCTTAAAGCGGCAGTTAGCGGCGCCGGCGCCGGGGCCCGCTCCGTTTAGTTTCTGGACCACTCGCCCGACTGCGCCGCGCGCGCAAATTAATTTTTTGTCGGTCCCCGGGGAAACAATTCAGCCAATGTTTGCTGAGGAATCTTCCCCGAAAACGAATCCAAAACAATTTCAAACGCCCTGAGAATAACGTGGAAATGCTGAGCGGAAAATGCCCATAGGCGCTGTGAAACTCACATTACTTCCAATTCACTCGTCTTGCCAGAATATGGATTCATTTCAACATATCATAGGGATGTCTGGTATTTACAATGTAAAACAGCTCAAGAAGCGTTGGTACACCATTTGAAGAGGTCAACATGTATTGTGTAAGTTATTATTATTATTTATTTTGTCCTCGTTCTGGTCGACTGAAATACGTAACATCTTCAATACCCGTTCTTTCTTTGTTGTTTCCTGTTTAATCTCCTGATCACAACGTCTTTTCCTTTCATCGTTCATTGTTCATGTTGACTTCTGACCTACCTTGAATGTTACCTAGTTTGTAATTTGTTCTGAAAAAAATTTGTTCCGTTATTTCCCTCTCTTTGATGTTGTTTCTTCACAGTTCTGTTCTTATATTTGTAATCCATGCTGTTGTCGGCTTCTTTTTCCAGATATACTGGAATATTACTTTTGTTAGTCTGTTCTCATTTATTCGATAAAAGTGTCCAAAGAAGAATTAACCTTTGCTTTGCTATTACTTCTTATTGTTTTCTGCGTATTTTGGTAGATCTAATCAAATTTCATTCGCCGCCGATCTGTAGTTTGTATTGCACCAATCATTTTTTTTCTCCTCATTCAAGTATCTCTTGTGTGTGCAGATTGAAGCTCTTCGTTAAGCGTTTACATGCATATAAATACTCTCGTTTCGAATTTCTAGTGATGGGTTTCTTGTTCCAGATATTTTTAGTCACCTTGTGCTCTTTCCGTTTTACTAACTCACATTTATTGCAAATTTTTCTAGTCCTTTCTGCTGTACGGTTTCTTCAAGATGTTTGAATTTCCTAGCTCGCTCTATTTTACCTACTCGTGTTTCTGTATACTTTGGAGCATTTTTTATATTCGTCTCGATTTTATTTTTTCAGCAGGAATTCAGGTTCCACTTTTATTGGCTATTTTTTCCGGACAATTTATTTGAGTATCTGATTCCGTCACATTTTCCGCAAGTGTTGCAATATCTTTTCAAAAGCTGGGATGCTTATATTAATTCCGCCTGATTTACTTTCCATTGTTATTGATTCAATTTAGCGATTTGATAGCTCCTTAATCTAGATTCTTGCACGTTTTTCTAGGGTACATTGAAACAGCAAAGGTCAGAAACCACTGTCGTGTCTAGTTCAGTTTTTATTTCAAATGGATGAGATAATTCTTCCCCCAACTTCACTTTACATATCACACTTTATGTTTGATAAAGTCTCTAATTATTTGTAAACTGTTTCTGTGTCTAAAGACTCAAATGCATTTTTGTTAATAATACATAAAATAATTTTGTTGCTATTATTACAACATTTTTCATTGCAATATTTATGATATTAAATCTTTAGATTTAAGTTTTATACATACTGTTGAACAAGTCTACAGGCAACGAATCAAATCTCTGTGGGTGAATGCATAGAATTAAAGATATTCATAGCAGTACATTTCTGAAGGCTTAACATCACGTTACAGTGATTTTTCACAATAATACAGCAAAATATCATAATGTAGACAAAGGAATAACTGTGAAAGCAGTTCAGACAGTAGTTTCTTTTAACATTAAATTACAAAATTTGTGAAAATGTTTCATCTATAGTTTTACAGAAGCTGACTCGACGACTTGTCAGCTGCATTCTTTCTTTTGTAACACTGTTTTCTAGCTCATCTTTCTCTTTATTAGGTTTGCGACACATCCATAATAAGTAATCTAATATTTTGTTTCCCTCTGCGCATTTGCAAGCAGCACTGCAGCACTGATAGCTAGTCGAAACCGAAAGTCAAACGAAATTAACTTTACGTATCTGGTTAACACAGTTGAAAAACTTGACAGTAATAACGTAACGGAAAGACGAAGCTGAATAACACACGAATGCGAAATTTTAATTTAATTTTAAGTTAATTGCAATAGTTTCAACCTCACACATCTGAGCAAGGTTTTCGGGAGGTTTCCATTGCTTATGCCGGAACCGGAAGTTTCCTCCCATATATTCTCAGTTGGGATTTCCTCTGTCCCACTCTCAGTCTGCTGAGACATTTGGCTGGAAAGAACCGCGACAGTCAAATGGACCCGCTCTGCCACTTGGAGAAGAGAATGCAAACCGAGACCAAGATCTGAAAAAAACATTTTTTGATCAACCCTTTTGTAGTTTTAGCGCATTGTCTTTCATAGTTATTTCTTCGCAGTCATTCCTCATTTTCTTCTGATTACTGATTCAGGAGTTTCGTAATCAGTTTCTACAACGTTTTCTAGATCTCGTTATTAGACAAGCTTGTCTTGTAATTAACTGCCCGGATTTCCTTTATGGACCTTTGTCCATTCGATGTTATAATGCCATTTCCTCTGACGCAATTCCCTAATTTCTTTTCGATTTCTATTATCAAATATGATTTTTGGAATTTGTTTTACGAGTCCACTTAATTCAATTGACCGTCAGTATAACAACCGCCTTTACAATATTTATTTGTGAGAATTCAACTGGTTTCTCTAGAGCTCGCAACGTGGTTAGCTGCTTTACCGTATTCATCTTTCAGTCTATTAGTGGCGATCAAAAAGTTTCCGTTTGTGGACGTTGTTGCAGCATATATGCAAAGGTAGCGCTATTTCGATGAGGGTATATAAGTACCGATAAGTAGACAAGGGAAGATTGGCATTCGTGTCCTTCCGGCGTGCGTGCGGTAAATGTAGTAACATGAATTATGGCGACGTTATTACCAAACGCGTCCTAACATGATCCACGAGCTATTCCTCTTTTCTTGGCTGCTGAAGGATAAACATCGGCAGATATCCATCGAAGAATGAGGACTGTGTATGGATAGCATGTCTGTCGAAATCCACCGTTGTGGAATGGTGTAACAAGCGGTGCTGCTCTTTCATCATTACGCAAGTCACCATACCGCAAATGTCACAAAGCAGAAGTTACGCCAACTCACTTGGGAGACATCGGCGTCCCGACCCGTAGACATCATGGCACTGCAATGAATAAGTATTTGAATGTTGTGCAGGGACAGTTGAATTTAATGAAACTAAACTTCTAATTGTTGTTGCTATAGGTCCCCTAACTCTGACTTCAGAGCATATCTGCTCAAGCCTGGGGGGGGTCTTGGTTCACTTTATAGGAAGTACCAAAAAGCAGCTATTTGTGGTGACTTCAGTATTAATTTTATATGTGATTGTGCAAGAAAAAGGTTGCTTGAAGATCTCCCAGTCATATTATCTGATGCAGAGTGTGTTTTTTCCAACCAGGATGCAGGGGAACAGTAGCACAGTATTCTTCATTACTAGATGGGCATTCATTTAGTAAAAGGGTGTAAAAGGGTGAATGGCCTTTCAGACCATGATTCACGTATTTGAACAGCAAACGATTTTTGTACTCAAACAAATGTTACATATAATTACAAACTATGCAGGAAAGCTAATCCAACGACAATAGAGAGCTTTTTAAACCTCGTTAAGGAACAAGAGTGGCAGGAAATTCATAGTGCCGATAATATAGATGACAAATATAATGCATTCCTTAACACATTTCTCATGTTCTTTGAAAGTTGCTTTCCATTACAACGTTTTAAACAGGATGCTAGCAGTAAAAGGCATCCTGGATGGCTGACTAGCGGGATAAGGATATCATGTAGAACATAGTGGGAATTACATCAAAATGTTTGAAGTTGTCACTATCAAGCTACAGTAGCCCATTACAAATAGTATTGTAAGATGCTTATAATGTTATTACGAAGATAAAGAGCATGTGGTGCACAATAGGACAGCTAATTCACAGGATAAATTTAAAACCATATGGTCAGTTGTGAAGGAAGTGTCTGGTCAGCAGACGACGATATAAAGTCAGTTCGTAGTAAAAATATTTCCGTTATTGGTAAGTCAGGTATATGTATTTAACAATCATTTTTGACCATTGCTGGTGAATTAAATAAAAAACTTAGTTTCTACAGGGAATCATATAATTCTCTTGGCAAATGTCTTTCCGAGACTGATGTCTGAAATAGTCCTCTGTGACAAGGGGGAGACTGAGTCAACAAAAATAATGAAATCACTGAAGACTAAGGGCTCTCACGGATACGATGGAGTGTGTAGCACAATATTAAAATACTGTGCTGCACATGTTAGCCCTATATTTAGCCATATTTGTAATTTTTCCTTTAGGAATGGTCAGTTTCCTGAACGGTTAAAGTACTCAGTAGTAAAGTCGCTTCATAAAAAGGGAGAAAGGGATAATGTAGATAATTTTAGACCTATTTCTATGCCACCAGTGTTTGCTAAAGCCCTTCAAAAGTATGTAAGGATAATTGACGGATTTACTTCACATAATTCGCTATCAAATGTACAGTTTGGCTTTAGAAGTGGTTTAACAACTGAAAATGTTACATTCTTTTTACTCTGTTAGGTATTGGATGGATTAAACAGAAGGTTTCGAGAGCTAGGTATTTTCTTGATTTGGATGGAGTAAACAGAAGGTTTCGAAAGCTAGGCATTTTCTTGATTTAACTAAAGCGTTTTATTGTTTTGATCACAAAATATTGCTCCAGAAGTAGGACCATTATGGATTAGCTCGCAATTGGTACACCTCTTACTTTAACAACAGACATTATTCACACTGTTGACAATGGCCATGATATGGGGTCTGACTGGGCGCAGTCAAATGCAAGTGCCACAAGGATCAGTGCTGGGCCACTCCTGTTCCTTATTTGTATAAATGACATGCTCTTTAGTATTACAGGTAATTCTAAAATATTTCTGTTTGCTGATGACACTAACTTGGTAGTAAAGGTGGTTGTGTACAACACTGGGTCCGTTTCAAATAGTGCAGTTCGTAACATAAGTTCCTGGCTTGTGGAAAATAAACTAACGCTAAATCACAGCAAGATTCAATTTTTACAGTTTTTAACGAACAATTCAACAAAACACGACATGTTAATTTCACAGAATGGGCATATGATTAGTGAAATTGAACAGTTCAAATTTCTAGGTGTTCAGATAGACAGTAAACTCTCGTGGAAAGCCCAAGTTCAGAATCTTGTTAAAAGATTTGATTCTGCCATTTTTAATATTCGAACGGAATCTTAAGTAAGTGATACCTCGACACGGAAAGTAGTCTACTTTGCTTGTTTTCATTCGCTTATGTCGTATGGTATTATATTTTGGTGTAACTCTTTCCATTCTCAAAGAATATTTTCGGTTGAGAAACGGACATTTCGGGCAATAAGTTGTGTAAGTCCCGAATCTCTTTTCGACCCCTGTTCACTAGTCTGGGTATTCTGACATTGGCCTCTCTATATATATATGTATTCTTTACTGTTATTTCTTGTTAACAATATCAGATTATTCCCAAGAATCAGTAGCTTTCACTCAGATAATACTAGGCAAAAATCCAATCTGCATTTGGATCAGAATTCCTTGACTCTTGTGCAGAAAGGTGTGCAGTATACTGCTGCATCCATTAACAATAAGCTACCACAAGAATTCAACAATCTTAGCGGTAATCCATGTGCTTTCAAATCGAAACTGGAGAGTTTCCCTCATGGATCACTCCTTCTCTTCTTGTTGGAGTTCCTTGAAAAATTAAGCTGATTTCTATGTTTTTTGTTCACTACGTTTACATAAACTTATGGCTTGTTTTTTTTTTGGTTCGTAAACATTTTATTTTATCTGTTATTACTTTTATGTTGTAATTTCATGTACTGACGCGTTTCATGACCTTAGAGATTTGCTTCTTAATTTGCTTTTATGGAACTAGATGTCTGAAATAAATACATAAAAAACTACGTAACAATGAAAATTGTTTCCAAAGGCACGCATACTGCGATTACTAGACTGGTCTGCTCGATTGATTAAGTACGGAAGGCAGTAGAGAGCGGATGTCAGGTACATACCGTGTTCGTAAACTTCCAAAAAGCCTCAGCTACAAATCTGTATGATCATCTAATTGAGAAAATATCTACGGGAGGAATATCCACACACGTATGCCACTCGACTTAAGACTAGAGCCAATTCTACGCCTCTAATGACTTCATTGCCGATGGGACGTTGATTCTACTTTCGTTTCCTTTCTTCGACGGGAGGAGTCGTCAGTAGAAAAGGTTGAGTCAAACGTATCTCGAAGTACTTGTGGATAGGTATAGTTGGCGAGGACTTATATCGATATATCGGGAATACCGACATTTTGTGGAAGTAATATCAATATTCATAAATAAACTTCCTGGTAGATTAAAACTGTGTGCCGGACGAGACTCAAACTCGGGACCTTTGCCTTTCGCGGGCAAGTGCTCTACCATTTGAGCTACCCAAGCACGACTCACGCCCCGTCCTCACAACTTTACTTCTGCCAGTACCTCGTTTCCTACCTTCCAAACTTTACAGAAGTTCTCCTGCGAACATAGCAGAACTAGGACTCCTGAAAGAAAAAATGGCTAGAAGTATCGTATCGCAAATGGGAATGTCACCAATAGCATTTTCTAAAACAGTCGGTGGTTGCCACTTCAAAAAGAGCAATATGTAGTCATAAAATGGCTAAGTTGGGAACACTGCCAATGCTGTATCGCGTTGAAGAAGCAGTCGTTGTGAATAAATCGATCAGTCCACACATTTTCACAACTCTAGCAACACCTGTCGTCAGCCACCATGGATGCTGCCGGTTTGAATTTGGAATTTGTTCATTGAGGTGAAGAAATACCACGATATATGGGACAGACTTCGTAAGAAATATCATGATAGGATTACGAACAGATGTGCATGGTTTCAGATGTGTAAATCAAATGTTTTCTGGGGGTTTTGGTGCGAAACCGGATCAGGAGAAAATTACATGGGTATACTGGTTAAAACGTATCTCTGTTAAACTATTTTGTATTTGTAATCTAATGGTGGCGTTGTTTCTCCAATGTGACCATTCAAATCTTGAAATTTCGCTTTGCAGCAAATACTTTGATCTGTGGCGAGAGTCCTTTAAGATAATGAACGAATCTTCAGTTAATGATAATAGTTTAAAATAAATTATGTTAAAAATTTCGGTGTAATCAATGCTTTATTGTATTGCAGCCACAAAATACGTAATTACATATATTTCGGTACTGAAGGGTATTGCGGAGACATGGCTCAGCCACAGCCTGAGCGATGTTTCCAGAACGAGATTTTCACTCTGCAGCGGAGTGTGCGCTGATATGAAACTTCCTGGCAGATTAAAACTGTGTGCCGGACCGAGAGTCGAAATCGAGACCTTGGCCTTTCGCGGGCAACTGCTCTACCAATTTGAGCTGCCCAAGCACGACTGACGCCCCGTCCTCACAGCTTTACTTCTGCAAGTACCTCGTCTAGTACCTTCCAAAAAAATGGCTCTGAGCACTATGGGACTCAACTGCTGTGGTCATCAGTCCCCTAGAACTTAGAACTACTTAAACCTAACTAACCTAAGGACATCACACACACCCATGCCCGAGGCAGGATTCGATCCTGCGACCGTAGCAGCAGCGTGGCTCCGGACTGGAGCGCCTAGAACCGCACGGCCACCGCGGCCGGCAGTACCTTCCAAACTTTACAGAAGCTTCACGGGAGAGCGGTCCCGAGTTTGAGTCTCCGTCCGCCACACAGTTTTAATCTGCCAGGAAGTTTTATATCAGCGCACACTCCGCTGCAGAGTGAAAATCTCATTCTGAATATTCATAAATGTTTATTATTCTGTCGATATACTGACAGCATCATTGGTAATTTCCCGATATAAGAGCATTTATAATACTAAATTCTACATCATTTTACCGGGTATTAAATAAAAGTAATCACTCTTTTCCACACTTCATATAATACAAAGTTAATAAAAGGAAATCGAGCCGTCGCGCGGTCGACCTTTCTTCAGCTTTGCTCGGGGTCCAATCTCTCGCGTTAAATCAAAAGCAACAAATACCATCCGAACAGTCCTTGGAGGCTCAACGTTACCAACCGGCTGCCGTGTCATCCTCAGTCCTTTAGCGTCACCAGATGCTGATACGGAGGGGCATGTGGTCAGCACACAGCTCTCCTGGCCGTTGTCAGTCTTCATGTAACCGGTGCCGCTACTTCTCAACAAGTAGCTTCTCAACTCTCCTCACAAGTACTGAGTGCACCCCTCTTGCCAACAGCACTAGGCAGACCCGGATGGTGACACATCCAGGTGCTAGCCAAGCCAGACAGTGCTTAACTTCGGTGATCTAACGGGTTTGGGTTAAATCGCGGCTCAGATATTAAACTCTGGAGCGGCTTGTTTCAAAATAGCAGGCATGGTGGCGCCAGACAGAAGACAGAGAGAAAAAGAAGACAGCGACAGACAATGAGAATGGGAGCGCGACAGCACAGTGAGTGCTTCCTCTCGTTGGTAAGAGAGGAGCCTCTGTATGTGGTTTCCTATGTTGTCGACTAGGTCTTGCCAAGCTGAGTGGAGTTCGTAGTGTCGGAGTGTCTGCAAGCTCAGCTCAGCTCCGCGAGTGGGTTGCATTTTCAACAAAGCAGTTAGTGTTTACTTCCCATTGCAGGCACCGTCTGGAGACAGCTTGGGGAACAAATTATTAGTCCTAGTGTGTGCAACGCGCTCAGCTTTAGATGGATCTCGTAGTGTGGCTAATGTATACGAAAATGGTATTCCAGCACCATCGACGATGGACGCAGTGAAGGTCTTACATTTCATAACCACTTATCCTGCTCTAAAAACATGGTACTGAAGCAAACCTGTGTGAAGTTCGCCATACTGGTTACCAGACATAGATGTAGTAACAAGACGGAAAGACCTCCATAAATTAAAAGAGTGTAGTGCACCAAGCAACTGAAGTGCGGTTTATTCGTATTTGAGTTTGTCAGTTGAGTTTTCTCAGTTTCTTTTTCAGTTAAGTAATTTTTTGGTAACTTAAATTCCTTGCATTAAATTGCACCAAGTAAGTGAGGTACTGCGTTTGTTTTCAATATTTCAATTTGTAGGTTGGTTTGTCAGTTAACTTGTCTAGTTCTTTGTCTAGGTACGTGGCATTTTTGAGTAAATTGTAAACCTTGTTTGTCAGTCAGTCAGTCAATATTTAATTCACTTTGCTTGGGTACGGCAAGTGCTTAACAGTTGTTATGTTTCAGAAGGTAAATTTTACCTAAAGAAATTTTAAAATCGATGGAAGTTTTGAACGTGGTGTTTTAATTAGTATACATAAAAGGCAGTCTCCCACTGACTCACTCACTGACTGATCGTCGCCATGGATAGAAACATGAAATTTGCATATGGTGTTAATCTTATAATGTAGATGTCATTTAAAAAGGGATTTTTCAAAACTGCATCCCTAAAGGGGCGAAACCGGGGTTGAAAGGCTTTATGAAAATTTGGATCTAGTTTAGAAATACAAAAATACGTTTTTCAGTATTTTTGGCAATTAAACGCCTATGGGGGTGGAATATGGGATGAGAGTTTAAATCACGAATTACAAAAACCTGAAACTGTGCGCGTGTGTTGATGTGATATAGCTGACATAGTTTAAGAAGGGACTCTTCGAAATTCAAGGGAGTGAAATAGATTTTTTCAAACATATTGCTATTAAGGCAATTTTGAACAGAACTACGAAAATTGGTGTTTCACTTCTTGGTCAAAAATAAGAACTTACGTGCTTCAACCCCTAAGCAGGCGAGATAAGGGATGAAAAGTTTTATAAAATCAATTATATTTTGTATTTGGCTTCTCGATTAGAAATAAAAAATATGTGTTTCAATGTTTTTCTAAATTCAACTTCTGAAAGGGTGAAACAGCGGATGTAAGTTATAACGGAATTATTTCATTATTAAAGCATTTATTTCACCATCTTAGGGATTGAAATTCCAAAAACACTGCAACACGTGTTTTCTTTATTTTTATCTGACATGTCAAATACTTATTTTCATAAATTCAGCTTCAAAATGTTTTCGTAATCAAGTCATTTCCATAAAAACTTTCATCCCCTATTTCACCCTCTTACAAGCTGAATTTCCTAAAACACTGAAACACTATTTTATTTTTAACCAAGAAACCAAATACGAATTTTCACAGATTTAGATATACATATACTGTTCTAATGAAATATTTTCATAGCACTCTTCATCCCCTATTTCAAACCCTTAGTGACTGATTTTCTAAAAACACTGAAACGTGAATTCTTTTATTTCTAACTGTGAAGTCAAACACAGGTTTTCATGTATTTAGTTTTAGCAGTAGTAGTTCTTTAATAATGACTTTTTTCTCAAAAAAATTTGATCCCCCATTTCACATAGCCCCTTAGGGGTTTAATTTGCAGAAATGCTGAAACGCATTTTTTTAATTTACAGTAGAGAAATCGAATCAATTTTCGTAAGTCTAGCTACCAGAATTCGTTTTTGCACAGTTTGTAGATTTACACATGAGCAACGGGCGTAACAACTTAAAAATTCGTATTTGGTTTCTTGGTTAGAAATAAAATAATGTTTGAGTGTTTTAGGAAATTCAGCTTGTAAGTGGGTGAAACAGGGGATGAAAGTTATTATGGAACTGACGGATTATGAAAATATTTTGAAGCTGAATTTATGAAAATAAAGAAAAAAATCTGTGCAGACCACATAACCTACGTGAGCGAAGCAGTGGGCGTCAAACCAGTCTACTGAAAAGTTATTTAATTTTTTTAAGATTTGGTTTTATTGCACGGTTTTGCGTAAATAGCTGAAAGAGTTTTGCAAGTAAAAGACTAGAGTCCAATAGATGTCAGTAATTGTGATTTGAAATTAGCAGCCTTAGATTATTTAGTAAAACAAAGAACTTCTTTTTTAAATAGTGCATAGTACTTCTTGTTCCAGAACCTCTCCTACTCCACAAGCTTGGAACCACCCGGTTAGTTCAAAATTAACTAGTATTTGTCTGATTAAAACTGTGTGGAATAATTTAAACTGTGACATTTTCTAAAGTACGGACCAGAAATATTAAGTATTTCAAGTATCACATTAATAAATGACACCTCAACACAAATATACCCACTTAATTACTTTCATTTAATTTACTTTAACTTCTTGACAGTCTCGATATTTCACTTGTATTATAAACCTTTCTCTCAATTTATCTAAACGATGAACAAACCATTTGATTCTCAACGTATTTAAAATCGTCCAATCGGTGGACTTCCTGTCTATCGAAACCCAGCTACTCGGGTAAATCATACTAGTCTAAAGACAGTAACGTGTCTCCACCTGTTCAGTTTTGTTGTTTAATCAAATCCATACAGTGCGGAACGCGTGAATCGTTAGCATGCAGTCGATGAAGTAATATACTGCACCATGTGTTGAATTTTTTCGGAATGATGTGAGTTAGTAACCTAATTAGTGAGGCATGAAACCTAAAGGTAATAT
This sequence comes from Schistocerca serialis cubense, assembly GCF_023864345.2. NCBI lineage: Eukaryota > Metazoa > Arthropoda > Insecta > Orthoptera > Acrididae > Schistocerca > Schistocerca serialis. The sequence goes on from NC_064644.1 coordinate 423,896,548, forward strand.
GCAGAGACACTTTAGAACGTAAGTTATTTCCTTCACTCAAATTTCTCCCTCTGTTCTGATTTTCACCCGCCACACACAATAACGCATGCACCTACACAACAAACAAACAAATATGAGAATGCAGACAGATATTATAACGCAAAAAAAATTCGACCGAAAAATACAAGGCGATAGTTGACAACACCATAAATAGTGTACACTCACAACCAACCAAAGTTTTTTAAGTACAAAAAAGTGAAATACTTAGGCAAAATGTACTAGCAAATGCCAAAAATCGGACGTACTGGTGTACATAAAACACGGAGCACATATGTGATGACAGGATGCCAAAATTTGTAAACGGGACCGAAAAGTAATATAACTTTACAAAACTTGCTCTCCAAAAATTTGCTTCTTACGTAACTACAACAGAACACGTAATATAATAATGGTAATAAAACACATTTATTACAGGCAAACGACAAACATGTATTACAAGGCACTAAGTATGCTTCGCAAATAAAAAGGATGGGGTACTCGAATGGCGCCGGCCAAAGTGGCCGAGCGGTTCTAGGCGCTCCAGTGTGGAACCTCGCAACCGCTACGGTGGCAGGTTCGAATCCTGCCTCGGGCATGGATGTATGTGATGTCCTTAGGTTAGTTAGGTTTAAGTAGTTCTAAGTTCTAGGGGACTGATGACCTCAGAAGTTGAGTCCCATAGTGCTCAGAGTCATACTCGAATGGCGTGAAAACAATTTAATCGTACAGTCGGACATATCCTAGATTATTTATTTATTTTATGGCCTACATTGGACCACTTTAATCAGTATTATGAACTAGGTTCTTCTGATTTTTGCTGACCCAATAGTTTTTCATTCTTTCAGAACATGTCCTTCCCTCCTCATCCGCAATCAGCCTTCCCATTCTCTGTTCGTAATTTTTATTGGTAGTGTGATTTGTTTGTCTTGAAGTATGTTGAGCGCGTCTGTCTTGCCGTTCAAATCGTCCATCGTAATCTCCTTGATCTCTGCGATCCATCTAATGCCGCTCTTACTATCCATAAATTCTCTATTATTCTCCTGCTAATTCTATTTTCTGTTGTTCTCATCAAATGTCCTAGGAAAGAGATCTGTTTCAGTTTCATTGTACTTGTCACTGGTTCTATTTCATTATAAATAGTTTCATTTGAAGCTTTCTACGAACTCCGTCTTTTTGGTATTTTTTATTTTGAGTAATCTGCCTATTGCTGCAGTGTTGGTTGTTTCAAATATAGTTTCTCTAGCATATGTTATTTGCGGCTATGTGACTGTTTTGAAGTGTTTCTGTTCTGTGACTATTCAGAGGCATTTTTCATTATATATGTTCTTGGTAACATAATGTGTTTTAATCAATTTGTTTATTCTAGTCTGCCATGACGGTTTCTCTTAAAGGTTGTTGTATTTAAACTTTTCAATTTTAATTTTGTTTGCCAGCCGCAGTTCCGTCAGCATTATTTCTGTTTTTTCAAAAGATATATTTGAAGTCGAATACTCTGGACTATTTCCTGTAATGATTGTATTTGTTGTTTTATTTCTTGAATGTTGTTGGCGAGAAGAGCGAGGTCTCAGCAAATCGTAAACAACTCAGCTTTATGTCGTCTTTTTGTGTTCTAATCTAAATGTTCTTTGAATTGTATTTGTACAATTTCCTCATTATTTATTCAAGGACACAATTAAAAAGATGTGGTGACAGACCATCACCCTGCCTTAAACCAGTTTTTACCAAGAATGATTCAGAAAGTTCCCCTCTGAAGTTAATTTTCTACTTTGTATTTGTTAAGTTAAGCTCTATCAGCTTAATTACTTTTGGCTGGAGTCCGAATTTTTAGCAGTGAGGGTCTATGGACAGAATCATACGCTTTCTTAAAATCTATAAATGTAATTGAGAGAGCATTGTTTCTTTTGCGGTAATAACCCACGATTAATTTAAGAGTAATTATTTGTTTGGCACAGCTGCTCCAAGGTCTGAAGCGTCTTTGATATTTCCCCAGTTCCTTATCCAATTGTTCATTGATCCTATTGCGCAAAATCTTAGAAAATATATTGTAGGTACAGTTCAAAAGGGAGATTCCTCTATAGTTGCCAGAATCACTTTTGTATCATTTCTTACAAAGTGAGTTAATTATAGCTGCGTTTCATTCTCCTGGGAATTCTTCTGTTGCCCACGATAATAACAATAATAATAATAATAACAATAATAAAGAAGTGAAAAGGAACGACAGAAAATATAAAAATGACGATATTCCATTTTATTTGCATCCATTATCGTAATTCATTGTTAGTTATATCTGATTTGCTCTCCTGCCTCCGTAATTAGATAAACTACAATGGCTACGTGGAACATAAACAGCGTTTTCTGTTCATTAAATATTAAATTTACCATTTTAAGTTACATTTTGTTGTATGACCATGCAGCTAATAACGTCAAAGATCAATAAATAAATAGACAGATATCAGTTAAATCTCACTGTTTTAAATACATTCGCCAATATTTTATTAGGTAGAGGTACTATTTCGCTATCTAAAGTAGTGGAAGCTATTTTCCTTCACTTCCTAACTTTCAGTAACCAAGAGAGCAACATGTACCATTCCCATTTCTCTTCAATTCTTCATATATATTATTCTTATAGAACTTCGCTAAATGTACTAAAAACTGTGGTCACTAAAGAGGATGTTAATCATTATCTTGCAACACATTGTATTATGGAATTCAGCAAGTATCTGAAGGGCTAAATGTGAAGCATTTATATTCAGTTTTTTAATCACTTGCAGCTATACTGGTTTTGTAATACGTCACTAAAGCTCCTGCGATCGACACGAAGTTATAACCGATTCTTCCACCCTCCCCTGAGTATGTCCTGCAGAATGATAGTACAAGCACGCGAAAAATAATCCCGAAACGTTATAAACAAAATGGAGTCTGGAACATTGATATTTCCAATAGTATATTTTTGTAATCACCTGGTTTTCTCCTTTAATGGCAATATCAGATTTTTTACAATCGTATTTGCTTTTAATCTACTGATTGCGCTGTCCAGGTTTACTGAATGGGCTCCCGTGATGAAAGAACTGTCATTTACACAGTAACTTGTCCGGCAATAGTGAACGCGTTGCGGACCCCAGTGCGCTCCTCAGAGCTGTGCGGGTAGACAGGAGAAGTCAGTACTCACAGGATAAGCAGGTGCGGCAGCTCAGGAAACGCCCCCACAGGCACCGTCGTCAGCAGGTTGCTACCCAGGTTCCTGTAAACACACAGACACACACACACGTTGTCACTAAACATACATCGACTCAACACATATAACACACTACAACAGTGTGAAATGTTCATACCAAGACACGATTCGTCACTTTCAGATGGTCGTCTCGTCAGATAATTTTTCAACAAAGCCTGTATCAAAGCGTTATTTTGTCTCTGAAAGCCACTGAATTTGTTCAATTTCTCGAAACACATTTATACGATAATTTAGTGGGAGTACATTAATGTAGACCTTGTTGTTAATTTGTCGAAATAAATCGTGATTTGTTCCACACTCCTGAAGGTTGTCATTCACTATAGGACCCGTACCACACGATGAACGAATGAATCAAAATTTAATTAATGTAATGTAGGTGATACACTATAAGTTAGTTCTCATTTTTTAAAAATTATGAAGTTGCCCTCTTATAAAACACTGTAATACCGAAAGTTATATTAGCTGAAAAAAGAATATGTGCAAGTTACTATGATCCGACATTACATTTCCGTCAAGTTGTTGTTATTATTATTGTTGTTGTTGTTGTTCTTGCCTCCAGTCAGAAGACAGGTTTGATGAAGCTCTCCATGCTACTCTATCCTGTGCTAAACCTCTTCATCTTCAAATAACAACTGCAACTTACATCCTTCTGAGTCTGGTTACTATATTCTTCTCTTGGTCAACCTCTACGACTTTTACCCGACGCTTCCCTCCAGTACTAAATTGGCGGTCCCTCGATGTCTCAGAATGTGTCCTGTCAACCGATCCTTTCTGCCAATCAGGTTGTGCCACAAATATCTTTTCTCGGAAATTGTATTTCGTACCTCCTCATTAGTTACATGATCTACGCACCTAATCTTCAGCATTCCTTTCTTGCACCGTATTTCGAAAACTTCTATTTTCTTCTTGCCTAGACTGTTTATAATCAACATTTTCACTTCCGTACAAAGGTACATTCCATACAAATACTTTGAGACAAGATTTCCTAACACTTAAATCTATATTCGATGTTAACAAAATTCTCTTCGTCAGAAACACTTTTCTTGCTATTTCCAGTCTGCATTTTATATCTTATCAACTTCGCCGGTTATCATTTTGCTGCCCGAACAACAAAACTCGTCTACGACTACGTGTATCGTTTTCTAATCTGATTCCCTCAGTATCACCTAATTTAACTCAGCTACATTCCATTATCCTTGTTATGCTTTTGTTGATGTTCATTTTATATCCTCCTTTGAAGACACTGTCATTTCACTTCAAATGATCTTCCAAGACTAAAAGCTGCTTCTGATATAATTACAATGTGATCGGCAAATCTAAAAGTTTTAATTTCTTCTCCCTGAACTGTAATTCGTATTCCCAATTTTTCTTTGGTTTCCTTTGCTGCTTGCTCGATGTACGGAGAGAATAACGTCGGGGCTACAACACTGTCTCCCTCTCTTCTCAATCACTGTTTCCCCTTCACGACCCTCGACTTTTATAACCGCCGTCTGGTTTGTGTACAAGTTGTAAACAGCCTTTCGCTCTCTGCATTTTACCCTGGCTCCTTCAGAATTTCAAAGAGAGTATTCTATTTAACACTATCAGAAGCTTTCTCTACGTCTAGAAAGGCAACCGTAGATTTGCTTTTCCTTAACCTATTTTCTCACAGAAGTGGTAGGGTCAGTATTACCTCACATGTTACTACATGTCTCCATAATCAAAACTATTTATTTCCCGAGGTCAGCTTCTACTAGTTTTTCAGTTCTCTTATAAAGAATTCGTGTTAGTATTTGACAACCATTACTTACTAAACCGATAGTTTAGTTTAGTTTAGTTTAGTTTTCATTCTTTTTGAAGTCTGGGGGTACTCCGCTACCTCATACATGCACACCAAGTGGAGAGTTTTGTCATGACTGGCTCTCCTAAGGCTATCACTAGTTCCGACGGAATGTCGTTTACTCCCGGGGCCCTGTTTAGACTTAGATTTCTTAGTGCTGTGTGAAATTCTTCTCGCAGCATCATATCACTCATCTCATTTTCATCTACGTCCTTTCTCATTTCTATGATATTGTCTTGACCTCCCCTGTACAGTACGTCTATAGACTCCTCCCACCTTTCAGTTTCCTTTTTTTCCTTAGGACTGGTTTTGCATCTGAGCTCTTGATATTTATACAACTCCTTCTTTTTTCTCCAAAGCCCTCTTTAACTTTCATGCTGGCGTTGTCTATCCCTCCCATAGTGATATATGCTTTTAAACCCTTACATTTACCCTCTAGCCATTGCTGCATAGTCATTTTGCACTTCGTACCAGTCACATTTTTTAGACGTCATATTAATGTTCTTGTCATATTAAGAATTAAGAATGTGATTATTTAGTGAACATTAAAGCAGTTATTCGTGAAAAAGGAAATAGAGAAAGAAGGGAAGTTCTTGGTGAATGTCTCAATTTCAACATATGGGAAATTATATTTTCGAATACTGTTTGTAATGATATTTTTGTTAAAGTTGCACCATTTCTAACCAATAAATATAAACAAACAAGTTCCAACACTGCACCAATGTACAGAAAAAGTGAAGCACCCAGAAGACATGGTCAGATGTCATTGTAACTTCGTATACGTACACACCACCGGCGCGTATGTGAATTATTGTAGCTGCAACTCTCCTTGACAGGCAGAACGGCCACCAGAGTGCGTTAGTGTTGTTCGTGTTTTGTATTTTTGCCAGTCCTGGTAGGGTATACAACAGCGTCGGATGTTGAGTGATCACTATGAAGAACAAGGTGACGCTGTGTACTCATATGAGACCGCTTTATCAGCACTGACCGAGTTTTAAAGTGGACCCACTGTGGGTCTCCATATGGCTGGCTGGTCGAATCATACAACATCCAGATTTGTAGGCCATTCGGATGTGACAGCTACCTGATGCTGGATGTACATCAAGGACATCGTAACTCCATCACATGAGCACCTGTGATCCGAAATCCACTATGTCATCCTGCAACTTCGATTGGAGGCTAGGAGCACCCAGCTCGACTAAGGAGTGACAGTCACGTTCGTAGGCTGCAGTTAATATTACTTTAGTACCTTAATTAACAGTTCTTTGTCATTCACCAACTATGGCTGGACAGACAGCGTCAAATTTAGAACATTATTACTACATTAAAATTAATAAAAAACTGCTATTTAAACTATGAGTCTAAATTGGGTACTATAAAACATCAGTCTAACAATTGGATTACAATAGACATTATAATAATAAGACACACAGTATTAGAACACAGACTAGTAAAATAACAGAGTTGTTTCTGGTTTCACTAGCAATGAGTTGCAGTTCAGGCGGACACTGTATTACTGTCAGAGAAGTATTCTTCTATTTCAGTGTACACAAAATAGTAGTCCTAAATTTTTCGATTGATAATGATTGAATACCACTAGGTAGAGCATTAAATAATTTTACGGCCACCACTGGGAAGCTGTTCTGCGTCGTAGTTAATCGACACCTTGGCCTGTCAATATTGTCTTTGTAGTGAGTGCTGCATTGAACTTCATATCTCTCTCTGTAGGTCTCATGATTTGTCTTTTTATGTACAAAACAGTTGAAGATAGGTTGAATGAAAACAGTAGAACTCCTAGTCTGGAAAAAATTGCTTTGCAATGGCCAGTCTTTTTGCTTCAAGTAACGATCCTAATTGCTTACTTTTGTAATAAAAGCATATTCTTGCGGCCTGCGGAATGGCCACACAGTAACAGCCCTTAGCTGACTGACTGTGGTACATTGCATAGTACACTGTTGATAAATACCGGTGTAGTATAACTCTTTCTACTTTTCTCAAGGAGTATAGGACCCGCGAGAATTTGAAACACACATGTTTAATGCGTTGTTGCCGGGTTACCTTGGTCTCAATGAAAACGCCAAACGCTCAATACCTTCTATGTCACCCAGTGCTCCAGTCTCACTTAAGCTGCATATGATCCTGTGTTTTGTCTTCATTAATTTTCATCTTGTTCGGAAGGCCTTGATCTCACTGAGCAGTATTCCTGCTAGTCGATTAGCTTGAAGTGCGCTCTCCACTTTTGACAGCAATGTTGTGTCACCTGCAAACTGATACGCAGTTAACAAATCTTATCCTCTCATGTCGAAATTAAACTGTTTCGTTTAATGCTTTATTGATTATTTCTCTTCCGCATGTTCTTACAAATGTTTCCACAAAGTTTCATTGTCCTAGGATCACTCCTTTTTCATGGGTGGCCCTTCCAAGTAGTGAAAGTTTAATTATAGCCACTCTGTATACAAGGACGCAGGATGTCCATGGCATACCGGTGCCAGGTTTCACACATTGCTCAATGTGACGACCATTAGCATTCGCAACAGCCCGGAACCGCGCTAGAGATTGGTGTAATGCCATTTTACAATTATTCGCATCACTTTTCGAACGGTGCACCATGGAACGTTCAGCTGTCGTGACAGCGCATGGACTGCGTGAAGGTCGCACATTCCATGGTAATACTAACGTCTTCAGCAAACTGTGGTGTAATTCCTGGTCGGCGTGCCCAGTGCCCAGTGGATCCTATGTAACTAAACGCAAATTAAGAACAACAGGGGCCCTATTACGGATCACTGTGGCACAGCATGTTTTAACTTCTTTTCACCTTATTCTGCTCCTTGCACTGATACATCCTGTCGTCTGTTATACCACTAAACCACAGGCTGGCTTAGGAGTGGTGCCATGGGCTGTTTGATGAATGGCGCCGCATTGTGTTCAATGACGAATCGGGGTTCTGCTCTATCCCGGACAACCTCCGTCGGCGACTTTGGCGGCTACCTGCGGAAAGAACTCACTCTGCAAATGTTTTGGAGATGCCCAGCGGTATTATTCCCTGCGTCTTTGTGTGGGCAGCCAGTGCTTATGAATTAATGTCATGAGTGGTAGCGACTGAGGGAACTCTGACGCCGCACCGGTATGCCATGGACATCCTGCGTCCTTGTATACAGAGTGGCTATAATTAAACTTTCACTACTTGGAAGGGCCACCCATGAAAAAGGAGTGATCCTAGGACAATGAAACTTTGTGGAAACATTTGTAAGAACATGCGGAAGAGAAATAATCAATAAAGCATTAAACGAAACAGTTTAATTTCGACATGAGAGGATAACATTTGTTAACTGCGTATCATGTTTACGTTCCAGGTTTCACACATTGCTCAATGTGACGACCATTAGCATTCGCAACAGCCCGGAACCGCGCTAGAGATTGGTGTAATGCCATTTTACAATTATTCGCATCACTTTTCGAACGGTGCACCATGGAACGTTCAGCTGTCGTGACAGCGCATGGACTGCGTGAAGGTCGCACATTGCATACACCATTCTCAGCCATGGTAATACTAACGTCTTCAGAAAATTGTGGTGTAATTCCTGGTCGGCGTCTCCCAGGAGCAATTTCCAAATAGCCGGTTCATTCGAACTTACTGATAATATTCTTCAGCCCCAGTGCAGAAAGAGGACCTCTCCGTATTCTTTTAGAGCGTCGGTGCTCACGTATCGTACAGCCGTTACGCCACGTTCCATGACCACCAGAGGCGTACGCTGGCCCCACATAATGCCACTCTAAAACAGTAGGGAACCTCCACCTTGCTGCAATCGTTGGACAGTGTGCCTAAGGCGGTCAGCCTGACCGGTTTGCCTCCAAACACGTCTCCGATGCTTGGCTGGTTGAAGGCATACGTGAGACTCATTGATCCCAATCCTGAGTGGTCCATTCGGCATGCTGTTGGGCCCATCTGTACCGCGCTGCATGGTGTCGTGGGTACAAAGATGGCCTCGCCATGGACGTCGGGACTGAAGTTGCGGATCATGCACCCAATTGCTCACAGTTTGAGTCGTAACACGACGTCCTGTGGCTGCACGAAAAGCATTATTAAACATGGTGGCGTTGCTGTCAGGCTTCCTCCGAGCCATAATCCGTAGCCGGCCGAGGTGGCCGAGCGGTTCTAGGCGCTACAGTCTGGAACCGCGTGACCACTACGGTCGCAGGTTCGAATCCTTCCTCGGGCATGGATGTGTGTGATGTCCTTAGTATTTCTAAGTTCTAGGGGACTGATGACCTTAGAAGTCAAGTCCCATAGTGCTCAGAGCCACTTGAACCATTTTGAACCCAGTCCAGTAGGAGAAAAGTTGTCATTTGTTTTTGAGGCAGCTTGACACATCGGTAGGTGTCTCACAATGAAAACTATGTAAAAAGTTACTAAAAAGTTACTTAACACTCACACAGGAACGTCGAGCATATCACGACATGTTTATAAATTTGACCAACAGTTTCCTCATCCCATAAATATTTTGAAAGACGGCGAAGACTTAATGGCTGACAGGCGTGTGGAAATGTATAGTAAGGACATGAGGCCATTTAGGAGTATACAAGCCTTCTAAATTTAGAGCAAACATTAATTGGCATAGGAAAAAAATCTGACTCAGTGGATGTAAAAAAACCAGACTCTTGGCAGAATGCAATGTATTGCGAAGGAAGCTTAGTATGAAAGGAAAGCTTATTCTTTCAGACATGTACTTTTCAGACTAACATAATATGAATAATCGACTTAGTGTTCACTAAAATGTATTTGGTGAATTTAGAATCAATTATTTTGGGCACTTAGAATGAACTAAACGAATTCACTATGCACATTCTCGAAAAAGCGCTCAGAGCCATTTGAACCATTTTGAACCATAATCCGTACGTAGCGGTCATCCACTGCAGTAGTAGCCCTTGGGCGGCTTCAGCGAGGCATGTCATCGACAGTTCCTGTCTCTCTGTATCTCCATGTCCGAACAACATCGCTTTCATTCAGTCCGAGATGCCTAGACACTTCCGTTGTTGAGAGCCCTTCCTAGCACCAAGTAACAATACGAACGCGATCGAACCGCGGTATTGACCATCTAGGCATGGTTGAAATGCAGACAACATGAGCCGTGTACCTCCTTCCTGTTGGAATGACTGGAACTGATCGGCTGTCAGACCCCCTCCGTCTAATAGGCGCAGCTCATGCACAGTTGTTTACATCTTTTGGCGGGTTTAGTAACATCTCTGAACAGTCAAAGGGACTGAGTCTGTGATACAATATCCACAGTCAACGTCTCCCTTCAGGAGTGCTGGGAACCAAGGTGATGCAAAACTTTTTTTGATATGTGTGAAATGAAAGCACCGGCATGTGCATGAATGAACGATAATCTTAGACTCGCATTGGTAGTTGTTAGTTTTATTTTCAAACAAATGCAACATTAACAGGTGGACTTTTAGTGGGTTGCTTTAATGCACTTCATTACTGCCTGGTGAAGAGATGGTAGCACATCTAGGTCCTGTGTGTTTCACATGTGTTGTGGAAGCTCGACAGGCGTTGGTCATTTACTCAACAATTTTAACTACAACAGTCGCTGTCACTTGTAATCATAACAAGAGTATTTAGTGATATTCTAGGAGAGGTTAGAATGGCTAACATGGAGTCAATATAAAGTGTTCTGCCGTAGGATTACCCTAAATATCTCCTCTCCCCTAGCGTTCTGCAAAATTAGCTGACCACGTCATGTAGGTTACCTCTCCAGTCAAATTACTTGCTGGTACTTTTCGTTGCTATAGCATAGCACCTTCTTCACCATAGTAAAAATGCATTATGCCTAAAAAAGTTTCGTTGTAACAGGATACCAGAGTATGCTAGTTTTATTGTTTCTCTTTTTGCACCTGCATTCCATTGAGCGATTAATCGTACCCTCCTCAGACTCTTGTGTATGATTACTTGTGGGCCACAGAAAGAAATTCCCTCCTACATCTACATTGACGAAACTAGAGTAGACTCGCCTGGGGGAATAAGAGTTAAACAACATGTTTTTATCCTGTACGTCGTCTTAGTGTGTTGCTGCGAAATATGTGCCAAGGTGTACCAATTTTAGTCACTTTTTCGAGATGTACATTGTGGATTCGTTGAGTTCATTCTAAGTGACCAAAATAGTTCATTCTAAATTCACCAAATGCATTTTAGTGAACACGAAATCGATTATTCCTTCGCAATACACTGCATTCTGCCACTAGTCTGGTTTTTTATATCCACTGAGTCAGATTTTTTTTCCTGTGCCAATTAATGTTTGCTCTAAATTTAAAAGGCTTGTATACTCCTAAATGGCATCATGTCCTTAGTATACATTTCCACACTCTAGTCAGCCACTAAGTCTTCACCGTATTTCAAAATATTTATGGGATGAGGAAACTGTTGATCAAATTTGTAAACATGTCGTGATATGCTCGACGTTCTTGTGTGAGTGTTAAGTAACTTTTTACATAGTTTTCATTGAGAGACACCTACCGATTTGTTTGAAGCTGCCTCATTAACAAACGACAACTTTCCTCCTACTGGACTTGGGCTTCGTTTTGTGACTGGTATGTATTCCCGAACTAGTACACCTCTGGTTCAAAGTGACTACACGGAACTCATTTCTGAAGTCCTCCGTCCTCCCGAAAGCGAGCGTTAACCACCGCACAATTCCACTCATTCTGCCTATATAATTTTGAGGCTACGTGTCTGTGACAACATGATACGTCTTACCTGCTGTCACACCATGCCACAACGACATCTCAGTCGTGCTATTTTTGTATGTTTACTGTTACTATTTTGGTTGCTAGTCTGGTACAGAATTGGAGCATTGTTTTTAGGGCACCTGGTGATGTCACGACGTGAGATCCTTTCACTCCGTGTAGGTTTGTGGAATGGAGATATCTTATGCGACCGAGGGCGCCAGCAAATACATTCGCTTTGATATTAATTTTGCGTACGAGACAATCTCTTATCGATGGTTCAAGTGACTAGAAACTCACTGATGTGTAAGAGCTGTGCAACTGCGAAGTCTGTGTTGGTGGAACTAATACGTACACCATACAGGCTGAAAACAGCCTAATACTCGTGACGTAACTAACCGTAAAATTAGGCGTCAGAAAACACCAAATCTTCGGACAAGTTTTAACTGTGATAGGAAATGAGCATGTTGAAGAGGACCATTATGGTTGTTGCTACTAAAATAAATCTTACTTGTAAGCTACTGATTTCATTTAAATACAAGAGTAGAGAATTATTACAGTTTTGTTTTGTTTTTCCAAGCGGCACTTTGGTCTCAGTTTAACTGCAGTCGCGTGTCCACATTCTGTTGCCTGCCACATTTTGTTGGAGACAATTCTTCAGCAGCGCTAGCCACTGTGCTATATCCAATCACAAACGTTTACGGGCAGTGTAAAGAAAAAAAAAAAAAAAAAAGAGAGAGAGGGAAATGTCGCAACAGGACACCTACACAAGGAACGTCATTGGCAATATGGATTCGGCTATGGATGCAGAAACACCTTCAAGAATTCAAGTTGATGTCTCAGTGATATTCTTAGTCTACTCAGTGGAATGCAGCAGCCAGCAATGGCTGATGTTGCAGCCGACACAGTTTCGTTGTGAATCAGTGTAGTGTATTGTGCTTCCTATAACTTCTTTCAACGCCAGTAGCCTAACAAAGTGAGGACACTGAACGATGAGCAACAGTTCAGTATGAAGTTTTATATACGATTCGCTACAACACTTATATCGTCCCCGATGTCATCTTCCAAATGCAAGCCACCACAATTCAACGGAAGAATGTAGAAGAATGTAGTCTACATCATACTATTTCTGTTCACACCCATCAACAAAGTACACACACTCTCTGACATGGTTGTTTAGCATCCCTAAGTGCAGAACATGAAAGGATGTATACCCTAACGCGTACAAAGTTCCCAGATATTAGGAAAATTGGGAATTCCTGATTCGATAAAAGATTGTCTAATACACGCTCAAAACTACACTGAACCGCCAAGGAAACTGATATGAGCATATGTATTCAAATACAGAGATATGTAAACAGGCAGGATACGGCTCTGCTGTTGGCAACGCCTATGTAAGACAACAAGTTTCTGCCGTGATTGTTAGATCGGTTACTACTCCTACAACGGCAGGTTTTCAAGATTTAAGTGACTTTGAACGTGGTGTTACAGTTGGAGTACGAGCCATGGGACACAGCATCTCAGAAATAGCGATGAAGTGGGGATTTTCCCTTACGAACATTTCACGAGTGTACCGTCAATCTCAGGAATCCGGTAAAACATCGAATCTCCCACATCGCTGCGGCCGTAAAAAGATCCTGCAAGAACGAGACCAACAAGGACTGAAGAGAATTGATCAACGTGACAGGAGTGCAACCCTTCCGAAAACTGCTGCATATTTCAATCTGGACCATCAACAAGTGTCAGCGTGCGAACCATTCAACGAAACATAATCGATATGGACTTTCGGAGACAAAGGTCCACTCGTGTACCCTTGATGACTGCACGACACAAAGCTCTACACCGAGATTGGACTGTTGATGAGTCGATACATGTTGTCTGGTCGGACGAGTCTCGTTTCATATTGCATGGAGCGGATTGATGTGTACGGTTATGGAGACAACCTCATGAATCCATGGACCCTGCATGTCAACAGGGGACAGTTCAAGCTGGTGGAAGCTCTGTAATTTTGTGGGGTGTGTGCAGTTGGAGTGACCTGGGACCCCTGATCGGTCTAGATACAACTCTGACAGGTGACACGTACGTAAGCATCCTGTCCGATCACCTGCATCCATTCATGTCCATTGGGTAATTCCAGCAGGACAATGCGACACCCCACGCTTCCAGAATTGCTACAGAGTGGCTCCAGGAACACCCTTCTAAGTTTAAACACTTCCGCTGGCAACCAAACTCCCCAGACATAGCTTTATTGAGCAAAGCTGGGATGCCTTGCAACGTGCTGTTCAGAAGAGATGTCCATGCCCCTCGTACTCTTACGGATTTGTGGTTAGCTCTTCAGGCGTATGGTGTCAGTTCTCTCCTGCTCCACTTCAGACATTAGTCGAGACCATGCCAGACCGTATTGCAACACTTCTGCGTGCTCGCGGGGGCCCTACACTATATTAGGCAGGTGTACCACTTTCTTTGGCTCTTGAATGTATATGCCTATATTGCTGACGCCAGGCTGAAGAATTTTGAAAATCTTTCAGTTATAGTAACTTTTTTGGAGACCGAAAAATTTTCGCTATAGGAACCAATATGAGTTTCACAAAAAACGCTCTTAGAAACCCAGCTTGCTCTGCTCATCTTCGAGACCCAGAAGGCAATAGATAGGGGTGTCCAGGTATATGCTGCGTTCTTTGAATTTCGGAAGGTGTTCGATGCAGTTCCGCACTGTCACCTAGTTAACAAAACGCAAGTGAATGGAAAATCGGGCCTTAGTTGTGACTGGATTGAAAAATTTCTAACAAACAGGGCACAGCTTGTCATTCTTAACAGAGATGTTGTACAAGTAACTCTGGACGATCGCCAAGAAAGTGTTACACATTACTTTCATAATATAAACTGATGAGCCTAAATGTTGTGAGCAGTACATAACATACGATTGAATTTCGTCTGGTGGTGTCGCGGGTGCACAACGTGGTAAGGACAGTATATAAGAGGAGAATACACGAACCGCAAACGGGGGAAATCCATTGACAAAAGCGACTTCGCCAAAAGCAGATTATTATGGCCCAGTGCCTGGAAACAGCATCTCGGAATGGTGCAGCTGATCATCTGTTCGAATTCTACTGTCATGAGCACCTGTGTCAAGTGGCTGAAGGACGGTGAAAACCCATGTAGGAGACAAGGTGTCCGAAATCCAAGCCTCATCAGAGAAAATGGAAGTCGGTGACTAACCCCCTCTGTGAAGCAATATGGGCCTCCATATGTGTCCAGTATTATATGGTTCAGACACATTAACGTGACCATCCTCTATATTCGCCGTCAACGTGATTTAACCACTTACAGACAGCAGTTGGCAACACTAGCATTGGAGGGAATATAAAGCACGTCGGGGGAACGCCCGAAACAAAGCAGTCGATGTCACAATGCGGAAACGGACAATTTATCTGCTGTCCAAAAGAGCGTGATCATTGGATTTCGGGGCAAGGGTGGAAGCATTTTCGAAATGGCTAAGTTTGTTAACTGTTCGCGTGCCGCCGTGGTTATATTGTGGGTGAAAAATAGTGCCATTAAGCCCAGTGCCGAGGCAGTGGGCCATAAATGACAAGGGTGAATGATGGCTGCGGAGAGGTCCACGGATGAATAGAAGTGTAAGTGTTGAGCTACCAGCCGCCTAGATTAAGCAATGTGATACCAACAGTGCTCACTCAACGACAGTTTCCCTGGCCATCCAACTCCCCTGATTTAAATTCAGTCGAGAATCTGTCGGACAACATCAATTGGGCCGTTCGCGCCGTGGCCACGGCGCTGCAGTCGACGTGGTTGCACATCGCTATCGGTACCTTCCGGAATCTCAGTGACTCTCTTCCTCCAGGTCTCATAGCAGTTCACTCTGCAGAAGGTGGTTATTCAGGCTTTCTACATGTGGCCATATTCACCTGACTGGGCAGTGTACTACAGAGTACAGTTCTGTAGCAGCTGCGGGTGTTTCGGAGCACTGCGTTCATTGGAAATTGTTGAACATGGGGCTCTGCAGACCTGTCGATCCAAAGACGTCGTGAATTAAGATTCCAATTGCACGGGGTCATGGAGATAGGACTGTAGATCAAAGTAAATGCCCCACATGGCGGATAAATCACGTGGTTTCTTCTTTCTTTTTTTTTTGGGAGGGTGGACATTCACCTCGTCTTCTGTGGGACCTGTGGCAGTAATCGGAAGAACCACGACAGCTGTGGACTACGCGAACATTATTGCAAACCACCCGTAATCCTTCATGCCTGACTTATTGCCCTACGGTGATGGCACCTCACATCAGGATAAGTATCCGCGTCACAGCGCCGTAATCGAGCGGCAGAGGTTTGAGGAGCATGACAGTGAACTCACATTGATGCCTTGGCCACTATATTTGCCTGTTATGAACTAGATGAATGACTTCTGGGACGTCATCGGACACCTGCTCCGCGACCACGAACCAACATCAAGAAATTTACGGGGATCGAGAGACACGTGCGTATACACCTAGTGCCACTACCTTGTTGAATCCATGCCCACAGAATCGCTGCTGTTTTGGGTTCAATTGGTGAACCAACACGGTATTAACCAAGTGCTAATAATGATTTGGCCCTTCATTGAATGCAAACTGCACGGTGAATAACGTAGAATTCTCCAAGCTGTTTCTATATCATGCCTTTATATTCAGAAAAGTCGTAGGTGCGGGAATTGGCGGTCGAACCTCAAACAAATGTAACATATTGTTCATAAGTGGGACGAAATACGTTTCTGTGTGATTACGCGCTTTCCGAACAATCACTGGAAGTAGGCACATCCATTAAATATTTGGGAGTACTCTTGGAGCGATTTAAAATGGAACGACCACATAAAACTAATCGTTGATAATGCATATGCCAACTGAAATTCATAGAAAGACTCTTCGGGAAGTGTAGTCCATTCAAGTCGGAAGTTGTAACACTACAACACAATATGTGATACTATAGCACAACATTACTCATCATCATCATCATCATTTAAGACTGATTATGCCTTTCATCGTTTAGTCTGAAGCATAGTCCCCCTTATAAAATTCCTCCATGATCTCCTATTCAGTGCTAACATTGGTGCCTCTTCTGATGTTAAGCCTATTACTTCAAAATAATTCTTAACCGAATCCAGGTACCTTCTCCTTGGTCTATCCCGACTCCTCCTACCCTCTACTGCTGACCCCATGAGTCTTTTGGGTAACCTTGCTTCTCCCATGCGTGTAACATGACCCCACCATCTAAGCCTGTTCGCCCTGACTGCTACATCTATAGAGTTCATTCCCAGTTTTTCTTTGATTTCCTCATTGTGGACACCCTCCTGCCATTGTTCCCATCTACTAGTACCTGCAATCATCCTAGCTACTTTCATATCCGTAACCTCAACCTTATTGATAAGGTAACCTGAATCCACCCAGCTTTCGCTCCCATACAACAAAGTTGGGCGAAAGATTGAACGGTGCACAGATAACTTAGTCTTGGTACTGACTTCCTTCTTGCAGAAGAGAGAAGATCGTAGCTGAGCGCTCACTGCATTAGCTTTGCTACACCTCGCTTCCTGTGAGAATATGCATCCTAAGTACTTGAAACCTTCCACCTGTTCTAACTTTGTTCCTCCTATTTGGCACTCAATCCGTTTATCTCTCTTTCCCACTGACATTACTTTCGTTTTGGAGATGCTAATCTTCATACCATAGTCCTTATATTTCTGATCTAGCTCTTAAATATTACTTTGCAAACTTTCAATCGAATCTACCATCACAACTAAGTCATCCGCATATGCGAGACTGCTTACTATCGAAATATTTAAGTTTTTTCATGAATGTGATATTTTTATTTCGTTACTATACAGGATGTTTCAAAAACATTTTTACGAACATTCGGGGCAGGTTCCTTAGTTTAAAAAAAAGGAACAATTTTCATATAAACATATGTCCGAAAAGCCTCCATTTTCGAGTTACTAATGAAAGTTGACATTCAACGGCTTTCCACGCAATCCAACAGCTTCACTTATCTATTGAGCCATGCTGCAGCTCGCGTTGGTGCTGTTTGTAGGTTTCTGCCCTCTGTTGGAGGCCAGACGGTATCTTTTAGTTGGCATGGTTGCGGTTGTTTGTCTTCTTCTCGTCTTGACTGGCGCCAGTCGGTTTCCCAAGCGTTGCCTGTCCGTTAGTGGCAGCAGCGGCGGTTATCGATATGTACTAACTGTTGCCCTATCTTTGAGGCGATGTCGTTGTTTTCCCGGGTCGTGTGAGTGTGGCAGTTCGGTTGGGGACTCAGGAGGAACCAGGTCCGCGCAGTGCCAGAACACGCCGGGGCCGCTGGCGGTACGCATGGACTGCCGGATGGAAGGGCTGTCGTCACGACGGTGCACGACCTCGTCGTAAACCGGATCCAGCAAGCTTTACACGTTCGACTCATTGAATCCTAGATGGCGTCATGTTGCCTGGGAGACTTCTTTACATTCGTTATTTATTTGTCTTCAATGTGTCAATTATGTATATGTACTATAGGTAGTAAGTTAACTGGAAGTGCACCGTACAAACACGGCAGGATACACATTTCGTGAGCTGGCAGACACGATTTTTATGTATGGCCGCGCGAGTAGAAATGGAAACGAGGCTACATGGCTTCATCAGATGGCGTTTCCAGACCGAAGACAGCCGAGTCATACAACCTTTGGTGGTGTGTATCGTCACATTTCCGAGGCACGTTCCGCAGTACGGCAGACTACTTAGTAAGGAAGACCAGGTGCTGCTAGTACGCCTGGCCAGGGAAGAACACGATCTACGGACTATCGAAGGTATCAGCGCAAGGCAAATGGCCCTGGCATGTGGTACATCCCAAACTTAAACATGGGGGATACTTGAAAACGGCCTCAAGCGCACCAATCATCCACCGCGGGAGAACTTTTGACGATGATTTGCTACACAAACTGCCAATCCGTTATTTGTCTCTTCAGTCTGTGCAGTATACCACCAGGATGCAGAAATTCTTCATGGACGTCCTGTGGAAGCCTGCTAAACTATTCGGCAGCGTCAGGGAGTATTTGAAAGGGCGCGACAGTCCATGATTTGAAAAGTACAAGCTTATTTTTAAGACAGGAGAAGGAAATTTCGGGCATTTATTATGATTTTAAGTGAGTTTACGTGATCCAATCATGTAAACTGTAAAAGTTCATTAATAACGAAGGATTTTCAGACGTAGAACTTACGAGGGGCGTTTGAAAAGTCCGTGCAATGTCCGAGAGATGGCACCACCGGCGCATATAGAGGTCATGTTTAGTTAGTAGCATTCTTGGAAAGAACGCACACCAAGTTCCACCCATATTGATCTATTTTTTTTTGTTCGACATTCGTGTGAATCAAGGAAGTCGAGTGATTGTCAAAAAATGGACGAAAAAGAGTTTCGTGTGGTGATTAAACATTACTTTATGAAAGGCAAAACGCCTCAGGGGACTAAAGAGAAGTTTGATAAATATTACGGTGACTCTGCACCTTCGATTAGAACAGTTTATAAGTGGTTTCAAAATTTTCGGATTGGCTATATGGGCACAAGTCATGCTGAACGTTCTGGACACCCTGTGGAGGTCACGATTCCATTGATAAAATCCATGATATGGTGAAGCATGACAAAAGAGTTAAGGTGCGTGAGATTGCTAGTGCTGTGAGCATCTCGAATGAACGGGTACATAATACGAGTTTGCATAAACATTTGGACATGAGAATGCTATGCGCAAAATGGGTTCCGCGATTGCTCACACTTGCGTGAAAACGAAATCGTGTGAAGTGTTGCAAGGATGGTTTGCAGCTGTTCAGGAAGAATCCTCAGGACTTAAAGCGTCGTTTCGTTACTGTGGGTGAAACATGGATACATTACTATACTCCTGAGACCAAACAACAATCTAAACAATGGGTTACCAAGGGAGAATCTGCACCAAAAAAGGCGAAGACCAATCCTTCGGCCGGAAAGGTAATGGCGATTGTCTTTTGGGATTCGCAAGGGATAATCCTCATCGACTATCTGGAAAAGGGTAGAACTATTACAGGTGCATATTATTCATCGTTATTGGACCGTTTGAAAACCGAGCTGCAAGACTGGAACGCGAAGAGTCCTTTTCCACCACGACAACGCACCAGCACACACCTCAGCAGTTGTGGTCGCAAAATTATTGTAAATAGGATTCCAACTCGTTTCACATCCCCCTTATTCTCCACAATTGGCTCCCTGGGACTACTGTTTGTTCCCCAATTTGAAGAAATGGCTGACGGGACAAAGATTTTATTCAAACGAGGAGGTGATTGCAACAACTAATAGCTATTTTGCAGACTTGAACGATTCCTATTATTCGGAAGGGATCAACAAATTAGTACCGCGCTGGACGAAGTGTGTAAGCCTAAAAGGAGACTATCTCGAAAAATAAAAAAAAAAGGTTTACTCCAAACACGCAAGTAGTTTTTATTTTTGCACGGACTTTTCAAACGCCCTCGTATTTTCTGGGTTTGGTGTAAGGAGCCTGTCAGCAAAGTCTGTAAAAGGATTTTTGAAAAACGCTGTAAATGGTCAATTTCACCATTACGTGAACAGTAGAAACTAAATCTAAGAAATGCCTCTGTGTATTAATGAAATGTTATCTGAAACGTTTAAAAACAATTTTGTAAAATTTGCACATTACATACATTTGCAGTGTCAGAGACTTTGTGTTCTGTCGAGTCACTGAAACTATGTGAGTGGTTCAAGCGACATCTTTCGAATATAGACGGTCTCTGACAGCAGCGGGCAATAAGGAAGAGGTGCTGCAGCTGCGAGGGAGTAGAATGCAAGTGTGAGTAGCTCTGATAGAATAGCTCAGTGCCCAGAGAAGGTCACGAGTTTAATTCTCGGTACTGTCGCGGATTTTTCCATGGTGGTAGGAGGGAAATGGTGTGCACTCAGCCTTGTGATGCCAACTGAGTGCGGCTTGAGTGACAAGTAGCGCCTCCAAAGTCTCGGTACCAGACGACGGCCAGAAGACTGGTGCTTTCACTTCATGCCCCTCTATACAGCATTCGCGTGACATCACTGGCAAAGGACGACACGGCGACCGGTCGGTATTAAATTGGCCGACAAGGCCAGTAGACAGAGCTTTAGCTTTTAACTGTTTGACCACAGCAGGAATAAGGAATATTTGCATCTAGAAAAGAGGTATTATAATTTGGTTTCTTGGAACAAGGTTACCGCCGAGCTGCTACTTCGACCCTGTAGCATCGAATCCTGTGAGATCGATCCACTTCAGACTTTTAGCTTTGAAAAATGTTTGTCACTTTTTCTAGCGATTTGGATAATATATTTAGTCTGGTAATCATTACTGTCACGTCATGTCACATTCCGAGTGTTACATTATAAATGCAAAATTTGATTATCATTAAGAACAATAAGTTTTCCAGAAAGTAAAATTAATTTTTTTCTAGATTTCAAAGTAGATACCGTTCCTAATGAAATAAAGTCATTAACCAAAATCTGGGCAACAAGAGTGACTGACGTCTGGAGTTAATATTTAAAAGAATTTTTGAAACCATTGAATAAGAAAAACCACAGTAAATTGTACTTCTTATTTGAGCATATTAATTAATTTTATGTGATTTTGGGCACTTTTCTGTATAGTTGTCTTGCTTATCTCATTCCAGCGTTGCTACAGCGTTTTCCATTTTCTTTGCGGTGATTAACGTTTGAATGAAGTTATACTGATAGTGAATTTTAAGCCTTTGGAAAAAATTGTCAGTCAAAATTCTTAACAGTTAAAACTATATTGAGGCTGCGTCATTATCACCGCATCACATACTACAGTAATCCATTCAGTTTTGGTTTAGGTTATCATTACTCAGAACAATTTGAAAGTTGTGAGTATGCAATTTTACTTAATCAAAATTTTTTTGACCCCCGAATACGAGTAGTTACTCGTGTACACGTAATGAATGACGTTATCAGTACACGAGTAACTGACTTTGAAGTGAATTTAAATCTGATTACAACTTATTGGTGTCAGAAATAGACTGTCTGCTTTCGGACAGGTGACTGAATTATTTCATCAGGAGTGGACTTTCACGAAAATATAAATTTTAATTAATCATAAATTTGACTAATCAGTCTAAATTAACTTTATAATTACATTTATTTGCACTCAGTTTTTATTAAGACAATTTATTGAGTTGTAATATCATATCGGTCAGTTTTCTTTCGAGTCGCTGTTTTTCCAACAAATTAGGTACACGGAACTACGATCAGTTATTTCAGATGCTGGGCGAAGTGGAAAGGATATAGGGTAATTTACGAGGCGCATCCAGAAAGTAACTTTCCCTACTTTTTTTTAACTAAAACAACACAGTTACATGAAAAATGTTATTGACAACAGGTACAGCAACATCTGAACTATTTTTCGGCATAGCCACCAAAATAATTGAGTGACTTGTCATATCGTGGGATCAACTTTTGTATTCCTGTGTCGTAGAAGTCTGCTGCCTGTGAATCGAACCAGCATGTGACAGTCGTATTCAGCTCTTCGTCGTTGTCCAAACGCTGTCCGGCAGACAGGAATTTGCCCTGGCGAATTTCAGCAAAACAGTTGTGCGCCGAGCTTTGTCATGGAGCAGCACAACACTTGCAGTAAGCATTACACGCCTCTTGTTCTGAATGGCACGTCACAATTTCCGCATTCTTTCACAGTAACGGTCAGCGTTCACTGTTTCACCTCTGGGCAGGAAGTCAGTGATCAGAATGCCTTCCTGTCCCAGAACAACACGCATATCACTTTCTGCCCCGATGCAGTCTGTTTGAATCCACTGTGAAGTCAAGTGAGAAATCCACGTCTCATCGCCTGTGACGATCCTGTCGATGAACTCATCGGCGTCATCATGATACCGCTGCGGAAATGCTAGTACTGCTCCAAAGCGTTTCGTTTCGTGCTCAGGTGTCAGGCTTTTCGGCACCCACCTGGCACACTATTTCTGGAATAGCAGGTGCTTAGTGACAATTTCATGCAATTAATATTTCGATATCGGAAAATGGCTGCTGAGCTCAGTAATCGGAAGTGACGGTTTTGCAGGATGCACTGTCGCACCAGCTCTACCAGGTTATCATTGATTTGGAACGGGCGCCCACTGCGCTCTTCATCATGGACCCTTTGACGATCTTCAGAAAGAAGTCTACACCAGCGACGCACTACCTGTTTGCTCATGATGTTCCGCCCACAGATCAGAGAGAGCTGACGATGGATTTCGATGGGCGCTATGTTTTGGTTCAAATGGTTCAAATGGCTCTGACCACTTTGGGACTTAACATCTGTGGTCATCAGTCCCCTAGAACATAGAACAACTTAAACCTAACTAACCTAAGGACATCACACACATCCATGCCCGAGGCAGGATTCGAACCTGCGACCGTAGCGGTCACGCGATTCCAGACTGAAGCGCCTAGAACCGCACGGCCACACCGGCCGGCCCTCTATGTTTTGTGCGGCGAACTTACTTTCTGGTTGCGCCTCCTAGGAAACTGTTGTTCGACCATACCTCAATACTGTTCAACAGTCTGCGACCAGTATCAAATAGGATTAATGGAGGAATCAGAGAATACCCGAAGAAGAGCAACGAGTTTCTTCACAGGTTCACTTGGAAAGCGTGACGGAGACACTCATCGAAGCCCAGTGGCAGACGGTGCAAGAGATGCGTTGTGCACCACGGTGTGGTT
This sequence comes from Schistocerca serialis cubense, assembly GCF_023864345.2. NCBI lineage: Eukaryota > Metazoa > Arthropoda > Insecta > Orthoptera > Acrididae > Schistocerca > Schistocerca serialis. Next base: position 423,920,084 of record NC_064644.1, read on the forward strand.
ACGGAAGAAATTTATTGAGCGTACGTTTAGAAAAGACTCATCCTTTATACCCATTACTGGCCATTAAAATTGCTACACCACGAAGATGACGTGCTACAGACGCGAAATTTAACCGACAGAAAGAAGATGCTGTGATATGCAAATGATTAGCTTTTCAGAGCATTCACACAAGGTTGGCGCCGGTGGCCACACCTACAACGTGCTGACATGAGGAAAGTTTCCAACCGATTTCTCATACACAATCAGCAGTTGACCGGCGTTGTCTGGTGAAACGTTGTTGTGATGCCTCGTGTGAGGAGGGAGAAATGCGTACCATCACGTTATCGGATCGGTGGGTTTAGTAGGGTAATTCGGAACACCGTTCTGGATCCCAACGGCCTCGTATCACTAGCAGTTGAGATGATAGGCATCTTATCCGCATGGCTGTAACGGATCGTGGAGCCACGTCTCGATCCCTGAGTCAACAGGTAGGGACGTTTGCAAGACAACTACCATCTGCACGAACACTTCGACGACGTTTGCAGCAGCATGGACTATCAGCTCCGAGACAATGGCTGCGGTTACCCTTGACGCTGCATCACAGACAGGAGCGCCTGCGATGGTGTACTCAACGATGAACCTGGGTGCACCAATGGCAAAACGTCATTTTTTCGAATGAATCCAGGTTCTGTTTACAGCATCATGATAGTCGCATCCGTGTTTGGAGACATCGCGGTGAACTGAGATTGCAAGCGTGTATTCGTCATCGCCATACTGGTGTATCACCCGGCCTGGTGGTATGGGGTGCCATTGGTTACACGTCTCGGTCGCCTCTTGTTCGCATTGACGACACTTTGAACAGTGGACGTTACATTTCAGATGTGTTACGACCCGTGGCTCTACCCTTCATTCGATCCCTGCGAAACCCTACATTTCAGCAGGATAAAGCACGACCGCATGTTGCAGGTCCTGTACGGGCCTTTTTGGATACAGAAAATGTTCGACTGCTGCCCTGGCCAGCACACTCTCCAGATCTCTCACCAATTGAAAACGAGCAACTGGCTCGTGACAATACGCCAGTCACTACTCTTGATGAATTGTATTCTGTTGAAGCTGTATGGACAGCTGTACACGTAAACGCCATCCAAGCTCTGTTTGACTCAATGCCCAGGCGTATCGAGGCCGTTATTACGGCCAGAGGCGGTTGTTCTGGGTACTGATTTCTCAGGATATATGCACCCAAATTGCGTAAAATGTAATCAGATGTCAATTCTAGTATAATATATTTGTCCAATGAATACCCGTTTATCATCTGCATTTCTTCTTGGTGTAGCAATTTTAATGGCCAGTAGTGTAGTTTCCTTAGTATATCTCGCGAAACGACCGTGAAGGTAAAATCGGAGAAGTTCGAACCACGCGGAAGCTTACCAGTAATCATTACTCCAGCGCAACGTTCGCAGCTGGAACAGGAAAGGAGCGAAGTGATAGCGGTACACCAACTATCCACCGATACGCAATGTAAGGGGTGGCTTGCGAGTAAAGATGCAGAGGTTGAATCGTCGTTAGTCAGAATCCATGTTTCTTACTTAATTTATATTAGGATTATCTACAATTTTTGCAAAAGTTGTTAGATTTTCGCCCTTTACTTTTTCTTACCCTGGTAGCCCAGTTATACTGCTGAAATTAAATAAGTTGTTGGTGCAGTATGTCCAGTGATGCACCATATTTCATTACTATTTCGATGTCATCCTGCAGAGTATTGCTTCTGAAGTTTTTCGTTTCTGAATAGATGGATTGATGTGTGGTTGTAACACTGTTGAAGCTATTTCTGTCACATTAGTTGATCGCTGCTGGGTCCACCCTGTTTCCCAATCTCAATAAATATACGAAGGCGTCCCCCAGCCAGTATTTTGGTTTTAATGCGGTGCGCGCATAACGCAATATCTGATATTATTTATAGTCACAGCGGCACTATAAACTATAATGGCAGATTCTGTGCACGCAATTCAGCATCGAGCAGCGTACCGCATTATCTGTCAGCCTAATCCCTCCACGTGTACCTGCCGTTCGTTTTACGATAATTTAATTCCGAAATAAATGTGCGTAACGTACAGTGCGTTCAGAGGGAGCTTTACAATGCAGTTCAAATGTGTTGGAAGAAAAGAACAGCCAACAACACCGGTGAACTATTAGCAATGTCGGGAGACAGGACTGTCAAACGAAACAGTATTAACCAGGAGAAAAATGTTTCTGTCGGAGCACAAAAAAGGCGAACATGTTCCTCTTTAAAAGACTTTGACAGTAAAGTGGGGAACCAGCAGCCTGTAGCCTCATTCCGCCTTCCTCAACAAAAATTTTGGCATGCGAACTTTTTCGCCCTCTTTTATCAAACAATATTCTAAATCCTTTTACCCAGTCACTCTTTGTAGTTAAGCCTTTATACTCAGCATCTTCCTCTCATTGCCACTGTCTACATGCGTGTAAACTGAAGAGAGCCATAGCTGTTAGCTGCAGCGGGGCATCAGCCGGAATCAGCGGCGACGAGCGAAAATGTGTGCTGGAGCGGGACTCGAACCCAAGATCGCCTGAATACTAGCCTGGTGCGGTAATCACTGCACCATCCAAGACACAGCGTTATCGAAACTGCGCGGACTATCTCGGCACGCACTTACGACCGATCCACATTCCCACCGAGCACACCTATCCGCGGCTGGCCGGTGTGGCCGAGCGGTTCTAGGCGCTACAGTCTGGAACCGCGCGACCGCTACGGTCGCAGGTTCGAATCCTGCCTCGGGCATGGATGTGTGTGATGTCCTTACGTTAGTTAGGTTTAAGTAGCTCTAAGTTCTAGGGGACTGATGGCCTCAGAAGTTAAGTCCCATGGTGCTCAGAGCCATTTGAACCACTTGTACACCTATCCGCTGTCCCGGTCCATTTCACTCCCGTTCGCTACTCTGAGATTCCCACAGGAGGTCGAACGCTTTTGTACATCCGCTCTGAAGATGGGGGATCCATTGTCCAGCTAGGCGTATCAATTATATGAATGCATGGTGTCTGTTCTTTCAGACACGTCTAAAGTCTCCATTTCTACCGCTGATTTACAATATATCTCACTGCCACTATCTCTCTCTTACACTGTCTCCTTTTGTCTTTCTTTCTCACTTCCACTATCTCTACCGTATCCTGGCAGCTCAGAATTTCTGGCGGGGATCCAAATTTTCTTTCCCGTGCCCACTTATTTAAGATTTATGTCCAAACCGCGCCCTCCCCTACACCTACGTGTTAGACTTCGCCGGCCTGGACAGTCCAGACCTTCCAATCCTATACATGGTCTCCACTTATGTGTATTTTTCATTTCCGCTGTCTCTGTTCCTTCAACTGCTACTATCTCCAGCCATCTCTCTTTGACTTTTAGTGTCACTGTCTCTCACTGAACTTCAGTATCTGTGCCGGTCGCGGTGGTCTAGCGGTTCTAGGCGCTCAGTCCGGAACCGCGAGACTGCTACGGTCGCAGGTTCGAATCCTGCCTCGGGCATGGATGTGTGTGTTGTCCTTAGGTTAGTTAGGTTTAAGTAGTTCTAAGTTCTAGGGGCTGATGACCACAGATGTTAAGTCCCATAGTGCTGAGAGCCATTTTTTTTTCAGTATCTGTTCTCTCTCTGGCTCCCACTGCTACTGTGTTCATCCACCTCTCTCTCTCTCTCTCTCTCTCTCTCTCTCTCTCTCTCTCTCTCTGTCTCTCTTTTTCTGTCACTTTTTCTCTCATACCATCACTGTCTGCTCTCTCTTTCTCTCCCACTGGCACTGTTCTATATCTCTTCCACCGTCACTATCTCTCTGTTACTCTCTTTGGGAACAAAAAAGGGCGAATATATTTGCATGCTAAAATTTTTGGCGTTGAAGTAAGAATGAGGATTGAAACACCTGGTTCCCCGATTTTCTATCAGAGTCTTTTAAAGAGGAGCGTATTCACCTTTTTAGTACCCTGACAGAAGCATTTTTCCCTTCCTTTCCTTTATATAGGCCGTGCCGATTACATAAAACGAATTGTATAGATCAGTAAAGCATGGCAGTTGATTTACATACTTCCATACATTTACATACTTTGACACATATAAACAACAAATAAGTAGGCATAATATAAGGTTAACACAAAAACGTTTGCTTTTACAGTTTTTCTGGATATCTTGCTCAACGATTGCAATTCATTGAAAACTCCTGGCTTATCATTTGTATCTTAATAGAGTAAAAACGTTATTAGAGATACTGAATTTGCACTCTTTTCAGTTTTGCATAATTTTTGGTAATCATTTTAAGTTATTTTCAAGCATGTTAAGTCCATTTCTAGCGGATTTCTTGTCACTGCAGTATCACTTTGGGCATATTTATACAGAGATAGCACATCATAAAGTCTCATGGTGGAAAAACGCTGACATCAGAGCTCTTGCGATGGCCATACAACCCTTGCCATGTGTTCACTACGTCAGTCAGAACTATGTTTACGCCTCAGACCGAACATTATATGCGTGATTCACGTGCATAAGTACGGTAAATCTGAATCTCAGTAACAGATAATGATATCGAAAAGATTTTCGGGGTCCCCAGAGAACATCCTCTTAAAATCATTCGGTAAATTTTTTAACGATATTCCATGAATAGAAATTATAGAAGCGGTCATCTACACAACTGCTACTTTCCGTGCACAAAAATTGTGGTTTTTAGGGGTTTGTTTAGGAACCGCCAATGAACAGATGGTGGTTTTATAAACCACCTGAGGTCCGCTACAGACCGCACCTAATGCAAAAGAACCAACCGATTTGCTCAAATTTCCAGGCTGGAGAGAGGGTGTAGTGTTTAAATTTTGACCCTGTGCTGTCGGGTAGCTACATTATGCTCGGTCTTTCGACGGGTATGCAGGTGGTCGCTAGGCCAAGGGCTACCCTAAACACTTGATCCCTTGTCTCTGTGATCAACAAAATCCGAAATATGACGCCCTGAAAAATCGCATATTCGCGCACGGACCTGTTATGGTAATAAGAACGAGGAACGCTTTTAAACTCTGTAGGGTTACCTTTGCTTTCCAGAGCTACTAATCACATAAGCAAAATTCTTCGAAAAAGACATAGAAACAAGATAGCTTTCAGTCAGAAGAAAATAAAATTTTCCCGAAGCAAAACGGACGCTTCTGATCAGCTGCACATCGAGGGAATCTATGAAGCGACGTGTGGCTGTAGCAAAGGGTACATAAGCCTAACTAGAAGAACAATAAAAGAGCGGGTGAAAGATTACGAACGCCAAACGCGTTTAAAGCAAATTGTGAAATATGCGGTAGCGCAACATTGGGAGAACGGGGCTAAAATGTACAGTGTGAAAAACCGACACACTTTCAGAGGTTGTTCAGAGATAATGTCTGAGCATTTTGGAATAAGGGACCCATGGTGTCTGCCGGCCCTTTACAGAGATATTGCGGTTCGTTTGATTTCTTGCCCAAATTACTTCTGTGTCTGTGTTGCACTGAAAACAGATACAACAGTGCAATGTCGCCAGTATGCGGCATGTGTCTTGTTTCCATGCACTCACCTTAACTGCTGTTGACAACAGCAATGACTCTTTAACTCGTTGTCCTCAAATTTGGATTCACTAATGGTCTGTTCTGCCTAGGATTTTGTTTCCCAGCAATGTTGTCCGTTACGAGTGATACACAGCAGTATTACGTATAGGTTTACTGATGGAGAGTTGGTCGATATGCACCTAGTGTATGGGCTCGCCCAATGCAATAGAACGGCATAACATCTACATCTACACGATTACTCTACAGCTCACAATTGGGCGCCAACCAGAGGGTTCATCGAACCACCCGAAGCTATTTGTGTGCCGTCCCATTCTCGAATAGCGCGCGGAAAAAAAGAACACTTAAATCTTTCCGTAAGACCTCTGATTTTACTTATTTACTTATGATGATTATTTATTCCTATGTAAATGAAGGCCAACAATGTATTTTCACTCTCTGAAAAAAAAATTTGGTGACTGCAATTTCATTAGAAATACACCTATTTGTTATTGACTGCCAACCCAATTCGTATATCATATCAGTGGCACTCTCTCATCTATTTCACGATAATACAAAAAGACCTGCCCTTCTCTGAAATTTTTCGATGTCCTCCTATGCAGATTCCACAGCGAAGCAATACTCCTGAAGAGGACAAGCGTAATGTAAGCAGTGTCTTAGGTAGACATATCGCATTTTCTAAGTGTTCTGCCAATGAAACGCAGTCTTTGGTCTGCTTTACTCACAGCATTATCTACGTTATCATTCAGATTTAAGTTATTCATATTTATAAATCCTAAGTCTTTAGCTAAATTGTCAATCCTTGGATTTGTGTGATTTATCGTATAAGCGAAATTTGGAGGATTCCTTTTAGTACTCGTGTGGATGAATTCACACTTTTCATTATTTGGAGTCAATTGCCGCTTTTTGTGCTGTACACATAGCTTGTTTAAATCATTTTTCAATTCGCTTTGGTCACTGAATGCCAGATATTACTTCTGTTTTACTCGATGACTTTCCATTAATTACTACTAGCCGTGACCTTTCTGAGATGAAATAATGAATCCAGTTGCACAACTCAGACGTTACTCTATAGCCATTCAATTTGAATAGAGGTATGGAATCAAAAGCCTTCTGGTATGGCGTCAAAAACCTTCTTGTACGGTGTCAAAAGCCTTTTGGCACGGTGTCAAAAGAATTACGGAAATCTAAAAAATATGGAATCAATTTGACACCCCTGTCGATATCACTCATCACTTCGTGAGAGTAAAAAGTAGTTGTGTTTCACAAGAACGATATTTTATGAATTTGTCAATAAATAGTTTTCTTGGAGGTAACTCATAATGTTTGAACGCGGTACACATAACAACGCAAGCTGAGCTCTCGCCACACCGACGCCACACACGTCAGATGCTCATAGTCGCTTACGAGAATCGAAATCGTATCCTTTGTGATGTACGTTTTGGCGATAATATATTACAGACATTTTCACTGATGTAAAGGTATTTTTTCAGAAAGAAAGGTAACTGAGGTAACAAACTGAATAAAACATAATTATTTTAATACTCTTAAACTAGCCGCCGGGGCCGGTTTGTCACTTATACCAGAGTACTCAGAAGCTATGATCTACCCGACGGGAGGCCTTAGTGACAAGACATTTTTATTTATTTCCCTGAACAACATCCGTAAGTTTGTCACTGGAGTTCTGGCTTACCCCGCAGATTTCAACAATGCGTGAGTGCTAGCAAAAGACTGCAACTTTTATAGAAGGGAAGTCCAAGAAGCGGTTGAGGTTCGCAAGAAAAAAAGTTATTTCAATAAAGATGACGGCTATGGGCATCTAGCGTCGTGGCTTCCCGCCACCAAGTAAGTAAATACGCTGCCACGGTGCGCTCCGAACAGAAACAACTATCACGAAGCCACCTTTCTGCACACAGTAACATTTTGCTGAACATTTCTCTTCCCATTGTTACATATCAAAAGAGGACGAGCACCAAATAGAATTGTGGAGAAAAGAAATTTATGGGTCGACATGACTAAAAGAAGAGATAAGTTAACTGGACATGAGGCATCGAGGAATCATCAATTTGGTAATGGAAGAAAGTGGCTGGGGTTAGGGGGTGGGTAAAAATTGCGTTCAGACGACTCGGAGGCTTTAATGGAATAAGCAGGTTCGAGTGGATGTAGGTTACAGTAGCTGCATAAAGATGAAGAGATTTACGCAGGATTTCGGATACTGGGATTAGTGAACACAAACTTGTAGAGAGACTGAATACCGTAAAATCCGAACCCACCGAAAACAAACGCTAAATACATCTAAAACAGCAGACAAAAATTCGATTGAAGCCTTCCTAAAGGATACTCTCTACAGCTTCCAATCTATGTAAATGTAGACTAGATGTTGTTTAAATTCAAAGAAATATTATCGATGGCTATTGAGAAACATATACCAAATAAACTGATAAGAGATGGTACGGATCCCCCATACTACACAACAGAGGTGAGAACACTGTTGCAGAAGCAACGAAAAGAGCATGTCAAATTTAAAGGAACGCTAAACTCCCAAGATTGGCTATGTTTTACGGAAGCTCCAAATTTAGGGCGAACTTCAATGCAAGATGCTTTAAATACTTTTCACAACGAAACTCTGTCTCGAAATCTGGCAGAAAATTTAAAAAGATTATGGTCATATGTACAATACACAAGCGAAAAGACACAATCAGTACCCACAATGCGCGATGACAATTGTAATATTACTGGTGAAAACGCTAAAAGCAGAGTACCTAAACATGTTTTTCCGAAGTTCCTTCACAACAGAAGACGAAGTAAATACTCCAGAATTCGAATCAAGAACAAATGTTAACCTGAGTAACTTGGAAGTAGATATCTTCGGTGTAGCAAAGCACTTTAGATCATTTAATAAAGCCAACGCCTTTGGTACAGGTCGTATACTAGTCAGGTTCCTTTCAGAGTATGCTGATGTAATAACCCCATCCTTAGCAGTCATACACAACCCCTCGCTCGTCGAAAGATCCTTACGTAAAGACTGGAAAGTTTCACAAGTAAGAAATGAAATAGGAATGATCCATTTAATTACAAACCAATATCCCAAAGGTCGAGTTGCAATAGGATTTTGGAACATAATACTATGTCCGAACATTAGCGATTACCTCGAAGAATGGTCGTGCGGTAGCGTTCTCGCTTCCCACGCCCGGGTTCCCGGGTTCGATTCCCGGCGGGGTCAGGGATTTTCTCTGCCTCGTGATGGCTGGGTATTGTGTGCTGTCCTTAGGTTAGTTAGGTTTAAATAGTTCTAAGTTCTAGGGGACTGATGACCATAGATGTTAAGTCCCATAGTGCTCAGAGCCATTTGAACCATTTTTGAACTTCGAAGAAAACGATTTATTGACAAACAGCCAATACTGATTCGGAAAATAACGTTCTTGTGAAAAACAACTAGCTTTTTATTCTCACGAAGTAATGAGTGCTATCGAAAGGGGATGTCAAACTGACTCCATATTTTTAGATTCCCAGAAGACTTTGGACACCGTTTCCCACAAGCTTCGTTGAATCAAATTGGTACCTATGGAGTATCGTGTCAGTTGTGCGACTAGACTCGTGATTTCCTGTCAGAAGGGCAACAGTACGTAGTAACTGACTAAAAGTCATTGAGTAAAACAGGAGTAATATCTAGCGTTCCCCAAGGCAGTGTTATAGGGCCCTCTGCTGTTCCTGATCTAGATAAACGATTTTTGAGACAATTTGAGCAGATGTCTTAGACTGTTTGCAGTTGAAGCTGTCATTTATTGTCTTGCAAAGTCATCAGATGATCAAAACCGAATGTAAAACGAGTTGTACAATATATCTGTGTGGCAAGAAAAGTGGCAAGTTAGTCTAAATAATGAAAACCCACATTAGTAGTAAAAGGAATCCGCTAAAATTAGATTACATTATAAATTACACAAATTTAAAGGCTGCAAATTCAGCTGAAAATTCTTAGGGATTACAATTACACATGACTTCAATTGGAACGATCATATAGATAATGTTGTGGATAACGCAAATCAAAGACTGCGATTTATTGGCAAAACACTTAGAAGAAGCAACAGAACTACTAAAGAGCCTGCTTACGCTACGCTTGTCCACCCTCTTCTTGAATATTGCTGCGCGGTGTGGGATCCGCATCAGACTGAATCGACGGATGGACACAGAAAAACTTCAAAGAAGGGCAGTTCGCTTTGTACTGTTGTGAAGTAGGGGAGAGAGTGCCACGGATATGATGCGCAAACTGGGGTGGAATCATTAAAGCAGAGGCGTTTTTCGTTGCGGCAGAATCTTCTCATGAAAATTCCGTGACTAGCTTTTCCCTCACAATGTGAAAATATTTTACTGGTGCCCACTTACATAGAGAGGAATGGTGATGATAGGAAAAGAAGAGAAATCAGAGCTCGCAAGGAAGATTTAAATATTCATTTTTCCCTTGTGCTTTTCGAGAGTGGAATGCTAGAGAAATAGTTTCAGGGTGGTTCGATGCCAGGCACTTAATTGTGAATTGCAAACTAACCATGTAGATTTGGATGTAGAATGGACTAACCTGGAGAGCTGTATCACACAAGTGTCGTTCTGAAGACCAAAAGTACAACACGCTACTAAGAATTCTTCGTCAGTTTAGATGCAGCACAAAACACATGGTAATTTGGCGCTAAATTACCACCCAGTCGACATCTCCCCATTTTGGGCAACTCCCGTAACAGTTGAAAGACTGTGAAGTAATTACCTAACACGACGGAACCGTGTCCTGTTTCCCTATAGTTACGTTAGCAGATTAAACGAAAATCTAGTTAAGTACGGCCAATTACGCTTTGTCATCAAATACCTAGAAGTCGCTATGGATAATTAGGCAAACGCGACAACGTAATCTTCTCTGCGTATATACACAGTGATCGTTAAACGCGCAACTCGTGTTATCGGCATGTAGGAGACACCTAATATGGAGACGGTTATCATATGCTTACTTTCCGCGTGTTCCTCTTAGTTATACTGCAGTAATGATAGAGGCTTACCATTACAATATAATCACCCGTTATCTCAACTCTAGCATTCAAAATTGCTTCTTTTAAAGAGAGAGGACTGCTAAACGTTAACGATGTGTCTGAATCGTTGGTAATTGTCTCGAAGCAAACATATCAAATAAAAGTTAAGCGGAATTTATTTCTTTAGTATCAGTCAATAGTCGCAAAAATTTATGAAGGAAATGTTCGACCAAAACAGTGCACTGCACTTCACTAAAGTATGGGTATACGTCGTATTATGAAGTAGACACCTTCACACATTTAAGTTTGTTTTGATTTTAGGGGTATTTGTGTGTCAACCTCAAAAGTAAAATCAGGGCCGGTCGCTGTAACCGAGCAGTTCTCGGTGCTTCAGTCTGGAACCGCGCTGCGGCTACGGTCGCAGGTTCGAATCCTGCCTCGGGCATGGATGTGTGTGATGTCCTTAGGTTAGTTAGGTTTAAGTAGTCCTAAGTCTAGGGGACTGATGACCTCAGATGTTAAGTCCCATAGTGCTTAGAGCCATTTGATTTGAAGTAAAATCAGGAGCATTTTCTGCAATTTCTCTTGCACACAAACTGACACTCTCTTCAGTATTATTATGAGTGTTGTGGAAATTGAATATGTTAGTCCATCACAATATGATTGCACTAGGGGGTGTGGGTGCCCTTGAAGCAGATCAAATGGTGCTATGATTTTTTAACGACCAGACAACATGTTCGTTAAGCCATTAAGTCTTCCACAGTGCATACGACAATCGAAAAAATTGATGTAGCTTTTGCTCACTGTACTGTCACTGCGTTTTTCCTATCACGGTCAAGGGAGGCCAAGTGCAATAATATCGTGGGTGGGTAGTACTACTGTTGTTGTTGATGTTGTTGTGGTCTTCAGCCTGAGACTTGTTTGGTGCAGCTCTCCAAGGGAGTTTATCCTCTGCAAGACATTTCATGCCTGTATGTCTAACGCAACCTACATCCATTTGAACTGGGTTATTGATTTCAAGGCTCAACAGTTTTCAGCCGCCACACTTTCCTTGATTACAAATTGACGATTCCTCGGCTCCTGAGCATGTGTCCTATCAATCGATTCTTTTTGTAAATCAAGTTGTGTCATAAATTTCATTTTCCACAATTAGATTCAGTGCCTCCTCACCCGACTGGTTGCCCGCGCGTCTCAGCATGGCACTTTCAGAATTCGAGAAGGCTGACTGGCTCCTGACCGAATCCACATGGCGGATTAACGACGAGGGCCAGTGTACGCTCAACCTGGATAACGTTTTTGGGTGGCTTCAGACAGCCGACTACGCGAATACCGCTTTGGTACCCATCTCCCGGTTCAGCTGCTAGATTCACAAACATTTCGAGAACATTTTCTCTCTTTTGCATGGATAATATAACACACAGAGAGATGACTACAGAAAATCCTTTGCGGGATAAAATGGTGGGGACAAGAAGGGTATCCGGCCACCCTCTAACATTAACTACGTCAGATCCGATATTAACCTCGCTGACTCTGTTCAGGTACGGGAAAGAAGGCATCAGAAGAAGAAGATTCAGCATATTGTCATTAATTACTCTATCTAATCTTCAGCAATCTTCTGTAGCACCACATTTCAAAAGCTACTGTTCACTTTTTGTCAGCCCCGAACTGTTGATCGGATACGTGTCACAACCGTACTGGGCTATACTCCACAGAAATATCTTCAGACAATAATTCCTAACACTTAACTTTACATTATATATTAACAAATTCCTTCTCTGTCAGAAATGCTTTTCTTACTGTAGACAGTTTGCATTTTACATCCTCTCAACGTTGGCCCTCATCTGTTGCTCTTCTGCCCAAACAGCAAAACTCAGCTAATACTTTTAGTGTCACACTTCCTAATCTAATTCTCTTTGCATCATCTATTTTTATTGGATTACATCCATTACACTTGCTTTAGTTTTGTTGGTGTTCATCTTTCCCGACAGTACACATTCGGTTCAGATGCCCTTTCAGGTCCTTCGCTGCTTCTAATTCAATTACAATATCGTCAGGAAACATTAAATTTTTAATTTCTTCTCCCTGAACTTTAATTCCCTTTCCAAATCTCTCCCTAGTTTCCTTTACTGTTCTCTCAGTGTACAGACTCAATAACACTGGAGATTTCTCTTCAAGAAGTATACGTCAAAAATGGTCTTACATCTCATCACGTGGCTGTTCGTTCTGTTTTGTCCAACCACTGTAGGCATCGTATCACCTATTTCTGTTTAACAACTGTCTTGTCGTAAGGAATAAACCCCCGATGAAACAAAAGAAAGTTGTTGTTGTTGTGGTCTTCAGTCCTGAGACTGGTTTGATGCAGCTTTCCATGCTACTATATCCTGTGCAAGCCTCTTCATCTCCCAGTACCTACCGCAACCTACATCCTTCTGAATCTGCTTAGTGTATTCATCTCTTGGTCTCCCTCTACAATTCTTACCCTCCACACTGCCCTCCAATACTAAATTGGTGATCCCTTGATGCCTCAGAACATGTCCTACCAACCGATCCCTTCTTCTAGTCAAGTTGTGCCACAAACTTTTCTTCTCCCCAATCCTATTCAATACTTCCTCATTAGTTATGTGATCTACCCATCTAATCTTCAGAATTCTTCTGTAGCACCACATTTCAAAAGATTCTATTCTCTTCTTGTCCAAACTGTTTATCGTCCATGTTTCACTTCCATACATGGCTACGCTCCATACAAATACTTCAAGAAACGACTTCCTGACATTTAAATCAATACTCGATGTTAACAAATTTCTCTTCTTCAGAAACGCTTTCCTTGCCATTGCCAGTCTACATTTGATATCCTCTCTACTTCGAGCATCGTCAGTTATTTTCCTCCCCAAATAGCAAAACTCCATTACTACTTTAAGTGTCTCATTTCCTAATCTAATTCCCTCAGCATCACCCGAATTAATTCGACTACATTCCATTATCCTCGTTTTGCTTTTGTTGATGTTCATCTTATATCCTCCTTTCAAGACACAATCCATTCCGTTCAACTACTCTTCCAAGTCCTTTGCCGTCTCTGACAGAATTACAATGTCATCGGCGAACCTCAAGGTTTTTATTTCTTCTCCATGGATTATAATAACTACTCCAAATTTTTCTTTTGTTTCCTTCACTGCTTGCTCAATATACAGATTGAATAACATCGGGGATAGGCTACGGCCCTGTCTTACTCCCTTCCCAACAACTGCTTCCCTTTCATGCCCCTCGATTCCTATAACTGCTATCTGGTTTCTGTACAAATTGTAAATAGCCTTTCGCTCCCTGTATTTTACCCCTGCCACCTTTAGAATTTGAAGGAGAGTATTCCAGTCATCATTGTTAGAAGCTTTCTCTAAGTCTACAAATGCTAGAAACGTAAGTTTGCCTTTCCTTAATCTAGCTTCTAAGATAAGTCGTAGGGTCAGTATTGCCTCACGTGTTCCGATATTTCTACGAAATCCAAACTGATCTTCCCCGAGGTCGGCTTCTACTAGTTTTTCCTTTCTTCTCTAAAAGAATTCGCGTTAGTATTTTGCAGCTGTGACTTATTAAACTGATAGTTCGGTAATTTTCACATCTGTCAACACCTGCTTTCTTTGGGACTGGAATTATTATATTCTTCTTGAAGTCTGAGGGTATTTCGCCTGTCTCATACATCTTGCTCACCAGATGGTAGAGTTTTGTCAGGACTGGCTCTCCCAAGGCCGTCAGTAGTTCCAATGGAATGTTGTCTACTCCCGGGGCCTTGTTTTGACTCAGGTCTTTCAGTGCTCTGTCAAACTCTTCACGCAGTATCATATCTCCCATTTCATCTTCATCTACATCCTCTTCCATTTCCATAATATTGTCCTCAAGTACATCGCCCTTGTATAGAAATGAAATGTTGAAATGTGTGTGAAACCTTATGGGACTTAACTGCTAAGGTCATCAGTCCCTAAGCTTACACACTACTTAACGTAAATTATCCTAAGGACAAACACACACACCCATGCCCGAGGGAGGACTCGAGCCTCCGCCGGGACCAGCCGCACAGTCCATGACTGTAGCGCCTAGACTGCTCGGCTAATCCCACGCGCCCTTGTATAGACCTTCTATATACTCCTTCCACCTTTCTGCTTTCCCTTCTTTGCTTAGAACTGGCTTTCCATCTGAGCTCTTGATGTTCATGCAAGTGGTTCTCTTTTCTCCAAAGGTCTCTTTAATCTTCCTGTAGGCAGTATCTATCTTACCCCTAGTGAGATAAGCCTCTACATCCTCACATTTGTCCTCAAGCCATCCCTGCTTGGCCAATTTGCACTTCCCGTCGATCTCATTTTTGAGACGTTTGTATTCCTTTTTGCCTGCTTCATTTACTACATTTTTATATTTTCTCCTTTCATCAATTAAATTCAATATATCTTCTGTTACCCAAGGATTTCTACTAGCTCTCGTCTTTTTACCAAATTGATCCTCTGCTGCCTTCATTACTTCATCCCTCAAAGCTACCCATTCTTCTTCTACTGTATTTCTTTCCCTCATTCCTGTCAATTGTTCCCTTAGGCTCTCCCTGAAACTCTGTACAACCTCTGGTTCTTTCAGTTTATCCAGGTCCCATCTCCTTAAATTTCCACCTTTTTGCAGTTTCTTCAGTTTTAATCTACAGTTCATAACCAATAGATTGTGGTCAGAGTCCACATCTGCCCCTGAAAATTTCTTACAATTTAAAACCTGGTTCCTAAATCTCTGTCTTACCATTAGATAATCTATCTGAAACCTGTCAGTATCTCCAGGCTTCTTCCATGTATACAGCCTTCTTTTATGATTCTTGAACCAAGTGTTAGCTATGATTAAGTTAAGCTCTGTGTAAAATTCTAACAGGCGGCTTCCTCTTTCATTTCTTAGCCCCAATCCATATTCACCTACTACGTTTCCTTCTCTCCCTTTTCCCACTACCGAATTCCATTCACCCATAACTATTAAATTTTCGTCACCCTTCACTATCTGAATAATTTCTTTTATTTCATCATACATTTCTTCAATTTCTTCGTCATCTGCAGAGCTAGTTGGCATATAAACTTGTATTGCTGTAGTAGGCGTGGGCTTCGTATCTATCTTGGCCACAATAATGTGTTCACTATGCTGTTTGTAGTAGCTTACCCGCATTCCTATTTTCCTATTCATTATTAAACCTACTCCTGCATTACCCCTATTGTGTTTATAACCCTGTAGTCACCTGACCAGAAGTCTTGTTCCTCCTGCCACCGAACTTCACTAATTCCCAGTATATCCAACTTTAACCTATCCATTTCCCTTTTTAAATTTTCTAACCTACCTGCCCGATTAAGTGATCTGACATTCCACACTCCGATCCGTAGAACGCCAGTTTTCTTTCTCCTGATAACGACGTCCTCTTGAGTAGTCACCGGCCGGAGATCCGGATGGCGGACTATTTTACCTCCGGAATATTTTACCCAAGAGGACGCCATCATCATTTATCCGTACAGTAAAGCTGCATGTGTAACGCCGGAAATGCATATCCTCCTATTTTCATCTATTGTACTATTATTTTTTTCCTTGTTTTGTAACCTCAAGATATGACATTTCTGTCTCTTTATATATTGTAATTGCTTTACTGTTTGTATATATATATATATATTTATGCATTTATGTCGATGTATAATTGGTTTGTTTCGTAAATATTATTTGTATTTTTACGCTGGGTCTTGCCTAGGGAAAACTGCTATCGAACGATTACATCGATAGGTCGTGTGAAGACTCAAAGTGTGTAGGATCTTTGGTAGTGTTAACTCTGCCGCGTGGAGCGCGGGCAGAACAGTGAGAGTCTGGCGGGAGTAGCGAGTGGAGCAGGTGTTGTGTGACGCTCCCGCGAGTTGCCGCGCTTTCGGGGTTTGGCAGCATGTAATTGCGCTCGACTCGCGATGATAGTTTCTGACATGGTGTCGCGGACGGGAAGCATTAGCTGGCGCACATCAAGAGCCCGTTTCGCCTGGTGACCGTGTCGAGAAGAAGGCGCGCCAACATCCAGCTTCTGCAACAGCGACGGCCGACAATGAGTGACTGTCGCCACCTCCTCGATCGACGGCTTCAAACCTTCAATCAACCAACAAGGAAGACTAAAAGCACGTAAAGTTTCAGAACTGTATGGCAGACCTCAGCTTTTCAAATTGTTCCATTTGCCTCGCAAAATTACAGCAACTTAGCATGAACCTTTGTTGCTCATTGTCCCAATTGCATTGCCAAGCAGGGTCCCTTCCTTTTCCGAAATGAACCCGAGTGTCGTTGAAATTCAAACGCCAGCATTAAAATAATATAATTAGATTTCACTGCTTTAATTTCAAAGTTCAGTAGCTGGCTACAATATTTAGGTTACACGAGCACAAATTAAGAGTGCGAGTTTTGTTACCGTATTTTAGTTACCTGTGACTGCAGCTCAGCTTGGTACGTACTAAATTTTACTATTGTTAATTGTTCAGAATCATTTAATTCAAGTTCAAAGTTAATTCTCTTATTTCTAAATTGCGTAGATTCAAGTAGCTTTTGAAATGATTGTTGAGGTAGTCCAAGACTAACCTTATTTTACTGAATGTCGATGTGCTTCAGAAAGAAAGCTCACTATTAACTTCAGTCACTAAATTAACTTTCGATTTTCCGGTTTCATTAATTCTTTTGCTAAATTAAGTGTAGCGAAATTTGTTACTTCTGACAAACTTTCAGTTTTCACACTACACGTGTCAACCTTCAGTTGCCACGCTTCTAGTGCTAATTGTATGTGTAATAACCTTTCTTTTTCAGTTATTATAGTAATTGTCCATTGGACTGGCGACCGTGATTTACCCCAAATCTCAAACATCTAATTACCGCTAGTTAATTGTTAACGTAACGGCCGCACATTTACTTTCTTCATTAACTTTACCCCTTTTCAAAATTAATTTCCACCAGTTTCATTTGCATTTTTCCTTTCATTTAGATGTAACCCTTTCCTCCCTCTTTACCGACAGATTAACTTCGGTGACGATTGCTTTTCCCAAATTTCCATAGGTACACGCGGTTTAATTTTTCACTGTCATTAAGGTCGATAAGTGAGGGGGGAGGTTACACGTGGCGACCTGGTGACAGGACAATCTTCAAATTTGGGTTGTTCTGGACACGAATTTTGCATTGTGCAAATCTCGTAACAAAGTACTGGTTACGAAATGGTCGATACGTCAGCGAGAATAATCGTGTGAGGAATCCTAATTAGAGTTGAGATTTTGCATTGATATTGAAAATTAGTAAAATGAGTGAAGGCAACAATTACCAAAATTTGGTAGGCTTGGATAAGGAACAATCGGTCGAACAGTGGGGAACGCGCACCGCGGTACCCATTGTTCAGGGACAGGCGGCTAGCATGAAAGACGCGACCGCCGAAACGCAACAAAGAGCAGAAATGGAATTCCAGACTTTAGAAAATGTTTCGGAATCGGAAGTGAAAACCAAATCTGAATCCCTTGATGACGAATACGGGGGGACAATGAAAGAGGAAGCCGCTACGGAAGTAAAACCGGTGGTTTCCGGGAATTTAACTGATTTATTGAATGTTTTGATTAACGAAATCAAGAGTCAATCGGCAGAAATTAAAGATCAGGCTGCCAAGCAAGAAGCTCAGGCTGCCGAGCAAGCAGCTCAGGCTGCCAAGCAAGTAGCTCAGTCTGAAAAAATTGAACGAATGCTAGACAATCAGAACAAAGCTATTAATGTTGTTAACAACAATGTTGAAGTTGTTAACACAAAAGTTGATAAAATCAAAGACGGTATTGTCGTGATTAATACCGAAATCGGTAACCTTAAACAGGAAATGATAGGCGTTCAGGCGGAAATTGCGAGCATAAATACTCGTTTTGATTCCGAAATTAGCAGAATCGAGAAAAGTGTAGGAGACGCAGTTGCTCCGATCATCGAGAATAAGGTGACGGAACAAATTCAATTAGTGAGAAAAGAGGATCAACAGAAGGTGGAAACTTTAAAGGCTTTAGTATCCGAAGTAGATACCAAAGTGACGAAGCAGGCTAACACCTGCGAAGAGAAAAAGAGGGAAGTGGAAACGCTTGCGACAACCACTTGCCAAGTGATTACGAGGGTGTCGGAATTAGAAAGGAAACTTGACGAAAAACAGAGCTATGTGCCAATCTGTGCACATAGTTCGGAGTTGTTGACGAAAGAGGAGCGGTTCGACCCCTTGAAAAAAGGCGGTATACACCCGACGGATTTCATTAAAAATTGTGAAAGAGTTTTACCCAGATCATGGACTAATGAGAGAAAAATTAATGCGCTTATTGATGTGTTGGCTGGTGATGCCAAGCGTTGGGGCCTAAACCTCAACATTACGAACCTGACTTTTGACGAGTTTAAAAATTTGTTTCTGGCTGAATACTGGTCAGAGCAAAAACAGCAAAGTGTCTCGCGCGAATTTGTCGTATCGAGGCCTTTCGATGCGAATTCGCGCGGCTCGATGAAGGAGTTTTATGAGGGCTGGATCCGCAAGTTGGAATATTTGCGTGATCGCCGCACGGAATCCGAAATAGTCTGGGAACTCTACAAAAAGCTTCCAGATGATACAAAACGCTACGTAGGAAGCAATTACAGGACAATAAATGATTTCCTGGAAAGAGTGGAGGACGAGGACAATTGGCGCAATAATCGCGACAGTGGTAGAGGCCGTGGTAACAACAACGGGTACCACAGCAACCACACCAACGATAACCATGGGAATAATGCATACCGCAACCATGGCAGCAATAACAATAATGGTTCGGACCGTAATAACAATCGGTACAATGCAAATAATAACCGGAATGACGGAAACCAGTATCATACTAGCGTGATACGGGCTGCGCAGAATAGTAATAACGCCAGAGGGTGTGACCAGCCGCCTCAGCAGTATCCGGGGAGCGTATCTGCTGGGACGAGACAGGGAAACCATTAGCCGCGCCGGTGAGGGGCCGACCGGGCGTGGAGAAATTTTGGCGGCCCAATAACAGGAGAAAACCCAGGTGTCGTCGTTATGAAAATTCCGTATGGAATAATCAACGGCGGGAGAGTGTGCCAGTGTTAGGAGAAAGGAGTGCGCCCACAAGTAGTAGATCAGCTGTAGACACGGCTGTAGGAAGTACATTCACTGTCAGTGAGAACAATTTAAGTAGTGTTCCGGAAATCGATTATAAAGTGGCAGCTGTAATACCCACAGCGGAACTGGAGATTGAGTTTAAGAATGATTCGCAAGTGTTGAAAGAAGATCAGGTGTCGGATAAAACGTCCGTCATCGAGCGAGGGGATGCAGAGAGGGATGAGGTCTGGTTAAGGCAGTTCGGTCGCTTATACGACGAACTAAGAGATTATAGGGGCCTGTACGGGAGAAGTGTTTATGGGGAGCGCGGGCAGGATTTGCCGCGTCTCGTCCCGCAGGAAGATAGTGATTGTGAAGTGATAGAAAGTTCTGGCCCTAACCGGCAGACTTTACTAGAAATAGTTGATGTTAAGGGGGAGCACGAGCAAGATGCGTCGTGTTTCGTCCCGCAGGAGTTGAATGTTGAAGTAGTAACGGAAAGTTCTGGCCCTAACCGGCAGACTTTACCGAAAGTTGTAATGGTAGAAGTAGCCGACCCATCCGACGCGAACATCCAGTTTAAACATTGCGAGAGTATTAAGGAGAAAGATTACGAAAATTTTAGTGATAGCCGGGCACGATTGGTAGAAAAGCACATAGATTACAGCGTGTATGAGGTTAGAGCTGACATTATACAGTCAGACGATAGCAGTGTGGGTTGCGCAGATCCAGAGGAAGTAATTTCAGATGCTACTGGGCACATTCCTCCAGGTAGATTGGCAGATGAGATCAATCTGACCAATGTGGAATCAACGAAGGTGACAATTAGTGAATTGATAGCAAAGCAACACTCACTAGTTGACGAGTTACAGGAAAAGGTTTCGGTATTGGAGGCGAAGCTACAGACTAAGCCTCAGGACAGACGTGTTGAAATTAAAACTGTATGTGAACAGAGGCTGAAAAAGCCGCCAGATAAACCGGATTTAGGATCAAAGCCGGATGGTTTTTTCTGGAATGACCTGGATATAGACGAGGATTTACTGTGGGAAAATAAAGAAACAGTCGAGGACAAGTGTAGACAGATAGTAGTGTCTGTTAATATGCACGACCTACAACTAAACGTGTTGATTGACACCGGCGCAGAATTGAGTGCTGTATCTGGGAAAATATTTGAGTTACTGAAAGACAGACCTGGCATCGTAGTTATGCCAGTAACAGGAGTGAAAATTATCGGTGCTACTGGGAAGGCCAGTAAACCGGTCACAAAACAGATTTTTGTCAACTTCGAGATATGTGGGGCACGATTTGAACAAGAGTTTGTCGTCGTGCCAGACTTAACTACGGAAGTAATTATCGGGTTAGATTGGCTATTAAAGTACCGTGCAGTGATTAATTGCGAAAGCAAAACTTTGACATGTACGTCACAAGATAAAACAATAGTAGTTAGTTTTGACGAGGCAGGAGACGGTGTGCATAGGCAATACCAGCCTATACACATTGTTAACTGGCCGGATGCTATTGACGTAGGTATGAATTTGAACTACTGTAATGTGAGGAATTTCGGCATTGACAAAAGTGTAGAAAGTTTAGTGGAAGAGATAATCAAATTCCCTCCACGGATTAACATTAGTATTGATGTGAAAAAAGATCGTTTGCGAGAAGTAATGAAGCTAAAAGCCGATGCTCGCATACGTCGTCATGACGCTAAAGCGCGTTTTGCTAAGTTTGCAATCGGAGACTTAGTACTTGTAAAAGCTCATGAGAAATCGAGCGAGATAGACAATGAAATCTCTAAATTTAAGTTTGTTTATAATGGACCATATAAAGTCATTGGTATACCTCACACAAATGCTTATTGCTTAGAGTATCCAAGCTCTGGAAAACGATTAGGTATACGCAATATAGTAGACTTGAAATTGTACCAACCTAGGATCGATTAATACCACACAATGCGTAATTTGTACAATATGTAAATATAGAGTGTAAGATTTAAGGTTTGCTACATTGCCATGCTTTTGCCTGACCAAGAGGACATTAAAGAAGTTGTAATTAATAAGTAATTAATTTTGACTAAATGATTTAAGAGAAAGTGATTATTTATCAATTGAAAAATCCAAGCTGCTAGTTTAAGTTTTCAGCTGAGTCACAGTAGATTAAGCAATGTAAATATGATTTTGTAACTAGCTGTAAGATTTCATGAATATGTGTTTTACTAGTCATTACCGATGTACTTAGACGGTGTTTTAAGTTTCAGGCTAGTACATGCGTGTGATGATGGACAGTGTTGAGTTATCCACTGTGATAGTGTTAATGGACTCCTTGAGATTACTCGGGAGTGAGTTTTTCCCAAAGAATTCAGTGAAGCGGACGTTCTGGAAATGCCGTTAGACAGGCGAGTGAGATCAAGCGTGCCGCATGGCGGGCGCAACAATACTGGCGAGGCGGTGCCGCTGTCGACTGTTGTGCCGCCGTAGGCTCTCCGTGCCGCTCTCGGCATTCTTTGTACTTGCGGGTACGAAAGGCGGAATAGTTTTTCTTCCCGGACAGCTGATGTGAAAGAATTCTGCTGTCAATATTTATGTTTTTTTCGATCTACTGAATATTATTTTCTTGTTTAGCGTTAAGTAGATTCTCGTGACGAGAATATTAATTATGAAAAGGTTATGTAAAATGTGTAGTCTATTTAATTATTTATTTGCGTATTTTGATCTACCTGTTTTTGTGACCATGCAATCTAATTAATTTTGCAAATAGTATTCCATTTCTCATAGTGTTACGAATTTTAATGATTTTGGAATAGCTAAACCATTTTCTATATTTTCTATGAATTTTAATATGTTGTCAACCTGTTTTATTTTGTGCAAGGTGACAGAGTGGAATAAGATTAGGAGTGTCTCCACTCAATTATTATGGTCTAAAAATTGATTTATGGTTAATTAGACGAATGCTAACTTTTGTTGATGTTTTGAGCATATGCATTTCCGCTGTTTCTTTTTTGGGACATTTTCTGAGTCTGTTTACGTTACACGAACATCCTCAGACAATGTGGGGCACGTGTAACGCCGGAAATGCATATCCTCCTATTTTCATCTATTGTACTATTATTTTTTTCCTTGTTTTGTAACCTCAAGATATGACATTTCTGTCTCTTTATATATTGTAATTGCTTTACTGTTTGTATATATATATATTTATGCATTTATGTCGATGTATAATTGGTTTGTTTCGTAAATATTATTTGTATTTTTACGCTGGGTCTTGCCTAGGGAAAACTGCTATCGAACGATTACATCGATAGGTCGTGTGAAGACTCAAAGTGTGTAGGATCTTTGGTAGTGTTAACTCTGCCGCGTGGAGCGCGGGCAGAACAGTGAGAGTCTGGCGGGAGTAGCGAGTGGAGCAGGTGTTGTGTGACGCTCCCGCGAGTTGCCGCGCTTTCGGGGTTTGGCAGCATGTAATTGCGCTCGACTCGCGATGATAGTTTCTGACATGGTGTCGCGGACGGGAAGCATTAGCTGGCGCACATCAAGAGCCCGTTTCGCCTGGTGACCGTGTCGAGAAGAAGGCGCGCCAACATCCAGCTTCTGCAACAGCGACGGCCGACAATGAGTGACTGTCGCCACCTCCTCGATCGACGGCTTCAAACCTTCAATCAACCAACAAGGAAGACTAAAAGCACGTAAAGTTTCAGAACTGTATGGCAGACCTCAGCTTTTCAAATTGTTCCATTTGCCTCGCAAAATTACAGCAACTTAGCATGAACCTTTGTTGCTCATTGTCCCAATTGCATTGCCAAGCAGGGTCCCTTCCTTTTCCGAAATGAACCCGAGTGTCGTTGAAATTCAAACGCCAGCATTAAAATAATATAATTAGATTTCACTGCTTTAATTTCAAAGTTCAGTAGCTGGCTACAATATTTAGGTTACACGAGCACAAATTAAGAGTGCGAGTTTTGTTACCGTATTTTAGTTACCTGTGACTGCAGCTCAGCTTGGTACGTACTAAATTTTACTATTGTTAATTGTTCAGAATCATTTAATTCAAGTTCAAAGTTAATTCTCTTATTTCTAAATTGCGTAGATTCAAGTAGCTTTTGAAATGATTGTTGAGGTAGTCCAAGACTAACCTTATTTTACTGAATGTCGATGTGTTTCAGAAAGAAAGCTCACTATTAACTTCAGTCACTAAATTAACTTTCGATTTTCCGGTTTCATTAATTCTTTTGCTAAATTAAGTGTAGCGAAATTTGTTACTTCTGACAAACTTTCAGTTTTCACACTACACGTGTCAACCTTCAGTTGCCACGCTTCTAGTGCTAATTATATGTGTAATAACCTTTCTTTTTCAGTTATTATAGTAATTGTCCATAGGACTGGCGACCGTGATTTACCCCAAATCTCAAACATCTAATTACCGCTAGTTAATTGTTAACGTAACGGCCGCACATTTACTTTCTTCATTAACTTTACCCCTTTTCAAAATTAATTTCCACCAGTTTCATTTGCATTTTTCCTTTCATTTAGATGTAACCCTTTCCTCCCTCTTTACCGACAGATTAACTTCGGTGACGATTGCTTTTCCCAAATTTCCATAGGTACACGCGGTTTAATTTTTCACTGTCATTAAGGTCGATAAGTGAGGGGGGAGGTTACACATGCCCTCGGGAAAAAATTACGGCCGTAGTTTCCCCTTGCTTTCAGCCGTTCGCAGTACCAGCACAGCAAGGCCGTTTTGGTTAGTGTTACAGGGCCAGATCAGTCAATCATCCAGACTGTCGCCCTTGCAACTACTGAAAAGGCTGCTGCCCCTCTTCAGGAACCACACGTTTGTCTGGCCTCTCAACAGATACCCCTCCGTTGTGGTTGCACCTACGGTACGGCTATCTGTATCGCTGAGGCACGCAAGCCTCCCCACCAACGGCAAGGTCCATGGTTCATGGGGGGGGGGGGGGGGGGGGGAAGAAAGTATCATATTCATTTCTACACACAACACATATTCGTTTTCCGTTGGGAACATAAACGAAAATGTCGCTAATATCTGCTTCAGTTGAGCATCTGTCGAATCCACTTTTTTTGGGCATGTATCTGATTCCTCTCTCTTTCACGCCTAATACTAATTCACACTGGGCAGTGTAGTTTTTAATGAAAAGTAAAATGCTGTTTTAAGAGCAGGTCAATACCAATCGGTACCGAAAAATACATTTAGGATGATTCAAAGAGACAAAAAGATTCACAAATTTAAATTGCATTTCAGTCATACAACAAGGGTCAATAATCACATAAGAACGGCGACGAGAAGGCGCTACGGTCACGTATGGCTGGCATCGTCGGAGACTTTAATTAGGCCGCATGATCTCCGGACAAACTTGATGGTGGCCCGGTATTCTATCGGACAAGCTGAATGATGCCTACTCGTCGCAGCATTCGATTACAGCAACGGAGCCCCCCCCCCTCCCACTCCCCACCCACATTTCAGCAGACAAGTGAGGGCACATCCGCAGAAAACCTTTCCCTGCCGCTGGAACGGTCGCGGTGGGCCAGTCGCATCGCCACCACGACCACCCCCTCTGTGCGCAATGGAAATATTGCTGTGGGGTATCTGAAGAGTCTAGTGTATGAAACACCTGTATGTTGTCGGAGGACCTAGTGGGCAGGATTGTTGTGGCAGCAGGATGTCTTTGAGATACACCAGGCATCTCTGATAGGGTGTGCGTTTCAATGCAGTGTCGAGGTTAGGCATGTCTCCATGCATCTGGACAGAACTTATAGAATCTCTTGTAGTGTGCGTACAATTGTAGCATGTGACTAAACAACTCCAACGCCATTTAGTAGCCCTTGATGGCCTTTGCGACCGCCGGTTCCCATGTAATTACTGATCCTTGTTGAATGTCCAGTGTCGCATTCCAGTTTGTATATTGACCGGCAACGGCCTTGCCGCAATGGATAAACCGGTTCCCGTCAGATCACCGTAGTTAAGCGCTGTTGGGCGTGGCTGGCACTTGGGTGGGTGACCACCCGGGCCGCCATACGCTGTTGCCATATTTCGGGGTGCATCAGCCTCGTGATGCCAATTGAGGAGCTACTCGACTGAACAGTAGCAGCTCCGTCAAAAAAAAAAAAAAAAAAAAAAAAAAAAAAAAAAAAAAAAAAAAAAAAAAAAAAAAAAAAAAGGTAACGTCCGGTAGAGCGGTGTGCTGACTACACGCCCCTCCTACCTGCATCCTCATCTGAGGATGACACGGCTGTCGGATGGTCCCGATGGGCCACTTGTGGCCTGAAGACGGAGGGGCTTTGTATACTGATCACTTTCAAAGATCCGGGAAAATTAGAATCTTGCGACTTCTGAGATCCGAACAGAGTAAAGAATTCATTTTTTTTTATCTACGTAATCATCAGGCTGTGACGATCGTGTTACTGTTTTGTTAATGATGTTTAAGGCATTAATGTGTTAGTTAAAACAGTACAGTGGTCAGAAACAGTCTGTAAAGCTTGTAAGGGGGCTACAGACTAGGCTGTGCTGAAAAATAACTGTTAGGATAAAAATTAAATACGTTGCGCTGTTTTCGTGTTATTTAATATTGAAATTAACCAATTAGGTATTTGCGAGCGCAGATTCAAACAGCCGGCCACAGGTGGTGTCGCCAAAAGAGTTCTTCGTTTGGTTTCCTCAAACTGAACCGTGGGTTTGCTCACCTAACGCAAACCTATCACTTCCGGAAAAGGCACAATTTAAGTGGTAATGAAACATTTCAACAAGTGGTAACTCACGGAGCCACAGATGTCTGTGCACTACCGCATTTTAGCGCGTCCTGGAGCTCGAATTTGCGTGCACAACGACCTGATTGGCTAACTCCAATGGTAAATATCTCGAAAACGGCGCAAAGTATCGATTATTTTCTCAACAATTATTTCTCAGCACAACCTCCGCTGTAATAGCCTTACGAGCTTTTCAGACTGTTTCTGACGATCTCGTGTATTTAATTTTCATATCTTGAAAGAAAAAGCACAGCTAAGAACTTGTATTTCCTATGCCCTCTTACTCAGTCTACAGGTCGGAACTCCGTCAGCTGTAGCGCAGTTCCCGGAGGCAGCGGATGATACAGTTGTGCGGCAGACGCGGAGTCGCAGTTGTGTGAGAGGGCGGGGCGCTTGTCATATATCACGAGAGCCATTATCAGTTGACAGTAAAAGCTGTCGCAGCACTCCTTTTTATGTTCCGCGGTATTTCCATAAGCACTTCCTGCTGCTCTGTCACGGGCCCTTTGCAAGCTTCCTCTCACCACTGAATGGGATTTTGAGAGACGAGAGTCAGGCGAGAGGGAAACAGGTTTTTCTGCGCTGTCCGCCTCCCGTCTCTGTGACAGGCGCACGCCGACAAGTTGCTGAACTACCAGCCATCTTTCTCATCCCTAATACATACAGGGTAATCCAGAAGTAGGTGAAACAAATCTAATCTTGAATCAAAAAGACACAGGCGTGTGTTCTATTCTGGATCGGGGCTGTGTTTATAATATATACACCCCTAGCATGGATATGTGGTGTGGGTCCTACCTCGACACATTTTAGGGTATTTAATTCTCAAAAGGCAAAACTACGTTTCTAGCATTTTTAGGCTTAGAGAAAGCTTTTGACAATGTTGGCTGAAATATTCTCTTTCAAATTCTGAAGGTGGCAGGGGTAAAATACAGGGAGCGAAAGTCTATTTACAATTTGTACGGAAACCAGATGGCAGTTATAAGAGTCGAGGCACATGAAAGGGAAGCGGTGGTGGGGAAGGGAGTGAGACAGGGTTGTAGGCTCTCCCCGATGTTATTAAATCTGTATATTGAGCAAGCAGTAAAGGAAACAAAAGAAAAATTCGGAGTAGGTATTAAAATCCATGTAGAAGAAATAAAAACTTAAAGGAGGATATAAGATGAACATCAACAAAAGCAAAACGAGGATAATGGAATGTAGTCGAATTAAATCAGGTGATGCTGAGGGAATTAGATTAGGAAATGAGACAGTTAAAGTAGTAAATGAGTTTTGTTATTTGGGGAGCAAAATAACTGATGATGGACGAAGTAGAGAGGTTATAAAATGTAGATTGGCAATGGCAAGGAAAGCGTCTCTCAAGAAGAGAAATTTGTTAAGATCGAGTATAGATTTAAGAGTCAGGAAGTCGTTTCTGAAAGTATTTGTATGGAGTGTAGCCATGTATGGAAGTGAAACATGGAAGATAAATACACTCCTGGAAATTGAAATAGGAACACCGTGAATTCATTGTCCCAGGAAGGGGAAACTTTATTGACACATTCCTGGGGTCAGATACATCACATGATCACACTGACAGAACCACAGGCACATAGACACAGGCAACAGAGCATGCACAATGTCGGCACTAGTACAGTGTATATCCACCTTTCGCAGCAATGCAGGCTGCTATTCTCCCATGGAGACGCTCGTAGAGATGCTGGATGTAGTCCTGTGGAACGGCTTGCCATGCCATTTCCACCTGGCGCCTCAGTTGGACCAGCGTTCGTGCTGGACGTACAGACCGCGTGAGACGACGCTTCATCCAGTCCCAAACATGCTCAATGGGGGACAGATCCGGAGATCTTGCTGGCCAGGATAGTTGACTTAAACCTTCTAGAGCACGTTGGGTGGCACGGGATACATGCGGACGTGCATTGTCCTGTTGGAACAGCAAGTTCCCTTGCCGGTCTAGGAATGGTAGAACGATGGGTTCGATGACGGTTTGGATGTACCGTGCACTATTCAGTGTCCCCTCGACGATCACCAGTGGTGTACGGCCAGTGTAGCAGATCGCTCCCCACACCATGATGCCGGGTGTTGGCCCTGTGTGCCTCGGTCGTATGCAGTCCTGATTGTGGCGCTCACCTGCACGGCGCCAAACACGCATACGACCACCATTGGCACCAAGGCAGAAGCGACTCTCATCGCTGAAGACGACACGTCTCCATTCGTCCCTCCATTCACGTCTGTCGCACCACTGGAGGCGGGCTGCACGATGTTGGGGCGTGAGCGGAAGACGGCCTAACGGTGTGCGGGACCGTAGCCCAGCTTCATGGAGACGGTTGCGAATGGTCCTCGCCGATACCCCAGGAGCAACAGTGTCCCTAATTTGCTGGGAAGTGGCGGTGCGGTCCCCTACGGCACTGCGTAGGATCCTACGGTCTTGGCGTGCATCCGTGCGTCGCTGCGGTCCGGTCCCAGGTCGACGGGCACGTGCACCTTCCGCCGACCACTGGCGACAACATCGATGTACTGTGGAGACCTCACGCCCCACGTGTTGAGCAATTCGGCGGTACGTCCACCCGGCCTCCCGCATGCCCACTATACGCTCTCGCTCAAAGTCCGTCAACTGCACATACGGTTCACGTCCACGCTGTCGCGGCATGCTACCAGTGTTAAAGACTGCGATGGAGCTCCGTATGCCACGGCAAACTGGCTGACACTGACGGCGGCGGTGCACAAATGCTGCGCAGCTAGCGCCATTCGACGGCCAACACCGCGGTTCCTGGTGTGTCCGCTGTGCCGTGCGTGTGATCATTGCTTGTACAGCCCTCTCGCAGTGTCCGGAGCAAGTATGGTGGGTCTGACACACCGGTGTCAATGTGTTCTTTTTTCCATTTCCAGGAGTGTAGTTTGGACAAGAAGAGAATAGAAGCTTTCGAAATGTGGTGCTACAGAAGAATGCTGAAGATTGGATGGGTAGATCACATAACTAATGAGGAGGTATTGAATAGAATTGGGGAGAAGAGGAGTTTGTGGCACAACTTGACTAGAAGAAGGGATCGGTTGGTAGGACATGTTCTGAGCCATCAAGGATCACCAGTTTAGCATTGGAGGGCAGTGTGGAAATCGTAGAGGGAGACGAAGAGATGAGTACACTAAGCAGATACAGAAGGCTGCAGTAGGTACTGGGAGATGATGAAGCTTGCACAGGCTAGAGTAGCATGGAGAGCTGCATCAAACCAGTCTCGGGACTGAAGACCACAACAACAACAACAACAACAACAACAACAATAAATCTCAGAAATAGCATCTCAGACCAGTTTTGAAATTAAAAGCCAATAACGTAACATCCGAGGCTTATTGTTTCATTTTATGAATTTTTAATATGCAGTTTACCATTTAATGAACTGATGAGATTAAGAAAACGAAAAGAATTTTCATTTGGCACTTCCACTTTTAAACTCCTTTATTGTGGGGATTAGATTTTACCAAATCACACCGCCCCCCCCCCCCCTCCCCCAGCCCTCTCCAAAAGCACATTGTTTTTCATGCAACGACGTGGTTACGCTACACACTGCCATGTTACACGATACAGTTTCGAGCCCTTTAGCGACAGAGGGTTGCACTTGGATCAGTGAAAAGGGAAAGTCGACCGAGTAATAAGCGTGACATGTAACGCCGCAACAGATATCGACAACAGAAAAAAAAAAAATTCGGTTGCATTACATTTCAGCAAGTCCTCGTAAGTGGGGGCACGTTTCTTTGCATATGATTAAGATTTGGGTGCGATTCACATAAACCTTTGTTATTTTGCTGAGGCCTTGGCACTGAAATTTGTCTTCGTTTCTCGGCTGTAGCTGTGTGTAGCTTACGCTAGTGGCCGTGATTATCGCCTCTGTTTACATTATGGGTCAGCATTTTTGGTTCTCGGAACATACCCGAGTTATTCTTAACAGAACTGTGAAAGGGCTCACATTTTGGCCGGTCCTAGTTCCATTATTAATGTTAAGTACAGAGATGGACGCTTTAAAATTGTATATGTGTCTTACTTCGAATGCTCATGTGTTTAAACTTTTGTAAACTCTTTTGTACTTGAAGCATTCATACAAGGATTCTTTAAAATTGCATGTACTATTTTAAAATGAACTCCGGTAAAACTACAGACAGCCAAGATCGCTAGTAAAGTGTTTATTTAGATGACATCTTTCGGTACGTCTGTGTTGACGTCTTCGAAGATTCGAAAATGCTAACGTAATCTTATTTAAAACAGTTATCTAAAAAAAAAAAAAAACTTTACTAGCGATCTCGGCTGATTGGAGTTTTCCTGGAGTTCATTATGATACAGACAGCCCACATTCGGGCAACGTCAGGAATTTATACTGTTCTAAAACATTTGTGTCTTTAATTGTCTGTTTACATTAAAAGTCTTGGAGTCATAGTTTCTTTCGTTTTCTACGTATTCTACAGAGGCCAAAGACCTGTGTGGCATCTGTAATTTATTTCTGTTACATAATTTTAATGTGTATTCTGTGTATGTTTTAGAGTATGAGATGAAGCATCTAACTGTGTGAAGCGTAAGGTAAGCTAAGTCGGTAACCTTTGTTGCCTACTGCATTCATTTCGGCTCCTTGTAATCCTGTTTCAAAACTGTTCAACACTGCGTCTCTATTCAAATCTTTTGTGAATTATAGTTTTAAACAAACACTCATTTTCCGACGAATTACGCTAATTAAAAGATTGTTAAAAGTTTTCGGAATTTTAAAATTTTCCTCTGGCACAATGTTTTAAATGTTTGTGAAATTTGAGATCTGCTAAAAACTGAAAAAAAAATGGTATAGAATACACTCCACGAAAAGTTTTTGTCTACACTACATGAAGGAGTTATCCGGAAGGGAGAGGAATCTATATACTTACATGGATGGTGACCTGCAGCCGCCTAGAACAAAATTACAATTGTATTAATACCTTCAGCTACTAACGAGCGTTGATATATATCAACAGGGACAGGCGAAAATGTGTGCCCCGACCGGGACTCGGACCCGGGATTTCCTACTTACAAGGCAGACGCTCTATCCATTTTTAAAAAAATCTCATTTGGTTCGTTTTCGTTCGTTGTATCTGCTCGGGGCGGACGTCGTAAGACATCCGTTTCAGTTCGTCGTTGATCCCTTAACTCAGTTTTTTTTTTTTTTATTACAGAGGGCAGCTAACCCTCTGACCGAACACGCTGAGTTACGGTGCCGGCATATGATGATGATGGACACATAACAATACCATCTGAGCCGCAGAGGGCACAGAGGATAGCGGACTGCAGGGGCTATCTCGCGCACGCCTCCCGCGAGACCCACGTTCTCACCTTGTATGTCCACATACTACATTCGTAGTGTCTCACCCCAACACAGTCATTACTCGTGGAAGAGATTCTCACCAAGTCCCGTAAGAATTCGGGGAATATGTGTGCATCCGCACAGAAGAAGAAGGTCATGGATGGTGTTGCCAGAGCTATATTCTTATGTAGATATTGTGTCTGTTCTTTCGGACATGTCCTCTGTGCCCTCGGTGGCTCAGATGGATAGAGCGTCTGCCATGTAAACAGGAGATCCCGGGTTCGAGTACCGGTCGGGGCACACATTTTCACCTGTCCCCGTTGATATATATCAAGGTATTAATACAATTATAATTTTGGGAGAGGAATCGGTAGACGTGATGTACGTGTACATGTAAACAAATAATTACAATTTCGGTAAAACTGAATGATATGTTCTACAGAAAGAACTTAACAAACTGAGCAAATCAGTAACACATTTGTCAACCTCTGGCACCCACGCAAGCAATATTTCGGTTTGGCACTGGTTGATACAGTAGTTGGCTGGGTATCGTGCCAAATTGTGTCTAGGCTCGTTAGATCGTCAAAATCCAGGGCTGGATGGAGGGCCCTCCACATAATGCTCGCAACGTTCTCAATTGCGGAGACACCCGGCGACCTTGCCGGGCAAGGTAGGGTTTGGCAAGCGCAAAGACATACATTGTATGCGGCGTCTTCTGACTGGAATCTCATTGAACGGAGTAGAATTGTCTTCAGTGATGAGTACCGCTTCGAAATGAACCCCGATGACCAGCAAAGACGTGTACGGAGACGCCCTGGACAGGGGTGGGTTACCAACCTGACTCTCGCCCGCCATACGGCTTGATGGTCTGGGACCCCTGTAGTTGTTATCCGGGGCACCCTTACAGCACAGTGGTGCGTCGACAATTTTATGCAGCCTGTTTTGTTGCCCTCCATGCCAAGCTATCCTGGGCTTATATTTCAGCAAGACAACGACTGCCAGCACACAGTGATGGTTACTACTGTCTTCGTACTTGCCAAACCCTACCTTGGCCATCAAGGTTGCCGGATCTCTCCCCGTTTCAGAACGCTTGGAGCATTATGGACAGGGAAATCAAACCATCTCGGGATTTTGATGATCCAAAGTGCCAATTGGGCAGAACGTGCACAATACTTCTCAGGAGAACGTACAACTCTCTGTCACTTCCAAGACGAATAACTGTTTGCACAAGGGCCAGAGGTGGAACAACACATTATTGACTTCCTCAATTTGTGCAACACTTTCTGTCGAATAAATCATTTAACTTTTCTGAAGTTGTAATAATTTGTTTTTCTGTACATGTGCATCACATCTACCGATTTCCGACCCGTTTGGATGATTCTTTCGTTTTGCATAGTGCTTTTTTTGTCTTAGAGTGTATTTTGCTTTAACCACCAAGGACCTTAATACTTCCAGATACACGCTTTCTACGTTTTCAGAAACGAACTATCTATACCGGGCGAAATTCGTTCCGCCTCTGAAAATCTTTGTATGTTATAGCTGACCCGGCAAACGTTGTTTTGCCATATAAATTATCTCTTGTCTATAAGAATAATGTATACGTGTGACACAATGTATAGGTGTAACACAATAGCCGTTGTTGGCGGGATCTCGTAACACAAACAATAATAATTGCCGAAAACTGTGTAGGGAATGAGAAAAGACTTAGAGGGGAAGTCCGGCAGTATCGGCCACTATTAGTTCTAGCGTTTCTATGGTAGACCGCGCGGATTTAAAAATTGCCGCCGATACACGGGTCGTCCACGAGCATGCAGACGTGGCGGAAATTTCGTGTCCGAACGTGTTCGTCAGCATTATGAATAAGGCCAAGCGCACACGAATCGATTTTTATCGTACGTAAAAATATTGTGCGATTAAATTCTTTTAGAGGAACAAAGGAGAGCATAGGAACTAATTTGCCTCACTAAAAGAATTTGATCGTACGATATATTTCCGTACGACAAAAATCGATGCGTATGCGCTAGGCCTAAATGTCGGTTTGGCGAATGACGCATGCTACCTAGTTAAACTTCTCGGTCTAGTTGCGTCGATTAAAAGAGGAATATTCGAGTCGTTGCTTTTGGTACGTTTTGTTCAATTTCCTATCTATCGAATAGTGAAAGACTATCACCGGTAGACACCTGGCGGGGATAACTAATCAAGTGATAACTGATCAGTTATCGACAAGTGTTGAAAATTATTAAATTACACTACTGACCATTAAAATTGCTACACCACGAAGATGACGTGCTACAGACGCGAAATTTAACCGACTGGAAGAAGATGCACTGATATACAAATGATTAGCTTTTCAGAGCATTCACACAAGGTTGGTGCCGATGGCGACACCTACAACGTGCTGGCATGAGGAAAGTTTCCAACCAGCACAGACTCGGTGGGTTCAGGAGGGTAATACGGAACGCCGTGCTGGATCCCAACGGCCTCGTATCACTAGCAGTCGAGATGACAGGCATCTTATCTGCATGGCTGTAACGGATCGTGCAGCCACGTCTCGATCCCTGAGTCAACAGATGGGGACGTTTGCAAAACAACAACCATCTGCATGAACAGTTCGAAGACGTTTGCAGCAGCATGGACTATCAACTCGGAGACCATGGCTGCCGTTACCCTTGACGCTGCATCAC
The DNA here is from genome assembly GCF_023864345.2 of Schistocerca serialis cubense. Lineage (NCBI taxonomy): Eukaryota > Metazoa > Arthropoda > Insecta > Orthoptera > Acrididae > Schistocerca > Schistocerca serialis. Next base: position 423,954,510 of record NC_064644.1, read on the forward strand.
AGACAGCAGAACAACTGAGAGAAAATTTGGAATACATTTCACATAAATTTTCTCAGCATGTTATAGTCTTAGGTGGAGATTTCAATTTACCAGATATAGACTGGGACACTCAGATGTTTAGGACGGGTGGTAGGGACAGAGCATCGAGTGACATTATACTGAGTGCACTATCCGAAAATTACCTCGAGCAATTAAACAGAGAACCGACTCGTGGAGATAACATATTGGACCTACTGATAACAAACAGACCCGAACTTTTCGAATCTGTATGTACAGAACAGGGAATCAGTGATCATAAGGCCGTTGCAGCATCCCTGAATATGGAAGTTAATAGGAATATAAAAGAAGGGAGGAAGGTTTATCTGTTTAGCAAGAGTAATAGAAGGCAAATTTCAGACTACCTAACAGATCAAAACGAAAATTTCTGTTCCGACACTGACAATGTTGAGTGTTTATGGAAAAAGTTCAAGGCAATCGTAAAATGCGTTTTAGACAGGTACGTGCCGAGTAAAACTGTGAGGGACGGGAAAAACCCACCGTGGTACAACAACAAAGTTAGGAAACTACTGCGAAAGCAAAGAGAGCTCCACTCCAAGTTTAAACGCAGCCAAAACCTCTCAGACAAACAGAAGCTAAACGATGTCAAAGTTAGCGTAAGGAGGGCTATGCGTGAAGCGTTCATTGAATTCGAAAGTAAAATTCTATGTACCGACTTGACAGAAAATCCTAGGAAGTTCTGGTCTTACGTTAAATCAGTAAGTGGCTCGAAACAGCATATCCAGACACTACGGGATCATGATGGCATTGAAACAGAGGATGACACGCGTAAAGCTGAAATACTAAACACCTTTTTCCAAAGCTGTTTCACAGAAGAAGACCGCACTGCAGTTCCTTCTCTAAATCCTCGCACAAACGAAAAAATGGCTGACATCGAAATAAGTGTCCAAGGAATAGAAAAGCAACTGGAATCACTCAATAGAGGAAAGTCCACTGGACCTGACGGGATACCAATTCGATTCTACACAGAGTACGCGAAAGAACTTGCCCCCCTTCTAACAGCCGTGTACCGCAAGTCTCTAGAGGAACGGAGGGTTCCAAATGATTGGAAAAGAGCACAGATAGTCCCAGTCTTCAAGAAGGGTCGTCGAGCAGATGCGCAAAACTATAGACCTATATCTCTTACGTCGATCTCTTGTAGAATTTTAGAACATGTTTTTTGCTCGCGTATCATGTCATTTCTGGAAACCCAGAATCTACTATGTAGGAATCAACATGGATTCCGGAAACAGCGATCGTGTGAGACCCAACTCGCCTTATTTGTTCATGAGACCCAGAAAATATTAGATACAGGCTCCCAGGTAGATGCTATTTTTCTTGACTTCCGGAAGGCGTTCGATACAGTTCCGCACTGTCGCCTGATAAACAAAGTAAGAGCCTACGGAATATCAGACCAGCTGTGTGGTTGGATTGAAGAGTTTTTAGCAAACAGAACACAGCATGTTGTTATCAATGGAGAGACGTCTACAGACGTTAAAGTAACCTCTGGCGTGCCACAGGGGAGTGTTATGGGACCATTGCTTTTCACAATATATATAAATGACTTAGTAGATAGTGTCGGAAGTTCCATGCGGCTTTTCGCGGATGATGCTGTAGTATACAGAGAAGTTGCTGCATTAGAAAATTGTAGCGAAATACAGGAAGATCTGCAGCGGATAGGCACTTGGTGCAGGGAGTGGCAACTGACCCTTAACATAGACAAATGTAATGTATTGCGAATACATAGAAAGAAGGATCCCTTATTGTATGATTATATGATAGCGGAACAAACACTGGTAGCAGTTACTTCTGTAAAATATCTGGGAGTATGCGTACGGAACGATTTGAAGTGGAATGATCATATAAAACTAATTGTTGGTAAGGCGGGTACCAGGTTGAGATTCATTGGGAGAGTGCTTAGAAAATGTAGTCCATCAACAAAGGAGGTGGCTTACAAAACACTCGTTCGACCTATACTTGAGTATTGCTCATCAGTGTGGGATCCGTACCAGGTCGGGTTGACGGAGGAGATAGAGAAGATCCAAAGAAGAGCGGCGCGTTTCGTCACTGGGTTATTTGGTAACCGTGATAGCGTTACGGAGATGTTTAATAAACTCAAGTGGCAGACTCTGCAAGAGAGGCGCTCTGCATCGCGGTGTAGCTTGCTCGCCAGGTTTCGAGAGGGTGCGTTTCTGGATGAGGTATCGAATATATTGCTTCCCCCTACTTATACTTCCCGAGGAGATCACGAATGTAAAATTAGAGAGATTAGAGCGCGCACGGAGGCTTTCAGACAGTCGTTCTTCCCGCGAACCATACGCGACTGGAACAGGAAAGGGAGGTAATGACAGTGGCACGTAAAGTGCCCTCCGCCACACACCGTTGGGTGGCTTGCGGAGTATCGATGTAGATGTAGATGTAGACAGGAGCGCCTGCGATGGTGTACTCAACGACGAACCTGGGTGCACCAATGGCAAAACGTCATTTTTTCGGATGAATCCAGGTTCTGTTTACAGCATCATGGAGGTCGCATCCGTGTTTGGCGACATCGCGATGAACGCACATTGGAAGCGTGTATTCGTCAACGCCATACTAATGTATCACTTGGCATGATGGTATGAGGTGCCACTGGTTACACGTCTCGGTCACCTCTCGTTCGCATTGACGGCACTTTGAACAGTGGACGTTACATTTCAAATGTGTTACGCCCTGTGGCTCCACTCTTCATTCGATCCCTGCGAAACCCTACATTTCAGCAGGATAATGCACGACCGCATGTTGCAGTTCCTGTACGGGCCTTTCTGGATACAGAAAATGTCCGACTGCTGCCCTGGCCAGCACTTTCTCCAGATCTATGACCAATTGAAAAGGTCTGGTCAATGGTGGCGTAGCACATGGCTTGTCACAATACGCCAGTCACAACTCTTGATGAACTGTAGTATCGTGTTGTAGCTGCATGGGCAGCTGTATCTGTACACGTCATCCAAGCTCTGTTTGACTCAATGCCCGGGTGTATCAAGGCCGTTATTACGGCCAGAGGTGGTTGTTCTGGGTACTGATTTCTCAGGATCTATGCACCCAAACTGCGTGAAAATGTAATCACATGTCAGTTCTAGTATAATATATTTGTCCAACGAATACCCATTTATCATCTGCATTTCTTCCTGGTGTAGCAATTTTAATGGCCAGTAGTGTACTAAAATCGCTATTAAAAAATAGGGGTTGGTGGTAGATGGGCGAAAATTTAGGGTTGTGTGTATTTTTTAATGCCACATCATAAAAAAATAAAAATGAAAAGTTCTGTCCAAAAATTAAGAAATTTTTTTTTGGCGTAGACCACCCTTATCACTTAGGTGTATGAAAAATAGATTCTGACCGATTCTAAGACCTACCGAAGATACATGTAAAATTTCATGAGAATCGATCTAGCCGTTTCGGAGCAGTATGGCAACTAACACTGTGACACGAGAATTTTGTATACAAGAATGTACCGACGTGTACCAGAATTAGGCGAGGTCGCCGCGGAAAACAGTCCAGAGCGAAAGAAAGAAAGTAAATCATGACACCATGTGTCCCTTAGTGCGTACCATCTCACGCCTGAGGTGCTCAGTCTACAAGATTAAATTTCTGTTACTGTTATCAGAAGAAGAGGAGATAGTAGTGAGGGACGGTACTCACAGGGCCTCCAGTTGGGCGAGCGGTCTGAGCGCGTCCGTGGGCACGGCGGTCAACCCATTGGAATCGAGCCTGAGGTTGCGCAGCTGTCGCAGTCGCAGGAAGGCGTCCGCTCGCAGCCACCACAGCTGGTTCTGGTCCAGCTGCCTGCAACACACGCCGCGCCACAGCTGCTAGTATTGTCAGGTACTGGAAGCGTCTGACGATGAGGTGCACGTCCAACTCACCGTGTACCTGCAGAGACTGCATATAGTAACATAAATACCCTCATGGCTAAGGACATGACATACTTTGTAAGGTGTCAGGCAAATCTAACACCTTCCATGAAAAACCTGATATGATAGCGAGTCTGGCAATATGTCACATAGCTCCGAATAAATCCTGACATTAAATTAACCAAAGTAATTCGATCAATGAGTGAGCAAATAGAATACCACAGACTAACACAAGAACGTCTCATTGCATGTCATACCTTCCCACTGTGAAACAGACGTAGTTCCGAGAACAGAAGCCGAGAGCAGAGCCGTGTAGGCTAGAAGGCCCTACGATGAGAGCGGGACAATGGGACACCCGCATCGCCGACCGACCACTCAGAGGTCCATCCCCCAGCACATGTTAAAAGATAGAGCCCTCCAGAAGAACAGTATAGATCTTACGATAACACTAAAAAGGCCACACCAGCTGCAAGTATTAGCGTGAGACTATATGCGTCTCTGTTACGTATCAAACATTAAAAACATTGCCACACCACGAAAAGTATAATGTTTCTCATTGGATAGACAGAATTTTGGTAGGTGGAGCTTAAGGCTAACATTGAGACGTTGACTGCTCAGTTGAAAACACAGCCAGATACATTTTTCTTAAACCAACTTCGGTAAACAGTGGTAAGGATAAGATCGAGAGAGTTGCTACTGAGATGGCAAGGTGTGTGGAGCTGCACCGCCAGCTGCCCCTGATGCTGCCTAACCACCGACAAGGTAATGAACGCACGCGATGCCGCATAAGAGCGGATAAGGCTTCACTCAGAACTGCTGAAGTCTCATCTGTTACATCCCCTTTTTATGTAATACTAGTGTCGATCGTCAATTAAACTTCGTGGTATTCACATTTGCTACTTGAAATTAAAATCTGAAATGCGATGATTTTTCTGTTATATATAATTATTGAGAAGCCACATCAGCTACTGTAATTTACAACAAGTTAAATAAGTAACTAAAGATAATTGAGGGTCACTGTAGACCATTTTTGATAGTTTTCTCTTTTATGAAACTTAATTTAAACCTAGATTAAAGATGTGATGTGGCATAGGTCATCCTTCGATCTATTATAGAACTTGGAAACCCATTCAGGGAATATTCGTTCACAGTTTTGTTGAACGCAGTTGGTTTTTATCATCCTATATTAAAATATTTCCTTTTATCAATAGTACAATTTATAAACAATGTTTTGTGAGTAGAATAAAAATTCCAATGGTAAAGTTAACTGCTTTTCGACGTTATTTTACCAGCTAACTAAAAATAGGAAAAACTTGAACCCCTTCCACTAAATTTAGTTGGTATTAAGATTCTTTCATATGGAGTGCAGTAGAGCTGACGTTGAAATCATTAAGTATTTGATTATATCATCGCTAGTCTCACTGAACTCTTCTGAACTCTACATGTCATGTGTGGTCTGGCGTCTCCTTACCAGCAACAGGTCCCAGGTTCAAACTAGTCAATTCCCTAAAAAACACGCTCAGAGCGTCGTTGCGCGAAAGTGGTAGGGAGACACGCCTTAGAACAAACAGACACCACGCAGAATGTTAGAACTCACTGGGCATTGTAATAGTCATTCGCTTGAAAGAGCATACTGGTCGCTTTGGAGCAGTGTACGTGGTGCAGAACTGGTACCAGGAAGTCGTTACACAGAAGCGGTGCGATGCGGTTCCTGTGAAATCAGCGCACTAAAATGGGTTGACGTGGAGACGTGACACAATGGCAGAAAAAAGCTATCCTGTCAATTATGAACCCAAGGGAGAGGTATTGGCGAGAGGGGAAGGGAGTCTTTGATGTTATAACCGAGTAAAAACATTTACGTTCTTACATGTATCAGTTTTAGAATTTTACAATTTTGGAGAATTACTACGTCTACAACTTTACTTCCGCCATTTTTTCTCGAAGTTCGGGGCTTTATTATGAAAAACATAAAAAAATTATGATTCATAGTATTGCCTATCGCTGACCACTACATTCTCCCATCTTTCGGATTGCATACGAATCTCGTGGTGGAAGAACTGGGCGTCTTTTGTGGGGATCCGGGGATCCATTTAATTTTGCACTTGTTCATATGATTGGAAGTGCTGGTCAGCCAGACTGTATGCCACTGAGCGAAAAAGGTTGTGGTCAAAGAGAGCGACGCATGGAGAATACGGCGGGAGGGATAGGACTTCTCATTCCAACGTTTCCATGTGTATTTTGACGGGTTTTGCGACATGGGGTCGAGAACTGACTTGCTGCAAAATTACCTTTACGTGTCTGTCGCTGTATTGTGGCCGTTTGTGTTTCAGTGCTGGGCTCGAACGCATCAACTGCTTTCGATAATTATGTCCTGTGAGTGTCTTCGTCTGTTTCAGTAGCTACGAAAACGTTCTGTCTTCCCCCGCCATGCTGGTCTTCGACATCAAAGTCACCGTTCCTAAGGCGTTGAAAACATTCTCTGCACGTTCTTCCACTAATAGTTCCCTCGCCATTGGTCTTACCAAGCATTTTAAGAGCCAAAGCCTCAGATTTCTTCATGTTACAGCAGAAAATTAAAACTTCCGGCAAGTGGCGAGAAATGGGTACATAAGTTGACGTACTTAATCGAGAATAACCTTATGATGCAATCACAAATCGACTAATATATTTATGGCATTATGTTTACAGCTTATTGTATAACATCTATGACAACCACCTGAACACCACTTGCCGCTACTGCCGTATTTTGCAAAACGGTGGAAGCAAAGTTGTAGACCTAATAAGTAGTATGTAATGTAGGTGTCCCGAAAAAGATAAGGAATTCTAGAAAGTATAAGCTACGTTTAACATAGGTTTTGAAAGATATAGCCGCCGTTTAACTGTACATTATCATCATTGGTTGGCTTCAAATGGCTCCGAGCACTATGCGACTTAACTTCTGAGGTCATCAGTCGCCTAGAACTTAGAACTAATTAAACCTAACTAACCTAAGGACATCACACACATCCGTGCCCGACGCAGGATTCGAACCTGCGACCGTAGCGGTCGCTCGGCTCCAGACTGTAGCGCCTAGAACCGCACGACCACTCCGGCCGGCTATCATCATTGGGTTGTCTGCCTTGCGGCAGGTTTTGGCTGCATAGTCCTCCATGCTTCTCTCTCTTTTGTGTTCCTCTTCATTCTTTGGTACCCTCCTTGTGGCCTGCTGACATCATCCAGCATCTGGAACCTTGTTCTGCCCTTCCCTCTCTTTCATGGAACGAAACCTTCAATTATCTCTACTAGAAGGCCACCTCTTCTCAGAGTGTGGCCTATCCAGTTTAGTTTCCCGTTCTTTACCGTCAGTAGGATCCTCCTCAGTTCTTCTACATTTTTGACTTTGTCAGTCCAACTGATCTTCTCATTCTACGTCATATCCACATTTCACAAGCTTCAATTTTCTTCTCATACTTCTTTTTCAAGGTCCACGTTCTACTCCATACAAGGCCACGCTCCATATTAAGCACTTAACCAGTCACTTCCTTAATTCCTTCTTTAAAGAACTGGCTAGCAGTCTTCTCTGATTTTGAAATGCCTCTTTCCCCAGAGCCATTCTCACTTTGATATCTTGTTGGAAATCCATGTCTTCTTTGCCGGCCGCGGTGGCCAAGCGGTTCTGGCGCTTCAGTCCGGAACCGTGCGACCGCTACGATCGCAGGTTCGAATCCTGCCTCGGGCATGGATGTGTGTGATGTCCTTAGGTTAGTTAGGTTTAAGTAGTTCTAAGTCTAGGGCACTGATGACCTCAGATGTTAAGTCCCATAGTGCTCAGAGCCATTTGAACCATGTCTTCTTTAATCCAGCTTCCCAAATACTTGAATGCTCTTACCTGTTCTATGATTTCGGACCCCAACTTAATTTTCAGTTTTCTTTTCTTTAGGCCTATGACCATGCTTTTGGTTTTCTTTCAATTAATTTTCATACCATATTCTGCAAAGGCTTCATTCAGGTCATTTAGTATTCTAGTTAGCGTCTATTGATTTTCTGCGAGGATCGCCATGTCGTCTGAAAATCTTACACATTCAATTTTCCGCCCACCTTTCCTGACGGTTCTTGTCCCTTCCAAACAGCTTTCCAGTACTTCCTCCAGACAGATGTTAAATAGTAACACTTTTCCCAATCTTGCTATCTTCAGAGATCCCATTACATGTTTGTACCCGAGCTTTCTGATTCAGGCACAGACTTGCGATCAATCTTCTCTCCTTCCAGTTTATTCCATTTTCAAGATATCTAACAGCTTATCCCACTGCACTCTATCAAAGGCCTTCTCGAGGTCTATGAAGACAGCATACACTTCTTTACCCTTTTCTATGTATCTTTGGCCGATGGTTCTTAGACGTCCAAAGGCATCTCGTGTTCCCTTTCCCCTTATGAAACCATATTGCTCTTCACCAAGCGTTTCTTGCTGCATTCCATACAGCCTCCTATTCCGAATCAAAACCTTTGCTGCCTGTGATATTAGGCTGATTGTCCTGCGTTTAATTGTACAACAGGTTTTATTCCACAATCTAGATTTCGGTCTTAGCCCATTTTCAAGTGTTACAAGTATCAAAGTTCATTAGACTTGAGTAGAAAAATTACGTATCATCGGTTAAATGGTTCAATGGCTCTGAGCACTGTGGGACTTAACATCTGAGGTCATGAGTCCCCTAGAACTTGGAACTATTTAAACCTAACTAACATAAGGACATCACACACATCCATGCCCGATGCAGGATTCGAACCTGCGACCGTAGCGATCGCGCGGTTCCAGACTGAAGCGCCTAGAACCGCTCGGCCACAACGACCGGATCATCTTCGGTTAAATAAACAAATTTTGTCAAAGTAACATTGTGTAATAGGCTAACTTACTGGTAATCAGCATGACCTCTTCACTTGATATGGCTGCGGAATAAAATAGATGACCAAATCACGGCTTTTCAACATGGCTACAATGTGTCTAAACAGCCATTGACATAAACATGTTTACGTCAGCGGCTGCTTAGACACAGAGTACCGAAATCTAAACATTCGATTTTGTCATCTATTTTATTTCACAACTATATCAAGTGAAAAAGTTATGCTAATTGCCATTAAATTATCCTGTTACACAATGTCCTCGCAAATGATTTTTGACGACATGGCGGTTATATCTTTCAAAAAGTTTTATATGACTGTGGTTCCGCAGCAAAGTGAAACTTTAACACAGCTGTTCACATGAGGACATAAACACGCAGATGGGAACGCAGCCTTCACTTGTTAACATTCCCTCTAGCTGCAGGCTCATATGCACAGGCTGACATACCTGCCGTTGGTAGCGACACGATTCGTGAGACCACAGGTAGGATCGGTAAACCAAAGCAAGCTGAGTAAGGCCCTTTCCACGCTTTGTGGAGATGGTATATGGAGATGGTATCTGTTCTTTCGTACATATCCGAAAGAACAAATCCATCTCCATATAGTTAAGGCTAACCGGCCATTGACCTTCTTCTTCTGTGCTGGATGCACACGCATTCCCCGAACTCTTACGGGACTTGGTAAGACTGTTGGCCGCGAGTAATGAGTGTAATGGGCAGGGACACTACTGATGTAGTGTGTGGACATTAAGTTGGGAACGTGGGTATCACGGGGAGCGTGCAAGGGATAAATCCCTGCAGTCGTACTATCCTATGTGCCCTCGGTGGCTCAGATGGAGCGTCTGCCACGTAAGCAGGACATCCTGGGTTCGAGTCCCGGTCGGGGCACACAATATTAACTGTCCCCGTTGATGTACATCAGTGCCTGTTGGCAGCTTAGGGTCTTGATTTAATCCTCATTTCTTTCCACGCTTGTCGAGTAGCCATCTAAACGACACCGTGTACACTGCATTCTGTCGCGGAGGTTGTACATTTATCTGGCTACTGTTGCACACGGTAAGGAAGCTTCCCTCAGTTTATTCTTTCCCAGTCCCTCAGCTCAGTTCCAGAGAAATGGAACGTGAACAAATGGTGGTATGGGTTTTAGTTTCTCTACAGATCTTTGATGTTGAGTGTTGAGATTTCTATAGGTACTGTAAAAACCCGTAACATTATGCGTGACAGACGCTGTGATGAAACTAAAAATAAATTACCAGTAAGTGGAATTTATACAGACTGGAAGCTAGAAAATTACAGGGAGAAATTTGAGCGCATAACATGAGGAATATAAGCATGCAGGACTTTTTAAATCAACTGATTCTGTAAACTAACAGTTTTCTAAAATATATATTTTTAGAGTGATTCCTGTTACTCCATTCAGTGTAACAAAATTTTCGAAAACTGTAAATAAAATGTATTCACGTGATTAAGAAAACCACTTATCGCATTCATTTCTTTCCTTGTTGTTCATGTTTTGAAATGACGCTTCCAATTCATCAAATAAATCGATATGTGTATATTTCTGTTCTTGTAATTTGCTTTAGTTTGACCCCACAAAAGTGAGCGCGTTCCTGCTAAACAAATTAACTGCTTAGTACCTACAAGGTGTACAACTTTGCTTCCGCCGTTTGCCGATAGGTGGCTACAACGGTAAGTAACGGTCGAAAGAAACAGATCGCAGACGTCAGGCAGTTAACTTGGACCTCGGTCAACATAACCTCAATCAAACATTAGTCGATTCGTGTCTGCATCATAAAGTTGTTATTGATTGAAAATGTCATGTTTCAATATGAAGGAAACAGCGGCTGAGTCTCGTCGAATGTTCTCAAGTACGTACGGTAAGGACGCTATTAGTGAAATAACGTGTCGTGAGTGGTTTCAACGTTTCAAGAACGGTGATTTTAACGTCGTAGACCGGCATAGTCGTGGAAGAGAGAAAGTTTTCGAAGATGCAGAATTGGAGACATTTCTGAGTGAAGACTTGCGACAAACTCAAGAAGAATTGGCACGATTAGTGGGAGTGACACAGGAAGCCATTTCAAAAGGCTATAGGAATGATTCAGAAAGATCGAACTTGGGTTCCGTGTGAGCTGAAATCAAGAGACGTTGAACGGGGTCTGTGCATTTGTGAACAGTTGCTTCAGAGGCAAAAACGGAAGGGATTTCTGCATCGCACTGTGGCCGGGGACGAAAAATGGGTTCATTACGATAACCTTTAACGCAAAAAATCATGGTGACATCCCGGCCATGCTTCCAGTCGACGGCCAAACAGAATATTCACAGCTCCAAGATCATGCTTTGCATTTAGTGGGACCAGCTCGGCGTCGTGTTCTACGAGGTGTTAAAACTAAGTGAAACAATCACAAGTGCTCGTTATCGAACGCAATAAATGCGTTTGAGCAGAGCATTAAAAGACAAACGGCCGCAGTACAGCGAGAGGCACGGTAAAGTGATTTTGCAGCACGACAACGCTCGACCCCGCGTCGCAAAAGACGTCAAAACGTACTTGGAAACGTTAAAATGGGAAGTCCTACCCCACCCGCCGTATTCTCCAGACATTGCTCCCTCTGACTAACACCTGTTTAGATCAATGAAGCATGGCCTGGCTGACCAACACTTCCGATCTAATGAAGAAGTCACAAATTGGATCGGCTCGTGAATCGCTTCAAAAGATGAACAATTTTTTCGACTCGGGATTCGTACAGTGCCGGCCGAAGTGGCCGTGCGGTTAAAGGCGCTGCAGTCTGGAACCGCAAGACCGCTACGGTCGCAGGTTCGAATCCTGCCTCGGGCATGGATGTTTGTGATGTCCTTAGGTTAGTTAGGTTTAACTAGTTCTAAGTTCTAGGGGACTGATTACCTCAGCAGTTGAGTCCCATAGTGCTCAGAGCCATTTGAACAATTTTTGATTCGTACAGTGCCCGAAAGATGTGAGGAAGTAGTTGCCAGCGATGGAAAATACTTTGAATGATACATGTGTAACCAATTTGTTTCATTAAAGCCTCAAATGTTGGTAAAAAACGGCGGAAGAAAAGTTGTACGCCTTGTATTTCTCAATTCACGGTTAGGCCTATGGGAAGAAGTCGTGAAAAAAAAAAGAAAGACAAATAGCAGTACGAATAATGTGGTGAACATGTTGCGTTGTCTGTAAACCAGCCGCGCCGTGCCCTGTCATGCTTGACAGGTGTGAAGGCGCCAATGTTTACTCTATAGGCTCACATTGCCGCACTTGGCAGCCAGCCGCTACTGTGAGTGTGTCAGGCACCACGGACGTCATCGGCATCTTTGGCAACAGCGGCACTTGCCGCGTACACGTGAAAGCTGCAGTGTGGCTTCCCATATCACGGACGGGTGCACGATGCCGTATAAACAGCCGCCGGACGAGTGGGTCACAGGCAAGAAAGAAGAGAAAAGAATCACCTTTAACAAAAAGATAATTTTCTGAACATAGCCCGAAAACATTGAAAGAAACAGCGTTCCCATCATTTACACGTTCGTACATGAAGACTAGTGTTCATAGTTGTAGTGCTTAGTGAAATACTTCAATGTTGTAACTGCGTAAATTGTGACGTTATCAAATTTTCCACATGCTTTCCTATTAAAGTTCATAAATTAATTGTGTGAGGTGCATACACATAAAATCTTGTGATATACGTTTACACTTTTATATACAGGACGAAGAAAAATTCGCGCACTCGGAGTCTGCAGATCGATTCCTCACATACAAGCGACAGAAAAATGTCTGTCACAAAATTTCGTCCTGCGCGTATTTCTGGGAGTAAATGAGCTTTGAAGATTGGCAGTCTGGTAACACTGTAATCACATGTACAGTAACTATCGCTGTCAGCGTAATGCAGAACTGCTGTGCAGTTGGTGCAATGGCTAATGTTTTGGGTTAGCGTACATAAGCTTGACAGTTCGGTTCTGGATCGAGGCGTATTTGTTTTTATTTGCTAAATGTACTCTGCGAGGTACGGTATCAGTCGTCTTATCGTCATACAACCATTACAGTGGGTATTTTACAAAACATTTGCGCTTATGTACTATGAACACAGAAATGGAAGTACAATTGTTTCCATTGGTCAGCATTTAAAGAAGCATTTTGCACGTCGTGGATGCGAATTGCTTCGCTAACCAAATTAAATATAGAAAGGCATAATTAGTGGTTTCATGGTGATAATACATACAAATAGTAACCGAGTTTGGAAATTATTTGAAAAGCACATTGTTAGCCCTGCTGGTGACGTAAGGTCCTAACGAAGTGTAATGGACCTGAATGTGACAAGAATAATGGTTGGTAGTAATCGATGGGACCATCGAGGGAGGGTACACACAAAGCAGATTTGGAGTCTAGTGGGTGCTGTGGTGCGAAACAATTCGCGTCCACGATGTAAAAAAAGCGTCTTTGAAAGCTGTCTGATAAAAATGATTGTAGCTCCATTTTCTGTGGTCGTAGCATGTAAGTGCAAATGTTTTGTAGAAGTCCCACTGAAAACGCTGTGTGACGATTAAGACGCCATATACTGTAGCACGCAGACTACATTTAGCAAATAAAATCAAATATGCCTTCACTCAGAATGGAACCCTCGACATTCTGGATGCTAACCCAAAACACTAACCATTGCAGCAACTGCATATCAGCACTGCTAAATGCTGAAAGAGGTAGTTACCATACATGTGATTGCAGTGTTGTCAGTCTTTAACGTCCATTTACTGCCGGAAATATACGCAGAACGAAATTTTGTGACAGACATTTTTGTATCGCTAGTATGTGAGGAATCGCGCTGCTGAGCCCGCGTGCGCGAATTTTTCTTCCCCCGGTATATTTTTAACTACAATATCTTAGACATTATGCTACAAACAAGCTTTGATTTTATACGTTTGATAGTGATTAAAAACTTAATTATGATAAATATTTCACTGTTGTTGTGTTCTTCAGTCCAGAGAGTGGTTTGATGCAGCTTTCCTTGGTATTCTATCTGTGTAAGCTTCTTCATCTCCCAGTACCTACTGCAACCTACATCCTTCTGAATCTGCATAGTGTATTCATCTCTTGGTCTCCCTCTATGATTTTTACCCTCGACGCTGGCCTCCAATACTAAATTGGTGATCCCTTGATGCCTCAGAACATGTCCTACCAACCGATCCCTTGTTCTAGTCAAGTTGTGCCACAAATTTCTCTTCTCCCCAATTCTATTCAATACCTCCTCATTAGTTATGTGGTCTACCCCTCTAATCTTCAGCATTCTTCTGTAGCACCACATTTCGAAAGCTTCTATTCTCTTCTTGTCAAAACTACTTATCGTCCATGTTTCACTTCCATACATGGACCGAGCGGGGTGGCGCAGTGGTTAGACACTGGACTCGCATTCGGGAGGACGACGGTTCAATCCCGCGTCCGGCCATCCTGATTTATGTTTTCCGTGATTTCCCTAAATCGCTCCAGGCAAATGCCGGGATGGTTCCTCTGAAAGGGCACGGCCGACTTCCTTCCCTAATCCGATGAGACCGATGACCACGCTGTCTGGTCTCCTTCCCCAAAACCAACCAACCAATCCATACATGGCTATACTCCATACAAATACTTTCAGAAACGACTTCCTGACATTTAAATCTATACTCGATGTCAACAAATTTCTCTTCTTCAGAAACGCTTTCCTTGCCATTGCCAGTCTACATTTTGTTCCTCTCTACTTCGACCATCATCAGTTATTTTGCTCCCCAAATAGCAAAACTCATTTACTACTTTAAGTGCCTCACTTCCTAATCTAATTCCCTCAATTTTCTCTGCCTCGTGATGACTGGGTGTTGTGTGATGTCCTTAGGTTAGTTAGGTTTAAGTAGTTCTAAGTTCTAGGGGACTGATGACCATAGATGTTAAGTCCCATAGTGCTCAGAGCCATTTGAGTCATAATTCCCTCAGCATCATCCGATTTAATGCGACTACATTCCATTATCCTCGTTTTGCTTTTGTTGATGATCATTTTATATCCTTCTTTAAGTTTTTATTACATCTACACTGATTTTCATTCCTACTGTGAATTTTTCTTTTGTTTCCTTTACTGATTGCTCAATGCACAGATTGAATAACTTCGGGGATAGGCTACAACCCTGTCTCACTCCCTTCCCAACCACTGCTTATTGGATGTCCTCCTGAGGGATATCGCGCCAAACTCTATACAACAGCGGCGACAAATCCTGAAACTTCCGGGCTGGATGCAGAGCCCAGTCCACAATGCTCCAAACGTTCTTAACTGAGGAGAGATGCGGCAACCTTACTGGCCGGGGTAGGGTTTGGCAAGCTGGAAGACAAATAGTAGAAACTCTCGCCGTGTTCAGGCGGGCATTATCTTGCGGGAATGTAAGCCTAGGATCGTTTGCTATGAAGGGCAAAAAAAAAAAAAAAAAAAAAAAAAAAGATGGGGTGTCGAATACCATCGACGTACTGAGAGTGCCGCGGATGACATCTAACGGGGTCCTGCTATGAAAAGAAAGGGCCGTCCAGACCACCACCCTTCGTTGTCAGGCCGTATGGCGGGAGACAGTCCGTTTGGTATCCCACCGCAACCGGGGCGTCTCCAGACACCTCTTCGCTGGCCATCGGGGCTCAGTTGGAAGCGAGACTCCTCACTGAAGACAATTCCACTCCAGTAAATGTGATTCCAGACCGAAGACATGTATGGATAAGCCCCCGACGACGGTGAGATACTAACCTCATTGCCGCCCGCCATACGGCCCGACAACCAACAGTGATGGCCTCTGGCGCCATTTCGTTTCATGGCAGGACCCCTTTGGTAGTCATCCGTGGCCCCTTTCAGCACAGCGTATATCGACGATATTCTACTCCGCGTTTTGTTGCCCTTCATGCAAGCCACCCAGGGCTGTCATTTCAGCAATATTATGCCCGCCCGCACACGGTGAGAGTTTCTACGGCTTTTCTTCGTGTTTCCCAAACCATGCCTCGGCCAGTAAGGTCGCTGGTTCTCAATTGAGGGGGTTCGGAGCGTTATGGGCAGGGCCTCGCAACCAGCTCGGAAATCCCTGTCTAAGGAGCCTGTTGTATATAATTTGGCACGATTCCCCTCAGGAGGACATCCAACAACTCTGGTAATCAATGCCAAGCCGAAATGGGCCCATTTGTTCCAAATTCGAGCCCTCGATTGACACAGTACGCTCGTTGGGCATGGCGACAACCGCGCACTGTTTGAAGTTGGCCGATTTACTCGTCTATGAATGCGAACCGTCTAACGTGTCAACGTGGAATGCTGTACTATTCACACACACGTAAGACAGTGAGAACTGTGGTCGAAGAACGATCATAACCGTCAGTGACGGGAGACGAAATTCACACCTTTTCAATGTCAATCACAGGTCCATCTCAACCAGCTTTCGAGTGAACTGCAGGCAGTCGGGTTCTTCGCAAATGTCGGTTGCCAACAGAGCTAAATAAAGTCCTCAATCGGCCAAAGAACATAGACACTAGACAGGCAGACTGGGGGCGTGTAGTGAGTTCCTACGAGCCCCAATTTTACATCTTTTCAAGTAATGCAAGTTGTCGCATGCATCGACTTCCCGGTGAGACGTTAAACCCGCAATGTTCTCGTATATAGAGTAAAGTGATCGCCGGAGGTGGTTCTGTGATGTTTTTGTCGTGTTTTCCTCTCATGACTTTGTACCTCCGGTATCGTGAACATAAACCCCGATGTTTAAAATTCTCTGTGTCCAAGTGTTGTCCTTTCTCTTCTGATTTCGATTTGAAGACATAAGTAATAATCACATCTTCCAAGACGACAACAGTCGTGTTCAAAGGATAGCACAAAAAGTTTGACGAACGCCCTGGCGCACCTAGATTGGGTTGTTAAAGCACGTGATCGTAATCCCATACATGATGCCTGGAACTACATGGCACAGCAGCGTAAACAGATCAGTCACCATCCATGCATTTTGGTAGCCCTGAGGGATCTAATTATCAGTCACTGCCTTAAGTTGGATTTGGTATATCGGAAGCACCTTGCGGACTCTAATCCTTGCTGAGCTGAGATCGCTATCTACAGGTGGGTTTACACGGTCTTGATAACTCATAGGCGTAAATTTTGTGTCTACCGTGGTTATAAAGTAACGTTGAAAGTAGACAGCAAACCAAAAACGTAGATGAGAAATAGAAGCTTGAAAGTGGGTTATCACTGAAGAATTTTTGTCGCCCTACATGGGACCGGTGCAGAGACGCTCGAAATATCGACTTTTATAGTTGTCTAATACGTTGCGCATCAGTACTGAGGAAGAACAGTAACCAGTTTTGATCTTACATAAAGTCAGTCAGTTTATTAAAGTCACCCATCCACTCGCTCACTGATCATATTGGCAGAGAAATCATAGAGAAAATAAGACAAAAGTTTAACAATCACTGAATTCGGGCGAATCATGAGACGTGCATGGGCCATTCACCCGCTAGAGCACTTGCCCACGAAAGGCAAATGTTCCTGTTTCGAGTCCCAGTCTGGAACACAGTTTTAACCTGGAAGGGAGTTTCGCTGAATATTCGGTTTGTATTGTACCTCACGACTGAATGCTCTTTGCAGGGCCGGAGTAAGCTGCCTCATTACAGCTGTCCCTATAGAAGAACCGGGAAGTTGGGGGCTCGCAGTGTGGGTGCCGAGCGTCTGTGTGTATTATCGGTAAGCTTGTGCTTTACTGGCTACAGGCGTCGTTATAATTAATCCCTACTCTTTTTTTTCCCTCAGTTGTAAGTGTGATTGGAAAAATCACAATACTGGCGAGCCTGGTATACACGTCATTAGTGAATCGGTTTGTAGTGCAGGATTCGGAAAGGGTGGTGTTTAGACTGAGTGTCAGGATTATTTCAAAATATCTTTTATTAACAGTCATATATTAAAACAGAAAAGCTGAAATGACAGCCACAAAATATCATCCACAATTTAATATTAAAATGAATGAGAATATGTAGGGGAATAATTCTTGCTTAAAATGGGAACAGCAGTATAATAATATTAATGATAATAATTATAATAATACAAAAATTATTCTAAGCATCTTCAAATATTCTCCTTCTTCTTCTTCTACTACACTTTCCGCATTAGGGCAACTGTTGCTTGATACGGTTCCCACATTTTTCTCAGTCTGCCAGGATCTCTTTTCACCTTCGGTTTACAATTCTTTATCTGGTCTCTATGGACCCATGCTTTGTAGATGTTCATTACGTTTCATTTTGTTTTCGTCTAGTTCTTCTTTCACTCTCCAAATTTTTAACTTCTTTCGAATGTGTTCATTACGTATTTTATCTTGTCTTTTACATCACTTCACTGCTCTAAGAAATCTCATTTCTACTGCTTGTATTTGTTTTTCTTGTCTTTTATTCAGTACGCACGATTCACTTACATATAATGCAAGCCATATAGATGGTGGGGAAAATAAAAGTTGTCCGAAGAACAGAGTTCCAGGGTGCGAAGAAACACAGCAGAAGAAAGGAAATACAGTACTAACCTGACTATAGCATTTGTTCAAAGCGACCACCATTAATTTCTTGGCACTTTCTGGCCCCGGTCAGAAAACTGCTGACTGCGGATCGAAGTTGGACTAATGGAATTGCTGCAGTCTTATGCGAAATGTTCTGATACAGTTCTTGAAGACCATGAGGGTTGTTGCGGTACACCTTGGACTTAAGAGGCCCCACATAAAGAAATCGCACACTGACAGATCTGTAAACTGGGTGGCCAGCTACTGATTTCTGCTAACAACGCTGTCAAGCGTGAAGATTGTGCAAATGTATTCCAAGGGCCGGCCGGGGTGGCCGAGCGGTTCTAGGCGCTACAGTCTGGAACCACACGACCGCTACGGTCGCAGGTTCGAATCCTGCCTCGGGAATGGATGCGTGTGATGTCCTTAGGTTAGTTAGGTTTAAGTAATTCTAAGTTATAGCGGACTGATGACCTCAGAAGTTAAGTCCCATAGTGCTCACAGCCATTTGAACCATTTGGTTTTTGTATTCCGAGGTTTGGCCAGCTATATGGGCAGTTGCTCCATCCTGCTGGCAGTAACTGTAGGCCACAAGTTGTGGTTATACGCATACATCGATATTCAATCGTATCCACCCGTCCGAGCCATTTTTATTTTCCCCATCCTGTAATAAGGGCGGAAATGCGACTGTTTTATAAAACTTCAGCCGTGTTTCTTTCCGTATTTTATGCTTTAACGTTCTGTCAAATATTCCTAAACAATAATCTCACTCGGCGCAGGACAAACAAGAGGTTACCAGACAAAAAACAGATATCTCTATATCACATCTTAACGGCTTTACAAGTGGGCACACAAAATAAAACTATATAAACTGAACAACGGCCACAGGCGAGAGCTACACGCTAACAGCATCGACCACCACCGACTATACAACTCATGCTGTGGACACCACAACTACACAGAGCTAACTATTATACCGACAAGGCCAGTAGCACATCACAGAAACTTATGGGAAAATACGATATTCGAATCATGATATTTGCATGAGTTTGGTAAGCACAATGCCACACATTGCGTCGAACTAAGACTTCAAAACGAGCATGAGATTTAAAAAGCACAACGAAGCAAAATGACGTTGTGTTTGTGTGTGTTCTGGGATCCTCTGGATACAAACACACAACACCAAAAACGTAACTACAAAATATAATAAGTTGAATATCTCATTGGAAACGCTGTTGGAACATGGCTGACAGCACCCAAGTATCACAGCTTCACAATAATGAAAGTAGCTGCCCTAAGCAAAGCAAACTCTGGTGTATGCAGAATGAATGAGAAGTCATTCAATTCACGGTTGCACTAAACAATGTGCTAGCGACTCAGTCGAGAAGATCAGCGAACTTTAGTTCAGTGCTATGTGTAAGAAATAACTTAATGCTATAGTGTAGATATTGCGATGTTTCTCCTCCATGTACCTAACAGAAACATTATTTATATTCTAATTGTGTGAAAAAGAAAATTGTGCTAAGGAAACTGACATTAAGATGTTTATTTAAATATATTTGTGCGTCAAAATATTGTGCTTTTAAAAAATGGGGTGATATTTTACATGCATATCATAGAAATAAAACCTCATATTGTTATAACAGCATTCGAAGTACAAGAGCATCCAGAAATGGTTTCTCTAATGAGATGCACAAGGCAAGCCTCTAAATTTTGATTGTACTGTGCTTTCTGAAGCATTACATTTTTGAATATCTATACATTTTCTCTCCTGCTATTAAAGCCATTAAAACGAAACGTCGTACACATACCTAACATATGATCCAAAATACCGCGGAAAAGTTATTTCCTGAAGTTGTTTTAAATTGAATTACATACCTGATACGTGTAAGCCTGAGTAGCTTAATTTTCAAGAACTTTTTTGAAACGTAAAACAGTAAATGCCATCAAAAAATAGCACAATTTATTACTTTTTGGGTCCTCTATGCATGAAATTTGATACAGTTGTTCTATATAGAGTTGGAGTTATGTAACAATATTTGTTTTGTATACGTCCTTCACCTCCTCCCCTCCACTTAAATATCTTAACAGTAAAATTATTATAAAAATAAAACCTATACAATAATTACTTTCTTTCATTTAAGATTTTTGTCTGAATTTATATGTAGACACATTTAGCTTTTAGTTTTGAAGAGTTGGCAACAATGTTACGGGCTGCGAGAGTTGGGAGTCGAGCGTGAACGGGTGGGTGAACTTGCTCTTAGCAAAGGCTACGCGTTTCAGTGAAGGCAATGCCGCATGGATAAGATCTTATTTGCACACCAAGTATGTAAATACCAGTGTACCGCGAATCTGCATACAATGTAGAGCAGACTGCGTGAGTAGGAGTTACTTTATTACCTGCTGTATATAAAGTTTTGTGAACTGTATTAACATTGTTAACTGACCAATAACGTGTGACTCAGTAGTCGAACACTTATCATATGCCAATTGTGAGCGGTCAGTAAGCTAAATTATTCCGTTTCATTAAAGCTATTGGTACCATGAACTTTTAACCGAAGTTCTTATTCTGTAGTTTGAGAGCGTTAGCTCACTCGCTAGTAACTTGCCTTCAGCCTTATATGGAGAGAGCAGGCCACCACGATCTACGTCGTGCTACTATGCTGGAATATTATCGTCACCAAGACACCAGGTTGATGGACAATTTGAACTTTTCTCTGTTCTACCTTGATGCGGAGAGTACAGATATGGCCCCTCACACGTTCTGCATTCAAATTACAATTTTGTAGATAAATGTGCAATCGATAGTAATATCGAGGAGGGAATACGCAGGACACTGATTCTGAAGGGCTTTGCCGTTTGTTTCCGCTGGGCTGCAAAGGTTAACTATATTCGGAAACAATTAGCGCCTTTCAGTATTGGTCCCCGTAACAGTATAATAAAAACAATATATGATTAAATATATAATATTTCAGTCTACAGGGTGTGAAATTTAGTAGACCCAGCTGCCACTTCTGCCAGTACCAACTACGGATGTCGGTTATCGCTGAAAAACCGGTTCTTTTTGTCTCCAGTTTAACTCGACTGTTAAAACCACTCAAAATAACAGGTGTCCCAAATAACCGACTTTCGGTTTCCTTTTATTACTGTTCGCTCCAGTAATAAAAGTAGACTTAAAAAAAAAAAAAGAATGGATAAATTCTAATGAAGGCGAAAGGGAAGGAGGTCACGATCGATATGTAGTTGAAGCAGAAATCAGTTTCATTGTCTCCAGCAGAGATAACGAAGGTGAAGAAGACTGTCGCAGTGACAGTGAGAGAGGACGGTCAGAAGTGGATAACTTCCCTGCATTGTCACTTGTGTACAGCATCAATTTTTCACCCTGAAGCAACCACAAAAGTGTCTAGTTCTAATACCGAGTATATAGAAAGTGAATAAAATTATATATATATATATGAATTAAATTTACCTTCTCTTCCAAGAAACAATGTGGATGTTTCCTCTTTATAAGACGTTGCAAGTTTGTTGTGGATTCTTCCAATTTAATCTTTTATAGCCTTGATATTCACTGCTACCGCTCTCCGTAAAATCCTTCCAAACTAGGGCTGGTGCCATTCTGCAGTGGAACTGATGTCCGAGGACGACGACGAGAAACTATCGAAGACAGCATCTGGGGTCTAGTCTTGAACGCAGCATCTAGAAGTGTACCGCTTAACAGGCCAAGTCCGGCCGATGTGGCCGAGCGGTTCTAGGAACTTCAGTCCGGAACCGCGCTGCTGCTACGATCGCAGGTTCGAATCCTGCCTCGGGCGTGGATGTGTGTGTGATGTCCTTAGATTAGTTAGGTGTAAGTAGTTCTAACCCTAGGGGACTGATGACCTCCGATGTTAAGTCCCTTAGTGCTTAGAGCCACTTGAACCATTTGAACAGGCCACGCCATACAGCAACAGATAAATTATTGCCTCTACAATGCTGTACTGATTCTTACATAACAAGTTTGCTTTTAGTTTATATATGTAAGCGTTGTTA
This sequence comes from Schistocerca serialis cubense, assembly GCF_023864345.2. Lineage (NCBI taxonomy): Eukaryota > Metazoa > Arthropoda > Insecta > Orthoptera > Acrididae > Schistocerca > Schistocerca serialis. The sequence continues at coordinate 423,976,852 of NC_064644.1, forward strand.
TTAAAAGAGTGCTGATCGCTTTTACCCGTTTCTGTCATAACTCAGTATTTCAAAACGATGGAAATTTTATGAATAGACATAATTTGTTTTCAAAACGAGTTTTGTTCAGAAACTAGAAACTTAAGCACTGTTGCTATGGCAAATTCATTTGCCGAATTTTTACCCAGGTATCAGTAAAAAAATCAAAAATCTATTATAGCTGAGACCAAACAAATACCGAAAAGTACCGATTATTCAGAATTAAAATACTGGTATCGATTTTAACCAGTCGGCTTTTCCCATCCCTAGTAACATTTCAGCGAGCTAGGTGGCGCAGTGGTTAGCACAATGGACACGCATTTGGGAGGACAACGGTTCAAACCTGCGCCCGGCCATTCTGATTTAGGTTTTCCCAGATTTCCCTAAATCGCTTCAACCAATTGCCGAGATGGTTCCTTTGAAATGATACGACCGATTTCCTTCCCCTTACTTCCCTATTCCAAGCTTGTGTACGTCTCTAATGACCTTATTGTAGACGGGACGTTAAACAGTACTTACTCCCTCCTACAGTAGCAGACCTGTGTGGCAAACTATCGAAATGAGTACCGATGACTGATTTGGGTACATAATAACATGCTGCTTTAACTTTACTCTAGCGTTCGTCGGCCGTAGCAGATGACAAGTGATCGCATTCTCACAAACTCATGGCCAAATGTTTTCAGTGGGTGACATATTTGGAGAAGAATGTCGGTCAGGACTACAGGCGATCACACTCTGTGTCGACCAAGGTCAGAACAGCACGGAAAATATGCGGTCTTGCATATTATTGTTGAAAGATGTCACCCAGACTTCGAATGTAGTGCCCCAACGGACCAGAACTGCCGCGCGGAGTGACCGCGCGATCTCAAGCGCCATGTCAAGGATTGCGCGGCCCCTCCCGCCGGAGGTTCGAGCCCTCCATCGGGCACGTGTGTGTGTGTGTGTGTGTGTGTGTGTGTGTGTGTGTGTGTTGTTCTTAACATAAGTTAGTTTTAGTTATGTGACCGATGAACTCAGCAGTTTGGTCCCTTAGGAATTCACACACATTTTTGGAGGGGAAATGTGACGGCTGCTGTCCATATTACCGCCTACAAGCCAGAATAAACCTCATACCATCACGCAGGATACTGGTCCCATATGACGATGATGAATGCAGACCGGAAATGTCGTTCTGTTTGGAGCCTCTACACATAGGTATATCCACAGTGACACAGAACTCCATTCCTGTGCCCAGCGGTATCGTTGCACGCTGCGCTATCGGCGCCCCTGTCTCTGATGATGAGTCAAAGAAAGCGACAACAAAGCCTGCCATGCTGACATTCAGAGGTGCTCCAGATTTTGTCGCACTGTCCACGTGGACACTAGCTTTGCTCCAAATGATTCCATTTCCTCAGTCAAGGTACGTTGCGTGGCTCTACGATCCTCCACGGCCGAGCGAACACCTCCGTCTCCACGGGCTCCAGTGGCTGTAGGGGCGCTGATATCGTCCGTGCTTCTGCTTGGCGCTGAGTATCCGTCGATTTGATGCTCGTATGAAAGTCGTGGAATCTTGACGGGAACAAGCCGCAGTATTGCGGAAACATAAAACACGGTGACGGTAAGTTAATACACTGCCGCTGTCGAAATACATGTGATTTCTTATACTGCCAGTATTATTTTCTCTCTTTCTCTTCCTCCTTTTCTTTCCCGTAAGATTACATTATGAAAGATGATTTTTGATGTCTGCGTAATTTTCAACGTTCCTGAAGTATTTTTCTGCCCTGATTTCTGATCTGTTATTAGTTTCTTTCTATAAAGTCCAGTTTCTCACAAATCAAATAAACTCATTTAACTAAGTTCCACGAAATTCTGTTGCAAGTAAGGGATTTTTTATAGTAAGATGATGTACTTGGCCACACTTCTCGCACCCATCTGGCTGCTAGACGGGGGCAACTTAACGTTTCGTTGCTGACATGCTGTAGTGTTGCGAGGCTATATTTGTGCTTTTAAATGTAATTTTGCAGTTTCTTAGAAATGAATTCCCGCAAGTGTTTGAATAAACCAAACGTATTCTGTTATGTATGTGCTAGCTACATAATTGTTAAGTACAAGCCCAGCGTACAGAAAACGACGAGGCGGAAAAGGTAATGGCGTATCCGCCGTACGCCGGCAAGGTATCGAACAAAGTCGCAGAACCCGGGCTTGACGTAACACTGAATGCGATTTTCGTCCACGTCCGAAAACTTGTGCCTTATTAGGTACGGTGAAAGATGCCTTAGAGCTCAGTAAACCAAGTGTTTGATGTATGCCATGTACACTCAAGTGCTAAAGAAATTGGTACAGGTGTGCGAATTCAAATACAGACAGAATACGGCTCTTCGGATGGCAGAGCCTAAATAAGACAAAAAGTGTCTTCCGCAGTTGTTAGATCGGTTAGCGCTGCCACAATGGCAGGTTAACAAGATTTAAGTGAGTTTGGACGTGGTGTTGGCGCACGAGCCATGGGACACAGGATCTCCAAGGTAGCGATCGGCGATTTTCCCGTACGACCATTTCACGAATGTACTGTGAATATTAGAAATCCGGTAAAACATTAGATCTCCGACATTGCTGCCGCCAAAAAAGATCCTGCAAAAATGGGACCAACGATGACTGAGGAGAATCGTTCAACGTGACAGGAGGGCAACACTTCCTCAAATTTCTGCAGATTTCAATGTTCGCCATCAACAACTGTCAGCGTGCGAACCATTCAACAAAACATCATCGATGTGGACTTTCGGGGCCAAAGAGCCACTTGTTTACCCTCTGACTGCACGACACAAAGTTTCACGCTTCGCCTAGGCTCGTCAGAACCGACATTGGGCTGTTGACGATTAGAAACACGTTGCCTGGTCGGACGAGTCTCGTTTCAAATTGTATCGAGCAGAAGGACATGTACGGGTATGGAGACTACCTCATGAATCCGTGGACTCTGGATGTCAATGGACGACTGTTCAAGCTGGTGAAGGCTCTGTAATAGTGTGGGGCGTGTTCAGTTGGAGTGATATGGGACCTCTAATACGTCTAGATACGACTCTGACGGGTGACAAGTACGTAAGCATCCTATCTGATCACCTGCATCCATTCATGTTGATTGTGCATTCCGACAGACTTGGTAAATTCCAGCAGGACAACGCAAAACTCGACATTTCCAGAATTGCTGCACAGTGGCTCCAGGAACACTCTTCTGAGTTTAAACACTTCCGCTGGCCACAAAATTCTCCAGAAATGAACATTATTGAGCATATCTGGGATGGCTTGCAAAGTGCAGTTCACAAGAGATCTCCAACCCCTCGTACTCTTCGACATTTAGGGGCAGCCCTGCAGGATTCATGGTGTCAGTTCTCACCAGCACTACTTTTCGCATCGGTCGAGTCCATGCCACGTCGTGTTGCGGCACTTATGCGTGTTCGCGGGGGCCTTACACGATATTAGGCAGGTGTATCAGTTTCTTTGGCTCTTCAGTGTAGAACGATTGAATGAGCGCGGTTGTATGTTCGCTCTATCACTGTTTTATGTACATTTTATATGGGAAAACTTTGATGCAAATTTACTGTATTAAGTGCAGGTCACACATATCAACTTCTTACTCTGTTAGAGAATTTTGATTTGAGTGACGTTTCGTCAGTGTTTACTGCACTTCATAGATCGTTGAGATGTCAACTGCTGGTTTCTGCACGACGAGCATTGCCGTAAAAACGATTGCGAAAAACAGCATTGTGAGCCTTCTGAAATTTAGAGTGCCTGTCAAAAGCTATTATGTTTTGTCCAGACGAACAAAGAAAGTCAGAAAGTGCAAAGTGTCGTTAGAAAGTGAGTTAGCACGTCGAAAAGGACAGTAATATACAAAACTCAACCAAAAGCAGACCTGCAGCAGAAGCGATAAGATATGTATGATCACTGGCCTACAGTAGACGTCATTTTTGTAATCGAGTAACATGTCTAGCGTCACTGTGTTTATTTGTAATTGCGTTATTAATTTCGGTCAGTAATGACCGTCTTCAGAGCTGAGTAAAAACGTGCTGCACGAAACATATCACTCCATTACATGTGGTGATGTAGTCAATATGAGCCTTGAAAAAGCAGAAACAAAGCAAAGTACTTCTGCCTTGCAAAGGGAATATATTGTTTCAAAATATTTCAGAAAAAGTGAATCGGTCTCCACCACGTCTGAGTTTTAGGAAGGACTGTATTTGTGGTGATTATTACATTATTATCTCATAAAATACGAGGTATAATCTGTGTATCATTTTGCTAGCATTTCTAGTAAATAGAAGTAAAGTAATATCGAGGTTTCGTTAATTACCTCTTCTTCTTTAACTCCCTCGAGCAATAGACCAGTTGGTGCGTTGCTACTTCTTAATCGATCAATGTTAACTTGCATCTGTGAATGTTTCTTCTTCCTTTAGATATGTAGTGTAGCATTTGTTTTGGGTTAAGTTCATCGCCAATACTTTCTGCACGTTCTATCAATTATTTCCCCGTAATCCTTAATCCTCTGCTTTAAGTTGTACAGTCTTACATTCTTCCGGATGGTCTCATTTTTTAATCTCTCTCTGCTCGTTACTTCTAGGACTGTTCTCAAAACTCTCATCTCGATTGCTTGGAGTCTATTATGTGTTCTGGAGCTCACCGTCTAGTTTTTACTTCCAGGCAGTCAACAGCGAAGAGCCACAACTTTATAAAATTTCAGCATTGTGCGTTATGTTGATGACGCCACACATCATATTGAGTCTCTGAATCTTTTTTTCAAATATCAGTTTCGCCAGATGATATGTCACAGCCAGTCTGGAGGTCTTAACTTGTTCGATATTTTTGTATTCTAATATGATTTTTCATCTTGAATGTTGTGAGATTGTGTGCCATGGCGGGTCTAATCTTGGCGGAATGCCATCCCACTGGCGCCACTAACTGCTCAGTGTGACGATATCGATTCGATCGTATGTGGCGAGCTAAGGTCTTTGATCGAGGTATGTGTGTTGTTGGTTTGGCGGGCCTGGAGCGTCAATTGGCTGGAAGGCACATGGCTTGCAGGTTGTTGCTTTTGGGGGGCTGTGGCTGTCCGGCGTGTGTCTCGGGAAGCCGCGAAAGGTTAAATCGGTACGGGACGAGCCTCACCGGCTCTCTTAAGGATTGGTAACGGCGGACTGCGCGAAGACCCACGAACATCGCGTGCAACCTGGTCAGCAAGTTTCCGAACTACTCTGCAAACTTAAATTTTACAGCAACTCGACGACCGCATATAAGGATTGGATATAATGACATCCTGGCTGGAATCCTGCAAGCAACGGCTCATTCACATCTGAGTGGAGTTAATGGGAGGTTTACTGTCTTTGGCCCGAAAAAGCATGTTCTTTGAGAATTTTTTCTCGGGATGTGGTATAAATATCAACGTCAAATTTGGTCACAAAGTTTATTGATATTTCCTCTACATTTATTGATATTTCCTCTACAAACTGGAATTTTTTCGACCGGAAATGTCGAAGAGCAAAGTCGGAAGTGAAATTTCGATGTAGACCTCCACGCGCGGTATGTCTCAAGTCAGCCGGCTCATCTGAAATCAAAACTGAGTTGACGTTAGAGAAGTACATAAGAATCTTTAGGAGTTGTCCCTCGCTTAAGATATTTGGACCACAGGAAACAAAATGGCGGTCATTTGAAAAAAAAAAAAACATGTACAGTTGATGGGTCGGAATAAAAGTGGTACAACTCCTAGACAATTTAGTCAGCTTCGTCAGAAACAAAGAATCATGCCAATCAGTTCAGTAAATTTGAAGTTACCATACCGCGTCCTTTCGAGAAATAGGCGTTTGAGGTTTTGAGTACATATAAATGCAATATTATGCAACGTACGTTCAGTCCGTTATTCCGGGTCCTTAAACTAGTCCTTCCTCTTCCCCGTGGAGTGCGTTCTGCTCGATCTGGGCCATCCTGCGCTGCCCCAGAGCCGCTCGTACGGCCGGTGACAAGCGGTTTTCGGCCGCTTGAATCCGGTGGTCGTCCAAATGCTTGGTGAACTGCGTCGAATAGAGTTCCAGGGTGACATCCATCGTTGTCGGGGTCTTCAGAATTGCCGAATACCCTTCGTTGAAGCTGCTCACTGCCAGGAAAGTCGCAATCTCCACAGTCTTGACACCAGAATGCAAATGCTTGGCGGCTAACTTCTAAACACACGAGTTTTAACTTTCATTTGAATTTTGTGTGTTTCCTCCCAAGCATCGCTACAATAATTCGTCCTCCGAAAGAAAAAGACTGGTGCGTGAAAATGTCCGATCTCAGGCAGGTGCAATTTTTTGTTCAACCGCGAATAACAAACATTTCCGTTCCGTATTCGAAAAAACCATTTCAGGGGTGAATTTTAAACACTTTTATGGATTCAAAAATGCAATTTTAAAAAAATCGATTTTTTGAACCAAAAGATAGTAAACCTCCCCGTAAGAGTTGTTCTGTTATTTTTGAGTACTTGATATAGTGAAGTCATATCTGTGTTACATGAAACTGAACCTGTTATATTAAGGCGCCTACGAGTGACTGCATGATCACTGGTCAATTTTACTAATCGCAATTTGTGTTCCATGCCGTATGTCGTACAAGTGTACGGCTATTGCCTGTTATAAGTTCCAGGAAGGGAATTAAATTGTAATATAATCTTTGGGGGAAGCAAACCAATCTTGGTGCATGTGTATGCTTCAGTTGCTGCATCAGCAGGCGCTGATATCTTCGCTTCTGAATAATAGTAATTTTAAGGAGTGTTAAACGTGTAACCTGTATCGGTAGCCGCTTGTGCCATTAGTTATTTTCTACTGCTTAGACATTCTTGTCTGTTACCCTTATTAGCGAGGATTACTGTTCCATTTTCGTGTGTGCTGGCAGGGTAGTTTTGGCCGTAAAAGACGCGTTCCAGTTCCCTGGTCCCAGAGCAGAGGCGTGTTTGATTTTTGTATGAAGATGGTATCTGTTCTTTCGGACATGTCTGAAAGAACAGTACCATCTTCATATATATAGTTAAGGCTCACCGCCATTTGTCCATCTTCTGTGCGGATGCACAAACATTGCCCGAACTCTTACGGGACTCGGCGAAGCCGCGAGTAATAAGTGCAATGGGCAGGGGCAATACGAATACAGCGTGGGACAATAAGTTGGGAATGTGTGTCTCACGTGAGGCGTGCCACAGATAAGTTCAAAATGGTTCAAATGGCTCTGAGCACTATGGGACGTAACATCTGTGGTCATCAGTCCCCTAGAACTTAGAACTACTTAAACCTAACTAACTTAAGGACATCACACACATCCATGCCCGGGGCAGGATTCGAACCTGCGACCGGAGCGGTCGCGCGGTTCCAGACTGAAGCTCCTAGAACTTCTCGGCCACAACCTGTCGGCGCTGGGATTTATATTTAAATTTTATACCTTCCCAGTTTTTCTGTTTTGAGAGCTTGTGCAGTTTAGTACTTTAAAGCATATACATTGTTAAACGGCTTTGCAATGGCTACAGTTAGTGGCCTGACTTGTGATGTTTTCTCTGTTCTGGATGGCTGTTATGCACTTGTGTAATGTTGACATAATACTCTAAATTGTTAGTACGTTTAGTGGCTGTCATTGTAACTTATTTTGCTTATGAAATCATGTGTTGAAACTGTTTGCAGCCATGCCCAGTTGGTGAGACCTTTTCTTGTTTTTTCGAATTGTATACTTCCGGTTTCAAGCCCTGCTGTTAATGGTAAATTTTGTTTTTAATGAATTTAGGCTGTCCAAGTTTTGATTGTAAGAATTCTGATTCTTTTAATAAGATTTTTTTTTAAATTGTAGTGATAATATCGTTGTTAAGTAATAAAGTGTATTACATGAAATGACGAAATATGTGGGTCCACCTAACATGTGTTTTTTATACAGCTATCACGATCCTAATTGTGGAGTATCGTCCGCAGCTCGTGGTCTTGCGGTAGCATTCTCGCTTCCCGCGCACGGGGTCCCGGGTTCGATTCCCGGCGGGGTCAGGGATTTTCTCTACCTCGAGATGACTGGGTGTTGTGTGTCTTTCTTAATCATTTCATCATCATTGAATCGCAAGTCGCCGAAGTGGCGTCAACTAAAAAGGACTTGCAATACGGCGGCCGAACATCCCCGCATGGGGCCTCCCGGCCAACAATGCCATACGATCATCATCATCATCATGTGGAGTATCACCTTGGAATGCAATTGACTTGGTTTTATTTTTTGACATGACTAATTATGTTGTTTTGGTCTGTTTTATATTGACAAACTGCCTATCGGCTCCTGTTTCGGGTTCTTCGGCCGACCTTCATCTAATGATTTTACTGACGTTTCGCCAGCACGAGTGGCTGGCATTGTCAAAGCTTCCCCCTCCAATGCCGGTGGTGAACTGGAGCCGAGCTCGCGGCCGCAAACTATATGTACCTGGCGCGCCAACGTCCGAGTGCTTCTCCGTGGTCATTGCGGATGCGGTTCTCCTCTTGCTAGCTGCGACGGTCGTTTGCTGCAGTACAGGAAGCCAGGATCTGTTTACCTTAAGGCTCTCTTTCTTGTTGAAACTGTTCGCGTGTTTTTGTATTTCTACAGCTACTCTGAACGAGCGCGTGTGATAATGCTTCTCTACAGCCAGAACTTCCGCGTCGGCGAATTTTATTACGTGGTCGGTCTGACTAAGTGCGTGCTCTGCCACGGCCGATTTCTCCACCTGCCCCAACCTGCAATGTCGCTTATGCTCTTTGATCCTGGTGTTAATTGATCGTCCAGTCATTCCGACATAAACTTTCCGCGTGTGCATGGTATATAGTATATTCCCGACATTGCAAGTGGGTCCCTTTTCTCCTTCGCCGATCTTCGTTGTCGGTTTGAAAATCTTCTTTACGCCATGTTTGCGCAATATACGGCCGATTCTGTCCGTCACTCTGGGAATGTATGGCAGAAAGGCCGTACACGACATTTCTTTTCTGATTCCTTACTTCGCCGAGTGTTTGCCTCTGTTACACTTCTAATATAATTTGTGGAGTACCCATTGCTCCTCAGAACACTTTCCAGGTGTTGCATTTCTCGTCTGAGGTGCTGTGTGTGGCTCACATATTCGTCCTGCTCTCGTTACGAGCGTCTAAATCATGCCTCTTTTCTGGCTCGGGTGGTGGTTTGATAGTGTTGTGTTGGCATAAGAGCCAACACAGTGTTACGAGTGGAGGCCGAAATGCACGCGTTTTAGCTCACGCAGGCTGGCGTGAGGAGGGAAGAGCTATACTGACGTGAGGTCTGGAACATGACAAGTAATGAGAATTCAGAAAGCGGACGTAATTAGTTTGATACTTAACTTTAATCCATTAATGATGAACGTCGCTCTTGACGATACATGATTGACAATATTATCTGTTCAGAATACATTCTTGAAGATAGTTATTATAGTAACTGAATATGGCGCCTTGCTAGATCGTAGCAAATGACGTAGCTGAAGGCTATGCTAAACTGTCGCCTCGGCAAATGAGAGCGTATGTAGACAGTGAACCATCGCTAGCAAAGTCGGCTGTACAACTGGGGCGAGTGCTAGGGAATTTCTCTAGACTAGACTTGCCGTGTGTCGGCGCTCGGTCTACAATTCACTGATAGTGGCGACACGCGGGTCTGACGTATACTAACGGACCGCGGCCGATTTAAAGGCTACAACCTAGCAACTGTGGTGTCTGGCGGTGACACCACGGATAGTTTGTATGGGTATCGGTCCCTGTGTGTCGGTTTTCGATACACGCTGTGTCCTAGCTTTTCGCCGTCCCTTGTGACCAGCACATCTATTTTATGTTGTTCATTCAGCATTATCTGTATGCTGTCTTCGTTATCTAAAACAAGAATCTGGTCGTCGGCAAATATACGAATTTTGATAAAATTTATTTCTTTAAGCCGTATTGAATTTTATAATCTGTTCTTGCCATTCCCTGTACTAGGCTAATATGTTATGGGCATTCGAGTGAATTCATTTTTCGAGAAAATAAATTGTGTTTAGGGTGGAAAGGGATTTGAGGTACGCACACGTATATTTCGCCCAAATTGCATCGTCATTCCTCCGCAGCCCGGCTCCTCGTACAGCCGGCTGCCAGGTCGGCCACAGCGATGGCACGCCGAGTGCGTGAGGGCGGCGGCCACGTGCCGGAGGCGCCTGCGGGGGCGGACCACGGCCCACAGCCCACGTTCCACAGGGCCTGAGGGCGCGCTGCCCGTGGCCCCTGCCCCCGCCGGGCATCGATTCCGGATTCCGAGCGCGGCCGCAACCGCTGCCGCCTGACGTCACCCGCCCTGCCCGTGCTCCTCATTTCCGGGGCCTTCAGCATCGTCGCCTTGCCGCCCCCGCGACCCGCGCTGCCCTGCCCCCAACCTGTTCCACGTCGCGGGACATCCGTCGGCAGCTACGGCCACCGAACAACAGTCTTAGAAGGGCACTACACGACAATCAGAGTTTTGTATTTTTTTTTAATTTATGGTATGTGAAGCTCAGAAATCAGATATACCTCACCGAAAGAAATTACACTACTGGCCATTAAAATTGCTACACCACGAAGATGACGTGCTACAGGGTTATTACAAATGATTGAAGCGATTTCACAGCTCTACAATAACTTTATTATTTGAGATATTTTTACAATGCTTTGCACACACATACAAAAACTCAAAAAGTTTTTTTTGGCATTCACAAATGTTCGATATGTGCCCCTTTAGTGATTCGGCAGACATCAAGCCGATAATCAAGTTCCTCCCACACTCGGCGCAGCATGTCCCCATCAATGAGTTCGAAAGCATCGTTGATGCGAGCTTGCAGTTCTGGCACGTTTCTTGGTAGAGGAGGTTTAAACACTGAATCTTTCACATAACCCCACAGAAAGAAATCGCATGGGGTTAAGTCGGGAGAGCGTGGAGGCCATGACATGAATTGTTGATCATGATCTCCACCACGACCGATCCATCGGTTTTCCAATCTGCTGTTTAAGAAATGCTTCTGCTTTAGCCTTTTCCGTAAGATTTTCCAAACCGTCGGCTGTGGTACGTTTAGCTCCCTGCTTGCTTTATTCGTCGACTTCCGCAGGCTACGCGTGAAACTTGCCCGCACGCGTTCAACCGTTTCTTCGCTCACTGCAGGCCGACCCGTTGATTTCCCCTTACAGAGGCATCCAGAAGCTTTAAACTGCGCATACCATCGCCGAATGGAGTTAGCAGTTGGTGGATCTTTGTTGAACTTCGTCCTGAAGTGTCGTTGCACTGTTATGACTGACTGATGTGAGTGCATTTCAAACACGACATACGCTTTCTCGGCTCCTGTCGCCATTTTGTCTCACTGCGCTCTCGGGCGCTCTGGCGGCAGAAACCTGAAGTGCGGCTTCAGCCGAACAATACTTTGAGTTTTTCTACGTATCTGTAGTGTGTCATGACCATATGTCAATGAATGGAGCTACAGTGAATTTATGAAATCGCTTCAATCACTTGTAATAGGCCTGTACAAATGCGAAATTTAACCGACAGGAAGAACATGCTGTGATATGCAAATGATTAGCTTTTCAGAGCATTCACACAAGGCTGGCACCGGTGGCGACACCTACAACGTTCTGACATGAGGAAAATTTCCAACCGATTTCTCATACACAAACAGCAGTTGACCGGCGTTGCCTGGTGAAACGTTGTTGGGATGCCTCGTGTTAGGAGGAGAAATGCGTATCATCACGTTTCCGACTTTGATCAAGGTCGGATTGTAGCCTATCGCGATTGCGGTTTATCGTATCGCGACATTGCTGCTCGCGTTGGTCGAAATCCAATGACTGTTAGCAGAACATGGAATCGGAGGGTTCAGGAGGGTAATACGGAACGCCGTGCCGGATGCCAACGTATCACTAGCAGTCGAGATGACAGCCATCTTATCCGCATGGCTATAACGGATCGTACAGCCACGTCTCCATCGCTGAGTCAACAGATGGGGACGTTTGCAAGACAACAACCATCTGCACGAACAGTTCGACGACGTTTGCAGCAGCATGGACTATCCGCTTGGAGACCATGACTGCGGTTACCCTTGACGCTGCATCACAGACAGGAGAGCCTGCGATAGTGTACGAACCTGGGTGCAGGGATGGGATAACGTCATTTTTTCGGATGAATCCAGGTTCTGTTTACAGCATCATGATGGTCGCATCCGTGTTTGGCGATATCGCGGTGAACGCACATTGGAAGAGTGCATTCGTCGTCGCCATACTGGCGTATCACCCGGCGTGATGGTATGGGGTGCCATTGGTTACACGTCTCGGTCACCTCTTGTTCGCATTGCTGGCGCTTTGAACAGTGGACGTTACATTTCAGATGTGTTACGACCCGTGGCTCTACTCTTCATTCGATCCCTGCAAAACCCTACATTTCAGCAGGAAATGCACGACCGCATGTTGCAGGTTCTGTAGGGGCCTTTCTGGATACAGAAAATGTTCGACTGCTGCCCTGGCCAGCACATTCTCCATATCTCTCACCAACTGAAAACGTCTGGTCAATGGTGGCCGAGCAACTGGCTCGTCACAATACGCCCGTCACTACTCTTTATGAACTGTGGTATCGTGTTGTAGCTGCATGGGCATCTGTACCTGTACACGCCATCCAAGCTCTGTTTGACTCAATGTCCAGGCGTATCAAGGCCTTTAGTACGGCCAGAGGTGGTTGTACTGGGTACTGATTTCTCAGTATCTATGCACCCAAATTGCGTGAAAATGTAATCACATGTCAGTTCTAGTATAATATATTTGTCCAATGAATCCCCGTTGATCATCTGCATTTCTTCTTGGTGTAGCAATTTTGTAGCCAGTAGTGTAGGAACCGGATGTTGACCCGGTCATCGGGTCACTTTCGTAACACATTTTATTCGAATCACATGGAAGAAGATGATTTCTCACTTTGCGCATGCGCGTTCCTTTCTGACATTCTCAGAGCCTAGCTTCCTGGCGCCACCTCAGTTTACCTGAGAGCCCGCGGCCCACCGAACGTTGGCTGGGGTGAGGAAGCACGCTTCTGACGTTTGAGCTAAGCACAGCTACTAACATGGTACGCACGTACCGTTTATTTTACATTTTATGCGAGTCTTTTGCCCTTTTAGGCGTTCTGAATTAATGTTGGACCATGCCTCTTTAGGCAGTTTGTAGTTTTAGTGGGTTCCGAAGTACGCGTGGTTATCTGCTCCGAAAACTAGGTCAACATCCGGTTTCTATTTGCAATAGAGGCGGATTCTTTATAATCATTAAATCAATTTGTATTTTTTTAATCATGCAGGCCGGCCGCTGTGGTCGAGCGGTTCTAGGCGCTTCAGTCCGGAACCGCGCTGCTGCTACGGTCGCAGGTTCGAATCCTGCCTTGGGTATGGATGTGTGTGATGTCCTTAGGTTAGTTAGGTGTAGGTAGTACCAAATCTGGAGGACTGATGACCTCAGATGTTAAGTCCCATAGTGCTTGGAGCCATCTAATCATGCAGTCTTGGCTAACGATCTTTTATAAAAGATTGGTAACTAAGTTTTTTTTTTTTTGTTTTGCATTGAAAACTGGATCTTTGTGTGCAGTATGTAATTAGAAATAAGACATGCACTTTCCTAAAAATAACAATTATATGTGTTAATTAGCATATATTTGATGAATTTTACATTTCAATGACGCCTGTAATTGAACTCCATTAGTAATACAGTAATTTGAAACTAGTATCCTGCCGTCGGAATAACCAATAAAGATGGACGGAAGTCCAAAACAGGTGCTGGGTCAGCTACTTGTAGAGCAACAACAGTTAAACCCAGACTTTAAAGAGGTACCAGGATTCAATTTGCCAAGGAAAACTTGGACGACCCTGAATCGAATTCGGACAAATAACGGCAGATGTGCAGACAGCCTCCACAGGTGGGGTAAAATCACCACCCCGAGATGTGACTGCGGTGCGGACCGGCAGACGATTCGTCACACCGTGGAAGATTGCCCTCTGAGACGTTTTGCAGGAGACCCCAATGAGTTTCTGACCGCGACTGAAAGTGCAATAGACTATGTCACAAATCTGGATGTTTGTTTGTGAACTTTTGTTTGTTATATACACTATTTTTAAACACGTTACACACTGTGACTACTCTTTATTTCTGTGTCTTATGATTTTTATGTCTTTTCTATATGATGTGTTATATGCCATAAGCTAAATAAATAAATTTAAAGAGGATATTAAAAATGCGGAAACCAGTAAATGGCAATCACGAGATCATTAAAAGGGTCTCTAGGAGTCCCAGATAGAGAGGGAGAGAGCGAAAATACACGCGGAACGGCTTGGTCAATAGTAACATAGTTACTATGGAAGAAGAGGCACAAGAACGGAATTCATTTCCTAGAGTAGGACCCCTTTTTCCTGTAGAAGACTCCCAGGATACGACCATACGGTTGTTGCTGAAAGACATTACAAAAAAAAATAGAGGAGAAATCTAGCAAACTAAATAAATCCGTTGAAAGTCGATATCTCATTCACAAAAGTCAAATACAAACTGATAAAAAACTTTCACTTGCAGACACACTAGTACTGGAGCTTCCCTTTCAGAAATTTGTCTCCCAAACACTCAGTCTATGTCACATTCCTTCTTTCATGTTGTAAGTAGGCTGTTTAGGTTTTTTATTGGTAACGCCATGTAGCGTTCTGTATGAAAATCACTGGCTGTGCTGTGTGCAGTCTGTGGCTGGTTTGCATAGTTGTTTGCTATTATAGTGTTGGGCAGCTGGATGTTAACAGCGCGTAGCATTGCGCAGTTGGAGGTGAGCCGCCAGCAGTGGTGGATGTGGGGAGAGAAATGGCGGAGTTTTGAGAGCGGATGATCTGGACGTCAGAGACAGTAAATTTGTAAGACTGGATATCATGAACTGCTACATATATTATGACTTTTGAACACTATTAAGGTAAATACATTGTTTGTTCTCGATCAAAATCTTTCATTTGCTAACTATGCCTATCAGTAGTTAGTGCCTTCTTTTATTTAGCTGGGAGTAGTGGCGCTCGCTGTATTGCAGTAGTTCGAGTAATGAAGATTTTTGTGAGGTAAGTGATTTGTGAAAGGTATAGGTTAATGTTGGTGAGGGCCATTCTTTTGTAGGGATTGTTGAAAGTCAGATTGCGTTGCGCTAAAAATATTGTGTGTCAGTTTAGTGTTGATCAGAATAGGTAAAGAGCGAAATGTCTGAGTACGTTCAGTTTTGCTCAGCTGTTTGAAAATCAAATAGCGTAAGAGGTTTATCAGCACAGTCATTCATTAATTTTTCTAAGGGGACGTTTCAGTGTATTTCATTTACTGCGCATTCTGTTGTAGCAGACAGCAATCGTCATCAGCAGTGAATTCTATTAGCATCCATTTTCCGGGTTTCTATAAGGGAATGGGTGGGATATGTACCACATGAACCTGCTTTCGGTGAATGAAGGATTATTTTCACATTATGAAATAAAATCCATGGTACAGTCTCTCTGACTGCGCAAAGACAAGCTAAGAAAGAAACATTATCAACATAGATTGCAGACATTTTGTTGAAATGTTGGTGACGAGTATCCATTATCATCATAAATATGCCGGAAGAGAACTTGATTAATTTCGAAACAACTTACAGTTATGAAGTTGCACTTGCTAATTGTTCTGGAAATGGCAATAAACGACCGGTCGGGGTGGCGAAGCGGTTCTAGGCGTTTCAGTCTGGAACCGCGCGACCGCTACTCTCGCGGGTTCGAATCCTGCCTCGGGCATGAATGTGTGTGATGTCCTTAGGTTAGTTAGGTTTAAGTAGTCCTAAGTCTAGGGGACTGATGACCTCAGATGTAAAGTACGACAGTGCTCAGAGCCATTTGAATGGCAATAAAAGCGAGGAAGGAACAAAGAAAGAAGATTCAGATTTACCGTCCCGTCGACGATGCAACAAGGGACGGAGTAAAAGCTCGAACGGACATGAAAATCGGCCGTTTACTTTTCGAAGTAGTGATTCCGGCATTTCCCTTAAGCGATTTACGTAAACCACGGAAAATCTGTATCTAGATCAACGGACGGAGATTTGAGCCGCTGGTCTCCCAAATGAGATTTCTGTGTCTTGAGTGACAATATGTACCACCGATCGGTAGCGTTAGACGACGGACTCGGCTGTTGCGTAGAACCAAGACTTGGAACGTGAAGAAATATACATGCCCACAGGTGTAACAACACAGCAAGCAAGATTTCAGCTTTCGTAATCATACTGGAGTCACCTGCTGCAAATGTCGTTGCACGATGTTGTTCTGAATGGACTGACAGGACTGTTATAACAGAAATTTCGGAACATTTTGAAAATGAAGCAGGAGTTGGACGAAGTAGTGGACTCTCTCCATTACTTTTCAACTATGTCTTACAAAAAGTGCAAGAGCACCGAAAACTAAAATCGTTGGTTAAAGTTGATGAACCGATCACGTTAGGAAGATTCATTGTTAGGATACACAGCTTAACTTTGGCAGATGGGCTAGCAATTCTCTGCCAGGACATTCAAAAATCACAAGAAGAGACAGAAGTTCTTAAACAAACAACAGAGAGAGAAGGACTCCAAGCATCATTTTGAAAAGCAGAATACATGACTGGGAACAACCTGGCACCCAAATGTCTGAAAAAATAAATACGACGATATTGCGAGTTTATCAGTTCAAATATGTAGGAGCAAACATCCACGAAACAGAAATGTTAAATATTGGCTGCGAAAATCGTTGACACAGAAAGAGAACGGTTTTCATGAATAAAAAGAGATGTCTACAACGGAAATGCATCTCAAATGTACAAAAATCCGAGGCTCTACAATACAGTAATCAAGTCAGTGTCTTTAAAGGGCTGAAACACTCATTTAAACAGAAAGACAGACTTTGGAGGAATCCAGACAAGAGAACGAAAAGTCACCAAGAAAATATTAAGTCCAAAGTGCACTGAAGAGGGACCATACAGGCTACGAGCAAATATGGAAACTGAAAAGTGTACAAACATTTATTCGGATATGGAAAAAACGCAGGCTAAAATTCATGGGGATATTAAATGAATGGAACCAACCAGATTAACTCGACAGAATGTGAAATGCTACGAAACTAGCAGTAAAGCTAAGACTGAACCATAAACTGAATATGTGCAGTACAAGAAGAAATAACAATACAACTTGATGTCCTCCACTACTCAGAAGAAAAAAAACACATTTTAAGCAAAAAATTCACAAATGGACAGTTGGTTTGACAGAAAAACCCAGGGAGGTCAGAAGAACTTACTCTGACGAAGCGAAAAGAGTCGATTCTGAAAGAATGAAATTAATATGGTCACAAAGAAAAACTAAAACAAAACTCTGAAAATGCCTTGTTGTTCATCGCGTGGTAAAGTAGCGACCAAACGCGAATAATATTAATAACATCAATAATAATAATAATAATAATTGGTGGACTATGTGAAAGATATCCAAGAACTAGTTCTGACTAACGTCAATAACAGAAAACTTCTCAAAGCACAGCAAACGAATAATCAACACTGGGCACCTTACATTCCAATGCCGGACTGACAGTCTCATCAATAAAGCATTGCATGGGCAGTCTCTGGAGACGTCTGAAAACAAAATAGATAAAGAAAATATCTGGTTTTTGGCTAATCAGCAGAACCCTACAGAAGGAAATCGGAGGACTGACTTTTGCAGCACAGGAGCTAGCCTTAAGAGCTAACGCTATCAAAAGCAGAACTGAAAAATCAGCAGAAGAACTAAGTTGTTGACTCTATAGAAAAGCTGAGGAAACAACTGACAATCTCTTGAGCTGCTGCAAAAATATTGCTCAGACTGATTACAAGCACAGGCACAAAGATGTGGCGCGAATAATCGACTGCAACTTAACGCTAAAACTATCAGCTGCCGATAGTAAGTAACTGATGGCACCAAAAGCCAGAAAAGCTGTCGAAAACGAAAATACAAAATTACTGTGAGACTTCCGAATTCAGACAGAGTCAATGCTGGAACACAATACATCAAACTTCGAGAAAAGAAAGCGTGGACCGTTGACACTACTATCCAGTTTGATAGCAGAAGGAACTACTTTACTTGAAAACCTTGCCAGATTCGACGCGCTCAAATCGAGCTCCAGTGACTCGTAAACCAGTGAAATTGGTCCCACTTCCAAAAGATCTTAGTGTGGACTTGAGGATCTTTGGCATGGATAAAATATCCTATTTCCAACTGCTAAAAGCCACATTAATTGGATTTGCACGAATGATCGGCCGATACATCACACTCTCTCAGACGCTTGGGAAGCGTCCGACTACTGATAAGGCATGAAACGCAGCATCGCTATCTCATTTATCATGCTCGCTGTAATAATAATAATAATAATAATAAGCAGTAGCAGTTATGATCTCACACAATCAAAAATCATAGAAGAAGGAAAATTTCCGTATTGACCAACACAAAGTATATAAAATTTGACACCACAAACGACACACCTTAGAGAACCTGTTGGTGCTATTCGGAGGGAGTCTTGTAACACGTTTGTATCCAAGGAGGATGGAGGATGTAAACAGGTTGCTCGGGCCTTGATGATGCAGCAGACTTTCGGGAGGGCTTTGATCTTGTGGTCGGCAGCGTCCTCCCTCGGAGGTAATGATTTAGCGGCAGTAGCCAAATAGCCCACACCAAAACGGGCCGATGGAAATTAAAGATCTTATGGCGCGGCCTTATACGGCAAACGGGAAACGGGTCTGCAAAACTGACGGCAGGGGACTAGCGTGACAAACGACTCTCTCTCTCTCTCTCTCTCTCTCTCTCTCACACACACACACACACGCACACACAGACACACAGACACACACACACACACACATACACACACACACACACACAAAATCTCAATTTACTGGACTTCTCAAAGCCTTCGGAAATGTGCTCGCTTCTGTGTGTGTCTTGGGAAGGGCGTAGGCATTTCTCTAATTAACTCGTATAAACCCAATCTTCTGAATCCTGTTTCCTACAGACGAGAGATGCAAAGATACGTGGTACAAGAGACTCGGTATTAAGAACACTGGCATCGTTTTTGGAGGTCGTTCGAAAATACGCTTTACCACAAAACCATTAATGCTGAAATTTTGAGAGGAGACGTGAGAAAGTCTGGATGTGACTGCAGATATGAGGTAACTATTCAGTTACAGTGTTCCAACAGCAGACGTAATGTGAGAACATGTGTTCGGAGCGATGGCCGGTTTCCGGCGAAGGGACTGGACGCAACTGGCTGTAGCACTCACAGGAAATAAAAAATCAGGATCTTGTAGTTCTTGTACTGAGGATCAAAACCGGTTATCCAAACAATGACAGTAATGACGATGTGACAATGATTATGATGATGATATATTGATATGGTCGTACGGCGTCCATGTATATACAGCCTGTCCTGAAGAATTGTATGAGACGGGTGTTGTTAAAAGTGGTAACTGGAAAACTCAACAATAGTTAATGTTCCGGCGTATCGACAAGTGCCGGCACGATGATGAAGAACACAAGAGCAGAGAAGGCTGCGAGAAGACGTCAGCCAATAGCACGCCGACTAGGACCGCACCACGACAGAAGCGGCCTCTACAGGAAGAGAATATAAGCGCCGCTCCTGCCACCTCGGTAGCAGATCAGTAGCGGACAGTAAAGGAGCAGTACTAGACCGACACTAGGAGAGCTCTACGAAAGCAGTTATTAGTGATCCACATCCATAGCTTGTATGGGCATAGTATACAGGGTGGTCCATTGATACTGACCGGGCCAAATATCTCACAAAATAAGCGTCAAACGAAAAAACTGCGAACGAAACTTGTCTAGCTTGACGGGGGAAACCAGATGGCGCTATGGTTGGCCCGCTAGATGGCGCTGCCATACGTCAAACGGATATCAACTGCGTTTTTTTTTTTAAATAGGAACCCCCATTTTTTATTACATATTCGTGTAGTACGTAAACAAATATGAATGTTTTAGTTAGACCACTGTTTTACGATACATCAACACGATATCGACCTTTTCCGCAATTGGTAAACGGTCCATTTTAAAACGGGTAATGTATAACGGAGCAAATACCGGCCGTACTGGCGGAATGTTACGTGATACCGCGTACTTAAACGTTTGTGACTATTACAGCACCATATGTCACAAAGCGAAAACAGTGGACCAACTAAAACATTCATATTTCTTTACGTACTACACGAATATGTAATAAAAATGGGGGTTCCTATTTAAAAAAAACGCAGCTGATATCCGTTTGACATATGGCAGCGCCATCTAGCGGGCCAACCATAGCGCCATCTGGTTTTTCCCTTCAAGCTAGACGAGTTTCGTTCTTTGTAGTCTTTTCGTTTGATGCTTATTTCGTGAGATATTTGGCTCTGTCACGATCAATGGACCACCCTGTATAGAGATAGACACTGACTGTTTACCTGTCGCCCGTCACTTGCGCCACGTTCTTGTAATACAAAGTTAAGTATTGTCTATCTTCTTTATTATAATAAAAACTATTAATGTGATTTGCTTGAATTGTTGCACAGCATACCGAGAACGCAGCATCTTTTAGGAACCCCGAGACGAGTGGGCAGGACCCCACAGTTAAAATATAAAATTCCCTAGAATCTGTGTAGATACACACCTACGTAGAAGAAAACGGCTAGAAATATTATAAAAACCTTCGTTAAAAAGGAATTTCAGTGGAAATAACTGAAACATCCGCTCAGAAAAATTTATGAATTATTGTGCTGATAAACCTCTTACGGTATTTGATTTTCAAACAGCTGAGCAGAACTGAACGTACTCAGACATTTCTCTCCTTACTTGTTCTGATCAACACTAAACTGACAAACAATATTTTTAGCGCAACGCAATCTGACTAACAATAACCTGTACCTTTCATGAATCACTTACCTCACAAAAATCTTAGTTACTTGACCTACTGCAATACAGCGAGCGCCAATACTGCCAGCTAAATAAAAGATTCTAACTACTGAAGTCACTAACTACTGATAGGCACAGTTAGCAAATGGAAGATTTTGATAAAGAACAAACAATGTATTTACCTTAGCAGTGTTCAAAAGTCATTATATATATATATATATTTTACAAATTTACTCTTTCTGATGGACACACGTCCAGATCATCGGCTCTCAAAACTCCGCCATCTCTCTCCCCACATCCAACACTGCTGGCGGCCCACATCCAACTGCGCAAAAAAAAAAAAAAAAAAAAAAAAATGGTTCCAATGGCTCTGAGCACTTATGGGACTTAACATCTGTGGTCATCAGTCCCCTAGAACTTAGAACTACTTAAACCTAACTAACCTAAGGACATCACACACATCCATGCCCAAAGCAGGATTCGAGCCTGCGACCGTAGCAGTCGCGCGGTTCCGGACTGAGCGCCTAGAACCGCGAGACCACCGCGGCCGGCAACTGCGCAACACTATGCGCTGTTAACAGCCAACTACCCAACACTACAATGGCAAATATTCCAACAATGCAAACCAGCCACAGACTGCACACAGCACATTCAGTGATTTTCATAGAGAGCGCTACGTGACGTTACCAACATAAAAACCTAAACAGCCTACTTACAGAACTAAACATTCTGAGAGATAAATGTGAGTGGCTGATGACTGGACTAAAAAGGAGGGTTCAGCCACTCTGTAGTGGCAGTCTTAGAAACTTAGGCTGAAATTCAGACGCAACAGAAAATTTTTAAAGTTTTACCTCTTAAGTCTTCAGTTACAACAGCGGAGAGGTCACCATTAAAGCCAGCCCATGCCTTTTCCTCAAAGAACACTGAGGTGACAAAAGTCTTGGGAAAGCTCCTAATATTGTGTCGGACCTCTTTTTGCACGGCGTGGCATAGATTCAACAAGTCGTTGAAAGTCCCCTGCAGGAATACTGAGCCATGCTGCCTCTATGGCCGTCCATAATTGCGAAAGTGCTGTCGGTGCAGGATTTTGTGCATGAACTAACCTTTTGATTAAAATAAAAAATTTAAAACAGTCTTGATCGCAATTTTTTTTATTTATTGGAGTGAGTGACCGGTTTCGACTCTTTCATAGAATGATCTTGAGACTCCAGAGCGGTGGGTGGACACTGCCAGACGAGTTTGGTGGACCCTCGACGCTCGTGAAACTCGTCTGGCAGTGTCCACCCACCGCTATGGAGTCTGAAGATCATTCTATGAAAGAGTCGAAACCGGTCACTCACTCCAATAAAAAAAAAATAGCAATCAACACTGTTGTAAATTTTAATTTTAACAAACTTTAAGATCGTGTAAGGTGTCAGGCAAATCCAACACCTTCCATGAAAACCTCGACATGATAAGCAAATCCAGTAGTCTGTCACATAGCTCCGAATAAATCGTGACATTAAATTAATTAACCAAAGTAATACGAGTAACGAGTGAGCAAATGGAATACCACAGACTAACACAAGAATGCCTAAATGCATGTCATACCTTCCCACCGTAAGACAGACGCAGTTCCGAGGGGAGAAACGAGAACAGAAGCCGAGAGCAGAACCGTGATAAGTAGAAGGCCCTACGATAAGGGACGGACTGGACACCCACGTCGGCAGCTAACCACTAGGACCACCCCAGTTGCAAGTTTTAGCGTGAGACTTTTTCGCGTCTCTGTTACGTTAGGACCACCCCCCAGCCAATGTTAAAAGCTAGAGCCCTCCAGAAGAACAGCATAGATCTTACGATAACACAAAAAGGGCCACACCACCCGCAAGTTTTTAGCGTGAGACTTTTTCGCGTCTCTGTTACATTGCAAACTTTAAAAACATTGCCCCACCACGAAAAGTACAACGTTTCTCATTGGATAGACGGAATGTTTGCAGGCGGAGCTTAAGGTTAACATTGAGACCCTGATTGGTCAGATGAAAACACAGCCACATAGTTTTTTTAAACCAACTTCGGTAAATTGTAGTAAGGAGAAGTTACGAGAGAGTTGCTTCCGTGACGGCGAGGTGAGCGGAGCTGTGCTGTCCGCCGCCCCCTGACGAACACCGACAAGGTAACGAACGCATGCAATGCCACATAACAGCGCATAGGGCCCCCCTAGACAGGTCAGGCGTGCACTACACACCGGATGCAGCTACTAGGGTAGCAGAGTACGTGTGGCGTGCACACGGGGGTTTTTTAGGTTAGAGGGACCCCCCCTTGGGCGAAACGATAAAATACCTGACGGCTTACCAGAGAGGACATTATCATCGTTGATAAAGAACGTCCGTCCTCAGAGACCAAAAACAGGAAAAGTTAACGTAATATTGGTAAACTGCAGGAGTATCCAGGGCAAGGTTCCTGAATTAGTATCTCTTATTGAAGGAAATAGTGCGCATATAGTATTAGGAACGGAAAGTTGGTTAAAACCGGAAGTGAACAGTAACGAAATCCTAGACACAGAATGGAATATATACCGCAAGGATAGGATAAACGCCAATGGTGGAGGAGTATTTATAGCAGTAAAGAATTCAATAATATCCAGTGAAGTTATTAGCGAATGCGAATGTGAAATAATCTGGGTTAAGTTAAGTATCAAAGGTGGGTCAGATATGATAGTCGGATGCTTCTATAGACCACCTGCATCAGCAACCATAGTAGTTGAGCGCCTCAGAGAGAACCTGCAGAACGTCGTGAAGAAGTTTCGTGATCATACTATTGTAATAGGGGGAGACTTCAATCTACCAGGTATAGAATGGGATAGTCACACAATCTGAACTGGAGCCAGGGACAGAGACTCTTGTGACATTATCCTGACTGCCTTGTCCGAGAATTACTTCGAGCAGATAGTTAGAGAACCAACTCGTGAAGCTAACGTTTTAGACCTCATAGCAACAAATAGACCGGAACTTTTCGACTCCGTGAATGTAGAAGAGGGTATCAGTGATCATAAGTCAGTGGTTGCATCAATGACTACAAGTGTAATAAGAAATGCCAAGAAAGGAAGGAAAATATATTTGCTTAACAAGAGTGATAGGGCACAAATCGCAGAATATCTGAGTGACCACCATCAAACGTTCATTTCTGAGGAAGAGGATGTGGAACAAAAATGGAAAAAATTCAGAAACATCGTCCAGTACGCCTTAGATAAGTTCGTACCGACTAAGATCCAAAGCGAGGGGAAAGATCCACCGTGGTATAACAATCATGTACGAAAGGTACTACGGAAACAAAGAAAGCTTCATCATAGGTTTAAGAGTAGTCGAATCATAGCTGATAAGGAAAAGCTGAACGAAGCGAAAAAGAGCGTAAAGAGAGCAATGAGAGATGCATTCAACGAATTCGAACATAAAACATTGGCAAACAATCTAAACAAGAACCCTAAAAAGTTTTGGTCATATGTAAAATCGGTAAGCGGATCTAAATCCCCTATTCAGTCACTCGTTGACCACGATGGCACCGAAACAGAGGACGACCGAAGAAAGGCAGAAATACTGAATTCAGTGTTCCGAAACTGTTTCACTGCGGAAAATCGTAACACGGTCCCTGACTTCAGCCGTCGCACGGACGCCAAAATGGAAAATATTGAAATAAACGATATCGGAATTGAAAAACAACTGCTATCACTTAGTAGCGGAAAAGCATCCGGACCAGACGAGATACCCTTAAGATTCTACAGTGATTATGCTAAAGAACTTGCCCCCTTTCTATCAGCAATTTATCGTAGATCGCTGGAAGAACGTAAAGTACCTAGCGACTGGAAGAAAGCGCAGGTCGTTCCCATTTTCAAGAAGGGTCATAAATCAGATGCGAATAATTATAGGCCTATTTCGCTTACGTCAATCTGTTGTAGAATAATGGAACATGTTTTGTGTTCTCGTATTATGACGTTCTTAGATAATACAAATCTCCTTCATCATAACCAACATGGATTCTGCAAACAGAGATCATGTGAAACTCAGCTCGCCCTATTTGCCCAAGAAATTCACAGTGCCGTAGACACTGGCGAGCAGATTGATGCCGTATTCCTGGACTTCAGGAAGGCATTTGATACGGTTCCGCACTTACGTTTAGTGAAAAAAATACGAGCTTACGGAATATCGGACCAGGTTTGTGATTGGATTCAGGATTTCCTAGAAGAAAGAACACAACATGTCATTCTTAACGGTTCAATATCTGCAGATGTAGAGGTAATTTCGGGAGTACCGCAGGGAAGCGTGATAGGACCCTTATTGTTTACAATATACATAAATGACTTAGTTGACAACATCGGTAGCTCCGTGAGGCTATTTGCAGATGACACGGTTGTCTACAAGAAAGTAACAACATCAGAAGACTCGTACGTACTCCAGGAGGACCTGCAGAGGATTAATGCATGGTGCGACAGCTGGCAGCTTTCCCTAAACGTAGATAAATGTAATATAATGCGCATACATAGGGGCAGAATCCATTCCAGTACGATTATGCCATAGGTGGTAAATCATTGGAAGCGGTAACGACCGTAAAATACTTAGGAGTTACTATCCGGAGCGATCTGAGGTGGAATGATCACATAAAACAAATAGTGGGAAAAGCAGGCGCCAGGTTGAGATTCATAGGAAGAATTCTAAGAAAATGTGACTCATCGACGAAAGAAGTAGCTTACAAAACGCTTGTTCGTCCGATTCTTGAGTATTGCTCATCAGTATGGGACCCTTACCAGGTTGGATTAATAGAAGAGATAGACATGATCCAGCGAAAAGCAGCGCGATTCGTCATGGGGACATTTAGTCAGCGCGAGAGCGTTACGGAGATGCTGAACAAGCTCCAGTGGCGGACACTTCAAGAAAGGCGTTACGCAATACGGAGAGGTTTATTATCGAAATTACGAGAGAGCACATTCCGGGAAGAGATGGGCAACATATTACTACCGCCCACATATATCTCGCGTAATGATCACAACGAAAAGATCCGAGAAATTAGAGCAAATACGGAGACTTACAAGCAGTCGTTCTTCCCACGCACAATCCGTGAATGGAACAGGGAAGGGGGGATCAGATAGTGGTACAATAAGTACCCTCCGCCACACACCGTAAGGTGGCTCGCGGAGTATAGATGTAGAGATGTAGATGTAAAGCTTCACTCAGAACTGCAGAAGTCTCATCTGTTACACCTCCTTTTTGCGTAATACTAGTGTCGATCGTCAATTAAAGCTCATGGTGTTCACATTTGCCACTTCAAGTAAAAATCTGAAACGCGATGATTTTTCTGTTATATAGTTATTGAGAAGCCACATCAGCCACTGTAATTTACGACAAGTTAGATAAGTAATTAAAGATAATTGAGGGTCACTGTAGACCATTTTGATAGTTTTCTCTCTTGTGAAACTTAATTTAAACCTAGATTATAGATGTGATATGGCATAGGTCATCCTTCGATCCATTGTAGAACTTGGAAACCCATTCAGGGAATATTCGTTCACATTTTTGTTGAACGCAGTTGGTTTTTACCATCCTGTATTAAAACATTTCCTTTTATCAATAGTGCAATTTATAAACAATGTTTTGTGAGTAGAATAAAATTTCCAATGGTAAACTTAACTGCTTTTTCGACGTTATTTTACCAGTTAACTAAAAATAGGAAAGCCTTGAACCCCTTCCACTAAATTTAGTTAGTATTAAGATTCTTTTACAGGGAGTGCATTGGAGCTGACGCTGAGGTCATTAAGTATTTGGTTATATCACCGCTAGTCTCACTGAACTCTTCTGAACTCTACATGTCATGTGTGGTCTGACGTCTCCTTACCAGCAACAGGTCCCAGGTTCAAACTAGTCAATTCCCTAACAAACACGCTCAGAGCGTCGTTGCGCGAAAGTGGTAGGGAGACACGATATAGAATAAACAGACACCACGCAGAATGTTAGAATCGCTATGTTTTCAAAAATTTCAAAAATTTTAACCTTTTGATTATATGCCATAAATGTCCGGTGGGACTCATGTCGGGTGATCCGGGAGACCAAACCTTTCGCTCGAGTTGTCCAGAATGTTCTTCAAACCAATCACAAACACTTATAAGCCGGTGACACGGCGCATTGTTGTCCATAAGAATTCCATCATTTTTGGGGAACAAGAAGCTCATGAATGACTGCAAATGGTCTCCAAGTAGCGGAACATAATCATTTCCCCATTTCCAGTCACTGATCCGTTCAGTTTGACCAGAGGATCCAGTCCATTCCATGTAAACACAGCCCACACCATTTTGGAGCCACCACCAGCTTGCACACTGCCTTGCTAACAACCTGGTCCATGGTTTCATGGTATCTGCGCGACACTCGAACTCTAGCATCAGCTCTTATCATCTGAAATGGGCCACGGTTTTCCACTCGTCTATGGTCCAACCGCTATAGTCACGAGGCCACGAGACGCTGCAGGTAGACCATGTCGTGCTGTTAGCAAAGTCACTAGCTTCGGTCGTCAGCTGCCATAGCCCATTAACGCCAGATTTCGCCACACTGTCCCAGCGGATACGTTCGTGGTACGTCCCACATTTATTTCTGCGGTTATTTCACACAGCCTTGGTAGCACTGGCAACTCCTCGCACGTTTCGCTGCTCTCGGTCATTAAGTGAGAGCCGTCGGCCGCTGTGTTGTCCGTGGTGAGGGATAACGCCTGAAATCTGAGACTCTCGGCACACTGTAGACCTCGGAATAGAGAATTGCTTAACAATTTATGAAACTTAATGTCTCAGGCGCCTAGCTCCGACTACCATTCCTCTATCAAAGTCAGTTAATTCCCGTCGCGCGGCCCATAGTCACGTCGGAAGCCTTTTCACGTGAATCACCTGAGTACAAATAACAGCTCCGCCCATGCAGTGCCCCGTTATAACTTGTGTACACGATACTTCCGCAATATGTATTTGGGTATATAGCTGTCCTATGACTTCTCACCTCAGTGTATGATATCCACTCAGTTAAAATGTGGCGTAGTGTGGTTAATATACTGGGGGTACGACTGTCTTGTGTTGTGTTGAGTGGGAAGGGGCAGGGGGTTCACTTGTTGGAGACTGGATCCTATTTGGACGTAGGTAAGGGTCAAAGTTACTGGTACGAGGAACTCCACTGCCGGGTAGCTGGGTTCACCAACTGCCGTATAATGTCCATCACCGACAGCCACTCCTCCTGCCGCAGTTAATGTCTCTCTCATTCGAAAGAAAAATGATATTCTGTAAGGAAATTATGTTGCATCACGTTGTGTGCCCTTCAGGTTTCCTTGTCTGCTTTCTAATTTCCGAAGAGTCCCACACTGTTGTCACCCATACTGTATCTACACCAGTCATAGTTTCTCTAAAACGGCGTGGGATAGCCGATAGGTCCCAGGCGCCTTGTCATGGTCCGCGCGACTCACCCCGTCGGAGGTTCGAATCCTCCCTCGGACATGGATGTGTGTGTTGTCCTTAGCGTAGGTTACATTAAGTAGTATGTGAGCTTAGGGACCGATGACCTCAGCAGTTTGGTCCCATAAGACCCTACCACAAATTTCCAAATTTTCCAAAGCATCATGACTCTGGAATAGAAGGGAGAACCGGCAGAGGTACTCAAGGTACCCTCCGCCACACACCGTCAGGTGGCTTGCGGAGTATGGATGTAGATGTAGATGTAAATATTACGCACACAAAACTCAATGACAACTACACAGGATGTGTTATTAATAACATCCTTCCTTTGTATATGATGACAGCAAATTTTGTGCCTGTTGGATATCCATTATGATCGTCCTGCTTTAATATTCATTTTGTGCTGGATCACATTTTAAATATTAACAGAGTAGCGAAAATGCATAGTCCAGCACCGATTAGTGGACGCAACAAATCCTGACTACAAAACACAAGCTTTACCCCTACCACCTGTTGAGAAGCATTCCAGGGTTCACCTCATGTTGTATCTGGAAACAGCAGAAAATTTACGCCATAATGCCGAGATGGCGATCGCTGGAAGAATGAGTCTACTTGTTTAAGATGTTCCTCTCTCTTCAGCTAGGAGACAGATGATGATGTTGACGATGATGATGATGGTGATGATGATGATGATGATGATGATGAGGATGATAATGGTGATTAGTGTTTCAGGGCGCTGAACGGCCAGGTTGTCAACGCCCTACTCATCGTAGTTACATCCTGGTTCTTTTACTTAAACGAGTACAAGAACGCATCGCAGAGAGGACGAGGCTGTGTGGCGCAGAAACTCTTTCAGTTCCTGTATCGGATCTTATCATGTGCAGCTAAATACTATAAATGAAAAAACTGTACTTATTGTTCTTAATGAAGTCCGTGGTCGTGAAGCTATAGTGGAGCATCTGTAGCACAAGTAGTTTACGATGAGAGAGATAATCAGAGCTACAACCTTGGATTCTCACGGATAAATGATTCGACAGCCAGAGCGATCTGAGTGACCAGACGTTTATGAAACATCTGCCTGTGCTGGATAGATAAGTTGGGGGTGTATGAATAGTGTTAGAGAGATAGATATGTAATAGACAGCTAGAGAAACATAGACAGGCAGATATACTAACTGAACGTAAGGTTTTGGACACCTGTTACTCAGCATTAGTATCGGGTGCGTCCACTCTTCGCATTTACGACGGCCTCAATCCTTGCTGCTGACACTTTCAGTGACGTGTCTGAATGACTGTGGACGAATAACAGCCCATTCTTCCTCAAGTGCCGATACCAGCTCAAGGCAGTGGTACTGGACGCTGGGGTCTGGTGCTGTCCGTGTTGTAACTCATCCCACTGGTTTCAGAGGTCGGTACTCTGGACCGGCCGGTCCACTTGAGGAAAATTATTGACCATAAACCATTCCCTCACAGTTGCTGCTTTATGACAGCGGTGCAATGTCATGCTGACACAAACATCGTGCCGGCCGCTGTGGCCGAGCAGTTCTTGTAGGGTTGGCAGAAGAGCCAACACTGTGTTTCTAGAGGAGGCCGAAATGCACGCATTTAATTACACGCTGACTGGCGTGAGGTCTGGAACAGGACAATATCTTGAGAATTGCAAATAAAGTACGTAGATGATGTAATACTTAACTTTAATCCACAATTGTAGAACATCTCTCTTGATGATACATGCTTCACATAATAAATATCAATTGAATACGGCGCCTTGCTAGGTCGTAGCAAATGACGTAGCTGAAGGCTATGCTAACTATCGTCTCGGCAAATGAGAGCGTAGTTGTCAGTGAACCTTTCCTTGCAAAGTCGGCTGTACAACTGGGGCGAGTGCCAGGACGTCTCTCTAGACCTGCCGTGTGGCGGCGCTCGGTCTGCAATCACTGACAGTGGTGACACGCGGGTCCGACGTATACTAATGGACCGCGGCCGATTTAAAGGCTACCACCTAGCAAGTGTGGTGTCTGGCGGTGACACCACAGTTCTAGGGGCTTCAGTCCGGAACCGCGCTGCTGCTACGGTCGCAGGTTCGAATCCTGCCTCGGGCGTGGATATGTGTAATGACCTTAGCTAGGTTTAAGTAGCTCTAAGTCTAAAGGGCTGATGACCTCAGATGTTAAGTCCCATACCGCTCAGAGCCATTTTAACCATTTTGAACAATCGTCGTATCCGAACTGTTTCTTTAGTGCTGCAAAGTGTGTTATTATCCCTCAGCATTAACCGTTTCCTCACGCGCAGTATGGGGACCACACACCAACTACGAAACACACTCCTGGTCCGCAACACCACCAGCTCCGTACTTCATTGTTGGCAATACATGCACACTTCACAGTCGCATGCCAATAGTCGACATGGGCACTTTCTAAAGGGTTGAAATGTCCCTGATTGACTTGTTACTCAGGCGACATACAAAGATCAGTCGAGGTCGGAAATGACTGACCTTTCCTCAGCGACACATTCTGTCGTTACTGCTTCTTTTATACTGCCATGTTCCCCTCTCGTAACATCTAGTGGTCAATTTCGCATTACACGGGGTTGTCCGGATAATTTTAATCAGAGAATATATATATATATAGGGTGATTTTTTCCACCGTGTACAAACTCTAGGAATCGATCGATGAGAGGATACAGAACAGAAAAGGTCTAAAAAGGACTTACATCCTGAAATGCACGGTTTCAATGCTAGAGACCATTTATTCAATCATACTTTGTTAAACAGACGGCTGTCTAATACGCGTTGTACCACGCAGCCACAGATACGATATGCATCGTTTCCTCCTAGAGAGTGGTACTGTTCATACGGCACGCCCTAGCACCCTCTCCTGCCGTAGCAACTGGTAGTGTTGGGTCCGATTCACTTCTCTTGCTGACTCACCTTGCTAGTGCATATAATACAGCGTGTAAGTTGTACACAATGGTTCTGTATTCGAATCGAGAGCTTGCCGACATGGTATTTACGTACGGAGAGCCAAATGGCAACAGGTGGCGGGCAGCAAGGTTGTACATCTACATTTATACTCCGCAAGCCACCCAACGGTGTGTGGCGGAGGGCACTTTACGTGCCACTGTCATTACCTCCCTTTCCTGTTCCAGTCGCGTATGGTTCGCGGGAAGAACGACTGCCGGAAAGCCTCCGTGCGCGCTCGAATCTCTCTAATTTTGCATTCGTGATCTCTTGGGGAGGTATAAGTAGGGGAAAGCAATATATTCGATACCTCATCCAGAAACACACCCTCTCGAAATCTGGGCAGCAAGCTACACCGCGATGCAGAGCGCATCTCTTGCAGAGTCTGCCACTTGAGTTTGCTAAACATCTCCGTAGCGCTATCACGCTTACCAAATAACCCTGTGACGAAACGCGCCGCTCTTCTTTGGATCTTCTCTATCTCCTCCGTCAACCCGATCAGGAGACCTGTCCGTGCCGACAACAACCACAGCATACAGTTTTTGCCGTAGCTGATACAAGGTCATTTCAGGAAGCAGAGAATCATGAAAGACGTACCTAAAATGTTCGGATACCGGACTTGGAGGAAAATGTGATTAACACTGGGGAAGGTGATTGCCGAATCAGTACCAGGCAGTTGACCCACCAGTACAAAGTAAGCCAGACAACCTTGTGGAACATTCTCCATGACAATTGTTACTGCCGACCGCTGTGGCCGAGTGGTTATAGGCGCTTCAGTCTGGAACCGCGCAACCGCTACGGTCGCGGGTTCGAATCCTGCCTCGGGCGTGGATGTGTGTGATGTCCTTAGGTTGGTTAGGTTTAAGTAGTTCTAAGTTATAGGGGACTGATGACCTCAGATGTTAAGTCCCATAGTGCTCAGAGCCATTTGAACCATTTGAACAATTGTTACTACCCTAACCACTTACAGCGTGTGCAGGGCTTACTAGCGACAGAGTTTTCACTACGGGAGCAGTTTTGTCATTGGTTTCTTCACCAGGCAACCACGATTTCGCGATTTGTGTCATCCATCCCATTCACAGATGAGGCCTTCTTTACGCGGCGTGGTGGTGGTGGTGGTGGTGGTGGTGGTGGTGGTGGTGGTTAGTGTTTAACGTCCCGTCGACAACGAGGTCATTAGAGACGGAGCGCAAGAGCTTGGGTTAGGGAAGGATTGGGAAGGAAATCGGCCGTGCCCTTTCAAAGGAACAATCCCGGCATTTGCCTGAAACGATTTAGGGAAATCACGGAAAACCTAAATCAGGATGGCCGGAGACGGGATTGAACCGTCTTCCTCCCGAATGCGAGTCCAACGCGGCGTGGTATCTTCAACAATAGTCATCTGTGGAATAGAATGCAGAACACCTATGGCATAGTGACAGCGAATCATCAGCATCGGTGCAGGCGGAATGTATGGGCTGGGATCATTGGCGACCATGTTTCGGGACTAGTCTTCCTTCCACTCTTGCGGGTGACTTTGCATACCCTGCTGGTAGACGTGCCATTCATGATTCGAAGGGTTATGTGGCTGTTATATGATGTTCCTCCAGCCCACTTTGCCGCTAACGTCCGGAAGCATCTCAGTCGTGTCTTCTCTGGTTGATGGATCGGACAAGGGAGTCCAGTTGCGTGGCTGCTTATTCACCAGATCTCAACCCGTGGGCTTTCTGGTTATGGGCCATCTCAAAAGCATCATGTATGCAGGGACCATTTCAGATGCGGAGACAATAGAGCAGCGAATGCGTGCTGCCTTTGACACTGTTTGGATGCAGCCTGGCCGACGTGAACATGTGAGACAGAACATGCTGCGGCGTGTACACGCTTGCTTTGAGGCACATCGAAGCCATATTCAACACATACTGTAACTGTGGCTGCATGGTACAGCGCGTATTAGATTGCAGTCTCTGTAACAATGTCTGATTAAATGTATGGTCTCTAGCATCGAAACCATGCATTTGTGGAAGAAAGTTCATTATACCTTTTTTGTTCCGTATCCTCTCATCGATCGATCCCTATTGTTTGTATGTGATGGAAAAAATCACCCTGTATATTGTGTGAGAGTTAGTGAGGGAAGAGATGGTACGAAAACAGGTAAACATATCTGTAATACATTACTAAGTTTGCAGTCTGAGACACACCCACAGTATACAACCAGATAGGGTCTTCACTATATTCGTACCAGACTTAATTACTAAAATACCACCAGCGAGCAAATACTCAGCTTATTCGCTGCAGATCTATTAGTAAAATAAAAAAGGGGTACAATTAATTACGCCTAGGATACTGTGCAGTCCAGCCAGTGAGAGGTTGCTAGAGCCTATATTTTGCTTAATGTTAATCCTGTAGCAGTCCGTCCCTAAAAGCTGCCAGAAGAGGCAACCAATTCGAGCCTCCAATACAATGCAAGAAAAGAATTAGAGTAGTTCGAGAAGCAAGATGATGATTTTTTGGCCTTTTGGTTGGTTACTACAATACGATTGCGGAACTATCGCAACTGCTCCCTCTAAGTCTACAAGAACTGTCGTCTGTAGGAAAACTGACAGCTGCTCCTCTTTCCTCAATTCTTCAGCATAACTGGAATTATAAAGGAAAGTATTTAGGTAGATGACATATGCAAAACAAGCACCTTCTCTTTTTTTTTTGTTTCAAAGTGAATTAAACAGGTAAGTGAGGCACCCGTTATTCTCAGCTTTTCTTTACTGCGATGTCTTAATATACTTTCGCAGGAATCTAAATACTTTTTCTCGTCAGGGATAGAAGAGAAAATCAGAAGGGAAATTCCGACAGAGAATATTGATAATGAATGAGAGACTATTATATTACAGAAGTATCTAAACATTATTCGATACTTGAAAGAGGTAGAATTTAATATTTATTATTCCTCAACGTCTTTAGATATGACAAATTTCTAAAAGTTTTAAACCTGATGTCCATATGAACATCCGAAGATGACGACGAATGTGAAAATAATCTACAATGTAAACTTATTATTTAGATGGTATCAGGAAGACCGTTGAATCCTGAATAGGCCGTAACAAAATGTTCGACCTTCGCCACCGAGTTAATTTATTTTTCGCCTGAAGATGGAAAATGCGTTCCGAAACATGCAGTGCGAAAAGTAAGCCAACTCAGTGACAGAGGTCGAGCATTGTATTGTTGCCGATTATTACAAGGAGAGAGAGAGGAATCTTTTAGTGGATACTACCCTATGTTGAGATACCTAGTGATTAGGTCGTAGACAAACAAGCCTCGAAAGGTACTTCGTGTAACAAAGAGAACGTTCGACACTGACTTACCACTCTACAAAAAGAAACTAAGAAATGATAATTTTTGGAATATTATTATATTACTTCTTAAAGTGCAAAGTGAAACTAAGAAGCGGAAAGACCTACCCCACAACAGATATATTTCGTACTACTACTGGAAAAAAGTGACAACACTACTACTGATTACAGACCGTTGTTAGGAACTAGCATAATCTGCTAATGTGTGAAAAATTATGACAGTATAATACATCAACTGGAACATTGTACCGGAAAGTCTGAAGACTAACGACTATTTACCAACTATATTAATAGGACTAACTAAATGAAATAAAGTATTTATTACGTTTTTATATGATTTTAAACTGAGAGACTGGTTTTCTCTATCAAGTAAATCACAACTAACAAAAGTTATCCATGAAAAATCACCAACATGTAAGATTGGTTGCTTCATACGAAACGGTTCAAGTTCAGGCGTGTGTAAGAAATTTTTCTTTCCCCCAACGGTCACAACGATATATATTCGTTAATTCAGAGATTTTCTGTTACTGACAGAGCAGAGAGGAGGCTTATGATATCGGTGGAAGGTAGGTTTCTGAACGTTGACATAGATCTAACCATAATCTCAACTGTTCAGACAGCATTATATTTCACACTTAATAGTATGTTGCTCTTTACCTGGGACGTAAATTAGCTGCAATTAGTTTCCATTAACGAACGGAAGCATAACACACCAACTGTCATAACTGAAGGAAACTTCACAAGCCAAGATCGCTCAAGAAGCATTTTATTGGATGACTGATTCGACAAGGCTATGCTGTCGTAATCAGGTCTTATGCTTTAAAATTTTTACAACATACTGCCATCAGTGTTGAAATTCGCTGCGCACTGCATATGATTTACTCACATGGCTTGTGAAATTTTCTGCAAATTGCCCCCAGACTAACAATGTAAGAAATACGCAGGCTGTTGATTCAGCTGCCTCAACCTACGGATTGTATGCAACCCACAAAGCCTTCAAATACCATTTGCAAGATTTTCATATTCTCTCGCTCACTGAATGCAGACTATCAATCCTACAGTATAAACGAACAGTACTTTTCTGCAGAAAATGTAATGTTGTTAAATTTTGTACTAGGATATGCTTTCTATAGAGGCTGTAGTTTTCGAATCATTTGCGGAAAATGTACAAAAGTAATATGCAAATGCGTTCCTCTTGAATAATTCGAAAACTGTGGCCTCCAGTGAGAACGTATCTCAGTGTAAGAGTTAACTACAGTAAATTTCCTACAAAAAGGTCTCGTTCATTTTTGTGCGGGACTAATAGTTTGCCTGTAACGAGCGAGAGAATATGGAAATTCACATGTGGCTATTGGAGGCTTTGCAGGTTGTATAAAACCTATCGGTAGGGCTGCCTGAATCACCCTATATAACACCAGCTATCAGGTCTTGAACAGACGGCATTTCTTGTACATTTTGAGGAAGTAGTTGTGATAATTTCGCAATTATATTATAGTATAAAAAGAAGGCCAAACAAAAATCATCATTATGTTTTTCCAATATTATAATTCTTTTGTGGCACTGAGTTGGAGTTGATTTCCTCTATTTCCAGCTTTTAGAACTAGACTACTAGAATAATAAAATTAAGCACATTGTAGATTTTGGTAACGCCTCAGTGGCTGGATTGCACAATACCCTAGGCTAGATATAATTTAACACTTCCTTATTTTACTAATGGTTCTGCGACAAATAAGTCAAGTATTTGTTACTATTGGCATTTTAATATTTGAATTTTAGTAACAACGCCTGACAGGAATACAGTGAAAACTCTAATGTGTTAA
Source organism: Schistocerca serialis cubense (assembly GCF_023864345.2). Lineage (NCBI taxonomy): Eukaryota > Metazoa > Arthropoda > Insecta > Orthoptera > Acrididae > Schistocerca > Schistocerca serialis. The sequence goes on from NC_064644.1 coordinate 424,013,346, forward strand.
AAAATAGTCTTAGTTCCACAAGTAAAAATAATGATTTTGTAGAAGTACCCCTACTCATTTCATATATGGTTCTAGATTTCCTTCCTGAAGTGAGATTTTCAAGTGACATCTGATTAAATTTTAGTCACTTATGGCAGATTAGTGACGAGTGGAAAGAAGAAGAACTTCAACAAAAAGTAGTGCTACTAATGATCTGTTTATGTACTTTGTCTCTGGAACAACCAAATTTCAGTGTTAAGCAAGTTATCCAATACAAACCACTCAAAATATTTTTTTCACCAACATCATTTATTCCATACTTGTTCTTTTTTGGTTTATTCGCAAATCTCTGACTTAACCGCTCACAGGAAATTTCTATTTACAGGACCTTGTGTAAGGGTAGCGAAAGTAAACTTTCATTCTCATTATAGCTCAGTAGAACATGCCGTGTCTCTAATAGTAGACGGACTAATGCGATTTATGTACACAGTCAACAGGCCTCGTCGTGTCTTTGTAATCTTAGAACGTGAGTGCATTATCACTTTATGGGAACAAGGATTGTCAGGACGGAAGGGTTCCCCTTCAGCTGGTGTACAATACAATTACTGGAGAATTCGTGAGGCAAAAAGAAACTGATCATCTGCTTGGTACTTGACTGCAGTCAACAGACCAAATGTTAGCCATTATCCACAAATTGTGACTCGTGAGTGCCGCGAGAAGACTGCAAAGGCACTGCACGCTGCCTTTTTGCAGACTCCTAGGAGAGCTGTATCGGACCATGTAGTATTCAACTGTCTCTACACGGTCAAACTGTTCACTAGGCGTACCCCACTAATAACAATATGAATCCTGCAGCATGATGGTGGATGAGGGAACAGTATCAGCAGTGTCGTGTTATCTTCTCCAACGAGTGAAAAATTTGTTTGACACCAGACGACCGACGTAGAAGGGTGTGCAAGTTACTAGGAACCAAGGCAAGTCGAAGCCATGCAGTTCCATGGATTCACCAGGGGTGTGGATCAGTCACGTTTCCGGCCGGTATTGCACAAAACTATCAACAATGACACATTGAGCTTAATAAAGAATTTAACGCTAAATTGGAAGCCATGCAGTATAATGCCATCAATTAATGAAGCTATGATACCAATAACCTTTCGTCATATTAGACTCTACTGCTGCTAGTTCAGTTACATACGATAAGCTGACAAAATCCATCTACCCTATACTAACGCGAAAATATTTAGGATGGTAGAGAAAAAAGAGTCATTCAAAAATACCCGAAAGCCAAGTGGAATACCATCTGGTGAAATATCCATAGATTTGTATTGCCATCACGCGTCCGGTCTATTTGGTATGTTATCATCAACGACAGAGTTCCAACTAATGAGAAACTCAACATTCACCTGAGCCCCACACCCACCTGTATGATATGCGATCACGTGGATACCTTAATGCACAGATTCACCTGTGGTACAACTGGACTGATCACGGCACACATGCGAAGTAGACGGTCAATAATTGACAACGTCGACATCACGGAATTAACCAGACCAGAAAAAATAAGACACCCCAGCAGGAAGCACAATTCCGCCATTTGGATTTTAGGTCACACTGCTGCTTATATTATCAATCAGCGCCATACAACACTTTTGAATACTGTGCACACATGGTATGCGACCATGTAGAGACAAGAGGACAACGAGATTACGTTGACAAGTATGGTAACATGCTGAAAATAATGGTGCAGATGTGCATTAATTTTAAGTCTCTAGCTAGTACGAAAGGTATCACAAGAAAATGAAGAAACCTGCAAAGCTAACAGAACTATCCTACGTTAATATCGTTATTATTTCTTTTTTTTTCCTTTACTTGGCAAGCAAGGAGACAATTTTAGTTTCTACAGAAAGACATTTTAAATCATCAGAAGATAACTTTCATCTACCTGAAGATAAATGTCACTTGCCATGCTAACCTGGCACTATTCTTTTAGTTACTGAAAAGGTTAAGAAAAAAATAAGAAGACAGAAAATAAATTTTTGTTTCACAACTACCCAGAAGAGGGCTATTTTTTAATCGGTAGCAGGATATTTGCTTGAAATTTAGTAGCTCCTGTCTCTACCATTAGAAATATCAACATCCTATATTTATATGCAAGACTAATATAACTTTCAACAAAAATATTTTCAAGACTTGAAAAGTAACCAGCCCACTGTGGATTAGTGCATTGGTGTGAGGATTACTAAAGATTCTAAAAGACCATTTCATAAGATCCATGTGTTGCCATCTGTATACAAGAGATTAATTTATTCTGTGGTTCAATCATGGAAATGGAACAGTTTACTACAAGGAAAGGAATCGTTTTCTTAAAGTTCTGTTTGAACATAAAACTGTTGGATACAGTGCAAAAATAACTTTGATGAATCATGTACTTCATCCTGTTAACTGTTTCTGCATTCAGTGCTTATTTATATGTTCACATATTAAAAAAATTCTTATAAAGTAAACTTAAGGTGCAGTTTGCACATTCAACTATTGCAGACACTACAAAAACATTTCCTTTGTGAATATAGCAACTATTTCCTTTAAAATGTTAACTGAGCTCCCTTTCAGTGCTTATGTATGTATGTACTAAAATGTTCATATGTAATAAAAAAGTTAAAAATAGTCCTCATTAGATGTTAACAATAATTTTCACTGGCGATTTGATACAAAGCAGATCCCCCAAAGCACTGCGATGCGATGGAGTGTTTACACTGCACGCGATGCGATGGCATGCGATGCGATGCAGATTCCCCAAAGCGATGCGTTTGTCAACTGGGAGTAGTATTTGCTGACCACTCTTGGGACCTTGTCGTTTTTTCTCGACGCAGTAAATTCGTGTTTAGTAGAAAACATTGCTCTAAAAATTCGAAGCAGTCGTGAATGGATGCGTAAAATCAACAAGGAGAGGAGCACTGTAGGAGAATTCCATGATTGGTACAATGACTTGAGAAAAGATGAAGATAAATTTTGAAATTACTTCAGAATAAGTACAGAGACTTTTGTATATGTAGGGTGTATAAAAAAGAATTCTCTGATTTTTAAAAAATCATAAATATTATGTTATATGAGATATGTGCGTGAACAACGTACTATAAGAAAGAGTAAACTCTCGAGTTTTACACTGTTCATGCTAGGTAGCAGCAGCGTGCGCCCACTTCAGTTCTAGTAAAAGTGCTGCCGGAAAAACAGAATGAGTTTTGCGTTCTACGTTCTGCGCATTGCGGGTAAGTAATAACTGTTCAGTGTGACTTTCGTACTAGGTATGATGTGGATCCTCCTACAGCACAGAGTATTAGACGATGGCATGAATAAGTTCGAGAAACAGGCTGTTCGTGTAAAGGAAAATCGCTGGGACGTCCCCTAGTGTCTGACACAGATGTCGAACGCATCCGCCATAGTTCCACAAGGAGTCCGCAGGAATCCGTTCGCCGTGGAGCTCGACAGCTCAACATGCCCCCGATGTCCGTCTGGCGTGTGTTGCGTCGGAGTTTACACAGGAAACCATAAAAAATTCATGTACTGCAAGCTCTTTGTGAAGGTGACAAACAACAACGTGTGGAGTTCTGTAATTTCGTTCTTGGCAACACGGAGGATGACAGTTTTCTTCCACTCTTAGTGTTTAGTGACGAGGCAACATTCCATTTAAATGGAAAGGTTAACCGTCATAATGTGAGAATATGGGGTACGGAACAACGACATGAAGTTGTACAATATGGGAGAGACTCTCCAATATTTAATCGGGTGGAGAAATGTAGGGTCCCCCTGAATAGGTCAGGCGTGCACTACACGCAGGAAGCGGCTACAAGGGTAGCGGAGTACGTGTGGAGTGCACATGTGGGTTTTTTAGGTTAGAGAATTCCCTCCCTAGGCCCGACAAGACGCCTCCTGAGACGCAGCTAGGTAGGAGTAGGCAAAATGCAACAGGGAATAACAATATTGATCTGCTAATAGTAAACTGCAGGAGCGTCTATAGAAAGGTCCCAGAACTGCTCTCATTAATAAACGGTCACAATGCCCACATAGTACTAGGGACAGAAAGTTGGCTGAAACCAGATGTAAACAGTAATGAAATTCTAAACTCAGATTGGAATGTATACCGCAGAGACAGGCTGGATAGTGAAGGGGGAGGCGTGTTTATAGGATAAGAAGTGCAATAGTATCGAAGGAAACTGACGGAGATCTGAAATGTGAAATAATTTGGGTGAAGGTCACTGTTAAAGCAGGCTAGACATGGTACTTGGATGTCTCTATAGGCACCCTGGCTCAGCAGCTGTTGTGGCTGAGCACCTGAAGGATAATTTGTAAAATATTTCGAGTAGATTTCCCCACCATGTTATAGTTCTGGGTGGAGATTTTAATTTGCCAGATATAGACTGGGAGACTCAGACGTTCAGAACGGGTGGCAGGGACAAAGAATCCAGTGAAATTTTTTAAGTGCTTTATCTGAAAACTACCTTGAGCAGTTAAACAGAGAACCGACTCGTGGCGATCACATATTAGACCTTCTGGTGACAAACAGACCCGAACTATTTGAAACAGTTAATGCAGAACAGGGAATCAGCGACCATAAAGCGGTTACTGCATCGATGATTTCAGCCGTAAATAGAAATATAAAAAAAGGTAGGAAGATTTTTCTGTTTAGCAAAAGTGACAAAAAGCAGATTTCAGAGTACCTCACGGCTCAACACAAAAGTTATGTCTCAAATACAGATAGTGTTGAGGATCAGTGGACAAAGTTCAAAACCATCGTACAATATGCGTTAGATGAGTATGTGCCAAGCAAGATCGTAAGAGATGGAAAAGAGCCACCGTGGTAGAACAACCGAGTTAGAAAATTGCTGCGGAAGCAAAGGGAACTTCACAGCAAACATAAACATAGCCAAAGCCTTGCAGACAAACAAAAAATACGTGAATCGAAATGTAGTGTGAGGAGGGCTATGCGAGAGGAGTTCAGTGAATTCGAAAGTAAAGTTCTATGTACTGACTTGGCAGAAAATCCTAAGAAATTTTGGTCTTATGTCAAAGCGGTAGGTAGATCAAAACAAAATGTCCAGACACTGTGACCAAAATGGTACTGAAACAGAGGATGACAGACTAAAGGCCGAAATACTAAATGTCTTTTTCCAAAGCTGTTTCACAGAGGAAGACTGCACTATAGTTCCTTCTCTAGATTGTCGCACAGATGACAAAATGGTAGATATCGAAATAGACGACAGAGGGATAGAGAAACAATTAAAATCGCTCAAAAGAGGAAAGGCCGCTGGACATGATGGGATACCAGTTCGAATTTACACAGAGTACGCGAAGGAACTTGCCCCCCTTCTTGCAGCGGTGTACCGTAGGTCTCTAGAAGAGCGTAGCGTTCCAAAGGATTGGAAAAGGCCACAGGTCATCCCCGTTTTCAAGAAGGGACGTCGAACAGATGTGCAGAACTATAGAGCTATATCTCTAACGTCGATCAGTTGTAGAATTTTGGAACACGTATTATGTTCGAGTATAATGACTTTTCTGGAGACTAGAAATCTACTCTGTAGGAATCAGCATGGGTTTCGAAAAAGACGATCGTGTGAAACCCAGCTCGCGCTATTCGTTCACGAGACTCAGAGGGCCATAGACACGGGTTCCCACGTAGATGCCGTGTTTCTTGACTTCCGCAAGGCGTTCGATACAGTTCCCCACAGTCGTTTAATGAACAAAGTAAGAGCATATGGACTATCAGACCAATTGTGTGATTGGATTGAAGAGTTCCTAGATAACAGAACGCAGCATGTCATTCTCAATGGAGAGAAGTCTTCCGAAGTAAGAGTGATTTCAGGTGTGCCGCATGAGAGTGTCGTAGGACCGTGGCTATTCACAATATACATAAATGACATTGTGGATGACATCGGAAGTTCACAGAGACTTTTTGCGGATGATGCTGTAGTATATCGAGAGGTTGTAACAATGGGAAATTGTACTGAAATGCAGGAGGATCTGCAGTGAATTGACAATTGAATCTCAATGTAGACAAGTGTAATGTGCTACGAATACATAGAAAGAAAGATCCCTTATCATTTAGCTACAATATAGCAGGTCAGCAACTGGAAGCAGTTAATTCCATAAATTATCTGGGAGTACGCATTAGGAATGGTTTAAAATTGAATGGTCATATAAAGTTGATCGTCGGTAAAGCAGATGCCAGACTGAGATTCATTGGAAGAATCCTAAGGAAATGCAATCCGAAAACAAAGGAAGTAGGTTACAGTACGCTTGTTCGCCGACTGCTTGAATACTGCTCAGCAGTGTGGGATCCGTACCAGATAGGGTTGATAGAATAGGTAGAGAAGATCCAACGGAGAGCAGCGCGCTTCGTTACAGGATCATTTAGTAATCGCGAAAGCGTTACGGAGATGATAGATAAACTCCAGTGGAAGACTCTGCAGGGGAGACGCTCAGTAGCTCGGCACGGGCGTTTGTTGAAGTTTCGAGAACATACCTTCACCGAGGAGTCAAGCAGTATATTGCTCCCTCCTACGTATATCTCGCGAAGAGACGATGAGGATAAAATCAGAGAGATTAGAGCCCACACAGGCATACCGACAATCCTTCTTTCCACGAACAATACGAGACTGGAATAGAAGGGAAAACCGATAGAGGTACCCAAGGTACCCTCAGCCACACACCGTCAGGTGGCTTGCGGAGTATGGATGTAGATATAGATGTAGATGTAATGTGCGTAGTGCAGTTGTATGGTCCATTTTTCTTTGCAGAGAACACTGTTATAGGAAGCACATATCTCGATATGCTTAAGAACTTTTTTCCCACAGTTTGAGACTGATTCAAACGACTTCATTTACCGACAGGATGGGGCACCGCCACTCTGGTATCTGGAAGTGCCGTAATTCTTAAATCAAAGGATTACTGAACGATGGGTTGTCGCACTGGACGACATGATTCAGCCTTGCATTACCGGCATCCAAGGTCACCATACCCGACTGTATGGGATTATTTCTTATGGGGCTTTATAAAAGACTGTGTTTATATGCCTTTGTTACCAACAACAATGAATGAACTGACACGTCGCATAACAGCAGCCGTGGAAGCTGTAACTCAAGACATGCTCGCTGCAGTGTGGGAACAATTTGAATACCGCATTGACATATGCCGTGCATCTCAAGCGGGACATATTGAACACCTACAAAAGGTATGAAAGACCAACTTTTTGAGTTTCCTGTTAATCAAAAAACAAAATTCATTGTATATATTTATTAGTTTCAGAGATATAGACGTGCCAAATCGGGTGATTCTTTTTGATAACCCTATACAATATCGTACGTTTCAACTAGATTACACGAGAAAAACACAAATTTCTGGAAGGTTATTCCCGCTGAAGTCAAACTTAACGGTCACTGTCACTTCAGTACACATTATTAAATTTACAAAACGTTTTATACTATCTGAAATTTACAATTTGAGATATTTTCACCATATTTCCTCAATTATAACACTGCTGTAATAATATTCATGGCAGTTCATTGAAATAATCGAAGTTTCCATGAGGTTGTGAGATCGAAATGACGCTCTCAACTTCAAGGCTTTCGGGCCCACAAAACGGGATGAAAGGACGTGCAGTGAATGGGGTGAACAACGTTTCTATTTTTCCAATAAAACATGCTGCTTTTTGATTCTAGCTCTCAACTGAGCTTCAGGGGATCGTTTTCGCTTAATGGGCAACAAACTCAATACAAAATAGTAATTGTCATCTTGCGTATCCCCTTCTGATATTTTTGCTGCTCAAGAAGCTTCAGCTTGAGTTTATATTGAGTCACTCCGCAATTGTAGACTTCCTTGGTCCATTGTTTTGGTTGTCTAGATATTGAGAGAGTGAGGGTAGAGGCAGTGAAACGCTGCTGTTTGCACTTTCTGACAACCTCGAACAACTGGCTTCTGATGAACACTGGTTGCTCTCGTCAGTGGAAGCGTTATGTGTGTCTGAATAGCGGTTGAGAACTGTACGTCGGCGTGTTGAGATGCGGATTTTTCCTCCGTGACATGTTACTTTTTGTCTGCCGTGGAGTCATAATGACTATAAGGAAGGACAGTACCTCGTACCACGGCTAATTAAACAAGAACAGTCGCAAACTACCTTTGTCTCCTGAACATTCTGCACGAGTTCTTATCAGTTCCGAACGGAAGGGGTCGCGTAAATAGTTCCACACAGACTTTACCACCTCGCCTGGAAAAACAGACATCAATATTTTTCGGAAATAATTAAGTAGGCTTTATAATGAATTCAATGTTTTTTGCTGTTAGCACATTAATTCCAAGTCCTGCATAGATCGTTCAGTTCTAATCGTTTCATTCTTTTCCAGATATTTGTTGGTCGGGATGTCTTTCAATGCACTTTCACAGATGTTTTGAATGGTTCCAACTTCAGTCGCACAGTGTGTGCCGCAATATGCGAAATTCATTCCCTCTACATCTGTCTCCTCCTGCTCTCGCGCAGTTCCAAATCACTGAACATCATATGTATGCCAAATAGAATTTTCCGAAATGTGTGTGAAGCACTGACGATTACGGCGTTCCGTTTAAGCACACTCCTCATTCTGGGACAATGTAGTGTACTACAATTAAAAAAAAAGATTGTTTTCGCTTAGTTTACTTGCTGTAGACGACGTTAACTGCAGATTAATAGCAGTTACGTTGGAGTCAGATGGCGAGATATTTAGGGCAAGTTAATTGTGCAATAATATTATGACTGTTTCGCAAAACTGGCCACCACCGAAAACTACCCAGCACTTCAGTAAAAGCCCCATTGGTGTTGAATAGAGATGAAGCCTTTCTCCTATTGGAAAATTTAATGCGTCCGTTTCCTGGTCTCGGAATCTTGGGCAGCAAGTGGAGTCCTCTCTGAAAGGAAACTGAAACTTTTGTAAAACATGCAGACATTATTATTCAGTGCATTAGCGTCTTGCACAACATAATAATTGATAAAGACGGGCCTGACGTCTCCCTTCAATTATGTGTTGACCAGGTCATAGGCGTAATCGAAAATATTGCTTCGGCGGCATGCTTTCAAAATGATGAAGCAAACACCAGTGCTGCAAGAAGAGCGAAGAGTGTCAGAGAGGTATTCAAACGCTGTATCAACAGTTATTAGTGGAGAGTCGTGCAGAATGGACTGGCTTATCAATACCGACCACTACTGTGATTTCCCTTTCCGCCTCCAAATCGCAGAAGTCTACACTAAGCTGAAGCAAGCTTGTGTATCCATGTGCACTGGAGCTGGATATTGTCATCGTCTATTTAGCGCTTTGTCTGCTCTGAGTGCTTGATGGTGTTGTTGTAGCTCTTAGCTAACGAAAGACATTTTGAAGCCTGTGGTTCCCATGTTTAAGGTAAGTGATTAATTTAACTGCCGTATTTCGGTTATCTGCCACCGGCCTTGATGCAGTGGTAACACCGACTCCCGTCAGATCAAAGGAGTTAAGTGCTGTCGGGCTTGGCTAGCACTTGGATGGGTCACCGTTCGGGTCTACGGAATATTGTTGGTAAGCAGGGTGCACTCAGCCCTTGTGCGGCCAATTGAGGAGCTACTTGACTGACAAGTAGCGAAAACGATCACGAAAATTGACAACGGCTGGGAGTAGGGTGAGCTGACTGCATGCCCCTCCATATCTCCATACGGTGATGTCTCAGGACTGAGGATGACAAGGCGGCCTGTCGCCACAGCTGGGCCATCAAGACCTGTTCAGACGGTTTTCAGGTTCGTTTTAGTTACATATGTTACGTAAGAAATGATATCTAACATACGTTTCGTAAAAATTTCTATAAAAGAACGTACAATATGACAAGATCCTTCTGCGTATCTGTCACGCAGTACTGACCACCAATTGTCTTTCACTATCGGCCAGAAGTAATTTCAATTTTTAAATTATGTTTTCCTCTTCTTACTTCTTTTCAGATTGAAATGGCGGAAGTTAGAAAAAAAGTGAGAAGAACACGGAATGAAGATGGCTGTGAGCTGGGACCAAAGTAATGTCTCACAAAATGACCGTGAGGGAGGCAGCTGAAGCGTTTTAAACAATTAGGAAAGAAAAAGATTGCTGCATAAAAGAGAAGAGATGCACAAAAAATTAAGTCTGAAAACTAGATGAATAAAGTTGAGCTAAAGTCACTTGTTCCAAAATAAGATAAAGAGACAAAGGGTGGCCATGAAAAGCTAATTACAAAGCGGCGAAGGAAACTGGCATTTACTGGAAATAATGGGTCAACAGAAGAGAGCCATTTGAAGAAGACTGGGTACTGTGTACCAAACGTAGGGACTGGGTACATGTTTAATGTGTGAATCACGGGAATATTTCGTGTTTTATTTTGGATATTTGTGAAACGATGATCTAAACACTGGTGAACTGAATTGAAATAGTAACAATAATTCCTGTGCATATGTGTTCTATTGCTTATTGAAGAATATCAGTGCAATGTGTCATTAACAAAATGGTTCAAATGGCTCTGAGCACTATGGGACTTAACATCTGAGGTCATCAGTCCCCTAGAACTTAGAATTACTTAAACCTAACTAACCTAAGGACATCACACACATCCATGCCCGAGGCAGGATTCGAACCTGCGACCGTAGCAGTCGCGCGGTTCTGGACTGAAGCGCCTCGAACCGCTCGGCCACCGCGGCCGGCTGTCATTAACAGCCGATATTATCACAGAAAATACAATAGCCGACACTGCAAGACAGTTTCTACAAGCTTTGTAACTTTAGCACTCTTACTTTCGACGTGATTAATTACTAGACATAAAAAATAAAAATCGTTACACTGTACTATTCGCAGAACATGTCTTGAGGTAAGAAAACAGTATATTGATATTCCGATTAATCACCAGAATTACACAGTAAAGTCAAAAAACTTAAGATGGCCGATACTGCAGGGCTCTCCCCTAAACCAAACATATTTCATAACCATTTTTTTAAAATACTGTAACTATTGTAGCCATTATTTCATCATCGAAGTGATAAAATCTGTACATAAGTCATATATGATAATATACGAAATTTCCTGTGTTACTTATTTATAGTATTTTTTTTTTACTTTTTTGCATTTACTGTCTGTTCCTCAGTCTTGACGTGTCAGATTCCTGTTGCGGTAATGTCTGCTTTTCTGAACACACAACACGGAGTGTTCTCGCCCATCATTTATGAGCCTTTCGAAGTCCATCGCAAGAAGCGGCTCCAAACGATCGCACGAGACACGAACTCGTTTGCGACTACACCGGAGTCATCGCATGGCATCCCACGGAGCAGCCTGCAGTCTGAACGGGCTCCGCGCTGTCCATTGTTAAACATGCCGACCCATTGTGAAGCGATTTCAGCGCGTCATCGCTCGCTTCGGCTCGGGTTTAGCATAGCATCGCATCATGGCCAGTGTAAATTCAGCCTTATACGCTAACGCTAAAGCTAAAGAAACCCTTCTGGAACTTGATGTTTGGGATATCTTTTAGCTCTCTCTATTCAATATCATCTATGTTTTTAATACGGTGGGCTCTTCTTCATATTTGTGAAAAGAAAAATGTCACATCGAGCAGTGTCTTGCGAATATGGAGGTTGGGACTTAATTAAGTCTTGTTTTGGGTCATTATTTCACCAACAAGCAAAGAAGTGGAAGTAGGTACATTATCATGGTGCAAAAGCCATGAACTATTTCGACACAAATATGGGCGTTATTTTGGGATCCCTTCACGCAAACGACGTTAAACATCCAAGTAGTGGTCGTTATTGACTGTTTGACCACGTGGCGAGAACTTGGGGTACACTATGCTGTTAAAATAGAAGAACACAGTGTATATAAACTTCACATTTGATGGCACTTGTCAACCTTTTTTCGATCTTAGCGCTACAGAATGATCCCTTGGGACGCTAGAGCTTTAAATTTGACATCACATCCGTAAATCCAAGTTTATCACATGTTATGGTATGTTTCAGTAGTTCTGCATCGCTGTGGACTTCATCTAGACACTCCAGAGCAACTTCGCCGCTGTTTTTTTATCCGAAATTCTACAATTTTGGAACTAATTTTACTGTCACATGTTTCATGCTCAAAACATCCGAAAAAATCATGGTATTAGTACACTGATATATCAGCATCATCTGAAATTTCTCTTATTGTGATTCGCCGATCATTCATAATCAGCTCTTACACTTTTCTCACTATTTCGTAGGTTGATAATGTGCTACGTGAGTCCATGGCGCTCGTCATCTTCAGCACGTCTTCGCAGCCCACTTACAGACTCTTATACTGTGGCTTTACTCTTAGTACGTCCACCAGAAACAATATTTAACATTTTTAAAACTTTACTGCACTTTATTCTTTTCTTGTGACATAATTAAATACAAATTTCCGTCTTCATAGTTGTATAATTATTCGTGGTAGTATAATTATTATACCAAATTGCGTGCACGCTATCGAAATAAACTGAAACTGCACACATTGATTTTATACAAAATCATTTATCACCGATGCTACCAAAACACACGTAATATTTTTGACAGTTGACAAAGCACTAAATATTGCATATAGCTGACAATGTACGGATACTTTTCAGACATGTTTACAATCAAAAAGCAAAACGGACTAACACAACATGGTAAATTGCTAATATCCCGTTACTTTTTAAATACGCCTCATTCGTGTGGACTATTGAAGATATTAGGGGCGGTACGGCACCCATCACCCAGCTGTCCGGCCTCACAATCGATATTTCGTCTTTTAAGACGATAACTCACGACCACAACCGAAAGTTGTACCACAAAAATGCTCAAGCTAACTCAGTACAATGAGGACAGTTTTCAAGGGGCCTAGGAAACGGGTGCCGTTTTCACCGACCTTCCGGCTGCAAAGACACCATCAGTCTTCGACTACCGATGCGGAAGGTATATGCTAGAACTAAAGACATCATCAGAAACTTTCTCCGAAAACGAAGGTTCCTGATGGAGTTTCACGGAAAAAGAAGCAGGTGGAGAAACCAGAGGAATGGTCTTCCACAGGGAAGTGTGTTATCACCACTACTCTTCAACATCTGAACCAACAATCAAACCCCTCCTGCAGATACGCAGATGGCAGGGCGATTACAGCACAAGGGAAACATCCGAGGAGGTGGAACAACCTCTGAGGAAGGCCCTAGTAAAGCTAGATCTGTATTACCGAAATAACCAACTGAAGTCAAATCCGTTGAAAACACAGGTGTTTCCTTCTACCTTCTGAACAACTATGCTGACAGAAAACTGTATATCGAAGGGAAAGGGGTATTGTCAGAGATTTGCCCCAACCACAGATACCTGGTCGTAACACTAGATAGTGCCCTAAAATACAAACAACACTGCCTTAACACCAAACTGAAAGTTGGCCAAAGAAATGATATCATTCTCAAGCTGATAAGCTCTAAATGGGGAACGAAACCCAGGGTCCTCAGCACTCGCCCTCTGACACTGCCTGCGAATGTGCTTGCTTGGCTTGGTACAGAGGAGTATACGCAAAGCAAGTTGATGTTATCCTCAACGAGACAGGCAGAATCATCACCGGATGTCTGAAGCCCACACCTCTCTACAGGATCCACCTCCTAGCTGGCATCGCCCTCCAACCATCTGTAGAGAGGCAGCAGCATTTAAAGAACGATTTAAATCAGCAAAATCGGAACACCGCCTCGTCTACGATCTTCAACTGGCTCACCAGCGATCATAATTAAGGCGACCTTTCCTGAGATCGACAGAAGATTATGAGGAACCTAATACCAGAGTGGCCCTTTGGAACCGAAAGAGGAACTAGCACCAATGTGCAATTAACTGGGGTACCTGGGCACTTAACGGACTACGTGCGGACACTGTTAATAAATGGAGCTACACCGTAGGCTCTAACCTCTGTAAATGCGGAGTGGTGCAAACCACACTTCATGTACAGGGTGTTTCATAAGTGGAGGTCAATATTCAGGGATATGACAGGAATGATCATTCGAAACAAAAAAAGTCATGTGAACATGGGCTATAGAACGCATACCTTACTAGCTATGAGCCGTTCTTGATCTCCGAAACTGTGGCACAAATTTCTTCTACTGCAAGCTCTTTGCTTTCCATATTTTGGTAAGTGGTTGTATGGACCAAAATAAGAAAAAAAAAGTAAACATCTGCTCTAAAATGCATACCTTAAAAATTAAGAGCACTTGTTCATTAGAAGACTTGTGTTTCAAATTAATGAAGATGAACAGGCTCTCATGGCTCTTAAGGTAAGCATTTCAGAGAATATTTTTACTGGATACTTTTTTCCTGTTATGGTCCATACTACCACTTCCCAAAATATGGGAAGCAAAGAGCTTGCAGTAGAAGAGATTTGTGGCACAGTTTCGAAGATCAAGAACTGCTCATAGCTAGTAAGGTATGCGTTTTATAGCCCATGTTTACTTGACTTTTTTGTTTCGAATGATCATTCCTGTCATATCCCTGAATATTGACCATCACTTCTGAAACACCCTGTACGAGCCAAATGCACTATAGAGGACTTCACGAGTGCAAAGTCAAATGCAATTGACGTCACAAGTTTGTGGGCAAGAAATGTTTAGCTCTAGTCTAAAATCACAGTATGTATTTAATATTTATATATTGAACGTACTGGAATCTCTACATAGTTTTGCCGGCCGCCAGTGGCCGAGCGGTTCTAGGCGCTGCAGTCTGGAACCGCGCGACCGCTACGGTCGCAGGTTCCAATCCTGCCTCGGGCATGGATGTGTGTGATGTCCTTAGGCTAGTTAGGTTTAAGTAGTTCTAAGTTCTAGGGGACTGATGACCTCAGATGTTAAGTCCCATAGTGCTCAGAGCCATTTGAACCATTTGAATCTACATAGTTTTATGTCTACAGTTCTGTGTTAGGTGAGGCTTCTGACACGGACAAAAGACCACAACCTCTCACCTCATGAACAAGTACCTCCGTGAGGCAGGAATCAAGCTGGCCAATCTTCAGGTAAGTTCAGGTAACGGCAGTGGATCATGCGCTCTTGCCTCCACCACAAAAGCTCAATATTAAGATCTACAGACTGTGGTGGCCAGGGGACATGCGACAGTACATCCTCGTACTCACAAAACAAGTCCTGCACGATGCGAGCAGGGTGAACGTGGGCGCTGTCGTCTTGGAACACAGCATCATCTTTAGGGAACAAACCCTGTGACGTGGGATGGATCTGACTAGCGGAACTGGCAACATAATCCTTGAAACTTCCTGGCAGATTAAAACTGTGTGCCGGGCCGAGACTCGAACTCGGGACCCTTGCCTTTCCCGAACAAGTGCTCTACCAACTGAGCTTCTCAAGCACGACTCACGCCCCGTCCTCACAGCTTTAATTCCACCAGTACCTCGTCTCCTACCTTCCAAACTTCACAGAAGGACTCCTGCGAACCTTGCAGAACTAGCACTCCTGGAAGAAAGGATATTGCGGAGAGTCTCGGCCAGGCACACAGTTTTAATCTGCCAAGTTTCATATCAGTGCACACTCCACTGCAGAGTGAAAATTTCATTCTAGAGACAACCCCCAGACTGTGGCTAAACCATGTCTCCGCAAAATCCTTTCTTCCAGGAGTGCTAGTTCTGCAAGGTTCGCTGGAGAGCTTCTGTGAACTTTGGAAGGTAGGAGACGAGGTACTGGCGGAATTAAAGCTGTGAGGACGGGGCGTGAGTCGTGCTTGGGTAGCTCAGTTGGTAGAGCACTTGCCCGTGAAAGGCAAAATCCCGAGTTCGAGTCTCGGTCCGGCACACAGTTTTAATCTGCCAGGAAGTTTCATATCAGCACACACTCCGCTGTAGAGTGAAAATTTCATTCTAGGAACATAATCCTTGTTAGTAACGCGACCTTGCAGCATAACCATGGGTACTATGGAATACCACAATATGGTTTCCCGAACCATCACCGCCCCCCGCAGTGTTTCACTCTTGGGACGTAAATTCGGTCAGAAGTTGAAAACCGTGTGAAAGAAGACTTATCTGACCAAATGACTTTGTTCCATTGCTCCATAGTCCAGGTTTTATGACGTAGGCGTCACTTTTTCCTGTTAC
This sequence comes from Schistocerca serialis cubense, assembly GCF_023864345.2. NCBI lineage: Eukaryota > Metazoa > Arthropoda > Insecta > Orthoptera > Acrididae > Schistocerca > Schistocerca serialis. The sequence goes on from NC_064644.1 coordinate 424,029,449, forward strand.
GATCATTTTAATCAGTAGTTCCAGCTTCCCATGTAATTCTTTGTTTATGGAGCTCCTTCTGGATTGTTTCCGTGCTTGCAGGGGTCACTAGTGCGACATCCAATAACGCAGTGACTTTTGCAGCTGTCATCCTCTTTTCGTCTTATTCCTCTTCAATGACCGGCCTTCACGAGCAATCGACACAAACTTTCGTCTGTTTTGTGACTTCGTGGATGAGTTTCTCCGCTGTCCCTGTACGCGATATAAACCTCCGACACGGTGGCTCTTGAAGCACCAAACATTTCGGCTCCCTGGTGCTCGTGTTCCAGCTATCATGTATTTTACATCCTGTTTTTAACGCACTTCCACCTCGCTACGTTAATTTAAATTTCTAATGTCACTGAGCTGCTGCTTTGCCTGACCGTGAGCGGCGTTAGCAGCACGTATCGATACGTCCCCTCTCGTAGTATCTTTGCTTAACTGCTATTACTTTCCGGTCGTTGTCTGTCGTAAGGAGTTCGGGTGGCGAGTTCCCACTGCCAGTCAGTTGGAACGCCTCTGGAGCGCAGTCCGGACCTGCCAGTTGGGGAGTCGCAATGCAGCACTAGTGCAGTCGGGTCGCAGCATTGAGGTCTGCATCGACATGGCTCGCCCGACCATTGCCACCACGCATCATTTGAACCGGGCCACGGTCTTGGTGGATCGTCGGTCGCTTGTCCTACCGGACGACTCGTTTTGGCTCGCCTATCGTTCATGAGTCGGCTGTGTGTGTGTGTGTGTGTGTGTGTGTGTGTGTGTGTGTGTGTGTGCGTGCGTGCGTGCGCATCGGCTCCTGATTTGTCTTTGTGCGTGCTTAGTTACTGTTGGTATCGTTCAGGTCTTGTGCAAGTGTTTGTGAGGTTGTGTGTGCAGTTGGCCTTATTTCCTCTGTCGATTATATGAGATGTTGCCGGCATTCTGAGAGGAGTCGGTCGGTTGCTGCGGACCAGGCAAGTTATCTCCGCCCGGTGCAGTCAGCTGGGTACGCTGGCGGTCCCTGAGCAGTGTCGGAGTGTGTGTGGAGCTGTCCAATCGCTATGAGCTTCGTGGTTCAGCCCAAGCCACGTCCATTCATGTTGTGTGGTTCGTTTCGGTGGTTCGCTATTGGGAGGTTTTCCTGTGAGCGACACCGAGTGTTTGTACTGCTGAAATTTAGCCGCCGTGCGGTGGAATTAACTATAATGGTTGACTACATGTGCACCAGCGGAATTTTCTGCCTTGTGACCGTTACTGTTTTGGTTACCTGCCCTGGCCACTAACGTCCTTTCCTCACTTGTTGTCACTGTCCAACACGCTGTGTAGTTTTGACAGCATAATACATATACATATTTGATTGTGGATAATTACGTCCGTAACATTTTGTATTTGAGTTCTCATGTACCGATTGGTGGCAAGCAAGTCGTTTTGTCGGTCAGTCCGTGGCTGTCCCTTGGTTGGGTTTCCCATGGATCAAGTGTAGTTGGGCTCACCACCCCTCTCACCTAAGTGAACGAGGGCAGACCGACCCTCTGGAGGCTTCTGAGAGTTGTGGTCTTTGCTGCCTTTCTCACCAGTGTTTAATTGTCTGTTTATAATCTATCATAGCCAATGATAAAAAAATTCTTGGTTTTACTGTGTTTTATGTAAGTAAGTTTGAATTCCGGCAAGTGGATATTTGCTGAAAGGTTATTGCCGTTGTGTTGTCTTTTCTTTTAGTCCAGTTTCAGCTACTTAAAACTTAAGGCTTATGGTTATATTTTTTTTTAAATTTTGGAAAATTAATTGTGGGCCTTCTGCCTTGGAACCTTATTTCTAAAGTTACCATTCAATCTTACACATTGCGGCTTGGAACCTTATTCTTAAAATTACCTTTCAAGCTTAAACGTTGGAGCCTTCTGCCTTTGAAGGGTTATTGTAATTTATTTTAAAAACTTGAAAATTTTACTGTGGGCCTTCAGGTATTTGTATTGCACCTTGTTTATGTTTGTCTGTCCACCCTTGCCTTGAGGCTGTCAGCCTGGCTGTGATATGTATTATTTTATTTGCAGTTGTAACTGTGTGTTTTCAGTCACTATAAATGTACCTTGTTGATTTTTAAGATTTCTTGTTTGGAGGCCTTCAGCCGTGAAAGATATGGAGTTTGAAACTCGTAGTTGTAAAGGTTCGGCTATGAGCCGATTTGGTTGTAAATGTGTTATTAAATTGCAATAAATTACAATTTTAAGGTGAGACTGACCCCAACCTTATTTTGTCCTTTCCACAATCCTAATCACCTGCTCTGCCCAGTGGGTTAGCGGGCGTGTCACCTGGGTTACAGAAACACCCATCATACGAGCACAAAAAATGTGCCCACATTAGAATTCACTTGGATCCAACATAGTGCTCCCACAACTACACAGAGCACTGTTCTGGTCACACCTGGCACTTACGAAGTATCGAGGACTTTGGACAGGTGCCGCTCGTGGTCATCTACAACAGCGCAACCTGCAGGCTTGGCTAGCACCAGAATTTATGTTAAAGCTTGCATTTCTAGTGGGGCTTCCACGTATTTTGTCCAACTCCTATATACGTTACCGATATTGAGCTGGTGTGCTGCTGGCGCCAGTCTCCATCGATTGTCATCCCGATCGTTGTGAGTCGATTTTCGATGCCTGCTTGTCTTCTTCGAATCTTTGGCGGATCGCTATTTAACTGCGGCTCGCACGCTCTGCTGGGGGCTTGAGTTCGGGTGTCAGCTGTGTGAGCGACAGTGAGGTGTGGCGCTGTGGATGTATGCAGCGTGGCGAGTGGCTGAGTCGGTACGACGGAGGAGCGTCGGCAGCCGCTGCGGCGTGTTTAGCCGTTGGAATGCAGATCCACTGCTGACGGTGATTGGGATTTCCTTGAGATATGAAGAACAGATTTCCTTCGCGTCTGTTACATGTTACTCGCAGTGAATGAACTGGGGTCGTCGAATTGTTCCTCGGTGGGTTCTGTTCATGCTAATTGAATACCCGAGTGCACTGAAAACTATCTTGATTGTTTCAGTTACTTCACGCTGTATTTGGTCTGGCCTCCTGATATGTTGACAGAATTTAAGGGAGTGCTAGCTACGCACAACAAATAGGCATGAACCCGTGCTTAATGCGTAGCTATAGGTCATACCAAGTGGTGTGTAAGTCCGTGCCTGGCGATCGAGAGCGGGCCGAAATAATTTTTCCTATTTCTATGTTATTGTTTTATTTGTTTGTTTTAGAGAATTGGCTAATCAAATTTTAAAGAGCCGTTACTGGCCAAGTGATCACGTAGGTTAGTTCAGCTTGGGTTCATTTTGTGCCGCGTTTAATTAAAGGTTTATTTATAACCAGTTGGGCAGATATGTGTTGTGTATCTGATGCGCCAGAATGTTGTCTGCCGCCGGCTGCGGTGGCCGAGCGGTTCTAGGCGCAACAGTCTGGAACCGCGCGATCGCTACGGTCGCAGGTTCGAATCCTGCCTCGGGCATGGACGTGTGTGATGTCCTTAGGTTAGTTAGGTTTAAGTAGTTCTAATCTCTAGGGGACTGATGACCTCAGAATTTAAGTCCCATAGTGCTCAAAGCCATTTTTGTTGTCTGCCGCTGATGTGTTTATGTTTCAGATAATTGGCAGTGGTCGGCGAGAGCAAACTTCGATAGGGGTATCACGGTGGAAGAGGGAAATTTAAGGAACTGGATCAGTGTCTATGGTTACGTTGTTAGTGTCCTGCAATTCCATCCTTGCGGTGGAGCGGCTTGGTTTTGCGGAAGCTTAATTGTAGCTCAAAGTTCAGTATAGTTCTACTTCACCTTCTGGTCCGTGAATCTCCTGTATCTGTTAGAACCTTTAGGTCTACTCGCGTCCATCACTAATTTTGAACGTAAAATTGAAACGGCCCCATTTCAAGACTATTTAATGTGCTATTATTATATTCTTGGGATGAAACGTGAATATCGTGCCTGTAAGTAATACTAAAGAGAAGCCTATTTCAGTGTATTAATCTGATAATACTTTTAATTTGTTAGAATTGCTTAAGATCAGTCCATGGAAGATGTTTTAGTTGTTGGATTGTTAAAATGGCTCTAAGCACTATGGGACTTAACATCTGAAGTCATGAGTCCCCTAGACTTAGAACTATTTAAACCTAACTAACCTAAGGACATCACACAAATCCATGCCCGAGGCAGGATTCGAACTTGTGACTGTAGCAGCAGCGCGGTTTGTGACTGAAGCGCCTAGAACCTCTCGGCCACAACGGCTGGCTTAGTTGTTGGAAGCAGTTTTAGAATTTGATATGAGTTATGTGAAAGCCAATTTCTATGTAAGTCCTGAAGCATGTTAAAAGGTTTGTGTGATTCAGTTATGTCAGTTAAATTTGATTAATGGTGGTTTTATGAACATTGTGTTAATTAGTGAAAACTGATTGAGTAAATTTTGAAAGATCTGTGTCTATCGGACTTAAATGGATCAATGTTTTAATCTGAGTCTTGCTGGTGGTTCGGTAGGGCAGGTGCCTTTTATTATAATCGTTGTTACTGTTAACTTCATTAAGAACATGTGCTTGTAATAAAGAATTGTATGGCAACTCCAAACTGGTTATATGCTTAATTTCGATGTGTCGAAAGGAATTACACTTCAGATATTAGACCAAATGCATATCAAAACTTAGTACGTTTATACAATTCAGACAACTTTCATTACGCCAGTTATCACTACGTTGCACAAAATAAGCTACTCCTGTTCCATTCTTGTCCCGTTTCTTTACAAACAGTACAGTCGGATAGCAGACGGCATTTTATGCAGGGCATGTTTCAGTGTACATATTTGCATGTGACCTGAATATGAAAAAGTAGGAGGCTTACAGTGGATATGTGCCAGTTGGTTATGTGAATCAGCGCGGAAATACGGTTCGATGGAGAGTCGACAGAATGACAGAAAGCAGCTATCGTTCATGGGCGTGCCCATGAGACACGATGAATAAACTTGCCCGATTTCTTGATGTACCAACTGCTCAACGTCTCGACAAGGAATGGAGTATCATTTGCAGTCACTTAACGTGCCGTAGTAGCAGCGGTGGTAAAAAGTTCGTAACCGACAGCGACCACAGACAAGAGTCATGCATTGTCAAAGGCAATAAGTTTCGAATCCGACAATAATTGCTGACGTCAGTGAATACCTGTCCAACTCAATCATTTTCCGAGCAAACGAAACGAAGGAAACTGCTTGCAATGGACTTCTGGAGTCGAGCACCTCGCAAAAGGACATCACTGACGTCGACAAATACAGCAGCACGTCTTTAGACACTGGACAATAGCAGATTAGAAGCATGCATTGCATGCATTGTGGTCCGACGAATCGCGACTTTGCTTCTTCGCAAACGATGCTTGGCGTGCACTGAAGGCCTAATAAGGCGTTAAGCCCAAAGTGTGTGGAGGGTGTAGTTGAGACCAAACATCGTTCTGTGATGTTTTGTGGGGCTTTTTCGTATCGTGACTTGGACTCACTCATTCATTCTACCGCGAATATCAATCAGGATCCTTAATTCAAAATTCTTAGTCAACAAATGTTGCCGCGTCTTGTACCATCATGACGAGTATGTTATTAGTAGTGCCATCTTCCAAGATAACGAAAACCGCGTTCGCTATTCGTCTGGCCAGATAACTCACCTAATCCGAATCCTACAGAAATATCTGGGAATACTAGGGAGGGAGCGACAAACTTAGCAAGGAACATACCCGCATTTGGTAGCTCTGTTGGATCTAGCGATCAATGTATGGCTTCAGCGGAATGTGGCATATCTGAGGAAACACTCTTCGCCATAGAAATGAGGTCATTATCAAGAATGAAGATAAGAGCATGTTGTCTCCTCTGCATCACTATTTTTTGATTAATTTGCTAAGTCTATAGTAAGTAAAAGTGAAAAATAGGTGGCTCATACGCAAGAATGACCGAACTATTAGAGGTGCATAAATGCTTATAACACAGGATTGTTGCAGCGTATTCATTAAAATAAATAATAAAAAATAATAACGACCTTAAAATCATTTGCAATGAGAAAGTTGTGAGAAAAATTTTCGTCAAAACATTGACGAATTACTTAACTTCCATGGAAGAGTTATCTTTTTAACATTAACTGGATTTTGTGTTAGTACTTGGTAGAACATGCTAATAATGTTCTCGAAAATTATATTTATTTTGTCACGAACCGGCTTGTAGGTTCTCACGCCATCTTCCAGGTGACTACTGCAAGTCACAAATGAGATAAACATGTTGTGCAACTTACAAATATATTATTTGTACATAAGATAAAAAATGATAAAGTGTTTGCATAAGAAAATATTACAATAATTGCATTAACTAAAAAAAGAAAAAAGGATGGGTAAACAAAGTTTCTATGTGGAGATACAACGAATGATGAAAACTAAAATGAATTTACCTTTTGAATCTAGTATTTGTAAGGAAAACTTAATTTAACAACGGAGACAATGGAAACTGATCGTTTAATATTAGGCTGGCGTTCTGTTTCATACGTTTATTGATTTGCTAAGTCTATCATCTTTCTGCTTATTTTGACAGAATGTCGAACTTCGCATTCTACGTCATATATATGGTTTTCTGCTAAAAGATGATCGTAAATCGTCGGATTCTCTCACGTTCACGTAGCCTAACTGCCACAGCTGTGCCTAACTGACCACCATACTTTTACACACTGCCAGCAAGTAATTTTATATACACCACTCTGTACCAAGTATTGCAATTTGCCTTCACTATTGAATAAAAATCTTGATATGTTATTGGCATTATAAAATATAGGTCTGTAGTTCCAAGACTAACTTTTTTGCAAGACTGTCTGAAATGTAGCCAATATATGGAAATTTACACCACGTTTAGAAACTATAGAGCGATTACTGTCATTGTAATTCTGTCAGAGACGCCTAAGAACTTGGAAAAGCAGTTGAAAGGAATGGATACTGTTTTTTTGCAAGTGATTGTAGGCTGAATATCAATAAAAGTAAAAACAGGATAATGCAATGTATTGCAATTAAATCAGGTGTTACTGAGGGAATTAGAGGAGGGAATGAGACACTAAACGTATTGGATGAGTTCTGTTACTTGTGTAGAAAAATAACTTATGATGGAAAAAGAATGGAAGATCTAAAATGCAGACAGGTAATAGGGGAAAGAAAAGCATTCTGAAAAAGGGAAATTTGTTATCATGAAATATAAATCTATGTTTCATAAAGTCTTTTCTGAAGATATTTGTCTGGCTAGAGCGCAATCTTGTATGGAAGTGAAAAGCAGATGATGGGCAATTCTAACAAGAAGAAGATAGAAGCTTTTGAAATGTGGTACTATAGAAGAATGCTGAAGTTTAGATGGGTAGAGCTAGTAACAAATGAGATACTGAATTGGGGAACAAGAAAACTTTAGGAAAACATGACTGAAAAAGGTAACGAGTGATAGGACACAGCCTGAGGCATTAAAAGTTATCAAGCGGCTAATAGAAGGAAGTGTGGGGGTGAAGGAGTTGGGTTAACATTACAGAGGGAGATTAAACCTTGTACTCTGAGGTGACAAAATTTATGGTATAGATATATGCATGTGTACAGATCGCGATAGTACCGCGTACACAAAGTATGGAAGGACAGTCTATTGGCGGAGCTGTCATTTGTACTCAAGTGATTCATGTGCAGGAGTTTTCAACATGATTATGGCCGCACGACGGCAATTAACAGGCTTTGAACGCGGATTGAGCTAAGCACATGGGACATTCCATTTCTGAAATCGCTAGGGAATTCAATATTCTGAGAACACAGTGTCAAGAATGTGCCGAGAATATCAAACTTCTGGCATTACCTCTCACAACGAACAATGCATTGGTCGTCGCCTTCACTTAACGACCGAGAGCAGCAGCGTTTGTGTAGAGCTGTCATTGCTAATCGACAAGCAACAATGCATGAAATAACCGCATAAATCAATGTGAGACGTACGACGAACGAATTCGTTGGGACAGAGCGGCGAAATTAGGTGGTAATGAGCAATGGTAGCAGATGACCGACGCGAATACCCTTGCTATTAGCACGACATCGCCTGCAGCGTCTCTCCAGGCCTCGTGACTGTATCGATTGTATCTCAGACGACTGGAAAACCGTGGCCTGGTCCCCGATTTCAGTTGATAGTAGGGTTCAAGTGTGGCGCAGTCCCCACGGCGCCATGGACCCAAGCTGTCAATAAAGCTCTGTGCCAGCTGCTAGTGGCTTTACAATGATGTGGATTCTGTTTGCATGGAACAGACTAGGTCCTCTGGTCTAACTGAATCGATCTTCCGTTTCTAATGCCCTCGTTGTCGACGGGACGTTAAAGACTAATCTCCTACTCCTCCCCCTCCACCCCCTGAACCGATCATTGACTGTAAATGGTTACGTTCGGCTATTTGGACACCATCCGCAGGGATTCAAGGACCTCGTGTTACCAAACAAAGACGCGATTTTTATGGATGACAACGCGCCATGTCACCTGGCCACAGTTTTTCGCGACTGGTTTAAAGAACATTCTGGACAACTCGAGCGAATGGTTTGGCAACCAAGATCGCCCGACATGAATCCCGTGGAACTTTTATGGTATATATCAAGAGGTCAGTTCGTGGACAAAACTCTACGCCAGAACCTTCGAAATTATCGACGGCTGTAGAGGCAGCATGGCTCGATATTTCTGCGAGGGACTTCCAATGACTTGCTGAATCCATTTTGCGTCGAGTTGCTGCATTACTGAGGGCGAAATGAGGTCCGACAGGATAGTGGGAGGTATCCCATGACCTTTGTCTCCTCAGTGTATACTGTAAGCAGGCTAAAATGCATGTGGATAGTGGTAAGTTACGAAAATAGATTTGTAGAGGATAGATTAGCATGGAGAGTTGCATCATACCAGTATTCAAACTGTAGACCAAAAGAAGAACTTATAGCCCAGCGGGGTAGCCGCACGGTCTCAGGCGTCTTGTCACGGCCCGCGCAGCTCCCCCCGTCAGAGGTTCGAGTCATCTCTCGGGCAGGGGTGTGTATGTTGTTTTTAGCGTAAGTTAGTTTAAGTTCGATTAGGTAGTGCGTAAGCTTAGGGACCGATGACCTCAGCAGTTTGGTCCCATAAGACCTTACCACAAATTTCCAAGAACTTGTTTGTTATTCTGTATATGTGATGCCATCCGGGGTGGCCGAGCGGTCCTAGGTGCTACAGCCTGGAACCGCGCGACCGCTACGGTCGCAGGTTCGAATTCTGCCTCGGGCATGCATGTGTGTGATGTCCTAAGGTTAGTTAGGTTTAAGTAGTTCTAAGTTCTAGGGAACTGATGACCTTAGAAGTTAAGTCGCTTAGTGCTCAGAGCCATTTGAACCATTTTTGTATGTGTGGTAATACGAAAATATCTGTAAGTCTCCCAACTTACGTCGAAAAGTGGAAAGAACGTTGAAGTTGTATATCACATCAATTAGAAATAGAAATCTATCAAAGCTGGGCAGTGCGCGGAAAAAAGGCTTACTCTACCCTTGTTGAAAGAACCACCCTGCATTCGCTTAGAGCCATTTGCGAATATTACGTAAAACCTAAGCCATGAGGTAATCTTTTCACAATGTGTTAAAGAATGTCGACCTTATGTGATATACTACAGGGGAAGGCTTGCAGCAAAAAGTGTGTATTTTACTTGTCAAATTTTATTTACTATCTTTTCTTTATTTTGTGTACTTATACATCCACCTGTAGAAAGTAGAGTTGTTTTTTGTTGTATAAAACGAACAGTTCTGATATTTACTCTCAGAACTTGTATATTCTCTTTCGGCATAATCATGGTTAATTAAATATTGACACAAGGCATTGTGAACATAGTGTGCAAGTCTGTTACACGTGAGGTTACAGCACAGTACGGAACACATGTGAAACTGGGACAGTAAGTTACAAGAGATGTTTTATGTGATCGACTTGGGCGAACGTTATCGATAGACTAAGTTAATTTTTGCGCTACATTATACCTAGAAAAAGCTAAAGCTGTCATATGCCTGAAGTTTATTTTTAACGGCACAGTGTTTTGCTAGGCATGCCCCTGTTGCATGTGGTATGCTGTTGCCTTCATGCTATCTTTGAACTGTCTTGTCCAGCCACTCACAGGAGGGCCAACGAATAATCGTGGGAAACGAACCACGATCCACCTCGGGTTTTTTTACGTCAAAAAACTCTGACTGATGTGGCAGAAGTGGTACGTAACACATAAAAATGCTTGGACTGACGGCTATCGAAGTCAAGACCTTCAGTACTGCTCCCCACAATTCTCAATAATGTTACAGATTTACCTTACATTACAATCAAAAGACGCGTTACTTTTTATTTTAAAAGGCTGTGGCAATTATTAATGTTTAACATCTATAATGACATTACTGCGACAGCACTCCTGTTAACTGACTTAAGGTCCCATGGCCAGGAGGGACAGCTAGTTGCTGCTGTCAGTGCCTGAATATTGCTGAGGCGGCAACGTGCCAGATGTCACCCCGCAAGAATAGCGAGATGAATTACCCTAAGCCTGGCCCAACGTCCCTACGTGACCAGAGTTCGGGCCAGGCCGTGTAAGAACACTGAGTAAATTTACTGTTAACACTCGCAGTCCAGACCTGACAGTATGCTGTCTTCGACTGCTACCAACGCCGAGGCGTTCTCCACGTCAGCCGATGGTCGGATGTGCGCCACCCAGCTATGATTGCATCCAGCTTGTGTTAGTTGGTGGTCTATGAGCTTCCGGGATGTGATATACCGCCATCCAGCTGGGTCCACCTTCAGGGTGATACGAAACAGCTTCTTAGTGCCTCCAGGGGGACTCTGGTTTGCAACCTGTGCGTCAGAGTGCCTCGCTCCCAACCCGTTGTCGAACAGCCACCAGTCTACGCTGCTCATCCGTCAGTGACTGTCAGTACCGCCTATCACGTCCCGTACTTGGACTGGCGTATCATGTCAGTGTCTGACGCAGCACCATTGAGGAATGATTACCGCACAAGGACACTGCATTGCTGTGCTTCGCTGAACGGGGAGCTACTACCGCCGTCACAACAGTGCACTTCCCCCCTGAGGAGTCGCAGGGTCAATGCCTGACCACACCTTCGACGCCACTGGACGACAGTCTCAGATAATACATATCGTCACTACTGAGGAAGCATTTATGAGTTCACGACTGCAGAGGAACTGGCATTAGGCACCCTAGAGCCTGAAGTCATCCTGAATCGATCATCCTAGCTTAAATAGTATCTGCATCCATGGCACTATTAGTACAGATTACTAAGAAAAAAGCGGCGCACCATGAACGAATTATCCGAATGGGACGGAAATCAGTAGATGTGATGTACATATAAAGGTAAACATTTGATCATAATTTCAGAAAAATTGGTTGATTTAATCTGAAAGAGTTTCCACATTTGGCCCTTATACAAGCAGTTGTTCGTCTTGGCATTGACTGATAGAGTTGTTGGATGTCCTCTTGAAGGATGTCGTGTCAAATTATGTCAGACTGGCGCGTTGTGTCGTCTAAATCCCGAGCAGGTTGGAGGTTCCTGCCAATAATTCTCAAAAATTCGACTACCTTTCTGACTAAAGTAGGGTTTGACGAGCTCGAAGACAAGCAGTAGCAGCTCTTTCCGTGAACGGGCGGGCTTTATCTTGACGAAATGCAAGCTCAGAATGGTTTGCATGGCGGGCAACAAAACACGGCGTAGAATATCGTCAGCGTACCGCTGTGCTGTAAGGGTGCTGCAGATGACAAAGGAGTTCTGCTATGAAAACAAATGGACTTCAGACCAATACTCCTTGTTGCCGGGCTGTACGGCGGGCGACAATCAGGTTGGTATCCTATTGCCGAACGGGGAGTCTCCAGACATTAATTTTAATTTTAATAATTAACAGCCTCAGTTGCACTGTTTGCCTAGAAAGTACCTAGGTTTCAGTCGGGATAACCCAACCTTCTTCAGAATAACAGTAATTACCGTCATTCCATAGTGGATATCGTCAAGCTAAAACTACAAATCAATAAATGGTCGTCAGACTATAAAACTTATCTGGAACTGCCTCGGCCCCACTTCGCGAACGCGATGCGGCAGCCACGAGTGCTGTACTGGAACTGACCGTAGCGTCATGAGGCCCGCCTAGGCGGACACAATTACTTGCGCCTGCGCATGAACTGTATGACAGTTACTTTTTGGGACAAGACGTGATCTTAACTCCTGACCTTGAATTTTCTAGTAAAGTGACGTAAAAGGTATAGCTGAGGAAAAGGGCGTATATGTTAAGCTGTGCAGAACGTAATTAGATCGACTGTCTTAACATTTTTCTCGCTTCCCACGCCCGGGTTCCCGGGTTCGATTCCCGGCGGGGTCGGTGATTTTCTCTGCCTCGTTATGACTGGGTGTTGTGTGCTGTCCTTAGGTTAGTTAGGTTTAAGTAGTTCTAAGTTCTAGGGGACTGATGACCATAGATGTCAAGTCCCATAGTGCTCACAAGGGAACCTCCCCATCGCACCCCCCTCAGATTTAGCTATAAGTTGGCACAGGGATAGGCCTTGAAAAACTGAACACGGATTAATCGAGAAAACAGGAAGAAGTTGTGTGGAACTATGAAAAAAATAAGCAAAATATACAAACTGAGTAGTCCATGCGCAACGTAGGCAACATCAAGGAGAGTGGTAGCTTACGAACGCCGTGGTCTCGTGGTTAGCGTGAGCAGCTATGGAACGACAGGTCCTTGGTTCAAATCTTCTATAGGGTGAAAATTTTAATTTTTTATTTTCAGATAATTATCAAAGTTCAGGTACTCACACATAATCAACTTCGCTCTCCAAAATTCCAGGACATGTTCAGATTTGCTTGGACATACACAGAATTTGACGGTCTACGCACGGAAACATTTGAAAACGTAAAAAAACATATGTTTTGACAGAGCAGAGGGAAAACTGTGCGACTCTGAAACTGTTGCATTCATTTGATGCAATTTATGTGACAAACTCTTATGTTTTCATCACTTTTTTTGGAGTGATTATCACATCCACAAGAAAACCTAAATCGGGCAAGGTAGAAGAATCTTTTTACCCATTCGCCAAGTGAGCAAGTTAGGTGGGTCGACAACATATTCTTGTCATGTGACGCACATGCCGTCACCAGTGTCGTAAAGAATATATCAGACGTGTTTTCCTGTGGAGGAATCGGTTGACCTACGACCTTGCGATCAAATGTTTTCGATTCCTATTGGAGAGGCACGTCCTTTCGTCTACTAATCGCACGGTTTTGCGGTGCGGTCGCAAAACACAGACACTAAACTTATTACAGTGAACAGAGACGTCAATGAATGAAGGGACAGATCGTAACTCTGCGAAAATAAAGAAAGTAAAATTTTCGCTCGAGGGAGGAGTCGAACCAAGGACCTTTCGTTCCGCAGTTGTTCACTCTAACCACGAGACCACGGCGCTCATCAGCTATCATTGTCCATTATGTTGCATATCTTGCACATGGACTACTCAGTTTATATATTTTGTTTATTTTTTCATAGTTCCACACAACTTCTTCCTGTTTTCTCGCTTGATCTGTGTTCAGTTTTTCAAGGCCTATCCACTGTGTCAATTTATAACTAAATCTGAGGGGGATGCGATGGGGAGGTTCCCTTGTCAGAGCCATTTGAACCATTTTGTCTTAACATTTATGAAGTATTCATTGGTCACGATATAAGGAAGACATGTGCTTACAAAGTATGGCCTATCTAGGAAAATTTTTGTGCTTAAGCACGAAGTTTAATCATCTAAGAAGAACTTAGGAGTGAGAATAATAATATAAAACCAACATTGTCATTATTACGGCTAGGTCTAGAAGTTTTGAAGACGTAATTGTTAAGCGCTTGCTTAGCTATGGTTATAACGCATGAACATCTTATTGACTTAGTACACAAATGGTCATGACTGAACTTAGGAACAAGTCTATATCTAATCTCTAACATCCGGCAATACGGGCCATTTTAAATAGATGTTCATTATTCAAAATTAGTATATTTGACCTGAAGTGGTCTAGAATCAAATAAAAAACTAATACACGTGCCTGATTGAGCTTATTGTGGAATTTATGGTATGAGATGGAGAAAACACTAAACTCATTCTAAAATTCTAGGCAAAAAGTGCAACTTAGGCTGTTAATTATTAAAATTAAAATTAATATTTACACAGTTGCTGACAGAGCCGCGAGATGTTGAAGATATTTAGTCTCCAGTCTCTTCTTCGGCCTGGAATTCCATTGACTGGAGTAAAATCATCTTCAGTGATGAGTCGTGTTTCGAACTGAGACCCGATGACACGATAGGACGGTGAGTGTGCATCCCAACTGTTTGCCTGCAGTGTTATTCATGGGAAGGTGTGCGAAAATGTTCTAAATGATCGCGAACCGTGTAACAGGACGGACTAGGGTACCAGTAGTGGTATGGGGGGAACCACCTCAAAACCAAATCCAGGCTGTCCACCAGACCGATACTCGTTGTTAACCCACCGGGCGAATTCCGTACGGGGTCAGTGCATCTCCCCGTCCCAGAATTGGCGCTTTAAAAAGGTAGCCCGCTTTTAAATGTTCAAAAATTAGATGTTTTGGCTTAAAACGTTCTCTGGGACGTTTAGTATATTTTAGAGTTCATCGCAAGTTCGCCAGAAAATCCATTATCGGATTAGAAGACATTTTCTGGAAAACTGTTTCTGAAAACCAGTCACCATGGAAATAAGATAGTTGATGTTGCGGACAATGTGGTCTGGTACCAGCCAGTCTTCGATGTGCTGTCTCCTGGTGCGCTATTCTTGAATGTTGCTTGCTTAAGGGGGGTAGGACGTCAAACGGGCCGACTTGCAGCAGGAGTATCACCACAGGACATTTTAATTTCCACTCTCTATACTTTTACAAATAAATTCATAAAACTTTGTCAGCATGACCAGGAAGGATTCAGAATTCACACTCATAGAAGTGGATATTCGAAAACATAACGAAATATTTTTTTTACATGTGAAATTTCATCATTTTTTTCACTTACTAATGGCAGTATTTGTTGCTATAGGTACACTTTTCTTCATAAGTAAGAGAGATGCTTCGATGAATTTTGCACAGCATACAAACCATACTTAAAGGTGTATGAAACTACAGAATTTTCCAAATCTATTAAAAACTGTGGTAAAAATTGAGGTAATTAACTATAAAATTTGTGTTTTTTCTGAACATGAAGTTTAAAATATAACAGCTCATTCGTTTTTTCAAAAAGTAAATAAATTCTAGTGTTTCATACACCTGTAAGTATGGTATGTATGCTGTGCAAAATTCATCGAAGAATCTCTCTAATTTATAAAGAAAAGTGTACCTATAGCAACAAATGCAGCCATTAGTAAGTGAAAAAATGATGAAATTTCACACGTAAAAAAAATTACTTCGTTTATTTTCGAACTTCCACTGCAATGAGTGTGAATCCTGAATCCTTCCTGGTGATGCTGAAAAAGTTTATGAATTTATTTGTAAAAGTAGAGACACTGGAAATTAAAATATCCTGTGATGCCTCTCCTGCTCTAAGTCGGACTGTTTGGCGTCCTACCCCCATTTAGTGATTCTGCAAGCGCCTCGGCTGTTCTCAGGAAGACCTTCTTTGACTTCAGTCTTGGTAGTGCTGGCTTGTGAAAGAAAATGAGGTGAGCTGCATCTGTTGTGGCCTGGCCGCTGAAAGCCTTCGTATGTCTGGGGGGGGGGGGGGGGAGGGGGGGGCTATTACAGCAAGGCAGCACAGGTTCTCCGTAAGTGTAGGGCGGAGACGGGCTGTGACGGTACGACATGATTGATAAAGAGCTACATCCACATTACCAGAGTGGCAAATCTGATACCACACAGGGCAGGCATATTCTCCCACAGAATATCACAAGGCTAGTGCGGATGCTTTTACTGTCACTGGCTGTGATCCCCAAGTTGTTTTTGCGATCTTCCGTACCACATTATTTCATGCATTCACTTTCTGCTTGGTATGTTTGCAACGTTTCTTAAAGATGAGCGCTCGATCCAAAGAAACCCCAAGATATTGAGGGACTGTGCAGTGTTCCAGCAGAGTTACTCCACAGATAATTTGCAGGCTTCTAGTAGCCTCCTTGTTCTTCAGGTGGAATACAAACGTCTGCGTTTGAGAAGGATTTGGCTTCAGCTGAATCGTTTTACAGCAGGTGGACAGTAAGTCTAGGGATTTTGACAGCTTTCGCTCGATTCTTTCAAAGTCTTTTCTCTGAGCAGTAACGGCGTGATCACATGCGTAAATCATTCTGGCATCCTAGAAGATTTTGAAGTAATAGTTCATCTTAATAACTTGTTGCATGCACCAACTTATTTATTAACAAATTAGAATATTGAAATCAGAACTGACGCAACACGAACAATGGATTGGTCTACGTATGTGTTAAATGCTTCGTCATAGCTGATATAAAATTTATTGTATTTGCCATGGTCTGTGTGAAATTGTATTTAGAAACGATGTAACAGCTGTTAAAGGTTAGTATTTACCACACTCTGTTAAATGAAACTTATAATGCTTAGATGGATCGTAATGTAGGTAAATCTGTAAAGTTACTGAATGACAGTGTGAGAACAGCAGCACATAAAATGACCACATTCTATTGATACTTTTGCGGTAGTGGGTACTATAAAAATCGACTATTATTTTCAGTTTCTTTCAGGTACATATTATTCTACCGTGGTCTCACACGTAAGACCCACGTAAACTGTTTACAATGCATCGTCTTGAAATCGGGAGTGTCGAGAACGTCAGAAATGCTATTTGTTTTCTGTAATAAACTAAATCTTCATTTTCCCAGGGCAAGTGTAAGAACACTCGACACCGGTAAAAGATAATAAAATGAATTGGATAACTTAAACAGTGACTTGTTCCTGACAGTCGATTCTTAGCAGGAAATGGTGATCGTAAATAGATCTGAATATCATACCTTTAAAACATGAGTGCACTGGTTTAAATAACGTAGCAACACCAGTGTATGTTACGTAATGGATTCAGTAACAAAATTCTGTCTCGCGATAGCAAAAATCGTAGTCACAGTAATGGTGGTACCCGAAATATTCGAAGTACCTCGAAGAGAACATTAAAGATCCAGAAATTTCAATTCTCTGTGCAATCCTGCCGCCTGGCTGCTAAAGGTGCAGGGGCAGTGTAAAATTAAATTCAATTAATAGCGTATACCATCGGTGTAAGAAGAAATGTGTCCGCAGTTTAACCGCGTACGTGTAGCGCGATGAGGGACGGTAATAAAGTGACGTCATTACTGCGAGGCAAGCGAAGGGGGAGCAGGTGGCCGACTCCAGAACTAATTACCGCTGCACGGATTTTAATTCCCAGCGCGAAAGTGATAAACGGCTCTCGTGAAGAGGCGAACGGAAGGGAATATCGCCGGTTATTTATGGCTGACTGTGGAATAACATTAACATTTCGTGTAGGAGTCTATAGGGCAGCACATAATTCATATGGTCAAGCGGTTGTATAGAAATCTGATCTCGTAGGGCAAATACGTGTCGTGAGGCATCGTGCGGCAAACTACGTGACTAGAAGCTGGAACAATGAACACGCTAACTGAAAACATAATGGACAGATGTGCATGTGCAACTTCGTGATGATGATTTTTGTCTTTAGGGTGCGCTAAAGATGAGTCATTAACGCTTGTGCTGTTTTTTCTATGTGTGTGGAAATGTAGTGAGACGTGAAATTTTCATTAGTTGATGGAAACATACTTCTGAGGGGAATGGGGTCCTGTAGCAACCCAAGGAACTGAGCAGGCTGACACTGCTACAGGGAATCCTTGGTAGCAGGTAGTGTAACAAATAAACTGTAAAATTGGTCAATGACACTTTAATTCACGGCAGTATATGCAGAACGGAATAAACACAGTACTAAGAAAACCATATACACATTAAAAGTAAGTAATAACGGAAGGAAAAAGACATTTTGCCTCTACAGTACGCTGACTGGCGTATTATACACTTTTTTAGGTTTAGTCGCAATCACAGAATACGATTTCAAATAAGCATTGGTTATCTTCAGATTCATGCATTCGTTGACACATGTTCTGTACATCCCATCAGGAATGTGAAACTAATCCAGTTATACTTTAGCACGCAGAAACAGTCATTGATAGTTTATTCAGTAAAGTTCACTAACAACAAATTAAGACCAATGCTAAATTACTCAAACTAGTAAACACTGTAAACTAGCTGTTGTCTGCAGCTGTGCTTACATGTCAGCACTTTTGTTATGATGAGTAATGTAATAACGTCAGTTGTCCTCACCTGTCTGCCTGTTTGGGTAAACATAGCTCATGATTCACGCCCCACTCTTGCCCCACCTATGCTGTCCCAACGCACGATGCGTCATCATGTGCAGCATCTCTGCCAAGTGCTGCGTACACTTGGGCATGGGCAGCAACATGCATCTATGTATAGTGCTATTGTAATACAGGGTGGCGCATGAAATGTGTTACCAATTGTTTCTTTCACAATTTTCGACGCACATTAGATATCCCGCTGGGATCTCTACAACAGTACCAGCAGAGCTTGGAAAAACAAATGAGTTACGAAATGACGTGTAATTCACGATACTGCCGCTAGGAGACTAGTAAGCAGCAATGGCTGACAATGGAAGACTGACGACACAGCAACGATCGGCAATTGTGTTACTTTTTCATGAAACGAAAAGCCTTGTTGTGACTCAGAGGCGTTTTCGACAACAGTTTAATACATGTGGGTCCCTTGCAAGAAGATCATCCACAGGTTGTACGATAAATCTGTACAGGAAGGAACAGTACTGGAAGCGAAGCGACCTCGGCCTAAGCCTGTTTGTTCGCCGGAAAATACTGAAGCGGTACAAGTTGCTGTACAGAGAAGTCCCGGGAAATCGTGGCGAAAGGCAGCAGTGCAACTGGGGATATCCAGATGCTCCTTTCAACGCATTCTTAAAAGTGAGCTCCATATGTACCCATACAAGATAACCTGTGCACAGAAGCTCATTGAAGAACGCAAGCAGCAGAGACTACTGTTTGCTCAGTGGGCAGAGGATAGGGAAGAAACTCACAACAACGTTTGGTTTTCAGACGAGGCGCATTTTCATTTAGACTGTGTGGTTAACAAACAAAATGTACGCTTTTGGGCCACTGAAAACCCACAAGTGCTTCATGAACGACAACATTATGCTCCGAGGATTACAGCGTGGGCAGCAATTTCCAGTCGCGGACATATTGGACCCTTTTTCTTTGAAGAAACTGTGAACAGCGAGCGTTATTTGAGCATGCTTCGCAACAGCTTCATTCCACAGCTTCTTGCTACTGCCTTGCCCTTCATCACGCAGTGGTTCATGCAAGATGGAGCAAGGCCACATACTACAAACATTGTGTTTGAGTTTTTACACGAGCATTTCGACATGCGGATCATTTCACTCAGGTTCCCAGGCCGCTTCAATGACGGACAAAATTGGCCCCACAATAGTCCAGACCTCAACCCATGTGACTTTTTTCTTTGGGGGTACCTAAAGGAAAAAATTTTCCCTAAACGTCCACGTGATTTAATGGAGCTCAGAAGACTTATTATTCAGGCTTGCAGTGAAATTACGGAAGACATGTGCCGTAGGTATACATTATACAATGCGTACATTATGCAGTAAATTGTATGGAAGTATGGATTCAATACACTGAAGATTGTTTAAGCATTATATTCATTACTTTGAATCGCGTCACGTGGTACACATCAACCAACAGAAGTTCTTTCTCGAATTCGATAAATATCAAAAGTCAAAGAATAAATAGCTTTTTCAAAGAGTAAATATTTCCCCCTAATTCAAGTAATATTCCTCAAATCAATAAATATCTTGTACTACGTACTTGATAAAGTTATTTGTGTTGTTCTTCTTGGTTAAAGCTATCTCCAAACAAAATTTCATCGAAATCGGCTCAGTAGGTACTCGTCAAAACGTAACAGACAGTGACTTTCACATTTATTTATGAGTGTGTGAGTGTGTATAAAATCTGCAATTACAATATCCTTTTTTCCGTTATCCGATTTTGATAAAATAAAACTCATACGGTGCCCAAAGCTATGTTCAAGTTACCTGTGAAAATCCCTTGAAAGAGATTAACGTGTTCAAGCCGACAGACAGACACGAAAACTTTAAATCACAATATCTTTTTCTTTTCGTGATCAGATTGTGATGAAATAAAGCCCGTACGGTGACCCAAGGTATACTCAAGTTATCTACGACAACCCGATGAGAATCCGTCAAGTAGTTTTGAAGATTAGCAGCGTATACAAACAGATAGACAAGGCGGTTTTAGTAAAAATTTAAATGATGCTATAATTTTTTTCCATTAACCGATTTTGATGAATTATAGCTTCAACGGTGCCTCGGACTATGTTCAAGCAACCTACGAAACCCTCACGAAAATTCGTCTGGTAGTTATGGAGAAGCGTGTTCAAATATAGAAACAGACACGACAGTCTTAGAGATTTATTGTTAGCTATCCAAAGTATACATATTTCTGGATGAATTTATAAATGAATGTTACGAGAAAAAGACCTACTTTGAAAAACCCACTGCTCTTCCTATTATACTACTGAGTTCCTATTTTTAGCGAATACGTTAAATAAAGCTTCTAGTAAAACCGAAGTAATATCTTGGGTTCCCCACCGAACTGTTCTAGGCCCTCAGCTGTTCTTAACGTATGTAAAAGATTTAGAAGACATCCTGAGCAATCCTCTTAGGTGGTTTTCAGATGGTACTATTCTTTACTGTCTATTAGGATCGTCAGAAGATCAGTACCAATTATAAAATGATTTAGACAAGATGTGCGAGAAGTGACTGTTGAGCTTAAACAACAAAAAGTTTGAGGTCCTCCATCTGAGTACTAAAAAAAATTCATAAAATTTCGATTACACAACGTATCACATAAATTTGAAGGCTGTCGATTCAACTAAATACTTAGGGGTTACAATTACGAATATCTTAAACTGGACCCGTCACGTAGGAAATGTTTCTGGGAAAATGAACCTAAAATTGCCTTTTATAGGAAGGACACTTAAAAGATGCAACAAATATACGGAAGACAGTGCCTACACTACACTCCTCAGTCCTATTCTGGAGTACTGCTACACACCATGGGGTTGTTAACACAGCGTTGATAGAGGACGTGGAAAAAGTTCACACCAGGGCACCTCGTTTTGTACTATCGCGAAATGAAGGACAAAGTCTCACGGACATGATAGGGTAACTGGGATGAATATCATTGAAACAAAATCATTTTTCGTTGCGACGATATCTTTTCGCGAAATTTCTATTACCAAATTTTTCTTTTGGGTTGGGTTGTTTGGGGGAAAGAGACCAAACAGCGAGGTCATCGGTCTCATCGGATCAGGGAAGGAGGGGGAAGGAAGTCGGCCGTGCCCTGTCAAAGGAACCATCCCCGCATTTGCCTCCAAATTTTTTCCTCCGAATGTTAATATATTTTGTTGACTCGCATTTACATGTAATAAAATAAGAGAAATCAGAGCTCGTATGCAAAGCTTTAGGTGTTCATTTTTCCCTAGTGTTATTCGAAAGTGGAAAGGTTGAGAAACTGTAAGTCGTTCCATGAGTTCCTACCAAAGGAACTGTAGAGCAGTCATGTATATGTGACTTTACAGATCGTAATCAGCTGCTTCTAAATGGCAAAGTCAGGAACCGTTTAATATCAATATTAGGGTTACGTGGAATTTATATTCCCGCGTCCAAGTATTCAGATAAATTGTGGAAGGGATAGCCAATCAGGTATTCCTCTAGTCTGTTTTAAAAATTTGTGTTTTTTTTTTTACTTGATATTCAAACACAACCTGTTACAGATATTTTCACCAGGATGTCCTATTACACCCTGATTCCCTAAAAGGGATGCATAGTCTTGTCGTTGTTGTGGTCTTCAGTCCTGAGACTGGTTTGTTGCAGCTCTCCATGCTACTCTATCCCGTGCAAGCTGCTTCATCTCCCAGTACCTACTGCAACCTACATCTTTCTGAATCTGCTTAGTGTATACATCTCTTGGTCTCACTCTACGATTTCTACCCTCCACGCTGCCCTCCAATACTAAATTGGTGAGCCCTTGGTGCCTCAGAACAAGTCCTACCAACAGACCCCTTCTTCTCGTCAAGTTGTGCCACAAACTTTTCTTCTCCCCAATCCTATTCAATAGCTCTTAATTAGTTATGCGATCTACCCATCTAATCTTCAGCATTCTTCTGTAGTACCACATTTCGAAAGCTTCTATTCTCTTCTTGTCCAAACTATTTATCGTCCATGTTTCACTTTCACACATGGCTACACCCCATACAAATACTTTCAGAAACGACTTCCTGACACTTAAATCTATACTCGATGTTAACAAATTTCTCTTCTTCAGAAACACTTTCCTTGCCATTGCCAATCTACATTTTATATCCTCTCTACTTCCACCATCATCAGTTATTTTGCTCCCCAAATAACAAAACTCCTTTACTACTTTAAGTGTCTCATTTCCTAATCTAATTCCCTCAGCATCACCCGACTTAATTCGACTACATTCCATTATCCTCGTTTTGCTTTTGTTGATGTTCATCTTACATCCTCCGTTCAACTGCTCTTCCAAGTCCTTTGCTGTCTCTGACAGAATTACAATTTCATCGGCGAACCTCAAAGTTTTTATTTCTTCTCCATGGATTTTAATACCTACTCCGAATTTTTCTTTTGTTTCCTTTACTGCTTGCTCAATATACAGATTGAACAGCATCGGGGAGAGGCTACAACCCTGTCTCACTCCCTTCCCGACCACTGCTTCCCTTTCATGTCCCTCGACTCTTATAACTGCCATCTGGTTTCTGTACAAATTGTAAATAGCCTTTCGCTCCCTGTATTTTACCCCTGCCACTTTCAGAATTTGAAAGAGAGTATTCCAGTCAACATTGTCAAAAGCTTTCTCTAAGTCTACAAACGTTAGAAACTTAGGTGTACCTTTCCTTAATCTAGCTTCTAAGATAAGTCGTAGGGTCAGTATTGCCTCACGTGTTCCAATATTTCTAAGAAATCCAAACTGATCTTCCCCGAGGTCGGTTTCTACTAGTTTTTCCATTCGTCTGTAAAGAATTCGCGTTAGTATTTTTCAGCCGTGACTATAAGGAAGTTACTTTTATTTACGTTACTGAGGTTATCGACTTTACACGATATTCTTATTGCAGGCTTCTGTTATTCTTACTGTAGGCTTAGGTTCAATAAATACTTTTTTCACCTTAATCGCAGTGAACCAGTGGTCTAATGCCATTGAAGAGAACTTAGCGAAAGCACGAGGGCGGGCTGAAACGTATTGCCTACGAATTTTTTATGAGAAAACTCTTAAACCTTTTTAAATAAGACACACGCTATTAGCATTCTACGTCTTTATTCTTCATGTCTACATATTTATTTCTCATCATAGTCAACATGGCGACAAACCAATTTCTTCCAACGACAGGATATTTTGTTGATACTGTCACTGTGGAACGTTTCACTTCATTGACGAAACCTCACCTCTGTTTCCACTGCTTCATCACTATCAAAGTGAAGTCCTCGATGGAGCACTCTTAAGTTTTGTAAACAGATGAAAACCAGATGGGGCCAAGTCGGCACTGTACGGAGGATGATCGATGACAGTGGACCCAAGGCGTCGGACTGTTACAGATGTCGCAACGGTCGTGTATGTTCTGACATTGTCACGCTGTAGGGGCGCGTGCTCCATACGTGGACGAACTCTTCAAATTCGTCCTTTCAAATTTAGGAGGGTCCCACAGTATATTGCCGAGTTTATGGTTGTGCCTTTAGGCATGATCTCCAAGTATACATCACCTGCAAAATCCCAGAAAACAGTGAACATGACTTTGCCTGAAGATGGCATGGTCTTGGACTATTCTAGCGTCGGTGACCCTTTGCGGAGGAACTCTGTCGATGATCTCTTGTTGTTTGAGGTCAAATGTAAACCCAAACTGTCACAATGATGTTAAGGACTTTATCACCCTCGCGTTCAAAACGCAAAAGAAATTGTTAAAAGATGTCGAATCTCCTCTGTTTCATAACAGTGGTGACCATTCGAGGCACCCATCATGCACACAGTTTTCTCTACTTCTCCAATGATGGCCCGAACACGCTCTCGTAATATGCCACACTTACCTGGGAGCTGTGTGCGTGTTAGCCGAAGATTTTCTCTGGTGAGTTCATCAAACCGAATCCGGTGAGTCTCTTCTGTTGCCGTAAGCAGTGGTCCACTTCGAGCTCTGTGTCACAGGTTGATGTTAGCACCACCGTTGCCTTCATTGTGAGAACGAACAACCCAGCGTAGAGCATTACTGACGTCGATGTCTTGTATGGATTTCAATTGGAGACACGTTTCCAGCTATTAGAAATCGATTACAGCTGGCAGTCTCTCACACACCGACATAGTCAAGTTACACCGCCATAATACACTTTAGAGTTCAGAGCCCTCTCGCGGCAGAGGGTTGCAACTTGAGTCAGCGATGCGGGAACGTCGATCGAGTAATATGCATGACATGTAATAGCTCAACTGCTATAGAAAACAGAATAAAACATTCGGAGGCATTGCTGCGCGGAGTAGCCGCGCGGTTTGAGGCGTCATATCACGGACTGCGCGTCCCCTCCCGCCGGAGATTCGAGTCGTCTCTCGGGCATGGGTGCGTGTGTTGTTCTTAGCATTAGTTTAAGTAGTGTGTAAGTATAGTGACCGATGACCTAAGCAGTTTGGTTCCTTAGAAATTTACACACATTTGAACATTTGGGAGGGATTGGGAGAGGGATTTCTAGGAAGAAATCTAGCAGAACCGAGACTTTCAATCATCGTATCCTCATGCTGGTCCGATCTCAATTTATCATCCATTTTAAATTCAGACTTCGAAACTTATCCAGGCTATTTCGACTGATTTTCATTTATGGTACCTACAACTCATTTCTAATTCGTTGAAACTGCATAACGTCAGTTTTTCTAAGACTGAAGCTCAAGCTGTTAGCTGTGAAACTGTTGTAAGCCTATTCTGTACATTATTCTCCCGAATGTGTCTGCTTGCAGTGACTTTGGGCCGTTTAGGGCATGGGTGTGTGTGTTGTTCTTAGCATAAGTTACTTTAAGAAGTGTGTAAGTATAGGGACCGATGCTTAAGCAGTTTGGTTCCTTAGAAATTCAAAATCATTTGAACATTTTCGGAGGCATTGGGAGAGGGATTTCTGGGAAGCAATCTAGCAGAACCGAGGTGTTCGATCATCTTATCCCCATGATGGTACGATCTCAATTTATCATCCATTTTAAATTCAGATATGGAGGCTTATCCAGGCTGGTTCGACTGATTTTCATTTATGGTACCTACAAGTCATTTCTAATTCGTTGAAACTGCATAACGTCAGTTTTTCTAAGACTGAAGCTCAAGCTGTTAGCTGTGAAACTGTTGTAAGCCTATTCTGTACATTATTCTTCCGAATATCAGTGTCTTTGGGCCGTTTATCAGTATCCTTATGTTATCAGAAAACACTACAATTTTTGAAGAATTCTACAACGTCCCATTTAAGTCATTTGTGTTGACCAAGAACAGGTATAGCCCAAGCGCTGATCGTTGTGGCACACACTATTTAATGTTTCTTCTCTGCGAATTTAATCTTGTTGCATCACATCATTTGCTAAGATGGCTCCTTGTTTTCTATAGTCAAAATACGACTCTGTCCTTGCAATGGGAATACCGCTTTAGTTTCAATAGAATAAACTTTTGATATGCGTACTGAAAGTTCACAGGAACTTTTATAGTTTAGTTCTACGATAAACGAGTTTCTGATATAAGGTGCGTTCAAAAAGAAACGAGCCGGAGGTATAATTACAGAAACCAGTACCTGTATGTTAGATGTACTGACCCTCGCTGTAGAGACACTTGTTCCACTGAGACACAAGGCGGTGAAAGGCTGTCTCATAAAATTCTCGGGGCTGCAATGTTAACCAGTTCCGCTAGTACAGCTGGACATCGTCGTCCACACGAGTGCAGGAAAGGTTCTGCTGACGTTCTTCTTTGACCAAGATGGCCTCCTCCTGATTCACTTCCTCCAGCACGAGACAACAGTGAATGCCCAGTGTTACTCGCAGATCTTGACCACCCTTCGTGAAGCGATCAAATCAAAACGACCAGGCAATCTCACCCGTGGGGTCATTCTGCTCCAGGACAATGCAAAGCCTCATACTGCCAACACAGTCGCGGCACTCCTGCAGAAATGCAGATGGGAAATTCTCAGCCAGCTTCCGGTCCTCTCTCCCCGTGATTACGCCATTTTTGGTCCCCTTAAAAAGGCTCTGAGGGCCAAACGATTCACCTCGGACGACGACGTCCATCTGTACGTGCGGAACTGGTTAACATCGCAGCCCCGGGAATTTTATGAGACAACCATTCACCGACTTGTGTCACAGTGGGACAAGTGTCTCAACAACCAGGGTCAGTACTTCTAACATAGGTACTGGTTTCTGTAATTATGCCTCCGGATCGTTTCTTTTTAAACGCCCTTTATACAACGTTTTCCCATCTCATTAAAGAAGCATTTTGGGGCGGCCGAAGTGAGCTGCGGTTAACAGGTTTCTCTCCAGAAGATGGTTCAATACATTTATTCGAATGTGATGATAATTTTGGAACCGAATACTTTATTAAAGCTGAGTACAATTACAAATAATGTTTGAGTACTTTAAACATAGCTGCGCTACAGCAACGGTTCCACGTAAATCAGACTAAGAGCAGCCGACCAGTTGCAAAGGATAAAGTAATCTTTACCTAGGTTTCAATAGATATAAATCTATCTTCTTCAGAAGACGGCAGTATTATAACAACATGAAGTGATATGTCCTTATCGTTTAGGCAAACATCTGCATAGTTACATTAATTATATAAAATATATAAAATATATAATTAATTATATAATATATATAATTAATTATATAAAATATATAATTAATGTAACTATGCAGATGTTTGCCTAAACGATAAGGACATATCACTTCATGTTGTTATAATACTGCCGTCTTCTGAAGAAGATAGATTTATATCTATTGAAACCTAGGTAAAGATTACTTTATCCTTTGCAACTAGTCGGCTGCTCTTAGTCTGATTTACGTGGAACCGTTGCTGTAGCGCAGCTATGTTTAAAGTACTCAAACATTATTTGTAATTGTACTCAGCTTTAATAAAGTATTCGGTTCCAAAATTATCATCACATTCGAATAAATGTATTGAACCATCTTCTGGAGAGAAACCTGTTAACCGCAGCTCACTTCGGCCGCATAGTTACATTAATTACATATTTTATATAATTAATGTAACTATGCAGATGTTTGCCTAAACGATAAGGACATATCACTTCATGTTGTTATAATACTGCCGTCTTCTGAAGAAGATAGATTTATATCTATTGAAACCTAGGTAAAGATTACTTTATCCTTTGCAACTGGTCGGCTGCTCTTAGTCTGATTTGCGTGGAACCGTTGCTGTAGCGCAGCTATGTTTAAAGTACTCAAACATTATTTGTAATTGTACTCAGCTTTAATAAAGTATTTGGTTCCAAAATTATCATCACATTCGAATAAATGTATTGAACCATCTTCTGGAGAGAAACCTGTTAACCGCAGCTCACTTCGGCCGCATAGTTACATTAATTATATATTTTATATAATTAATGTAACTATGCAGATGTTTGCCTAAACGATAAGGACATATCACTTCATGTTGTTATAATACTGCCGTCTTCTGAAGAAGATAGATTTATATCTATTGAAACCTAGGTAAAGATTACTTTATCCTTTGCAACTGGTCGGCTGCTCTTAGTCTGATAATAATGTTTGAGAACAGCGCTTGTTACGCGTTGGGTACTCACAGCCTTCTGATGCCTGGAGTGTAGTCGAAGGTGTCCGGTCTGATCGCCTCCAGGAAGTTGTCTGTCATTATCCTGCAACACAAAGAAACGCTCATGAGAAGTGCGCAGACTGAGTGATCACACATAGGTGAAAGAGAAAGTCTATATGCGGCAAATGCTGACTCCATATTTCCACTGTCTCATGACATGAAACCATGTGATCCTACCAATGGCGATCAGTCCGTTTCTAGCGAGATGGAGAAAGACCTGCAGAGTATCGATACTTGGTTTAGGGGTTGACAGTTGACCCGCGACGCAAACAAATGTGACACATTGCGTACGAATGGGCAGAAAGACCCGTTTTCGTACGATTACATGATTTCAAAACAATGACTGGAAGCCTAAGCATATGCTAAATACGTAGAAGTATGTGAACAGAACGATTTGAATTGGAACGACCACAGAAAATTGATGACAGGTAAGGTCGAGACTGAGATTCACTGAAAGAATCCTCGGGAAATAAAGTCCATCCACAAAGGGGCCAGCTTTCGAAACCTTGTTCGACCAATCTTGCTCGTCGGTATGGGATGCGTTGAAGATAGTATCAGTGGATGAAATAGAGGAAGTCCAGAGGAAAGTAGTGCGTTTCGTTACTGGATCATTTACTAAGGTCGAAAGCGTCACGGAGATGGTCACCCAACTCCATTGGCAGACACTGTAAGAGAGGCTTTGTGAATCACTGTGAGGTTTCCCGTTAAAATTCTGAGACCTAAGGGTGGGTAAACTTATATACGGTTCAACAGGAGAAGATCAAATAAGAATATGTGATAAGCGATTTTCTTACATTTAAATACTGTAAGTGATTGATATGATTTCTCTTATCAACCCTCCATTCATATTGATGAATGCATTTTAATTTTCTTAGATCTTGGGCTTAATGCATATTCTAGCATTGCTTTATGAGTGCAATAAAAATAACACGACACATCATTCTGGATGGCAAGAATCGTCACATGCAAAGCTTCGAGCATACTCATAGAGGGTGTTACAGAATCATTATGGTTCTCAAAAAAGAGGATCCGGAAATCGGATCTCTCAAAACGTTATTTTAACGAACTATAATGTGCACCACCAACCTTTTATTACGTGTTGTATTAATTAAGTTAAATATTATTTATGAGTTCACTATTTGTTACAAAATATAAATTATAGTAAATTTAAACTACATGATACCGAAAAGTAAGGCCAAAAATCTTAAATGTTTTAGCTTACAGTTTACATAGGGTGATTCAAAAGTAACTGTACATACATTGTGGGTGTAATGTACGCAACGAAATAAGAGTAAAACGTTAAATAAAGATTTGTCTGAAACTGCTTTATTTCCGGGTTATGATGCGTAACGTTATTTGAGGCAGGCGTTACGTCATATACCAGTACAGGCTTTCGGCGTGTCGTGTTCGCCTGCATATCGACTGATTTTTCTTTATACACCTCTCTTCACTGCTCAGTTGATTCTGGCACGAAATACCTTTCTTTACCTGATTTCGGTGTGGTCCTTTATACTCTATGGCGCTGTTGTATTTTAGCGACACCAGACGTACAACATACATTCATTCAATCGGTAGTTCATAGACTACCGTGTACGGTGCAATGGCGTACTCAGACGATGAATTCTCAAATACGCGCATTCTTTACGGCGCAATACACGAACAGCTAGACGACAGTATATGGAAATGTTTCCAAACAAAATAGAACCAAACCATCAGACACTCATTCCGGTGAACAGACGTTTAAGTGAATATGGCATTCGTGGTGCGCCACGATTAGCTCGTTCTCATTTGAATGAAGTGGGTGTTGAGAACGTCCTCGAAATGGTGTTTGAAGATCCCGATCATAAGTACCCGCCATATAAGTGCCACTGTAGGTGTCCCTCAAAAAAATGGTTCAAATGGCTCTGAGCACTATGGGACTCAACATCTGAGGTCATTAGTCCCCTCGAGCTTAGAACTAGTTAAACCTAACTAACCTAAGGACATCACAAACATCCATGCCCGAGGCAGGATTCGAACCTGCGACCGTAGCGGTCTTGCGGTTCCAGACTGCAGCGCCTTTAACCGCACGGCCACTTCGGCCGGCAGGTGCCCCTCAATCAGCTGTATGGCACCTGCTTCGGAGACAGCAATCCCATTCATTTCTTCTGCAGAAGGTACAGGAGCTGACAGCTATAGACCACCATAGACACAAGAAATTCTGTCAGTGGTTACTCGAGCGCCATGCTGCTGATCCACTGTTCAGTCGTCGGGTGCTGGTCACGAATGAGAGCCTCTTTAGTCGTGCGGTCGTCATGAACGCTCATAACATGCACGTATGAGAATCCTCGCGTAACTGCAGTTCGAGGATAGCAACGTCGTTTTGTAGTGAACAGTTGCCGAGGCGTGAACGATCAGTTACTCGGATCGCATGTCATTCCATAGAGCTTGACTGGCACAGTTTTTAGAACATGCACTGGGTGGCCTGCTTCGTGATGTCCCACTCCTTTATGCACGAGGCTGCTCTGTACATATCAGTAGGGAGGCAAGAGAGTATCTCAGTGTTGCTCATATCCGCAAGTAGATAAGTCGTGCAGGGCCTGTTGCATGGCCCGTCAGAGCGGATCTTAACACACTGGACTTTTACCATTGGGGTCGTCTCAAGGAGCTCGTCTATGGTGGTGCAACTGAGACTGTAGCACAACTACAGCAGTGAAATGAAAATGGCCGTGTAACTGTGCGCAACGAGGTGGACGGAACCTGCAACATACCGAGAGCGGTAAGACGTCTAGCACGTCACTGTCTTTGTCTACATGGACATAGTTTGAACATGTTCTAGAATATATATACATTACATAGTTGTGTTGAACTTAGAGTCCCTTCGTGTTATTTCTTTCTGAGAAGAAGTAATTTTGTGCTGTTTGTGTTGCACTTGTGATCTCTACACTACTGCATTAATCTGAAATAAAGCAATTTCAGACAAAACTTGAGATAGCATTTTGCGCTTATTTTGATGCATACATTACACCATCGAAAAGTGTATGGTTTCTTCTGGATCACAAAGAATTAATTTGTGTTGTCTGTGGTGCACTTGTGATCTCTTACCTACTACATATCTCAGAAATAAAGCAGTTTCAGACAAAACTTTATATAACATTTTACTCTTATTTTGATGCATACATTACACCCTGTCCCAAAGCTTTGAAAGGATTCCATTGTATATCCATCTTTCCTCTCTTGGCTTTTCTTGGTGTCCATAGCAGAGTGCTGTCCACGAACCATCCAAGATAAGACGCACTTTTATACTTTGAAGCGTCAAAACGAGTCACAGGTGGGCCATTTGAACTCGGAAAAAGTAGTGAAGAAACATATTTCGTTAACAGAGATGCTCTGCCTTCGGTAATGATCAGCTTCACATTCACTAGGCGAAACTGGAACTGTATTGGTAATAGTTGCCAACTTTTGCTTTGTTTTGACGTTCCCAACGAAGTTCTCAACTGTCAAAAACTCATGAAATGTTTTAATTGCAGCTTGTTTGTTCAGCTGATAGAGAACTATAAGTGTCTCAATATCTTTATCCCCAAAAATTCTATCTTACCATATATTAAAACCTGCAGTTGCGATTCTTTCTCTTCAGAGGTGCGTACCATCACAAATCAAACAATATGAACAGATGAAATGTCGGAAGTTCCATGAGATGGATAATTTAGTTGTACATAGAAAATTTATAACGCTACACAACTGTAGCGAGCCGACCGGGGTGGCAGAGTGGTTCTAGGCGCTACAGTATGGAACCGCGCAACCGCTACGGTCGCAGGTTCAAATCCTGCCTCGGGCATGGATGTGTGTGATGCCCTTACGTTAGTTAGGTTTAAGTAGTTCTAAGTTCTAGAGGGCTGATGACCTCAGAAGTTAAGTCCCATAGTGCTCAGAGCCATTTGAACTGTAGCGAAACGCAGGAAGATATTCAGAGACTCGACGCTTGTTGCACGGATTGGCAGCTGACCCTGAAATGAAACAGATATAACGTTTTAGGCATACAAGACTAATAGATCTGTAACGGTATGATTACACGCTTATCGGGACTACAGCTTTTAGAGGCAGATAACTAATTAAGATAAAGTGAATATAAAATACGAAGATTCAGATATTGCAAGCGATATTCCTAATGTCAGAAGACCAAGGAAACGTTGGTAATAATTTCCTCTGTGTCTAGAATTGGTGAACTGTCCACTCTTTGGAAGATGATGATGAAGAGGAAGAAAAAGTTAAAGATACTTTTAAGTTTTTTTAATTATTCTTTTTTTTTGCCGCCCGCTTTAATTCTGGGGCGCATGCTGGCAATACTTTACGCGTCATGGACATGCCACTTCCTCCCCTCCCCGGCTTCCATTCCTAACGATTAAACGCATTTCTCAGTTGAAAAAATCGTCTTGAACTAAATGGAACGATCACTGGACTGCTATTCAATCTTTGATAAACGAGTGGTCATTGGACTGAAAAAATTAAATGTGGATGACAATGAACCACTGCGAATGCGATAAAGCGTATAAAATTAAAAAGGGTCAGCTGGAAGAGGAGATAAAGACCGGTTACGAAAGACAAGCCTCTCTCTATCGTGGATAGCAGCTTTGCGAGTGTTCGGTATTCCTTTAGTATCGGAAAACTTCGGAAAGTTGTAAAAAAAAGTCAGCATTACGGCTGCTGAGAAACAGTGTCACATCATTGGATGTTACTCTTCGAAAAGATCCTCGAGAAAGGGGAAAAACAGAATGAAATATCTGACTCTTACTGAATATACGTTCAAAACGACGAAGCTCTACGGGATCTCGTATAACGCTCTTCGTTCTGCGTTTAGTCCTTTACCAACACAGCCAGTAAAAAGCCGGAAGAAACTTTTTGATTCATAATGTTTATTTAACATAAAAATGGGTGCAACTGAAAATATGGGTAGGACCTAAAGGCGGAGAAAGTTTAGTTATATAACTTAATTAGCAGATTAATGTTATTATCCACTTTCGTGTAAGTGGTTCAATTACCGTTAATACATATCACCACTTGGGAAAAAAACTTTCTATATCTCTACGTAGCACTTTTTCTTACTACACCAGTTTCGATCACAGTTCCATAACAAACTACAAGAGAGTAACAAAACCTTTGTGATACTAAAATTGTTCTTATAATTTAATGAGATCCTTGTTGAATTTAGGTTAAATCTGCGACTTTTTAAGTGTCTACTAACAAGTAAAACATTCTGCACGCAATCGCGATTTATTATTCATTAATTACAAGACGCGTTTCTAAGGTTTTAGTTCCGCATTTTCAAGTGAACAATCTTTTTACATCACAAGAATAGTGTCCAACTTTAATATATTTCTACCAAGTTATTTTTTATGACAACAAATATTACAAAAAAGAATTAATATTCGTTACAAATGGTGACTTACATTAGCTGTCTATTGTAATATTTTTTGTTGGTTTCGTTCAGCACATCACAGAACACATGGTCAGGATATACACAAAACATTGTCAAATATTGCTATATTTCATCTCACATTAATACAGGTAAAGAACTGAATTATGGAATAAACTCACTATATCAATCTTTAGAACATATATGGTGATAACACTTTCAGCTGAAGGTCACGGTTCCGAAGTAACATGATACGCCCGCCCGGTTAGCCGTGCGGTCTAACGTACGGCTATCCGGGCGGGAAGGAGCGCCTGGTCCCCGGCACGAATCCGCCCGGCGGATTTGTGTCGAGGTCCGGTGAACCGGCCAGTCTGTGGATGGTTTTTAAGCGGTTTTCCATCTGCCTCGGCAAAAGCGGGCTGGTTCCCCTTATTCCGCCTCAGATACACTATGTCGGCGATTGCTGCGCAAACAAGCTCTCCACGTAAGCGTACACCGCCATCACTCTACCACGCAAACATAGGGGTTACACTCGTCTGGTGTGAGACGTACCCTGGGGGGTCCACCGGGGGCCGAACCGCACATTAACCCTGGGTTCGGTGCGGTGCAGCGAAGTGGCGAAGTGGACTGCGCTAGTCGTCGTGGGGCGGGGACGTCCCCAGTTTCTAGGTCCCCAGTTAACGTAACATAACATAACATAACATTATACTAATAACTATGGCACTTACTTTAGGATTTCGTTGAATTCTTTACAGAGCACATACAACTATTTGTTATTTGTGATCATCTTGTTCTCATCTACCGAAAACTTTTTCATCATGTCACTGTGGATCTGTCGTTCAGTCTCCTTGTCTTTCTTTAGTTTAATATTTCTTTCCGTTAGTTGTTTAGAAGTGAACTTCTGAGAGTCGATCTTCTGACTGTATGCCACACGTGTTGTTACCAGAGGATTGTTATAAATGCTTTAGCATTCAACCACTAATATTAGGAACATAACCTAGAGTAAAGAGTTTATGAAGTTACCATCATCTGCCTGTCTATGTTAATCCTAAAGAAAATGCACTTCAAATGCACTTGAGTTCAAAATGTAAAAGCAAATAAAATTACTCTGACATGAAGCCATCGACATACTTCAAAAAATGTAGCACCAGATCCCCTAGTTCGCTCATCCATGTTACCCCATATCCTCCAAAATGTTGCTTCCATAAGGTGCTAAACAGCGGTCACATCAGCTGTCTCTCCGTACACCACTAGTTCGCAAACGTATAATACCGCTCTGACATACTGCACTCAGCCGCCAGCCGTTCCATAACATTCCAGATACGTTACAAACGGAGTGGAGAGACACCATACTAATAGTTCTCTGTGCTAGGTCGTTCCCGTTACGCGTTAATGCCAACTTTAAATAAGATCTAAAACACTATTGAAGAATGCATTACCGTCCTCGCCTATTTGTACACAGTCCAGTCACATTACTGTGACCACCGCTTATGTTCGAGGTCAACGTGTAATAACCACACACAGACGGCATGTGGCAGCACTAGCAGTGGAGGCTATGTAAAGCGTGTCGGGGGGAGGGGACGCGGAAAACAGTGC
The DNA here is from genome assembly GCF_023864345.2 of Schistocerca serialis cubense. Lineage (NCBI taxonomy): Eukaryota > Metazoa > Arthropoda > Insecta > Orthoptera > Acrididae > Schistocerca > Schistocerca serialis. Next base: position 424,064,455 of record NC_064644.1, read on the forward strand.
AGTCGTTGTCCACATGCGGAAACGGAGCTTTTTATCTGACGTTCAAAAGGCGATGATCATTGGCTTTCGGGCCAATGGCGAAATCATTTCCGAAGCGGCTACGTTTGTAAACTGTTCGCGTGTTACCGTGGTTACAACATATGTGCATGTCAAGATGGCGCTGTCCTAATGTGGTGGCGAGGCAGCTTGGTGCACCACGGACCACACATGACGGACGTGAACGACGGTTGCGGAGATGCGTACTGGCGAATATACATGCAGTTGTTGAGCGACTGCCCGTCCAGATGAACCAAGGCGTCGCCATCAGTGTCTCCTCAGGGTCCGTTCAGCGAATATTGCTGAGTATGGGCCTCTGCTGTAGGCGACTGATTCATGCACCCATGCTGATTGCTGTTCACCGGCGACAAAGGCTAGAAATTCCTGGCCAGTGCCGCAACTGCACGTCCACTGAACGGCAACAGGTAGCCTTTTCAACAACAACAACAACAACAGCAGCAACAACAAATACATTTAACGGTCATCATTTTTTATTCACATCACAGAAGATATCCGAACGTTGTCTAAATGCCATCTATGATTGACACGACCTCGAAACTACACATTCTCTTGTCATTCTCCTTTGAAGTAAGTTATAAACTGCACGCCGACTGAACACATGCAAACGTGCGAGGGCACAGATTCACGTAGAACAGGCAACAACAGCGTAAGCTTTGTAGTTTTTGTTGTTCTTATTGTTGTTGTTGCTGCTGCTGCTTACAGTCCAAAGACTGGCTACCTGTAACTCTCCGCGCAACCTCTTAGTCTCTACCGCTTACTGCAACATTCATCCGCTAGAAGCTGGTTCCCAGATTTAATCCTTGATTTTACTCTACAATTGTAAGTCTCTCTCCGCTTCACTCCATTACGTGACTGAAGATTCCTCAATATTTCAGGGTGTATCCTATCAACAGATCCCTTTTTTTGTGAAGCTTTGCAATAACTTTCATTTTCCTCCAGTTCAATAGCCGGTCGCTGTGACCGAGTGTTTATAGGCGCTTCAGTCCGGAACCGCGCTGCTGCTACGGTCGCAGGTTCGAATCCTGTCTCGGGCATGGATGTATGTGATGTCTTTAGGTCAATTAGGTGTAAGTAGTTCTAAGTCTAGGGGACTGATGACCTCAGATGTTAAGTCCCATAGTGCTTAGAGCCAGTTCAACTCGGGACCTTTCATTAGTTATTCAGTCTATCGACCTAATTTTCAACGCTTTCTGTTGCATCAAATTTCAGACGCTTTTATTCTCTTCTAGTACGTACTATTTGTCTTTCAAGTTTCACTTCCGTAAAAGGCTAAAATCCGAACCAACGTCAATATTTATGTGACGTACCGTCACAAGATGCACGCCATATGTCAATGCGCTGCCGGCCTTAGTGGCCAAGAGGTTCTAGGCGCTACAGTCTGGAGCCGCGCGACCGGTACGGTCGTAGGTTCGAATCCTGCCTCGGGCATGGATTTGTGAGATGTCCTTAGGTTAGTTAGGTTTAAGTAGTTCTAAGTTCTAGGGGACTAATGACCTCAGAAGTTAAGTCTCATAGTGCTCAGAGCTATTTTTGAACCGAACCAACACCTACAGAAAGAACTTTCTAAAACTAAAATTTACATTAAATGTGACAAAATTCCTTTTCTTGCTGGGGCCAGTTTGCACTTTATAACCTCTGTACCTTTGCTATCACCAGTTACCATGGAAAGTAAAAAAAAAGAAAAAATACATGAAACTGCCATAAAACGTACATTTCGAGAGACCACAATGTCCGGAGTACTGATCTAGCAACAGATAAACCTTATCTTAAAACCCGTGTACAAGTGTTGTCGCCAAATGTAGTTAGACCCAGAAACCGGTTCTGTTAATGAACTGTATTCTAATTTGTGTATTGAGACTGTCGGTCGTCTGTTTGGACGGTTTTTACGACCGCCAGCTGTTGCTAGTACCGAGGCGCGCGCGACCCTGGGGTGTCTTGTCACGGTCCACGCGGCTCCGCCCTTCCCCCCCCCCCCCCCCCCCCCCCGTTAGAGGTTCCAGTCCTCCCTCGGGCCTCGGGTATGTGTGTGTGTGTGTGTGTGTGTGTGTGTGTGTGTCGTCCTTAGCGTAACTTGATTTAAGCTACATTAAGTAGTGTGTAAGCAGAGGGACCGATGACCTCAGCAGTTTGGTCCCATACGACCCTACCACAAATTTCCAATTTGCGACTATTAACTCATTTCCTCAAAGTACTTTTAAAGAAGTTGATACTAATACACAGAGTTCTCTCTCAGCAGCATCTTCTCTGATTTTTCGGCAAATATTTGCATTTTATTTTTTATTATTATTTTCTTTTCAACGTGTAGGTGTAGTCAGACAATTCTTTCATGCGACACCTACATCTACATCTACATGGATACTCTGCAAATCACATTTAAGTGCCTAGCAGAGGGTTCATCGAACCACCTTCCAATCTCGTATAGCGCGCGGAAAGAATGAACACCTATATCTTTCCGTACGAGCTCTAAGTTCCCTTATTTTATCGTGGTGATTGTTTCTCCCTATGTAAGACGGTGTCAACAAAATATGTTCGCATTCGGAGGAGAAAGTTGGTGATTGGAATTTCGTGAGAAGATTCCGTCGCAACGAAAAACGCCTTTCTTTTAATGATTTCCAGCCCAAATCCTGCATCATTTCTGTGACACTCTCTCCCATATATCGCGATAATACAAAACGTGCTGCCTTTCTTTGGACTTTTTCGATGTCCTCCGTCAGTCATATCTGGTAAGGATCGCACGCCTCGCAGCAAAATTCGAAAAGAGGACGGACAAGCCTAGTGTAGGCAGTCTCCTTAGCAGGTCTGTTACATTTTCTAAGTGTCCTGAAAATAAAACGCAGCGTTTGGTTAGCCTTCCCCACAACATTTTCTATGTGTTCTTTCCAATTTAAGTTTTTCGTAATTGTAATACCTAGGTATTTAGCTGAATTTACGGCTTTTAGATTAGACTGATTTATCGTGTAACCGAAGTTTAACGAGTTCATTTTAGCACTCCTGTGGATGACCTCACACTTTTCGTTATTTAGGGTCAACTGCCACTTTTCGCACCATTCAGATATTTTTTTCTAAATCGTTTTGCAGTTTGTTTTGATCTTCTGATGACATTATTAGTCGATAAACGACAGCGTCATCTGCAAACAACAGAAGACGGCTGCTCAGATTGTCTCCCAAATTGTTTATATAGATAAGGAACAGCAAAGGGCCTATAACACTACCTTAGGGAACGCCTGAAATCACTTCTGTTTTACTCGAAGACTTTCCGTTAATTACTACGAACTGTGACCTCTCTGACAGGAAGTCGCAAATCCAGTCAGATAACTTAGACGATATTCCATAAGTACGCAATTTCACAACGAGCCGCTTGTGTGGTACAGTGTCAAAAGCCTTCCGGAAATACAGGAATACGGAATCGATCTGAAATCCCTTGTCAATTGCACTCAGCACTTCATGTGAATAAAGAGCTGGTTGTGTTTCACAGGAACGATGTTTTCTAAACCCATGTTGACTGTGTGTCAATAGACGGTTTCCTTCGAGGTAATTCATAATGTTCTAACACAATATATGTTCTAAAATCCTGCATCATATCGACGTTAACGATATGGGCCTGCAATTTAGTGGATTACTCCTACTACCTTTCTTGAATATTGGTGTAACCTGTTCAACTTTCTAGTCTTTGGGAACGGCTCTTTCCTCGAGCGAACGCTTGTATATGAGTGTTAAGTATGGAGCTAATGCATCAGTATACTCGGAAAAGAACGTAATTGGTATACAGTCTGGACCAGAAGACTTGCTTTTATTAAGTGATTTGAGTTGCTTCACTACTCCGAGGATATTTACTTCTACATTACTCATGTTGGCAGATGTTCTCGATTCGAATTCTGAAATATTTACTTCGCCTTCTTTTGTCAAGGCATTTCGGAAGGCTGTGTTTAGTAACTCTGCTTTGGAAGCACTGTCTTCGATAGTATCTCCATTGCTATCGCACAGGGAAGGCATTGATTGTTTCTTGCCGCTAACATACTTCGCATACGACCAGAATCTCTTTGGATTTTCTGCCAGGTTTCGAGACAAAGTTTCGTTGTGGAAACTGTTGTAAGCATCTCGCATTGAAGTCCGTGCTAAATTTCGAGCTTCTCTAAAGGATCGCCAATCTTGGATATTTTGCTCTGTTTAAATTTGGCATGTTTGTTTCGTTGTTTCTGAAAGAGTGTTCTAACCCGTTTTGTGTACCAAGGAGGATCATCTCCGTCGTTTGTTAATTTATTTGGCATAAATCTCTCGATTGCTGCCGATACTATTTCTTTGAATTTAAGCCACATCTGGTCTACACTTATATTGTTAATTTGGAATGAGTGGAGATTGTCTCTCAGGAAGGCGTTGTTTCCCGTCGGTTTGTTTCCCGTTACAAACAGAATGATTTTTAAAGTGGAATTTTTCGTGCCCATTCGACAGAGCGGTTCCAAGTTAGTCTAGTAGATATTCCTTTTATCGATTTGTGTTAAGAGGGTCAGTAAAACATGAAAACAACCAGCAGCGATACCGCCACCTGGTCCACGCTGACTGCTACCGCCATGCAGGAGCTCTCCTCAGTCACTGCTGAAGTACTGATTATATTGGCGTAATCCACAGTTGTCATTACTACCACGGTTCCCACGGAAGCCTAGGTTAATATCCAAATGGCATAATGCTTCCCCCAGAGGCATACGCCTGTGCGTGTTTCGAACAGCTATTCGCCTGGATGACGACGTATCTGGGCACTGCCATTGACCTGGTATAATTAAAAAAAGTTATTTATCCGACAAGACGATGTGTTATTATTGACTCACTGTCCAATCTCGACCAACCCGTGTTCATTGCAGTCATAGTTGGCGGTGTCGATGAGTCAACATGGGAAAATACAGTGGTCGTTCGTTACAGTAAATAAAAGTCGTGTGACCAGGGCCTGCCGTCGGGTAGACCTTTCGCCTGGTGCAAGTCTTTCGAGTTGACGCCACTTCGGCGACTTGCGCGTCGATAGGGATGAAATGATGATGATTAGGACAACACAACATCCAGTGCCTGAGCGGGGAAAATCTCCGACCCAGCCGGGAATCGAACCCGGGCCCTTAGGATTGACATTCTGTGCTGACCACTCAGCTACCGGGGGCGGACTGTTCGCTACAGTGAAGCCTAATGTTCAACAAGGTGCGCTGAACGGTGTGTCTACATCAGCGTTACACTCTGTTGCTGACTCTGTCCTGCTTTACACACTTCCACATCCTGTTATGAGGTAGCGTAATCGTTGTTTCACCGTGCTTCAAGCACTTTCTGTAGATGTTCTCGACAGCCGACAGTTCTCGCTCCCACGTTCCGAGCCATAAACAATCCGCCCTCTGTCAAAGTCGCTTATGTCTGTGGATTTGCCATTTTACGTATAGTACGGTTGCAATAATCATTGATTACTCTCTGCTTTTTTTATCTACTTTCTTTAACGCATCACGTACCAGCAGCGCTACAAGGCAGCATTCAGTCTTAGGTGTTATTCTGCGATATACAAAAGTTTTATAGATGTGTTTCATAAACCATTCTTGAAGATGAAACTTTTGCAAGTTAGGACAGTGGTGATGTAAAAAAAGTAATCAGTACTCCGAATTTAAGTTACACTTATTTTTTTTTATTACTTTTGTTGCAATATCACGTAACTCGTTCCAAAACATCACTTCACAATATAAAACATACTTGAAAATATCTTCCTCACTGTTAAAGTTCACATTTCATAAACTGACTACAATTTGCGTCTTTTTAACATGACGACCAAAGCTTGACTCTCTTATAACCGCTTACGGGCCCAAAAATCAGTAACAAGTACGTCAAAGATCGTAGTGACAAAAGAAAGAATACACATAAGAATAATATCATTGCAATATATACATATCGATGTATCTAAGTACCTCTACATTAATGAAATCAGATCTGAATGTTGTCACAGAAATATGTTAACTATATTTCAGAAACACAGTAGAATATTGCTGGTATCGAGAGGTTGAGGTGAGGTTACGTAATTCAAGTACCATTACAAGTGGTAAAAATGTAAATGTTAAGAAAAAAAATTATCACTTCGAGCTCTGCATGAGTAGTTTCTCTGTGTTTGGTGACCATTAGTTCTAGAAAATCGCCTTATTTTATGGACTGGAAATAGAATTTCGGGACGGAAATGCAACAAATCTCAACAAGCCATCTGGGCAGCATAAGTTAAAAAAATTGTCCTAATCGAACACCCTTTACGTGTGTGACGCTGGCAAGGCTTGTGGCATGGGGATATTCGCTGTGATTGTGTGCGTTGTATGTGTGTGTGTGTGTGTGTGTGTGTGTGTGTGTGTGTGTGTGTGTCCAGCCGAGAGTAGCAATTTCAGCTGACTTACGCTGATAGGAACTGCAAGGCAATTAGCGAAGCGCCGGCCGAGAATTGCAGACAGCGTGTAATTGGCGGCAGTTTGGGCAGACGCGGCGAAAGCCCTGCCGTGGGCCGATGGCTGGGTCCGTATTGAGCAGTACGTCCAGGGCGCACGCATGCCAACTTCCGGTCGCCAAGAGCACCTCGCCCGCCCCACGCGGCACGTGGAGGATGCGTGGTGTAGTGCGTAGCGATGAGATCCCAACGTGGGAAACGATATAGAAGGGGGATAACTGCGGCCCAGTCAGACATCGTGAGGTGTGACCACCAGCTAAAGGCCTAAAATCTCTTTCATTTGCATATTTACAACGAGATAAGGGCAGGGCCGAGTTCGGGATCAATATAGGCACATTCTGCAACTGGATTGCAGGCCCTACAGGGGAAAATTTTGTGATAACTAACCAGAAAAAATATCGTTTTGGAGTAATCTTCGAATTATAGCTCTATAACGCAGTTTAAAGATTTATTCTTTAAGAGTATAAAATTTCACTTTACTATATGTGATTTAATGAGCTAATGAGGCTAAAAATTGAAAATAAATTTCATTTGAAGCTTTCGTTATTGCTTCCCATTTTCTGTTCATGGTGATTAGTTGGTCTTTTAAGACAGTCGACATCAGTAGCCTACAAAGACAAATATAACCATGGAACGTCTTACTATGGTTACAGCTATACGCCAGCAAGCCCTCGCCCCGATTCTTAAAGAATCGAGCTCCACGGTATGAAACAGCACCTCAATGAACTATGTGTGGTACAATGATACAATTTTGTTGATTGGTGACTCCATGGAGTGCTGTGTGCACAACGACCATATATGTTAAATTAAAAGGAAGCTCAGCGTTGGCCGCAATGTTGATGTTTTATTGATAGTGTAAGAGGTATGCGCGGTATGCGCTGCCTGCAACAGGCAAGACTTAGGAGAGTCTCTGACCAGAGAGCAGTATGTAGTCAGTTGTTGCTTGTCGCTAGTCGGCATTAGTCTTCAGTAGTCTTGAGTAGTCTGCGTGAGTCGGCAGTAGTCTGCGCTTGTCTGCGCTTGTCTGCAGTCTGCTCTGGTCGGGACTCTGGAGGGTGAGTATTATTGTAGAAGGTAAAGAAGCAGCCTTGCGCATATCTAGTAATGTATGTTAACTGTCATTCAATTTCTTTTAAAAAATGCCCCAATATAATTTTTATAATATAAAGTAATTTTTTTTTAAAAAAAGCATTCATTTGAATTTAAAGATTTTATCCAACGGATGATTATTTCTTTCACGAATCACAAAGCATAGGCCAGCATTGCACGGAGCTGTGTCGAAAATTTTTTAGGTAAGAGCAGATATATTCGCAGTTTTATTGAGGTAAGAATTTTTGCTCTTTTTATTCAGAATACAGGGCCGAGGCGCAGCGCTGCTGTCGTCATAAAATTTACCAGGTTACTGATTTTTTTTTTTTTTTTTTTGGTTTAGGAATTTTTATGTTTCGAACTTAACATTAAATGAGAAAAGAATTTTGTGGGTACATTAAATGTGAATGCATTTCTGCACGGAGACTATAAATGGGAACCCAATTTTGTTCAGAGGTTACATTCAATAATTAATAATATTTAAATTCACATTTTGAATATTTTTGTGGGGAGGTTACACTTGGTTCATTTTAAATATTTTTGTGGGGAGGTTACAATAGCAAAATCGATTTTCAATCACATAGTGATCATCTTCAGTGCTGTGGTGTACAAATTAAACTCATAGACACTGGTATATAGTTATCAGTAACCAAAGCTCTGATTGTGACCTCTTCTCAGCTTTGGTTACTGATAACTATATACCAGTGTCTATGAGTTTAATTTGTACACCACAGCACTGAAGATGATCACTATGTGATTGAAAATCGATTTTTCTATCAATAAAACATCAGTATTACCTCCAACGCTGACCTTCCTTTTAATTTTATTTTAATGATACAATTTTATAGTTACATTCAGTGATATACGTGGCTAACGTCTGCATAACGTGTTGCGAATAGCGTTAGTGGTAAAAAAGATATTACTCCTTTACTGCTAACTCTAATTGTAGTGAAGAAGTCAACTCTGATGTTGAAGCTTTATTGTGCGAACAGCGAAAATATAACAAAAGGTATGCTTTTTTGCTTTCACTATTGTGCGGAGGGTGTCAGGGAGGAAAATGTTTCGAAAAGATTTGAAATTACATAAAAAAGGACGACACACCACAATGCAATTATCCGAATGGAACCGAAATCGGTAAATGTGATGTTCATGTACAGAAAAGCAATTGACTACAGTTTCAGAGATATCGTGTCACATTCTGTCCAACTGGTGCGTTAGGTCGTCGAAATCCCGACCTGGTTCGAGGGCCCTACCGATAATACCCCAAACGTTCTCAACTGCGGAGAGATACAGTCAGTACTCACTTGATTGATATCAGCAGTCCATTGAAAAATTAAGTCAAATAAGCACACGCGAAGTAATGAACTGTACGTCTCTCACGATTATATAAGGGTCCGCACCACGCTACTAAAACGAAATCTTTTATGATGTCTCGGGTTTTCTCGAAGTGATTGATTAATAGTGGGCTTCCAGGTGTTCAACAGAGCTGTTTTTTTCACTTTCTGCACACGGCATCGAACTCGACAATAAACAACGATGTACGTGTAGTTGCTGTCCGGACAGCGAGAACACACAGTAACAAAACTCGCAGCACGTGAAGAAGATGGCTGCGTCGGTCTCAAATTGCTACGCAGGCAATGGATATAACGACCCGGTTGAACACCCGTAAGCTCAGTATTAAAATCCTTTATTTCTATAGTGTGGGCCCCAAGGCTACGAACTAAAAGCACGAGTGCAGCAACGAACATTGAATTGCTGAAATACAGTGTTGCCACAGAAATGCGGAATATTTCAGTGATTGGTTGTTCAAGGAAAATTTTTCAAAAATCTTATTACATATTAAGAAAATATCTGGTGGGCGAAATGAAACCGACCCAAAAAGTATTCCGTGCCGCCTGAAGATTGGCAACCAACTCACATGATCTGTTCCTGGGGTAGCCTGCCTTAAAGCGCATGAAACACTTTCTGGATCAGTTTCATGTTGCCCACCATCTACAAGGAGCCAGTAGGAATACAAGGAAAAGATAATTGTTTTTGCTGCACTACATGCAGTAAATGATCTCCATCGTAAGTGAGACATTGTCAAAGTGTGGCCTGGTATTTCAGCATGACCTCTTCCTGCATACTGTCAGCAGTTACTGCAGTCTCGTCCACAGTAGGTTGTTTGAGTGCGCGGTTTCTAGTGATGTATCTGCCTGAGATACTTTCGTTCCTGTGTGTCCGCTAAAAAAAAGTCGCACGGAGCTCAATCCGACGAGTGAGACGGCTAGGTGTATCCCCATCGCAAGAACTGATACGACATGAGAACAGTGCGTTCACAGCATTCGTTGATATTCTTATGGTGCGGCTTGTAGCTTCATTATGCTGGAATACTGTGTGGTGATTTACTGGAAAAAATAAAAGTTGTGGTGTTAGAAAGCTGTGAACCATTTCAACGTATCGCTCAGAATTAAGTTACCGCATTAGTAGTCTCAGAACCGGGGGAAAAGAAAGACAGAGAAATAGGGGCCGAACATCTGAGACGTTTCAAAGGGTTCGGATGATTCATTCATTGCTGCTCTTTCTTTAGGTCTCAGTACAGTTCGTTCGAGCTTGCTTATCCACGTTCGAATCATATTGGCTCGTGCAGTAGGCTGGTTAAGCAGCATGTCAAACTGACACAATGAAAGGCACGTCACATTTTCACCAGACGGTCGCCATTTCCATAATATGCTTTCACCGAGTAGAAACGCTTATCGGCCCTCCAATGATATATTCAAGCTCTTTGGGGTTTATTCCGCATGCATTGCGTATATTACGTAGTAAAAAGAACTACAACACACATTTTGTACAGTTCCGACAAGTTCTAACTTCTAATATAAAGTCTTTGTAGGGGAAGGTGTTACGTTTAATTGATGTCGCTTTAAGTGTACTAAATTTTTCCTTTGTTTTGCCACATTAAACACTCATCTTATTGAGTTATCATTATTTTGTTATACGTAAACTCATGTATTTTCGCTGTTTATTTGAAATCCATACGGGGTCATCAAGAAAAGAGTATTACGGTCTACACTAACAGCGATAATGGAGATAAATCGAGTCTAAAACAAATTTCACAGCAGAAACGTCTGTTAGGCTTACTACGTATACGTAACGTCATACTATCAACATCGATAAAAAAAATTAATGAAGCTTCGACACCCTTCATACTAAGAGATATTTAAATATGAACTATGGTTAGTTATGGTGGTTTTAATCCTCAGGTTCACATTGTCCACGCTAATATTAGGAATGGAAAAAAAATAACGGTTAAACATAATATCGAGGGCGAGGTCATCAGAGACGCAGGACTTGCTGGGATGCTGAAGGACATGGAGCGGCGTCGGGCGTTGTTTGTCAAATGAACCAGCCCGCCATTTGCCTTAATCGATATAGGGAAATCATTCATAAACTAATTGTGGGTGGTGATTTGAACAGCCGTCTTACGGAGAGCGAGATTGCATCTTATTGCTACGCCATCTCAGTGGGTCTGAAAGTAGAAGATACTTGATTATGATGTGACACTACGCACCATTAAATTTTTGCGTTCGTATCCGTAAGGAAAAAGGAAAGAAATGGAATGATGGAAGATTCGCATTTATCATCTCAATGGCGGCGAGTTCATTCGGTATGCAGCATAGGTTCACATGGAGCAAAGATGAGGAAGAACATCCGCCCTGTCCTTTCGGAATAACTATCCAGCATTCGCTAAAGCGATTAAGAGGAAGAACAGAAAACCTAATTATGGATGGCCCGACGGGGATTTTGACCACGTTCTTTCTGAAGGCGAGTCCAGTGTCTTACCACTGCGTCACCTACTTTGATGATTCATATTCGAAACAGAGGCGCTCAACCTCTCACCCAGCCATCCAGTTTTATTTATCCATTATTTGCTCTTAACTTCCTTAAGCTAATGTCGAATTAGTATTCTCAAGACGCCTGTAATTGACATCTTCGTCAGCTCTTCTCGATCTGATTTTGTACCGAGATCCTGATAACCCTGATAACCTACCTCTGTGTGTAGCGGTGAATTCAGAGAGAAACATTCTGTACTACAGTGGATCGGTGTACCAGCACGAAAGTGACATACAACAAACCACAAACTGCCATTAAGTATACTAGATGTTTGTAGAAACAAATGAATAGCTTGATAGCGTAACTACGCAAAGTGGACAGGAAAAATGCCACCCACATTTCGCATGTAATGAACGACTATGCAGTGGGTTTCTCATTCAGAAATTGAATCTGAATGTTGTTTGCATGTAAGATGGGGAAACGTCTATCAGCACGTCTCGGAACTTGACAACAACGGGATCCGGGCCTATCGATGTTGCGGTTTATCAATATTTTAGCCGTGTTGGCCGGGGTTTTATGACTGTCATGCGGATATGCAATCGATAGGTGTAGTGCCAAAGCCAACGCCACGCCGGACATTAGTTTACACGCCACTACCACCCGAGAGGATAGCAGTAGTGGGTACTACAGGAAACGTGCTTTTTTTGGATCAAGAATAGTAACCACACGAACACACAAGAAGTGCAGCGCCGTCTCGAGCACCACGGACTGTCAGTGAGGTGGCCGTTGTTGCGGTTTACCTTGATGCGGGAGCAAAGAGAAGCGTGTCGGCAGCGGAGTGCCGACTACAACACAGAACACCGGAGTATTAAAACGTCATCTTTCCAGACGCATCCCGATTCTGGGTTCAGCACTGTGATGAAATTCTCACTGTGTGTAGGCTCCGAGGATAACAAATGTTGACAGATTGTGTTGGTTGTTTGTCATACAGGTCCAGCACCTGACATGATGATGGTATGGAACGACAAAGGCTGAACACACGGTCATCTCTGGTTCGTATGGGCGATAATTTACCAGGTGTACCGGTATGAAATGAGCGTTTTTTTGTGAAAATCAAACACTAATTTTGAATTGAAAAGTAAAAACATTTTATTCAGAGTACTGACCATTGCTTCCTATACATTTTGACCACCTTCCTGGCAATTTGTGAACACCACGCCAATAGAAATGTTCGTCTTTTTAAAGAAAACCAACCAGACACCCAATTTTCGACTTCTTCGTGGGAATCGAAGTGTTCCTCAGCCAATGCGTGTCCGATTGATGAAAACAAATCGTAGTCGGAAGGGGCCAAGTCTGGTGAATACAGCGGGTGGGGTAGCAGCTCCCAGCCAAGTGTTTTGATTGTATCCTGAACCAGTTTTGCTTTGTGTGCAGGTGCATTGCGTAAAAAAATTACTTTGCCATGTCTTCTGGCCCATTCTGGTCTTTTTTTGATCAATGCATAATTCAAATTGATCATTTGTTATCTGTAGCGATTAGTATTCACAGTTTCACCGGGTTTTAGAAGCGCATGATACACCACACCTTTCTGATCCCACCAAACGCAGAGCATGGTCTTCTTGCCGAATCGATCTGGTTTTGCAGTCGATGTGGATGGTTGTCCGGGGTTAACCCATGATTTTTCCCGTTTAGGATTCTTAAAATAAATCCATTTATCTTCGCCAGTAACAATTCGATGCAAAATTGATTTTCTTCCATGTCTTTGAAGCAAAATTTGACAAATGGTTTTTCGGTATTCCATATGTCTTTCATTCAATTCATGTGGCACCCATTTTCCACACTTTTGGATCTTTCCCTTAGCTTTCAAACGGTCGGAAATTGTTTGTTGTGCAACATTTAGCATGGCTGCCATTTGCTTCTGACTCAAAGTATCATCTTCATCCAATATTGCTTGCAATTCGGCATCTTCGAACTTTTTTGGTGGTCTTCCACATTCTTCATTTCTTACATCAAAATCATTGTTTCTGAACCGTTGAAACCATCTTTTGCATGCTGCTTCATATAGAGCGTGATCACCATATGCTTCGACAGGCATTCGATGCGACTCTGCAGCACTTTTTTTCAAATGAAAACAAAAAATTGATGCTTTCCACAAATCATCACCTTCTAGTACAAAATTCGACATTGTTAACACGATGAAAACATATGATGTTGTCTGTTCCATGACTTGATGTATACTAAATATCTTTGACAGATGTCATACCAACCAAAAAAAAATTAAGGCTCGTTCACAACAAATGTTCCCTATCGAGGCATTTGTATCTTAACGCTCATTTCATACCGGTACACCTGGTAGACAGCCTTGTGGCCGAGCGGTTCTAGACGCTTCATTCCGGAACCGCGCGACCACCACGGTCACAGGATCGAATCCTGCCTCGGGCGTGGATGTGTGTGATGGATGTCATTAGGTTAGTTAGGTTTAAGTAGTTCTAAGTTACAGGGGACTTATGACCTCAGATGTTAAGTCCCGTAGTGCTCAGATCCATTTGAACCATTTTGGCAAAATGATCAGTTTCTCCGAGGTGTTACCTTTGAACAGTATTATGCAAGACCGCATGTTGCCTGTCCTGTACTATACTGTGCTAACCTACCTCGATATGGTGTGTGTTCCGATGTTGCCATGTTCAAAATGTTCTTCATATTTCCCACCCACTGAAAACATATAGTCAGGGGCTGTCGAGAGACGGATACGCCAGCACTGACTGACCTCTTCGACTAATGAACACGTTCATAAACTTCAAGCAACGGGGAATGACGTACCTGTGTCTGCCATACTCACCCCGAGTAGCCGGATACCGGTGCACACGTCAGAAAACTGGAGAGAGACGGTGAAGACGCTAAGCGGGAAGACCGCCTGGGGTTGGGACAGACTCACGTCGGAATCGAGCCACCTGTCAGACCGAACGGCGCAACCAACACAAAATGGCAACCTATAGAACAATGAAGTGCAACGAACTTTCGACACAACTCTGTCAATATCTCAAGTACGAGCCACAACCCAAATCGAATCGCTATCACACGAAGTACATGACTGACTGAGCGGTTTTTTTTCTTTATTGTATGGGGGAGGGGGAGGGGACTGGGGGAGGGCTGGCAGCAGCGTAATACGCCGCTCCGCAGCCTACAGGTAAAGTTAAAAAATATAATGAGGAGGTATAAGAATAAAAAGACATGATAAAACGGCGACTGTTTTAAAACAGGTACATGGCGAAAAAGTTGTGAAGAAAACATAAAAATAGTGATCAGTGACGCTGATTAAAAACACTTAGGAAATAGACACGCATAATTAAAAAACACGGTGACAGGCTGATTTCTATTTGCAACACTTTAAAAAGGAGACGCACAACACTGAACACCTACGGAAAACACTGCACTATAGAGTACGAAGGCACATGGGTACGAGGGAGTGGAAGGGGGTGGGGGAGGGGAGCACCCTTACAGATGACGGGAAAAAAGGGGGGCATGAGAGGAAAAGTAAAACATAAAGGGAACCGATGTAGGTAGAGGGCACAGATAAAGGGGGGGGGGGGGGGAGCAGGGCGAGCGCGAGAAAGGAGTGGGGAAGACGGTGGGCTGTGGAGGAGAGAGAACGGAGTCAAGGAGTGGGTACGTGGAGAAAAAACAGTATGGAAGAGTGGGGGGGGGGGGGGGGGAGGGAGCCCGGGAGAAGGACAGAGGGCGTGAGGGGGAGCTGAGGATCATACACTACTGGCCATTAAAATTACTACACCAAGAAGAAATGCAGATGATAAACGGGTATTCATTGGCCACATATATTTAGACTAGAACTGACATGTGATTACATTTTCACGCAATTTGGGTGCATAGATCCTGATAAATCAGTACCCAGAACAACCACCTCTGGCCGTAATTACGGGCTTGATACGCCTGGGCATTGAGTCAAACAGAGCTTGGATGGCGTGTGCAGGTACAGCTGCCCATGCAGCTTCAACACGATGCCACAGTTCATCAAGAGTAGTGACTGGCGTATTGTGACGAGCCAGTTGCTCGGCCACCATTGACCAGACGTTTTCAATTGGTGAGAGATCTGGAGAATGTGCTGGCCAGGGCAGCAGTCGAACATTTTCTGTATCCATAAAGGCCCTTACAGGACCTGCAACATTTGGTCGTGCATTGTCCTGCTGAAATGTAGCGTTTCGCAGGGATCGAATGAAGGGTAGAGGCACGGGTCGTAACACATCTGAAATGTAACGCCCACCGTTCAAAGTGCCGTCAATGCCAACAAGAGGTGACCGAGACGTGTAACCAATGGCACCCCATACCATAACGCCGGGTGATACGCCAGTATGGCGATGACGAATACACGCTTCCAATGTGCGTTCACCGCGATGTCGCCAAACACGGATGAGACCATCATGATGCTGTAAACAGAATCTGGATTCATCCAAAAAAAATGACGTTTTGCTATTCGTGCACCCAGGTTCGTCGTTGAATACACCATATCAGGCGCTCCTGTCTGTGATGCAGCGTCACGGGTGACCTCAGCCATGGTCTCCGAGCTGATAGTCCATCCTGCTGCGAACGTCGTCGAACTGTCCGTGCAGATGATTGTTTCTCTTGCAAACGTCCCCATCTGTTGACTCAGGGATCGAGACGTGGCTGCACGATCCTTTACAGCCATGCGGATAAGATGCCTGTCATCTCGACTGCTAGTGATACGAGGCCGTTGGGATCCAGCACGGCGTTCCGTATTACCCTCCTGAACCCACCGATTACATATTCTGCTAACAGTCATTGGATCTCGACCAACACGAGCAGCAATGCCGCGATACGATAAACCGCAATCGCGATAGGTTACAATCCGACCTTTAGCAAAGTCGGAAACGTGATGGTACGCATTTCTCCTCCTTACGCGAGGCATCACAACATCGTTTCAGCAGGCAACGCCGGTCAACTGCTGTTTTGTGTATGAGCAATCGGTTGGAAACTTTACTCATGTCAGCACGTTGTAGGTGTCGCCACCGGCGCAAACCTTGTGTGATTGCTCTGAAAAGCTAATCATTTGCATATCACAGCATCTTCTTCCTGTCGGTTAGATTTCGCGTCTGTAGCACATCTTCATGGTGTAGCAGTTTCAATGGCCAGTAGTGTAGTTGATAGGAGGGATAAATGGAGGGAGAGAGGGCAATATCCGGGAGAGGGAGTAGCTGGGAGACTGAGCGGACGAGGTGTGGCGCGGTATTCATACCGGCCGCGAGGGACCCTGTTGGCCGGTATATTTAAGTGGTGAAGTGGTGAGATGGTGGCGCACTCACAAGGCGATTGCAGCGTTCCGGCTACACTGTGCTCTATCGTCCATCGAGGTCCTATTGCACTCGTGGGCATTTATCTTCTGCTCAGCACGATACCAGACTATCTGTCCTCCAAATTCAATTCGATTCGATGCTCACCCGGATTAGAGCCGTTGTTGCTGCCACAGGTGGTGAACTTAAGCTTCGTTTTTTGCCATCCTCCCCGCTATGTCGATATTGATGGCCAGCAGTATACGTGGATGAGCGGCTAGAAAATGTTTTCTTTCTTTACATCAAGTGAGGTTTTGCCTTCTACGCATTCGGTAAATTGCTCCGAAAGTATTTAGAAAAACAGTAACTTTTTACATAAGAGAGACTGTCCAACAGAAATGAACGTAACGTAAGAGATAAATTTAGTGATTAACTGTTGTGAATCAATTGCAATGTATTCCTGCGCAGCATGCAAACTTAAATAAAGATGATAACTGGATGGTTCAGCAACCAGTAAAACACAACGAAGAAACAGTTATGGTCGCAGGTTTTAATTATTATTTATTTATCAATGACGCGTTCTGCATAATGCAGGCGTCTACAGATTGGCTGATATTAGATGGTAATAGGCACATGACATATCGAGCGTACGAAACGTCCCAACAAAAAGTGATCCTCAACAGTTATTCGGAAGCATTACGCTGTGTCTCTGTTGAGGCATGCAAAGTAGTCCAATGAACGCTAAACAGGATCAGACCTAAAGATGCTGACAGATAAATGTAGGCCTGATCCTGTTTTTCATTCATTGGACTACTTTGCATGCCGCAATAAGGACACCGCACAATGCTTCCGAATATCTGACGAGGACAACGATTTGTTGCGACATTTTATATGCTCGGCATGCCATGTGCCTAACACTATAGAGTACCAGCCAATCTGAAGACGGCTGAATCAGGCGACACGCGTCATTGGTAAATAAATATTGATTACAGCACTGCAACCAAGACTGTTTCTTTCTTCATAATAAAAGTTGGTAACGGCTCGATTAATATGGAGCCCCAACTGTAGCAGAGAGCCTTTTCACTATATTGTTAACAAAGACAACTATTTTCTTCGCGAAACGCTCGAGTCTCACACACATTTCTTTCAGCTCGGTGTGTGATGTAATGTTAGTGGTAACACTGTCGTATCGGATTATATGGTAAAAGAAGTGGCGTACGGCAGACAAAGAGATTTGCAAGGATTTAAGGTTAACAAGATGAGACCGCTAAATAATACATTAAGCAGAAAGTTTTCTTGTGAAACAACGTAAGATATAGTGAGTAGTGCGAAAAATACTTTCGCAAATTAGTATATTTATCTATGTCCTTTTCGTTTTAATCATCTATGCTTCACAACCTGCTGTTTTGTCTATAGTGGTTTATAATTAGTCTATTCTTTTCTTTATAACATCAAAAGTTTACCTCAAATTGTATTTTTATAATACAAGGTTTAAATTATTCATGTGATATTACAACATTCATCTTGCACCTGTGACAACTGTTCGTGCCAAGCCAACCTAGATTGCCACGGGTTTAAAGATATTTTTCAGGTATAATCTAATTTTTCTGTGGGTGACAAGTGGTACTGTTTTAGCGCCCAAAGGAATACATATGTGGCTTATATGTGCGGCGGAAAATACTAGAAACTGATGCTGTCTACTAATCAGCAGTAAGTGCATTATGGTTTTGTCTCTTTTTTAGGCATTATTTTACAGAAAAAAATATTCTATGTTAAATATATTCCGGGAACTAAACTAATCAGCTGACTGTCGTGCAGGAAGTATTAAAATATGCTTGGGCGTCATAAAAAAATCTGATCTCAATTTTTACAACAGTAAAAAGTTTGGTTACAAGAACGGAAACGTAAAGGGTCATACTATCTACACAAGCGAAGACCACAATGATGTGAAAAAATGAAATACTGAAGCGATTGCTGACTATACGTCGACTAGCTCTCTATCCGTTCTTGTTAAGTCAAGGTAAGTTATTTGAATTAAACTCGATACAAAGGAAGTTCAGTTTCTCCTTCGCCTTGCAGAGAGCGGAAACGATGAATATCTAATGAGGTGCAAAAGTTTCAGACTGATTGCTTTACCGGGGTATAAAAGCTTTTCAGTATTCTCCCTGGCACTAAAGACCACTTCTTCGAAGGTAATTGGACTCCTTCCGACTGTTACATTACGCTAATTAGCGAAACTTGTATCAACGAAGGACTGGCAGACAAATGAAGGCACCAGTGTCCTAGAACACATACTGCCTGTTACTGGGATTATAATTACTTACTGAAGAGAAGGGAGACAATTGGTAGTGTTAGACATCGAAATCTCTGTTTGTGAGTATAATTGGGCAGACGTAGGTAACACCAAACGAGAGACACCTCTGAATTTCAACGAGGACTGTACGTTAAGCGGATTTGTTTGGAACGAGTATATCGAAGACGGCCATGTTATTAAATATACTGGGAGAAACAGAGTGACGTTTTTGACGACGAAAGTTGGATTTTAATTTATGCAATCGAAGTTATTTAGTTTGCAAGGAGAATCAGTCAGGACGATCCCACTATTTGCCGTCTTGTGTCACTTTGCTTCCGAGGTAGCAGAATTTCTTAATCTCGTCTACTATGTGGTCTCCAATTTTGATGCTAACCTGTCGCTCGTCTCAATTCTGCTACTCCTCATTACTCGTATTTCCCTCTTTTCTCGCTATACTCTCAAACCATAGTGTGTGCTCATGAAACTGCTCATTCCATTTACCAGGCTCTGTAATTCCTCCTCATTTTCAATGGAAATAACATTGTCATCGGTGAATCTTATCGTCGATATTCTTCCATCCTGAACTTTAATCTCACTCCTGCACGTTTCTGTTACTTCTGTCATTACTTCTTCGATGTATAAAGTGAACAGCAGGAGTGAAAGACTGTACCCTGTGTATTATTCCCTTTCTAATTCGACCACTTTGTTCTTGGTCTCCTATTCTTATTTTTTCTTGTTAGTTGTACCACATGTCGTTCATTAACCTTCTTTGTGTACAGATTATACCTCTAATTCTATACAACTGTTTTAAAAACTCAAAGAGATCTCAAATGCGTCTCACTGCAATGACCGGCCAAAGTGATTATTAAAAAATAAACATGTGTGTCCTGTGGTAGTGCCTCAACTTCTGAGGGTTAGCAAGAATGTGTTCGCTTTTTGAGAATTCTGCAGCAATCACACAACATCGATTACCGGTTATTGATTGAGATTAACGTAATAAGAAGACTCATCATTCACCTTATTTAAATCTGCGGGACTCTTTGAACGCTGTTATTGTAGGTAACATTTGTTCCTCTCAAATTTCTGCTCCAAAACTCAACGTTTCGACGACTTTCTTAAGAATCTCCCTGTGTCCCCAAACCGGCTAAACTCTAACTAGACCAGTCTCTAATGACCAAGATGTCGACGGGATGTTGAACTCTAATCGTTCTTCCTTCCTTCCTACTCACTTGCCACTATCAGTTTCTAATAAAACATTTATCGCATTGCAGCGGTACTTAAATGAGACGAATTACTCTTTATCTGTTGCTTGTTTCTCAGTACCATGTTACCGACACTGAAATGGTAGGTTCGCGGAAATCCGGGAGTGGTAATCGACTAAGCCCACACTCGGCTGAACATTTTTTACAGTTTATTTCCGCTCCAAAAAATTACGTAATGTATCCTGAGCACACTTGATCATTAAATTACGTATTCGTAAGATAATCAGTGAATTGTTTGAAAGCGCCAGTAAATACATCAGACACCATTGCCATAAAAATAGTTCAAATGCGCCAATACGTAAAACATTCATTTTTTTTCTTTTGAGTCATCAGTCTTCTGACTGGTTTGATGCGACCCACCACAGATTACTCTCCTGTGCCAATCTCTTCATTTCAGAGTAGCACTTGCCACCTACGTCCTCAGTTATTTCCTGGAGGTCTCCCCCTACACTTTTTTTCCCTCTACAACTCCCTTGAGTACCGTGGAAATCAAGCCCTGATGTCTTAACAGATGTCCTATCACTCTGTTTCTTCTCCTTGTCAGTGTTTTCCACACATTCCTTTCCTCTTCGATTCTGCACAGAACTTCATCATTCCTTACCTTATCAGTACACCTAATTTTCAATATTCATCTGTAGCACCGCATCTCAAATGCTTCGATTCCCATTTCTTCTGGTTTTCCCACGGACTATGATTCGCTACCATGCGATGCTGTGCTCAGAAATTTCTTCCTAAAACTGACGCCTACGTTTGATACTAGCAGACTTCTCTTGGCCAGGAATGCCATTTTGCCATTGCTAGTCTGCTTTTGATGTCCTCCTTGCTCCGTCCATCATTGGTTATTTTGCTGCCTAGATAGCAGAATTCCTTAACTTCATCTACTTCGTAACTATCAGTCGCCGGCCGCGGTGGCCGAGCGGTTCTAGGCGCTACAGTCCGGAACTACGCGGCTGCTGCTGTCGCAGGCTCGAATCCTGTTTCGGGCGTGGATGTGTGTGATGTCCTTAGGTTAGTTAGGTTTAAGTAGTTCTAAGTCTAGGGGACTGATGACCTCAGATGTTAAGTCCCATAGTGCTTAGAGCCATTTGAACCACCTATCAATCCTGATTTTAAGTTTCTCGCTGTTCTCATTCCTGCTACTTCTCATTACTTTCGTCTTTCTTAGATTTACTCGAATCTGTATTCTGTACTCATTAGATCATTCCATGCAGCAGATTATGTAATTCTTCCGCATTTTCACTCAGGATAGCAATGTTCTGAGCGAATCGTATCACTGATACCCTTTCACCTTGAATTTTAATTCCACTCCTCGACCTTTCTTTTACTTCCATCACTGTTTCTTCGTTGTACAGATTGAATAGTAGGGGCGAAAGACTGAATCCCTGTCTTGCACCCTTTTTAATTCGATCACTTCATTCTTGGTCGTTCACTCTTATTATTCCCTCTGGGCCCTTGTACATATTGTATATTAAACGTCTCTTCCACAGCTTACTCCGATTTTTCTCAGAATTTCGAACATCTTGCAGCATTGTACATTGTCCTACGCGCTTTCCAGGTCTAGAAATGCTATTAACGTGTCTTTATTTTTCTTTAGTCTTGCTTTCATTATCATCCGCAGCGTCAGAATTGCCTCTCTGGTGCCCACCAGTTAACACATACTCAACTTCCTTTTCCATTCTTCTGTATGTTATTCTTGTTAGCAGCATCGATTCATGAGCTGTTAAGCTCATTGTGCGACAGTTCTCGCATTTGTTAGCTCTTGCTGTCTTCGGAGTTGTGTGGTAATATTTTTTCGAAAGTCAGATGGTATGTCGTCAGACCTATACATTGTACACGCCAACGTGAGTAGTCGTTTTGTTGCCACATTCCCCAAAGGTCTTAGGAATCCTGGTGCCTTATTTGATCTTAAACTCTTCAATGTTCTCTTAAATTTTGTTTCTAATACTGGATCGCCCATCTTTTCTAAATCGACTCGTGTTTCTTCATCTATCACATCTGACAAACCTTCCCCCCTCATAGAGGCCTTCAATGTACTCTTTCCCCTATCCGCTATCTCCTCTGCGTTTAACACCGGAATTACCGTTGCACTCGTAATATTGCCATGCTTGCTTTTAATTACACCGAAGGCTGTTTAGACTTTTCTATATGCTGAGTCAGTCCTTTCGACAATCACTTCTTTTTCAATTTTTTCATGTATTTCATGCAGCCATTTCGTCTTAGCTTCCCTGCACTTCCTATTTATTTCATTCCTCAGTGACTTGTATTTCTGTATTCCTGAATTTCTTTGAACATTTTTGTACTTCCTTCTGTTATCGATCAATTGAAGTACTTCCTCTGTTATCCATGGTTTCTTCGCATTACTTTCTATGTACCTATGTTTTTCTTTCCAACTTCCGTGATTGCCGTTTAATAGAGATGTCCATTCCTCTTCCACTGTACTGTCTACTGAGCTATTCCTTACTGCTGTATTTACATCTTGAGAGTACTTCAAGCGTGTCTCGTCATTCCTTAGTACAGGGTGGCAGCCAGTCAAGGAATATTTGAGGAATTAGTTTAAAAAATTTATTTTAAAGGTCCAGTGAAATCTTTACAAGTTTTCTCCCAGAGAAACTTACACTTTGCCTACGTGACACAAGTTGCCTGTCTTTTCGGAACTGAGGCAGTTCTGTCCAGTTAAAGCTGCTGACAAGAGATGCCTTGAGCCCTACGCTGAGACTGATAGTGAATTCACGCCATCGGTTTTAGCCAATAGCGTGCGTGGGATGCGGTCACGTACGTGGACGCTGGAGCGTTCCGCAATGCAGAACACACTTGCCTCTCTCTCTTGTGATCCAGACCTCGAGCACAACAGACGTCTTCTTTGGGAGGCAGCCTCTGGCCTAAACCTGGTAACTTCCGACTCTAGGCGCACTCCTTGTATACCGTACAATGAAGTATATGCTCTTCATTATACCTAATTTCTTGTTCTGACATTTATCGGCAGTCCTGAAAGCCCATTTGAAACGTCCCCTTAGAACAATTTATACAAGACCGCGCTTAAACCGACATACAATATTTCTAGCGCAACGCAATCTGACTTTCAAAAATCCCTACAAAAGAATGGCCCTGACTAACATTAACCTATACGTTTCACAAATCACTTACCTCACAAAAATCTTGGCTACTCGAGATACTGCAATACAGCGAGCACCACTACTGCCAGCTAAATAAAAGATTCAAACTACGGAAGGCACTAACTACTGATAGGGATAGTTAGCAAATGAAAGATATTAATAGAGAACAAACAATGTATTTACCTTAGTATCATCAAAAGTCATAATATATATAGCAGTTCATGACAAATTACAAAACTCCGCCATCTCTCTCCCCACATCCACCACTGCTGGCGGCTCACCTCCAACTGCGCAACGCTACGCGCTGTTCACATCCAGCCGCCGCTGCCCAACACTACAATGGCAGACAACAATGCAAACCAGCCACAGACTGCACACAGCACAGCCAGTGATTCTCACACAGAGCGCTATGTAAAGTTGCCAATAAGAAAACATAAACAGCCTACTTACACATTCTCTGCCTATTATCCATCCCACTTCTTTTCGTTTTGATTCTTCCTGACTAATCTCTTAAACTTCAGCCTACTCTTCGTCACTACTACATTGTGATCTGAGTCTGTATCTGCTCTTGAGTACACCTTACAATCCAGTATCTGATTTCGGAATCTCTGTCTGACCATGATGTAATGTAACTGAAAGTTCCCGTATCACATGGCCTTTTCCAAGTATACCCCTCCTCGTGTGATTCTTGAACAGAGTATTCGCTATTGATAACTACAATTTATTACAGAACTCAATTAGTCTTTCTTCTCTCTCACTCCTTTGTACCAAACCCATTTTTTCCTGTAACCTTTTCTTCTGCTCCTTCCGTTACAACTGCATTCCAGTCCACCATAGCTATTGGGTTTTCATCTCCCTTTATGTACTGTATTACTCTTTCACTATCCTCATATACTTTCTCTGCCTTCTCATCTTCAACTTGCGACGTCGGCGTATGTATCTGAACTATCGTTATCGGTGTTGGTTTGCTGTCAATTCTGATAAGAATGACCGTATCACTGAACTGTTCACAGTGACACACTCTCTACCCTACGTTTCTATTCATAACGAATTCTACTCCCGTTACACCATTTTCTGGTGGTGTTCGTATCACTGTGTACTCATCTGACTAGATATCGTTGTCTTCTTTCCATTTCACTTTACTGACCCCTGCCGTATCTATATTGATCCTTTGCACTTCCCTTTTCAGATTTTTTAGCTCCCAACCACGTTCAAGATTCTGACATTCCACGTCCAGACTCCTAGAGCGTTATCTTTTCGTTGGTTAATCAGTCTTTTTCTCATGGTCACCTCTCCCTTCGTAGTCCACTCCCGGAGATCCGATTGGGGGACTATTCCAGAAACTTTTGCTAATGGAGAGATCATTATGACAATTTCCCACGGCACATGTTCTATGGATGTACGTTATGGTTATTTAATGCAGTGGTTTCCATTGCCTTCTGCATTCTCATGCCGTTGATCATTGCTGTGTCTTCCGCCTTTAAGAGCAGTCTCCCACCCCAAGGACAAGAGAGTGATATGAACCTCTGTCATCCCCTCCGCCCTCTTTGACAATGCCGTTGCCTGAATGAGGGGGACCTCTTATGCCGGAAGTCTTCGGCCGCTAATGCTTATTATTAATCAAAATTTAATCAATGGCAGGTTTCGAACCCGGAACCGATGACCTTTTGATAACTAACCAAAGACGTTACTCCCAGACCACATGCAATATAAACACCTAAAATCAATGAGATACTGTGGACCTGAAAATAGTTTTAAAGGCCCCAATATGTAAAACAGACAGTACAAGCATGCACAAAACTTTCCCTTAAAAGGGTCAGTGTGCCTTTAACTTAGTAAATGACAGAATTTTAATAAAGGGAATTACATTGCAGCACAGAATTTACAAACAATTCCAAAAGGTGGACCAGCAACTGACGAAGGTTGTCAAGGACTGATCGCGAAAAACTTCGTTCGGGAGCTGGTATTGGCATATTTACGTCCGGCACCGGTCTCAACAGGCCTCCCACCAGATATGAATTGGTCCAAAAGACAATTAGGCTTTAAAGTTCTAAAACAAAACAAAAATCAGTATTACTCCACATACCATAATATCTAAAGATAATTACATATAATTTAGAGATGGTACCAGAGTTCCGAATTTTCCACATCTCAAGAGCATACGTCAAGTTAGCGAAATAGGTGAAGTGTGTGGCAAGGGCGCCCGCCCCCCATCTCTCCTCCGTTTCTTGCAATTAATTTGACCTATTATAAACATCAAAAAAAGTTTTTCATCACCTCAGTGCCAAGAGTTCCGGAACCTGTGCAGAAAATTGGAATGGAGAACACCATTTCCGCTCTTTTTTTGCTCTTGAAAACCAAACACTGCATATTGTACCACTATATAGCGTGACATTCAGAGGGGGTGGTCCAGACTGCTGTACACACCGGTGCCTCTAACACCCAGTAGCGTGCCCTCTTGCACTGATGCATGCCTGTATGCGTCGTGGTATACTGTACACATCAAGGCACTGCTCGTCCAGATTGTTCCACTCCTCCACGGCGATTCGGCGTAGATCCCTCAGAGTGGTTGGTGGGTCACGTCGTCCATAAACAGCCCTTTTCAATTTATCCCACTCATGTTCTGTAAGGTTCAAGTCTGGAGAACATGCTGGCCACTCTAGTCGAGCGATGTCGTTATCCTGAAAGAAGTCATTCACAAGATGTGCACGATGGGGGCGTGAATTGTCGTCCATAAAGACGAATGCCTCGCCAGTATGCTGCAGATATAGTTGCACTACCGGTCGGAGGATGGAATTCACGTATCGTATAGCCAACCGTTACGGTGCCTTCCATGACCACCAGCTGCGTACGTCGGGCCCGCATAATGCCACCCCAAAACTGCAGGGAACCTCCACCTTGCTGCACTCGCTGGACAGTGTGTCTAGGTGTTCAGCCTGACCGCGCTGGCTCCAAACACGTCTCCGAGGATTGTGTGGTTGAAGGCATATGCAACACTCATCGGTGAAGAGAACGTGATACCAATCCTGAGCGGTCCGTTCGGCATGTTGTTGGACCCATCTGTACCGTGCTGCCGGACGAAGTGGCCCTGCGGTTAAGGGCGCTGCAGTCTGGAACCGCAAGACCGCTACGGTCGCAGGTTCGAATCCTGCCTCGGGCATGGATGTTTGTGATGTCCTTAGGTTAGTTAGGTTTAACTAGTTCTAAGTCCTAGGGGACTAATGACCTCAGCAGTTGAGTCCCATAGTGCTCAGAGCCATTTGAACCATTTTGTACCGTGCTGCATGATGTCGTGGTTGCAAAGATGGACCTCGCCATGGATGTCGGGAGCGAAGTTGTGCATCATCCAGCCTATTGCGCACAGTTTGAGTCGTAACGCGACGTCCTGTGGCTGCACGAAAAGCATTAATCCAAATGGTGACGTCCCTGTCAGGGGTCCTTCGAACCGTAATCCACAGGCAGCGGTCATCCACTGCAGTAGTATCCCGTGGGCGGCCTGAGCGAGGCATGTCACCGAAAGTTCCTGTCTCTCTGCATCTCCTCCATGTCCGAACAACATCGCTTTCGTTCATTCCGAGACGCCTGGACACTTCCCTTGTTGAGAGCCCTTCCTGGCACAAAGTAACAATGCGGAAGCGATCGATTCGCGGTATTGATCGTCTAAGCATGGTTGAACTACAGACAACACGATCCGTGTACCTCCTTCCTGGTGGAATGACTGGAACTGATCGGCTGTCGGACCCCCTCCGTCTAATAGGCGCTGCTCATGCATGAACAGTCAAAGGGGATGTGTCTGTGATACAATATTCACAGTCAACGTCTTTCTTCAGGAGTTCTTGAACCAAGATGATGCAAAACTTGTTTTTGATGTTATAAAATACGAAATTTTACTTACCTTGTGGAACTTGTTATAAAAGTGTGATATTACATTACATGAAATTAATGCACAAAAGGCACTCTACACGTATACATATCTATATAAAAACACTTAGCTGATGAAATGGACACAACTGATAAAATCCTCGGACATCCATGTATTTCGGCGTGGAACATGACTCTTCCAGGCTTGCCGCACAGAACTACGCTACGGACAGAGAGTTAACACAGAGGCGACAGACCCGATATAAAGTTAACTATCTCGGCGTTGTATTGCGCAACTAGTACACGCTAAATGATCGCATGCTGTGGTTAGAAGTAGTATAACGGCGCACCAGAAATGAAGGTGGATTTCCCTAAACGTTTAATGTAACAACGAGGAAGGCCAACTGACCTGGCATTTAAAATCGCCGTGGGCTTAAGCTCCATATAAAAGGTATTGTCATACATAGTCTGCTTGTTGTGCAAAGGAAAATAACAGTAAAATTCAAAAAAATTAAAAAATAAACTATGTTTTTAATTAACATATCAACATAATGTAAACAGTAAACTGCACTGGTGGGAGCAGGAATCTTAAGACGGTCAGACATGGCGGGGTCCCGCATAGTATCACTCATGGAAAAGGTTGGCATATATAAAAACCACACGAGGCCAAAATTACTTCAAGATTCATCTAAGCATTATTGTATGCGAGGTGTCTATTGCAGAGTTAAATCGAAATAACTTATACTATGAAAAGTAATTTATACAACTACAATAAAATTAAAGCTTTAAATGGGTCGTACCAGTGAGTGCGTCAATATGCCATGACAACGCTTGACGGACGTCTGTAATCCATACTGTGCGTCAGAAAATACTACAAACAGGGGCATTTGAGCAACTAGCAATGACGGAAATCAAGTAGTTAAGCTGAGTCCGAGGTCCATATTTAGTATTATGGCTAAGGAATGGAAGTCATTTGTTATATCCACAACCCCTCATGGCAGTATCATGATAAAGCTTAAATTTAATGCACTAGACGATCTGAAGATAAATGACTGTCATCATTTGAGATACTCGTTAAGAACTGGAATGCAAAGTATATATTCGTCATACAATGAGACGATGGGTTACCTTTGTGCCTTTTTTTTTTTTTTTTTTTTTTTTTTTTTTTTTTTTTTTTTTTTTTTTTTACACTCGGCAGACAAAGATTATGGAATGTCGTGTCGGACCTCCTTTTACCCAGCACAGTGCAGCATCTCGACGTGGCATGGACGCAACAAGTAGTTGGAAGCTCCCGGAGAAGTGATGACACAAGCTGCCTCTGTAGCCATACATAATTGCGAAAGTGGTGAAAGTGCATGATTTTTTGCTCGTACTGACCTCTCAATTACGTCTTATAGACGTTCGATGGGATTCATGTCGGGCGATATGAGTGGTCAAATCATTCGCTGTAAACGTCCAGAACGCTCTCCAAACCAATCGCGAACTATTCTGGCCCCATGGCATAGCACATTTTCATCCACGAATCCCATCATTGTTTGAGAGCATGAAGTCCATGAAATGCTGCAAATGGTCTCCAAGTAGCCGACCACAACCATTTCCCGGCATTGATCGGTTTAGTTGGAGCAGAGAATCCAGTCCATTCCATGTAGACTCAGCCCACCCCATTATGGAGCCACCACCGACTTGCACCGTGCCCTGTTGACAACTTGGGGTTCATGGCTTCATGGGATCACCGTCACACGCAGACCTTACCATCAGCTCTTACCTGAAATCTGGACTCATCTGACCAGGCTACTGTTTTCCAGTCGTCCAGGGTACAACTGATCTCGGCACGATCCCAGGAGAGGGGCTGCAGACGATGTCGTGCTGTTAGCAATGGCACTCGCGTCGGTCGTCTGCTGCCATAATCTATTAACGCCACATTTCGCAGCACTGTTCTGACCGATATGTTCGTCATGTGTCCTACTTTGATTACTTCGCTTATTTCACGCTGTATTGCTTCTCTATTAGCACTGACAACACTACGCAAACGCCGCTGCTCTTGGTCGTTAAATAATGCCATCGGCCACCCCGTTGTTCGTGGTGAGAGGTAATGGAAATCTAGTATTCTTGGGCAGAGTCTTGTCGCTGTCGATCTGCCAATACTGAATTTCCTAACGATTTCCAAAATGGAATTTTCTATGTGTCGAGCTCCAATTAATAGTAGTCTCCCCCCTCCCCCCACGTATTATCTTCATTTTATACCCTTCGATCAGATGATGGCAGTATAAGACTGTTGAAACCGATTATCTTGCGTCTTGGAACAATAAAAGTTTCTATACTGCGAGAGCCAGCCCTGACAAAACTCTACTATCTGGAGAGCAAAATGTACGAGACAGGCGAAATACCCTCAGACTTCAAGAAGAATATAATAATTCCAATCCCAAAGAAAGCGTATGTTGACAGATGTAAAAATTACCGAACTATCAGTTTAATAAGTCACTGCTGCTAAATACTACGCGAATTCTTTACTCAGTTTGGATTCCGTAGAAATATTGGAACAGGTGAGGCAATACTGACCCTACGGCTTATCTTAGAAGCTAGATTAAGAAAAGTCAAACCTACGTTTTTAGCAGTTGTAGACTCAGAGAAAGCTTTGGACAATGTTGACTGGAATACTCTCTTTCAGATTCTGAAGGTGGTAGGGGTAAAATACAGGGAGCGAAAGGCTATTTACAATTTGTAACCAGATGGCAGTTATAAGAGTCGCGGGACATGAAAGGGAAGCAGTGGTTGGGAAGGGAGTGTGACAGGGTTGTAGCCTTTCCCCGATGATATTCAATCTGTATATTGAGCAAGCAGTAAAGGAAACAAAAGAAAAAGTCGGAGTAGGTATTAAAATCCATGGAGAAGAAATAAAAACTTTAAGGTTCGCCGATCACATTGTAATTCTGTCAGAGACAGCAAAGGACTTGGAAGAACAGTTTGGAACACATGTAAAATGGGCGACCGTAGTGAACGAAACGAACATCTGGATACTAAACTAACTAGGAACAGTCGGCAGCGGAACTGAGACAGGTGGTCATGCGAAGAACGACGAGTGCGGCCGAGAGAGACCGAGACTGAGACGAGCACGCGACCTAGGCTGGGACGAGAACTGCCGAAGTGACCGCCGCGACCGAAGTGAACTAGTGAACTATGAACCGATCGTTCCTCGTTCCCGGGAACTATAAGTAGACCTCCGCGACCGAAGTGAACTATAAACCGATCGTTCCTCTTTCCCGGAAACTATAAGTAGTCCGCCGCGACCGAAGTGAACTATGAACCGATCGTTCCTTGAAATTCGTTCCTCGGTCTTTCGTTCATCTTGGTTAACCGTTCTTTTGCACACGTTAGTTAGCGAACTACCCATCTCTAATGCACGAGGGAGGACTCGAACATTCGGCGGGAGGTTCCACCCAATCCGTGACATGGCGCCTCTAACCGCGCGGCTCGTGTGAAGTGTGTGATTCATTACCGTCCTCATATAGCAATTTTAAATGCCACCATTGTGTACTGTGGAAACATGTGACCCTATAACACTATTTTCAGTCACAGTGGACGCATCATTCGGGATGCTACTTGTGCACATACTCTGTCCTCTATCGACAGTCTTCTGGAAGTCGAAATTAAATAAACAGTAAATTACGTGCTTCAGACTGTGTCCAGTTTTGTCTCAAGTGTATAGCTAACTCTGGTGGGCAAACTGGTGAGGGGTAACAGGCTAGTGCAGTGCGATGACCGCATTCGCGACGACCGTCTGGTCCCTAGAGGAGCCATCGCGCGGTAACGGAAGCGGTTCCGTGGTGCACGGCAGTAGGGGGAGGAGACGGTGAGGGCAGACCTCTGCCTGCTCGCGCCATTGGTGGCCAATTGCCGTGTCTGTCCTGCAGCAGGCGAGCGTTTCGCCAGCGGTCCCAACATAGCAGACCAGAGCGGAGCAGAGACCTCGTTCAGGCATTGTTACCTGTAACCTCGCTGTCAGGCACTGCGCTACTGCTGTTAGACAAGGAAACACTGTTTCTAAATTGTTACTCTGCAATTCACACTTAAGTGTTTGGAAGAGGATGCGTAGAATTACTTTCAGAAGACATCTTGGCTGTTCCGCTGGGAGAAATGAACACCTGAATACATCTCAGCACAAAGGAATTACCCAAATGCGAAAGAAATAAGTGTATGAGATGTGCACGTACAGACAAAGAAATGATTATAATTTCAGAAATACTGAATGATTTATTCAGGAGAAACAGCTTCACAAACTGAACAAGTTAGTCTTATTGGCTGCAGTAGAATTGTCTTCAGTGATAACTCCCGCTTAAAACTGAGCTTCGATAACCACCGAAGATGTTTCTGGAAACACCCCGTGGCAGTGGTGTGATACCAGTCTAAATGTCGCCCATCACACAGCCTGTAATATTTCTGGCTTAGTCAGCCATCATATTGGGTTCCAAGAAGCTGTTCCAAAACCAGTGGAGATGCAAGAAGTATATAGATGACGAAATGTGGTGTGAGGTACCTGTGACAGATGTTAGATTCGGTAGCATTCCCGTGAGAAAGATCGCCTGCATAATGGTACTGCTCTGTGATTGGCTGCTGTGTTCGGAGCAAGGGCGCCAAACCGTTAAAGTATAGTTATTATTATTAGTTAAACTACTTTTTGGAATGACTTCACTTTTTAATATAAATATCTCTCAACAGCTGACTATCAATCAGTCATTTTACAATTATTAAAAGCAATTTAAATCAAAAGCAAAAGACTGACGAGATTGCAGACGAAGCACTTCGGAACCGTTCGGGTCACGCCCTTTCTGGTATGGCGCGCGACGTGTTTCGGGCTATTCGTCACTCTGGATTAGGCAGTCGAGAAGAACAGATATGTTGTCTGTCGTAGGATGTGTTTCCAATTTTTATTTAAGTTCCTGTTCGTCACTCTGGATTAGGCAGTTGAGATGTACAGTCGTTGTCTGTGGCACGATGTGTTTGCCAGTGTTCAGTATTAAAAGATTCACTCTGGTAGTCATGAGGCACAGACACGTGCCACAAATAGTATAAAGATACTTTTTCGTAAACATTGTGTTTGATCATGTACTTTGCTATATCAGAAGGTGTTGTATTAAGATCATGTAGTCTTCTCGTGTGGCTACATTAAAATACGCGAGTGGCATCCCGAAGAAGTGATACATTATTTCAGTACAAAACCTCGCCAAAAGTCAGTTTCAGCCTCAAGATATAGAACCTACGACCTACGTGCTGCTTTCTGCGCTGGGGACATCAACTTGAAGACAGCAGGTTAGTGAACTATAACAGAACCTTCGTATTCCACACAGTGCAGTGGAAACAACTAGGCGCCTGACGTGTACTGCATGCACAGAAAAAATGTGCTCAGTGACACATCATCTGCAGTAATGCAGAGGAGGCAAAGGAGGATGATCGTTATTATCACCAACAATCAATTCATTCTTCCTTTCCTGCCGTAAGCACTTTTGTTGTCATTCGCGGTACCCTTACAGTACAGCGGTACTTAGACGATATTCTAATCTCCGTTTTGTTGCTCTTCACGGCAAGTCATCCTGGATGTACATTCCAGCAAGATAATGCTCCCCCTCCCCCACAAACAGCGAGAGTTTCTACCGTTTGCCTTCGTGGCTTGCCAAACACTACCTTGGCAGCAAGGTCTCCAGATTTCTCCCCCATTGAGACATTTGGAGCATTTCGGGTAGGGCAATCCAAGCAATCGGAAGTTTGGCAACCTAAAGCGCCAACTGGAGAGAATTTGAGATGATATCCACCAGGATAACACCCAACAATTCTATCAATCAACACCAAGCCGAATAACAACTTTCATAAGGGCCATAGGTAGAGAATGCACTATTGTCTTTCACAATTTGTGAAGCTCTTTCTCTAGAGTAAATCCTCCAGCTTTTCTGAAATTGGAAGGAGAATCAGCATTGGTCGTATTTTTTTGTTTTATTATCAACAAAATCGATTTTTGGTCACTTAGTGACCATCCTCAGTGCTGTATTATACAATTAAAATTGGTAGGCACTGGTATCAACAAGCTAAGAGCGATCACAAGCGTGGCAAGATGGCGGTGCCCCAGGCGGCGGCCATGTTGGCCAAAGAGCTTGAGCGCCACAGATAAAGTACTCAAAAATTCAAACTGAAATTATATTCATTTGTTTGTCGACACTTGTACACCACATCAACCAATTTCCATCTCATTCGTATAATTGCCTCGTGGTGAATCAAAACGTGCGTGAATTTCTAAGGGACCAAACTGCTGAGGTCATCGGTCCCTAGACTTACACGCTACTTAAACTAACTTACGCTAAGGACAACACACATACCCATGCTCAAGGGAGGATTCGAACCTCCGGCGGGAGAGGCCGCGGAATTCGTGACATGGCGCCTCTAACGGCGCGACCACTCCGCACGGAGTGGTGTATCGTGTTAATTTGTCTATTTTGGCGTTCGGAGGACAAAGTTAATGACTAAAATTTCGTAAAAAGATCTCGCCGCAATCTAAACGCCTTTGCTGTAATCATTGCTACCACAACTCGTGTATCATTCACGTGACACTCGCTACCCTATTTCACGATAATAAAAAACAAACTGCCTTTCTTTGAACTTTTTCGAGGTCCTGCGTGATTCAAATCAGGTAAGGATCACATAACGCACAGCAAGACTCCACAAGAGGGTGGACAAGAGGAATGTAAGCAGCCTCTTTAGTAGATTTGTTGTGTCTTCCAAATTCCACTGTTCCGCCAAAAAAACACAGCTTCAGATAAGATTCACAAGAACAGTCGGTTCATTTTGTTTCCTTAGTATCTTATATGGATGTTCTTTTAGCTGCCTGGCATTTGCAGTTTAACTGATATTTTGTTTTATTTTACCACCTGCAATTTTTGTTGTGTCCATGTAGTCATGCCTTTATTGAAACGATACTACCTAACAACATTGTGCCACTGTTAACGAAATATTTACTTATTCCGCCATCTTGTTGTATTTTGACAACAGTTTGTTATCTGTAGTTTTTGTTATTTTCACGTTATCATTTCTCTATGATAGCCGGCCGGTGTGGCCATGCGGTTCTAGGCGCTTCAGTCTGGAACCGCGTGACCGCTACGGTCGCAGGTTCGAATACTGCCAGGGGCATGGATGTTTGCGATGTCCTTAGGTTAGTTGGGTTTACGTAGTTCTAAGTTCTAGGGGACTGATGACCACAGAAGTTAAGTCCCATAGTGCTCAGAGCCATTTTAACCATTTTTTTCTCTATGATATTAGTAAATTAAAATGGACCCAATGGCTTGGTGGAAACATTTATAGTTCTTAAAGAAAATAATTGTGTTTCTTCAAGGCAGAGCCCTTTTTTGCTTAATTATACAGGGTGACAAAAACTACGTGTATAGATTTGTAGAGTTATTAAACACTTCCCTTCCGTTACAAGAATGTCACAGGTACGCTGTTTCTCCGCTGCGGATGGATAAAGAGTTTCCTAAAGCCAACTGCGGCGTATGCATCACGTTGACGTTACAGTCTGATTTATAACACCGTTACATCTTGCTACTAAGAAGATTAATTTCTCAATACTCTAAGCAGTCCACGCCCCTGGATAATCTAGTGCATTGTCATTGTTTATGTTACGATGTATTTACATGAATTCATCTACTGATGTATAAAGGTTGTTGATGGTTGATTGCACACTACCGAGTTACCTGGCTAAGTGGTTACCAAATTATGTCACATTTAAAAGACTTCCTGACCGTCTTCGTCAAACAAAATCTCTTACGCCAGACTGGCGGGAAGCTGATAGTCGTCGTAGTATGCGAACTGCTCACGAACTGAACATTTCCAGCGCCAACGTGTGGAACGTCCTCTATGGGAAGGGCATCCATGTGTTAGTAGTTAGAAAACCTATCAGCTGATGAATGGAATTCTACCAATGGTACCTACACTAAATGTTAAACATCCCTGACTGGCAGACCTATATCTTGTGTACTGGCAATGGTCACAATTGCCATGTCCACTAACTAAAAATTCTGAAAACTCGTCTGTTCCACAATAAACAGAGATTTACCAGGGCTGGTATTGCTCACGACCATCCGACAGGGTCATAATTTCTGTCAAAAACGCTCAGTAGAGGAAATTACTGTACCTTTCTCACAGGTGGACAATCGGAAATATTTTGGTATGTCCCGCTAGCAGTCGCACTTTGAGTATCGTTCCAGAGTGAATGGGTGTACACCGTTGACGCCAGAGAACATTTAGACAATGTTACCTCCATTAGTTGGATCAAGAGGGGGGCTGGCAGTACTGTGACCAACATCTTCTGTCGACCTCACTCCTATGGATTTCTTAGTGCGCGGGTGAGAGGAGGGTTGGAGAGGAGATGAAGTGTTTGGTGTACGTGACACCAACAGACACTCCAGAAGAGCTGGTTGCTTATTTGGCTGAACCTGCAGTCATTATTTGTGAAAAGTTGGTTCTTAGACAGTCATTAGCACACAGATGTCAGTCGTGTATTAATGTAAATTGATGACATTTTCAGCAACGACAATTTGAACAACACTGTCTCCGAAAATCACTAGAGTCAAAACTTTCATAGAACCGTAGATGTAAGAAGGTCCTCCGGAACTGTCTAGTCACATAAAATTTCTTTTGATCATCTATAACACTCTAAAATTCTGTATACATAGTTTTCTTAGACGCTGCATATTTGAAAGCAAATACAGACAGTAAGTGAGCTTCAGATGACAGATGATTACCTGAAAATCGTGTTTTACAAAAGTGTAGTGGTTACAGACTATCCAGCTGAGTAGCCACGCGTGTTAATAGGTACTAGTAAGGATTGAACAATACATGCATGAATTATGTACTGGATGCGCCCACGTTTATCATTTTAAATGTTACAAGTTGTTATATCCTAGCCAGTAATGCCACCCGAGCCCGCTGCCAAAAGGTTGGCAGCATCAAAGTCCGGACGCCGTCCGCATAAGCAGCGCCAGCGAGACAGGAAATCGCCGCAAGTCTGCGCGCGCCACCGCTGGCTTCTGGTTTCTTAAGCGCTGGAGTCGCGAGCGCTAGGACAGTTCTGTATTCGCCGCTCAGTTGTATACTCGCCACCGAATTGTGTACTTGCTAGTCAGTTGTGTGTTCATCGCAGCAGAGTTGTTGTTTGTCGTCAGCCGACGCTGACCTAGCCGCTCCGACTCGAACTAGACAGATTTCTGTAGACACGGAGTTCACTACTGTGTTTCTGTATCTTCGTTAATAAAGATAAGTACCGACTTTTATTTAATCAGAGTGTTTGGGTTTTCATCTTTCTGTTCACTGTTCCAGCGGACCGGTCGGCCCGCTATTAAAAGTGTGGCGGTGACTTCGTAAGCCGTTTCTACAGCGAATTGCTTGTCGCTACGAACGCCGCCACAAAACAAGTATTTTCAGAGCTATTAAAAATTCAGAATCAAGAATTTTGAAGGCTATCTCCTTGGAGTTAGGAACAATTATAGGGCTACGAAAAATTATTTTACATTTTTAAAAACGTCGTGTATTAAAAATTCATTTTTACATATACAATCATATTCTTTTTTGCATAAACAGTAATTTTCTCCTTTTTAGTCTTGTGTGCGTGAAATTTTTAAATCGATTTGAAACATTTTGATGAGGTTTCAACACAGACAAGTGTTAAATTTCCAGTTAATTTCATTTTCTCTTCACTCGACTCAACCAGTATAGTGTTTCATCCTAGAAATGTCTTACAAAAAGCCCATGAAGATCACATTTATAGAGATTCAAGTTGACATAGAGTCTTACGAGCAATTATTTTTCCTACGAACCATTCATGACTGATACAGGAAAGGGTAGAAATTGCAGTGGTACACAAAGAACCGCAGGCACAAACCAGACAAGAAAGCAATTTAATACCACATTGTCATACAGTTCTGAACTACACTGAAAGTTTCAAGTCTCTAGCTTATCAGGATATGACAGTGGTAAACAAAGTACCGTCCGTCACATACCAGAAATTAGCAATTTAATATTGCATTGCCATCAAATTCTGAGCTATGATTAAAAATTTCACGTCTATAGCTCATTGGGAAGTTAGTTTAAAATCAGTTACAAAATTAGTAGAGAATGGACTGACAGTCAAGAAACCGATATCCATATCTCCTCTTCCCATCCTCTCTCTGCTCAGCTGTGCCAGTCTGCTCACATACCGCCTGCAACACAATGCAATACTACACGCACAACATGCTGGTCCTGCAGGGCAGCCGAGATGCCAGTTGTTCTTAACCATTTCCAAAGCTACCCCCACCTCTACCAAGCGAGTTAATATTGCACAGCCATCCAGCTTTCGGCTACGTTTAAAAGCTTCAGGTCTCTAGCTCATCGGGAAGTTAGTTAAACATCAAGTGCAAAATTTGTACTGTACGGACAGACGGACAAGAAATCGACCTAATAAAAACGTGGTGAAATACCCAGTGTCAGGAGCGTCACTGTGTTCATTCCAGTGTTTTAAATCGCTGGGCAGGAAGGGTGAGCGGTGGCGTCGGACCAGCTTTTGTTGTCCGCGACACGACATACTGCTCGGTGAGGCCGGTGCTTCTGCTGGTGACACGGCGACCAGAAGTCAGGCGTTGTCAGGCTGTGGCGGGCGAGGACGCGTCGTAAATCGCCGCCGGCCGCCACAAAACAAGCAGGCAGCGCGGTGCGGTGTAACTAACTGCGGCCGGCCGCTTTATTTGCATGTAAATGTCCCGCCGCACTCGGCTCTAAGTGGCCGCACTGAATCTCCCGCTCCGCCCACCGCCGGCTGCATCCCGGCGACGCGAAACCTACCAGCTTTGCTAGTCTTCCGTAGGCAAGAAAACGCTCTACAGCTAGTTCCAAAAAAAAAAAAAAAACACCGATTCTCTTTCTCTACAGATATTAAAGAAAACTTCGATAACGATAATAAATAGACGACTCACTCACATACACTAAAAACAGCCAATTATTCGTGGATCAACAGTCTTATGACCGGATAGACGCGGTTCTGTAGTGTAAGATTACCATTCCTTCGGAGACATCGGAAGCCACCTCACAATTTATTATCGCACGAATCATTATATATATAGGGTGGTCCATTGATAAGGACCAGGCCAAATATCTCACGAAATAAGCATCAAACGAAAAAACTACAAAGTTAGAAACTCGTAAAGCTTGAAGGGGGAACCAGATGGCGCTATGGTTCGCCCGCTAGATGGCGCTTCCATATGGCTTGGTTCAAATGGCTCTGAGCACTATGGGACTTAACATCTATGGTCATCAGTCCCCTAGAACTTAGAACTACTTAAACCTAACTAACCTAAGGACAGCACACAACACCCAGTCATAACGAGGCAGAGAAAATCCCTGACCCCGCCGAGAATCGAACCCGGGAACCCGGGCGTGGGAAGCGAGAACACTAGCGCACGACCACGAGATGCGGACGCGCTTCCATAGGTCAAACGGTTATCAACTGCGTTTTTTTTTTTTTTTTTTAAATAGGAACCCCCATTTTTTATTACGTATTCGTGTAGTACATAAAGAAATATGAATGTTTTAGTTGGACCACTTTTTTCGCTTTGTGATAGATGGCGCTGTGATAGTCGATAACGGTACGTGGTATCACGTAACATTCCGCCAGTGCGGACGGTATTTGCTTCGTGATACATTACTCGTGTTAAAATGGACCGTTTACCGTGTTGATGTATGGCTATTGTGATCAAAATGTTGTGATCAAAAAGCCCAACGGGCGTGTGATATGTATGCTGCTCGGTATCATGGACGACATCATCCAACGGTCCGGACCGTTCGCCGGATAGTTACGTTATTTAAGGAAACAGGAAGTGTTCAGCCACATGTGAAACGTCAACCGCGACCTGCAACAAATGATGATGCCCAAGTAGGTGTTTTAGCTGCTTTCGCGGCTAATCCGCACATCAGTAGCAGACAAATTGCGCGAGAATGGCGAATCTCAAAAACTTCGGTGTTGAGAAAGCTACATCAACATCGATTGCACCCGTACCATATTTCTATGCACCAGGAGTTGAATGGCGACGACTTTGAACGTCGGGTACATTTCTGCCACTGGGCACAAGAGAAATTACGGGACGATGACAAATTTTTTGCACGCGTTCTATTTAGCGACGAAGCGTCTTTCACCAACAACGGTAACGTAAACCGGCACAATATGCACTATTGGGCAACGGAAAATCCACGATAGCTGCGACAAGTGGAACATCAGCGGCCTTGGCGGGTTAATGTATGGTGCGGCATTATGGGAGGAAGGATAATTGGCCCCACTTTATCAATGGTAATCTAAATGGTGCAATGTATGCTGATTTCCTACGTAATGTTCTACCGATGTTACTACAAGATGTTTCACTGCATGACAGAATGGCGATGTACTTCCAACATGATGGATGTCCGGCACATAGCTCGCGTGTGGTTGAAGCGATATTGATTAGCATATTTCATGGCCCGCACGTTCACCGGGTCTGACGTCCCCGGATTTCTTTCTGTGGAGAAAGTTGAAGGATATTTGTTATCGTGATCCACCGACAACGCCTGACAACATGCGTCAGCGCATTGTCAATGCATGTGTGAACATTACGGAAGGCGAACTACTGGCTGTTGAGAGAAATGTCGTTACACGTATTGCCAAATGCATTGAGGTTGACGGACATCATTTTGAGCATTTATTGCATTAATGTGGTATTTACAGGTAATCACGCTGTAACAGCATGCGTTCTCAGAAATGCTAAGTTCACAAAGGTACTTGTATCACATTGGAACAACCGAAATAAAATGTTGAAACGTACGTCCGTTCTGTATTTTAATTTAAAAAACCTGTTACCAGCTGTTCGTCTAAAATTGTGAGCCATACGTTTGTGACTATTACAGCGCCATCTATCACAAAGCGAGAAAAGTGGTCCAACTAAAATATTCATATTTGTGTACGTACTACACGAATAAGTAAAGAAAAATGGGGGTTTCTATTTTAAAAAACGCAGTTGATATCCGTTTGACCTATGGTAGCGCCATCTCGCGGGCGAACCATAGCGCCATCTAGCGGGCCAACCATAGCGCCATCTGGTTTTCCCCTTCAAGATAGACAAGTTTCGTTCTTTGCAGTTTTTTCGTTTGACACTTATTTCGTGAGATATTTGGCCCGGTAACGATCAATGGGCCACCCTATATATACATATATATATACACGGCCTGAACTGACGACGAGAACACGGCAAGTGCCACAGCCCTATTTCCCAAAATTTAGTTCAATGACAGAGGGGTCAAAATAAGCGAACATGTCTCGCTAGATAGTTGGCCGTATCTGAGACAGACTGTCAAGGTTTTTGAGGTACTTTATGTGCATTTTAACGAGTAAATAGTTCGATCGAAGCGATGCCATAGTGGCTAGAGTCGTGGCTTCGCACTTTTGTTCCCTGTGTTCGAAACCTGATTATTATTTTTGTTTTGTTTTTCGTTTGTGTGTCCATGTCCATAGAAGATTACTACACGAATATTTTCCAGTGTACACTGAAGTGACAAAAGTCATGGGATAACGATATGCACATACAGAGATGGTGGTTGTATCGACTACAAAAGGTACAAAAGGGCAGTGCGTTGGAGGAGCTCTCATTTGTACTCTGGTGGTTTACGTGAAAAGGTTTCTGACGTGATTATTAAAGCACGACGGGAAATAACAGACTTTGAACACGGAATAGTACTTGTAGCTAGACGCGTGGGACATTCCGTTTCGGAAATCGCTAGGGAATTCAATATTCCGAGACCCACAGTGTCAAGAGTGTGCCGAGAACACCATACTTCATTACCCGCGCACCACCGACAACGCGGTGGCCTACGGCCTTCACTTAACGACCGAGAGCAACGGCGTCTGCGTAGAGTTGTCAGAGCTAAAAGACAAGCAACGCTGAGTGAAATAACCACATAAATCAATGTGGAATGTACGACGTACGTATCCGTTAGGACAAAGCGAAGAAATTGGGCGTTAACAGGCTAAGGCAGCAGACTACAAACACTAGCGGCTTTGCCAACAACACATCACCTGCGGTGGCTCTCCCAGGCTCGTGACCAGACTGATGAATCCGTAGGGTTCGAGTGTAGCGCATGCCGAACGAAGCCATGGAACCAAGTTGTAGACAAGGTGCTGTGCAGGCTGGTGGTGGTTCCATGACGATGTGGGCTGTGTTTACTTGGTCCAACTGAACCTACCAGTGATTGCAAATGGTTATGCTCGGCAACTGAAAGAAAATCGGCCCTCGGTCACTATTTTTAACAAATTAACCTGGTTTCTACACTGCTAGGGGTGTCTTCCTCAGAATTTGAATCAAAGAATGGTCTATATTCTATAAAATGGTCGCAGAATTATGACTAAAAACGTATGATAAAGTAAGGAATCGTCGTGAAACACTGGCAGTACTTATATGTCATTTATAAAATAATAAATATGCCAAAAGGGCATTAGTCACAAAGATATTTAAGGGGCTCCGGAAAGGCTCAAAATCATGAAAAGTTCAATTTTTACTTTTTTGCGTTTTCTGAATCTGCAGACTATTACCTTTTAATAGATATATAATTTATTCAATTCCGAAGACTACAACTATTTTTAAATTTTTTTTGAAATGTGTTCTACATGGGCGTGACCCACTGTGGCGCTGTTAAACTGCTGTCAAATGGTGTTATTATTAACGTCCGTGTTCAAATGGCTCTGAGCACTATGGGACTCAACTGCTTAGGTCATCAGTCCCCTAGAACTTAGAACTAGTTAAACCTAACTAACCTAAGGACATCACAAACATCCATGACCGAGGCAGGATTCGAACCTGCGACCGTAGCGGTCTTGCGGTTCCAGACTGCAGCGCCTTTAACTGCACGGCCACTTCGGCCGGCTAACGTCCGTGTTCATCAGGTACATTTTAGTGATGTGAGATAAAGTATGTGTTGTGGCTAACCTGTGATGGTTCAATATATATCGCTGGTGTGATTGTCGATTGTTTCATGTTTATTTACTCTGTCGTTATCTCGAAAATATTAGTAATTAATTCTGTTTCTTGAGTCTCTGTTTTGTTGAAGTATAATAATGAGTAAAAGTAAAGTTATTAGAAATCCTTTGAAGGCTTTTAAGAAAAGGAGAAATGTTGGAAAGCCAAAGGTATGTGTTATTACTGTAAACAATAAAGACGATAACCAAGTGAGTGAACCTAACCTCTCAAATACACCTGCCCATAGCAGTCAAAGTGGGAACGAAAATATTTCACAGAAGAAGCTTGGTTCAATGAGTGATAACTATGAATGTTTTATGGGCGAATCGGATGTGAATGA
This sequence comes from Schistocerca serialis cubense, assembly GCF_023864345.2. Lineage (NCBI taxonomy): Eukaryota > Metazoa > Arthropoda > Insecta > Orthoptera > Acrididae > Schistocerca > Schistocerca serialis. The sequence goes on from NC_064644.1 coordinate 424,107,078, forward strand.
AATATTTGATATGTCGGTTCTCAAAGGAATTTTTTCAAACTGTGTAAGATGTATTCATTGTAGTGAAGTTGGTCTGGAACTCTCCATAATAAAGCACGTAGGACTTGCTAGTGAAATACAACTGAAATGTGATAAGTGTTCATACATGACCACCTTTTGGAACAGTGTTACAGTAACTGCAACTGAAGAAAATGGTAGCAAAATCTACGAACACAACAACGAGCGATGCTTGCTTTAGACAAGGGACGCTTTCGGGCTGCAGACAGGGCTGTAAAGAGTCTAGAAATGCAAGCAAGAGTAAACAGGAGGAGGAACAAGAGGAAGCTGGAGGAGGAGTTTGCAGAGGATGAAGATAATCCATCCTATGGACCTGGAATGCACTAAAAAGTTAATCCAATCTTTGTCGCTCGATTCCCAAAACTTTTATTTTCTCATACTAATTACATGTTTTCTAAGGATCTTCCAAACATATTCGTTTCAAACTTTCAGTAAATGTTACACAGTACCTTCTGCATAATTTAACACAGCCTTTTTCCAAAAAACTGTATATTTTTGAATATATAAATAAAAAATTGCAAAAAAATGTTGTGAATTTTCATTACAATTGAAAAAAAAATCATCTTTAATAACTGAACTAAAATTTTGTAAAATCCCTGTGTTAAGTTGTAGCCCATATTCCAATAAATAATCTGTAAAAAGTTCAACTTCCTACCTCAAACACTTTGTGAGGAAAGATGTAATTTATAAGCGTTATTTTAACATTGCAAGTATAGGGCGTTCCGGAGCCCCTTAAGATAAAGAAAACTGTGATGGCGAGCTACTAAGGGCTGCTCGTTACTTGCGTGGTGCAGGTTGCAAAACTGACTGCTGTTCGGCTACCTGGAGACCGTTTGCCATTCACGGACTTCATTTTTAAGTATGACAGTGTGCCCTGTCACCGGGCGACAGTTGTTCGCGATTGGTTCGAAGGACCTTTCGGACAGTTCAAATGAGTGATTTGCCCTTCCAGATCGGCCGACAACAATCTCATTGAACATTTATGGGACATAACCGAGAGGCCAGTTCGTGTACAAAATCCTCCACCGCCCACACTTTCGCAATTATGGACGGCTATAGAGGCAGCATGGCTCAACATTTCTGCAGGACATTTCCAACGACTTGCTGAATCCATGTCACGTCGAATTGCTGCTCTAGACCAGGGAAAAGGAAGTCCAACACGGTATTAGGAGGTATCGTATGACTTTTTACACATCAACGTATATTGAAACAACGTTGTCCTTATTCTTCTACTAATTGTACGTCTGGTGAATGGATTAACAAAAAAATTAAACTTATTTGAAATGTTTCGATTCATAATCAGCTGCAAGCGCAAGTTTCCGGATATGTGGTACGTTATGCGTGTTTTACAGTAAAATTATTGCCAATACGTGAAATCTTCCGCATTGGTAACGAAATTTCTTCCCCGAGTGATATTCATACGAAGAAATGTCACTGAGGTGAACGTACCTTTGTGCGATACGCGTGCTGTTCGCAATTTCTATGTTCAGGATGTTTCTAGATCATTTTCATCCAAGGGGATGTACCAAATCTGCCTGAAGAATAAACTATAAGAATTAAGAATGAAATATAAGAATGTGAGATTTTAAAAGGAATGTATCCTCTGAAAATACCATACACACATATATGATAAATGTATGACAGTTATTGTGAAGCCCAGTTGTAATTTTCAGTTAATAAAACGTCCTTGTATCCGCTAACCTGACAAAAAACATACAGGTAGTAAATTTCTAGGGACATTTGTAGATAAACGTAAGTAAAATAAAATAAGTAAATATAAAAATGGGGTTTCGAACACGGTATGCAAAAGTTAAACGGCGCGACGCTATCTACTCTGCCACTAGTTAGGCTGCGCTGAGCGTGCGCTACAAGGCATCCAAATTACGTAGAAAACTTTGACGATTGTTTTCTCGGAAACTGTCGAGTACCTACGGATAAGCGACGACATGTGTTCGCTTATTTAGACTCCTCTTCCTCTGAGAGAAGTTTCTGGGAAATTAGATTATGGCACTCGCCGTGTTCTCCTCGTGAGTGGCTCTTTGATATAGATATTTTATTATCAATGTATCATAAAGAAAATAAACTGTCCAGATGAGTATTGTCTTCTCTGGCGATTACGCAGGAGGTGCTTGTTTTGTTGCATCTTATTCACGTGACCACTGCGTCCGACAAAAGTCGTCGAACGTGACGAAAGGAACTCTGCATCTACATCGACACCTACATGACTATTCTGCAAAGCGAAGGTTTCGTCGGACCGCCTTCACGCTATTTTTCTACCCATCCATTCGCTGTTGTTGTTGTTCGCTAAGAGCACTAAAAAAAAAAAACGAACACTTAAATCCCTCCGGCGAGCTCTGACCTCTCATTTTATTACGATGATCGTTTCTCCTTGTGTAGTTGGGCACCAACAAAATATTTTAGTATTCGGAGGAAGAATTTGGTGACAGAAATTTTGTGAAAAGACCTTGCCGCAACGAAAAACGCCTTTATTTTAACAATTGCTACCCCAACACCCGTATCATACCCGTGAGACACTCTCCCCTGTTTCCCAACAGCACAAAACGAGCTGCTCTTCTTTGAACTTTTTCAATATTCGGCGTGAATCCTGTCTGATGTGGAGCCTACACCGAGCTGCTATACTCCAGAACTAGGCGGACAAGTGCAATGTAGGCAGTCTCTTTAGTTGGCCTTTTAACGTATAAAAAAGAATAGAAAAAAGTCGACGGTGCATTACTATTATAAAGATCCTCTACCTATCCGTTACACAGTGGGTTTCATAAAATGCCCTACCCACCTTGCCCAACTGCCAGGTTCTATCAATACTACAGTTAATGAAGTTATGTCTTCTCAGTTTCCTAGCATCACTGGCTCTAGTATACTTACCTCGCGTCTTCTAAATGTTTAGATCTCTGCCTGATTGGCTTTCTTTCCATACGGGCGCAGTATTCGACGTCCAAACAAGAGGCTGTGCTAAACTGATAAGCAATGTGGGAGAAAATCCAGTGCTGCGTAAAAAAGTTATCAAAATGTAACGTTTGGCGGTAATCAAGAAACGCAAATAAGAGCCTGATTACATTCATTAATTAAATCGAATTCCGCGGAAGTTAACTACGTTCAGAGTCCCGTAACAAGACACAATCTAAGGATTTACAGTATTGCGAGATGTCAGAACTTCATAAGATCGTTCCCTAAGACTATGCTCAACATGACAAATGATTTTCGGTAGCTCGTCACAATACACCGTCCAAAGCTCGCGCTGCATTCGCTCATACCCAATATAAAAACTTCTAGTGCGTTGTTAGACACAAACGTCATCCGAGGCACAGTTAATAACGACGAATCATTATCGGCATCGTATTCCACTTGATCATCCCGACACGTGGTGCATCGCTCGTGCCCGTAGAAGACTCTTAGTGAGTTACAGTAACAGTCTGGAGCCTACTTATTCAGTGCGCACTTCTGATTGTCCCATCGTATTCCACATATACCGATTAAGCTAAAATGTTCTTCTCATTTATGTTTTCCCTTCAGTTAATGACTTATTGAAATTATTATTAACCTTCTGTCAGTGCAACTGTTGTTGACGGTGCGGCTGGAGGAGCACAGCAGTGTTCAAATAATAAATATTAACTAACAACTTTCCACTGCTTCGCACCACGATCATTATGTGATTCCCTGCTGTCTATACGGTACTCCAGCGTGATGCAGTCACCGCTAGCAGGTGCATTCCCACGATCTGAGACCATCTGCAGCACAAATCTGTGCACAGTACTCTCTCCATATGTTGCTGATACTGAATGTTCTTCTCCGACTGATAGCAAGTAGGAGTAAAATAAAACTGTTATGTGGGAGAAAAATATGGCTGAAACGCCACAGCATGTTGGATCTTATAAGCGTTCTTCAAACAAAAGGCTGTCTTTGGTTCGCTTTCCTCGTAACATTATCAATGTCATCGTTACACTTTAAGTCATTCGCAATTGCAATCCTTAAATATTAGTTGAATCACCAGAATTTAGATTTGTGTGATTTATCGTGTTACCAAAATTTAACTGATTTCTTTTTGAGCCGAGGTGGATGACCTCACACTTTTCCTTACTAGAGACAATTACAACTTTTCGCGCCATTCACTTACCGTGTCTCAGTCATTTTGCAATCGGTTTTGATCCTGTGAAGCTAGACGGTAACTGACAGCATCATATGCAGACAATCTGGGAGGCCTTCTCAGATTTACTATTAACTGGTTTATACATTGTGGTCCTTTGATCGTGACCGGGCCAAATATCTCACGAAATAAGCGTCAAACGAAAAAACTACAAAGAACGAAACTTGTCTATCTTGAAGGGGGAAACCAGATGGCGCTATGGTTGGTCCGCTAGATGGCGCTACGGTTGGCCCGCGAGATGGCGCTACCATAGGTCAAACGGATGTCAACTGCTTTTTTTAAAATAGGAACCCCCATTTTTATTACATATTCGTGTAGTACGTAAAGAAATATGGATGTTTTAGTTGGATCACATTTTTCGCTTTGTGATAGTTGGTAATAGTCACAAACATATGGCTCACAATTTTAGACGAACAGTTGGTAACACGTAGGGTTTTTTAAATGAAAATACAGAATGTAGGTACGTTTGCCCGAGGGGGAACCTGTTCCCCTACCGGGCGCGTCCCCAGGTGGTGGATAGGGGAAAGCTCTACAGATATGTAGGGTAGGTGGGAAATAAAATACCACCCGTGGACCAACACAGGACCAGAAATCCAAAGGCGACTGTCTCACATTGGGCGGTCTTTGGTCAGCGTCTGTTCCCCAGGTTAGGGGCGGCTGGGAAAAACCTCCAGGGCTAACAACCGTGGTTGTAAATTTGTGAGTCGAAGAGTCACCCCTTACATAATACTATCAATCATGGAAGAGTGTAATGTGAAACAAATTACCCCAGGTGGACAATCCACCGCACCAAGGTGCGCAACCAGACTATCGGATTCTGGAGAGTCTGCAGCATTGCACAGAGATGAATCGGGACATGATAAGACATCAAGCAAATTGAAATGTAAAAAAACAAGTTACATAGCTACTTTCAATGTAAACTCTCTTTTAAAAACAGGAAAATTAAAACATCTTACAGATACCCTCAAACATCATAGAATACTCATAACATCACTACAAGAAACTCGATACATAGATGAAAACAATTTTGATTCCGGAGGTTTCAGAATATACAAAGGAAAGGTAGGCAAAAGAATAATGAAAAACACACCCCACCTCGGAACGGGCTTTATAATAGATAAAAGTATTTTAGACTCCATTATCAGCTTTCAATCACAATCGGAAAGACTCTCCACACTCACTTTTAAATCTGCTAATAGAGTATACACAATTGTGAATGCACATGCCCCCATAAATGAAGACAATAGGAAAAATAAGGAAAAGGTGGAACGTTTTTGGGAACAACTAGATGACGTGGTGCAAAAGATCCCAGACAAACACAACATCATACTTACGGGGGACTTCAATGCTCAAGTAGGAAAAGAGAAGAAATACAAAAATATTGTTGGAAACTACCCAGCGCACAATAGAACTAACCAAAATGGAGTCAGATTAGTAGAACTCTGCCAAGCGCATGGCTTGATCCTGAAATCCACAGCCTTTAAGAGATTACCCAGAAAACAGAAGACATGGACCTCACCAAACCCACACTTGGGTGAATTTCAACTTGATCATGTGGCGATAAAATGGAAACACCATACAGAAATACAAAATGTCAAAGTACTCAGAGGAGCAAACTTGGATTCTGATCACTATCTTTCTAAAATAAAACTCAAAATTATCCCCAAAAGGAAAGATAGAAACAGTAAACCCAAAAGCAGAAGATACGATCCAGAAAAGATAATGAATTCGAAGGAGTTTCCCCTCGCGACTCAAGATATAAGGAACCAAAATTGGGATCAAATGAAGGAAAGCCTACTAACCAAAGCTGAACAAATAGCACCTATAACCAAAATCAAAAAACACGCATGGTGGACAGAGGAATGTGACAAACTTATTGAGCAAAGAAAGAAAGCATGGCAACAGATGCAATCTCAGAAAAATGAATATAATAGGCAAAATTTCCTGAGTGTAAGAAAACTAGTGAGTAAAAACCTCAAAAGAATTAAAAAAGCACAAGAAGATCAACTCCTTTTGCAGATCAACGAAGACTTCAACAAAAACAAGACTAGGAGCTTTTACAGAACTTTTAAACAAAAAATAACCAAGTACAGCCCACCGACACTCCAATTACAAGATAAAAATGGTAATATTGCACACAACAACAGAGATAATTGCAAAATTTTGAGGGAATATTTCAGAAACCTTCTCAACTGTAAAGAACCAATTGAAAAAATGGATTTCAGCAACTCAACCTCAACAAGTCCTAACTCAGTACCACCCACCGTCGAGGAACTACAATCAATCATTTTGAATCTCAAAAACTATAAGGCTTCGGGAGAGAACCAAATTACAGCTGAACTGTGGAAAAATGTCAATAGAAATGCCATAGAATCTCTCCAAAACATATTTGAAGAAATATGGAAAACAGAAAGAATTCCGGATGAATGGAAGATGGCCCTCATTCACCCAATTCATAAGAGGGGATCCAGAACAGACCCCAACAATTACAGAGGGATTTCGCTCCTTGACGTAACATACAAAATACTGTCTAAAGTCCTTTTGAACAGAGCAGAACCCCAGCTAGATTGTCAACTTGGAGAATACCAGGCAGGCTTCAGGAAGGGAAGATCCTGCCCAGAACAAATTCTAAACCTCAAAAATCTTATGGCCTACCAAAAATCAAGAGCAAAAGCGTATGTCATCACATTCATTGACTTTCAAAAGGCGTACGACTCCATAGACAGGGAATCTCTAATCTCCATATTAAAAGAATTGAACCTAGACAATAAAACTACAAACCTAATTAGAGAAACCATCACCAACACATACTCCAAAATTAAATTTATGGGAGAACTCTCAGACCTATTTGAGATAAAAACTGGAGTACGACAAGGTGATGGACTCTCTCCATTGTTATTTAACTGTGCTCTAGAAAAAATAGTAAGAGAATGGAACAAGAAAATCAATAGTGGAATCCGACTAGGAACAAAAAACAATGGCATCAAGGTTAATTGCCTAGCATTTGCAGATGATATGGCCCTACTAGCTGAAACATGGGAAGAAGCCAAAGAACAGATCCTCGAATTACAGAAACAAGCAGAGAAAATAGGCCTTAAAATTTCTTTTGAAAAAACCAAAATAATCACAAATATAGAGAAGCCAATGAAATATCTTAAAGTAAGAGACCAAAAGATCGAAATTGTTAAAGAATTCAAATATCTTGGTGAACGGATTAGCTGGAACGCCCTTGAGAAAAAAGCAATAGAATTAAGAAGAAACAAAGTTGAACTAGCCTTTCAGCTTACTAAAAATACTTATAATAAAAAGTCCCTCTCATGGAATTCAAAAATAAAACATTACAACACTGTCATTAAACCAGAAGCACTATATGCAGCTGAGACATTATCTATCACTAACCATGGCCCAATTGAAAGGCTAGAGATCAAAGAAAGAAAAATATTGAGAAAAATTTTAGGCCCCAAATTTCATAACGACAAACTAATTCACACCAAAAATGAAACACTCTACAAAACCACAGAAAAACTTTCGGATACAATGAGGAAAAGAAGAATTGAGTTTTATGGGCACATTCTCAGAATGAACCCAAATAGACTTACAAAAAGAATGTTTGACTACTTCAGGAATAAAAAAATCCAAACCAAATTGGTTTATCCAAACAGAGAAAGACTTAAGAGAACTACACATCACAGAAAAAATGCTCACAGACAGGACCGCAAAAATGATAAGCAAAGACAGAAAAGAGGGATTCCAGCTCCAAAATAGAAAGAAAAGAACGATTGTCATCTCTGATGAGGAAAGAAAAGCAAGATCAGAAAGAATGAAGCAGTACTGGGCGAAAAGAAAGGCACAGAACACACAGAAGTGATTGATTCAACGTACCCCGAAGTTGGGTGAAACGCATCATTTCTGAGAACGCATGCTGTTACAGCGTGTTTACCTGTATATACCACATTAATGCAATAATTGCTCAAAATGATGTCTGTCAACCTCAATGCATTTGGCAATACGTGTAACGACATTCCTCTCAAAGCGAGTAGTTCGTCTTCCGTAATGTTCGCACATGCATTGACAATGCTCTGACACATGTTGTCAGGCGTTGGCGGTGGATCACGATAGCAAATATCCTTCAACTTTCCCCACAGAAAGAAATCCGGGGACGTCAGATCCGGTGAACGTGCGAGCCATGGTATGGTGCTTCGACGACTAATCCACCAGTCATGAAAATGCTATTCAATACTGCTTCAACCGCGCGCGAGCTATGTCCCGGACTTCCATCGTATTGGAAGTACATCACCATTCTGTCGTGCAGTGAAACATCTGTAGTAACATCGGTAGAACATTAAATAGGAAATCAGCACACATTGCACCATTTAGACTGCCATCGATAAAATGGGGGCCAATCATCCTTCCTCCCATAATGCCGCACCATACATTAACCCGCCAAGGTCGCTGATGTTCCACTTGTCGCATCTATCGCGGATTGCCCGTTGCCCAATAGTGCATGTTATGCCGGTTTACGTTACCGCTGTTGGTGAATGACGCTTCGTCGCTAAATAGAACGCGTGCAAAAAATCTGTCATCATCCCGTAATTTCTCTTCTGCCCAGTGGCAGAACTGTACACGACGTTCAAAGTCGTCGTCATGCAATTCCTTGTGCATAGAAATATGGTACGGGTGCAATCGATGTTGATGTAGCATTCTCAAACCGACATTTTTGAGATTCCCGATTCTCCCGCAATTTGTCTGCTAGTGATGTGCGGATTAGTCGCAACACCAGTTAAAACACCTACTTGGGCATCATCATTTGTTGCAGGTCGTGGCTGACGTTTAACAGGTGGCTGAACACTTCCTGTTTCCTTAAATAGCGTAACTATCCGGCGAACGGTCCGGACCCTTGGATGATGTCGTCCAGGATACCGAGCAGCATACATAGCACACGCCCATTGGGCATTTTGATCACAATAGCCATACATCAACACGATATCGACGTTTTCCGTAATTGGTAAACGGTTCATTTTAACACGGGTAATGTCCTGGCATTGCTTCCACTTACTTATGCCAGGCTCCTGACTTTTATCTTTCCTATCTGGCCACCCTCGGCCAGCTCTTGTTCTTTTCCGACCCTGACGCTATTAGGTTTCGAGGGCTAGGGGTCTTTCATTTTCCAACCTATACTTCTCATGCAGCGTCTGACCCGGAGCGGGCGGCTGCAAAAGGCGTCTGTATCCTATGTTAGGGGCGGCCTCCAGAACTGCGGAAGCCAACGGAATACCACCGCAGAGTATCTTCCCTGCGTAATGCAGTCTCCATTTTATGCAAAAAAAAAAAAAAAATGGCTTCCTCTCATGTTAAATCAGTGTCCGGAGGTAAAATAGTCCCCCATACGGATCTCCGAGGGGGACAACTTGAAAGGAGGCAAAAAATCAAAACGAGAATTGGTACCTGGAATGTCAGAACTCTGCTACAAGCAGGAAAACTAGAAAACCTTAAAAGAGAGATGGAAAAGTATCATATGGACCTCGTAGGAGTTGCTGAGGTATGATGGAATGGACATGGAGAGTTGCAGTCAGATGAATATGTATTCTACTACTCAGGAGGAGAAGTAAAAGGAATTAATGGAGTAGGAATGATTATGACAAAGGAATTGGCTAAATGTGTGGAATATGTAGACTATGCAAATGACCGGGTTATTGGTGTTAGGCTGAAAGGAGCACAAAAAGATATACTGATTGTCCAGGTGTATATGCCAACTTCAGAACATGATGACCAAATTGTAGCGGAAACGTACAATGTAATAGAGAGAATAATGTACGAAAATAAAAAATGCTGCGAAATAGTAAAGGGAGACTGGAACGCCATTGTGGGAGAAGGGAAAAAGGGAAACATAGTAGGCAGTCATGGTCTTGGAAAGAGAAATGACAGAGGTGAATGGTTAATTGACTTCTGCAGGGAAAGGCAGCTGATAGCGGCAAACACATGGCTCAAGAACCATAAAAGGAGGCTCTACACTTGGAAATCACCAGGGGATAAATATAGAAACCAAATCGATTTTATACTGGTAGAAGAAAGATACAGGAATGGAATCAAGAAGGTGCACACATTACCAGGTGCAGATATTAATAGTGACCACAACTTACTTATGGCAGAAATAGAAATAAGAATGAAAAAATTGAAAAAGGCGACAATGGTGAAGAAGTGGGATCTAGAGAAGATAAGGTCCAACAAAGAACAAATTACAGAAATGCTGTCTCGGGACTTTCTAAACACATTACGAAACAAAGAAGCACCTGATAATGACAACGAGTACTGGAATATGCTGAAAGAAGGAATCATTAAAGCAGGACAGCAAAATATAGGATATGTAAAAGGGAAAAGGTCAAAAAACCATGGGTCACACAAGAAATGATTTCCAAGATGGAGGAGAGAAGAAAATTGAAAAACAAGAACACTGAAGATGCAAGAAAGATATACCGAAGGTTAAATAACGAACTGCGAAGAGAAACAGAGCAGGCTAGGAAAAAATGGCTAAAAGAGGAATGTGATGAAATTGAAGAACTGGACAGGAAGGGAAGATACCACTTACTATACAACAGAGTAAAGACTATGACATGGGAACAAAACAGAGCAGCAACTGCTACTATGGAAATTTTGAGTAAAGACGAAGAGGTAGTCTACAAAGATCGTGACGATGTCCTCCAGAGATGGGAAGAATATATAAAAGAGCTATATGACACAAATAGCAAACCAGAAACTCTGGAACTTGAATCACACAGCAGTGTAAGTGATGAAGAGATAGGGGCGACCATCATAATGGAAGAAGTAAAGTCTGTCATTGCTGCAATGAAAAATGGCAAAGCAGTAGGTACAGATACAATACCGGGAGAAATACTAAAATGCTTGAACCACAATGGAATAAGAGAAATATTGAGGTTATGTAATAAAATATATGACAGTGGTGAATGGCCTGAGGACTTTTTGACAACAGTAATGATTTCATTACCGAGAAAACAAGGAACCAAGAAATGCAGCGAGCACAGGACAATCAGCCTCATTTCACATGCAGCCAAAGTGATGTTAAGAATAATTAATAAAAGACTTGAAAAAGTAATAGAGGAGAATCTCGGCGAGAAGCAGTTTGGCTTTAGACGGAATACGGGCACCAGAGATGCAATAGGGCACCTACGAATCTTGGGAGAAAGGTTTATTGAAAAAGGAAGAGACCTATATATGTGCTTCATCGATTTAGAAAAGACATTTGACAATGTGGTTTGGGACAAGCTGGCGACTATTATGAGGGAAAAGAGAGTGGACTTGAAAACCAGAAGACATAAACTCATTGTACCTTAATCAAAAAGTTTCAGTTAAAGTGAGAGGAGAAAGTACAAACTGGATCAGACTAGGGAAAGGAGTAAGACAAGGATGCTGTTCATCACCTACTCTTTTCAACCTGTACTTGGAAAATATGATTGACCAATGCTCATTAGATGACAAAGGAGTAGAAATTGGAGTGCTTGAGATTTGCTGATGACATGGTCCTTCTAGCCACAGGGGAGAAAGAATTACAGGATTTGGTGGACACAATTGCAACTAACGGCAAAAAATATGGAATGAAAATTAACACAAATAAAACAAAAGTATTGGCAATAGGAGGAAATAAGGAAATAAAAATTGTGCTGAATGGAGAAACACTAGAACAGGTGCAAAATTTTAAGTATCTTGGAAGCAGGATAGACATCGACTGGAAGTGCACCACAGAAATTAAAACAAGGATAGCAATGGCAAAAGAGGCGTTTTATATGAAAAGGAGAATCTTCTGCAGCGGTCTGGACAGAGAACTCAGAAAGAGACTCATAAAATGTCTTGTTTGGAATGTTCTTCTATATGGCGCTGAAACATGGACTATGAGGAAAAAAGACAGAGAAAGGCTGGAGGCTTTTGAGACATGGCGGAAGGTGGAAAGAATAAGTTGGATGGACAGAGTAAAAAATGAAGTACTGAGAAGAGTGGGAGAGAAAAGGCAGTTACTAGATGTAATAAAGAGAAGAAAAAGAAATTGGATTGGGCATATATTAAGAAAGAATGACGGACTGATAAAAACAGTTTTAGAAGGTTATGTAGAAGGGAAAAGGAAGCGAGGAAGGAAGAGATTCCAGATACTGGATGACATGATGGACGGTACAACATACAGCAGCCTTAAGAAGGAAGCAATGGATCGCAGAAAATGGAGAGGGAAAGGACCTGCTAATATAGCAGATAACTGATGATGATGATGAATGTATGACGAAGCAAATACCGTCCGCACTGGCCACGATATCGACGTTTTCCGCAATTGGTAAACGGTTCATTTTAACACGGGTAATGTATCACGAAGCAAATACCGTCCGCACTGGCGGAATGTTACGTGATACCACGTACTTATACGTTTGTGACTATTACAGCGCCATCTATCACAAAGCGAAAATAGTAGTCCAAATAAAACATTCATATTTCTTTACTTACTACACGAATATGTAATAAAGAATGGGGGTTCCTATTTTTTAAAAAAACGCAGTTGATATCCGTTTGACCTATGGCAGCGCCATCTAGCGGGCCAACCATAGCGGCATCTGGATTTCCCCCTTCAAGCTAAACGAGTTTCGTTCTTTGTATTCTTTTCATTTGACGCTTATTTCGTGAGATATTTGGCCCTGTCACTATCAATGGACCACCCTGTATACATTTAAAGTGCATGGAATGCCAAGTTTCACTTCTACTTTGCCCGATAACCTTCTGTCAGTTACTACACGAATCCAGTCGTACAACTGTAACGATGCTTCACAAGCGGACAATTTCATTAGATGTCAGTTGTGAGGAATGGCGCCACAACCCTTCGGGAAATCTAGAAAAATGTAATCAGTCGATAGCACTCATTACTTTGTGGGAGTAAAGAGCTCGTAGTTGTATTTCAGAAGAACGACTGTAAGTCACTAGTAATCAGACGGTAGCAGTAGAGGGAGCGATGACGGATGACGGGAGAATGTTTGCAAAGCATTGATAAAATCAGTGTGTGTGAAAAATGTTGAGAGTGCAAAAAAGACGTGAGTATTACAAGTAAAACAATGAAAGAAGTAGAGAAGTGATGCTAGGGTTCGACATATAATCTGACATGATTAATCAAGGTTGTGCATTTGGCACTACTTTTGTTTCTTAACAGTTGGCACCGAAAAAGCAAAGTGAACAATAACAATTTGCAACTCAAAACGAGGAATTGTAGGTTTCATCTTTAGTTTAAACCTCTTCTCGCAAAACGTCTCAGTGAAAGGAGAGAAGCAGTCGAGGACTCATATTCCCGTTCCAGGTAAAACAGAGCAGATTACTGGCATACTTCGGTAAACATCAAGCGAAGAAGACGGTTCACGACACACTTTTTAACATGACTGTATGATTCTCTGTTCGAGAAAAAGTACTACATGTCGCAGATTCTCTCACTATCATTTCCTTTAGTGGTCAGCATACATCACACAAAAATAAAGCTGTTCAGCAAATAAAATGTAAGGAAACTGAAATTTACAGGGCATTAACATTAATAGACGGTTCTTATTATACGAGCAGAGAGTAAATATTCGAAAGTGATGCTGTTAATCCATATACAGGGTGTTTCAAAAATGAGCGGTGTATTTGAAACGGCAATAAAAAGTAAACGAGTAGCGATAGAAATACACCGTTTGTTGCAATATGCTTGGGACAACAGTACATTTTCAGGCGGACAAACTTTCGAAATTACAGTAGTTACAATTTTCAACAACAGATGGCGCTGCAAGTGATGTGAAAGATATAGAAGACAACACAGTCTGTGGGTGCGCCATTCTGTACGTCGTCTTTCTGCTGTAAGCGTGTGCTGTTCACAACGTGCAAGTGTGCTGTAGACAACATGGTTTATTCCTTAGAACAGAGGATTTTTCTGGTGTTGGAATTCCACCGCCTAGAACACAGTGTTGTTTCAACAAGACGAAGTTTTCAACGGAAGTTTAATGTAACCAAAGGACCGAAAAGCGATACAATAAAGGATCAGTTTGAAAAATTTCAACGGACTGGGAACGTGACGGATGAACGTGCTGGAAAGGTAGGGCGACCGCGTACGGCAATTACAGAGGGAAACGCGCAGCTAGTGCAGCAGGTGATCCAACAGCGGCCTCGGGTTTCCGTTCGCCGTATTGCAGCTGCGGTACAAATGACGCCAACGTCCACGTATCGTCTCATGCGCCAGAGTTTACACCTCTATCCATACAAAATTCAAACGCGGCAACCCCTCAGCGCCGCTACCATTGCTGCACGAGAGACATTGGCTAACGATATAGTGCACAGGATTGATGACGGTGATATGCATGTGGGCAGCATTTGGTTTACTGACGAAGCTTATTTTTACTTGGACGGCTTCGTCAATAAACAGAACTGGCGCATATGGGGAACCGAAAAGCCCCATGTTGCAGTCCCATCGTCCCTGCATCCTCAAAAAGTACTGGTCTGGGCCGCCATTTCTTCCAAAGGAATCATTGGCCCATTTTTCAGATCCGAAACGATTACTGCATCACGCTATCTGGACATTCTTCGTGAATTTGTGGCGGTACAAACTGCCTTAGACGACACTGCGAACACCTCGTGGTTTATACAAGATGGTGCCTGGCCACATCGCACGGCCGACGTCTTTAATTTCCTGAATGAATATTTCGATGATCGTGTGATTGCTTTGGGCTATCTGAAACATACAGGAGGCGGCGTGGATTGGCCTCCCTATTCGCCAGACATGAACCCCTGTGACTTCTTTCTGTGGGGGTACTTGAAAGACCAGGTGTACCGCCAGAATCCAGAAACATTTGAACAGCTGAAGCAGTACATCTCATCTGCATGTGAAGCCATTCCGCCAGACACGTTGTCAAAGGTTTCGGGTAATTTCATTCAGAGACTACGCCATATTATTGCTACGCATGGTGGATATGTGGAAAATATCGTACTATAGAGTTTCCCAGACCGCAGCGCCATCTGTTGTTGAAAATTGTAACTACTGTAATTTCGAAAGTTTGTCTGCCTGAAAATGTACTGTTGTCCCAAGCATATTGCAGCAAACGGTGTATTTCTATCGCTGCTCGTTTAGTTTTTATTGCCGTTTCAAATATACCGGTCATTTTTGAAACACCCTGTATATATTACAAAAATGGATGTATGTGTTTTTGTTTGTGTATGTATGTATGTTTCACAACTCCTCCTACAGCAACCAAACATTGCATACAAATACCTTGCTGCTAGGTAACAATCGCTGTGGGGGTAAGAACCACCTACCTGTCAAGGGGGTGGGGTGGTAAAGCGTAGCTCACAACGCGTCACTTCCTAAACTGTATACACCCAGTATTTGAAAATGATAACACTTAGCGACTTGCAACAAACTTTACACACACGCTCTAACCTTGAGAAAAATTTTTCTAGGTGACAACACCTTAAATATGGTGAAATGAAAATAGTTTGTCGTTTACTACTTTTCTGCTGTTTATGCAGTAAAAGTACCGCATATTGACATTACAATTTATTGTTTCTTTACTGCTAACTGTATTTGTCCGCAGCTCGTGGTCTTGCAGTAGCGTTCTTGCTTCCTGTGCACAGGGTCCCGGGTTCGATTCTCGGAGGGGTCAGGGATTTTTCCTGCCTCCAAATGACTGGGTGTTATTGTGTTGTCTTCATAATCACCATTCATCCCCATTGCGGTCGGAGGAAGGCAATGGCAAACCACCTCCGCTACGACTTTGCCTAGTCGGCGGTGCGGGTCTCCCGCATCGTTCCCTACTCTCCTAGGAGTATGGGACCTCACCATCATCAACTGTATTTGAGATAAATTTTCCAGACAGTATGCACATATAGCAGTGAATACTACTGCAAAATTATATCATTGCACGACGAATAGATTGTGAGATATGGTGTCGTAAACCTTAAACATAAGGCCAGACGCTGCTGGTATGGGTGTGGACGCACAGCTGTAAAACAATTGGACAACACGGGGTTTCTCTACTAATTAAGTATACACGAATTACAGTAACAATTACACATCGCAGAATTGCAGTCATAGTTTATCGCTATATCCTCTCCTGTGCCAGCCTCTTCATCACCGAGTAGCACTTGCACCCTACGTCCTCAGTTACTTGTTGGACATATTCTAATCCCTGTTTTTCTCTACAGTTTTTATCCTCTAAAGCTCCATCAAGTTATACTCTGACGTCGTAACACATTTCTTATCATACTGTTTGTTCTTCTTGTCAATGTTGTAAGACGCGTATATTACTATTATCTATTGTCAAACCACAATTTATGAAAGATGCTTATAATTTATTAATAGGATTAAGTAGGAATAATTAATATTTGTCATGTTGAAAATAATTGTGGTAGCAGGGAATGTCTGCGCCAAAGTATTGTTGGCAAGAGAGACCGCACATTGATATAATTTTAAAAAGGGCGGGAGAGACAGCGTATGTATACATTTTCAGAAAAGAGCGGGAAAGACCGCGCATTGATACATTTTGTAATGGTAGCAGGGATTGTCTGCACCAGTAAGCATTGTTGGCAGGAGAGACCGCACTTTAGCGTTCGTAGGAAGTCAGTAGTACGCGAGATGTGAAGCGAGTCGGTAGCAGGTCTGTAGCGAGAGGTTGAGAGGAGCGGTGTGCCTGCCAGCCACTAGCTATCATTTACAAGAGATTATAAACGGATGTACAGACACATCAGCTAACTATTATCATAAGAGGAACTAATGTTATTGAATTAATTTTTTGAGAAACTCAAGACTGCTGAAGGTATGTTTGCACATTGCTGGTTGTAAGATTATTGTAAAACGTAAGTCCCATTTGAACGTTTGTAAAATCATTTCATTCAGAATATAATTAATTTTTGCCAGCAATATTGCATTACTGATTATAATCCATCTCAAAAACTATCAACGTAAAACTCTGCAAAATTTTATTGTTGTCAAGAAAAAGTTTAACTATAAATTACGTAACGTCAGTCAAATTAATTAAAGAATAACGTCAGCTTTGCTATCAAAAAAAACGTCAGCTCTGGTAATAAATACAGCCACTTGTTATGACAGCCCACCAGCAGCTAATAAAGTATAGTAAAACAGAGTAAGTATATTCATGTCGCAGTTCGATGCAGCAGTCAGATGGAGATCCAGTAACAGTAAAAAAGGTAAGGAACAGTTTTGGGTGATTGCAGATAACGACTGAAGGCCAAGACGACGAGCCGGCCGGAGTGGCCGTGCGGTTCTGGGCGCTACAGTCTGGAGCCGAGCGACCGCTACGGTCGCAGGTTCGAATCCTGCCTCGGGCATGAATGTGTGTGATGTCCTTAGGTTAGTTAGGTTTAATTAGTTCTAAGTTCTAAGCGACTGATGACCTCAGAAGTCGCATAGTGCTCAGAGCCATTTGAACCTAGACGACGACACATTCTATGTTTCGTCAAAATAATCAGAAAATCACTTTTAATAAGCAGCAATTAAATTTGTATGCGAAGATTGAGAAAGAGAATAAATTCCAAAGGGAAGATTTGTTATTATTAAGCAAGAGATAGAAATCCTAAGGGAAGGTTTCAAAAATGGCTCTGAGCACTATGGGACTTAACATCTATGGTCATCAGTCCCCTAGAACTTAGAACTACGTAAACCTAACTAACCTAAGGACATCACACAAAACCCAGTCATCACGAGGCAGAGAAAAATCCCTGACCCCGCCGGGAATCAAACCCTGGAACCCGGGCGTGTGAAGCGAGAACGCTACCGCACGACCACGAGCTGCGGACGGGAAGGTTTCATAGGTTATTGTAAAAGGGAAGATTGCGTAACAAAAGAGATATAGGGGAGACGGGAAGGTTTCAATGTTCTACACATGTTACTCCCAGCGCTGATTCTTATCAGTCCCTAAAATTTTCAACACCGTTCTATATCACCATCTCTATGCTTTTCCGGTTTTCTCAATATTTATAATTCACTTCCATGGAATGCTGTGCTCCACACGTACATTCTCAGAAATTTCTTCCTCAGATCAAAACCGATGTTTGATAGTAATCGACTGCTTTTGGTCATGGTTGCCCTCTTCGCCCGCCTGTACTAGTCTGCTTTTCATGTCCTACTTGCTTTGTCCAACAAGTGTTACTTTGCTTCCAAGGCAGTAAAATTTCTTCGTCTGTTTCGTGGACATTAATCTTGACGCTAAGTTTACAGCCAACCCTCATTTCTGCAACTTATAATAACTTTTACGCCGGCCGAAGTGGCCGTGCTGTTAAAGGCGCTGCAGTCTGGAACCGCAAGACCGCTACAGTCGCAGGTTCGAATCCTGCCTCGGGCATGGATGTTTGTGATGTCCTTCGGTTAGTTAGGTTTAACTAGTTCTAAGTTCTAGGGGACTAATGACCTCAGCAGTTGAGTCCCATAGTGCTCAGAGCCATTTGAACCAATAACTTTTATCTTCCTTCAGTCTACTCTCAGCCTGCAGTGTGTGCTCCTTAGAACGTTACTTTGTTACTTCCATTTAACAAGTCCTGTAATGCTTTATCACTTGAGGAGAGGATAACAGCGTCATCAGTGAATCGTATGATTTATTTTCTTCCATTCTGAATTTTATCTCGCTTACGATCATTTATTTTCGCCATTCCTTCTTCGTTGTATGGACTGAACAACGAGGGCGAAATATTGCATATGACTCACTCGATTTTTATCCTAGCGCTTCCTTCTTGGCTGGCCGGCGTGGGCGAGCGGTTGTAGGCGCTACAGTCTGGAACCGCGCGACCGCTACGGTCGCAGGTTCGAATCCTGCCTCGGGCATGGATGTGTGTGATGTCCTTAGGTTAGTTAGGTTTAAGTAGTTCTAAGTTCTAGGGGACTTATGACCTCAGAAGTTAAGTCCCATAGTGCTCAGAGCCATTTGAATCATTTTGAGCTTCCTTCTTCGTCTTCCAATCTTATTGTTCCCTCTTGGTTTTTGTACATATTGCATATTATCTGTCTTCCCTACAGCCTACACCTATTTTCATGTGTATTTCTAACATATTGCACCGAATAATACATGCTTTTATGGGCTAAAAATTCGAGAAGAATATGCTAAAATTCCCCAATGTTGTGGAGTAACTACGTGATACCACTGTCCCTTGGGAGGAATAGACAGATGAGGCCGTAAGGCAACAACCTATTTTCGCGTCTGTATTGTCTTCGACCATTATTTTGTTGTTTCAGTCAACGAGGTAACTATCGATGCATATCTGTCTAGCCGTCTCCAGTCAGAGGCCATAAATTATTCAGAAGGTATTTTCTCTCTGAAGCGGAGTACACGCTGATCTGAAATCTTTTGACAGATCGGGGCTCGCTGGCAACTGCTCTACCAAATGAGCTCTCCATGACTACCACACGCTTTCACCGCTGTGACGAGTCTTGGTAGCTCTATCGATAGAGTAAATTCCCACGAAAGCAAAAATTCTGGATTCGTGTCTGACGCAGCCACGCAAGTTTAACCAGACGGGAGATTACAAATCAGCGTAGACCCCGATGCCGAGTGAAAATTCTTTCTGGGAGCAATTCCGTAGACCACCACCTTCCTTCAGTAACTTTCCTGCCTTCTCTCAGGGGAATGTATGCGGGGAAATCTCTGGAAAGTTGGATAGTAGATGAGCGGTATTGGCGAAAGAATTGTGGGTGCGGATCGTGAGTCGTACGTAAATCAACATAGTGCAGACAAAATTTTCTACAAAAATAATTTAGAGTCAATTTATGTTACCCGAAAAAAATATGTATATTATTGGGAACACAATCAGTACAGCCTCGTGGGAAGATTTTTTAAAATTTTTGTAATTGCAACGATGGCAATAGCTAAACTTTGTAGAAACTGTAGCCAATTTTGTTCCAGCACAGCGAAAAATCATTGTTAAAAGAAAGATACATCATTCGGCGTAACAGCTGAGCGAAAAGTAAAGTCTCCGTGGTGCAGTCCTAGACCGGCACACAGTTTTAATGTCAGGAAGTTTCATTATAAAATATTTTTGATACTAAAATGTTAAACAAGTAACAACTCACTTTTGCTGCGACTTGGTTACTATATGAACGCATAAAGATTAGAAAACATGCCATTTCTGCATTGGAAGAGTAAAATCAGTGTGCCGAGTTGTGCAACTGACGTGGTTGTTTTTATTCAGATAATATAAAGTACCTGCACGAAATTAAACTGATTTTTCGAAGATCCTTTCAATATCCTGCCGTTCGTAAGACAAGAACCAATAAAGGGTTTTTATATTGGCTTGGAATAGTGGACGAGGGTGTTCAACATATGCATCTAAAGAACGTCAGTCGCGCATTTAAAAAGAACGACCCATTACAAAACAAGAACTCCTGACACCTCAAACGCTTTATTTGAAATTTTAACATAAATAGTAATGAACCATGGACCTTGCCGTTGGTGAGGAGGATTGCGTGCCTCAGCGATACAGATAGCCGTACCGTAGGTGAAACCGCAACGGATGAATACACTAAACAGATTCAGAAGGATGTAGGTTGCAGTAGGTACTGGGAGGTGAAGCAGCTTGCACAGGATAGAGCAGCATGGAGCGCTGCATCAAGCCAGTCTCTGGACTGAAGACCACAACAACAACAGTAATGATTTCATTCTTCCCAACAAATTTTACTCGTGTCTGTTAGAATATGTTAAAATTTTTTTCGATAATTTTGTGAAAATGATGCGTCTCGTTCATTTGTGCAAACATTTACCAAATTTAGGATCATTCTGTCCACGATATTCGCCGGGGTGGAAAGGGGGCCGGGGGTGAGCGCAGGATATAGTTGTATGGAAGGGGAACAAGTGGAGGAAACGAAGCACATTTCCTTTGAAAATTAAAGTGACATCTATTGGAAAACTGTTTGTTCATCTCCATTCACACCAATGCTACCACGTTGTAATAGATATGTGCTGCCTAAAGTATTCTTGACTGATATTTGCACACGTCCTGTCCTCTTTTGGAGGAGCGAGACATACACTTTGCAACAACTGTTTATTACAAGAACTAAGCAAAATACAACCTTTGTGAATATTTCCTACGGAACTTGAGAACAACAATGTATCGAGGAGTAGGGAAAATTAACAACCACACAAAAACCCATGAGGATGGTAACTCTTAGGCAGTCTCCCGATGAGCAGCAGGTGCTGTGACGACACGGTCCTATAAGGCTGTTAACCAGTCTGCTGGTAAGGACGCGGTCCCACAAGGCGATGAGCACGTAGGCAGTCATAACGAATACTGCGGAGCACTGCCCTCGGAGCGGCTGGTGGAACTTCAGCGTCGGATGTTGCACAGGACGAGGGCGGCACAGCATCTCGGAGGGCTGCGAGATGGCGGCAACAGCAGGCGGTATCCATAACGGAGACTGGAGGCGGCTGTCGGTTAAGCCGTCGGCACACAGACCGTGCACCCGAACGTTGAGCGTTGAGCGTGCCGAGTCTTTCCGAACGTGCAGAGCAATATCTGGCGTGTCAGATATTCTGAGCGAGCATCTGAGCGTTGACCAATGAAATGGCACAACGCCACCTACGTCACACGCACGCCGTCTCCCTTCAGTACAGAGTTGTGAGGCGCCATATTGGCGTTCATTTCAAGCCTATATGTATATATGCCGTTTCTGAGCACCAGAAAATTGAGAATCACTGGAAAACCCGTTGTTAATTGAGTGATTCGTTCCAATAGAATAATGAGATACATCATATTCGTGGCAAAAGAATTATTGTAACTTGAGTATTATGTGAGTAAGCTATTTGATGGCAGCGACACACTGAAGATCCACCAAAAAGGCATTGTTCTTGGTACAATTTGTTATAATTAAATTTCAATTAGTAACATAATTATCTACGATTAACGTTTTTAGCAACGGGTAACACAATATGATTACGTAAAAAGAAGGAGTTGTTGATAGCGTAAGCCGGCACGGTAACTCACCGTGTTCGGTCAGAGGATTAGCTGCCTTCTGTAATAAAAAAAAACTGAGTTAATGGGTCAAAGACGAATTGAAACTGGTGTCTTGCGACTTCCGCCCCAAGCAGAAACAACGAACACAGCCGGCACGGTAACTCAGCGTGTTCGGTCAGAGGGCTAGCTGCCCTCTGTAATAAAAGAACTGACTTAATGGATCAACAACGAACTGAAACGGGTGTCTTTCGACGTCCGCCCAGAGCAGATACAACGACCGAAAAAGAACAAAATGAGATAAAAAAAACCAAAAAAGAAAGCGTAATGACTAGCGTCTCTGGCCAGGCATGTCTTTTTATTGGGGCGGTGCTTCGCGTCTTAACACTTCCAAATTTTTTTTCCCAAATATTCGCACTTTTATTAGGTTCTGATACTTTATTATTAGCTTAATATAAGTATATGCTGCAATATTTAATGTTATGTAAGTATAAGTTCACCTTTTTTGTGGGGTGACTTTGTTCGATTGGCTTAATCTACAGGACAGCTTGCGCTACTTATATAAAGATATTTTACTCCTTTTTCTTTTACGCTTCGTAATTCACATGTTGCAAAGATTCTGCTACTGGGTAGGAATACTGATCAAGAAAGACTGACCTTAGGGTTTTACTAAAATGTGGGAATGATGAAATAATGCTTATCTTGTGCAGAGGAGTATTCCAAATTTGTACCGCGCTGTTTGTAATGGAACTTCTATAAGCCTGTGTCCTTATTGATTGCACACGGTACTTTCCTTTTCGTGGACGATGGAGGAAATGTGCGTTTTAATCAAGCTAACGTGGGAATTTTACGCGCGCCCGTTGAGTAAACAGTGCGATTTACGAACTAGAAACACCCTTCAACTGCCGCTGGAGTGCGTTGCGATCGCGTATAGCACGTTGTGGCCCACGTACCGTATGCACAAGGCGCATCGTTCCTGAGTGTTCAGCAGCACTTTGAACTTGCCACGCCCAACTTTAACGCTCGAAAGCGCGGTCCGTGTGCCGACGGCTTTATTCAGAGCTCGGTACCTAACTGGCTCTCCGCGGGCGGAGCGCCGTCTTAAGTACACGCCTGCTGAAGGATACATGCATGGTATCACGTGAGCTTGTGACAGTAAGGACCAGTGATCTCCATACAACCTGGATGTATAAGTCTGGTCTCTGCAGCGTGTCTGCAGATTCATGTGCATCGTCCGCCATGATATAGTTTGGCAAACAAATTTCCATCGGTCTGCACGTGACAAAGAATTGTATTTTTTTCCTTTATTGTAGTTCAACCATGTCCAGACGCTCAATACCGCGGTTCGATCGCGTCCGCATTGTTGCTTCTTGCCAGGGATAGCTCTCAACAAGGGAAGTGTCCAGGTGTCTCGGAGTGAAACAAAGCGATATTGTTCGGACATGGAGGAGATACAGAGACGAACTGTCGATGACATGCCTCGGTCAGTCCGCCCAAGGGCTACTACTGCAGTGGATGACCGCTGCTTATGGATTATGGCTCGGATGAACCCTGACAGCAACGCCACAATTTTGAATAATGCTTTTCGTGCAGCCACAGGACGTCGTGTTAGGACTCAAAACTGTGTGCAACAGGCTGCATGATGCGCAACTTCACTCCCGACGTCCATGGCGAGGTCCATTTTTTCAACAACGACACCATGCAGCGCGTTACAGATAGGCCCAACAACATGCTGAATGGGCAGCTCAGGATTGGCATCACGTTCTCTTCACCGATAAGTGTCGCCTATGTCTTCAACCAGACAATCGTTGGAGACAACCTGGTCAGGCTGAACGCCTTAGATACACTGTCCAGCGAGTGCAGCAAGGTGGAGTTTCCCTGCTGTTTTGGGGTGGCATTATGTGGGGCCGACGTACGCCGCTAGTGGTCTTGCAAAGCGCCGTAACGACTGTACGATAAGTGAATGCCATCCTCCGACCGATAGCGCAGCCATATCGGCAGCATATTGGCGAGGCATTCGTCTTCAGGGGCAACAATTCGCGCCCCCACCTTGCACATCTTGTGAATGACTTCCTTCAGGATAACGACATCGCTCGACTAGAGTGATCAGCATGTTCTCCAGACATGAACCCTTTCGAACATGCCTTGGATGGATTGGAAAGGGCTGTTTGTGGACGACGTGACCCACCAACCACTCTGAGCGATCGACGCCTAACCGCCGTTGAGGAGAGGGACAATATGGACCAACAGTGCCTTCATGAACTTGTGGATCTTATGCCACGACGAATACAGGCATGCGTCAGCGCAAGAGGACGTACTACTGGATACTAGAGGTACCGGTGCGTACAGCTACCTGGACCACCTCTGAAGGTCTCGATGTATGGTGGTACAACATGCAATGTGTGGTTTTCATGAGCAATACAATGGGCTGAAATGATGTTTATCTCTATTCCAATTTTCTGTACACGTTCCAGAACTCTCAGAATCAAGGTGATGCAAAACTTTTTTGAAGTGCGTAATTTTTTTCAGACTCGTCGAAACATTATCGTGAAACTCTTTTGTTTAGTGTCCATCTCTGTGATTCTCTAGACGAAGTAGAAATTTACGATGCTCACGAAATAACAAACTACATAGTCCTCGAAGTACAAAGAGCGTGCTCCTATAGCTCACAAACACAACATTAAATCCTGTGCTCCTCAAAATTCGTCGAGCTTACAACATTCTGGTGAGCGAAACTCTATTCCTATCGTATTGCCTTCTTTTTTTAGCATGCGTTTTCTTTCTGATTCTTCCATCAAACGTGTCCCACAAACGCACAGAAATCTGAAGGAGGTCATTAGGGATGACAAGGTCTGGTTGGGGAAGGTAGCGAAGGACACCGGCTGTGCTCTTTCAAGGAGACCATCATGATATTTGCCTTGAGCGCTTTAGAGGAAGCCCCAGAAGATCCAGACCCTGATGGCTGGGCCGAGCCTTGGACCGCCGGCGTCCGCACACGAGTCCAGAGTCTTTCCACAGCCCCACCTCGTTCCTTGTTACAAAAGTAGCACCATTTTGTTGCTGTTTAGACTTTCTGAAGGAAAATTTTATTGGAGACTTGATCGACTGGATTTTGCCATTTGTACCCTTAATATTTCAAAAATTTAGTTTCTAATACAATTATCGAAGCATTTGGCGTACACATAGACAGTAAGACACATTATTTTACGGTTACACGGTTGCAGAACAATCGCTGGAATCAGTTACTTCCATAAAATTTGCCGCGCAGTCTGAGTCGTCTTTCACGGTCCACGCGGCTCCACCCGTCGGTGTTTCGAGTCCTCCTTCAGGCATCGTATGTGTGTATGTCGTCGTTAGCGTGAGTTAGTTTAAGTTAGATTACATAGTGTGTAAGCTTAGGGAACGATGACCTCAGCAGTTTGGTCCTAAGACCTTATCAAAAATTTCCAATTTTTTTCATCAAATTCCTACGAGTATATGAGCGAAGATATTTAAAATGAAACGACCACATAAAACTAGTCGTGAGTAAGGCAGATATCACACATATTAATTGGAAAAATCCTCAGGAAATGTATTTCCTCAACAAAGGAAGCTACCTTAAGAAATCCACGTTTTACCAATACCAATTGCTCGTAAGTATGGGACCCATACTAGATAGTATTGACAGAGGAGATAGAGACGATCCCAAAAAGAGCAGCGCGTTTCACTATAGTTTCAATTAATAAGCGTGGAAGATGGTTCAAATGGCTCTGAGCACTATGGGACTTAACTTCTGAGGCATCAGTCCCCTAGAACTTAGAACTACTTAAACCTAACTAACCTAAGGAAATCACACACATCCATGCCCGAGGCAGGATTCGAACCTGCGACCGTAGCGGTCTCGCGGTTCCAGACGGTAGCGCCTAGAACCGCTCGGCCACCCCGGCCGGCAAGCGCGGAAGAGACGCGGAGATAATCAACTCTAGTGTCAGACGCTGCAGGAGAGGCATTCTGCATTACCTTGTTGTTTATTGTGAAAGTTCAGAGAGTTTGCTACTCAAGAAATTAATTGATTTCTCCTATGTACAAAAGATAATGAAGATAAAATTTGAGACATTCGAGGCCAGACGGAGACTTACCGTCAATCCTTCTTACGGAAACCATTGGAACAGGAAAGGGGGGAAATGACAGTGATACACAAAGTAACCTCTGTCACACACAGCAAGATGGATTGCAGTAATTGTAGATGTAGATCAGTTGCATCTGAGAAACAATTGCAGAAATATAACTTACGGATGGTTCGTCATCATGACCCGGGGTAGCATCTTGGACTAACAAACAAAACGTCATGGATTCCTAGTGTGTTCGCTGCCACTGTTTAAAACTGAACAAATATCGTGAGTTATTTCCTGACAAGGGGCAACGGCCTTGCCGCAGTGGATACACCGGTTACCGTCAGATCACCGAAGTTCAGCGCTGTCGGGCGTGGCAGCACTTGGATGGGTGACCATCCGGGCCGCCATGCGCTGTTGCCATTTTTCGGGATGCCCTGAGCCTCGTGATGCCAACTGAGGAGCTACTCGACTGAATAGTAGCGGCTCCGGTCAAAGAAAACCATCATAACGACCGGGAGTGCGGTGTGCTGAGCACACGCCCTCCTATCCGCATCCTCCTCTGAGGATGCCACGGCGGTCGGATGGTCCCGATGGACCACTTGTGGCCTGAAGACGAGTGCTTTTATTTCCTGACAAAAATTATCTAAAAAGTATGCAAAATGTTTTCATAGTGAAAATCGCAATAGTATAACATTCAATGAATATTATTCAACGGTGATTTGGCTATTAATGATTTCGTCTACAAAATTTTCAGTCAGTGTTATGTAGTTGCAATTTTCACTATTAAAAGAGTTTTTCAATAAAATTTTTACTTTAATTAAAATCCTGTGCAATGGCAGCTGAAGTCTTCTGGTCTAAAGAGCGACCCTAGTTCTGCCAACGGCCTCGTCAAAGAGAGTGGAGGAGCGGACACAGGTTTGTGACTCTCTCTTGCCCTTGGGGTGGGAAACTAACCGTAAAAGGTGGAGTTATCAGAAATGATCAACGGTACGTGGCTGCAGAAGACAATGGAAATTACCACGTTAAAGTCGCGTAATATGTATCCAAACGATATGTGGCCTGTAGGCCATAAAGTGTCACGGTTATGGACTGATAAGGTAAGAAATGAGGAGGTTCCCCGAAGGAACCGCGGGGAGAGGAACGTGTAGAAAACATTGTCAACAAGACGGGACAGAATAACAAGGCCTGTCTTAAGACATCAGGGAATAACTTCCGTAGTCTTGATGGAGCTGTAGGGGGGAAAAGTGTAGAGAAAGTCAGAGGCTGGAATACATCCGGCAAATAACTGAGGACTGAGTCGCGTCACGGCTCAGCATTTTTGATTTACCCGCGAGATAATTTCATTTGTTTTCACCGCAGCGATAGGGGGCGTGGTCGCTGAACGCTGTGGGCGCTGGTGCACGGAGCAACAGTTTTGGGAGGACGGCTCGGTCGGGATACGGCGACAGGACGGAAGCGGCGGGGAGTCAACTGGTGCCTGCCGACTAAGGACTGCGATGAGTGTGGCTGTTTGCGAGCATGTGGGGAGGACGGAATGCTCGCTTGCTTAGCGTGGTTCTCCTTGACCAGCTGTCGTTTGTTGGGCCTAGCACTCGAGTGTAACAGGAAACTGCATTGGTGTGGTTCTCGTCACCCGGCTAAGGCCAAAATTTTCATATACTTGTATTATATTTCATGACCATTACTTTATTAAGGGGTTGGTACTTGTAGCCAACATTTTGTGACTTGAAATACTTCAGAGAATATCATCATGTGCCAGGTGTCTACTGTGAATAATTCTTAATTTGTTTCATAGTGTATGGCACGTTATCCACTATCATCGATCATTTTATGAAAGTTCTGTCCAAATTATTATTACATTAGACTTTGTTAAAATTGTTGCGTTTAAATTGCAAATTTCCTAATTCTACTAATATTGCTTGGGATAAACGCATCTATTTCTTGATATTACCATACTAGTGTATTAAGTTGTGTTTCTTCTCGAGACTGACTCAATTGATTTTGGAACACGTAGTAGGGGGGGGGGGGAGTATTTAAATGAAAATTTGCTAGATAACACAACCGTCGTGAAATTGAAAACTTGACAGTGTTTACTTATGTCACCAGTCGTTAATGTTATTTCTGTCTTGTAGCTTACTTAACTGATATAAAACAATTTTGAAATGTTGTGTATTTGTCGCGAAAGGTGAACTGATGTCACATGACATTGACATTTGTGTAGGATTTACGTAAGCTTAAGTGAAAGAGGTAAACAAAAAACTGATTATCACCGCCACATTTCTTTTTTAATAGGCAGTAGGGAATTTGTTGCACTCTTGCCAAATTGGATTTTTTTAAGGTTTGATTTACATGTAGTGCAAATCATAAGTTCAATATTTTTCT
Organism: Schistocerca serialis cubense; assembly: GCF_023864345.2. Classification (NCBI taxonomy): domain Eukaryota; kingdom Metazoa; phylum Arthropoda; class Insecta; order Orthoptera; family Acrididae; genus Schistocerca; species Schistocerca serialis. The sequence continues at coordinate 424,135,728 of NC_064644.1, forward strand.
GGTGTAATTGTTAATATTTGTACATGTTGAGCTATTGTACGATATAATATACCTTTTACTAACAGTACCTTTATGTAATGTTTCAGAGTGGGGCTGCATGTTCTTCTAGAGACTGTTTTTTTTTTTTTTAATTTTATTGCTAAAATTTCCTTTTAAACTGTTAAGTGTATTAACTTGGATGTATAACCAATTATTGTTAAATAATAAATTTGTGTCAACAAGGTTTGGACCAAATAAATGTGCCTACACCTTCCCCGTCCTGGCTCTGCTACCGTCTGTACATCACAAGGGCGTTGCGTGCAAGTATTACTCTGAGACGAAGAGGTTGACGCACGAGAGGAATCGCGTTGGGACGCATCAGACCAGCCAAAACAGTAATTTTAAAAAAGTAATAAAAAAACGTGGCTGCGAGGGAGGGCAGTTTTGACAGCAGCAATCACCAGTTGAACATCAAAATTCAAATTACCTCTCAAATGATCTGGTCTAGGCTTCCAAATACCTTCCTTAGACTTTACGCCAAGAAATAAACACTTCCTTCAACAACGTTATAGCTGATTTTATGCCGCGTAGCTGTCGAACAGTGCTCTGTCTGCTTACCTTCCCTCTCCGAATTCAAGTGAACGCACGGTGTAAATGGGGGGAGAGTTGTTTGAAAGAAAAGATGTAGTAATATAAGCAAACACCGCCCGAACAGGCCGTGACGGCTCAACGGTTCCGACAGGCCGCCGTGTCATCCTCAGACCTTAGGCATCATCGGATGCTGATACGGAGGGGCATGTGCTCAGAACACCGTTCTCCCGGGTGTTGTCAGTTTTCGTGACCGGTGCCGCTGTTTCTCAATCAAGTAGTTCCTCAATTAGTCTCACAAGGACTGAGTGCATCCCGCTTGCCAACAGTACTCTGCAGGCCCAGACGGTGACCCATCCAAGTGCTAGCCAAGCTAGACACCGCTTAACTTCGGGGTCTAACGGTAACCGGTGTTAGCACTGCGGCAAGGCCGTTGGCGTCTCTAGTACTATGCGGATAATAATTCTTACATTTATATTTAACGATACAAATCAATGTCTCGAATACATCACTAGAAGTGAAACCAAGTTGCGCAGTAATTACGTGTCGCGCAGCTGAGTCCATTCTTTTCGGTGCTCAGTTGATCCCATTCCGTTCACTTATTGAAGGTGACACAAACGGTCCCACTTGCTAGCAAACAGGACGATTATAATAACTATGTGAGAATACATTCGCGTAAACCCTTTCATAAGGCTAACTGTTTCCGAAGTGTTGCAAGCGATAATTCATACATAGGAGTAATATTCAATTTGTCTATTTTTTTCACAACGAAATGACAGATTTAGTATTCTGCGTACCCAACGCCTGTACCCACGCCGACGATAGTTCAAATGAGTGATGGTTTCGAAATGAAAACATGGACAGTGATTAAGCTGCCACTTTAATGCCCGCCCCGAGCTGCTCTTATTTTGCGTCGACCACCTGAGCGCTCCAGAAGCCGCTGCCTGATCATATGCGGCAGTAAACGTCCAAGTGCAGATGCTGGGATCGGCTTCCCGATGACGTATGGCGAACCTTTTATGGATGCGATTGCTTCTCAGGCGGGAGATTATCCGTGTCACCATCGACATATTTGTCAGTTGCGTGGAGCGCAGTTTCCTTAATCGCATGCATGAGAAGAGAAAATTATTCGGGGAAATGTGAGCGATAGTACAGTTCTGCAATATGTTCGCATGAGAACAGTGCACTCAATACCTACAGCATTATCCACGTTACACGTAACATCCCTTCCTATGTCTTTTTTGTTACGTGTTTCTGCTCCAATGTGTATAGTCGGTGTTCCTCTGGTTTAATGCTCAAGTGAAACACACTACTTTTCTTGTCAGCAGGGCGTCCAGCTTGCACCATTCGAAATATAAAAGTTTAAAGAAGTCAATTCTAGTAGCTGCAAATAAAGATTACATTGACTTATAAAATTCTACATTTTGATTTAAAATTTAACGTTTCTCTTCACGTAATAGTATTCCACAGTCACTTTTTTTTGAGTGGAGTACTGTTTACAGCACACGTGATCCCCCCAAAACCGCGCCCCCTCCTCACACCCCTAAACTTCACAATAACGCTACAGATAAAGATGTGCATAATTGGCCAAGCAGACGTCAGCACCAGTAATATAAGTAACACGAGCGTTCTACAAGTATCATATTGAATCAGTCTTTTCACACTTTTCTAGTGCTCAACTTAAACCTAAGAAAACTAGTGCTAGACAGAAGAACATGTATCTACTCGTTTATTAACGAACCAATACAAAACAAATCCCTAAAAGAATCGAATAAATGTGATACCAGTTAAATTTGTCAGTAGGCAGGATGTGCTTAATTTAAGAGACATATATATCTTATCTTGATTTAATCTCTCAATATCATATTTCTTGCATGCTGTTTGTTGCTGGTGCCCTACTCTTTGCACAGTTTAATCATCACCTGAGACTAGAGAGTTAATACAGTTATTATGATTCAATATCTTTCCTTACTTGATATTCTACTTAACCTACTTAACCTAAATTATCCTAAGGACAAACACACACACCCATGCCCGAGGGAGGACTCGAATCTCAGCCGGGACCAGCCGCACAGTCCATGACTGCAGCGCCTTAGGCCGCTAGGCTAATCCCGCGCGGCTTGAAATCATAAAACCAAGTATGTAACAATATAACGACTGATCTGTTAGCAGTGAATATTGTTCTGTTTATACATACATTTATACAGATAAAACTTCTTCGAAGACTGCTGTAAATTCATTTAAAGATTTAAAATATATCTGAATAATATCTAGAAATTACATTGACATATAGAAGCTTTTGATGCATTACCATATCTGTAACTGACACTGCCAGAAAATATGACCTGAGGAGGAAGTTTAGCCTTTAAATGATGATTAATTATTAAAATAAATTGCAGAAATTAATGATAAGCAACACAATTTGGTGTTAGCTCATGACCTAATGAATATAGAAATTGCGCCGTTTTTTTGTCGCTGAGATAGAACAGTGATGCAGTTCTTTGACTAGTTTTTGTTTGACGCAGCAGGTATGTATCCTCGCGGTGGAGGTGGAATAAACAGAAATACAACCATTTTGTTTTTTTCGACGAAATTTGTATGTTTTTCGTCTGAAGCGTGGACTGTAGCGTGACACTTATTCCAGATACCACTCCTCCTCTAATGGGACACACATGCAATTGCGTACTTCGGATCAATTAATTTTCGTCAAACACACCCCTCAGTCTCAAAAAACACAGTCTTGTTAAAGGCCCGACAATCGGTCTTTTCACCTTGCCACTGCTGCCTTACAGCAGCAATATTGTGTACTCATTTTCTATACTAACAATGTCACGATTAGCCTTACACTCCTGCATGCTTTAGTAAGAGAGAACCAGTCGACTAGTATGAAGCAACCGCAGCGTCATTGTTCTCAGACTTAATCGCGGAGATGCAGTGGGAACAAAGAAACCACGTTAGCACTGGTGTACCAGCGGCTTTCCGATTTATCAAGTATGCAATCCGCAACATTCGTCTCGTACGCGCTCCGTTTCCGATCTCTAACATACTTACCGATAGTGTGGATAGCCGTCAAGAGGACCACTGTCAACTGCGGACTATTTTGCTTTCACCTTGTACTGGTGGAATGGGAAATCCTTCCGTCGACAGGCGCCAAAACGCGACGCACCACAGTTACCCACAAAGTTGTGAAGCGGCCATTACACAGCTGAGTCCAGTGTCTGCAGCCAGCTTACTTTGATGACTACCTTCTGCTCGGCCGCTGGTGGCCGAACGGTTCTAGGCGCTTCAGTCTGGAACCGCGTGCCCGCTACGGTCGCAGGTTCGAATCCTGCCTCGGGCATGGATGTGTGTGATGTCCTTAGGTTAGTTAGGTTTAAGTAGTTCTAATTTCTAGGGGACTGATGACCTCAGAAGTTAAGTCCCATAGTGCTCAGAGTCATTTGAACCGTTTTTGAACCAAATTAGAATTTTAAGGCAAATGACCACAATCACAGCTGAAAGCCTTACACAGCCAGGAACGGCAATAATATAAAAAATTCTGAATCCTGCTGTAAGACAGATGTTAAGTCCCGTAGTGCTCAGAGCCATTTGAACCATTTTTTGAACTACCTTCTGACTTAGCAGACGCTATTTATAAAGTGTCACGCATCAATCTATAACAATGCTAAGCACCATTTGTAGTACACTGGTTATTTCATATTGTGTTTCCTCATTTCTGTTACAGTGCCGTCCCATCGAACAAGTCTTAGCAGCCATGCAACCAGCTACCTTCAACGAAATACACTTTTCTGCTATTTTGGATATTTCGGCTAAATTACGATGAGGTGATGAAAGTCATGGGATACTTCCTAATATCGTGTTGGACTTCCTTTTGTCCGACGTAGTGCAGCATATCGACGTGGCATGGACTCAACAAGCCGAAATGTTGAGCCATGCTGTCTCTATAGACATCCATAATGGCGAAGCTGTTGCCATTGCAGGATTTTGCACACTAACTGGCCTTTCGATTATGTCCCTTCAAAAATGTTCAACGGAATTCAAGTCGGGCTGTGTGGGTGGCCAAATAATTCGCTTCAGTTGTGTAGAATGCTCAAGAAATTTCACTATCAGGCGTTAGACGACAGGCGTAGTGCATCACGAAGAGGTTTACTACTGAAATTTCGAGAGAGCACTTTCTGGGAAGGGTCGGTAAACGTATTACTTCCTCCCATATACATCTCGCGAAATGACCACGACGAGGATATTTGAGAAATGTAGCTAATACAGAGGCTTACCAACAATCATTCTTCCCACGCGCCACTCGCGAGAGGAACAAAACTGGTATCAGTTAGTGGTACCTGAAGTTCCCTCCGTCACACATCGTCACGTGGCTCGCGAAGCATAATGTTCATGTTCTCGTAGACAGATGTACGATACTCGCAGTAGAGGTAGTTGTATTTGAAAAAGACATGTTGATACGGATATCTCTGTAACTAATGAAGCCTTGAGAAGAGACAATACTTCTTTTACGGAGGACTTTCCATGATCCATCTAGGTGAAAACGAAATTACAATAGCTTAATCGGTTTTCTAAGGACTTGAGGTGAAGGCCGCCCGCATCTCGTGGTCGTGCGGTAGCGTTCTCGCTTCCCACGCCCGGGTTCCCGGGTTCGATTCCCGGCGGGGTCAGGGATTTTCTCTGCCTCGTGATGGCTGGGTGTTGTGTGCTGTCCTTAGGTTAGTTAGGTTTAAGTAGTTCTAAGTTCTAGGGGACTTATGACCACAGCAGTTGAGTCCCATAGTGCTCAGAGCCATTTTTTTTTAGGTGAAGACCTTACCAAAAATATCCTCTACCTTGTTTGTACAGAGGCTGTAGTTCATTTAATTATTCTTCCAGCTGTAGGAAATAGAATAACGTGCTGGTACTGTGGAGTAAAAGATGATTTTAAATTAAGAAAGTACTGTGTGCAGGTGAGAGTTAGCCATGTTGTCGTCGTCGTTGTTGTTGTTGTCTGCTGATCGAAGCCGAGGTTAATGCAGCTTTCCACGTTTATTCTGTGTTAGCCTAAAAATTACTTTTCTCCTCAGTATGACTGTACCTCGTCTTTAATTATGCGATATACCCAGCTAACATCCAAAATTCTTCTATAGTTCCATATTTCAAATGCTTCTACACTACTGGCCATTAAAATTGCTACACCAAGAAGAAATGCAGATGATAATCGGGCACTCATTGGTCAAATATATTATACCAGAACTGATATGTTATTACATTTTCATGCAATTTGGGTGCATAGATCTTGAGAAATCAGTACCCAGAACAACCACCTCTGGCCGTAATAACGGCCTTGATACGCCTTGTGATTGAGTCAAACAGAGCTTGGATGGCGTGTACAGGTACAGCTGCCCATGCAGCTTCAACACGTTACCACAGTTCATCAAGAGTAGTGACTGGCGTATTGGGACGAGCCAGTTGCTCGGGCACCATTGACCAGACGTTTTCAATTGGTGAGATATCTGGAGAATGTGCTGGCCAGGGCAGCAGTCGAACATTTTCTGTATCCAGAAAGGCCCGTACAGAACCTGCAACATGCGGTCGTGCATTATCCTGTTGAAATGTAGGGTTTCGCAGGGATCGAATGAAAGGTAGAGCCACGGGTCGTAACACATCTGAAATGTGACGTCCACTGTTCAAAGTGCCGTCAATACGAACAAGAGGTGACCGAGACGTGTAACCAATGGCATCCCGTACCATCACGCCGGGTGATACGCCAGTATGGCGATGACGAATACACGCTTCCAATGTGCGGTCACCGCGATGTCGCCAAACACGGATGCGACCACCAAGATGCTGCAAACAGAACCTGGATTCATCCGGAAAAATGACGTTTTGCCATTCGTGCCCCCAGGTTCGTCGTCGAGTACACCATCGCAGGCGCTCCTGTCTGTGATGCAGCGTCAAGGGTAACCGCAGCCATGGTCTTCAAGCTGATGGTCCATGCTGCTGCAAACGTCGTCGAACTGTTTGTGCAGATGGTTGTTGCCTTGCAAACGTCCCCATCTGTTGACGCAGGGATCGAGACGTGGCTGCACGATCCGTTACAGCCATGCGGATAAGATGCCTGTCATCTCGACTGCTAGTGATACGAGGCCGTTGGGATCCAGCACGGCGTTCCGTATTACCCTCCTGAACCCACCGATTACATATTCTGCTAACAGTCATTGGATCTCGACCAACGCGAGCAGCAATGCCGCGATACGATAAACCGCAATCGCGATAGGTTACAATCCGACCTTTAGCAAAGTCGGAAACGTGATGGTACGCATTTCTCCTCCTTACACGAGGCATCACAACATCGTTTCAGCAGGCAACGCCGGTCAACTGCTGTTTGTGTATGAGAAATCAGTTGGAAACTTTCCTCATGTGAGCACGTTGTAGGTGTCGCCACCGGCGCCAACCTTGCGTGAATGCTCTGAAAAGCTAATCATTTGCATATCACAGCATTTTCTTCCTGTCGGTTAAATTTCGAGTCTGTAGCACGTCATCTTCGGGATGTAGCTATTTTAATGGCCAGTAGTGTATTATTTTCTTGCCTGGACAGCTTATCGTCCAGAAAAGTACCTTCAGAAAAGACTTTGTTAGATTAAAATTTAAAAAGTGAATTTAACAAATTCTTCTTTTTTAGAATTCCTATCTTTGGTATAGGTATTCTGCACGTACTTTGTTGTATCTGATAGAATTATAATGTCATCGTAGTTTGTTGTATGTGATAGAATTATAATATCATCTCGCCCCAAAGTTGTTATTCCTTCCCCCTAAACTTCAATTCTATCTCCAAATCTCTTCTTCGTTTCCCTTACTGTTTCCTCTATGTACAAGTTGAGTAGCTTCCTAACCAAACATCTGTATAGTGTTTTTTGTCGGACTAGCAGAATGCGGCCGGGCGTGGTTGCGGAGTAGCATCACTTCACGCAGTCTTCCTGGTCGTTGTTCTTGGACTTCGTCTGCATGACATCTCAGTTGTCGACAATAAACGTCGAGGAATCAATTCGTCATACACCACACCGTCACCGTTGCACCAGAAGCATAACATTATCTTTTGTGGATGCACGCAGGACTTTGTATTGCAAACTTATGCTTTGTTTGCGCTGAACTATTCCCTTCTTTTAGTTACGTTAGCATAATGACACCGTTTCTTGACACCATTAACGAAACAGTATAGGAATGGCCAGTGCTATCCACGAGCCAGCTGATGACGATCTGGGATAGATGCACCCACTGATATTTGTGAATTTTGGCTTAGAGCATGCGGTAGCCGATCATTCGATTTCTGAGCGTTTCCCATTGCGAGCAAATGTTTTACGATGGTGAAACAGTCACAGATCTTCACATTTGGCAGTTCTCGAGTAAACTAAAGTTGTTAATTGTGTATTAATGCGTTTAAACTATCTTCATCAAACCTCGAAAGTCTTCCTGAACGTGGAGAGGCACTAGTGTCAAAACGATTCTCCTTAAGACGAGAAGACCATTCTCTTTCCGTGCTCTGTCCAGTGGCATTATTCCCGTACGTGGCGGAAATATTTCTGGCTGCCTCTGCTGCTCTCACGTCTACTGAAATTAAACAGAAGTACTGAGCCGTGATGCGGCTCGCGTTGGTGGTGTTTGTAGGTTTCCGCCCTCTGTTGCAGACCAGACGGTATCGTTTAGTTCGCACGGTTGTGGTTGTTTGTCTTCTTCTCATGCTGACTGGCACCACTCGGTTTCGCAAGCGTTGCCTGTCCGCTAGAGGCAGCAGTGGCGGTTATCGATAAGTATTAACTTTTGCTCTATTTTTGGGGCGACGTCGTTGTTTTGCTGGGTCGTATAAGTGGAGAGTTCGGTAGGGGACTGAGGAGGAGGCGGGTCCGTGCAGTGCCAGAACACGCCGGGACCGCTGGCGGCATGCATGGACTTCCGGATGGAAGGGCTGTGGTCACAAGGGTACACGTCTTCGTCGTAAATCGAATCTAGCAAGCTTTAAGATGCATTTCAATCCAAGTAGAGAAACATCCACCACTGTGATATTTGTGTTGCTGCTCGTAATGTCGCCGAGGCGAAGAGCAGCGAGTGGAATGCTTGGGGAAGGCGGATCTGATTAGCTTTCGTCGACTTCTTATTACTATTTACTGCGTTCAACTTGTAACAATTTGTTTAAGTTCAACGAGCGGTAATTTTTCTTACCTGGTTGCCTGTAACGCCCCAGTTACCGGCTCTGGTGGCTAGTGTATGTAACGACAGTGTACACTTCCTCGCCTTGCTACTGCTGTCCAGTAAGGCGTGTAGTTCTGACAGCATTCTTGACTGTAGGCCGCTTGGTGATTCCTCTGCTCTGGTGCTAAAGACTCCTTTCTCGTTCTGGGGGCTCTAAACACAGTATTCTGGACGTATGATAGACCGCTGGTTTCGGCTTTGGCGTATTGTTCCATCGTTGCATTTGATTTATCGGACGTCAGGTAGCTTCAGCAAGATTACCATTAGTCATTCGTTGCATTGCCACTAGCCTGAGTTATCATCTTGTGAAGTGAATGCTGCTCATTGTCTGCCTATCTCATCGCTCGAGAAGGTATTTGTTGCCGGACTTCCTCAGGCGTTGATTCCTGGAGCACCATCTGGATCAGTTGCTTGCTTTTATAACTAAATTTTGCTATTGTATTTTCTGTCTTACAGCAGGATTCAGAATTTTTTATATTATTGCCGTTCCTGGCGGTGTAAGGCCTTCAGCTGTGATTGTGGTCATTTGCCTTAAAATTCTAATTTGGTTCAAAAACGGTTCAAATGGCTCTGAGCACTATGGGACTTAACTTCCGAGTTCATCAGTCCCCTAGAACTTAGAACTACTTAAACCTAACTAACCTAAGGACATCACACACGTCCATGCCCGAGGCAGGATTCGAATCTGCGACCGTAGCAGTCCCGCGGTTCCGGACTACAGCGCCTAAAACCGCTCGGCCACCTCGGCCGGCTCTAATTTGGTATTTGTATTTTAGCAGTGAGCCTTAAGACCTTATTTACTGCCATTCCTGGCGTCTGATGCCGTCTGCTGTGTTTGTGGCGACTTACCTTTAATATTTCAATACCTGTAATCTGTAAGTTGCAGCGAGTCATAAACAATTCTAAATTTATTGCCATTCCTGTCGTGTAAGGTCTTCTGCCCAGATCACAGTGGCTTGCTTTCAAAATATTATCTGTTGTGTCTGTATTTAATGGTCACTTGCTAAATTGTAACTCACTTGCAAAAACACTACTATTTACACAGTTGTGTATTCCTTCATTAATAACATGTGGTATTTTTTATTTATTGTTGGGTCTGGAATTACTGGTTTAGAGTAAATTGTGTGGAATTGTAAAAGCAACCAATAGTAACTGATTACGGCCTCGTCCACAATAGTAACCGAATCCTGCCGAGACTCGAACTTGTGACCGTTTACCTTTCGCGGGAAGTGCTCTTCTGACTAATCTACACAAGCACGACTCACGACCCGTCCTCACATCTTTGCTTCCACCTGTACTTCATCTCCTACCTTCCAAACTTCACTTCTATCTACAAATGATTCAAATCCACGTCCTGCCATCCAGATTTAGATTTTCCCTAGTTTCCCTAAATCTCTCCATTCAAATGCAGGAATGGTTCCTTTGAAAGGGCACGGCCGATTTCGTTCCCCATCCTTGACACAAACCGACTTTACGCTCCGTCTCTAATGACCTCATAGTCAACGGAAGGTTAAACCCAATCATCCTTTCTTTATTTCCTATCTCAAAATGACAATATGAACTCAAATAGCAAAGGTTGTAAGTAGGCTGTTTAGGTTTTTATATTGGTAACGCCACGTAGCGCTCTGTATGAAAATCACTGGCTATGCTGTGTGCAGTCTGTGGCTGGGTAGCGTTGTTGTAATAGTCGCTATTGTAGTGTTGGGCAGTTGGATGTGAACAGCGCGTAGCGTTGCGCAGCTGGAGGTGAGCCGCCAGCAGTGGTGGATGTGGGGAGAGAGATGGCGGAGTTTTGAGAGCGGATGATCTGAACGTGTGTCCATCAGAAACAGTAAATTTGTAAGACTGGACGTCATGAACTGATATATATATATATATATATATATATATATATATATATATATTACGACTTTTGAACACTATTAAGGTAAATACATTGTTTGTTCTTTATCAAAATCTTTCATTTGTTAACTATGCCTATCAGATGCGGCCCGCCACGAATTCCTTTCCTGTGCTAACCTCTTCATCTCAGAGTAGCAATTGCAACCTACGTCCTCAATTATTTGCTTGACGTATTCCAATCTCTGTCTTCCTCTACAGTTTTTGCCCTCTACAGCTCCCTCTAGTACCATGGAAGTCATTCCCTCATGTCTTAGCAGATGTCCTGTCATCCTGTCCCTTCTCCTTATCAGTGTTTTCCACATATTCCTTTCCTCTCTGATTCTGCATAGAACCTCCTCATTCCTTACCTTATCAGTCCACCTAATTTTCAGCATTCGTCTAAAGCACCACATCTCAAATGCTTCGATTCTCTTCTGTTCCGGTTTTCCCACAGTCCATGTTTCACTACCATACAATGCCGTACTCCAGACGTACATCCTCAGAAATTTCTTCCTCAAATTAAGGCCGGTATTTGATATTAGTAGACTTCTCTTGGCCAGAAATGCCTTCTTTGCCATAGCGAGTCTGCTTTTGATGTCCTCCTTGCTCCGTCCGTCACTGGTTATTTTACTGCCTAGGTAGCAGAATTACTTAACTTCACTGACTTCGTGACCATCAATCCTGATGTTAAGTTTCTCGCTGTTCTCATTTCTACTACTTTTCATTACCTTCGTCTTTCTCCGATTTACTCTCAAACCATACTGTGTACTCATTAGACTGTTCATTCCGTTCAGCAGATCATTTAATTATTCTTCACTTTCACTCAGGACAGCAATGTCATCAGCGAATCGTATCATTGATATCCTTTCACCTTGTATTTTAATTCCACTCCTGAACCTTTCTTTTATTTCCATCATTGCTTCCTCGATGTACAAATTGAAGAGTAGGGGCGAAAGGCTACAGCCTTGTTTTACACCCTTCTTAATACGAGCACTTCCTTCTTGATCGTCCACTCTAATTATTCCCTCTTGGTTGTTGTACATATTGTATATGACCAGTCTCTCCCTATAGCTTACCCCTACATTTTTCAGAATCTCGAACAGCTTGCACCATTTTATATTGTCGAACGCTTTTTCCAGGTCGACAAATCCTATGAAAGTGTCTTGATTTTTCTTTAGCCTTGCTTCTATTACTAGCCGTAACGTCAGAATTGCCTCTCTCGTCTCTTTACTTTTCCTAAAGCCAAACAGATCTTCACCTAGCGCATTCTCAATTTTCTTTTCCATTCTTCTGCATATTATTCTTGTAAGCAGCTTCGATGCATGAGCTGTTAAGCTGATTGTGCGATAATTCTCGCACTTCTCAACTCTTGCCGTCTTCGGAATTGTGTGGATGATGCTTTTCCGAAAGTCAGATGGTATGTCGCCAGACTCATATATTCTACACACCAACGTGAATAGTCGTTTTGTTGCCACTTCCCCCAATGATTTTAGAAATTCTGATGGAATGTTATCTATCCCTTCTGCCTTATTTGACCGTAAGTCCTCCAAAACTCTTTTAAATTCCGATTTTAATACTGGATCCCCTACCTCTTCTAAATCGACTCCTGTTTCTTCTTCTATCACATCAGACAAATCTTCACCCTCATAGAGGCTTTCAATGTATTCTTTCCACCTATCTGCTCTCTCCTCTGCATTTAACAGTGGAATTCCCGTTGCACTCTTAAATGTTACCACCGTTGCTTTTAATGTCACCAAAGGTTGTTTTGACTTTCCTGTATGCTGAGTCTGTCCTTCCGACAATCATATCTTTTTCGATGTCTTCACATTTTTCCTGCAGCCATTTCGTCTTAGCTTCCCTGCACTTCCTATTTATTTCATTCCTCAGCGACTTGTATTTCTGTATTCCTGATTTTCCCGGAACATGTTTGTACTTCCTCCTTTCATCAATGAACTGAAGTATTTCTTCTGTTACCCACGATTTCTTCGCAGCTACCTTCTTTGTACCTATGTTTTCCTTCCCAACTTCTGTGATGGCCCTTTTTAGAGATGTCCATTCCTCTTCAACTGTACTGCCAACTGCGCTATTCCTTATTGCTGTATCTATAGCGTTAGAGAACTTCAAACGTATCTCGTCATTCCTTAGTACTTCCGTATCCCACTTCTTTGCGTATTGATTCTTCCTGACTAATGTCTTGAACTTCAGCCTACTCTTCATCACTACTATATTGTGATCTGAGTCTGTATCTGCTCCTGGGTACGCCTTACAGTCCAGTATCTGATTTCGGAATCTCTGTCTGACCATGATGTAATCTAATTGAAATCTTCCCGTATCTCCCGGCCTTTTCCAAGTATACCTCCTCCTCTTGTGATTCTTGAACAGGGTATTCGCTATTACTAGCTGAAACTTGTTACAGAACTCAATTAGTCTTTCTCCTCTTTCATTCCTTGTCCCAAGCCCATATTCTCTGTAACCTATTCTTCTACCCCTTCCCCTACAACTGCATTCCAGTCGCCCATGACTATTAGATTTTCGTCCCCCTTTACATACTGCATTACCCTTTCAATGCCCTCATACACTTTCTCTATCTGTTCATCTTCAGCTTGCGACGTCGGCATGTATATCTGAACTATCGTTGTCGGTGTTGGTCTGCTGTCGATTCTGATTAGAGCAACCCGGTCACTGAACTGTTTACAGTAACACACCCTCTGCCCTACCTTCCTATTCATAACGAATCCTACACCTGTTATACCATTTTCTGCTGCTGTTGATATTACCCGATACTCATCTGACCAGAAATCCTTGTCTTCCTTCCACTTCACTTCACTGACCCCTACTATAGCTAGATTGAGCATTTGCATTTCCCTTTTCAGATTTTCTAGTTTCCCTACCGCGTTCAAGCTTCTCACATTCCACGCCCCGACTCGTAGAACGTTATCCTTTCGTTGATTATTCAATCTTTTTCTCATGGTAACCTCCCCCTTGGTAGTCCCCTCCCGGAGATCCGAATGGGAGACTATTCCGGAATCTTTTGCCAATGGAGAGATCATCATGACACTTCTTCAATTACAGGCCACATGTCCTGTGGATACACGTTACGTGTCTTTAATGCAGTGGTTTCCATTGCCTTCTGCATCCTCATGTCGTTGAGCATTGCTGATTCTTCCGCCTTTAGGGGCAATTTCCCACCCCTAGGACAAGAGAGCGCCATGAACCTCTATCCGCTCCTCCGCCCTCTTTGACAAGGCCGTTGGCAGAATGAGGCTGACTTCTTATGCCGGAAGTCTTCGGCCGCCAATGCTGATTATTTATCAAAATTTAGGCAGTGGCGGGGATCGAACCCGGGACCGAATACGTATTAATCATGTATCAAAGACGCTAGCCCTTTTTTTTTAATCTCATTTTTTGTTCGCATTTGTTCGCTGTATCTGCTCGGGGCGGACGTCGTAAGACATCCGATGAAGATCGTTGATGATCGATTAACTCAGTTTTTTTTATTACAGAGGGTACGTAACCCTCTGACCGAACACGCTGAGCTACCGTGCCGGTTCCCCTAGACCACGGGTATTCAGTAGTTAGAATCTTTTATTTATATGGCAATTTTGGCGCTCGCTGTATTGCAGTAGTTCGAGTAATGAAGATTTTTGTGAGGTAAGTGATTCATGGAAGGTATAGGTTATTGTTAGTCAGCGCCATTCTTTTGTAGGGATATTGCAAGTCAGATTGCGTTGCGCTAAAAGTATTGTGTGTCAGTTTAGTGATGATTAGAATAAGTAAAGAGAGAAATGTCTGAGTACGTTCAGTTTTACTCAGCTGTTTGAAAATCAAATAACGTAAGGGGTTTATCAGCACAGTCATTCATAAATCTTTCTAAGGGGACGTTTCACAGTGAAATACAAATAAAAATTACAATTAATAAATAATCTGACAGCAAACAGAATACCAAGAAGCTAAACAAATACGCTACGAATTTATGCACCGACCTAATACCATAAAGCTATAATATACACGTAGTGCAACACTGGAATTAAGTTTAGATACGCTTACTTGTTTTTAAAAAAAATGGATCTGAGCACTATGGGACATAACATCTGAGGTCATCAGTCACCTAGAACTTAGAACTACTTAAACCTAACTAAGATAAGGACATCACACACACCCATGCCCGAGGCAGGATTCGAACCTGCGTACGTAGCGGTCGTGCGGTTCCAGACTGAAGCGCCTAGAACCGCTCGGCCACTTCGGTCTGCCTTACTTGTTTTAGATAAATTGATAAATCAACATTCTTTTACGCGATCGCATGTCAAATAAATGTTACAAGCAAAAAATCTGAAAGCACAGAACTGATAAGGCTGATAAAGTCGCTGCGACAGCGGCCTTGCGGGAAGCAGCGCTGTGTGGATTTGCGGTGCTGAGGCACGAGAGGTGAGGCTAGAGGTAGGTGGGGGGCATCCGCTCCGTTATGAGCGGCGAATATACGGCGGTCACAAACTTGCGAGGAGGTATAAAACCGAATTAATGGCGAGGAAGGACCCGGCCCGCTCCGGCTAGACGGACTGCATTGTGGGGTCGTAGAGATGCAGAGCAGGGTGTTCGGAAAGGAAATGGGACTGATATATCTAGCAGCCGAGTCGGACGGCGCCACGCAGCGGCGGAGCGGAAAAGCGTGTCTGTCAGACATCACCGCCACGCACCCCCGCAAGCCTTGCCTCGTCTCGTCTTGGTTGGATGCCAGTTAAACTGAGTGCACCTGTGCGCCCTAGGCGTGCAAACTGTACTGATATGCAACACTGCCGGTAAAAAATGCAACTCTCACATCAACAAAGTCATTTTATTGACAAGTATTGTGACAAGTAATTAATCATTTGTACTGTTTCTCCTGGGTGGACTTGGGTTAAAAAAAATGTAAACTAAATGTTACGATAAATTCTATAAATAATCGACAAGTACGCCAAAGAAGAAGAGACAGAACTACAATGGACATGTTATTCCATGGACTCTTGCGCTTATATGCATGAACTATCTTTCCTTTGTCTTTCACTTCTCTTATCTGCTTGGATTCAGACCTAAGGGGACGTTCTTGTGTAAAGCTCATCTTGCTGTACCGGCTGATAATGTAAGTTGTACTTAAAACCCGAAAAATATAATGGTTGTTTTGTCAAAAGAATTTGTGTATCTCGTCAATCAATTGGTAGTCTGCCGGCCGGTGTGGCCGAGCGGTTCTAGGCGCTTCAGTCTGGAACCGCGCGACCCCTACGGTCGCAGGTTCGAATCCTGCCTCGGGCATGGATGTGTGTCATGTCCTTAGGTTAGATAGGTTTAAGTAGTTCTAAGTTCTAGGGAACTGATGACCTCAGATGTTAAGTCCCATAGTGCTCAGAGGCATTTGAGCCAATTGGTAGTCTGATACCTGGATTGTCTTAAGTAGATATGGGCCTTAACAAAGAAGTTTCATTGTTAGGCGCCATCTTAGATAAATCTTTAACATTTTTCTTTTAGCTCATCTATGAGACGTGCCGTCGGTTAGGACAGTTAACCTTATTTCAGATCCCACGAGACCGGAGGCAGCTAGTAATAATTTAACAATTTTACTTACAAATGGTTCAAAAAAATGGTTCAAATGGCTCTGAGCACTATGGGACTTAACATCTTAGGTCATCAGTCCCCTAGAACTTAGAACTACTTAAACCTAACTAACCTAAGGACATCACACACATCCATGGCCGAGGCAGGATTCGAACCTGCGACCGTAGCAGTGCCGCGGTTCCGGACTGCAGCGCCTAGAACCGCACGGCCACCGCGGCCGGCAATTTTACTTACCGATTTTCTTTATATAACGAGATAACATCCCAGACAGAAAAGGTCTGGTCACAGGGTTCCAGTTCCATTATAGGATTTCATTTGTAAATGGTACTCTTGTTATCTTGTATTGGGGAATCGAGACGAAACCACGATCTTAAGTTACGTATTGCAGTAGTGTACATAGAGCAGACTTGGCAAATATTCTCTGGTGCAATAATCACACGACATCTCACGAGCCCGGAATATTATCTGTGGTGCTGGGTAAATAAGAGAAGGACAATTAACTATCGACGATAACGTAACTACCCTCAGAACTGAGATAGTTTACTTAGTGCTTATACACGTCGTCCTAAATTAAACAACATATTACACTGTTAATAATATTCCTACATTAGTTATTTCTGTTTTAGGCTGAGCCATTGCATTAATTTGTGTTTCTTTTTTGTTTAAGTCACGGCTCATATCCACTCTATAGCATTACGCTGATATCAAAGAAAGAGTCACAAATAATTTTTATTTTATTACATTATACAATGTAGGAGTATTTGATAACAAATTCAGACCAAATTAATCACACAGTAAATCGTGGCCAAACAGTCGCATAGAGGCCCAGTGTTAGCCCCTCTGCTGGCAACGCAGGCGTGTATTCTTGCAAGCAAGCGAGCGATCATAAAGGAGTTGAATGACATCCTGCGATAGATTGTCGCAAGTATCTTGCACCCTTTGATTCGGTAGTGGTTCTTACAGGCTGTGCAGAAGGAGTAAGTTCCTCTTTCACCATGTCCCAAACGTGTTTATTTGGCGAGAGATGTGGTGCCCTTGCTGGCTGGGGCAGTAGTTGTACACCACGAGTGCACGATGCTAGAAGCAGCCGCTTGTGAACGTGCATTGTCCTGTCGGGAAAGCAAATCGATCACTGTCCTGACGAAGAAACGACGGCAGTACGGGGACAACAGCCTATGCAATGTAGCGGGCACTGATTACTTCACTCTGCAGAAACACCAAACGTGACCGCGAGTTGTAATTGGTCTCCCACACAGTGGTGGTGGTATCACCTATGTGATCAAACAGTTGACGTCATCGGTCCGTAGGCTTACACTCTACTTAATCTAACTTCGACTAACTTATCCTGAGGATAACACACACGCACACACACACACACACACAGACCCAAGCCCGAAGGAGGACTCGAACCTCTGACAGGGAATGCCGCGCGAACCGTGGCAAGGTGGCCTAGACAGTTCGGCTAGCCCGCGCGGCGTCTCCCACACAACGAAGACTGATGTGGGACCTTTGTGTCGTAAGCGAATGCACTTCGGACTAAGCCGCTCACCGGGTCTACGCCTGTAATGTTTACATCCATCACTCGCTACAGGCAGAGCTTATTCTCATTACTGAAGGAAACACAGTGCCTTTCTAGTCTGTAGTCAACTCTTTCACGACATCAGAGTAATATCTACGAGGCCTGTTCAGAAAGTAAGCTCCGATTAATTGCCAAATTGAAACCACAGTGAACATCAGAAATGTTTTACTTGTAACAATTAGCTACACCTTTCAGCTACTTCTCTACGTAGTCGCCGTTCTGACTTAGACCTTTGTCATAGCGTTGTACCAACTTTTCAATAGCCTCATCATAGAAGGCAGCCGCCAGTGCTTTCCGCCAATTCTCCACGCTGGCCTACACCTCGTTGTGTGTGTCAAAATGTTGTCTTCAAAGACAGCGGTTCATGTGACCAGAGATGAAACTCAGGGGGAGACAATTGCGGACTGTATTGTGGGTAATCTCACATTTCCATTTGAAAACGATGCAGGAGCATCTTCATTGCCCCTGCAGAATGCGGCTGAGAATTGTCTTGAAGAAGAAACAGCACGACAGTTATGTAATGTTAGCTGCATAGCTTCAGGCGAAATTTCTCACCAGGCCCTCGTACTTGGCGGCAGACACTATTTTCTAGACATCTTTACGCACTCACTGCGAGCTCAGAAATGAGAAGAGTGACGTGATGCTAACTGGGGTTATGCTAGAGACACTACCCAACACATCTGTGCAAAGCTTTATCGGATTTTCATAGTCGTTTCCATTTCGCGACCGATCGGATCTTACTTTCTGAACGCCCCTCGTACAATGGATCAACAGATATCTAAGTATCTGTGCATGGTTATGGCAGTGTCGTGGTGTCCTTGGCTGCCTGTCCAGGGGCACACGTGATAGTGCTGCTACAAGCAGGCAGGTCCCTATGGTCATCGGTGACACAGCAGGTGCAAGGTGTGCCAGAGTTTCCTCCATGGATGATGTTCCGTCGGTCACCAGCGCTCGAAAAATTCGTCCATCTTGCCGTACGTCTGTACTACGCGGACGTACAGAACCTGACCTGCATTTCTGAATGTTCCACAAACCACTGCTCAAAGGAAAGACCCATCAACGGTACACACTGTCCAACACGCGCAGGAATCCGTCGATGCTACCATCTACCTTCCAGCAGACGCATAACGCGATTCAGTTCAAATGGCGGCAGTTGTTCAACAGTAGCATGTACACGTAGTCGGGGCATGGTTGTACGCTAGAATGTATTTTGCAAACACTGTTCACCTTTAAACTCAGCACAGTTACTGTCTGTGGAGAAAAAACAGTTTGGACGGACAGATCTTCTAAACACCACGTGATCGCTGATGACAGTGACAAATGAATGACTAACACCACATCCCCCCCCCCCCGCCCCCCAGTAGTTTTGTTGGTTGGTTTAAAAGAGTGGGGAAGGGACCACACAGGTAAGTCATCGGTCCATCCTCCCTCCTCCCCCCCCCGCCACCCCCCCAACCACCACCACATTACGCACTGGTACTGCAGATCACAGTCTGTGAGGGTGCTGCATCTTTTATTTAGGCCATGTATTACCTCTGGATTATCCATCAACGCATCACAATTCCGCTGTTACTCTCCAATCTGAAGGACTGATTAATGTAACCATTACGCTGTACCCCTGCTACAAACTACACTGACGAGCAAGAACACCGTGACCACTACCCATCGCCAGGTTAAATGCCACCTGATGGCGTACAGGGCACACGATGATGATGATGATGATGATGATGATCAGTATTTCAACCACGCAGTCATCAGCGCTTGTACAACATCCCAATTTTTACACAGTGCACTCTAGCCACTGTCACGAATGATGATTGGTATACACCACTTCTAACAAACACCGAACAACGCGCTCCAGTACGCGGCCGCCAAATACATCGCTGGCCGCACTTCTCTGGGCGGCCCGCTGCTTCCATCGCTGCCGTCTTCACACGCATGCTCCCTTACGTGGCCGAGAAATACATCGCTGGCCGCACTTCTCCGGGCGGCTCGCGCCTACCATCGCTGGCCGCCTTCGCGCGCTCGCGTTTGTCAGCACACAGCAATTGGCTACGCCAGGAAACATTGCGATTGGTTTTCCCTGGAAAACAGCGACCCCAGTCGACGGCTCCATTAACTAGCAAGCCTTATATAAACCCGGCTGCCGCCGCAAACGACAGTTCTCATCGGGAAGCGCAGTACGCCGTGTTCCAGCTGCTTGTGGATGACTCCCTGCACCACTCGAGGTTACCTGGCTGCTCGGCGGAAATCTAGCGATTTCACTTGGAGAGACTGAACTTCACTGGACTTGGGAATAATTACGGGACGTGCACCCCACTATGCACATTTGGACATTGGTATAACCAAACTTTAATTATGCATTACTTCTGAGTGTGAGCCTGGGTAGACGCTTGGCTAAGATAATTGTTTAAAAGTGATTTGTGATTTAATAAACTAGACTGACGAGGTTATTGTGTTATTCCTGGTTATAACAATGATGAAGTGATGAGGACAACACAAACAGTCAGTCTCCCAGCAGAGAAAAATCCCCAAACCGATTGGGAATCGAACCAGGGATCCCGTGATCCAGAGGCAGCAATGCTATCCACTAGACTGTGAGCTGTGGACTCAGGGCACATGAAGCAGTCTGGAAAATATACGAACTGAGCAGAGACGAATAGGTAATTTTTGGCACCGATACATGACGCCAACGGGGAAATCCACTGACATAAATGACTTAGGGCAGACTGTTATGCCCGGACAGTTTGGAAAGAGCGTACTATGAACGGCGAAGCCATTCAGCTGTTCGATTGCTGCTGTCTTGAGCATTTATGGAAACTGCTCGAGCGACGGTGGAGTCAGAAGCTGATGAAGGGTGTTGGACGTCCACGCCGCATCTTAGAACGTGGAGATCGGAAGCGTGGCTGCTCTGAAAAGTAGTATACGTGGAGGTCTGCCGACGTAGTACAATACTGGTGCAGTTACAAGTATTTCGGAGCAGATCTGACGGCAGAATACAATGATGGAGAGTGTATGCGTGATTCGCAAAATACCGTTCAGTGCACATTATTGAACATGAAAGCCACAGCAGATAATCCTGACGTGTTTCCACTTTGACCCATTGGACTAGAGAGCATATGACAAGTTAAAGAGACCATAAGTTGATCATTCTTGGCAGAAATAAATTTCCGAACGATTGAGAAACACAAGGTGGAGTAGCGTCGAGGTGCACAATAAAAATATATAAGTCACATACAAACATGAAAAAAAGTTTTGCATCACCTCTGTTTCGAGAGTTCCGGAACCTGTACAGAAAACTGGAATAGAGATCAAGATAAACATCATTTCCGCCCTTTTTATAGCTCGTGAAAACCACACATTGCATGTTGTACCACCATACAGCTGTGAACCACATTCACTAGCATCCCTTCAAGCTTAATGTCTCCCCCATGGCAATGGCATTTTCCAGCAGGATAACAGTCCGTTTCACAAGGCAAAAATCGTGCTCTAGTGAATTAAGGAGCGTGATAGTGAACTTGCATTGACATTTTGGCCACTTGATGTGAACTCGATGGAACACACCAGGGACACTATCGGGTCACAGCCCAGGAAACACAGACTCGTGATTTACAGGATTTGCATGACCTGGGCGTAAAAGTCTGGTGTCGTGTAGCTTTGTAAACCCACCATGGACTCTTATAATCTGTTCCACGCAGAATCGCTGCTTTGTTGTGTTCCAGAGATGCTACTAAACAGGTTGTCATAATGTTTTGGCTCATAAGTCTACATCCACTTACACTCAGCACAATTTGGATATTTTGAATTTGCTGGCAATTACTAAATTTCCTACCTTTTTATGCACAGGGAAACTGGCCTGTGGCATCAGTGGGTGGGAGGAGAAACATGGCAACACTGCATGACATCATTGGAAATCTGGCAACAATGCAGGGTATGTTTGAACTTTCTTAGCCCCATTACTCACACTGACTACGGGCACTTAGTTCTGATCTGTTTTAATTGCGACAAAATAGTACCCTGGAAGCCATCAAAAGTATACGGCACAGGCATTACTCAACAAATGTCAAGTTGGCATGAAGTGTACCACACACTTTGGCATACAAATTAACAGCATTTCGGTGAAACCGCACAAAGTAGTTAGGGACAACGCCATCTGCATTACTAAATATTGAAAACTGCTGTCTGCCGTCATGCGATTCTGTCTGTATGTGAAGGTTAACCTCAGGAACTGCTCTAGAGATTTTTATACTGTTTTCACGATGGCCGGAATGGTGAAAGATAATTTTACTATTACTGTAATTCAGCCCTAGTAGTAGAAATCTTCGTTACTACTGCTGATCGATAAAAGGTGGGAGATTGCACGCTATTAGTAATGAAATACTTGCTTGACAGGGCGGCGCTAGAACGGGAATATGGAAACACAATAAGATATAACCAGTAACCTGTATTAAGTGCTATGATACAATATGGAGCCTCACTTTGATAACAGTTTTACGCATGTCACTTCATGGTCTGTCCCTAACGTAATCAAATCTAGACAGTTTTGCTGTTCCTTGATAGCCTATGACATTGTCACTATGACTGAGTGTAATTATGTAGACATTCCTCATTGCCCACTACTACAGCGACTGTTAAGTAGAAATGGAGTCTTCTCACAGAATTCATAGAACTTTGCTCCGTAGCGTCAATGTAGGCACTGTGCTGAACTGGTAACAATCACTTTGATCTGTCTAAGCTTATTTCGCTTCTTCAATTACCTGAGTGTAGCACTCAGAGTTGATCGTTGCACCATGAAGGAGGACATTAGACAGAATAACACCCTCAGATTCCCAGATGGCTGTCGCCGTTAATTTACACGCCGGTGGTACAGCTTTGAACTTGTTCTTCGGAGGATATGTGATGTGGCGCCGTTCCTTGGATTGCCATTTTGTTTCCAGTTCGAAGTGATGAACCCATATTTCATCGCCTCTGACGATGTTCGACAAAGGCTAGTCACTATCACCCACGTAAGGCGCAAGCAACTCCGCGCAGATGGTGCTTCCTTGCTCTCTATGGTCTGCTGTTAGGCGGCGAGGAACATATCGGGCACACATCTTTGAGTACCACAACCAGTCGAGAGTGTGTCAAGCACTACCAACAGAGATGTCCAGTTGTGCAGCGAGGTCTTTGACTTTGATCTGTCGATCAGATCAAATGAGAGTAATTGTCAGTGTCAATGAAATTCACCAACAGCCTTGTATCTTAAGATGTTATTTTATTTTATTTTGAAGGCTACCAGTTTCAGCATTTCACCATGCCATCTTCAGGCTCTATGTGCATCTCTCCATATAAACGAAAATGTCATATAGAGCCATAAATCTCTGGATGTCGAATGCTTCATTCGAAGACTTGATAGGAAGACAAAGAATGAAGCACTAGTATAACGACTGAATTCATGACGTCCAGAGATTCTTTATACGACATTTTTGTTTCTTTGTAGAGATGCACATGGGGCCTGAAGATGGCATAGTGAAATGATAAAACAGGTATCCTTCAAAATGAAATAAAATGACATCTTAAGATGCACGGCTGTTGGTAAATTTCATTGACAGTGACAGCCGCTTAACAAGCCGATGTCCCCTGTCCCTGGTGGTCCAACAGAGACTGATCGAATGAGAGTGTCCCCACGTTCCAACAATGGTGTAGTCACAGCTGTGTGCGGCCGGCTGACATGCGGGAGATCGGACACGTTTGGGGAACCTTGTTACGATGATAACAGACGCCTACACCAGAGCCGTGCTTTTGTTCACTGTCACGTTATC
This sequence comes from Schistocerca serialis cubense, assembly GCF_023864345.2. NCBI lineage: Eukaryota > Metazoa > Arthropoda > Insecta > Orthoptera > Acrididae > Schistocerca > Schistocerca serialis. Next base: position 424,159,371 of record NC_064644.1, read on the forward strand.
TTAGATTCTGTAAGCGAGTCTGAGTGTCTGGGATGTCTGGTTTTCCGTCTCTGCACGGAACGTGCCTCCCTTACATACGCTATTTTGAAGGTTACATATATCGTCACCAACTATCGGAACTTCATGAAACTGTAGGAGCTGAAGCGGGAATATTCCACCATGTCCCACAACAGATTCCGTGTTTTGTCAATCGAAATCGGTAAGTAAAAAACATTACTTATCGAACGTCCCTCGTGTAACCACCTGGTACTTTGAGCTAGAAAAACGGTCTTGCTGCGGCAAGACAAATATTCACATGGACAGTGGAGCACCATAGTCTGTCAACACGATAACCATTGTTGCTGCTCTGCTTAACGGGACAATAAACGAGGAATTATGGCAGACATGTGCACAACGGCAACACTGGGTGATGAGTGCTGGTTCTGCTTACAGCGTCACGATGACTATGCTTGTCCGAAGATTTTGAGGAAAACGAGCATTATCGGAATGTATTTGTCGTCGTCATAGGGGTTCAGCACTCTCCTTGTGGTATCAGGTGTCATTAAGTAACAGCACGATCACTCCTGGCTCGCGTAGCAGGCGATCTGTTTCCCCCTTTTTAACACCAGTGACTGTGCCCTGTCTTCAAAGGTCTGTGCAACGTCAGCTTTTAAACATATCTGAGACCGCCTGTCACTTGTGCCGTCCGGACCTACCTCGAGACACAGGATGTTCGTCTGTTCTCCTGGTGAACATGTTCTCCAGATTTTTCGCCGACACCTCAAAACCTGTGGTAATGGTTGCCGAGAAACAGGTACTCTACTACTCGCCGGCCACTACCATTGTTTGAACTCAGGCATAGACCTGAATCCGCCTGGGATGACGTACCCACATCTGTTATCTAAGCTCAGTTCGACTCGATCCCCAACAATGAATTTTTTTGTTGTTGATCAATCTTCGGCTTGACGCGGCTCTTCACGTCTTTCTCTCCTGTGCCGACCTCTTCAAATCAGAATAGTGCTTTTAACCTGCGGCCTCAATTACTTGTCGGATATTTAACAATCTCTCTCTCCCCTACAGTTCCTACCCTCCACATATGCCTCTAATAATATGGAATTTACTCGCTGACGTCTTCACACATGCCCCATCCAATCCGTCCCTTCTTCTTGTCAGTGTTCTACATTTACATGACTATTCAGAGCGTTCTTCGAACCACTTTTAGACTACAAAGGGCTTTCAACAAATAATGCTCTACACAGCATTCGAACATGCGGACTTCTCATTCGAAATGACCTATAGATCACAATGAAATACTTCCCGGCTTAACTGTGCTTCTCTGTTGGTAGTGGTGACACACTCGTCCACTAGTTGGGGTACTCGTTGCCTAACAGAAGCCTATAAGGAGCACTGAAGGATGCACAGCGGGAAGCAGTGGGTGGATGATGGAGAGGTTATTGACGCAGTAAGACTTTTTCTCAGATTCAACAAAACGTTGGCATCTACGTCGACCAATACAGAAATACCACACCAGAATACACGTACCGCCAATGTTGCAGTACAGTCTCTAGCATTTCTCTATCATTTCACTTTCTTAATATCGCGTGGAAAAAAATCAACGCGTAAAACTTCATGTACGATCTGATTCGTTTATTTTACTACGATTTCCATTTATCCCTATGTATGTTGGTGACAGTAAAATATTTTCACATTCAGAGGTTCAAATGGTTCAAATGGCTCTAAGCACTATGGGACTTAACATCTAAGGTCATCAGTCCCGTAGACTTAGAACTACTTAAACCTAACTAACCAAAGTACATCACACACATCCATGCCCGAGGCACGATTCGAACCTGCGACCATAGCAGTAGCGCTGTTCCGGACTGAAGCGCCTAGAACCGCTCGGCCACAGCGGCCGGCTCACATTCAGAGGAGAATGTAAGGGATTGAAAGATCTCGCCGTACCGAAAATCGCCATTGTTCTAATGAGTGACATCCCTACTCCCTTATCACATCCGTAACACCGTCTCCCCGATTTTGTGATAATAAAAGATGAGCTGCCCTTTTTTTGAACTTTTCTGATGTTCTCCGTAAGTCCTATCTGGTAAGGACCCGCCACACAGCACCGCAGTACTCTAGCAGGGGACGAACAAGCGTAGTTGCATTCTCAAAGTGTTGCGATAATACAACGCCGTCTTTAGTTCACCTTTTCCACAACAGTATCTACATGATCGCTCAAATTTAAGTTGTTCGTAATTGTAATCCCTAGGTATTTAGTCGAATGACACTCTTTACATTTTGTGATTTATCGCGTAATAGAAATTTAATAGATTTATTTTTGTACTAATGCTGATGACCTCGCAATTTCCTTTATTGCGAGACAGTTGCCACTTCTCTCACCATATTTTCCTTTTCCATCGATTCTGGGTATAGCCTTCTCATTTCGTACCGGATCAGTCCACGAAATTTTAAACATCCTTTTACAGCACCCCATACGAAACGTTTCCATTCTCTTCTCTTTCAATTTTTCACAGAGCCCATGATTCAGTTCCATACCATACTATGTTGATGTTTGCTACTAAAAGACATATTCAGTTCGATAAAATGCTGTGCTGCTGTTTACTACTTTTTTTGTTGGGGGAGGGGGGGCTACCAGTCGTGGCGGCCCGCCACGAATTGCTCTTCCTTGCCAACCTCTTCATCTCAGAGAGTAGAATTTGCAACCTGCGTCCTCAATTATTTGCTGAATGATTTCCAATCTCTGTCTTTATCATGTAGTCCGTCTGCACTTTCACTCACGATAGCAGTATCATCAGCGAATCGTATCATTGGTATCCTTTCACACTGACTTTTAATTCCACTCCTGAACATTTCTTTTATTTCCATCGTTGCTTCTTCGATGTTGAGACTGAACAGTAGGGGGGAAAGACTACATTCCTGTCTTACGCCCTTTTTAATCCGAGCACTTCGTCCTTGGTCTTCCACTCTTATTATTCCCTCTTGGCTCTTGTACGTACTATATATTACTCGTCTCTCCCCATAGCTTACCCTATTTTTCTCAGAATTTCGAATGTCGTGCACCACGTTACATTCTCGAATGCTTTTTCCAGGTCGACAAATACTATGAATTTGTCTTGATTTTTCTTAGGTCTTGGTTCCATTATCAACCGCAACGTCAGAATTGCCGCTCTGGATCATTTAGCTTTTCTAAAGCCAAACTGATCGTCATCTAGCACATCCTGAGTTTTCTTTTCCATTCCTCTGTGTATTACTCTTGTCAGCAATTGGATGCATGAGCTGTTAAGCTGATGGTGCAATAATTCTCGCACTTGTCAGCTCTTGCTGTCTTCGGAATTGTGTGGATGATATTTATCCGAAAGTCAGACGGTATGTCGCTAGACTTATTCATTCGACACACCAACGTGAGTAATCGTTTTGTTGCCACTTCTCCACATGATTTTAGAAATTCTGATGGAATGTTATCTGTGCCTTCTGCCTTATTTGATCTAAAGTCCGCCGAAGCTCTCTTAAATTATTATACTAGATCCCCTATGTCTTTTAAATCGATTCCTGTTTCTTCTACTATCATAAATCTTCCCCCTGATAGCGGCCTTCAATGTACTCTTTCCACTTATCCTCTCTCTTCTCTTGCACTCTTAATGTTACCATCCTTGCTTTTTATGTTACTGAAGGTTGTTTTGACCCTCCTATATGCTGAGTCAGTGCCACCGACAATCATATCTTTTTCGATTGCTTCACATTTCTCAAGTAGCCATTTCGTCTCAGTTTCCCTGCACTTCCTATCTATTTCTTTCTTCTGTGATTTGTTTTTTCTATTCCTGTATATCACTGAACATTTTTGTACTTCCTTCTTTGATAGATCAACCGAAGTATTTCTTCTGTTACCCATGGTTGCTTCGCAGTCAGCTTCTTTGCACTCACGTTTTTCTTTCCAACTTCTGTTATTGCCCTTTTTAGAGACGTCTATTCCTCTTCAACTGTACTGCCTACTGATATATTCCTTATTGTTGTATCTGTAGCCTTAGAGAACTTCAAGTGTATCTCGTCATTCCTTAGTACTTCCGTATCCTACCTCTTTGCTTATTGATTCTTCCTGACTAACGCCTGAAACTTCATCATACTCTGCATCACTACTATATTGTGATCTGAGTCTATATCTGCTCCAAGGATTGCCTTACAATCCAGTATCTGATTTCGTTTCTCTGTCTGACCACGATGCAATCTAACTGAAATCTTCCCATACCACACGGTCTTTCCCGAGTATACTTCCTCCTCTTGCGGTTCTTGAACACAGTATTCGCTATTACAAGCTGAAATTTATTACAGAAAATTAGTCTTTCTCTTCGCTCATTCTCCATCATAAGTCCGTATTCACCGGTAACTTTTTCTTTTACTCCTTCCTCTACAACTGCATTCCAGGCCCCCATGACGATTTTCACCCCCTTTACATAACGTGTTACCCTTTCAATATCCTCATACACTTTCTCTATCTCTTCGTCTTCAGCTTGCGACGTCGGCATGTGTACCTGAACTACGGTTGTCAATGTCAGTTTGGTGTCGATTCTGGCAACAACAACCCTATCACTGAACTGTTCACTGCAAGACACTTTTTGCGTTACCCCTCTATTCATAACGGATCCTACTTCCGTTATACCATTTTCTGCTGCTGTTGATATTATCCTATACACATCCAACCAGAAATCCTTGTCTTCTTTCGATTTCATTTCACTGATCCCTACTATATGTACATTGAGCCTTTGCATTTCCCTTTCAGTTTTTCTAGCTTCCCTACCACATTCAAGCTTCTGACATTCCGTTCCCCGACACATAGAACGTTATTCAATCTTTTTCTAATGGTCACATCGCCCTCTGCCGTCCCCTCCTAGAGATTGGATTGGGGACTATTCCGTAGTATTTTGCCAATGGACAGATCGTCATGACACTTTCAATTACAGCCAACTTGTACTGTGGCTACCTGTCATGTGTCTTTAATGCAGCGGTTTCTGTTGCGTTCTGCATCCTCATGCTGTTGATCATTGCTGATCCTTCCGCCTTTAGGGGCAGTTTCCCGCCCCAAGGACAAGAGAGTGCCCTGAACGTCTGTCCACTCCTCCACCCTCTTTGACAAGGCTGTTGGTAGAATGAGGCTGATTTCTTATGCCAGAAGTTCAAATGGTTCAAATGGCTCTGAGCACTATGGGACTTAACTGCTGAGGTCACCATTCCCCTAGAACTTAGAACTACTTAAACCTAACTAACCTAAGGACATCACACACATCCATGCCCGAGGCAGGATTCGAACCTGCGAGCGTAGCAGTCTCGCGGTTCCAGACTGTAGCGCCTAGAACCGCTCGGCCACTGCGGCCGGCTATGCCAGAAGTAATCGTCGCCAATGGTGATTATTTATCAAAATATCAGAGGTGGCCGGTTTCGAACCCGGGACCGAGAACATTTTGCTTACTAATCATTCGCTCTGTCTTTTTATTACAGAGGGCAGCTAACCCTCTGGCGGAACACGCTGAGCCACTGTGCCGGCTGTCCTAGACCACAGAGGGCTGATAGTAAACCTCTTTTGGCCAGTAGTACGGTCTTTTACTCCGCTATTTACTTTTTATGTCCTCCTTGGTTCATCAAAGTGGTTTTGTCGATATGGGAGCTCTAATTTTCTATCTGTGGAGGACCTTAAATCACCTGCAAATTTAATTCTGTGTTACGCTGTATACGCAAAAGTAATAAACCTTCGTTACTAGTTATTCCTCCTGGTTATGTTGTTTTAATGGCAGCAGTGTACTCGGGGCAGAAGGGAATTTGCTGGCTTTCGTAGCGACGTGAACGCGCTGAGTGGCGATGGCGACCCTGTCAGGAGGCCTCGGCGGGCCGGCCTGTCGGCAGTGCTGTCGCGTGCGCATTAAGGGAGCATTTGGCCGACCACCGGCGGACCACCAGCGGCGTTCGGTATTCTGGGCGAGCGCGCCCGGCCTCGCCTCTAAATACGGAGCGGCCACTCAGGCCGGTGAATCGCTGGGGGACTGCAAATGGTGCGGCGCGGGACCACTGGACACCGGGCACCGGGCCCTGGGCTCTGGGCCCCGAATGAAAGATGGCCAGACGGCAGCCGGCGAGCCGCTGCGATTGCGCAGCCCGTGGCCCTCTGAATGGCCTTCTCGAGTGCTGCAGAGTTACAGCGCCACATCACAGCTGCCCCAGTAGTGTTTCTGATACAGAACATCTGTCGCTCTCTCGACAGCGGCACGTGGGCAAGCAGCAAGCTGTTCTTATGCAAATTTCGTGATGAGTGTATCGAGGTCTTTACAGCAGAGGGAAGAGAAGATGTGCTTAACGTCCCGTCAACAACAATGTCATTAGAGATGGTGCGCAAGCTCGGATTAGGGATGGATGGGGAAGGAAAAGGGCAGACCCCTTTCAAAGGAACCGTCCCGGTTTTTGCCTGAAGCGATTTAGGGAGATCAGGAAAAACCTAAATCAGAATGGCCGGATGCGGGTTTGAATCGTCGACCTTCCGAATGCGAGTCCAGTGTGCTAACCACTGCGCCACCTCCCTCGGTGGTCTATAGTGGGTAAAGGTGACGAAAAAATATTGCTCAGTTTCCAGCCCAGGTCGTTGATACGTGCACAGTAAAAGGTAAAGGTAAAGACTGTGGCACGCAGCAGATGATCTCGCTGCAGATGGAATGGAGCATTTCTTCGCTGTGGTACTACGACGGGCCACCTGTTACCCCAGGAAAGATTTCGAGTACTCACCTGATAGCCGGACGTGTAGACTTGGGGAATCCTGGAGAGACAGAAACGAAGACAGAGCCTCACTCCTATCCTGGATTGAACATGGGACCTCCAAATGCTCCATGTGGCCGGCCGGTGTGGCCGTGCGGTTCTAGGCGCTTCAGTCTGGAACCCCGTGACCGCTACGGTCGCAGGTTCGAATCCTGCATCGGGCATGGATGTGTGTGATGTCCTTAGGTTAGTTAGGTTTAAGTAGTTCTAAGTTCTAGGGGACTGATAAACTCAGAAGTTAAGCCCCATAGTGCTCAGAGCCATTTGAACCATTTTTTTTTTTTTTTGCTCAATGTGTTTGACCACTGTCGGGCTCAATAAGTCCACAGCAGTGCAACACAAAGCATCTATTGCAATTTAGCATCCTTTAGGAACTGCTCTACTCTGTAACTTCCATCACACCACATAAACGCACCAGTCAAAATATTAGTCATCCACTTATAAAAAGGCCACGGGTAACTTTTGTGCTGTGTAGATGGTGTAGACCCGGCCATGTGACCGCTGACCTAGGTTATGGCAGCGATGTGTGTTTGTAGGACGCCGTTGTATGGAATTAGCGCAGTACGATCGGTCGACGTGGGGATGTCACATATGTGCCCATGACCAAACGGTCATGGAAGTTCCAAAATTCTTTGATGTATCAACGCGAAATATCCAGCATTGTCCAGCGTGTCTCCATGGGATGGTGCACCATTTCCAGCGATGTAACACGGCGTAGGAGCAGTGATCGTGTAAACATACCAACTAACTGGGACTGCAGACGTCATGCCTTGTCAGAGATGATCAGTTTCAAACCCGGGGGAGATCGGTGCTTTCAGTAAATAATGGTTCCTCTCAACTAGTTTCTGAGCGAACAAAGCAAAGGTAGATAAACGCAGTGAACATTTGGAGTCTGGTACCTCACAAAAGTCCGTTGCTCACAGTGGCATGTAAAGCTGCAAACCTTCATTGGTTCAAACAACACATTGCCCGTTTTCAGATGTTGCAATGCGTTGAGAACATCCACAGTCCAATGAGGTGTTTAATCCAGAAAATGTAGAGTGTGTAGTTCGTACTAGAGGTGATTTTGTAATATGTTACGGACGTATTTGGTACCATGACTTGGACCTATTCATTCAGGTTATCATGAACGTGAACCAGGATGTTTATATCAATAATCTCTCAATTTCTTCTGGCTGGCCGCTGTGGTTGAGCGGATCTAGGCGCTTCAGTCCGGAACCGTGCTGCTGCTACGGTCGCAGGTTCGAATCCTGCCTCGGGCATGGATGTGTGTGATGTCCTTAGGTCAGTTAGGTAGTTCTAGGGGACTGATGACCTCAGATGTTAAGCACCATAGTGCTTAGAGCCATATGAACCATCAATTTCTTCCACAATATGAGTAAAAGTGACACTCCCATTTTCTAAAATAACTACGATCACAAGGCTGACTCCGGAAATCAGCGGTTCATATTCCTGTTCAGCCTTGCAGATTTAGGTTTTTCATGTTTTCGTTAAATCACTTACGACAAATTGCAGGATGGTTCATTTGACGGGACAGGCCGATTTCCTTACCGCTCCTATCCCTGCTTCTAACTCCTTTCACATTAACGGGACGTTTAACCCTAATTTTTTTTCCTTTCTCCAAACCCGCTTTCAATTTTTTACCTCAATCTACCACTTTTTGTCCATCATGACCAAGCATTCAGCATTCCCACCCCCTATGGAACCTGAATTCGATAACCGTTTCCACCAAGGTGGAGTTTTTATATCATTTATCAATTTCGCCAACTATAGCTCTCAGCTATTGTTCTGTCTTGTATTTTACACTTCTTTTATACAACAATTGGATTCATTTTCAAGATTTAGTGTATCAACATTCGTACCACTTCATTCCCTCCACATCTATTTTACTTTCTCTAATTCTGCGATTTTCAAATTGCCCCTGCTTATGCGTCTCACTCGTGACGGTACAAATAACGTATCGGAAGTCCGACGAAAAGCCACGTACCTTTGTGGGGACACATTTTCAAGAACACTTCGCTGAAGACGTGGGCTTTGGTATGATAGACAATCAGTTGATTTCGCCTGTAGTGTTACCACATCAATTTGCAGGACCCCGTTGTCGAGACTTTCTTAAAAATTAGATTACAGAGTTATTGAAAGAGGTTACTTCGAAGATGGATGGGCACAAACGTTCAGGCTTCCTTGCCACAAAGATCCCCGGACCTTACGCATTTGGACTTTCGCCTTTGGGGCTGGCTGAAAAGCGAACTCAGAGACAAACCGACCGACCGAATTATGAATACTTCTGCCCTCATCAAAGAACACCAAGACGATCTCAGAAGAGCTACACCTGTGTTTGTAAGAGCATTAGTAAATGCACTGAAGTCAGAGATGGAATTTACGAAAATCGACTTTGATCTTAATCATTTGCCTTTCTTTAACATTTGTGAGTATCTCTCTAACCATCAAAACTGGACACGTGTCATGTGGAAAGTTTCATTTGAATTAGTCTCTAGTACCACCTCATAAATACTCGTTATTTCTCTTAAAACAGCACGTGTACAGCAGATAATTGCAGACGTTGGGTGTAACTGCTACTCTGAGATCAACAGACAGGCATAAGAGAGGAAACAGCGTCGGCCACATCAGGCTAGTCGGAAGACTAATGACTAAAGCAAATTATTAAATCGTGCAAGCTGTCAGAAAGACACAAAACTAAAGATGTTCGACGCCTAGCTCTGATTGGTGTTATTCTATTATGGTGATCCTTTCTCTCTATGTAGGTTGGCGTCAACTGAATATTTTCGCATTCGGAAGAGAAAGTTGGTGATTGGAATTTCGTCGCAACGAAAAACACCTTTCTTTTAACGATTTCCAGCAAAAATCCTGTATCATTCATGTAAAACTCTCTCCCACATTTCGCGATAATAAAAAACGTGCTGCCTTTCTTTGAACTTTTTTGATGTACTTCGTCAGTCCTATCTGGTAAGGATCCCACACCGCGCAGCAGTATTCTAAGAGAGGACAGACAAGCGTAGTGTAGGCAGTCTCCTTAGTAGGTCTGTTACATTTTCTGAGTGTCCTGCCAATAAAACGCACTCTTTGGTTAGCCATCTCCACAAAATTTTCTATGTGTTCCTTCCAATTTAAGTTGCTCGTAATTGTAATACCTAGGTATTTAGTTGAATATGCGGCTTTTAGATTAGACTGATTTATCGTGTAACCGAAGTTTAACGAGTTCCTTTTAGCACTCATGCGGATGACCTCACACTTTTCGTTATTCAGTGCCAACTGCCACTTTTCGCAGCATTCAGATATTTTTTTCTAAATCGTTTTGCAGTTTGTTTTGATCTTCTGATGACTTTATTAGTCGATAAACGACAGCGTCATCTGCAAACAACCGAAGACGGCTGCTCAGATTGTCTCCCAAATCGTTTATATGGATAAGGAACAGCAAGGGGCCGATAACACTACTTTGGGGAACGCCAGAAATCACTTCTGTTTTACTCGATGACTTTCCGTCAATTATTACGAGCTGTGGCCTCTCTGACAGGAAATCACAAATCCAGTCACATAACTGAGACGATATTCCTTAAGCACGCAATTTCGCTACGAGCCGCTTGTGTGGTACAGTGTCAAAAGCCTTCCGGAAATCCAGTAACACGGAGTCGATCTAAATCCCGTGTCTGTAGCACTCAACACTGCATGTGAATAAAGAGCTAGTTGTGTTTCACAGGAACGATGTTTTCTGAACCCATGTTGACTGTTTGTCAATAGACAGTATTCTTCGAGGTAATTCATAATGTTTGAACACAATTTTTGTTCTAAAATTCTGCTACATATCGACGTTAACGACATGGGCCTGTAATTTAGTGGATTACTCCTACTACCTTTCTTGAATATTGGTGTGATCAGTGCAACTTTCCAGTCGTTGGGTACGGATCTTTCGTCGAGCGAAAGGTTGTATATGATTGTTAAGTATGGAGCTAATGCATCAGCATACTCTGAAAGGAACCTAATTGGTATACAGTCTGGACCAGAAGACTTACTTTTATTAAGTGATTTGAGTTGCTTCACTACTCCGAGGATATTTACTGTTCTTGATACGAATTCTGGAATATTTGGTTCGTCTTCTTTTGTGAAGGTATTTCGGAAGACTGTGTTTAGTAACTCTGCTTTGACAGCACTGTCTTCGATAGTATCTCCATTACTATCGTGCAGAGAAGGCATTGATTGTTTCTTGCCGCTAACATACTTCACATACGACCAGAATCTCTTTGGATTTTCTGCCAGGTTTCGAGACAAGGTTTCGTTGTGGAAACTTATAGGTAGCTCGCATTGAAGTCCGCGCTAAATTTCGAGCTTATGTAAAAGATCGCCAATCTTGGGAATTTTGCGTCTGTTTGAATTTGGCATATTTGTTTCGTTCTTTCTGCAACAGTATTCTAACCAGTTTTGTGTACCAAGGAGGATCAGCTCCGTCATTTGTTAATTTTTTTGGTATAAATCTCTCAATTGCTGCCGATACTATTTCTTTGAATTTAAGCCACATCTGGTCTACTCTTATATTATTAATTTGGAATGAGTGGAGATTGTGTCTCAGAAGGCGTCAAGTGGATTTTTATCTGATTTTTTGAATAGGTATATTTTTCGCTTATTTTTCGTAGATTTAGGGATTACAATATTCAATCTCGCTACGACAACCCTGTGTTCACTAATCCCTTAATCGGTTCTGGTGCTTGTTATTAACTCAGGATTATTTGTTGCTAAGAGGTCAAGTGTGTTTTCACAACCGTTTACTATTCGCGTGGGCTCATGATCTAACTGCCCGAAATAATTTTCAGAGAATGCGTTTAACACAATTTCGGATGATATTTTATGAGTACCTCCGGAATTAAGCATGTATTTCCGGCAAATTAAATTAAAGTCACCACCAACTATTATCCTATGAGTCGGGTACGTGTTTGAAATCAAACTCAAGTTTTCTTTGAACCTTTCAGCAACTGTATCATCTGAATTGGGAGGTCGGTAAAAGGATCCAATTATTATTTTCTTCCGGTTGCCAACAATGACCACTGCCCATACTGTCTCACTGTAAGCATCTACTTCAGTTTCGCGACAAGTTAAACTACTTCTGACACCAACAAACATGCCACCGCCAACTGTGTTTAGCCTATCCTTTCGGAACACCGTTAGGTTCTTCACAAAAATTTCGGCTGATCTAATATCCGGCTTTAGCCAGCTTTCAGTGGCTATAACGATTTGAGCATCAGTGCTTTCTATTAGCGCTTGGGGCTCTGGTGCTTTCCCAACACAGCTACGACAATTTACAACTTTTATACCAATGGTTCCTGTATCTACGATATTCCTGTGTTCAGCCTGCTTCCTTTGTGACTGAAGCCCTTCTTATGTTTTCCCGAGACACTCTAACCTAAAAATCTGTCCAGTCCACGCCACACAGCCCCTGCGTATAGTGGACACCTGGCCAATTTAGCGGAACCCGAAACCCAACCACCCTTTGGCGCAAATATATGTGTCCGATTCTGTGAATTGTGGAGTGATCAGACCCACTGTGCTATCCCGCATATCGTATCATCTTCAGAAACACAGGTAATGTCGGATATGTTAGTAGCAAGTGTTGTAAGACTACTAGTGCTCTCAGTTTACGCACACACTACGAATGTTCTATCAGGCATTGTGAAAAGCAGTCTAACAAGTAAGATTGCTTGATGACATTGTTGATCAGTAACGTATCACCGATTAATAGTTACACTGAAATTCGTAGGTAGTTTAGTAGACGGCACTTTGCCTTAACATATGATTAAGTCATGATAGCACACGACAGAAGTCGATAACTTTGGCATAAGCTGCACGCCATTATTGGTATGCTTTAGTCACATCGATTGAGACCAGTCGCTTGTTACTTAGTTGAATGTAGCGCGACGAATATTATGTACAAGCCTCTTTTGGTGCCAGTTCTTGAGTAATGCTACAGTGTCTTGGCTAATGGAAGGGATTTAGAGACGTGATGGTACGGTTTCAAGCTACGGGTTAAATCTTCGTAACATTGTAATGGGGATGCTAAGGAAATATAAGTAGGAATCGCTCGCCCAAAAAGGTTTTTACTGCGAAAGGTAATTCGTTTACACCGCCAGTAGTTTAGAGTGAGACAGTTATACTGTCGTAGCGATCCTCTGAAATCGTAAGAACAATACGAGAGAGAGGTTAAAACGCGTACTGAGTCATTCCAACGGAGTTTTTTCTTTCTCAGTTCGCTAGTGCAACAGGATTGTCTTATAATGCCACCAAGTGCCCTACAGCATGCAATTTGGAGGAATTCTGTCAATGCAGTTTCATGAAAAGACCATAATTCACCCTTGAAGCTAAGGAAATTTAATGGAATACAATCATTGTAAACGCAAGAAAATAACTTGTATCCGTCGACGAAACAATTATGAATTTCTTATTGGAGCCCGTCATATCAGAGCATTTTTTTTCATCGTTCGGAAAGGTTTCATGTATAACGGTAAACGTAAATCTAAGGTTATGAAGGCGCTAGACCGAGATTCTAATACAGTATTTCGAGAGAGAAAGAAAGAATATCCTAAGGTGCATGGAAAAAAATGCGTCAGCGTTACACAGGAAATGGATGTATTGGCGTTGAACTACTGTTAGGCTTTAGTGCAGATAAATTTCAACAAATAACAGAATAATTTAAGGCAAATTAGAAAGTTCGGTTAAAAATCAGTTATAACACAAATAAAATAATTTATAGCCCATACATCGGAAACAAAAGTATGCAAAATATCAATGAAGTCAAGAAACCAGTAGGCGAGTGTATTTAGGCTAGCAAAAGAAATAAACAGAATAATAGAAATGACCAGGAATATTACGTGTGTTAAACTTAATGTGCCTGACATGAAAAGTTTACGAAATCAGTGTTTATTAACAGTTGTAACTTACTGTAGTGGGACATGGACAAAACTGAAAAACTGAATTTTGATCAGATACACACAAGCCGAGGATTACGGAAACTGGCTGAGATGGATGATGGATTTATGAGTAAAATAAAAATAAAAATATGTGTAGTGCTACGGAAAGTTAATTACATCTGTCACCAACCAATAAATTAGCAAGAACACTAAGATGTTTCAAACAAGGCCCTGACTTTCTGAGACCTTAGAACTGCATTACCCAGGTAGAGCGCTTCAAGCTATTAAAACTGCTATACCATGAAGATGGCATGTAACAAAAGTCACACTGGTAGGAACTGAATTACGTACCTGGATATGGAAATTACTAGCATTTCAGGGCAACCGACAAAGCAGGTAGGAGTAACGCTATTTACATTCTATATACAAGGGTAGATTACGCAGCGAGTTCCACATTCAGGAATCGCATTTGTATGTTGTTTCCTTGTGAGGTCGTGTTACGCCTTGTCTAACAAGGAAACATCACCAACTTGACCTCACATTTTAAGAAAAAAAAGCGCATATATGAGATATCAGTTTCAGCAATCGATCCTGCTCAAAATTCAAGCCATAATTATGTGCTTCTGAAAGTAAAGCTTTTCAGTTTTCACGCACACCGTTTGTTTGTCACTCGATCCTCCACACTTCAGCCGCCTATTACTCGAGCGCGAAGTACCGTACATTGTAGTGGCAACTACAACTCTTCTATTCTCGGGATACTGATAGCTTCGGAAGAGGAAGGGGAAGGTGGATACATTTGACCAATCTTGTTCGAGAGCACGTTATTTTACACGAAAAATAGCAATTAAAGCGAACGCGCAATATAACAACATCACGCACCTATACACTCTAAGAGAGAGAGGAAAAAAGAAGAGAAAAGAAACGACGTACCACGAAGAAATTATCCGAATGAGACGGATATAAGTAGACGTCATGTACTCGTACAGACAAAAGAATGATTGCAATTTCAGAAAAATCGGATGATTTCTTCAAGAGAAAGAGCTTTCACAAATTGAGCAAGTGGACAAGCGTTGGTCGACATCGCGTGTCAAGACTTAAGGTAACTTGTTTACGAAATAAACATATTTTTTATTTTATTTATTTATTTATTTTTTACCTGGCTTATACCGCGCAACCGCTACGGTCGCAGGTTCGAATCCTGCCTCGGGCATGGATGTGTGTGATGTCCTTAGGTTAGTAAGGTTTAAGTAGTTCTAAGTTCTAGGGGGACTGATGACCTGAGAAGTTAAGTCCCATAGTGCTCAGAGCCATTTGAACCATTTGAACTTGGCTTATCAAACCCTCCGCTATGCACCTACGGTGGCTTGCGGAGTATCGATGTAGACGTATATCTCGCTGTCTTTCCTAGCGTTGCATTTTTAATGACACCAGTGTGACGAGATGAAATACTGTTTAACATGGAATCCCCAGCGCAGTACAGAGGGGCTTTCTCGCATACACACCTCATTTTCAGAGGTGAAATATACGTTAGCTACAAGAGAAAATTCCAGGTCCCATCGCGGACCCATCTCTGGATAAGTGAATCTGCCATCTAACCTTCAGGCAAGCGAGGTCAAAGCTACATCTCTTTCCACCTTCATTTGTTCCTGCGCTATCATTCTGAAGCATTGTCCCGTTGTGGCGACACTGGGTGGGAGTTACACAGTCAAAGCAGCGTTTAACACGTGTTCGTTGACTCATAGGTCAATCCTGACGTTTGCAAGAACCACTGAGGCGCGGTGTGACATTACTCCCGTTTGGGGCACTAATCTCATCCGGACGCCATCTGGAGGTATTAGCGCGGAGAAATATGCCTGCCTCTCGAGCAGCTTGTAAGCCCCTCCGTAGTCTAGTGCGCAACACGGGAGCGTATTTTATACGCGAGTAACGGTCTTTACACCACTGCATTCAACAGTTTCTTTTCTTGTGTCAAGAGTATTAATCTTATTATTCTTTGGCCACACAATAATCGCATTCACGTCGGACGGTAAAGCCAGTTCATTTTTTACTCGACTGTCAGGCGGCGAACGCGAGGCTAACCGGTTCCCGGTGTGACCTGGAGGCACGCTGAACCTCGTAAAAGCCGTGCGAGTTCACCTCTGTACAATGTGGCCGCCTCGATCGGATATCGCTGAAATATCCAGGGCAGTATTTCACATTCCACACAGACTCATAGAAGATGACAATGGGATAACAATAACAATAATAATAGTAGCACAATGATTCTTCTTCTTTTCTGCTTTTAGAATTCGGGTTTTAGACATTTCTGAAAGTGCAGGATGCATGGCACCTGCTACCGATGTAGGGGAAGGCGCGGCAAGCTGGGAAAGCTAACTTTAAACGCTTAAAAAAGGGACAAAAATAAACAAATTCAAGTAGGTTTGATTATCATTTGTTTATTTAACCATTGAATTACAATAGCATGCAAAGAAACCTGCAAAATTGTTATATTTAGTTAGAAATATCTCGATTTGAAACATAAACTACCAATTCCCAGTCTTGCCCCATATGCGGGGTAAGATGGGGAACTAGCGTGAATTCATCTCTAAAGCTTAAATAAGGACTGGAATAACGAAATCATGTGACGATAAGGTTTCGAAACATGGTTCTGCGAATTGTAGAATCATTTATTACGTTTTATTTAGGCCTCTTACTTTCACATAGTACACAAATGTGGACAGCCTCGTCATCATCACTTTCTATCCCTGCACAAGTGTCGTGGGCCCAGCGTCCGCAGCTAATACCTCCTTCAGAGAAGTCATAGCAGGATAAACATTCTTCACTCTCTTCCGCGTTGTCATTCGACCTCAGTTTATTATCATTTGAACATGAAGGGGTGTTCAAGACGTCAGTAACATTCGTCACTTTTTCGTTGTCATTATGTCCTTTTGGTGGTATCCCAGGTTTATTAAACGTTTTTGAGAAGAGTTTTCGTTTGCATGCAGCACTTTTTGGGACTCCTTTTCGTTTAATTTCTTCAGATAGTTCACTCCTACAACGAGATTCGGTTAAAACAACGGGATTTCTACGCCTGTTAGATGGTTCCCTTTTGGTTTTTTTTATCCACCTTTGGAATAGCTAACACCATTTCAGGGCTGGTAACGTGAAAGTTAGACGAAACAAAGGCTTGATCGTCAGTTGTTAATTGTTCAGGTGTTTTACGTCTTGACAACATCTCTGGTATTTGGTCTTCCGTTTCTGTAACTTCAGATGTGTGAGCTTGATGGATGTCTGCAGTTGGACAGGGAAGGTAATCACTTTCTAGAAAAACATTTCTGTTTACAGGCCAAATACCTGTTTTCCGAAACCCGTTCACTGCTGTGGACATTGTAGCTGAATGAATGAAGGCTTTGCCGAATAAACTTGCGATCAGATGCAGCGTAACAAATTTTTCCAGTATGAGGGGGAAGCCACGATCTTACTTCATCTTCGTAAAATTTACTGAGAGGTTTCGTAAATGCCACGTACAGTGGTTGAAGACGGTGTGAGCAGTGTGGTGGCAAACACAGCAAGACGACCCCATTTTCGTGGGCCACATCTATCAGTTCTAAATTCTTGGTGTGCGTTTTGTGACTGTCCAATATGAGACGTATTGGTCTTTCCTTTGGAGCTCCAGTAAATGCAATAAACTTCTTAGACCAAGTCAAAAATAGTTCTTTCGTCATCCAACCAGTTTCTTGGACTTCTGTCCAGGCACCAGGGCGCAGGCCAGTCTCAAACGCTTGTTGCATTCGTTTTCGAGGATAAATTAACATAGGTGGTACGCAGCACCCCGACGCTGAAACACAGATTTCTGCGGTCACAGTCTGGCCTCTTTCTGCTGAAGTAACTGCTCCCACCTGTCTGCGCCCTTTCAAAACAACCACCTTTGTGTGACCTTTTTCAACGTAATGGTTGGACAAATAGTAGGGGCAAGACGGGGAAGCTCCCCATCTTGCCTCACCCCGTCTTGCCCCCTCCCATGCTGTCAGGTTATGTTACACCTACATGAACACTATTTAGTGAAATTGACTACAGACACAGCAGTTTGCTGTTAATAAGACGTACTATTCAGTGCTATATATGCAGTCTGGACAAATGTTCCCGAAACACATGTTTTAGGACCTCGAAAGGTGTAAAACATTGCAAATCAGTAAAACAATTGTACGTACCTTGCAAAGCTCACAGAAACCTCCGCGAAACTAGGGTTCAGCAATGTCAACACACTGGGACCTGTGTATTGATGATGCTGACGTAGCTATCCACAGATGGCAGCACTCTAACTGTAGCTTATAGACCTTCCACGTCTTACCCCCATCTCCCCGTCTTGCCCCGCCTTCCCCCTATAATTTTTTTAAAAATTGTATGTAAATATGTGTAATTTAAATGCTTTCTTTTAATAGGTAAGGACATTGCTTCACTGTATGTGTACATTTAGGTAGAAGTCTGTTGACGTTTCTTTGTATTTATCTTCGTTTTACTGTGAAACTTTTAAGCTCTGGAAAAAAGCCAAAAGAATTTTTATTTGCATCGACTAGCAACGATAATAGCAGTGCTTGTGCGTTGTAAAATCTCTGGGCAGGGGGTTGTTGCACAGAGCGCGCGGAGAGAGCGAGAGACGGGTTCCAGCGCTTATAGTGTGCGGAAGTGTGGTGTTAACGCTCTCGCAGTAGAGAGTACCATTTCGGCGGCATCATGTACGCGCACCGGCCAGATGACTAGTAGCAGGAGGAAGGACAGTGGACAGGCGGAAGAGGCTGTATTAATTACGATTGCCCGTTCCTGTAATTAGCCGTGGCCCCACAAGATGCTACCGTCTTCAACAACAGCAGCAGTTCCAGCAACACACATTCGTCGTCGGCTCCAAGTTTCATCACACGCACAGCACTGAAGTAAGACTGGATTAATGAACTTTATTTAAATAACAATCAGTTAAATTCAGGGCGATTGTGTCCTCATTGCCCCAAGATATTGTTACCAAGCAGGGTCCTTGTTCCCTTTTTTCCT
The DNA here is from genome assembly GCF_023864345.2 of Schistocerca serialis cubense. Taxonomy (NCBI): domain Eukaryota; kingdom Metazoa; phylum Arthropoda; class Insecta; order Orthoptera; family Acrididae; genus Schistocerca; species Schistocerca serialis. The sequence goes on from NC_064644.1 coordinate 424,178,099, forward strand.
TGTATGGAACCGAAGTTTGAGAATCTATCACTGGAAAAAATCCAAATCTAAAGAAAATTCACAAATTAAGAGTACAGAAGTTTTATTTATTTTACATATAGCTTGGAGCACATGCCTGTTTGGTTTGGTACATATTCAAGTATTTACTTCTGTTCAAGTCAGTAAAAGAGGCTCAATTGTTCAGTCAATAATATGCAACCCAATTTGAAAATCAAGCAACTGCAAAGTAAAAAGTACTTGCCTTTCTCTAAATTTCTTTGATGACATTATTTTGAGGTCTCTGAAAGTCATTGTTCACGTAAGGAAGTTCAATGCTAACATACGGTTTAAGTGGATATTTTCAAATCATTACTTGATAGCCTTTTTCAAAATTTAATGACAAAGCTAACGTAAAAGTGACTTCTCAGTTTTCTTTATCATTACATACTCACTTAAAATTAGTGTCAAAAAACGTGACAACCTTCAATTGCCACGTCATCATCTTGTACAGGATTTTGGATGTAAATCACCCTAGTGGGCTGGCGACCATAATTATTTCCTTTTCGTTCATTAGTGTAACTTTTGGATTCATGATCAGTGGTACCCCTTTTCTGTCCAGTGTTGTTCGTGAGTGAATGCACAAAATAAATTTCATTTTTCCAAATTGTAGCCCTGTTCGGTTTAATTCCTTTTTTATTTTTAGTAGACCTTTCTATCAGAGAGATCGGTTGCACACTTTCCCCCTGCTTATCGGTTTTACTTCTTCGGGAAAGATAGTCTTATCCGATTCGAAAAATTCCATTAAGTATACACGCGATCCACGGTCATATTTTATATCGCAAGCAGGATAGGCCAATTAGTAAGGGGGAGGTTACAATACCATCTTTCCTTCTGGCCTCCTTGGCTTTCATCTCCCTTTAGGTTTATACCTTACGAACTTTGACTACCCATCTTGTTACTGTGTTCATTCCACTGAGTTTTTTGTGTATTTTATTTCATAATTTACACTATATTTCTTCTAAAAGTAACAGGACGTTCTTGTTGCACGTTATGTATTAGTCTGATTCACGCGATATTTTCGTTGCTATGTCGGTAAAAAAGTCTGAAAAATATTTTTATGTTGTTACTCATATTGCATATTTAGTCTACTGCCAGCAGTTGGAAAAGTTAGATGCTTTCGGCGAGTATTTTGTACTTTAAGATAAAAAAAAAAGATGCACCACGGAATTACCCTATTGAGACGGGAATCGCTAGTTGTGATGTACATTAACAATCAAATAAATGATTACAATTTCAGAAAATAACTGGATGATTTATTAAATAGAAAGATCTTCACATACGTAACAATAACGCGTTGGACCACCTCATGCAGGTAGATATTCGGTTTGGCATTGATTGATAGAGTTGTTAGATGTACTCCTGAGGAATCTGATGGGAAATTCTATCCAACTGGTTCTTAGATCATCACAATTCCGAAACGTTGGAGGGCCCTTCCCATAATGCTTCAAAAGTTCTCCATTGGGGAGAGATACGGTGACCATGATGGCCAAGGTAGGGTTTATCAAGTATGAAGACAAGCACTAGAAACTATCGCCGTTTGTGGGAGGGCATTATCTTGCTGAAATGTAAGCACAGGATGGCTGTGCTCTAAGAGTGCCGTGGATGCCAGCCAAATGAAATGGTGCATCTGGGACCGTCACTCCTGGTTGGTGGGTGACAGTCACTTTGGTATCCCACCGCTGTCTGGGTCGTCTCCAGATACTTCACTGGCCACCTGGTTTCAAAATGGTTCAAATGTCTCTGAGCACTATGGGACTCAACATCTTAGGTCATAAGTCCCCTAGAACTTAGAACTACTTAAACCTAACTAACCTAAGGACATCACACACACCCATGCCCGAGGCAGGATTCGAACCTGCGACCGGAGCAGTCCCGCGGTTCCGGACTGCAGCGCCAGAACCGCTAGACCACCGCGGCCGGCACCTGGTTTCAGATCGAAGCGGGAATCATCACTGAAGACAATTCTACTCCTGTCACTGAGATTCCAGGACGAAGACATGTTGGGAGATACTCCATATAGCGGAGCAATACCAACCTGACTATCGCCCGCCATATAGCTTGACAACCAGGAGTGACGGTCTCCGGTGGCACTTCATTTCATAGCAGGAGCCCTTTGGTTGTCATCCGTGAAGCCCTTACAGTACAGTTGTACGTCGGCGGTATTCTGCGCCCTAACGCGCCAATTGGACAGAATTTGGCACGATATACCTCAGAGGGACATCCAACAACTTTGTCACTCAATGCCAAGCCGAACAGTTGTTCGTATAAGGGCCTTAGGTGGACCAACGCGTTACTGACCAGCTCTGTTGGTGAGGCTCTTTCTCCTGAATAAAGCGTCCATTTTTTCTGAAATTGCAATCATTTGTTTGTGCCTTGACTTACATCACGTCTAGCGATTTCCATCTCATTCGGATAATCCCTTCGCGGTGCGTTGATTCTTTGTCTTAGATCGTATACTACATCTGTTTATTTTGTAAAATGCATCACTGCTTTTGGTGAACGCGCTGTGACTAAAACAAGTGATATAAGCGGTCTGTATAATACCATGAAGGCGTTGAAGATGATGAGCGCCGTGGATGCCCGTGCACATAAGCAGCTGATGAAACTGTAGCAACAGGTGAAAGACGTGATAGTAAACGGTCGCCAGATCACAATCTGAGAAGTCGCTGATGATGCTGGCATAACTATTGGCTCAGGTCATGAACTTCTGGGGATATTTTTAGCACGGTGATTAACTTGTTCATACTCCATACTCGTTGCTTATTCGCAAATTTTTTGTCATAAACGACACTATAACAACAATGCCCCAACCTCCAAATTCGTGAGGTATGGCCCCCCGTGACTTTTTTCGGTCACTAAAAATAAAGGGAACCTTAAAACGCTATCTTCTAACGAGCACTGATGAGAAGGAAACGCATCGCTGAGAGAGCTAAAAGCTATCCCAAAGACCGAATTTCCGAAGTGTTTCAGAGATTGGGTAAATGCCGGCATAAATGTATAACATCTGATGGGGACAATTTGGAAGAGTGACGTATGGGATTAAATAAACTTATTAAAAAAATGCTTACTATTTTTTGAACCGATCCTTAGATGTTCAGCAGTCTGGAGCCGCGCGACTGCTACGGTCGCAGGTTCGAATCCTGCCTCGGGCATGGATGTGTGTGATGTCCTTAGGTTAGTTAGGTTTAAGTAGTTCTAAGTTCTAGGGGACTGATGACCTCATATGTTAAGTCCCATAGTGCTCAGAGCCATTTGAACCATTTGAACCTTAGATGTTCAGTTTATTCCTGATGTCATATTTCTTCATACATTTACTGTGTGACAGTTCATTTACATACCTTTCTTTAACTGCTTAAATATCTCACAACTGCTCCGCGGAATGTCATTTATGCTGCTTGAATTCCGCTCTGTTGATATTGTGACTCGCTTCCGAACTATACAGTGGAAACTGTTATGATCTTTAGAAACTTCTGTCGTATCACTTTCCAGGTTTTGGTTTCTAGGCACCTGCGTAATGCTACAAATTTATGCGAATGATAGTTTGTTGTCTGTATTTGTATCATATTCATATGTAATGGCACATCCTAGATACATATTTATCCTGTTCTAAAACTTCATTATCAATAACAATTTTAAATATTTCGTGGACTTTTCCCTTAAAAGCCATGGTTTGTAGATTTTTCTGTTGATAGGTTATGACCGCCTCCGTATACGAACATGTCGCCATGGAAGGAGCCGGATTCGATTCTTCGTACATCCACAGACATGACCTCTACACAACAAAAAAATTCGGTTTTCAACGTATTTGTTGTCAGATCTGTGAAATGGTTGTATCGTCGAATTTACGTCAAGAAGAACAATAGCTGTCATTTCACATTTACGACTACATTACTCGTGCATACAGTTATAAGTGAAATTAATATTACTAAATTTTCTTTAGTAGCCATGAACAAATGAGGCACTGATTTCGTGGTTAAAGCTTAAAAAGAGTTAAAACATTACTGAGAAAAAGAAGCAAGACTCGTAACGTGTTGTCTACCTCGGCACAGAACTGTCGCTTTGAATGCGGGGTGTGAGAGCTGTGACTTGGATGTGTATCTGTTGAGTGCAGGTGACCGTAATGGATGTGAGTGTGGGTGCCACATTCCCATTGTATGATGGTAGGAGAAGACAGAGGGTGAAATCTGGTTTTAACCCATAAACCTAAGTTGTAGTAAACCCCAAGTACCGTCAGGTACAAGTCCCCATCCATTGGGCAGATCACCATCGAGTCATCGGGTATCACAAGCCCTCACTTCTTTAGACACTGTGGAGGAGGTTGAATGTAATCTAGCACTTCTGCGAAAACTCTGACGATCAAGGACCGTACAGTAGCACCCCTCCATCACTTTACAGCGAGAAACTAGCGGTGAAAATTTCTTCCACCATCGGGAATTCGATCTGGGTACCTCCGAGGCGAGCACCTCTGTACGGAAATTAGTAAGTGGTCTGGGGTACCTCTGTGTACATTATAATGCGCAGACCAAATCACACTGTCATTAAGAAGCGAAGACTGATGCTAAAATAACGGGTATCCGACTCGCAAGGCAACCCAGGAAAACTGATATGAAAATCTTAATACAAGAGGATATGAAACCAAATTTGTACATGACATAATCTTATCGCCGAGAAATGAAGGTATAATACAACATGGACTGGAAGTGACCTCGTCCCACCTGTGTACACAGTGAAACACTACGCTGCATGTTCGTTAATGTTGTTGCCAGACAACTGGATTTCAAGGCGGATGTTCTACATAACTTGTCGATGGTGGTTTGTTCTTTCTCAGCAGCTCTTTGATACATGCTACGCAATGGTCCAGATTCCTGAGATAAACGGAGAAGAGAGTTTGTGGGCGACGCCCTCAACCGTGACTTTAACTCACACAGACTTTCTTTCGATAACTGAGGGCGCCCTTTCCATTCTCCGTCTCTAGGTCATCAAGCCTTGATTTAGAACTTAGACGCCAGCCGGTGTGGCCTAGCGGTTCTAGGCGCTTCAGTCTGGAACCGCGCGACCGCTACGGTCGCAGGTTCGAATCCTACCTCGGGCATGGATGTGTGTGATGTCCTTAGGTTAGTTAGGTTTAAGTAGTTCTAAGTCTAGGGGACTGATGACCTCAGATGTTAAGTCCTATAGTACTCAGAGCCATTTGAACCATTTGAACTTAGACGATTTATGTCGATCACCGAATCTTTCTAAAAATAGTTACTGACATATTTTAAAGGAACCAGTTCTCCAGTGCTATTCCACAAATAACATTCTCTCTTCCACGGAAATATCGGTCACTGTCAGAATCAAGGATCACCGGAAGAAGCAAGTAGCACGCAGCGCCACGAACAGGAAGCTGCGCTACACGTAAACACGAGACCCACACACAGTTCGCGGAACGTCACTGTTCTCACAGGTACTGCCACATCCATGGGTTACGTGACAACACTTTCTGGGGTAATTCAGCACTTAAAAAAGAAAGTATTGACTGCACAAAATCGAGCAATAAGAATTATGCCTGCTGTTCACAAGGAATCGTCATGTAGGTACCTCTTCAAGGAGCTAGGCACCTTAACTCCACCTTCACAACACATAAACGAAGAGACAAAAGGAATGGGGTACCTCTTGATATCGTGTCGGACCTACTTTTGCAGCAACTCGACGTAGCATGGACTCAACAAGTCGTTGGAAGCACCCTGCACAAGTTCTGAGCCATGCTGCTTCTATAGCATTCCGTCTTCAAGCCGCAAGTGGCCTATCGGGACCATCCGACCGCCGTGTCATCCTCAGTTATGCGAATAGGAGGGGCGTGTGGTCAGCACACCGCTCTCCCGGTCGCTATGGTGGTTTTCTTTGACCGGAGCCGCTACTATTCGGTCGAGTAGCTCCTCAATTGGCATTACAAGGCTGAGTGCACCCCGAAAAATGGCAACAGCGCACGGCGGCCCCGATGGTCACCCATCCAAGTGCCGGCCACGCCCGACACCGCTTGGGTTCGGTGATCTGACGGGAACCGGTGTGTCCACTGCGGCAAGGCCGTTGCCATGCTGCTTCTATAGTTGTCCATAATTGCGAAAGTGTTGCGGGTGCAGGATGTTGCGCAAGAACTGACCTCTCGATTATGTGCCATAAATGTTCGATGGACTTCATGTCGATGGAATTCATGTGGGTGGCCAAATCATTCGTTCGATTTGTCTAGAATGTAGATCAAACCAATCGCGAACAACTGTACCCAGTGACATGACATTATTGTTTGCGAACATGACCTCCATGAATGGTTGCAAATGGTCTCCAAGTAGCCGAACATAACCATTTCCATAATCGGTTCAGTTGGATCAGAGGATCCAATCCACTGCATGTAAATACAGCCCATACCGTTATGAAGTCACCGCCAGCTTGCACAGTGTCTTGTTGACATCTTGTATTTATGGCTTCGTGGGATCTGCACCACACACTAACCAAATCATCAGCTCTTGCCAACTGAAATCGGGACTCATCTGACCAGACCTCGGTTTGCCATTCGTCTAGGATCCAACCGATATGGGAACGAGCCAAGGAGAGGTGCTGCAGGTGATGTGCTGTTAGCAAAGGCACTCGCGTCGCTCATCTGCTGCCATAGTCAGTTAAAGTCAGATTTCACCGCACTCTCCTAACGGATACGTTCATCGTAGTTCCCACATTGATTTCTGCGTTATTTCATGCAGTGTTGTATGTTCGTTAGCAATGAAAACTCTGCTCAAACGCCGCTGCTGTCGGTCGTTAAGTGAAGGACGTCACCCACTGCGTTGCACGAGTTGAGAGGTGATGCCTAAGATTTGTTATATTCTTGGCACACTACTGACATTGTGGATCTCAGAATACTGAATTCCCTAACGATTTCCGAAATGGAATGTCCCATGTGTCTAGGTCCAACTGTTATTCCGTGTTCAGTGTCTGTTAATGCCCGTCGTGCGGCAATAATCATGTTGCAAACGTTTTCACATGAGTACAAATGAAGCCTCCGCCAATACAGTCCTTTTTATACCTTGTGTACAAGATACTACCGCTATTTATATATCTGAATATCGCTGTTCCATGAACTTTGTCAGCTCATTGTATATGCGCTAGTGAAATTCGTAATAAGCAACGAATCACAGTTTGAGAAGAACAGTGATGCTCATACAGAACTATACGAAAGAAACGTAAATTAGTTACAAACTACGGCATGCACACGCTTTATTCAACATGTAAACGTCACTACAGATACTATGATTTAGGTTATGACATGTTCAATACATCTGCCATCATTGGTGATGACGTGGAGCAGACGAATAGCGAAATTCTGCAGGACCCGCTGAAGTGTCGGAACATCGATGTTGTCGATGACCTCTTGAATGGCTGTTTTCAGCTCAGCAGTGGTATTGGTGTTATTGCTGTACGCCTTTTCTTTAATATAGCCCTACAAAAAGGAGTTGCATGTGCTCAGATCCGGACAATATGGCGGACAATCGACGGCCATGCCGGTGGCCTCTGGGAACACCAGACCCAGAATGTGGCCGCCAAAGTGCTCCTCCAGGATATAACTCTCCTGCTTCGAGGAGGTCGAGCTCCGTCTTGCACGAACCACATCTTGTCGAAATCAGGGTCACTTAGGATAAAGGGGATGCAATCATCTTCCAAAACTAGCGTACATCTACATCTACATCCATACTCCGCAAGCCACCAGACGGTGTGTGGCGGAGGATACTTTGAGTACGTACCGTTCGATAGTCACCGTATCATCAAGGAACATCGCACCGATTATTCCGTGAGTAGACATTGCACACCACTCAGTCATCCGTTGAAGGTGAAGAGACTTCTCGATCGCGGAAAGCGGATTTTCAGTCCCCCAAATGTGCCAATTTTGCCTACTGAGGAACCCATCCAAATGGAAGTGGCCCTCGTAGCCAAACCAAGCCATAAAATTCCCATCATGCCCCGCGGCCAACTGTGCAGTTTGAACACCCTAACGCAAACCGTTCAGAAGTTATGATGATTAGTTTCATATACACTATTGGTCATTAATATTGCTACACCACGAAGATGACGTGCTACAGACGCGAAATTTAACCGACAGGAAGAAGATACTGTGATATGCAAATGATTAGCTTTTCAGAGCATTCGCACAAGGTTGGCGCCGGTGGTGACACCTACAACGTGCTGACATGAGGAAAGTTTCCAACCGATTTCTCATACACAAACAGCAGTTGACCGGCGTTGCCTGGTGAAAAGTTGTTGTGATGCCTCGTGTAACGAGGAGAAATGCGTACCATCTCGTTTCCGACTTTGATAAAGGTCGGATTGTAGCCTATCGCGATTGCGGTTTATCGTATCGCGACATTGCTGCTCGCGTTGGTCGAGATCCAATGACTGTTAGCAGAATATGGAATCGGTGGGTTCAAGAGGGTAATACGGAACGCCGTGCTGGATCCCAACGACCTCGTATCACTAGTAGTCGAGATGACAGGCATCTTATCCGCATGGCTGTAACGGATGGTGCAGCCACTTCTCGATCCCTGAGTCAACAGATGGGGACGTTTGCAAGAGAACAACCATCTGCACTAACAGTTTGACGACGTTTGCAGCAGCATGGACTGTCAGCTCGGAGACCATGGCTGCGGTTACCCTTGATGCTGCATCACAGACGGGAGCGCCTGCGATGGTCTACCCAACGACGAACCTGGGTGCACGAATGGTAAAACGTCATTTTTTTGGATGAATCCAGGTTCTGTGTACAGCATCACGATGGTCGCAACCGTATTTGGGGACATCGCGGTGAACGCACATTGGAAGCGTGTATTCGTCATCGCCATACTGGCGTATCACCCGGCGCGATGGTATGGGGTACCATTGGTTTCACGTCTCGGTCACCTCTTGTTCGCATTGACGGCGCTTTGAACAGTGGACGTTACATTTCAGATGTGTTAAGACCCGTGGCTCTACTCTTCATTCGATCCCTGCGAAATCCTACATTTCAGCAGGATAATGCACGACCGCAAGTTGCAGGTCCTGTACGGGCCTTTCGGGTGTGATGTTACAAAATAAAAGTGATGTTGTTATTCAATGGAAAGTTGGGAATTGAGATTTAGCTTACTGTTTTATCAATCGCAATTGGCGTAAGAATCATGGATTGACCATTGTCATAAAATATTGCATTATGAGATGTGAATAGTTTTTACTTGCGGTTTCGCGTGGCTTGAGGTAGTCTCAACTAGCGTGCTATTGATTAAGAAATTGCGTTATCGTCTTTCTAATTACTTCATGATCGTAGATACGATCATACCCGGTTGTGAAGTTATTGTTATGACAAAACAATTTCCTAAGGGACCAGAAAGTTCTTAAGGGCGCAAAAACAACTGTAACATCACACAAAAGGGAAATTCGATATTAAAGCTGATGCAAGAAGACGATAAAACAGTTTTCTTTTTATCAATGTAACACGCACATTAGACTGCTGATCTTGGTGTCTGTAATATTAGCAAAATGCATAATTAAAATGAAAATAATACTGAGGAGATAATAGGAATGAGCACTGCTAAATGATTCAGTATTCCCAGAACAAATATTTATTATAACTAAAACATATATCGTACCTTAAGCTTAATACAACAATGACGGTAGATTTTTATGTCCGTATCATGTCCATTTAGCGCTCTTTTATATAGCCATTGTCTTCTTTGAGTCGCTCGTGCGTCGTCACGGTAAGTTATAACAGTTCTTTACACTTCACTCAACTCAGACATACACGTTTTTATACATTTAGTAAAAAATTAGATCAGACTGCCACAAATCTGCGTCCGTCTTACTTGAGAAAAACAGTACAAGTCTTCTTAGCGCTCCAGGCTTCATTTGTTCTCCCTCGATCAAAATAGTGAAGGATCGTATATCTATCCGTATTTTTCTGTTTTTATTGCCGCCCAAAGACGACAAATTACATCACTAGAAAATTCCACCGTCGCTATGCGACGCCTCATTACACATTAATCATTATTTACAAACAAGTATTTGCCTTCTGGCTGAAAGTATTAACTACTCGTATTTGCTGTTTTAATGAAGTCAAAAATAGCGAATATCTCATTGCCTCCCATGAGGAGAGAGGGAATGCCGAAGGATTACCTCGATCCTCATGTCCTCATGAGATATTCGTGATTTTTGGTGTGACATTTACATAATGTTACTGGCGTACCATGTACTTAAATTGAAATTACATTTATAAACATATATCAGATATTTATCATTTTCCAAAATAAAGTTTTTCATTCTTTGTTCATCAGTCACTTCATTCCATAATACCAAGACTAACATTTATGTGCATTTTTAAGTTTGGTCCATATTTGCTTATAACAATAAGTGAACGTTCATTTCGCTCTTCAGGGGATAGAATTCAGAAATTACTTTCTCTTGAGCTTAACAACTAATACATGAGTACAGTGAGTGCTTATTTTCACTAAACTAGAGTGGACAATGTTCGAGCATCTGTTGACTCATTGTGGTTCAATTACAGTTTAATAACGTAGCACTGCACTTCGTGATGCTTTCACTTTCTGTGTTAGCTGTCTACGGCGTTCATCATGCAGTACATCTGTCCTTTCCGCTGTGGTGCCAGGAATTCATGCGGCTTCCCGGGTTTTTATTTACAATATGAAACAGAAGAAGTGGAAAATTATTAGTATGACTTACAAGCTACTGGATACATTTGTTAAGGATCGGGACTGGTCTGGAGTTTAGGGTCTTCCTATAGTGCACATTCATTTTCTTTGTCCATCAAGAGACAGGATTATAATTCATTTTAGCAGTGTTCAGGAGTGCCGGTATTAATGGCTTTAAGGTCTGAGTAATCTAACAATCTACTTCTCACTCATCTTAACTTTAACTCAAGAAAATCGCTTAATTTACATATGAAGATGTAGTCACACAAGTGTACAAATGTCTTTCCTCCAGTATGTACGATGGAAGTCATGGCGGTTAGCAGTTTAAAGTTTGGATTGTTTCGTCACCCACACGTCAGCCACTCACAGCGGCTGCACAGTGTTGCGTGAGCTCCAATACTCAGTATCCGTTCGCGCTAAGGCTGTAACAGAGCTGCTGGTCGTAGATTGCTCCTTTTTTTTGTGAACTTCGTATCACACGAGTGCATCGATACAAACACCTCGCGCGCGTTTTCCATCGGAGGAGCCAGACACTGAAGCTGCCTCCATACTTCTCTGTCAACTGCCTCCCATGAGGCTCACAGGTAAGTGACGACGAATGTTTTAGCTGTCGCTGCACTTAGAACAACACTGAACTTTGCGTTGCACCTGTTGTCGTAGCCTTGACTTCTTTTTTTACACTTGCAGTACAACACTACCACTAGTATACAGTGAACAGTTATTTTTATTATGCACGTCGCACTTTAGTGTGCATCTTCACACAGCATTCGTGGTTACTTCCTCCGCCGATGGAGTTCATTTACAAAACAATCAATTTTGCACGTTTCCTCCACTGGTATAGAAAGACTTATATTCTACTATTTACAAAATATCACTTACGAGCTAATATTTACAATTAATGGTCACTCCTTTTGTTAAGTCCAGTGAACAACTGCTTTATGAATGGACTCTTTATATCTCAAGATTTGCTTTCACTAGTGAACCTAAAAATATTCTTTCAAACTTTCTTTTAAGTGCTCATCTCCTCATTATGAAAACTACAGGTTTCGCAACACTCGTTGCATTTATTCTTTAGTGCACCCAAGATCATTTTCTACTGCCACGCAGCATATCTACTACTTAACGAGTACACATTTAACGCTGAATCTTTTTTTTTATATATATTTGAGGGCAGACTGGATAACAATAGGTCTCCCTCTTCGCTTCATGTACTCAGCAATCGTTCTCTGTTTAAAAAAAAATAGGGTAACGCGTGTCTACTATTTTTCGCATGAATGGAATTACCGACAGTTCACTGGGTTTACGCAACCGGTCCATAACAAACATTACCAAAGCTAGCGAAGTTCATCACGCTACGTGTCTCATTTCTCATAAGCACTGCTTTGCCCCGAAGCACACGTGCCTTTTACAAGTCGACCCTTGGTCTGGGTTAATGAACCAGGATCAAAAGGAACGGGCACAAGGAAAATGGATTTCATAAGAGGAGTGTCTTAGGAGACATTTTTGCAATAAAATCTGCATGTAAATTAAATTATCATAATAAACATAGGCACATATATAAATTTCAACCTCTTTCATTACAGCATACTTTGCTACTTCTACGTCTTACTCTGGTTATAGTCAGTATTAAGTTTAAATATCACTGCATTGCTTGTTCTTTAGATTAGCCTTCAATTAGGGTATTGAATGGTCGCTAGATTACACTACAAATCTTCTGAAGATCTTTACTTGGACTTATTTATGATACAGGGGGCTTGCTGTGTGGTTATTTAGTAACTTGATTCTACTGAAATCAATTCGTCAGCTAACATTCCTCATATACTCTTTACATTGGGCTCAGATCACAGGGAAATAGTTTACTTTCATAGCAATTAATGGCCTCGTGGAGTACTTACGCTACATTATTGATGCTTCATGGTTTGCCTCCATTTGTACTGTATTTCACCTTACTTAGTTTACTACAGCTTATTGTCTCCTTGCGTGAACACATGCGGGTTACCACTTGTTTTTTCATTTAACAGCACGCTTTAACTGAACTTTAAGCTATTTCTTCTACTCCTGTCCACTGTCTGGAGTGTTTGAACATGTACTTTTTTTTTAAGCAGGTAATTTGGGCTTTTACAACAGAACTTCAAGTACTTACATTACTAAAAATAAATCTATCTTCTTGTACCTTGAGAGAAGTGCTTATTTACGCATCCTTCTCCATTTCTCACCTTTACATATTTATATAGCTCCGGGCAATCGCCTCGCAAGCACTTTTTTTTTTTTTAATACTAACTTAAAATTAAATTGAAATTCTTGGTGCAACCCCAAGTTTCCTGCTTCAGCTTGTTGAAGAAATATCGGTTCATGTCCATCACTATAAACAATTTTTTCATACATAGCATTTAATACTTAAAGTTTACATGTAATAGCCGTTACCATGTAGTCAGTGCGCTGTTCAACACAATACTTATCATTAACAGTTCACACAAGGAAATTTCCAGTAAGCAAGAATTCATTTCCACGACAGTATTTAACCACTACCATTATAAAATTTCTTTAAGTCTTGATGGTGAAATAAGCCTTTTACTCTCCCCGTAGCCGGGTCAGTTAACAAATAACTCCCTATGTGCGGTTTCCTTAAAATAAGGTAAGGACCTTGGTACATATGTTGCCACTTGCGATTTTTCTTACATATTAATGATAACTTGAAATGAGTCTTAAGTAATACCTTTTCACCTACATGGTAATTTACAACTTTGTTTACTTTTTTATCATAGCCTTTCTTCCTTAATTGAGCATTGGTGGTAATGGAACTTAAAGCTTCTCGAATTTTGACATCTAGATCTACCTCAGGGCTAGGTATCTTGGGAAGAGGATCAACCCACTCATTCTGTTCCTTCTTTCGAGATATCAACTCGTGTGGAGTAAAACCTGTGGAAGTGTGTGGCAAATTATTAACTATCTCCTCAAAAGGTGTCACAAAATCAACCCAACGAGTTTGCTTGTCTGGAATGTACGTCCGAACAAATCTGTTAAACTCCTTGAAGATCCGCTCAGTCAAATTCGACTGAGGCCTAAAACGTGATATTAAGATCTGCTTGACATTGTGATGGGCCAAAAACTCACGCCATTTGCGGCAAGTAAAGTTGGATGCATTATCTGAAAGTATAGATTCGGGGACTCCGAATCGAGGGAAATAGTCATTTTCAAGACAGCGTATAATAGGCGGAGCACAAGATGTCTTCATAACATACATTCGAACGTATTTAGTGAAGTTGTCGAGAACAGCAACGAGGTATTTGACACCTCCCCTACCCATCGGTAGAGGGCCAGCCAGGTCAATGCTAATGAGCTGATTAGGTCTTTCTGCGATGATCGGATTCAATGGAATTAAAGTAGGAATATTCAGAGCTTTCGCCTTTTGGCAGATGACACAGAATTTTAGCAACTTGTGTATCCGACGATGTAGGTTGGGCACATAACAGTAAGTAGCAATCTTCTTTTTACACTTCTCTGGACCATAGTGGCCCCAAGAAATGTGGGTATACCACAAAAGATGTTCGACAAAACTGCTAGGTATACAAACAAGCCAGTTGTCTGATGACACAGAGGTACGATGAAATAATACCTGATTATGAATCTTGAAGAATTTGGACAACTTATGGTTTGGATTTTCTTGAAGAAGTCTGATTACTTTTCCCCACTTAGGATCTGTGGTCTGTAGTGTCAGGATTTGCTTGCACAGTTCCAAGAAATATTTTCTATGAATGGGATCCTGCATAAGAAGAACTTTGTGATTCGACATCTGTTCTACCAACTCACTTGTCTCAGGCAGACCTTCTGGTGAACGAGAAAGTGCGTCTGCAATAATGTTATCCTTGCCCTTTATATACACAATATCAAAATCGTATTCTTGCAGAAATAAACACCACCTGGTCAGACGCGGATGTTGTAATTTACAGGTCAAAAGATACGAAAGTGCTTGATGGTCCGTAAACACTTTTATCTTTCTGCCAAAAATGTAATAATTAAACCTCTTGAAGGACCAAATAACTGCAAGTGCCTCCAGCTCAGTAACTGAATAGGACTTTTCACATTCTGTTAAGACCCTACTCGCAAAACTAATCACTCTGATCTGCTCTGTTTCGTCTACTAATTCAATCTGAAACAAACAAGATCCAATTCCAACAAACGAAGCGTCTGAGGTGATACAAAATTCTTTGTCCATTTGTGGATGACAGAGAATGTTATTGTTTACAAGACCATCTTTAATTGCCTGAAAAGCTTTCTGACACTCTGGTGTCCAAATCCAATGCGTACTTTTCTTCAGAAGATTGTGCAAAGCGGGATTGTTCATTACTTGACCAGACAGAAGTCGTCGAAAGAAAGACGAAAGACCGAGAAATCCTCTTAGTTGCCTCTTAGTTACCGGCGTAGGGAAATTCTTAATCGCAGACAACTTTTCCGGGTCGGGTTTAATCCCTTCAGGTGTAATCACATGACCTAAAAACTTTACCTCACGTTTTCCAAATTTTGACTTTTTCAGATTCGCTGTAACACCATGTTCTTGAAATCTCTGAAACACCTTTCGTAGAATAGCTAAATGATCTTCCCAGTTCTTAGTGGCTATCAACACGTCATCTACATAAACAGTTACCTCATCCAGAAGTTCAGGTCCTAACACAAAATCGAGAGCAGAAATAAATATTCCCGAGCTTACATTTAAACCAAAAGGCATGACCTTAAACTGATATGAGCGGCCGGCAAATATAAAAGCAGTATATTTTCTGGATTCCTTGGCCAATTTCACCTGCCAATAGCTACTTCTTAAATCGAGTGTACTCAAAAATCTAATGCCATGAAATTTTTGCAAGTGCTCCTCAAGTGCTTCAGGCCGAGTCCTTATCGGTACAATTATTTTGTTTATTGATCTGGCGTCCAGTACTAGTCTGACACTACCGTCCTGTTTAAGTACGGACAACAAGGGACTTGAGTACGGCGAATTCGATAACTCGATAACATCCCAACACAGCATTTTCCTAATCTCATGCTTTACAGCTTCTCGTCGGGCGTAGGGTACTGAATAGCTTGCTTTGCAGAACGTTGAGTGGGGAAGCACTTCCATTTTATACTCGAACCCTTTTATTACTCCTGGGTTCTTTGAAAAGATTTTCTTGTAACTTACTAATAAATGGAACAACTCATATTTCTGCTCCCCCCTGAGTTCAGTCGATTCCTTGGCTTTAGCATCGATCTCGTCTGTGTCAGGAAGTAAGTCTTCATACTCATTGTCATTTATGTCATCCCATTTCCTCAGGTCATTTGTCTGATCAAAGCACGGTTTGGCGGTCCTCTGTCGTCTCCAAACCTGATGCACTGTCAACACTGCCTTCACTTTACTCCTTAACAAGTTAACAACTTGTTGTTGATTTACGATAAAAGTACACATTCCAGATTCAATATCTATCACTGCTTTTGTTTGTCGAAGAAACTCCATCCCCAAGAGACATGGAACTGACAAGTTCTTTACTATTAGAAAGTGGCAAAAAACCAAAACAGATTCTATCTGCAGTTGAAGCTGCGTCTGTAAACTAACTCTCTGTTTCAATGGACCAATCGCTCCCGATATGGAGCAGCCCTGAATCGGCAATGATAAAACTTTTGAAACAGAAGACACCTGTCTGAAGAGACATGATGACATCACATTGATGTATGCTCCTGTATCAACAACGGCTGTGAAAGGAATGTTGGCAATAGAAATCTTAATCGAAGCCTGGACCTGTTCATCATAGATGTCATTAATGTCTTGAGCTTCTAGGTCAGGTGCAAGGTCATCTCGTAAGTCGGTCTCATGGTCGTACCGTATCGCATTAACATACTCAGAATCAGAGTATTCATTAGTACCCCCACTCAAAATCCGCAGGATGTTTAACCTGTTTGTCATTCATGGCCTTAAGTGTTTGTTCCGTTTCATATTGGTGCTGGTTATGTGGTACAAATGCCGGTGTAAAGGGGTAAAATCCACTGGGTGCATTCACTTGTGAATAGAATACTTGAGAAGGCTGATGTCGCCCGATCTTTTGGTTGCCGGCAAAACCATTTCCTTGTGAAGGAAAGTTCGCATTTGGTACCGTTTGAAAATTGTTCCGCGGTCCTCTATTCTGTGAAAAGTTGTTCTTATGTTGTGCTGGGTGGCCTCCGCCTTGCCCATGCCACTTGCTATTTTTCGACCTATAACTTTGATTGTACACTGGTCCATTTGAAAAATTACCAATCGTTTGTGGAGAATTTCCATACTGCTCAGGCGCAGAATTAAAGGGTGGGTTTCCGTACTGATGTTGTACCTGGTGGTTGTAAATTGGGTGGTATCTCTGCTGATTACTGTAATTGGTTTTCTGCTTCCGTTTAAAGTTATTGCCGTTTGCGTTTTGATAACCGCTGGCAGGTTGGTAACAGCGGTCGCAGTAGCTCGCTCTCTCCTTGGGCGCATTGTTGTCCGCGTGCGATGCATTCTGCTGGCTGCCAGGGAAGAATTTGCCGCTGCCAACCTTGGAGCGCACATCCTCGCTAATTAAATCTAAGGAATCCAGCACAGAAAGGAATACATCCGTGTCTTCTTCGGACACATTTACTAATTTCTCTCTAATAGACACAGGGAGTTTGCTTTTGAGAATCATAATTACGTCCTTGGAAGAAATCGGAGAATCCCAGAATTTAATTTTTGCTAGATACTTCTCAAAGTATCGCCGGAGACTTCCATGCTTCTCATTGAAAATTTCCGCACCATACACCTCCTTCCTTAATCTTTGCTGTACCCCATTACTCCAAAATTTTGCCAAGAACATTTTCTCAAACTCTTCATAATTCCTACACGTGTCTACCATTTCCGTTCCCCATAATGCTGCATCACCAGAAATAAAGCCAGTGACGAACTGAATACGCTGTCTGTCTGTCCAGCTCCTGGGAAATATGCCGGAAAAATTCTTTAGGAACACGATGGGGTGTATTTCTCGCTTCTGCGGATGAAAAACAGGAAAAGTGCGATGCTTAATCACACTTTCCTCTTGCATTAAACTCACAATTGTGGGCAGATCATTTAGTTTCCCTACTCGGGACTCAACAGGACTGTTGTTTTGCATGTAATCAGGCGGTGAACAATAAGGAGTTGACTGACATTCGTCACCGTCTAAATAGTTGTTCCCTATAGTTTGCGTGTGCGTGTGCGGATTTTCTACCCAGTTTCTCAGCATTCTGACTTCGTCCACTACTTGCTGCTTCCACTCGGGAAGATCCCGTGTGAGTGTCCTCCGAATCTGTCCCAATTCAGAAACTACTGTGTCTCCCGACTTACCAGGAGCAGCTAAGATTTCGTAAGTTACATCCTTGACAGTCTCCCTAAGCTCCTCCCTGACCTTCTTTTCGATAAAAATATCTTTACCCTTTATCCATTCACTGTAGTGTTCCGACAATGCCTCCGCGTGTGCTTTCACGGTGCTCTTAACCTGTTCTTCAATATTGATTGAGTCTATCTGCCTCGACAGATCCTCCACTACACCCTCAATGTCAGATACTGCATTTCTAACTGAGTTTATTTCTTTGGCAGCTGCCTGAATTTTTGTGTTTAATGTTCCAGATACTTCAGCTATTTCACTTTTCACCTGTTTCTGCATTTTCTGAATTTGATCACTGATCTTAGTTTGCACCTCGCCCAAATGGGTATTTAATTCAGCCGTAATTTCTTTATGCAGATCTGTTTTGATTGTGCCTAGCTGTGTTTTTAATGATTCGCTTACAGCATCTAATCGGGCGTTAACAGTCTCATTTTGTGTTTTTATAGTCTCATTTTGTGTTTTTACTGATTCGCTTACAGCATCTAATCGGGCGTTAACAGTCTCATTTTGTGTTTTTATAGTCTCATTTACTGCGTCAAACTGTTGTTTCAGCATTTCCATTAACGCACCGAGGTCATTTGTAGCTGCAGCGGGAAGAATTTGGACTTTAGGGTCACTTTCCCCTGTTACAGACATGGTTAGTTCAGTTTCCACACGGGAACCTACCGTTCGCGATCGTAAAGGGTATGGAATACTATTAACGTCTTCACTCCCGTCTCCTGTTGTCACCTGTCTCTGTTTACTATCTGCCATTTTCGTTAGTAAATCACGTGCTACGTAAGGCTTTCGTCGTTTGTCAGTGACGTGGTGAGTCCGCTAAGAGCACCACTCTCGCGTGAGCAACAAATGAAATTCTATCTGGCAAGAAGACAAGATGGAACCTAACCGTTTCAGACAAATGAATGAAGATGCTCTTCACTGCAAATTGCGCACACTATCCACCATGTTGAAAATGCAATACAGGTATACTAACAATGGGGAGAAATAATTTCTATTATCAGACTACGAAGAATTTTACTTTGAAAGATAAAATAAAGCAGATTTTCTATAGCGGGAAGGAGATAGAAAGGATGTGGATCGACTTGGAAAAGCAACGTTGCTACTGAAGCACTACACTGCGTATGCAAAATTCTGACTTACTTTTTGATGGCTTGAATACCGCTATGTTGTCTCAGCAAATTCACGTCTCTTTTCTTTTCTTTTCTCTCGGTAATTAAACTGCATTATTGACCGTTATTCTCACAGAGATACGATGTGTACATGAAACGACAGAACATTTATTAACACAAGCACATAGAAAATTTTCCAAGAATTTGAACTAATTTTTGGTCAAGTCCCTGTTCGGGCGCCAAATGTGATGTTACAAAATAAAAGTGATGTTGTTATTCAATGGAAAGTTGGGAATTGAGATTTAGCTTACTGTTTTATCAATCGCAATTGGCGTAAGAATCATGGATTGACCATTGTCATAAAATATTGCATTATGAGATGTGAATAGTTTTTACTTGCGGTTTCGCGTGGCTTGAGGCAGTCTCAACTAGCGTGCTATTGATTAAGAAATTGCGTTATCGTCTTTCTAATTACTTCATGATCGTAGATACGATCATACCCGGTTGTGAAGTTATTGTTATGACAAAAAAATTTCCTAAGGGACCAGAAAGTTCTTAAGGGCGCAAAAACAACTGTAACATCACACAAAAGGGAAATTCGATATTAAAGCTGATGCAAGAAGACGATAAAACAGTTTTCTTTTTATCAATGTAACACGCACATTAGACTGCTGATCTTGGTGTCTGTAATATTAGCAAAATGCATAATTAAAATGAAAATAATACTGAGGAGATAATAGAAATGAGCACTGCTAAATGATTCAGTATTCCCAGAACAAATATTTATTATACTCAGAGCCATTTGAACCATTTGAACTTAGACGATTTATGTCGATCACCGAATCTTTCTAAAAATAGTTACTGACATATTTTAAAGGAACCAGTTCTCCAGTGCTATTCCACAAATAACATTCTCTCTTCCACGGAAATATCGGTCACTGTCAGAATCAAGGATCACCGGAAGAAGCAAGTAGCACGCAGCGCCACGAACAGGAAGCTGCGCTACACGTAAACACGAGACCCACACACAGTTCGCGGAACGTCACTGTTCTCACAGGTACTGCCACATCCATGGGTTACGTGACAACACTTTCTGGGGTAATTCAGCACTTAAAAAAGAAAGTATTGACTGCACAAAATCGAGCAATAAGAATTATGCCTGCTGTTCACAAGGAATCGTCATGTAGGTACCTCTTCAAGGAGCTAGGCACCTTAACTCCACCTTCACAACACATAAACGAAGAGACAAAAGGAATGGGGTACCTCTTGATATCGTGTCGGACCTACTTTTGCAGCAACTCGACGTAGCATGGACTCAACAAGTCGTTGGAAGCACCCTGCACAAGTTCTGAGCCATGCTGCTTCTATAGCATTCCGTCTTCAAGCCGCAAGTGGCCTATCGGGACCATCCGACCGCCGTGTCATCCTCAGTTATGCGAATAGGAGGGGCGTGTGGTCAGCACACCGCTCTCCCGGTCGCTATGGTGGTTTTCTTTGACCGGAGCCGCTACTATTCGGTCGAGTAGCTCCTCAATTGGCATTACAAGGCTGAGTGCACCCCGAAAAATGGCAACAGCGCACGGCGGCCCCGATGGTCACCCATCCAAGTGCCGGCCACGCCCGACACCGCTTGGGTTCGGTGATCTGACGGGAACCGGTGTGTCCACTGCGGCAAGGCCGTTGCCATGCTGCTTCTATAGTTGTCCATAATTGCGAAAGTGTTGCGGGTGCAGGATGTTGCGCAAGAACTGACCTCTCGATTATGTGCCATAAATGTTCGATGGACTTCATGTCGATGGAATTCATGTGGGTGGCCAAATCATTCGTTCGATTTGTCTAGAATGTAGATCAAACCAATCGCGAACAACTGTACCCAGTGACATGACATTATTGTTTGCGAACATGACCTCCATGAATGGTTGCAAATGGTCTCCAAGTAGCCGAACATAACCATTTCCATAATCGGTTCAGTTGGATCAGAGGATCCAATCCACTGCATGTAAATACAGCCCATACCGTTATGAAGTCACCGCCAGCTTGCACAGTGTCTTGTTGACATCTTGTATTTATGGCTTCGTGGGATCTGCACCACACACTAACCAAATCATCAGCTCTTGCCAACTGAAATCGGGACTCATCTGACCAGACCTCGGTTTGCCATTCGTCTAGGATCCAACCGATATGGGAACGAGCCAAGGAGAGGTGCTGCAGGTGATGTGCTGTTAGCAAAGGCACTCGCGTCGCTCGTCTGCTGCCATAGTCAGTTAAAGTCAGATTTCACCGCACTCTCCTAACGGATACGTTCATCGTAGTTCCCACATTGATTTCTGCGTTATTTCATGCAGTGTTGTATGTTCGTTAGCAATGAAAACTCTGCTCAAACGCCGCTGCTGTCGGTCGTTAAGTGAAGGACGTCACCCACTGCGTTGCACGAGTTGAGAGGTGATGCCTAAGATTTGTTATATTCTTGGCACACTACTGACATTGTGGATCTCAGAATACTGAATTCCCTAACGATTTCCGAAATGGAATGTCCCATGTGTCTAGGTCCAACTGTTATTCCGTGTTCAGTGTCTGTTAATGCCCGTCGTGCGGCAATAATCATGTTGCAAACGTTTTCACATGAGTACAAATGAAGCCTCCGCCAATACAGTCCTTTTTATACCTTGTGTACAAGATACTACCGCTATTTATATATCTGAATATCGCTGTTCCATGAACTTTGTCAGCTCATTGTATATGCGCTAGTGAAATTCGTAATAAGCAACGAATCACAGTTTGAGAAGAACAGTGATGCTCATACAGAACTATACGAAAGAAACGTAAATTAGTTACAAACTACGGCATGCACACGCTTTATTCAACATGTAAACGTCACTACAGATACTATGATTTAGGTTATGACATGTTCAATACATCTGCCATCATTGGTGATGACGTGGAGCAGACGAATAGCGAAATTCTGCAGGACCCGCTGAAGTGTCGGAACATCGATGTTGTCGATGACCTCTTGAATGGCTGTTTTCAGCTCAGCAGTGGTATTGGTGTTATTGCTGTACGCCTTTTCTTTAATATAGCCCTACAAAAAGGAGTTGCATGTGCTCAGATCCGGACAATATGGCGGACAATCGACGGCCATGCCGGTGGCCTCTGGGAACACCAGACCCAGAATGTGGCCGCCAAAGTGCTCCTCCAGGATATAACTCTCCTGCTTCGAGGAGGTCGAGCTCCGTCTTGCACGAACCACATCTTGTCGAAATCAGGGTCACTTAGGATAAAGGGGATGCAATCATCTTCCAAAACTAGCGTACATCTACATCTACATCCATACTCCGCAAGCCACCAGACGGTGTGTGGCGGAGGATACTTTGAGTACGTACCGTTCGATAGTCACCGTATCATCAAGGAACATCGCACCGATTATTCCGTGAGTAGACATTGCACACCACTCAGTCATCCGTTGAAGGTGAAGAGACTTCTCGATCGCGGAAAGCGGATTTTCAGTCCCCCAAATGTGCCAATTTTGCCTACTGAGGAACCCATCCAAATGGAAGTGGCCCTCGTAGCCAAACCAAGCCATAAAATTCCCATCATGCCCCGCGGCCAACTGTGCAGTTTGAACACCCTAACGCAAACCGTTCAGAAGTTATGATGATTAGTTTCATATACACTATTGGTCATTAATATTGCTACACCACGAAGATGACGTGCTACAGACGCGAAATTTAACCGACAGGAAGAAGATACTGTGATATGCAAATGATTAGCTTTTCAGAGCATTCGCACAAGGTTGGCGCCGGTGGTGACACCTACAACGTGCTGACATGAGGAAAGTTTCCAACCGATTTCTCATACACAAACAGCAGTTGACCGGCGTTGCCTGGTGAAAAGTTGTTGTGATGCCTCGTGTAACGAGGAGAAATGCGTACCATCTCGTTTCCGACTTTGATAAAGGTCGGATTGTAGCCTATCGCGATTGCGGTTTATCGTATCGCGACATTGCTGCTCGCGTTGGTCGAGATCCAATGACTGTTAGCAGAATATGGAATCGGTGGGTTCAAGAGGGTAATACGGAACGCCGTGCTGGATCCCAACGACCTCGTATCACTAGTAGTCGAGATGACAGGCATCTTATCCGCATGGCTGTAACGGATGGTGCAGCCACTTCTCGATCCTTGAGTCAACAGATGGGGACGTTTGCAAGAGAACAACCATCTGCACTAACAGTTTGACGACGTTTGCAGCAGCATGGACTGTCAGCTCGGAGACCATGGCTGCGGTTACCCTTGATGCTGCATCACAGACGGGAGCGCCTGCGATGGTCTACCCAACGACGAACCTGGGTGCACGAATGGTAAAACGTCATTTTTTTGGATGAATCCAGGTTCTGTGTACAGCATCACGATGGTCGCAACCGTATTTGGGGACATCGCGGTGAACGCACATTGGAAGCGTGTATTCGTCATCGCCATACTGGCGTATCACCCGGCGCGATGGTATGGGGTACCATTGGTTTCACGTCTCGGTCACCTCTTGTTCGCATTGACGGCGCTTTGAACAGTGGACGTTACATTTCAGATGTGTTAAGACCCGTGGCTCTACTCTTCATTCGATCCCTGCGAAATCCTACATTTCAGCAGGATAATGCACGACCGCAAGTTGCAGGTCCTGTACGGCCCTTTCTGGTGTGATGTTACAAAATAAAAGTGATGTTGTTATTCAATGGAAAGTTGGGAATTGAGATTTAGCTTACTGTTTTATCAATCGCAATTGGCGTAAGAATCATGGATTGACCATTGTCATAAAATATTGCATTATGAGATGTGAATAGTTTTTACTTGCGGTTTCGCGTGGCTTGAGGCAGTCTCAACTAGCGTGCTATTGATTAAGAAATTGCGTTATCGTCTTTCTAATTACTTCATGATCGTAGATACGATCATACCCGGTTGTGAAGTTATTGTTATGACAAAACAATTTCCTAAGGGACCAGAAAGTTCTTAAGGGCGCAAAAACAACTGTAACATCACACAAAAGGGAAATTCGATATTAAAGCTGATGCAAGAAGACGATAAAACAGTTTTCTTTTTATCAATGTAACACGCACATTAGACTGCTGATCTTGGTGTCTGTAATATTAGCAAAATGCATAATTAAAATGAAAATAATACTGAGGAGATAATAGGAATGAGCACTGCTAAATGATTCAGTATTCCCAGAACAAATATTTATTATAACTAAAACATATATCGTACCTTAAGCTTAATACAACAATGACGGTAGATTTTTATGTCCGTATCATGTCCATTTAGCGCTCTTTTATATAGCCATTGTCTTCTTTGAGTCGCTCGTGCGTCGTCACGGTAAGTTATAACAGTTCTTTACACTTCACTCAACTCAGACATACACGTTTTTATACATTTAGTAAAAAATTAGATCAGACTGCCACAAATCTGCGTCCGTCTTACTTGAGAAAAACAGTACAAGTCTTCTTAGCGCTCCAGGCTTCATTTGTTCTCCCTCGATCAAAATAGTGAAGGATCGTATATCTATCCGTATTTTTCTGTTTTTATTGCCGCCCAAAGACGACAAATTACATCACTAGAAAATTCCACCGTCGCTATGCGACGCCTCATTACACATTAATCATTATTTACAAACAAGTATTTGCCTTCTGGCTGAAAGTATTAACTACTCGTATTTGCTGTTTTAATGAAGTCAAAAATAGCGAATATCTCACTGGGTACAGAGAATGTTCGACTGCTGCCCTGGTCAGCACATTCTCCAGATCTCTCACCAACTGAAAACGTCTGGTCAATGGTGGCCGAGCAACTGGCTCGTCACAATACGCCAGTCACTACTCGTGATGAACTATGGTATCGTGTTGAAGCTGCATGGGCAGCTGTACCTGTACACGCCATCCAAGCTCTGTTTGACTGAATGCCCAGGCGTATCAAGGCCGTTATTACGGCCAGAGGTGGTTGTTCTGGGTACTGATTTCTCAGGATCTACGCACCCATTTTGGGTGAAAATGTAATCACATGTCAGTTCTAGTATAATATATTTATCCAATGAATACCCGTTTATCATTTGCACATCTTCTTGGTGTAGCAATTTTAGTGGCCAGAAGTGTATATAGAACAACGACCTTTATAGCCCATTATTAAAATAATTAGTGCAGCGACCCACTTGGCTATCAGTCGCTTTTTGACTCTTACCATAACCATTGCCACATCGCGGTTGTAAAGAAAAAAGAAAGGACCGGAGAATGTTTGCTGCTAAAACGGCGTGGCCCACATAGGAGCAGAACAATCAAGATAGGAGAGCCGCCGCCTCCTCTGACTATTCATTTTCCGCAAGACAAAAGTCCACTGGGAGCCAGTCGGCAGACTTTAGTGGAGTTGCAGACAGAGGGGTCCCAGTCGCCGCCTATCATCGTTCATATCGCTGTGCGCTGGCTGGCGGCGGCGGAAAGTAATGCTCGGTGCCATAAATCACGGGCTATCGCTGCTCCGCCCCCCATCCCCGCACCGACACGTCACAATCAGCTCTGAGGGGCGCCGAACCGCCGGCCCGGCCGGAGAACACAAGTCAGTCCTGGCGACGGCTCCATCGCTATTATCGCCGTCTGTCGCGAGCGCTCTTTCGCACCGCGTAAAGTGGTCCAGCTGCGACTTTGTGAGGTCGCTGCCGCCGCACAGTCACAGATATTCTGCTGAGGCCCTTCACTGCGGGGGGCTGGCTGACGAGGTCTACTCGCTGTTACATCAACTCATGTTTCACTACGCTGTAATCCATTCCCCCCCCCCCCCCCCCCTATAGTTACTTCACTGTTCCTCTGGACATATTTCTTAACTGCATAGCGCGCTCCAACTGACACAGATTTGAATCATTGAAGTAAATAACATTTCTCGTTGCCTAAAGTGAAGAACTCAGTTGGGGAGGAGGAAACGAAATGAGACTTCACAAGTTAAGAGGATATGTATGTAAAATTGGTCAGTTTTTATTTTTTACTTATCTATTGCCACCAAATAGTTCTATAGCATTTTAGAAACATTTTTTCCAATTTTCAGAGTTGAATTTGACCTACAAATGATGTAAAAGTCATCCTGTTTCAACCAATGCACAGTGCCACGCCCTCTTTCCTACATGAACCTTTCGTTGTTTGCGATATTTTATTATTTCCTGACATCAGAGAAGACATCTGTAGAATGCGAGGTGCGACAATAAAGTAATGAGACTGATGTGAAAAAAAAAAAATGTTGCTTGCCGTTTTAGTCAAGTTTAGTGTTGTCTCCTTCAAAGTAGTTCCCTTCTGATTGCACACACTTTTTTCCAGCGCTTCTGCCATTCATGGTAACATTTCTGGAACTCATCTTCTGTAATATACTCCGAGACCCTCGTCACAGCTTTTTGGACATGCTGTGTTGTTTCAAAATGGTGTCCCTTGACTGCCGTTATGACTCTTGGAAATAGAAAAAAGTCGCACGTAGCGATATCTGGTGAATAAGGTGGCTGTGGTAGTAGTGAAATTTGTTTTGAGGTTAAAAATTGCTGTACTGACAGAGCAGTATGGGATGGCGCATTATCGTGATGCAGAATCCAACTATCAGCAATGTTGGCACGGACACGATGACCTCTTTTACGAAGTCTTTCTAAAATTTCTTTGTACTAATATTGGTTAACTGTTTGTCCAGGGGCCACCTACTCTTTATAAACAATTCCCTTGGAATCAAAGAAGCAGACAAGCATGCATTTCACTTTTGACTTTGACTTGCGAGCATTTTTTGGTCTGGGTGATCGCCTTAAGCACCATTGCGAACTTTGGCGTTTTGTCTCTGGATCGTACTGAAAAACCTGTGTACTGTGTACTGAAAATGCTGTGAGGACGGGGCGTGAGTCGTGCTTGGGTAGCTCAGACGGTAGAACACTTGCCTGAGAAAGGCAAAGGTCCCGAGTTCGAGTCTCGGTCCGGCACACAGTTTTAATCTGCCGGGTAGTTTCATATCAGCGTACACTCCGCTGCAGAGTGAGAATCCTATTCTGAAATGCACAGATGATGGAAAATTAAAACCGAAACGAAAGCCTTAATAACCTAATCTAGAAGAGGTGTCCCAAGACAACATTCTGCTCATATACTATTGTTAAAATTTCCTCTTATGATGCTTGGCTGATGTTCAACGATGGTATCACTGGAAGACTCAGGACCGTTAGGAGACTCGGATTTGATGCACGTTGCTCCACTGAAAATTTATTGAATAAACTTGCGCCGCTCGGAGTGGCCGCGCGGTTTGAGGAGCCACGTCACAGACTGCGACGCCCCTACCGCCGGAGATTGGAGTCCTCCCTCGGGCATGGTTTGTGCGTTGTTCTTAGCATAAGTTAGTTTAAGTAGTGTGTAAGTCTAGGGACTGATGACCTCCGCAGTTTGGTCCCTTAGGAATTCACACACATTTGAGCATTTGAAGAAAATTGACGATGTTGGTATTGCTAGTTCTGAAGTGTCAGAGACCGATATTGTCAAAGGAGTACGCCATAATGATCTGGATAGAAGAAAAGAGCTACATGAAAACCAAAAGGACCAAATAGATGGTTATGGCCGACGTTAAGGTACTTGTTTCAGGACTAACTGCTAGTAAAATAATTTTTTCTGTGTTCCCCGCAACTTTTATTTTGCCGTGTATAAGGAACATTTCCTACTAAACCATTTCAACTAAAAAGGTGAAATTTGGCGCAGACTTTGAAAATACTATGCGACAGCTTACTGCGGCCCAAAATTTTCCAAAGTCCATTACTGTCAACTCTACTTAAATTTATGTGAAATAGAAATTTCTATATATCATACATATAATTTTAAAATATTGTTGCGAGGGTTCTAAGACTGATATTAAAAACTGGTTCACTGACTTGTTTATGTAAATACTAAGAATAATCTACCACTTTTTGAAAGTGACGTTAAATAATCCTTTAGGAAATGTTCCTCCTGTTGTGTTATGTGTTTCCAAAAGTATCCAGCAACCTGATGATCATATCATGTAAAAAAAAATATTGAAAAATATAGATTATAGCCAATAGTGTGATGCTAACATATGTCAATTTTGGTTCAATTATCTCTCAAAGAGTAAAAGTGGAATTAGATTATGTGAAGCAGAGTATTTTCTGAAACGTGCCTCCCTTAAGACTGTACTTGACGGTATTTCAGTGATTACAAAATCGTGTCAAATTTGCAAATAAGTTGGGAATATGAGCCGACGTGCCAGAACCAAGTTGCACCATCTCTACGCCTGGATGCTCGCACTGATTCGGCTGGGAACGGTGTCATAAAGCCGTTATCCTTTCCTGAGGCTCGCTGGTCCACAATTATTGTAACTGATACGTGATATCCTGAATAATGTCACTGGGACGGAGTTACTGTCCGAGCTGATCCATGTACGAGGGCTGTTCGGAAATTCCAATCGGTCGCGAAATGGAAACCACTGTTAAAGTGAAAAATGTTTTATTTGCAACAGTTAACCACACCTTCCGGCCAGTTTTCTACATAGTCACTGCTCCGACTTAGACATACATCGTAGCTTCAACATAGGATTATACAGCTAACCAGTTGCACCTAACTGATAGATAAATTGACCTAGACTTCGGCGCCAACTAGGGGTGTCTTCATCAGAATCAAATTTTGATTAATCGTAAAATAACATTGCTAAAAAGCAATGGTCAGTAATCAGAGCAGCTATGGTCAAGTCAGAAGTGAAATAAAATGATGCAGCCTTTTCCACGTGTGCCCAGCTGG
This sequence comes from Schistocerca serialis cubense, assembly GCF_023864345.2. NCBI lineage: Eukaryota > Metazoa > Arthropoda > Insecta > Orthoptera > Acrididae > Schistocerca > Schistocerca serialis. Next base: position 424,207,107 of record NC_064644.1, read on the forward strand.
GAACAACATCAGTCTGATGTTGTTCTCAGCTATGCTCAAGTCAGACGTGAAATAAAATGATGTAGCCTTTTCCAAGTGTGCCCAGCTGGAAACAACATCAGTCTGACGTTCCCAGCTATGCTCAAGTCAGAAATGAAATAAAATGATGTACGCTTTGCCAAGTGTGCGCAGCGGGGAACAACATCAGTCTGATGTTCCCAGCTATGCTCAAGTCAGAAGTGAAATAAAATCATGTAGCCTTTGCCACGTGAGCTCAGCTGAGAACAACATCAGTATGATGTTGCTCCCAGCTGGGCACATGTGGCAAAGGCTAGAACATTTTATTTCACTTCTGACTTGAGCATAGCTGCTCTAATTTCCGACCATTGATTTTCAGCAATGTAATTTTGCGATTTATCAAAATTTCATTCTGATGAAGACTCCCCCAATAGGTGTCGACGCCTTGATTAATGTACCTACCAGTTATGTGCAACCGGTTGGCTGTATAATCCTATGCTGAAACTAGTGTAGGGTTGCAGAGTAACAGCCATGTTCAAAACTGTAATATGTCGTAACGTTCTATCTACTTTCCAATAACCACGTCACAGCAGGCACCATCTTATGCTCGACGCCATTTCTCTAGGATGACCTGCAGCTCGTTATCTGTGCCGAAACGTTGTCTTCATAGCCAGCAGTTCATGTGAGCAGAGATGAATCTCAGTGGGAGCCTTTTACGGGCTGTATTTTGGGCGATCAAACGCTTCGCATCGAAAACGCTACGGAAGCATCTCCATTGCCCCTGCAGAGTGCAGGCGAGAACTGTTATGAAGAAGGAACCTCATGAGAGTTATTTTATATTGGCTGCATGACATCAGACGAAATCTCTCACCATATCCTCATACTTGGCGGCAGACATTTTCTAGGCATTTTTACGTGCTCACCGTGCACTCAGAACTGAAAAGAGCGACGTGACACGTATGAGCAAAGCTTCATCGGATTTTCACTGTGGTTTCCATTTCGTGACCGATCGGAACTTATTTTCCGAATAGCCCTGAAGATGTTTCTTGTCACAGGCGTACGTCTACGTGACGGAGGAAAAACATAAAGACTCGTGTCATGTGCGGACGAGCACTGTCCTGTTGAAAAATATTGCATGAGAGGTAAAACATGACCTGAACTCATTCGCCATGGTTTCCTAAACCACGATGCGAAGAGTAACGCCCCTGTGCAAGAATGAGAAGTCTCCCCGAGTCGCCGCCCTAATTGTCGACAACTCGTCCGAGGCAGGTAGAACCGCGATTTATAGCGCAATACATTGCGATGTCATTCGTCACCATCCATGCTTCCCGAACAAGCGACCATTTCAATCGCAGTTGTTTCTTTTGTGGAGCAACGAAGGGTACCTAGCGATTTGAAAAAACCACAGGTAATTCCAGTTTTCAAGCAGGGTCGTAGAACAGATGCATATAATTGTACTCGTAGGCCTATATAACTGACGTCAATTTGTTGTAGAATTGTGGAACATGTTTTACGCTCGAGAATTATGACGTTCTTGGAGAACGAAAATCTCCTGTGTAAAACGGCAACACGGATTCCGAAGACAGAGATCTTGCGACACCCAGCTCTCTCAGTTGCTCCATGAGATCCATAGAGCTGTAGACAACGGCACTCAGGGTAATACTGTGTTCCTTGTCGTCAGGTAGGTATTTGACATCGTCCGGCACTGCTGTTGGGTGGTGGTGGGGGGTGGAGAGGGGGAAACGAGCTTCCCGACTATTGGATCAGATTTGCGACTGGATTTAAAATTTCCTTGCAGACAGAACTCAACAAGTTGCTCTTAACGGGACAAAATCGACAGACGTAAAAGTAATTTTCGGAGTACCACGCGGAAGCGTGATAGTTCCCCCATCGTTTACAATGCATGAGCCAGTCCTGATAAAACTCTACCATCTGGTGAGCAAGATGTATGAGGCAGGCGGAATACCCTCAGACTTCAAGAAGAATATAATAATTCCAATCCCAAAGAAAGCAGGTGTTGACAGATGTGAAAATTACCGAACTATCGGTTTAATAAGTCACAGCTGCAAAATACTAACGCGAATTCTTCACAGACGAATGGAAAGCTGGTAGAAGCCGACCTCGGGGAAGATCAGTTTGGATTCCGTAGAAATGTTGGAACACGTGAGGCAGTACTGACCCTACGACTTATCTTAGAAGAAAGATTAAGGAAAGGCAAACCTACATTTCTAGCATTTGTAGACTTAGAGAAAGCTTTTGACAATGTTGACTGGAATATTCTTTTTCAAATTCTGAAGATGGAAGGGGTAAAATACAGGGAGCGAAAGGCTATTTAAAATTTGTACAGAAAGCATATGGCAGTTATAAGAGTCGAGGGACATGAAAGGGAAGCAGTAGTTGGGAAGGAAGTGAGACAGGGTTGTAGCCTCTCCCCGATGCTATTCAATCTGTATATTGAACAAGCAGTAGAGGAAACAAAAGAAAATTTCGGAGCAGGTATTAAAATCCATGGAGAAGAAATAATAACATTGAGGTTCGCCGATGACATTGTAATTCTGTCAAGGACAGTAAAGGACTTAGAAGAGCAGTTGAACGGAATGGACAGTGTCTTGAAAGGAGGGTGTAAGATGAACATCAACAAAAGCAAAACGAGGATAATGGAATGTAGTCGTATTAAGTCGGGTGATGTTGAGGGAATTAGATTAGGAAATGAGACACTTAATGTAGTAAAGGAGTTTTGCTATTTGGGGAGCAAAATAACTGATGATGGTCGAAGTAGAGAGGATATAAAATGCAGACTGGCAATGGCAAGGAATGCGTTTCTGAAGAAGAAAAATTTGTTAACATCGAGTATAGATTATACGTAACAATGAATAATTGTTGCCGTCTATTCTTCTGTTGTACGTTGTGTGCGAATCGACCATGGTTCAGTAGTCGACAGTCGACAGTCGACAGTGCAAGCTGCCAACCACACTCGCGAACTCAAACACACAAAAGACCACACAAATGATTCTATTCTCAAATAGAATCCAACACAACTGTTAAATCGATAGTTTTTCACGCTGCTAAGCAACAATGCAGTTAAAATTTCATTATCAACGAAATAAAAAATTAATTTACATTTATCTAATTAAAAATGACCCAGCTAACTTTCAAGAGTAAAAGGCAACAACATGATTCTAGTTGTGGCACATCTATAACACCGATACAGTGAGACTGCAGTTCCACTAAAGACTTTGTTTTTTCTTTATAAGAAAATTGTCGCTTCATCAGTATGTTGTGGTAGGAAATGATGGCATGACAGAATTTATTTTTAAATATGCTAGTCTATTTCGTCTCACAGAGGTTACATTGATTTACAGTAAGTTTCATCAAATGCGTAAATAGCAATATGCTCTCCATCGTTATAATATTCAAATTTCTGATAACTGTGCAGAAGGCACTTGAATGACCTCTGGAAGACCGTAGATAGATGAAAGTCATTTATCAAAGTCGGAAAACCCATTAAATGAGCATACAATGGATAGCATTAGATCCCAATTCGATAAATAACGATAAAATGCAGTTTCAAGTTGCGAAACGGACACGCAGATTGTGAGTTACGCAGTGCACAGAGACATGCAATACGCTAAAAGCGGCACTTACTCCAAAACCGCTAAAGGCGCGCCAAGTTGAAGCAGGGCACCGAACAGTAACCTCGCAACAAGACGAAGAAGTTTCCTTGTCCTCGCCCAGAAAACTTCTCCTCTCCTCTCCGAGCAAACCACGACTGACTGTATCTCTCATACTCCTTATAATTACTGTAGGAAGGGAGAAAAATTGCAAGGTTTGTCATAGTGACTGCTGATAGTCTCAATCTCTCTTCCTGCGTGCATGGAAAGCCTGCAGAATTTTCTTATCCAGCTTTTTTGTATTCTCTGTTAACAATCTAATATTTTGCAGAATAGCGGCTCTCGCCTTGTGATCGGCGGTGAGATATCTGGGTGCATAAACCCAGCTCGCTTCGTACGCTATTCAAGGGAACGTAACGGTGGCTCTGCTTTCCTGCTTCCGTCTTCTGGGCTTTGTTCAAATAGCTCACGTGGCTTGTACAGCTTTGAACGGCGCTTTTTTTAGCACTCTAGCTTAAGAGATAAAGCGGCCTACTCGGGGGAATGTTGCCCGTGAGACTTTCTGGTGGGAAATCTCTCGGATTTCTGCTTTTGTCAAGCCACTGCTGAAGACTTGCAGGTGCCACGCCCCGCCGCCTTCCACAAACCGAGGTAACCAGCAGCTAATAACCCTTTTCCATTCACAAAATTTACGAGAATAAATCTGTGGTGTCACCGCCAGACACCACACTTGCTAGGTGGTAGCCTTTAAATCGGCTGCGGTCCGTTAGTATACGTCGGACCCGCGTGTCGCCACTATCAGTGATTGCAGACCGAGCGCCGCCACACGGCAGGTCTAGTCTAGAGAGACTCCCTAGCACTAGCCTATTCGATGTATCTTTCCACCTACCCGCTCATCCTCTGCGTTTAACGATGGAGTTCCCAATGCATTCTCAATTTTGATGTCTTTGCTTTTAATTTAACGGACGGCTATTTTGACTTTTCTGTATGCTAGGTCAGTTTCCTCAACTATCATTTGTTTTTCGATTTCTCTACGTTTTCCCTCCAGCCATTTCGCATTGTCTTGTCTACGCTTCCTATTCGCTTCATAATCGAGTGGCTTACTGAAGAATACTCAGCATTGTAGAACACTCAGTATAATGTCGTTTATTGAAACTGAACTACAATTCTTCAACAATCACTATATACACACAGAAAGAAATAAATTGTAGACAACCATTCATTAAGAGCGTCGGTGAGGTCCGTCGCAGCTGGTCCTAGCTCAGCAAGGAACTGGCTGTACTGCTGCTGCGCTGGCCTTATAAAGGCGGCGGAGGCCGGCAGAGTACTCCAACTTTCCCTGTATCTGTGAGGCGACCTCTGCAGAAAAAGGTTCGCATTAGTCTCTAGCAAGTTCTGTTTGTTTTGAAGAATTGTTTTCCTCTTGGTTGCGCCTGCAACTGCTTGCGTATGTTATCTGGTACTCAGTGGTGTCTTGAGTGTAGTCTGTATAGCAGGGGCCGTCTGTGGCAGACGTAACACTTACACTGCCGTATTGCTGTTATTCCTAGACGATTTTTGTCCTTCCTTCTTTCGTCGACCAACTGAAGTATTTCTTCTATTACCAAAGGTTTCTTTGCACTAACACATCTTTTTCCTGTTTGTATGTCCATTTTCTGTGATTGACATTTTTATGGTCATCCATTTCTCTTCAACACAACTTCCAACTGCAGTATTTAGTGGTATTCATTATCGCTTTATGTACAGCTTTAGAGACTTTAAACATGTCTCATCTTTCCTCAGTACTTCATATCTCAGTTCTTTTCATTTTGATTCTTCTGGTCATTTTTCTAATACTTAAGCTAGTTGTTCTTGAACTGTAGCTTATTCTTTGTTATTACTAAATTGTGGTTGAGTCTATATCTGTTCTGGGGGTGTCGTGACTGTATAAATCAGTGGAAAAAGCAGATGCCAGACTCAGATTCATAGGAAGAATCCTAAGGGAATGTAACTCATTCACGAAGCAAGTGGCTTATAGGGCGCTTGTTCGACCCACTCTTGAGTATCGCTCATCTATCTGCTATCCCTCCAGATGCGACTGATAGAAGAGAGAGAGAAAATTCGACAAGGAGCGGCACGTTTCGTCACGGGATCGTTTAGTCGGCACTAGAGCGACAGGGAGATGCTCAACAAATTCCGTTGCCAGACGTTACAAGAGAGGCGATGTGCATCATGGAGAGGTTTAGTATTAAAATATCGTGAGAGCGCTTTCCGGGAAGAGTCGCCCAACACATTACTTCCCCCTGCATATGTCTCGCATCATGACCATGAGGAGAAAATTCGAGAAATTAGTGCCAATGCAGAGGCTTACCGACAATCATTCTTCCCACACGCTATTCGCGAGTCGAACAGGGTTGGAGAGATCAGTTAGTGGTGCAAAAAATACCGTCCACCTCACACCATTAGGTGGCTTGCGGAGTAGATGCAGATTTAGAATAAATTTTCTTTGAGAGCTTTTGGCCAGGAATCAGCGTGGTTTTAGAAAGCATCACTCAGGCGAAACTCAGCTAATACTGTGAACTGTGAATGGAGGAGAACAGGCAGAGTCCATATTTCTAGATTTCGGGAAAGCATACGACACGGTTCCCCATTGCCGGCAGTTAACGAAGGTACAGGCACGTGGAATACGTTCGCAGATGTGTGAGTGGCTCGATGACTTCTTAAATAATCATCATCAGAGACAAGGATATCGTCAGGAGTGCCCCAAGGAATTGTGATAGGATCACTGTTTTTCTCTATGTACATAAATGATTTGATGTTGGAGGGGGGTGGGGGGAGAGCAAGCAACCTGCGGATGTCAGCTGATGATGCTGCGGTGAGCGGTAAGGTATCAGAGTTGAGTCACTGCAAGAAGATACAAGATGACTTAGACAAAAATTTTAGTTGGTGTGAGAAATGGCAGCTAGCTCTAAGTGTGGGAAAACGTAAGTTAATGTCGATGACTAGGACAGGCAAGCCTGTAAAGTTCGGATACAGAATTAGAAGTCTAGTGTACTGCTCGACACCCTCACGTCTTTTGAATATCTGGGCGTAACGCTGCGAAACGATATGATATGGAACAAGGATGTGAAGACTGTGGTAGGGAAGGCGAATGGTCGGCTTCTCTTTATTGGGAGAATTTTAGGAAGGTGTGGTTCATCTGTAAAGGAGACCGCACATAGGATGCGGGTGCGAAATATTCTTGATTACGGGTGTTTGGGATTCATACCAGGTTGTATTGAAGGATGACATCGAGGCAATTCAGAGGTGGGCAGCTAGACTTGTTAGAGGTAGGTTCGAACAGTTTGTAAGTATTACGGAGATGCTTCTGGAACTCAAAAGGGAATCTCTGGAGGGAAGCGACGTTCTTTTCGAACAACGCTATTGAGAAAATTTAGAGAAGTGGCATTTGAAGCTGACTGCCGAATGATTCTATTGCCGTCAACATACATTGCGCGTAAGGACCACGAAGACAAGATACGAGATATTAGAGTTCATGTGGAGGCATGTAGGAACAGGAAAGGAAAAGACCAATATTGGTACAAGGTACCCTTCGCCAAGCGCTAGAAGTTGGTTTGCGGAGCATCTATGTAGCTGTTGGCGTAGACGTTCTAATTTTTAATATTCCACGTTCCGACCTGTAGAATGTTATCTTTTCGTTGGTTATTCAATTTTTCTCCCCCCCCCCCCCTGAACCATGGACCTTACCGTTGATGGGGAGGCTTGAGTGCCTCAACGACACAGATAGCCGTACCGTAGGTGCAACCACAACGGAGGGGTATCTGTTGAGAAGCCAGACAAACGTGTGGTTCCTGAAGAGGGGCATCAGCCTTTTCAGTAGTTGCAGGGGCAACAGTCTGGATGATTGACTGATCTGGCCCTGTAACACCAAAACGGCCTTGCTGTTGTGGTACTGCGAACGGCTGAAAGCAAGGGCAAAATGCAGCCGTAATTTTTGAGGCATGCAGCTTTACTGGAGAGCTGCATCAGACCAGTCTCAGTACTGTAGACCACAACAACAACAATATTCAATTTTTTGTCAAAGTCACTTTCCCCTTGGCAGTCACCTCCTGAAAAAACGAATGGGGCCCTAACGTGGAGTCTTTCTCCAGTGGAGAGATCATCATGATACTTTTTCAGTTACAAGCCACAGGTCCTGTGAATACATTTTGTGTGTCTTCAAAACAGTGGCTTCCATTGCCCTCTGCATCCTCGTGCTGTTTAACATGGCTGATTCTTGCACATTTTAGCGGTAGTTTCTTCACACTGAGGTCAACAGGTGGCCATCAATCTCTGTCAGTTACTCCATCCTCTTTGAAAAGGCCTTTGGCAGAAGGAGGACACCTTCTTTCATCGGAAGTCGTCGGCAGCCATTGATGATGATTTTTATTCAAAATGTAAGGAATGGCTCGTTCCGAATCGGGGACCCAATATGTTTCGGTAACTAGTGAAAGACGCTACCCCTAGACCTAATAACTACAGTCCGATTTATAGGAGGTGGCATTTGACAGCTAGTGGACTGCACGCCCCCCCCCCCCCCCCCCCCTCCACCAATTCTCAAGACGGAACCTTTTTGAATGTGAAAGTTTTGCCTATTTCAGGAAAATAACTAAACTATCACGCTAATAAAATTACGAAGAGATTTTTGACACACTTGGGTACACTATCTAGACCTATACCATACGTGACTTTCACAATTTTGATATATTTTTTTAAAGGGGCGAGACTTTAAACTTCATAATTTTGCCGAGTTAAGTAATAAAAGAATTGAAATCAACACTATTTACCAACGCTTACACATAACAAAAGCAAGGCGATACGCTAAGTTTGGGAGGATGCATTACCGGGCGTTGTACGAGTATTTAGATAATCAACGAGAGCACAAACTATTCTGTTCTAATTGAAATTAGGAATAGATTTAACTCGTGCTTAGGGACCCCTCTAGAGATCTATATAATTCGTGGCTTGTCTGATTTTTTTGTGTGATTTCTTTAGGACAAAGAAACTTAATGCAATTCCTTATCATCGAGGACAAGGAAACGCTCTAGCAGATAATTGTAAGACGTTGCTTTCCGCGGTACGTGTCGACTTCAGAACCAACTAATTTAAATCAAACTATAGAGGAGGCTGGAGTTACAGTACCTATCAAAACATCCGAACATCCCTGTGTAATTGGGAATTGACCACCAGGTGTCACGAGAGGTGAACCCGCCTGTATAAATGGAGACGGACAGTTCTTTGTTGTGAGAATAGAAATAGAAAAAGCATAATGTGTCAGTAAGAGAGGTCAGTGACTTCGAACGAGGAATAGTAACTGGATGTCACTTGAGTAACAGACCCGTCGAGGCCGTTTCGCCCCATCTAAAGCTCTCCAAGTCGACTGTCGATGATGTGACTGTGAAGTGGAAACGCGAAAGAACAGCTAGAGCTGAGCCGAAACCAAGTACACCTCATGTACCGACGGACAGCGACCGTCGAGCATTGGTTGTAAAAAGTTGCTTGAAATCAACGGAAGGAATTATTCTTGAGCTCTAAACTTCTACCGTCACTCCAAATAGTCAATTGTTATGCGATGCTTGAGGTGGTGTAAAGTGTCGCCGTTGGATATTGGATGATAGGAAAAGAGTGATTTGGGATCATCAATCGTGCTACATGCCGTGGCAATTCGAGGGAAAGGTGCATCATTACGTACTGAGTACAGTGGAGGAGCAGCTCGGAGATGCTGTTGTATCAGTATGACAATCTACCGTGCCATAAAGCATCATATACACTGAACGGGTATGGTCATACGTATTCAAATACAGAGATATGTAAGGAGGTAGAATATAGCGCTGCGGATGGCAACGTCTATATAAGACAACAAATGTCTGGCGCAGTTGTTAGATCGGTTACTGCTGCTACAATTGCAGGTTGTCAAGATTTAAGTGAGTTTGAACGTGGTGTTATAGTCGGCGCACGAGTGATGGGAAATAGCGTCTTCGATGTAGCGATGACGTGGGGACTTTCGCGTACTACCCATTTCACGTGTGTACCGTAGATATCAGGAATCCGGTGAAACATCGAACCTCCGACGTCGCTGTGGTCGAAAAAAAAATCCTGCAAGAACGAGACCAACGACGACTGAAGAGAACCGTTCAACGTGACAGAAGTGCAACCATTCCTCAAATTGCTGCAGATTTCGGTGCCTGGCCATCAACAACTGTCAGCGTGCGAACCATTCAACGAAACACCATCGACATGGGCTTTCGGAGTGGAAGGCCCACTCGTGTACCCTTGATGCCTGCACGACACAAAGCTTTACCCCTGGCTTGGGTCCGTTAACATCGACGTTGGACTGTTGATGACTGGAACCATGTTGCCTGGTCGGACGAGTCTCGTTTCCAGTTGTATCGAGCGGAGGGACGTGTACGGGTATGGAGAAAACCTCATGAATCCATGGACCCTGCATGTCAGCAGGGGACTGTTCAAACTGGTGGAGACTCTGTAATGGCGTGGAACGTGTGCAGATGGAGTATTACACGTACGTAAACATCCTGTAGGATCACCTGTATCCATTCACGTTCATTATGCATTCCGAAGGACTTGGGCAATTCCAGCAGGACAATACGTCATCCGACACCTTCAGAACAGCTGCAGAGTAGCTCCAGGCACACTCTTCTGAGCTTCAACACTTCCGTTGGCCACCAAACTCCCCAAACATGAAGATTATTGAGCATATCTGGGATGCTTTGCAACATGCTGTTCAGAAGAGATCTCCACCCCACTGTACTCTTACATGGACAAACCTGCAGGATTCATGGTGTCAATTCCCTCCAGCACTACTCCAGACATTTGTTGAATTCATGCCACGTCGTGTTGCGGCAGTTCTGAGTGCTCCCCTGGGCCCTACACGATATTAGGCAGGTCTACCAGTTTCTTTGGCTCTTCATTGTATGAGGCAATGACTTGCGGACAGTAACATTCCTGAGAAGGACTGATCTGCCCAGGGTCCCGACCTGAACCCAATAGAACGCTTCTGGCATGAGTTAGAACGTTGACCTCAGTGTCCAACGTTACTACCTTCTCTGGTTTCGGTTCTTGAGGAAGAATGAATTGCCATTCCTCCGCAGACATTCAGATATTTTCATCGGAAGTGTCCCTAGCAGAGTTCTGGCTGCCACAAATGCAACGGGTGGACACACCCCATTTTAATGTCTGGATACTTTTAATCAGGAACATTCAGGCCGTAGTAGATGCTCAATAAAATAGAATGCCTTTGGTAATTGCTTAGACAGTACAGCCATCAACTCACATCGTTTTCTCGGAAACACGTTCTGAACGTGCAGCTAGAATTCAAATGCTGCTCTGAGCTACGATGCTCTTACATTTCAAATCCTATTTGGAGACATATCGCAAAACATGTTGAAACTAGGCACACACGACTGAAAATCCCATTCATAACTTTACGCTAGGAGAAGGAACTGTGTTGCACAGTCTTTTGCTTGGAACTCTGCCATACGTAGTGCTGAGTCTCCGCCAGACGCAATACACAGCCTTATCATCAGAGGGCGTCTCACACCATTCAGTAACAGCGTTGGGCCTCACATATAGTACCGTCAGTAGCCTCCTAGATGGCACTCATACCAGGAACTGCTTTATTCTTCTGCTCAATGCATTTAAATGGGTCATGCATCCGCCAAAGTTACGTCTGCCGACACAAAGAGCGACGAAACTTGAAACTGTCTAATATATGCGCTTAATAGTTCACACTTTGACATTAATTCTCTGAGCGCATGATTTAAGGACCACACATCTACAGTTTAACAGTTCTTCAGTTCTACAGTCGTCTACAACTTATCTACGGTGATAGCCAGAGTTAGTCTACTGACTGAACTAAAACTTTCAAAAGTGCAGTCCATTCTGAACTTCAATTACTTAGTAATCTTCTACCCGTGTTTGGGTAGATTAAGTTCAGAATTTTGCCTTCTCTATACGCAAAAGTTGACTATTTTGTGATGTACATTATGTTAATACACGGTTGTTCTTGTTACTAATTCATTGCCACAGGTATTCTGTCTTAGATATACAGTGTGAGTCTTATTTGTGTTTAAAAACCCCAAAGGGAGGAAGCGTAGATGATATTGAGACAAGTCTCGAGGGTTGCAACATTAATAGTGGCGACTATTTATTTACAGCTCGTAAAAGATATATACGTGTTTGACAGTTTTACTGACCTTCAGAGTAGTCACCAGCATTGTGTATAACCCGTTGCCAGCGTTATGGAAGTCGTGGGATACTCTTAGCAGTGCCAGATGTGTTGACAGTTCGAGCGGCGCGGTCTGTAGCCCGACGAATTTGTAGCAGTTCTGAAGTGAATGCCGTGAAGTTACCATATACACATGTATTATATACACACATCAAAACGAGTTTTGCATCACCCCAGTTCCCAGAACTCCTGAAGATAATCGTTGACTGTCGATATTGTATAACAGACATGCATGACCAGCGCCTTTTAGACGGAATGGGGTCCGACAGCTGATCGGTTCCAGTCATTAAGCCAGAAGAAGGTACACGGCTCTTGTTGTCTGTAGTTGAACCATGCCTAGATGGTCAAAACCGCGATTAGATCGCGTCCGCGTTGTTACTTTGTCAAGGGAAGGCTCTCAACAAGGGAAATGTCCAGGCATCTCGGAGTGAACCAAAGCGATGTTATTCGGACATGGAGAAGATACAGAGACACAGGAACTGTAGATGACATGCCACGCTCATATCGCCCAAGAGCAACTACTGCAGTGGATTACCGCTACATACGGATTATGGCTCGGAGAAACCCTGACAGCAACGCGACCATGTTGAATAATGCTTTTCGTGCAGCCACACGTCGTGTGACGACTCAAACTGTGCGCAATACGCTGTATGATGCGCAGCTTCACTCCCTACGTCCATGGCGAGCTCCATCTTTGTAAGCACGACACCATGCAGCGTGGTACAGATGGGCCCAACAACATGTCGAATGGACCACTCAGGACTGGCATCACGTTCTCTTCACCGATGAGTGTCACATATGCCTTCAACCAGACAATCGTCAGAGACGCGTTTGGAGGCAAACCGGTCAGGGTGAACGCCTTTACACACACTGTCCAGAGAGTGCAGCAAGGTTGAGGTTCCCTGCTGTTTTGGCGTGGCATTAAGGGGGGCTGACGTAGGCCGCTGGTGGTCATGGAAGACGCCGTAACGGCTGTACGATACATGAATGCCATCCTCCGAGCGATAGTGCAACAATATCGGCAGCATATTGGCGAGGCATTCGTCGTCGTGGACGACAGTTCGCGGCCCCATTGTGCTCATCTTTTGAAAGACATATTCAGGATAACGACGTCGCTCGACTAGAGCGGCCAGCATGTTCTCCAGACATGGACCCTATGCCTGGGACAGATTGAAAAAGGCTGTTTATGGACGACGCGACTCACCAAGCACTCTCAGGGATCTACGCCAAATCGCCGTTGAGGAGTGGGACGATCTGGACAACAGTGCCTCGATGAACTTGTGGGTAGTATGCCACGACGAATACAGGCATGCATCAATGCAAGAGGATGTGCTACTGGGTATTAGAGGTACCGGTGTGTACAGCAATCTGAACGACCACCTCTGAAAGTCTCGCTGTATGGTGGTACAACATGCAATGTGTGGTTTTCATGAGCACAAAAAAAGGACGGGAATGATGTTTATGTTTATCTCTATTCCAATTTTCTGTGCAGGTTCTGGAACTCTCGGAACCAAGGTGATGCAAAACTGTTTTTGATGTGTGTAGTACATGTATGACACTTATTGTAAAACCCAGTTGTAATTTTGCAATTAATATAACGGCCTTGTATCCTGCCTTGATAAGAAGCATCCATCTGGTAATCCTCTGTAGACATGGGTAGATAAATAAGAAACAAAAATAAAAGTAATAATCAGGCTTCCGGTATGGGGCTCAGAATGTAAGAAACCGCGGCGATAGCCACTCTGCCGACATTTCGGCTGAGATTGATGCACACTAAATGGCATTTAAGTTACATCGAAGCCTTTGACCGTCATTTTGTCAGAAACGGTGGAGTACCTGTGAACATGTTCAGACACGTGTCCGCTGCTGTGACTCCTCTTCTACGGTGCGAAGTTTCTGGGGTATCGGGCTATGGCACTTGCGCGTGTTCTCCGCGTGAGGGAAAAAGACTGGCACTGTCAATTATCAAATGAGAAGTTACAGAGATCAGCGAGAGTAACAATACAGCTGTCATCCTGTGGACATGGATTACTTCCAACTTAAGTATTCTGTCTTGTTCAAGTTTTAATACAGCTATGTAATACTTTTTGTGTATTGTAGTAGCTGTTCGATCTCTTCCAAAAGTAAATCTAGGCTTGTTAGGACCCAATGCTGTGCCGAGGCGAACGCCTCCAGCGTTTTTTCGTCCTGGACTACACTGCCCTATTCAGATCATTTCTGGTCCTCGTTAGGAGATGTCGGCGCCATTTTCGTAGAGTTTATGTGTTGTTGCAAGCGATCAGACAGTTCTGTACAGCCACCCGGCCGCGGACGTTTAATTTGTGCAGACTGCTTCGGAGTGTAACTGGAGAAAACAGGTTGTTTAATATGCTGACTGAGTTGTGTCAACACATGGGTCGAATTACTTCAGCACTTCTTTATGGTAATGCTATATGATATTGGTCGATCCTGATCACCTAGAACTGATTTCCGTGTGCTATTAGTCGTAGTTAATGCCACGTTATCGCTTTGAAGCTTATACCTTTCAGAATACACATAGCACACGGCAGTAATCGGTTCTATTGCATCTAATGCCTGAGCTCCAGCAGTGTGACTTCATTGATAGTCAGATGGCTTCTCATTATCTCTAACCTGTTACACAAACACCAAACACACCAGCGAGGTTGGCGCAGCAGTGGTAAGACTTTGGATTCGTATTCGGGTCAAACGTGTGAACAGTTTAACCATTTAGATATAGGTCTCCCTGAATCGCCGAAGACAAACTGGCGGGATGTTTTCTTTTAAAACTCGCTATCGATTTCCTTCTCCAAAAATCCCCAATCTGAACTTGCAGTCAATCAGTAAAGAAATAGTCATCGACGGAACGTTAAATCCAGACTTCGTTTTGGAGATTTTGTCAAGAAATCTAATTCACCTGGGGCCTTAGCACCATTGCGAAACGACTTATTTTTTTTTTAAGGTTCATATTGCTAAAGCGTGGTCTTCAGTCAGAAGACTTTTTTGATGCAGCTCTCCACGGAACTCTATCCTACGCAAGTCTCTTGTCTCTGCATAATTACTACAGCCTATATGCGTTTGAACGTGCTTACTGCATTTGAGCCATGACCTCACTCTACAATTTTACCCCACACACTTTTCTCTAGTACCAAACTGATGATCCTTTGATGTCTGAGGATGTGACGTATTAGCCGATCCCTTCTTTTAGTTAAGTTGTGCCGTAATGCCCTTTTCTCCCCGGTTAGAATCAGTAGTTCCTCATTAACAGTTTGGTCTACGCTTTTTGAAGCGTAGACAAAATAGTTCTGGCATTCTCCAGCAGCACCACTTTCTATTCTTTTCTTTGTCTACACTGTTTACTTTTTTGGAATTCGAAACAGTCGTTGATTGCAAAATTGCAAAAATTTTGCTTTATTCTGCGACCGGTTTCAATGCATGAAGTAATCATCTGATGCCTCCGTCTTTCTAAGCTATTAAATAGAATACAGAACTTTCAAAGATATACACCGTCAGAAGATGTAAAAAACATAATAAAACAGTGATAAATAGATGTGACCTGCAGTACAAGGTCGCTGTAAACGTACATAGTTTATGGTCCACATTTCAGCTCTATGCAAGGCTACAAATGCAACAATGTTTTCAGGAAATATATCAAAACACTTACATTTATATTCGATATTAGTGATTTTCCATTTTTAAAAAAGGCTTTTCTAGCTATTGCCAGCCTGCTTTCATATGTTCTTCTTCCGGCGTTGGCAGTTATTTTTTTGCCCCAATAGTAAATCCCATATCACTTTTAGTGTCTCATTTCGTAATGAAACAACATCAGCATCCCCTTATTTTATTGAGCTACATTCCATTTAACTTGTTTTATTTTTATCGAAGACTGTCTTATAACCTCCTGTCAAGATTCTATCCATTCCGTTCAACTTCACTTCCAAGTACATTGACCTAACAGTCGGAATGAGAATGTCATCAGCTTAACTTAAAACTTTAATTTTAATTCCCTATCCAAATTTTTCCTCGCAGCGTGCTCATTGTACAAGTTGAATAGCATCGTGGGTAGGGTACACACCTTCTCTACTACTGTTTTCCTTACATGTCAACTCATAACCGCAGTCTTGTTTTTTGTGCAAGTTGTGAACAGACGTACACTGTACATTCATGATTAATAATTGTTACAGTTGTAACACAGAGTTTCTGAGAAGTTTAGAGCATGTAGCGAAGTCTCTGTTGTTATCTATCGCAGTCCCATTACAAAGAGATTTACATAAAATTAAAACCGTGTTTACAACCACAGCTTCGGAGTGCTTATGCGATTACTAGTTCAGTGGTAGGAGGGACGGGTGGGTGGTACACCTTTTTAATTAAAAAGTCGATGAATTTAATTTACTTGTTGATACATCAAAAAGTAATTTTCCCAAGCCAACTGTAGCGTTACTGCCTCTGGACCACGTGGTCCCGGGTTCGATTCCCGGCCGGGTTAGGGATTTTCTCTGTCCAGTGACTAGGTGTTTGTGTTGTCCTCATCATTTCTTCATCATCATCATCATCATTTGTGAGAGTGACTAGATTGGATTGTGAAAAGAAAATGAACTGTGTAAAAATTGGGACTTTGTACGGGCGCTGATGACCACGCAGCTGAGAGCCCTACAAACCAATCATCATCATCATCATCATCATCACCAAGCCAACTGAAGCAACCTGCAGCTTATCGAAGTAGAGGACTATTGAATGGCGGGAGCGGAATCGTTATTTTTATCACCAATCATGTAATTCTTAAAACATCCAAGATAAGGCAAATCTACAGAAGTTCCAGTAGGCATTAACTAAAATTTAAGCCGAGACAACTGCTGGAAGAGGCATACCAAGTTGTTCTGCGGACAGAGAGCTGCCGCCGACTCCCGTAATGGCAGCCTGTACGGGGGTGGGCCGAAATGACCCTCGGCAGAAAGACTAAGTGGCCATTGGCATGACTGCTCCCCAGTTAAGTTGGCTGCAAGGAACGTTTTGCGCCGGCCTCTGTGGTCGAGCGGCTCTAGGCGCTTCAGTCCGGAACCGCGCTGCTGCTTACAGTTTCAGGTTCGTATCCTGCCTCGGGCATGGGTGTGTGTGATGTCCTTAGGTTAGTTAGGTTTAAGTAGTTCTAAGTTCTTGTGCACTGATGACCTCAGAAGTTAAGTCCCATAGTGCTCAGAGCCATTTGAGCCCCACAGCTAACCTGCAGGTTGACCATGTAGTCCAGATTTGTGGACTGGTAAGTTCGCCGCCTTTTCGTGTAACGAAACTGTCTCGTATCATTTTTTTTTTTATTCTGAGTCATCAGTCTTCTAACTGGTTTCATGCGGCTCGCCACGAATTCCTCTCCTGCGTCAACCTCTTCATTTCAGAATAGCATTGCAACCTACGGTCTCAAATATTTTCTGGATGTTTTCAATCTCTGTTTCCCCCTACAGCTCCCTATACTACC
The DNA here is from genome assembly GCF_023864345.2 of Schistocerca serialis cubense. NCBI lineage: Eukaryota > Metazoa > Arthropoda > Insecta > Orthoptera > Acrididae > Schistocerca > Schistocerca serialis. Next base: position 424,224,445 of record NC_064644.1, read on the forward strand.
ATGGAAGTTATTACCTCATATCTTAACAGATGTCCTATCATCCAATCCCTTCGTCTTGTCGGTGTTTTACATATGATCCTTTCTTCATCGATTGTATGGACATCTCAATTCTTACCTTATCAGTCCATCTAATTTTCAACAGTCTTCTGTAGTACCACACCTCAAATGCTTAGATTCTCTTCTGTTCCGGTTTTCCCACAGTCCATATTACACTGTCATACAGTGCTGTGCTCCAAACGTATATTCTCAGAAGTTTTCTCCTCAAATTAAGGCCCATGTTCCATGCTAGTAGACTTCTCTTGGCCATGAATGCCCTTTTTGCGAGTGCTAGCCTAGTTTTTATTTCCTCCTTGCTCCGTCTGTCATGCGTTACTTTAATTCCATGGTAGCAGAATCCTTAATTATGCCTACTTCGGGACCACCATTTTTGATGTTAACTTTCTCACTGTTATTATTTCTGCTCTTCTCATTACTCGTTTTTCTGGTTGACTATCATCCCATAGTCTTTGCTCATTAAAATGTTAATTCACTTCAACAGACCCTGTAATTATTCTTCATTTTCACTTAGGATACCCATGCCGTCAGCGAATCTTATCATTTGGGTCCTATCATCCCGAATTTTAAACCAACTGTTGAATGTTTCTTTTATATTCGTCATTGCTTCTTCGATGTATAGATTGAACATCAAGGACGAAAGACTACATTCCTGTCTTACATCCTTTTTAATCCGAGTACCTCGTTCTTGACTTCTACTCTTATTGTTCACTGTTGTCTCTTGTAAATATTGTATATTATCTGTCTCTCTGTATAGCTTATCACTGTTTTTTTTCAGAATTTCGAACATCTTACACCACATGACAATGTCGAATGTTTTTTCCAGGTCGACATATCCTATGAAATGTCTCTATTTTTCTTTAGTCTTGTTTCCGTTGTCAACTGCAACGTCAGAATTGCCTCTCTGGTGCCCTTACCTTTTATGAAGCCAAACTGACAGTCGTCTAACACATCCCCAAATTTCTCATACTTCTCAGCCCTTGCAATCTTCGGCATTGTGTGGATGATGTTTTCCCAAAGGCAGATGGTATATCGCCAGACTGTTATTGGACTGTATTTTCCACTTATTCCCTTCAGTAATTCATTGGTTGTAATAGGCAATCGACATTCCTGCTGGACATGGAGGAACCTCATGTCACCACTTTCCAGGGGGCAGAATACTATCAGGTGAGGTCGTAACAATCTGATCGTAGGGAAAACGGTTACAGTCAGAACACATCGCTGTTACAATCCATTCGAAGCCAATAACATGTAGAGTGACCGACACAATTCTTGTACAGTATCATTTGGAGAAATTACATTTATTGGTAGGATTTGTGTATTAAGAGAATAATGGTGTGTGTGTGTGTGTGTGTGTGTGTGTGTGTGTGTGTGTGTGTGTTTTGTGTGTGCGTTGTTTATCCTTCATTGAAAAGCCCCTTGAGCAGACAGTCCGTTTCGTAAATTTCAGAGAGAAATTCAAAGAGAAGTTCAAATGGCTCAAATGGCTCTGAGCACTATGCGACTTAACTTCTAAGACCATCAGTCGCCTAGAACTTAGAACTAATTAAACCTAACTAACCTAAGGACATCACACACATCCATGCCCGAGGCAGGATTCGAACCTGCGACCGTAGCGGTCGCTCGGCTCCAGATTGTAGCGCCTAGAACCGCACGGCCACTCCGGCCGGCTTTCACAAAGTTTCACTACTTTAGCAGTCATGAGTGATGACACAACAAATAGTGTAAGTCACAAAAGGAAACAGTGCGCCTCGTACATTGTGCCACAACGAGCGGCTCTTACTGCTCTCTTTTATCAATGAGGAGGTGGTCATAAAGTGTTGCGAACACTGGATTGCGAGTAAGGAATCGGTGCAGTGGGCGCGGACATTAGCCGGCCGAGAAGAGTGGAAGACGATGTAGATGGCGGGCTATAAGCGCGGCCCGTATGAATATTCATGCATTCAAATGGCGTGCCGGCCGCTAATGAAGCGCGGGGAGCAATTAGTGGCAGCGCCAGTTGCACGCCATCTCTCAAAACACACGCCACGCATTAGAACGGCCACGGCTAATCACGCCAAGTAGCGAGGCTGCCGGCTCAGAACACTGCCACAGCTGGACACTGCTGTAGCAGGGGCGGGAACTGCCTCGCACCGCTTCCCGCCGCGCTAAAAATAGCTTCGTGACTGACAGGTGGCAGCGGCAGAAGGCAAGCAGTGCTGTACGCGAATACTGAGGAGGAGCCAGGACGGCAACACGCATGGAAGGTGAACGCCAGGAACTGGATGACATTTGAGCTCCATTGTGTATACTAGCTGGCAGTTATAGAATCACTGAGAAGCGGTTCTCAGTAGGGTTTCCGGTGGCTAATAAACACTGGTTTAAACGGGCGCCATCAGATGTGTAGCGCCACGGTGCTTCTGTGGCGCTAGGTAGTGGACTACCGCCACTGGCGGCGCTGAAGCGCCACTACTTCACCTGATGCCACTCGGCGGCGCTGCTGACCGGCTAACAGCGATTAACGCAGTCGGCTCGTGACGTATTGGGGTTGCTGCTCAATATTCTTTGGTAGTACGTTGATGTAGGTCGTCCGCAGCTCGTGGTCTTGCGGTAGCGTTCTCGCTTCCCGCGCACGCTGTCACGGGTTCGATTTCAGCGGGATCAAGGATTTTTCCAGCCTCGAGGTGGCTGGGTGGTGATGTGTCGTCTTCATAATCATCATTCATCCCAATTACGGTCGGACGAAGGCAATGGCAAAACACCTCCCCTAGGACCTTGCCTAGTACGGCGGTGCGCCGGCCCGTGTGGCCGTGCGGTTCTAGGCGCTTCAGTCTGGAACCGCGTGACCGCTACGGTTGCAGGTTCGAATCCTGCCTCGGGCATGGATGTGTGTGATGTTCTTAGGTTAGTTAGGTTTAAGTAGTGCTAGGGGACTGATGACCTTAGATGTTCAGTCCCATAGTGCTCAGAACCATTTGAACCATTTTTTGAAGTACGGCGGTGCGGGCATCCCACATCGTCACCTACGCTCCTCGTAGTATAGGACCTCATCATCATCGTGTAGGTCATACTGTTGACGAGAGATGGAAGTCAGTACCGAAGATTTCATCTGTGAATCTCAGAAACCCCCATTTAATATGCGAGGAATATTCAGATAAACTGTAGAAATTTAAAGTTTTCACCGGGTGTTTGAGGCAAGCGATGTTCAGAGAGCACGATGATTGATTAGCGTCACGCACATTTGTTCCTGCTTGTCTTGGGTCGCCGGCCGCGGTGGTCTCGCGGTTCTAGGCGCGCAGTCCGGAACCGTGCGACTGCTACGGTCGCAGGTTCGAATCCTGCCTCGGGCATGGATGTGTGTGATGTCCTTAGGTTAGTTAGGTTTAAGTAGTTCTAAGTTCTAGGGGACTGATGACCACAGCTGTTAAGTCCCATAGTGCTCAGAGCCATTTGAACCATTTTTGTGTTGGGTCGATCACGAACAAAACTGTGCAGCACGCACCAAGTTTTTACAATATCTTCAGCAAATTCTGGAGATACATTCGAAGACTATCAGAAATTCTACACTCTTTACCAAGAATGTCAAAAATACATTCAACATGTCTTCTAGCCCTACAGAGACTGTATTGGAAAACTCTTTGAAAACAAGTTGTCTCCGTATTAATGCAGTAAGAAAGATTATGGCTTTTACGGTACATCACTGATCACGTTGCTATTATTTTGTTTCTATGTTTTAATATAAAGTATAAGAAGATTTTATTACGGGAGGCTAGCGGGTAGATAAGGTTATCTGGAAGATCCGTCGAACGGCGCGCCAGATGGTCATACAGGGTGAAAAGTATTTAAACCGACAAACTCTGGGAGGTTGTAGGTGACATCAAAGCAAATATTTTTCCCTGATGTCATTTTTTCGTATGAGGATTATTTAAACTGGTGGAGGCCATATTACGCTATTTAGTTGTTAGAGGCCGTATTACGATCTTCAGTTGTTAGAGGGCGTATTACGCTCTTCAGTTGTAGGCAACTCCTGTCCACCAGTGTAGTAGTGCATTGTCTGTGTTTACTAATGGAGCGATTCACCTGGAGTGAGTACACTGATATGGTTGGTGCATACAACGTAGCGCACCACAACGGACGAGTTGCATAGCGGGTTTATCAACAACAATATCCTAATCGCCGTATCCCGCATCATACGATCTTTGCTACTGTGTACCAACATCTGCGTGAGACCGGTTCATTTAGCAGATTACCTGGACAGGGACGCCGTCGCACTAAAAGAACGCTGCAATTTGAGGAAGCTCTCTCGCAGCATGTGGAGCGGGATCCTTCAATCAGCACTCGTGCAATTGCACGTAACATGTGGACGAATCAGACCAATGTAAGAACAGCCCTTTGAGAGAAATTTTTACGTCCATTTCACTTACAGTGTGTCCACAACCTGGAACCAGTTGATTATCCACCCAGAGCACAGTTTTAGCGGTGGTACCTGGAACAGTGTGAAATGTATCCTACATTTCCATCCTCTGTGTTATTTACAGATGAAGCAACGTTCAGGCGTGATAGAGTCTTCAATATGCACAATTCGCATGTTTGGAGTAAGGATAGCCCACATGCCACAGTTGTTAGAGCTCATCAAGTGCGGTTCTTCGTTAATGTGTGGGTCGGTGTTGTTGAGGACTGTTTAACTGGGCCGTATCTGCTACCTAGGCCATTAAATGGCAGCCACTATTACAATTTTCTCGCCAGAGCATTGCCAGAATTGCTGGAAGACGTCCCGCTCCCTACAAGACAACGCATATGGTTCCAACACGACGGGGCGCCGGCACATTTCAGTCGTCGTGTGCGTCGATTCCTGGACCGATGGTTCCCAGAAACGTGGATTGGCAGAGGTGGTCCTGTACCATGGCCTGCTCGATCCGCAGATATGTCCCCTCTGGACTTTTTTGTGTGGTGAGAGATGCACAACTTCGTTTATGCAACTCCTGTTGCATCAGAAAAGGATCTGGTTGGCCAGATAGTAGGAGCAGCAGGAACAATTCAGGATACTCCTGGGGTTTTTGCCCGTGTCAGACAGAACATGATCCGATGGTTCAACCTTTGTTTACGTGTCAATGGAGGTATTTTTGAAAATCTGCTGTAACTGAAATTGGGTTGTGTTAATGTGTTGCCTCCTGGTCATAAAAAATGGAAAAGTGTTTATTGGTTTTATTAATTTGCCACTAGAGAAATCTTCCTCTATCGGTTTAAATATTCCTCATAGGGAAAAATGACATTAGGGAAAAATATTTGTTTTGATGTCCCCTACAACCTCCCAGAGTTTGTCAGTTTAAATACTTTTCACCCTGTATAACGTGGGAACGGCCGGGCGAGCGAGGGCATAGACTGTTGGAGGAGAGAGAGAGAGAGAAAGAGAGAGGGAGAGAGAGAGAGAGAGAGAGAGAGAGAGAGAGAGAGAGAGAGACAGAGAGAGACAACGCTGGGAAGCGAAAATTTTGTTATTTATCTTTACTGTTTAAATATTAATACACAGCACCAATCACGCTGATGACGTTATTTGCTCTGAGAGCCTGTTAACAATAATTTCAATATCGCTCAATTCATCAAGAAATAATAATTATGAATTTTAGTTACTGTCAGTGTTTGTTAATGGAAAGGATGGACCAATCACAAGTACGCCCTGAGAGTGCAGGCGCCATACTGCTAAGATAGCCGACTACTAGTCTACGATCGGCTTCCGACGAGGTAATACGAGCATCCGCATATAAAATGTGTTCTCATAGAAAGTCGAAACAGTTTCTCTAAAATGTGCCTCGGACGACGTACTTGTGCTATGTTGTGCTAATCCAAGGCACTGTAGGATAGGTTTTCGAGGTGGCAATATGCGAACTAGCGTGTGAAGTGCAGCTCCGCGTAAGGACGGAATTAACTGTTAAAACTTGGGTCGGATAACGAATTTGTGCGATCTCATGTTGATTTAAGATAGTGTGAAGCATTTTTGTGACCTTTGCGGTGCTCAGGAAATAATGATTAATGACCAGGAATCTTGTTCTGAATATTAACGATAGACTGAGTCAGGAAATAGTTTTACTAATTTTGCGATTGGTGAAATAAAACAAAATTATTTGGCATGCTAACATTTTACGACTCTTATTATGCTTTGCATTTAAACCTACCAACCCGTCATATTATCAAGCGCTGTTTATGGCACAAAAGCTCGCGACCGACGGGGAAGAAACCAACTGGGGCAACGTCAACGAGACGGGAGGTAAGCAAAGTTGGCTACATATCAGTTACGAGAAGTTGGGGGGCGGACTCACTGGCCTTTTACCTGTAAATCACCCGTAGCATCACTGTCCATCCCCCTGTACATATTGTGGCAGACGATATTTCGAACATTCATTCCCCTGTCTACCGTGACAGCATTACAAAGTGACTTTACTCACCGACGGTTGCAAAAGTAATCACAACCTTCATACAACGGCCTGCTTTCAGGAAATTTAGTTTCATTGTCAGTTATCTTCTTATGAAGCAATCATTTCTTGAAGACAGAGCAATATGACAGTCTTTTATTTGCTCCAACGTCAATGAACATCAGCCTGTGGTGGGACTCACACATGGTCAGCAACAATGTCGAGAAAATGTTTTTGTTGATGTAATATAACAACCCAGAGTCAGCAGCGTTGCTGAAAAGTATATGTTGCCATTTGTAGTCCCCACATTACCGGATAAATTGGCTGCTATATTGGTAAGCCCTTTGACTACTCGTCCTTCGAGAAACAGGAGCACCCAGTGTTTACTTTTAATCATCACTTTTTGATTTTCTTGTTCAGCGAGAGAAGTAAAAGAGAGGCATCCTGCTCATTAGATCCGTGAAGGAACGGAAACACGGAGGCGCTGCAGCAGCGGCAGACCAAAGCGACAAGAGAACCGCTTCTGTTTCCAATAGCGCTGAGCCGTGTGAAGGCTTGGTGCACTGCAGAAAAGCTCTGCTGGGTGGCTCCATGTGTAGCGGCCCATAAATGGCCCGCATGAGCAGGTTTCAAAATTTCCGAAACAGTGAAAAAGTGTTCCGCGGCACGGAAACAAGTGATGCGCGCTGCACGTGGTCGCGCGATTGGCTATGCCGTTTGGAAGGTCGTACTCTGTGGTTCGAGGAACAGTCGTAGCGAGTTCGTGCGCCTATTTACTTACAGTTGCAGCTTTTAATTATTTGCCTTGAATATTATGTACCTAATACCATTTTAATTTGTGATTTTGAAGATTGTACTGCAGTAAACATAGGATATGCTTGTTCAGCTTTGTTATAAACAACAAGAAGTGCTTATTTTGGCATTCAATGATCTGCTGTTCATTGTTACCTAATTTAAGTTTTCCCCACAGTAAACCTGATTACAAATTTTCACGTTAGGTATTGAGGAAGTAAAGCAAAAAGTGCTGTTTGTTTACGGTATGTCTGACAGCAAACCATGTACGTCGAAATCGAAAGAGTTCTACCATTTTTTCCATGATGAACGGAAAAAGGAATATTGTTTTACTGAAAACAAGCTGCAGAAATCTATATGTTTACTTTTCTTTACTACAATAGCTGTTACAAAATAAAAATAATTTATAAAGACATTATAAACGAAATGATTTTCGAAAAAAGACTATCCTATTGGTAGTGCCACCAGAGAAGAATTTTAAAAGATTTTTAAAAGTAAAGCAAACGGGCAAAGTTCAACCAACAGAATATTTTCGTTAAAAGGCATGTATGATGAGAACATCTTACGATACTTCTTCGCTTTTAATGAAAAGAAGAAGCATTTTTCTGATGGAGAAACTGTTAAAAAGGCTTTGCCAATCTTTGCACAAAATTTTAATGTCCAAAACGTCAAAGCTAAAGGAGACCGTCTTTCACTTTCACGAATCACTGTAGCGGGCGGGTGGAGGGGCTGTCAGTTGATACCAGCGACCAGACCCAAGAGATTAGTGCAAATACTTTTCACTGACGTTCGATGAAATTTGCAATTTAACGAGTACATCTTAGATGGCTATTTTCATTCGTTACGTTGTTGTACATCTGAACACGAGTATATTTCAAGATTTGCTAGAATTACGTAAACTGGAATCAACAACCTACTGAAAAGACATTTTTTAGAAAACTAAGGAATGCATTTGGAAAAGGCTTTACCATTGGACTAAATGAAATATACTTGCACAGATGGTGGGCCTGCAACGACCGGGAGAAACAATGGTCGCGTAGTTTTGTTAGAAAATTGTTTGAATTGTTTTCGTGTCATTGCATCATACTCCAAGGTACACGCCACATAAATAATGGAGGGTTACAACTGTACTGTACTGTGTGATGACTTTCAAGTAGCAACATGTTGAAACATGGCCACAAAATCTCACAAAGCATTTACGCATTTTTCAGTTGAAATATTTCTTCAACCTGAGAGAGCAGGCGTTCGAATATTTAAAGGAAAAAAGGGTGCTACCTCTGGAAAAATAAATCCTGGTTGAGTGATCTAGCATTTCTTCAAAATGTTCAAAATGTGAGTGAAATCTTATGGAAATTAACTGCTAAGGTCATCAGCCCCTAAGCTTACACACTACTTAACCTAAATTATCCTAAGGACAAACACACACAACCATGCCCGAGGGAGGACTCGAACCTCCGCCGGGACCAGCCGCATTGCATTTCTTGTTGACGTTATCAATCACCTCGATATTTTAAACGTCAAATTACAAGGCAGTGTATATGTTTACTTTGGTAAGCGCATTCCGAGCTAAATTAAGCATGTTTTTAATTAATTTAGCAAACCAAAATATTGACCTTTTTCCAACAATCGATGATTTGAAAGAGCTCACTATCACCACTATCAATAGTACTAAGTACGAATCTAAAATTAAATGCCAATAACTGTCGTTTGACAGAAGGTTCCAAGTTCTTGAAAGTATAGAGGAAAACAAAGTTTTGTGAAGCATTTTACAATAAGTTTCACTAAAATAATCAGTCATTATGACAATATTCAGTTGGAGCTCACTGATCTACAGAATCATGCTGCACTAGAAAACCTTTTTGAAAAAAAGAAATCGTTGACGTCACAAACTCCTTCAGGAGGATTTGCAAATTTCTGGAAACTGGTGTCAAAAGAAAGCTTTCCTGCAATAATTGACCTCGTCTTCAGTTTTTAAGTAGTTTCGAAACAACAAGTTTCTGAAAAAGTTTTTTCAAATATTAATTGTGTAAAAAAGAAATACCACATATGTCTGCCTGAGCAACGTATTTCTGATTTGTTGCTAGTGACAACGTCTGATCTGAAGCCCAACATAGGAAAATCATTAAAAGAGAAACGATTTCAGAAATCACATTAATTGTACTAATTATTTAGATTTTGATTTTTGTCAAATTTGTTTCTTTATTTAGCAGAATATGCTACTTAATTTCTTTATATAAACTACGGTCAGCCTGTTGCATTTCTTTCACTGCACAGTACTTTAATGGAAGACTTACTCTTATCACGAGTAACAAAAATATTAATAGTCAGTGGCCAGTGGCCCGCCTCTGATTTTTGAATCGTTAGTTTTGCCAAACTGTGAAAAAGTCTAAGCAGGCTTCCTTTAGTTCTTCCATACATGTGGAAGACTTTAATTAAAATTTAGTCCGTATGTGAGCTTATCTTGAATATTTTCAAGACAGCAAAAAGGCCATTCCTACATATATTGAATGCTGCGAGTACATTATGGCTACTAAAAGAGTGTAAAACGTCAAAACACTGGGAAATTGTAGCAAAGCGTAGGGAGACCTACGGGAGATCAAAGATTGGTGCAAGGATTGCCAGATGGCGCGAGTGTAAAGAAATGTAAGCTATTGCGCGTAACAAGATGGAAAGATACGTTATTGTATTACGCGACTGTTGAACAATCACTGCACGCAGTCAGTCATACCCTGCATGCTGCCATTCACACCCATTAATTATTTTGGAGTATGCAAACAAAGCAATTTAAAGTGAAGAGACCATGTGCAAGTAATCGCAAGGTAGGCAGATACCGGAGCGATACTCATTAGAAGAATCCTCGGGAAGTGTAACCCACCCATGAAAGATGTAGTCTACAAAACACTCGTTTCACCAATACTTAAATATTACTCGTCAGTCTGGGATCCGTACCGGAATAGATTCATAGAGGAGAATATCCAACGGAGAGCAACGTGTTTTGTCACAGGCTCGTTTAAAAAGCGTAAAAGTGTCATGGGGACTTTGATCCAACTCTAGTATCAAACATTCCAAGAGAGGCATTCTAAATGCACTGTGATATACTGTTAAAAATCCGTGAATGCACATTCAAAAATGGCTCTGAGCACTATGGGACTTAACTTCTGAGATCATCAGTCCCCTAGAATTTAGAGCTACGTAAGCCTAACTAACCTAAGGACATCACACACATCCATGCCCGAAGCAGGATTCGAACCTGCGACCGTCGCGGTCGCGGGGTTTCAGACTGAAGCGCCTAGAACCGCTCGGCCACACCGGCCGGCCAATACACATTCCTATAGGAGTAAACCAACTCATTAATTCATCCTACATTTATCGCGAAAAGACGAAAAAGATAAGATCAGAGAGGTACAGTTCACACAGTGACTTACTGCTGACACCATGCCATAGACATTACAGCCACCGGCCGTGGTTGCCGAGCGGTTCTAGGGGACTGATGACCTCAGAAGTTAAGTCCCATAGTGCTCAGAGCCATTTAAACCATTTGAACCATTACAGCTGCAGCTTTCACTTTACCTACACCGATACCGAACAGGTTTCTCCATACGACTGCCGGTCTGGGCCTGTTGTCGGTTAATGTATGGCCTTCCTGAGTTTAACATTATCTCACAGCTAGAGTGAGTCCATTCCGCTTCCCCTTTTTAAACTGCAGGGCGTAATTTGTACGCCCGATGCTCCGTTTTAACTCATCAGTAAGCTAAGGTGCCAGCTTCCTCCTCACTTTTCCGATCTGTAGTCAGCGTGTTTGTCACACATAGCTGAGTAAGTTTCTTAGAAAATCCATGAAATTTTTCCTTTGTATCCGCGGAAGGAATGGAAATCATCTCTCAAACTATTTCTTGCGTCTGAGTTGAAAGTTCAGGTTATCTGATGCGTTCAAAGTCTCTGTATGTAGTCAACTGTGTTTCTTTCGTGGAACCAAGTGTGAACTGTAGCTGGCACAAATGGCATCTGAGATTCTCTCAAAAACATTTTAAAACTTTGACATCTTCTACATGTGTGCACCTCTGTGTGAAATCAGAATCGCATACTGATAATAAATAACAACCTATCGGGCAGAACACGCGTCTTTATCGCTCACACTATGCTCTGGACTGGCCCAGAACCCCAAGGGCTTCTCCGAAAGGGTCGACTACGCTGGGTGCAGCCGCTACCAAGTGTTTCTTCATCACTGCGGACTCAAGCTGGCGGCCATAACAAATCGCCATACTGCCGCTCAACGTCACAGAGCCGATAGTCACGCACCGGCCTCTCAAGAGTAGGCTCTCGCAACCAGTGAGGTCATCGAGAAACGAAGCATTGGAACCGCAGTCTACTTTTATATTGTGCACGGACGGTTACCAACCACTTGTGGTGTGAAGTACAGCCACTGTGACACCCAGTCGCAGATCTAGAGTTCGAATCTGGGTGGTCACGGTTTGTTATTCCTCCGCCCCCTCTAAATACAGATGCATGAGACTGTAAAAATAGCAATATATTGCTGTTCTTATATTAAACTATTTTATGTATTTTGTTTACATCACTCCAGCATAACTTCCAAGAGACTGCACTTCAGGTAAATCTACGTGCTCCAGCCGCATTAATGTGATCACTGCTTACGTTTGACTTTCACAGGCGCCAGGTGGCAGCAGTAGTAATGGAGGGCACATGAAGTGCGTCGGGGAGGACGTGATAAATACTGCGATCTTTGTCGTAATGCGGAAACTGAACTATTTATATGAGGTCCAACAGAGCTTAATCATTGACTTTCAGGCCAAGGGTGGATCCATTTCCGAAACGGGTAAGTTTGTAAACTGTTCGCGTGCCGCCGTCGTTGAAGTGTACCGTGTCTGGCAAAATAGAGCTGAGGCATCCGTGGTACATCACGGGCCATACACGACGGACAGCAAAGATATGTATGGATGACTAGAGGTCCAGATTGGGCAACTGACCAACCCGATGAACCAAGGGCTACCAGCAGTATCTCTTCAACGACCGATCAGCGAACGTTGCCTTGTACGGACCTCTGCAACAGGTGCCTGGTTCATGCACCCAGACTGCTATTCGTCATCAACGAAAGATAGCCATTGGTGCGTATCGCGCGAGAGGTCTGGAAGCAAACACCTTGCAATAACCGTTGGAGTTTATGATCTGAAGAACGTTTTCGTGCCATTCTCTGGGCAACTTGGTCCTTCTGAAACACACAGTGGATCACCACAAGTGTGCATCTATCCTTGGGGACCGTGTCCACTCCTGCAAGCAGTCTGGGTTCCTCGGCACGATGGCGTCTATCAGCACGACAGTGCAACGTGACAGACATCATAGTGTACGTGCGCGTTTCGAATGCACAAGGGCGAGTTTACCGCACTCCCTCGGACACCAAACTTCCCGGATTTAAGCCCAATAAAGAATCTGTGGGACTGGCTCGACCGCGTTGTTCGTGTGATGGATCCTCGTCCAAGAAACATAGGGCACTGTAGTCGGCAGGGCTGCACGTCCCTGTCAGTACCTTCTACTGAAAAGGTGATTATTCTGGCTTTTGACAAGTGGTCGCATTAATGAGATTGGACAGTGTGTTACCTGAAAAGAATTTGTCCAAAATATTGGAAGTACTTGTGTCATGCCAGTGCCTTAAGAGGTGTCGTATAATGGCAACAAATTTTGACAACTTTGACAACATATTTTGCACAGTAAAATGGAAGTATGCACCAACTATTATCAGTGTTCCAATTTTAAGCTTGTGAAAACTGGTCTGCAGACTGCCTCTGTGCAAGCGTATAAGTGTGCGGGAGGCTGTATCTTTCAGTCATTTCTGCATATGTTCGGTAAAGTGAGTCTTTTCTATTTTTTTTTATTCGGGGAGAATCTTTTAGCTTTATCTTCCTTCAGCCTTCTGTGATTTGTCGTTTACATTTATGGACTCATGAACCGTGTCAAATTTATTGTTTGCAAGAGATATGGTCGATCTTGGGCGCCTTGCCCTACCTGGGATGTTTTCGGCAACGAGTCGGACCGAAAACCAATCCATAAGGTCTAACCCTCCAGGAATGCAGAAGAGAAGTATCCTCTGTTAAACGAAGACTGGTACTTTAATTTATTGTCAATTTAGAGTCGCTTACTTCTCACTAGGATGTATTCTCCGAGAGTTAGATGAAAAATTTGGAAATTAAGGTATGTAAAAATATCCGGTTAATCGAGAGGTCTAACGCACCGCTTTCCGGAGTTGGGAGGAGCACCTGCTCCCCAGCACGAATCCTCCCGGTGGACTTGTGTCGAGGTCCGGTGAGCCGGTCAGTCTGCGGATGGATTTTAGGTGGTTTTCCATCTGGCTCGGGGAATGCGAGCTCGTTCCCCTTATTCCGCCTCAGCTACACTATGTCAGGCATTGCTGCACAAAGAAGTTCTCCACGTACGCGTACACCACCATTACTCTACCACGTAAACAGGGGTTACACTCGTCTGGCGTGAGACGTTCCCTGGGGGGAGGGGGGTGTACACCGGGGGCCGAACCGCACAACAATAACCCTGGGTTCGGTGTGGGGCGGCCGAGAGGTGAAGTGGACGGCGGTAGTCGTTCTGGGGCTGTGGACCACTGCGGCTGTGGCGGGGACGTAGCCTCTCCGTCGTTTCTAGGTCCTCGGTTAATATACAATACAATACAATACAATACAAAAATATAAAAGCTTTCAATGAAATGTTGAATGGGAAGGAAGGGGATGCGTCATGACTCCCAAGACAAACCCCTAGCCCGAAATCCACCTTTGTGGACCCTTGCCTGGTAGCATGGCAGAGGACAGTTTCAGACCAGACCATGCAGAGTGCTGAATTGGCGTCTATAACTGCCCCATAGTATGCCACCTTGTCCCAGGGATCAATAGACAAACAAAAAGTAATATCTTAAAACCAAAGGTATAAAATTAAAATGTATTATCCTTTTTTATTTTAATTTAAAAAAAAGAGTATGTGAGAGGTAGGTATGTAGGGAGAGAGGGAGGGAGGGAGGGAGCAAGAGTTAGATTGAAAAATAGAGAGAAAAATTGAGCAAGTCAGTAACTCGTTGGTCCACTTCTGGCCCTTATGGACGTAGTTATTCGGCGTGGAATTGACTGAAAGAGTTGTTAGATGTCCTCCTGAGGGAAATCGCGGCAAATCCTGTTTAGGTGGTACTTTGGTTGGTCACGTTCCTGACCTAATTGGAGGGTACTGCCAATAGTGCTCCCTACTTTCTCAACTTGGGAGATATCTGGCGACGTTTCTGGGCAAGGTAGGGTTTGGCAAGAACAAAGGCAAGCAATAAAAACTCTCGCGATGTGCTGGCGGGCATCATCTTGCTGGAATATAAGCCCAGGATGGCTTGCCAAGAAGGGCAACAAACCGGTACGTAGAATACCGTCAACGTACCGCTGTGCCGTAAGGGCGCCGCGGATGCCAACCGAAGGGGTCCTGCTATGAAAAATATGGCGCCCCAGACCATCACTCCTGGATATCGGGCTGTATGGCGGGTGGCAGTAAGGGCTAGAATCTCATCGGCTGGAGTAGAATTGTCTTCAGTAATGAGTAACGCTTCGAAATGAGCCCTTTCGAACACTGAAGACACGGCTGGAGACGCCACTGACAGCGCATTATTCACTTGTTCAGTCTGTGAAGCTCTTTCTATTGAATAAACCATCCAATTTTTCTGAAACTCTACTCATTTGTTTGTCTCTACAGGTAGGGGAGCGAGGGGCTTGTTGTAATAGTTTCCATGAAAACTAATATATCTTCAGACCCATTTATGAAATTGCTACTAAATAGAGATGGATGGATGCTGTAACTCTTCCTCTGCCAAATCAAGTAAAAATAATACCATTACTATTGGTCATTATTTTACAATCAATTATTTGCTAGAAGAAGTGCGGTGCTACAACTTACCTCGTGCTTGGGGCAAGTTGTAACGTCTACCGGGGCAAGTAGTAAGTAGTATCGCCAAAAAAAAAAAAAAAAAAAAAAAAAAAAAACTCTAATAATTTATTCTTTGTTTATTGTTGACAAAATTGACATCTTTCTAAAGTAGGTATTATGTAATTCTTATCAAAAATCAACTTAAATACACTTTTTAAGCAATCAACACCTAAAAATTAAGTAATTAAGTTTTATTTAGTTAAACACTACTTATAATCATCATGGCACTTTTCAATCGCAGTAAGTAATTAAATTATTTACATCTAAGGTATGCTTCGTAATTATTTCTTTTTAATATCTATCTAACAAATTATTGCACTTATATACGAATCAACATTTGGTGGGTTTCATTATAATTAAATTCAGTGTTGATATGAGCTACAATTAATACAAATAAAAGATATAGTGTCTCCTGTAACACATCCTACATGTGCCCACATCTTACAAATGCAACACTCGATCCAATCTTCTTTATTTGAATCTGTGTAAGCGTCACCACATACCAGACAATACCACTCTTCTGATTCATAAAATCTTTTTTTCAGCTCTGTCCATTCCGGTTTTCTGTTTTGTTGATTTACCTTTGCCTTTCCCCTTCCCCTTTCCTTTACCTTTTCCTTCAATTTTGTCATCTTTTTTAGGTTTTTTTCTTCATCTTTTCCTCGTATTCCTTTTGTAAAGCTTCTATTACAGGAGTGTCTGTCAATACTGTAGATTTTCTTTTGCGTCTACTATTTGTATTAGTTTTTCTTGGTGGCGCCTTTGGTAGAGGAGTAATCTTCGATGGCGAAAAAGGTATTTGTAGACTCGAGGAACACGGAGTTGGTTCGTTCGCAGTTTCGATTTGGCTTATAATTTCCGTGGTGCTGATATCTAATTCAGGGGCAGAATCTAATAGTTCTGGATTTTCAAGATTCAATGATAAATTCTCTGTGACATTTACGACATCTGGCTCTTGTGTAGGATCTGGGCGATCTGTAACATAACATGGCGCAAAGTTCGATCCTTGGAAAATATCAGCATTCAATGGCCACACACCAGAAGCTTCAAATCCACATAATATTAGCAGGGTTTAAGGCAATCGGTAACGACTCTTTCACAATTCCTGGCATGTCATATATGGTCATTGTTTTCCCCGGATTGTTGTGCATCCATGCTGTCTGTGCCCTATTTATGTAAGTTTTAAAAGGGCTGCAAATTGTAGGAGCAGTGCGGGGGAAATGATAACATAATGACATTATTTTCTTTGGCTTTTTCAACAACTCCAATAATCACGTGTGAGCTATGGTTATCAAGTAGCAACAGGACTGGCTCTTCCTTGGTGGGTTTGGCGTTTTTGATAAAATGATCCATAAAAATTATAAATTCTTTTTCGGCCATCCATCCAGAAGAATTACCAGCTCCAATGCAATCTGGAGGACCACCACGAATAAACATTTCAGAATATTTGAGCCTGGGAAAAACAAACATCGGTGGGATAAAATTACCCGCAGCGTTAGAGGCACAAGCAAGTGTTACAAGAGTTCCCCTCTCAGCCGATGTGATAGCTCCAATTTGCTTTTTGCAAAGAACGGCTACTATTTTCTTAGATTTTTGAATCGTTGTATCCCCTGTTTCATCAATGTTCTATATTCGAGAAGCATTAAACTGATACTTTTGGAGAAGTCGTTGATATATTGCAAAGAATTAATTAACGTTGGTCTTATTGAACGACGTCGCTCGACTTAAAGAGGTCCCTTCTGGTGTCCTTAAAGATAACTGTGGATTTCTGCACATAAAATTTTGGAACCAGTCAGTACCAGCCATGTTATTTTGATCCCAAGAAGGAGGAATGTTTTTAGCATTAAGCTGCACACCGCATTGGTAAGCTAGTTTGCTTACTTCTATAGGAAGTAGTCCAAAATATATTTAGGCGCACTTGAGTAGGTAGGAAGCCATCTTACCCTCTTCTTCTCCAGTAAATACTTGTCTAGGCTTAACATAAGCAACTCTTAAACATTCATTATTCTTCTTTTTCTTTATGTATCTATAAAGAGAGACGTGACATAATCCGAAAGTCTGACTAGCTTTCCGAGTACTACATTTTTTTTCCTACAACTTCAGCTGCTGCTAACTCGTACACTTCTTTGCTTTGTGTTGCCCACTCTTACTTTCTTTTATACACCCTCATTCTAGAAGAAAGGGGAAAAAAATAAGTAGGTATCTACATCATAACGTGGGGCATGTTGTAACACGTTACAGCAAGTCCCGGGATTTTGTTAAAACTAACCACATGGTATGATTTTTAATATTTATCAAGATAACTATTTAAACAATTTAGCAATCTGAAAAACTGTTACACATTATCAGAGATAGATAAATTTGAATGTAAATAAGATATAGAGAGTTTGCAATCAGTCGATAATAATAACGCAAACCAAAATGTTACGGCAGTACAATTTTGTATTACCTGGCAAAAGTGCGTGCACACTTCCGCTCACTGCGCCGGCCGGCGGAACACTGGCTATGGCAACATGATGCGGCGCGCTTTATAGGTCAAATCGAGTCGAAGAAATACGCTAATAAAGTTTAAGGTCCTAGTGAAAAGAGCCTGTTACTACTTACGCCTGTTACAACAAGCCCCTCGCTTCCCTACATCGTATCTATCATTTCCGTCCCTTTCGAATAATTTATTCGTAGTGCGTAGAATTTTGTCCTAGAATTTATTATAGAACTCACTTTGCAAGGAAATGCTCAGACCTGTCTTGGCGAAATCTGCCGTAATTTTTTGCCACTATCAACTAAAGCCACTTCGACCTACATTCCTTCATACTTAGTGTGCTCCCCGACGTCGATGTAATGTTACAGAAGAATAACCATCTGTGCCAAAAAGGTCAGAACTTGGTAACAGTGGCTTAAGGAGCATTATGGTAACTGACGCAGTCTTGGCCACCAAATTCGCCTCATATAAACTCCCTGATGTGAACTCGTTGGAACACATGTTGGAAGCTATTGGCCGCCAGCTCTCAGCTCGCGAACAATCGGCCCTAAATTTACGGGAATTGCGTGACCTGTATGTGACCAGCCTAGCACAGTGGCTGCTGTATTACGTTCCCAAGCTGGACAAACACACTGTTAACCACGTGGTCATTACGTCTTGGCTCATTGTGTATACGTCATCTACATCGAACGATGGTTTTCTTTCGCACAAAGAATGCGTCCGACTTACGGTTTGTTACAGCAGATTGAACGGACGCGACCTGAGGCGTCAGGGATTAATTATTGCGGCGGTAGATGTAGCAATTGACGGTGTGAAAGACAGAGGAATCCAGATCCAGAGATTTTTGCTTCATCATCAGATTATTCATAGATTTAACTCATAATGTACCTGTCAGACTGCATCAAAGTATCTTTTAAGTGCGTCAATGATTTTGTGTGTGTGGAGAGAGAGAGAGAGAGAGAGAGAGAGAGAGAGAGAGTTCAGCGAGAAGAAGAAGGGTGGCGCTGACATCGGCACGCGGGGCGCGTCTCAGCTGTTTTCGCTGACAGTCTGCCTTCGTTGTATTGGCTGACCCGATTGGGGATTCCTCACCAATATCGTGTATCAGGCGGCGGGCGAAAAGGCCGCAGATATAGCAGCTAGGCTCCGACGCTTCGGCCGAATTGCCGGTATAATATGGTCCGCATCAGAATGTATAAGATATCGCCGTTCCAGATTACCAGTATATCAGTTTCGAATTCCTGAGCTTTCTTCCATTACATAACTATACCAACGTGTAACGTCATGTTTATAAAATTACGATCGGGTTGGTGCAATGGTTAAGACACGACGCTTGTGTTTTGGAGCGGCGGAATCAAATCCCGCTGCGCTGTCCATGTTTAGCTTTTCCATGTTTTCTGTAAATCGTTTGACATGGTAGTAGATTAAGTAATGACCGACAACAATAGCTCGTATTAGATACTTGACAAGGTTTAAATTAAAGTGGAAAAACTTACACAGAATGAAAGTTACGTTCGTTAATTGGTAGGTGCAAGACCTGACGTGCTTCTGAGCCACACAGTCAACTAACGTCCATCTGTAATGGGGAACAAGTAATTCTTTAGGTCTTTATCGTGCCGTCTTATATTTTTCAATGCCATCTGTTCTGATCAGCCCTTCTCTTCCTTGTCCATCGTGCGTTGTACATGCGAGTGCTAACTTTCACAAACGAGATCGCTTATTTATAAGGTGACTTTAGCACATTAGCTATTATCTTCAATTTTATCTTAATGATCAAACCTCTTTCTGTATAAAGGTGGTAACAAATTTTCAGGTCATCAATTCATAACGTATTACATCGTTTTATTTAATCATTTTATCTCGTCATACCAGCCATTTCAGAGAGAGATTGATTTTTTTAAAGGCTAACTGGACCATGGCACTAGTACCGCTGTATAATTCTACATCGAGTTCTTTTGTACTAAATACCACCTGAATACGATGTTGTGCCATTATTTATTTATTTACACGTCAAGTTCCGTAGGACCAAACTGAGGAGCAAATCTCCAAGGTCATCGAACGTCTCAGTACATGAAATTAAAACACAAAAGTAATAACAGATAAAAATAAATGCTTATGAACCCGAAGAAAGTCAGTCCATAAGTTTAAACGCAATCAACAACACAACAAGAATCAGCTTAATTTTTCAAGAAACTCCTTGACAGAATAGAACGAGTCACCCATGAGGAAACTCTTTAGTTTCGATTTGAAAGCGAGTGGATAAGTCATAAGATTTTTAATTCGAGAGGTGGCTTATTGAAAACGGATGCAGCAGTACACGGCACACCTTTCTGCATAAGACTTAAGAAAGTCCGATCCAAATGCAGGTTTGATTTCTGCCGAGTATTAACTGAGTGAAAGTTCCTTATTCTTGGGAATAAGATAACACTGTTAACAAGAAATGACAGTAAGGAACATATATATTGAGAGGCCACTGTCAAAATACCCAGACTCGTGAACAGGGGTCGACAAGAGGTTCGTGAACTTACACTACTTATTGCCCAAATCCCCCCCTCCCCCTTCTCAGCCAAATATATCCTTTTAGAATGGGAAGAGTTACCCCAAAATATAACACCATAAGACATAAGCAAATGAAAATAAGCAAAGTAATAATTTACGTGTCGAACGATCACTCACTTCAGATACCATTCGAATATTAAAATTTCAGCATTAAGTCTTTGAACAAGATCCTGAACGTGAGCCTTCCACGACGGCTTACTATCTATCTGAACACCTAGAAATTTAAACCGTTCAGTTTCACTAATCATATGCCAATTCTCTGACATTAAAACGCCAGGTTTTGTTGAATTGCTTGTTAGAAACTGTAAAAACTGAGTCTTACTGTGATTTAGCATTAGTTTGTTTTCTACAAGCCATGAACTTAAGTCATGAACTGCACAATTTAAAACCGAGCCAAGGTTGCACACAACATCCTTTACTACCAAGCTAGTGTCATCAGCATGCAGAAATATTTTACAGTTATCCTTGATACTAGAGGGCATATCATTTATATAAATAAGGAATAGGAGTGGCCCCAGCACTGATCCCTGGGGCACCTCCCACTTGACTGTACCCCATTCAGACCACACCCACATCACAGCCATTCTCAACATTGTGAATAATGACCTTTTGATGTCTGTTGCTAAAGTAAAAGGTGAAACAATTGTGAGCTACTCCCCGTATTCCGTAATGGTCCAACTTCTGGAGCAATATTTTGTGATCAACAAATACATGTAGCCAAGTTGTCGTTTACAAAGAATAGGATAAAATTTAAAAACGAAATAAAATCAAAGTAATTTTTTACGTGTTTTAAAAGATAAAAGTTAAAATTAACTACGTCCAAATTGACTGTAATATTAATGTAACACAAAGTTGAGCGTAACAACATATTCAGTTTCACTTCCAACAGCAAAAAAAGCAAACAGATCCTAAAAGACCCTACCCTTGAGCAAGCAAGTTACCTGCTGGAGAAGGATGACGACTTCATATGCACTCTGAAATGCTGACTGTTCCTGTGATATGATGTGGATCCATCAGTCAGTCACCAGAAACTATCACGATAGTGGTTGTTTTTACCTGTCACCCACCTAACGCCCCACACTAGCACTATTTTTGCGATTATAAAACAAATGTGGAAAAAGTTAGTTTGAAATTGTTCCCAGTGTTTCACAGGTTGGAACACACACATACGAAAAAGTACGCGCGCGAGAACCTCAATATACTGTATTACTATCGGCCTACTAAGTTTGGCACCAGGGCTCTTAAGTTATTTCAGCAGAAAAATTAGACCGAGGTACAACTTTTCAAAACAGTTTCTTTCAAATGGCAGTAAGGTTCTTTATAAAGGCCACTGCTGTTTCTTCGCCCGTATTTTCCACTTCTTTTTGTCCCGTTTCACACGACTTCTTCGATGACAATCCCTATGTGCTGACTTTCTAAAGACGCCAAGGCGGACAAGAGAAAGTTGTTACGGTTTGTGAAGCGCCTAAATTTACGAGGGAATCCTAAAAAGTAATGCCCTCGAATTTCGCATTCCGTTCTCACTGTGGCTTGAGGCATTTCATGTCATCGACTTAACCGCTTCGGTGACGCAAGTTACAACTTTCTGTAACTAGAGAGTTCCGAATTGCAGCGTGTAACATGGCACCGTGTAACGTAACTATATAGGAGCGTGAGGATTAGCGTGCTGTAACCGAGTTTCTAACCTGCCACACAAGACGCAGTCTCACTTTCAGCATGACAACACCCGAGAGCTGCGACATCTGCATCAATCTGACGTCTTGGGTTCACTGTCATCGATCATCATCCACACAGTTCAGACTTGGGCCCAAAACTTACAGACCACCTTCGAGGACTTCATTCTGATAGTGATGAAGCAGTGCATGAAGAAGTGAGGTTCTGGCTCCATCAATAAAGTCAAACATTCTATAGCGACAGTATCAAAAAATGGTTCAAATGGCTCTAAGCACTATGGGACTTAACAACTGCGGTCATCAGTGCCCTAGACGTAGAACTACTTAAACCTAACTAACCTAAGGACATCACACACATCCATGCCCGAGGCAGGATTCGAACCTGCGATTGTAGCAGCCGCGTCGTTCCGGCTTGAAGCGCCTACAACCATTCAGCCACAGCAGCCGGCGACAGTGTCCATTGCCAGGGTGAATATGTTGAGAGATAAATTTGCAGGCATAAAGAATAAAAATGTAGAATGTTAATAGTTAATAAAGTTTGTTTCATTTAAAAAGCTTTAAGGGTGTTCACATAAAAAATTCGAAAGCATTATTTTTCAGCACACCGTCGTAGAACAGTTTCAGACCTGCAACGAGCAGCTTGGACGAAAGCACCTGTCGACGGGTGTATTCTCCTCTTCACACCATAACAGTGAGTCATATAAAGCCGCACTGGAATGTTCCAGGCTGGCTGCGAAGTCACGAAAGTTTATTTATCCCTCTTGCGAGTATTACGGTCGTCGCGAACCAGTCTGCAGTGCTCCCCCTCCTGATAAACGCTCAACGCCAGGAATAAGATAATCGTTTATAGGAGTTACGGACGTTTATGAGACGTTCGTGCGCGCATGTACGCGCAGGTAACGAAGCGGAGGAACGTGTCAGGAGCTAAGGAGCAACAAGTGTGGAGCGCCCATTTCGTGTCGCTCCGTCACCGGGGCAGGCAATAACAAGGACACCGGTGCTTGGCTCGGTGTTAAATGAATCCCCCCGCCTGACACGATTGCCTCTGAACTAAGCAGCGGAAACCAGCTCCACAGGATACGTTACGCTCACGTCCCCCAACTGGCTCTAATTTTCTGAGAAGCAGTTACAAGTTTGCGTATGAAATTTGCTCCCATGCAATGGACGTAAATGTTTGAAGTGAGCAGTGAAATCTTGCCCGACTCATTTCAATATTAAGTACTGCAGTTTCTCTCTTTTGATAGTATCAATGTCCTTACTTTCGGCATTCTCATATGACAGCGACCCTTATTAACCCTCGCGTTCTTTTAGTACTCGCATATAGCGTGAAATTATCATCATCTCTTTTCCCTCATTTACTTCAAGCAGTGGACGAGTTATTTAGTACGTTTCGTGACAGATGGTCTTGTTTTCCTTTGCAAAGACAGGGAGGAATCCACAAAGTCGAAAACAGCATTGATTTCGATATGGAATCATGGAATGATACTGGTCCCGACACAATGTAAATGAAAATGAAGTAATATCCTAAATAAACAACACAATAGCTTAAAAGAACATTAAACTCAAGACATGTATATCTCTGTATCTCAAGAACTCTATATCCAAAAAAAAAAAAAAAAAAAAAACAAACATAGTGTAAAGACAATTGTTAGAGGTTAAGGTTTACTTATTAGGAAATCTAGGGCAGATGTTACATTTAGATGAAGAACTTTGACTGGCAGTCGGCGGCTTGATGGACGTTTCCAAGACACTCACCGTCATATACACTTGGTGAAGTGGCATTCTTCCACTATCATCTTTCCTATCTTATGTTTCTCTTCTTCCTGAAAATATGGTTATGGTTTCTATTTCGATTTTCCAAAATTTTGTTAATTTCATAAATATTTATTACCTTTTATTTACTCATCTGAAATACAACAATCTTGTTTATTTAAAAAAAATCCCGAGCTTATATTATGTCTTAGTGTTATAATATGTGATAACCTCTTCTCTGTCTTCCTAAATTCCTATCTTCTATTCATAAATCGTTAATTTTAAGGTTTTCGTTTCTTAATAACTTTTAATTCCATACATATTTAAAGCTGGAATATTATTAATCTTTATTAAAAACGAGAAAGATCAAATAAGTTTCACATTCTCTACATGCACAATTTCGTATTCTGAAAATACGACCTGTCTTAGTAACAAGGTGGTAGGTCACTTGTAAATAGCAGCAAATAAATACATAATAAACAGATAAATTTCCTTTGAGCCACTTCGTCCATGAAACTAGTGTTGATAGGATTTTTAGCCCTTTGCGGAGTATGTGTTGTAATCATTATTTGTGACATGTGTAATTTTAGTACTTATTGTTACTTTCTTACCGATAATTACGAGCAGCAGTCCATCTTATCGATAATAAACATTAGATATAGCCATAGGTGAGGCTAATAACTAATGTGCGTTAACAATATGTATTATTGACCATAGCCGTGAAACGAACCAACACGATTTGTCAATAATTTGCGCAAAGAAATCTGTATCTGTCCCGCATCTCGTAGTCACAATACGACAAATTTCCAGCATACACTGACAGAAAACATGTACTGTCTGTGCACTGTACATATCTCAGTCTGTTTCAAAGAGGTGAGACTACGAAAATGGGAAAGCTAAGCCAAGTATTATAAAAAGATTACGTAGAGGGTATGTGAAACCAGAAACCAGTGACAACAGTTTCGAATAAAACTATACTGAACTGAAAATAATAAAAACAAGGGCATTTCCAACCACAATGAAAAGAACACACACGGCAAAATGCTAAAGGCACACTGTGTATGATCAGGTGTTACCTAAAGTGCATCCTCGCATACAATTACCTTAATTACAGTTATAAAAATGTACTGGAAAATATACTGAGAAAGAGTATAAGAGAATCTAGAGGGGAAATATTGGAAGCAAGAAACTCCATGTGGGCCAGAATACGTGTCGAATTATCGGTTGGTCGTTACGTACATCAACATACGAGAAATCAACTAATCTAAATTCCGCCCCATAATAGACTCAAAATGTGGCTTCAATCTTGACTGATGACATAAAAACTAGGTATGATCAAAGGCCTTTAACAACATGAACAAAAATAATGTAGGTTTCATGACCCACAGCTTGCACTGCAGTTCACTGGCAATTGTGTTCGTGTCGTGCTCACCAGGTGAGTGCTGACGCACACGGAAAGTGATACCTGCGCTGCTGGGCAGCCGGAAATTACCGTCACATTACATGGATCACAACAAGAAAACGAAGGAACGCACATATCTTCTGCTGAAAGACTTTCATGCTTCAAGCACACAGATCCTGTCAAGGTATCTTTGCTTTAGCAAATACTTCGTCTGTGAAGGCTGACGTTGTACTGCGCCAAGAAAGTTGGTGTGATGAAAGTTTATTGCCATACATACCGGCAACATAGCCAAAATTTACATGATGGAATTGTATGCTGGACCAGGACTCTATATATGGTTGAAACCTTTGAACAGACTGACTGCAGATTGTGTTAGGTGACTCAACGCAAACTTCATGAAACAAGGCTTTCGTTGTGAGACTACTCTATGAAGTTATGGAAAAAAAATCATTAAATCGTTTCTCACCGATGATTTTTCTTCGCCCCCCCCCCCCCCCCCCAGCTACGTTTACGTCATTCTTTGGAGGGTTTAGTTACTGCAAACTCAAATGGTCATTATCTGATAAAGGTGTTCGTAATGGTAGTTCCTATTTTGTGATTTTGTGCCCTTTTGTATTTATAAACTAAATTTGTTGTCTATACGACGTATGTCAACTGTGTCGCACTGAAGCACAGACATTTTTATGCAAACTACGTTCCTCTGACACGAATGAACAAACGTAAGCCTCGAAAAATGCTGGGATACAATTAATTGCGGCGTGCGGCTTATGTCCACATGATGTAAGTTAAATAAAGTAAAAATAATATACGAGATGCGAATGAACTGCGATGAAGGTGATCAGCTGATTATTGTATTTTGCAGCGTAAGCACCATTATTCAGACGGCCGTAGCCATCAACAGCATTATGTTACTCTTGTCAAATCCTTGCAGTGTGACGCTTTATGTCTCATAACTGCATGGAATGCTAAAGACAATACTCCTGATCAGGCGAGACGCCGTTAAAGCAGGTAATTCCTTATCTGATCCAATCACCTTATGGTCCTGGAAGCAGTGCAACAAATTTGTTCTACATAAAATATTATTCAGACATCCAAGGTATAATGCAACGTGAACAAACAAAACGAACGAGGTGACAGTCTGATGTGTGTCATGGAGTGAGGAAAGTTTTTAATAGGATGCTAGGATGCTGAACCTTGGGAGCCATGTCGAAGTACCGTATCTCTCTATGAAAATTGCAAGAAGACCCACCCCCACCCCCCCTCCCTCACGCCACTCGCACTAAACTGCCAGGAATGTCTCAGTTCAGCTGGTGAATCCGTAGACGGTGGTATAAGGGGCGTGCAGTACAACTGGCCACGCCTTCCCACCCGAGTTCTGCGATAGTTAAGCCAATCTGTCCTTGAACGGACTTAGTGAGCCGCCGCATAGGTATTGGAGGAGGTAATTAGTGTTTAACGTTCCATCGACAACGAGGTAATTACAAACCGAGCACAAGCTCGGATTAGGGAAGGATGGAGAAGGAAATCGGCCGTACCATTTCAAAGGAACCATCCCGGTATCTGTCTGAAGCGATTTAGGGAAATCGCGTAAAAGGCCGGACGCGGGTTTGCACCGTCGTGGAATGGGAGTCAAGTGTGCTAACCAATGGGCCACAGTGTAGGAATTCTTCCTACCTGTTATGTGGAGATGCTCTCATAGCTTTATGTCCCGTTGTAGAGCCGTAACAGCGCCGTCTGATTCTGATGGAAGTGCACTACCACTGTCTAGGCTTTACGTAATCAAGCGGGTAATAGCTATTTTGTGCAAATACTTTTTACATGGGATGCCATTATGGTAAGTTTACGAGTAATTCAAAAACACCATAAAATGAACTTGTTCACACTGAGTGTAAGCTAACTACTAACGGCACGAGAGCGCGGTCTAGCATATGACTAGATCGAAAGGCATCCTATCAACCACTGCCTATTATGGCGCACAGTTCGTAACTTGTGCGTTCAATCGGTATGCTTCGTAGAAGATCGTACAACTTCGGTTATGCCAAAGTTATTCATTTATTTGTTAATATCAATATTTACAGGTATTATAAAATTACTCAAAGGTAGTATTTATGACCCATAAACTAAACCAAACTGCCGGCCGGTGTGGCCGTGCGGTTCTAAGCGCGTCAGTTTGGAACCGCGTGACCGCTACGGTCGCAGGTTCGAATCCTGCCTCCGGCATGGATGTGTGTGATGTCCTTAGGTTGGTTAGGTTTAAGTAGTTCTCAGTTCTAGGGGACTGATGACCTCAGTAGTTAAGTCCCATAGTGCTCAGAGCCATTTGAACCATTTTTTGAACTAAACCAAACTAAACTTCGTCCGAACAGGTCTTGGAGGCCCAGTAGTACCGAAGGGCCGCCGTGTCATCCTCTCAGCCCAGGGGAGTCACTGGATGCGGAGGGGCATGTGGTCAGCACACCGTTGTCAGTTTTCGGGACGGGAGCCGCTATTTCTCAGTCAAGTAGCTCCTCAGTTTGCTTCACAAGGGCTGAGTGCACCCAGCTTGCCAACAGCGCTCGGCAGACCGGATGGTCAACCATCCAAGTGTTAGCCCAGTCGGAAACTTCGGTGATCTGACGGGAACCGGTGTTACCAGTGTGGCAGGGCCGTTGGCATTTATGACCCATAGATTCCTCCTAATGTTTGACTGGCAAAAGGTTATTTTTGTTAGCAAATATTTATTAACACTTGAAGTACGGGACTTCGCCATGCCCCTAGTAGTGCCATGTAGGTCATTTTTGATGCACCGTTGAAAGCCACAGTTTTATTCGTATTTGGGTGGTGTTTTGAGTGACTTCATGTTGACAATACGTCTCTAAAATAAATAGTACACCGCCAAACATAAATTTCCAGAAGTAAACTTATTTTCTTTTAAATTTTACAGAAGAAATTTCACATTCTTTCATCAATCGTCGATAAAACAGGTAAGTAAAACAATGTTATAAAGTTTTTCTTTATAAAAAGATTGAAACAGAGTCAAAACATATTGATCATGTGAGTATTTATAGTATTTTTACTTTTATAAAAAAACAATGTAAGTACCAAATGTTTGTGAAAGATTCCAAAATGCAGCAGGTGACTAAAACGCCCTGCGTGTTTTCTTATTTGTTGCAATCAAGGAACTAAAACATAGGAACAAATAACTTGAGCCTATAATTATAAACATTTGGAAATATTGAAGAACAAGGACTTGACAAAATTGCCTAAGCTGGGATTCAAACATTCGACATGAGTTTTTGCTCGGCAGCTTTTGCACACATATTTGTTGCACTTGATGCATACGCTTGATGTTTTATTTCCCTTTGTTGTTTTGTTGTTTGCAGGAAACCTGAATTTGACAAGACCTTCTGCTTCCATATTGGTCAGTGCCGGTATAGAGTGCCTGAAAGGGGAGATTGACTTCTCTCTGCGGTTTGTAAGAGGCAGCAAGCTCATCTGCGATTCTGGGGATAAAGTGCTGAATTTGACATCGACTTCTCCATATTTGCCACCGCCGGCAACGAGTGCCTGCAAGGGGAGACTGGCTCCTGTTTGCCGTATGTAGAGGGCAGCAAGCTCATCTGCTACTCAGAGGAAGTCCCGACGCGAAATCTTCTTAGAGATAAGTAACTTAAAAATTGTGTGAGCGTTGATCATGGCAAGATCAGGAATATTGTAAAAGACACGCACAGCCCATCGGTTGGTGCCAGCTCGGACACTGTACTGTTTAGCCATTTGGTCAGCTATATCGACTCCACCCTTGGTTTCATTATAAAACTTCACAGTTTCTGGAAGTTTCTACTCAGTATTCTCATTCATCTGACATCCAGCATGCATGTTACTCAGGATACAGATTGTTTTTTCTTTTTCCCTTCGTATACTGTGAGAAGATTGTCGCCTAACCTTTGTGTTGCATACAATGTGTCGTCTTCACTTCACGCTGCAGGAAAGACCTCCTTGAGTGATCTCCGAAGGGCGCCAACTAAACTGGTTCCCTTCTGTTTCGTCCGCAGCTCGTGGTCGCGCGGTAGCGTTCTCGCTTCCCGCGCCCGGGTTCCCGGGTTTGATTCCCGGCGGGGTCAGGGATTTTCTCTGCCTCGTGATGACTGGGTGTTGTGTGATGTCCTTAGGTTAGTTAGGTTTAAGTAGTTCTAAGTTCTAGGGGACTGATGACCATAGATGTTAAGTCCCATAGTGCTCAGAGCCATTTGAACCATTTGAACCTTCTGTTTCAGCTCATGCAGTCATGGACTGTGCGGCTGATCCCGGCGGAGGTTTGAGTCCTTCCTGGGACATGGGTGTGTGTGTTTGTCCTTAGGATAATTTAGGTTAAGTAGTGTGTAAGCTTAGGGACTGATGACCTTAGCAGTTAAGTCCCATAAGATTTCACACACATTTGACATTTGTTTAAGCTCATCTGCCAGTTTCACGGAGGTGAAGAAGTTGTCAGTCGTGACGTCCTGTAAGGGCGACGCACCTGACATCTGCTGTCGTATAAGAGAACTATTAGCAGTGACACAGACAGCAGTGTAGAAGAGGACGAGCGGATTCCCCAGTGTATAATATGTTATCCTGTGTCCGCTCCGCTAGCTGAGTGGTCAGAGCGACGGAATGCTGCGCAAAGGGGCCCGGGTTAGATTCCCAGCTGGATCGGGGATTTTTCTCCGCCCAGGGACTGGGTGTTCTGTTGTCTTCATCTTCGTCTCATCCACCGGGGTGGCGATAGGTACGACATCCGGCCCCCCCCCCCCCCCCCCCCTACAATTAACCTTGCCAAATCAACCCATAACAATGTCGACCTTGCGAAAGTGCGGGACGAAGGCACAAGAAAAGAGAGAGACAGAGAGAGAAAGAGAGAGAGAGAAAGAGAGATGAAATGCTATTCTGTAGCGTCCCGGTGTTACTCCGTAGGTCTCCATATCGCCAGTCCATAGAAAACGGAAAGCCGCGCTGTATAAAGTATCGTCCGACCTCCGAATACTTCGTATTTCACATTCTTTTTGGCCCAAAGTATCATAATATACTCTAACATCTCGTAAATAGCGCCGGGGCACGCCGAGAAACTATTTAGTGTCTTAAAACCGACTTTACTGATATCAAATTGCGTTAAAATGCGTATGGGTCAAAAATGACCCACATGGTACTACTGGTTCAAAAAAATGGTTCAAATGGCTCTGAGCACTATGGGACTCAACTGCTATGGTCATAAGTCCCCTAGAACTTAGAACTACTTAAACCTAACTAACCTAAGGACAGCACACAACACCCAGCCATCACGAGGCAGAGAAAATCCCTGACCCCGCCGGGAATCGAACCCGGGAACCCGGGCGTGGGAAGCGAGAACGCTACCGCACGACCACGAGATGCGGGCGGTACTACTGGTATAACAGGCAAATTTTTCATAGGTGAGCTAAGGGGACGAAATATTGATGAGTTGTACAATCTCGTAAATGATGGAAAGTCATGGGAGCGTTTGGTCCTACGATGATTATGGAGAGCGCTACGGCCCTCGAAAAACCATCATGGGTCAAAAATTACCCATATGGTACTTCTAGTGTTAACACTAATTATCTTATTCACGCCAGAGTAAATGTACTTTCCCTATGTAACCCTTTGCTGACGTCGCGAGCGATTTCTTCATCTTCACCTCATCCCACTGGTCTGAAAGTGCCAAATGGCCCACCGCCTCTGCTAGTCAATGTGGGAGCCTACCGCTAGCTCCTTACTCTACACGTTCTGCAGCGGCTGATATATTCACTTCATGTAGGTGGAACAGCACAATTGGAAACAATAAAATGTGTTCTGATCAGCCGAATAACGGGTACTTTACAAATGCATGACTGTAAATAGAGTATAATATACAGCAGTCAAATCATAAATGAGATATCAATGACAACTTCATCGTTCGCGCCTGCTAAGATTATTTATTCCTCACTGTATATAGCTCAGCACCACAGAATGACGTTACAGCATTTCAAAGTTACGTAGGTTTCAATTATTATGTGTAAATATCGCAAATAAACTTATTAATGTGCTACCTTTTTGCAGGTATCTGACTGTCTTTATTGGCCTCCTCAGCTACCGACGCATATACAGGGTGGTCCATTGCTAGTGACAGGGCCCAATATCTCACGAAATAAGCATCAAACGAAAAAAACTACAAATAACGAAACTCGTATAGCTTGAAGGGGAAATCCAGATGGCGCTATGGTTGGCCCGCTAGATGGCGCTGCCATAGGTCAAACGGATATCAAATGCGTTTTTTTTTAATAGGAACCCCCATTTTTATTACATATTCGTGTAGTACGTAATGAAATATGAATGTTTTAGTTGGACCACTTTTTTCACTATGTGATAGATGGCACTGTAATAGTCACAAACGTGTAAGTACGTGGTATCACGTAACATTCCGCCAGTGCGGATGGTATTTGCTTCGTGATCCATTACCCGTGTTAAAATGGACCGTTTACCAATTGCGGAAAAGGTCGATATCGTATTGATGTATGGCTATTGTGATCAAAATGCCCAACGGGCGTGAGCTATACAAAGTGTTATAAAAAGGTACGGCCAAACTTTCAGGAAACATTCCTCACACACAAAGAAAGAAAATATGTTATGTGGACATGTGTCCGGAAACGCTTACTTTCCATGTTAGAGCCCATTTTATTACTTCCTTTCAAATCACATTAATCATGGAATGGAAACACACAGCAACAGAAGGTACCAGCGTGACTTCAAACATTTTACAGGAAATGTTCAAAATGTCCTCCGTTAGCGAGGATACATGCATCCACTCTCCGTCGCATGGAATCCCTGATGCGCTGATGCAGCCCTGGAGAATGGCGTATTGTATCACAGCCGTCCACAACACGAGCACGAAGAGTCTCTACATTTGGTACCGGGGTTGCGTAGCCAAGAGCTTTCAAATGCCCCCATAAATGAAAGTCAAGAGGGTTGAGGTCTGGAGAGCGTGGGTGCCATGGAATTGGTCCGCCTCTATCAATCCATCGATCACCGAATCTGTTGTTGAGAGGCGTAGAAACACGTCGACTGAAATGTGCAGGAGCTCCATCGTGCATGAACCACATGTTGTGTCGTACTTGTAGAGGCACATGTTTTAGCAGCACAGATAGAGTATCCCGTATGAAATCATGATAACGTGCTGCATTGAGCGTAGGTGGAAGAACATGGGGCCCAATCAAGACATCACCAACAATGCCTGCCCAAACGTTCACAGAAAATCTGTGTTGATAACGTGATTGCACAATTGCGTGCGGATTCTCGTCAGCCCACACATGTTGATTGTGAACATTTACAATTTGATCACGTTGGAGTACATACTGACGAAACTAAAATGAGCTCTAACATAGAAATTAAGCGTTTCCGGACTCATGTCCACATAACATCTTTTCTTTATTTGTGTGTGAGGAATGTTTCCTGAAAGTTTGGCCGTACCTTTTTGTAACACCCTGTATATGCTGCTCGGTGTCGTTGACGACATCATCCAAGTGTCCGGACCGTTCGCCGGATAGTTACGTTATTTAAGGAAACAGGAAGCGTTCAGCCACATGTGAAACGTGAGCCACGACCTGCCACAAATGATGATGCCCAAGTAGATGTTTTAGCTGCTGTCGTGGCTAATCCGCACAAATCGCGAATCTCAAAAACGTCGGTGTTGAGACTGCTACATCAACATCGATTGCACCCGTACCACATTTCTATGCACCAGGAATATCATAGCGACGACTTTGAACGTCGTGTACAGTTCTGCCACTGGGCACAAGAGAAATTACGGGACGATGACAGATTTTTTGCACGCTTTCTATTTAGCGACGAAGCATCATTCATCAGCAGCTGTAACGTAAGCCGGCATAATATGCACTATTGGGCAACGGAAAATCCGCGATGGCTGCGACAAGTGGAACATCAGCGACCTTGGCGGGTTAATGTATGGTGCGGCATTATGGGAGGAAGGATAATTGTCTCCCATTTTATCGATGGCAATCTAAATGGTGCCGTGTATGCTGATTTCCTACGTAATGTTCTACCGATGTTACTACAAGATGTTTCACTACATGACAGAATGGCGATGTACATCCAACAAGATGGATGTCCGGCACACATCTCGCGTGAAGTTGAAGCGGTATTGAATAGCATATTTCATGACAGGTGGATTGGTTGTCGAAGCACCATACCATGGCCCGCAAGTTAACCGGATCTGACGTCCCCGGATTTCTTTCTGTGGGGAAAGTTGAAGGATATTTGCTATCGTGATCCACCGACAACGCCTGACAACATACGTCAACGCATTGTCAATGCACGTGTGAACATTAGGGAAGGCGAACTACTTGCTGTTGAGACGAATGTCGTTGCACGTATTGCCAATTGCATTGAGGTTGACGGACATCATTTTGAGCATTTATTGCATTAATGCGGTACTTACATGTAATCACATTGTAACAGCATGCGTTCTCAGAAATGATAAGTTCAGTAAAGGTACATGTATCACATTGCAACAACCGAAATAAAATGTTCAAACGTTCCTATGATCTGTATTTTAATTTAAAAAACCTACCTGTTACCAACTGTTCGTCTAAAATTGTGAGCCATATGTTTGTGACTATTACAGCGCCATCTATCACAAATCGAAAAAAGTGGTCCAACTAGAACATTCATATTTCTTTATGTACTACACGAATATGTAATAATGGGGGTTCCTATTAAAAAAAAGAAACGCAGTTGATATCCTTTTGACCTAAGGCAGCGACATCTAGCGGGCCAACAATAGCGCCACCTGGTTTGCCCCTTCAAGCTGGATGAGTTTCGTTCTTTGTAGCTTTTTAGTTTGACGCTTATTTCGTGAGATATTTGGCCCGGTCATGTGGCTAGGGTTATTCGCGTTAATAAAGGCAATTACCAAGTTGCAATATGTCAGTTAATACACATTTATTTCTTCTGGCGTGGAGAATTACAAGTACGTGAAGAACAAACAAATTTTAATAGAACACAATTTATTTACAGGCAAGAAGGTAATCATCTGATTATCCAGGAGCTTGCTCCCAACTATCTCGTCGCTGTCAGTTTATATATGTACAGCACTAACGTTGACCTTCATGACGTGCAGCGGGTCCTTCCAAATGTTTAATACAGAAAAAGTAATGTATTCTTGAAGTGCGTGGCTCTTTGGGTATGTCTGGTAGAAAATAAATATTATCTACGTTTGGTAACGTACCGTATCCATGATAATACGTCGTCATTTTTCGGTAGGAACCCGTGATTTAACGGCCATAGCTTTGTTATAGTGGTAGCTGATCTGCAGCTGTTACTTTAAAGTCGAGTGCACAGTGATCTAGCTCTAGCTTGCATTAGACTGGAAAGCTGGCAATCAGCTGTAGGAAGTGGTGGTCGAAGAAATAGATTTTTTTGTGGTTAATAAACATGGGTATAAATTGCTTTCTTTCCGTGGAAGAAGAACTCCTCAATTTTGGTGTGACTGTATGACTTTATCATCTTCGCCTCTTATCCTGGCACTTTTTATTTTCTGGCATTGGCGAGGGCGTTGCAAGTAGCTATCTGGAGCTTATATGGAGACAGTTAGATCTATATGTTTTTATCTGTCTGACGGCGTCTTATAATTTTTCTTACTGCAGTTGTGTCGCTACAGTGCTGTGTTCAAATTCGTGAGCAGTGTGTGAGTTTTTAAATTACAATGCTCTCATTAAAATAGAAACACCATGAAGATGACACAACAGATGTTAAATTGGTATGACGTGCTTGATTGCGCAAAAGATTAGCATGTAAAGCCCCTGGCGTGTGAATATTTACCCTGACCAAGAAAACTAATTGTGCGCTGGCAATTCCTTTAAGATCGAAGCTATAAATGTAATATGCACAATTTTTAATGGATAACGTGATTTTAAGATTCTAGCTATACACCCTAAAATGGGCATTTGCACAAAAAATGGTTTAACATGCATGGAATGTGGCTAGCACAAACAATCGTATGTTTAACACAATAATTTGTTCAATAGAGACATACGTAATATGAACAGATTATGAAAGACTGAAATATTTAACACATTTACATTGAAGAGCCAAATTCACTGGTACACCTGCCTAGAATCGTGTAGGGAGTCCGCGAGATCGCAGAAGTCCCGCAACACGACATGGCATGGACTCGACTAATGTCTGAAGTAGTGCTGGAGGGAACTGACACCATGTATCCTGCAGGGATGTCCATAAATCCGTAACTGTAAGAGGGGGTGGATATTTCTTATGAACAGCAAGTTGAAAGGCATGCCAGATGTGCTCAACAATGTACATGTCTGGGGAGTTAGGTGGCCAGCGGAAGTGTTTAAACTAGAGCGACTCTGTAGCAATTCTGGACGTGCGGAGTGTAACATTGTCCTGCTGGAATTGCCCAAGTCCGTCGGAATGCACAGTGGACATGAATGGATGTAGGTGATCAGACAGCAAGCCTATCAGAATCGTATCTAGACGTATCAGGGATCCCATATCCATTTGCACACGCCCCAGGTCATTACAAGGCCTCCATCAGCTTGAACAGTCCGAAGCTGACATGCAGGGTCCATGGATTGATGGAATTGCCCAAGTCCGTCGGAATGCACAATGGACATGAATGGATGTAGGTGATCAGACAGCAAGCCTATCAGAATCGTATCTAGACGTATTAGGGATCCCATATCCATTTGCACACGCCCCAGGTCATTACAAGGCCTCCATCAGCTTGAACAGTCCGATGCTGACATGCAGGGTCCATGGATTGATGAGGTTTCTCCATAGGAGGTGTCAGTTAATATTTCGTTTTTTTCGATTCTTCTCTTCCTACTGACAATTTTATTTCTCCCATTCTCTGACTCTGGAGAAATTATTTTTGTCACTGTTTAGAATAAGGAAGAAATGCAGCTTCCATGTCCACTGGAGTACCCAGAAGTGGTTGGAGGAGAAGCGGTAGCAGAATCTGCCGTGGAAAGACTTGTTGACGCAATGCAGGGCAAGGAGACATCTGTTGACCACGACAGCACTGGGTCAATCGTTGACACAGAAGGAGTTGCAATTGCAGCCCCTGGTTCTTCTGAAGACGCATTCAGTCCTACGGCACCAAAAATCGTTGGTCTTCAAATAATTGTCGGACTTTTCCTCAGAGAAGTGACTTGCAGCCAGGAAGTCTAAATATGTAAAGATGTCTTTCGCTAATGGGTCGAGCCCAGTGCAGGAAAACCCAGAAGCTGCAAGGTCCATCCTGCAAATAGCCTTGAAAGCAGTCCCAAACAAACCAGCAAAGTCCCTTTGAGTCTTTTAAGAGGACGATATTTGTTCATCCATCTAGCACAGGCTTCACTGTAAGCCAATTTGAAGGGTCTCATTACTGCACGGTCAAGTGGCTGAAGCTTTTGTGTAATACGAGGGGGAATGCTTATCATATGGACGTTGTTGTTTTTTGAGTACAAAATTACTTGAAGTTCCTTGTGTGAGCTGTGGCCATCTAATATTATAAGTGCAGGACTTCCCTTTGTTGGGTTCACACGAGCAACAAACATCTTCAGCCAAAGCAAAAATGAATTTGCAGTGATCCACCCACTTTGTTCACAAGCGAGGGTACTCTCCTCTGGCGCATCCTTTTTTAGCTCCTAAGCCAATTTATTTTTCCCAAATACAAATAAAGGGGGTAGAAAAGCGTCACGTACAGCGCTGACTGTTAGCAACACAGACACATTTCTTCCTCTTTTCCATCGCGAGATTTTGCTTCCTTGCTATTTGCCTTTTTGGGACATAGCCATTGTGGAATTTTCATGAACCACTGACATAACAGTTTCGTCACAGTTGAAGATTTTTGAGGGATCTAACTTGTATTTTGTTACCATTGTTTCATAATTGTTATAAAAATCTCAACTTGTTCTTTGCTGAAGCCGACAGCCCGTTGGATACTCATCGACTGAGGTTTTCGTAAAGAGAGTTCAGGATGGCGGCCTGTAAATTGGTAATAAAATTTATCACCTGCTGTCTGTTGTTCTTTACTAAGCTGGTGCGGAATTTTAAGGTGCTCAGACATTTCAAACACAAATCTTAAAAATTCTTTTTCACTCGTTGGTATCATTCTACTATGTACGTGTGCCAAATGCTGAACTAAGCTTGATTCTAATTATTCTGAAATGGTCTGCTTGAAACGACCAGTCTGGGGATTCATGTCAGCATCCTCGCCATGTTTCAAAAGATTTAGTCTGACTGCCAAAGTACTTTTAGGGATTCCCGGTCGGTGTGGTCGAGCGGTTCTAAACGCTTCAGTCTGGAACCGCGTGACGCTACGGTCGCAGTTTCGAATCCTGCCTCGGGCATGGACGTGTGCGATGTCCTTAGATTAGTTAGGTTTAAGTAGTTACAAGTTCTAGGGGACTGATGACTTCAGGTGTTGAGTCCCACACTGCTTAAGTTTCATGTTAACTTATGGAACGTTAAACTGGCACGCTCTTTATCTATACAGTGTAGTGAAATGGCAGGTGCTCTATGGAGGCGGTGTGGCGTGTGGCTCCACAGTAAGTCGATGGAAAGAGGAGTGACTTGGACGTTGTTCGAGCAACGTTCTCACCCTAACGAAATTTTGTTGTCGCACATTATTTGTAATGCACCCCGCCCGAGGTTGACATACGCGGATCCAAGCGGAGGGAGGTGCCCGTCCCTCCATAAAAACTCTTCACTATCTGACCATGATATTATTGCAGTTGGCCTTCTGTGGCCCCTATCAGAAACACGTGGTGACGACACAGTGAACAAGTACCAGGTGGTTATAATTGCACTTTCCCTATTTAAAACGTTGTAACACGGAAACTAATTACCGTAAAAGTACCAAACATGGTAGCATTAATGTCAAGGACATGGGGAAGAGAAATAACGTAGAATCAATTCAGCAGAAACACTTCTAATGTAACTTCCTGGCACATTAAAACTGCGTGCCTGACCGAGACTCGAACTCGAGTTGGAGTCTCGGTCGGGCACGCAGTTTTAATGTGCCAGGAAGTTTCATATCAGCGCACACTCCGCTGCAGAGTGAAAATCTCATTCTGGCACTTCCAATGTGCTGCTAAGGTACATCATGCCACTACATACCAATACCAATACTGCTACAATAACGGCTAAATATGGCGCCCATCACTGTCCAGAAGGCTCTGAAAGCGCAGGATTGCATTCTGCAAAGGAGAACGAAGCATGCCCGTAGGTATGCTGGCTACGTCTATTGATATGCTGCGCTTCAGCACATGTGTCAATGTTCCCTTGGCAAACCCTGTCCTACAGATTGCTCCACAACCAAAAA
Organism: Schistocerca serialis cubense; assembly: GCF_023864345.2. NCBI lineage: Eukaryota > Metazoa > Arthropoda > Insecta > Orthoptera > Acrididae > Schistocerca > Schistocerca serialis. The sequence goes on from NC_064644.1 coordinate 424,262,867, forward strand.
TCACAGGGAGTGAGACCAGGTGATCGTGCCAGCCAAGCATTTGGAAACGATCGGATGATAATTCTATAGTTTCCGAATGTGTTTCGGGAAAGCGTGTGAACTTCACGAGCGATGTGCGGTAGGGCCCCATCTTGCACGAAAACTGTTGAGTTAAATGCGTCTCTCTCCTGTATGGTGGGTATAATCTGCTGGCGAAGCATATTGTAGTAACGCTGGCCAATCACACTGCACGTATTTGATCCTTGAGCGCCAAAATGTTCAGAAAAGAATGGGTCGATGATTACCGTAGCCGTGAAGCCACACTATACGGTGGCACGTTCACCAGGCGGACGAACTTTATTCACAGTGACTGGGGATGAGGATCTCCACGTTCGGTATTTCTGTGTGTTCAGAGAAAAATGAGCTTCGTCTGTCCATAGGATGGTTCAGGGCCAGCCCTCGTCATCTTCAGTCCCTACGAGATTCTGTGGTGCAAGCTGCTGTACGATATGGATCTTGTACGGATACCATTTGAGAATGTTTCGAATCACCTTCCGTACAGTGAACCACGGGATGTTCAACTGATGTGACACAGCACGCGCACTGCCTGACGATCGGGAATTGCGCGCAGCGTTATCTGCCATAGCAACAGCGATTCCATCAACCACCTGTGGTGCAACCGGTCGTCGCCTCCTCCCGGAGCGACGCCCAGTTCTCCAATTGATTCGAACGTCTTCATCATACTCCACCCAGTAGGTGGAGAAAGAGGACCCTCCCGTAATCTTTTCAGCCAGCGATAATCTCGGAATGCAGCTACAGCATTACTGGTGTTTTGATAATAGAGTTTCACCAATAATGCCATGCTCCTTTCGCCCTGAACGTCAACAGGTGCACTGCGACTGGTCACGTGCGTGAGACGATGCGTCACGATATCACAGCACCGAAAAATGTTCAAATGTGTGTTAATTCCTAAGGGACCAAACTGCTGAGGTCATCGGCTTTTAGACTCACACACTACTTAAACTAAGTTAAACTAACTTATGCTAAGAACAACACACACACACACCCATGCTCGACGGAGGACTCGAACCTCCGGCGGGAATGGCCGCGCAGCCCGTGACAGCACGCCTCAAACCGCGCGGCCATTCTGCACGGAATCACAGCACCTGGTGGTCATAGTTATAACTGGATGGCGGCGCTGTGACGCATGGAAATCATGCACCCCATACTCTGGACATTAATGCTAGCAAGTTTGGTGCTCGAACGGTTATTTGTTCCAATGCTATACTTGTTAAATAGGGAAAGTTTTATTATAAGCATCGTGTACATTGGCGAGTGCATATACGCATAGTATCAAGCGGAACCTCGTGGGGTATCACGATAAACACTCCCGATAAGCTAACTGAAGCGCTCTCCTTCCAGTTGCAACTATATTGTGCTCGACCAATACTAACCACAGATGTAAAGAAATTAACATGATTATATTAAAACATTTTATATGTTTGATTGTTACTACTAAGAAAGTTGCAGGCATTTGTGGCACGATAAATGTAGGTGGGTGATGTGAGGGTAGGGAGAGGTGATACAACAAGGTAATATACTTGTAGTCTCATGAATTTTAGTATTCACGATACACGATCTTTGGCACGATGCCTCATATTAGGCGATTTGATTAGCAGGGCGTTGAACCGCACGAGAGCCGGTTTATTACAGATGAGGGTGTTAGCTTGCAGGCCCGGCCTACCGAAGGGTCCATGAGGTACAGAGCGGATGGTGATCTCAGAGGCCGTTATCGGAACAGAAGGGCGGACGCAGCCGATCGTAAACCTATCACGGCCAGCAGCCAGCAGGTTCCCAGCCCATAAAGGCCGCGGCACGCCGGCCGGCGGCTAGGGTCCTGACGACGTGCAAACTGCCGAAACGTCCACCACCTGGTGCTTTGTTCGAGTTAAAAATGTGTGTTTACGAACATGGCTATCGATTGTACGCTTTTTCTTCCAAACTTAGGAACTTACCATCCAGCAGATGTAGTCAATTAGTATGCAATTAGTCGCATATTTCACAATGCTACACTCCACACACTACCTGTGGACATCAGGACTATGACGACGACGTTTGGTATCTATATTGCGTACCACTACATCGGATTTGTTTGCTTGAAAAGCGGAGTCAGCATCTCTCCGTAGTGAGTGCAATGCGATCAGAAAGAGGAGAGTTTTGCAGTAAGGTGTTCCATAACAGAAAAGAAAGAAAAATTATGTGCGAAAGGGTGTTGAGACATAGAAGAAGTCATTGTTGTTATTTACGTGTATTTACATTTTTACCAAATCTCTAGTTTGTCTTATTTAACAAGGAACCCCTCGAGAGCGAGGCCGCAAAAGGCCAATCATGTTTACAGCATCCGACGCCCACACATTGTTAGCTGATGGCAACTGGGAGCGGGACTGGAAGTATCCAATAATGAACACAGCATTAGACTACGGCGTTGAACTACTATGGAGTTGAACTACTACAGAGTTGAACTGCTATGGAGTTGAACTACTACAGAGTTGAACTGCTATGGAGTTCAACTACTACAGCGTTGAACTACTACAGAGTTGAACTGCTATGGAGTTGAACTACTATGGAGTTGAACTACTATGGAGTTGAACTACTTAGTCAACGAGTAGCTCTCGACAATGCTACAGTGCTAATAGTGTTGATACAAAGTAGAGCAATGGCAACAAGAAACCTAGCAAACATTGCATTTTATTTAGATGGCATTTCGTCAGAAATGAACACAAGGAACTTCGCAGAGTGAGGAAGAAGTGGCAGATGAAATATTAGTGTTTCTGCAATATCAGTCAGTGGGATGTGTGGTGTCATATACGCTCGACTGTGTGGATAATGTACACAAGGACTACAATGATGCCGACAGGTGCTTAACAAGTGAAAGTGATAATGAAACAGGTGCCGAGCCATGTAGTTCGTGATCCCTGTTGGACAGAGAGCCACAAAAACCGTCTCCGCTGACACGTAGTAAAGGACAATCGTTGTTCAAGAGGGGGTACTAAGCATAATTACGTACAAGGAAGAACAGCCGCAGCATAGAAAAAACAGTTATGAATAGATTTAGAATACGTCTACAGTTATATAACTGCGTAGTGCATACGAAAAATTACGGATATTCAAGAGAGAACAAGACGCACTTGTTACAAAAACTGATGTTTGCGCGTTTCAAGGATATTCGATACAATTTTCAGGATTTGCATGATAGTGACCTACTACGTTTTGCACATCAAATTGCGCGCGACATAGATTACGGTTATTTCAAAGGAAGCAGTGGATGGTTGCATAACTCCAAGCTACGCTCCAGAAATGTAATACTTAAGATAACGAAATTTCAAACAAAACTTCAACTTGATGATGCACAGAAAACTGTGGAATATGAAGACGAAATAAACAAACTTTTCCTTCAATAAGGAATCTGTTTTAAACCCCGACCAATCACAATTTTAAGAGGAAATGCAATTGGAAGGGGGATGAGAGTTGTATGTCTTAACGCATTCGTATACAATTATACCGACTGTTAATGTGGATGTAAAATCGTTGGAAATTTATTTACTGTGATGCGAGACGTTGGGGGTCCTCTGCCCCTACGATTCTTTTTCGTGTAAGTGACCTTGCAAGGTCAGTAGGGAATATAAACGTTGCAACAAGCAATAATGAGAAAATGGGCATAAGTGAACTACAACTATGGTATGAGCACTTGATTTGGCCAATAGCTGGTTAAAATAACTTGCTTTCGCTTGATTGCTGCCCGCATCTCGTGGTCGTGCGGTAGCGTTCTCGCTTCCCACGCCCGGGTTCCCGGGTTCGATTCCCGGCGGGGTCAGGGATTTTCTCTGCCTCGTGATGGCTGGGTGTTGTGTGATGTCCTTAGGTTAGTTAGGCCTAAGTAGTCCTAAGTTCTAGGGGACTGATGACCTAAGATGTTAAGTCCCATAGTGCTCAGAGCCATTTTTGCTTGATTGCTGGTCTGTGTATAAAAATCATGCTGCCTTAGAGCAAACTATTCCTCCTGAAAAGTGTACAACATTGCAACTCATATCATCTGGACCCGGTGTACAAATCATGCCTCTGCATGTTTATTTTTTTCCGTTTCTATAAAACATCATCGCACTATGTCCAGCTACGCTTAAAGGGATAGCCAGTATCACTACAAGCTCCACGACAGATTGTGTCAGATTCAGTTGCATGCCATCATATTCCATCAATTCTCATCACCCTTTACATCAATGTGATTCTGCATACATTCTTTAAGATTGGATGCCTAGCTGATCGTCCTACCCTGTTTGTGACTCCCAAGGATTTCGTCTTCGATCTTGATAGTGCGAACCTTTGTGATCACTGTGGCGTGCAATTTTACATTTGGTGTTCATGGTGCAAGTTAATGGTTCGTTTTGAAAACTTCTTGAATGTCGACAATGTCCATTTTGTGAAGTGCAATTCATACATGCCACTGATGATTGACCTCTGCACCCTCCGGACATTCATTTTCTGTCGCCCTCTTGATGCATATGGTGAGTCATAATATCTTTCCTGTCATTGTTAACACAACACTTTCAAATGATCCTTACTAAAGACTGAACTTGCGACCTCGCACTCAAGTAAGTAATCATCCATTATACGGAATGTATTGTTCCAAAGGTACATTTTTATTGCATTTTAAATAAGCTGTGTCTATTAATCTAATAATATCCTTAGGGAATCTATTATACAATTGTATTCCGCAGCAGGAAATAATGTTTCATATTTTCCGTTTATCGTTTCTTAGGTTGTGTAGGAACAGTACCAACCTGGCTTCTTGGTCTTGGGCAAGTACTAGGTACATCTGTTGGTACATATGTAGAGAAACGCTTAAACAGTTACAATTTAGACTTAATTCCAAAGCCCCAAATTTTCTGGCGCGATCGCAAATGCGTGAGGTTCTAAAAAGTCATTGTCTGTAGATGCATCGCTTCCACTCCATGAAACCTTTCTCTACGCTGATTGCCCTATATGTCAGCTGATGGCTTTATCATGTTACCGTACGGTTAAAAATAGCGTGTTCACTGTAGATGTCTGCTCCACCTAGTTATTAAGAGATTATTTGCAATAAGACGATGCTGATATTTACAAGAAAATTTATGTTCATAACATGACTGTACATTTAAACAAAGCTATAGAATCATCCAAATTACGTTTTTTCACGATTAACTGCAACGTATATGATGTGGTTCACAGTACACGCATTAAAGCTAAATGCAGCTTCCACTCCTCCCATCCTGAAACGCACCCAAGCACGCACGCACGCAGCACACACGCAAACACACACACACACACACACACACACACACACACACACACATACATTCACACACACACACACACACGATGGATGCTGGAATTCTCCGGCAAGGGCACAAACGACTGAAACTTAGAGAGATCGTGATTGAAATCAAAACAAAATCATTATATGAACCGCATAACTGCTACTAAACCATCATACTCAGTTTACATATGCTCGACCGTCAGGCGTAACTATGGTAGCACGAAAGCTAATTAATTGCTGTGATAATTATAATGTTATTAATGATTACCAAAACATTGCTGGGATACTCTGTACCGGCGCATTCCAATGCTCTTTCCACAGCTTGCAAGCCAACCATGGGAAGGTATTTCGTGTATTAAACATTTAAAATACTTCTGGGTGGAATAAGTGTTCCGTTGTTCTAACGTCTTACAAATTATTTGCTCTTACTGTTAGCACTTCAGTATCACATTACATAATGGCCCATGAATCGCGAAAATTTTCGACTCTTCACGTACGTCTCAAGCTATTAACTATACGTCTGTCGACAATTGATAATACAGAAAACTTTCCCGTCTGTGCAGATCCATAGTGTCAATACCATACACTATGTAAAGATACATAAATTGTAAACACCAGCCTAATAAAATCCGGTGACGAACGGTTGGTCGGTAGATGTCGTATATAGAGCTGTTACAAAATGTTCTACAAGTTTTGAACGTTTTGATATAAGGAACATATAGATGTAAATATGAAATAACGTTTCTACAGCCACCACTGTTGCTGAAAACTCAAACTGTACTTGTACCAGAAGTTATTAGGCGATATTCTTAGAGAACATCTGGACTGGAATTTTTGGAAATCACCTTATTGAACCACACATCTTACCAGATGGTTTGAAGGGATCGTGGTATTTGAACCTTCTAGACAATGGATTCTCTGAACTTCTAGAGGACGTTCTCTTACAACTGCGCAGTAGTCTGTGGTTTCAAATCGATGGTGCTACAGCGCACTATGATTGTCGGGGTCAGGGTGTATCTCTCAATTTCAGGAAAGAGTCTTGCCCAGTCCCTTGGCGTGTGCGCTTCCCTGACTTCACCCCTCTTGACCTTTTCTTCTGGTCTTATGTAAAGTCTTTGTGTACTCAACACTAGTAGGCACAGGACCAGCGCTTATTGAGCACAGCTTCAAGCATTTGATTCCATCAGAGGGGAGCGCGTAATTTTACAGAGCCGCGAGGGGTAGGCGCGTGGTCTCGGGCGCATTGTCACGGTCCGTGCGGCTACCCCCGTCGGAGGTTCGAGTCCTCCCTCGGGCATGGATGTATGCGTTGTCCTTAGCGTAAGTCAGCTTAAGTTAGCTTATTAGTGTTGAAGCTTAGGACCCGATGATCTCAGCAGTTTGGTCCCATAAGACCAGGCCCGGCCAGAAATTCTGCACGCGTGCGGTGCTCCTGCACATGTGCAACTTCCGGGTCACAGCGTGCACGCCGCAGCCGTCAGCGTTCATGTAGTGCATGTTTCTACGCACAGATGTCGCTTTATCCACTTGCTGGGATACTCTGTACCGGCGCATTCTAGTGCTCTTTCCACAGCTTGCAAGCCAACCATGGGAAATACTGTCACAGTCTACTCATTGAGACGTCTACTTTTATGTTAACAGTTTAACCCAGAAAGATAAGTAATATAGTTAACAACCGTGGGTTTTTATTAAGGCAGCTTGACTGACGGCACGTAAATATGCGTAATGTTTTTGATCTAGTATTTAAGAAAGAGAGCACTTTGCGACTTCCAACGAACCTTATTCATGATTTCAAATAACATTAAACTAATGCAAGGTTTCCTATAACTAGTTCTCGGTGCCCCCAGTTACTGCCACATAATTTCTGTCTCACTGACCTCTGAACAGAATGATAACCGCAGACCTCTCGATGATCACCTGCTATTTCAATACCATTATTGATACATCTTTCATCAGTTCCGTCTGAAATCTGAATAATAACCGACAATTAGATGAATGTTACGTTTTATCGACTTCAGCTGAGCGTACCCCTTCACAAATTTAAAAAAAAAAATCATAAATGTAAGTATACATTGGAACAATCGGTTTAATGACCAACTTTCCTGATAATAATGTAATATGGAGCAGAATGAGGCAATAATGCACAGTGAGTAAACAATTTTTAATTATGAAAGGAATAAATCCAAACACGTTTATCACTGGTCATGAGAAATGATAATCGAGTTGATGTGTCTCACCCATTTTCTTAAGGACATTTAATTTTGCTTGCCGTTCTTCACTGTTGAGTACACTACACTCGTCTTCGTGATATGTATTGTAGTGTCTTGAAAAGTTACGCTGGCCGCCTATTATTCGGCGGCATAGCAAACACTGTGTTTTCACCAACGGCTACAAAAAAGAATTGCAGTTCCCAGTAATTTTTAAACGACTGAGAACATAGATCTCCCGTCCTTTGCTTTTTCACAGTACCTGCCATTTCTCAGTACTTCTCTGTTAATGTTACGGTTACCAGGGGTAAACGAGACTGGGTATGTTGCGCTCTTGCTTGTACCACATAAACATGGAAGTGGAGCCGCCACCGTTCATTTAGGACATATGTCTAACAACAGATGTCGCTCGCTGTCGCACATGTGCAGCACTTCCGCACGTCTGCACACTGTGCAGCGTTTGGCCGGCCCTGCATAAGACCCTACCACAAAATTCCAAATATCCGATCTTACAGGGAATCAGACAAAACATGGTATGTTGTTGCACAATGTGTATCGAGGTCGATGGTCGTAACATTGAACATTTATTGTTAAGTAGTGAAGCCACAGTTTTCCAGTATTTGATTGTACTGTACTGTCAATAAACATTTTCAAAATTACATTATCCTGGTGTTTCATTCTGCTTACCGAATGCGTAGAAAGTGCGTAGTGCTGTATAAAATTAATTTCACATTTGAGACTGTAGACTCCCATATCGAAATGTTCAAAATTGCATCCTCTAACGCTCCCAGATTTTTAAAACGTCATTCTGTAACACCATGTATACTAGACGATTTTCAGACTAAAAATTTTACATGTGTCATTACATCGAAAAAATGTTCGTTCGAATGTTCCGAATTATTACCCCACATGATACAAACGAAGAAAATCACCCCAAGTAAACCAGATCAGGTGTGTAACATGTATGTGTTTTGTGATCGTAGAATGTCAATTTCTGCACACTTAATGAATGCGCCAATACCATGACAGCTTTCTACCTATCCTCTAATCGTCATAACCTAATCCGAACGTAACGAACGAATCAGGACGATCACATATGAAAGGTGTATCAAAGACGTCTTTACAACTGAAAACTCATCTCTATTTGTTCATTTAACTACAGATATGGTTTTGTCGTCCTTTTATAGAAGAATACATCCAGATATTTTACCACAGACCTAATCAGGTTCACTGATTATGTGGCACACATACCATCGATTTCTTGCCAAACTTGCTGCGGCGTGTTAGGCGTGCGAGGTAGATGATAGCTTTGAGCTTGCAAGGGAGGAACAAACAAGGTACGCTTGATGATTCTCTAAAACAAAAAGTAAGAGGTGTCAGGTCCAGTGAACATGGGCGTCATGCAATTGGCGCACCTCCGCTCATTCACTTACGTGGAATGCGTAAATTTACAAAATCCCTGACGTCTTACCAAACAGTAAAGACTTAATCTGTTTTTCTCCAAGGTGACACTAAGACTTAGTTTGTAAGTCGTATGAATAAGTTTGTACGAATTTTCAGAGTTGGAAAGTCCTCTTTGATACGCATTTTATTAATATTTGTTACCAGACATATTAATGTTTGCCCTTTAGCGGGATCCGCACTGCACTGAAGGGTTAGTAGAAGCGCATTTGGAAGTGACAGACTGAAAACAGATACAAACTAATAGGGGGTAGACCTAGCCACTTGTTGAGCCTATGTTATTCTCAGTTTTGGTGCAAAGTTCCTTTGGACATGTGTGCATCGTAATTGAGAGTAACAGAGGCACTGAAATATAGTATTTATCCACCGACACCGGCCAAGCGACCTTTGAGTAAAATGTCTCATCTGTACAGGATGTACGACCACAGTTGTAGACGCAGGGTGGACGACATATGGAAGCTTGGGTCTGTGAATCGTGCACGGATAGCCAAATAGTAAGTCGACAGCTCGCAATAAACGGAAAATCCGGATTCGAGTCCCGGTCTCGCACAAATTTTCGTTTTCGTCATTCCATTCTACAGCTGATGATTGTTCATATTCATAATTCCGAATACATTTAATATACTAAGCATTCAGTCGCTTGATGTGCCGTACGTACCAATCTTCGCAGTGGTTATATTGTTTCTAAAACGCTATCTGCCGCTTAGGACTTGTAAGTGTAACACGATAAAAAGACTGTGGCCTCCTAAAAATTGCAAGTTGCCGTCCTCAAAGTGGGCTATCGAGTTTCATCAACTCCCGACAGCTCCTTTTCCTGCAACGGAGCGACTGCTTTACTTTGCAAAGAAAGGGAATGAGAAGAAAGCCATTAGCGCTGATTGGCGGGGCAGTCTAGCGGGAGAAACCTGCGGCAGCTGTTCAAAATTAATTAAAGAGAAAATTTCAGGCGCTCTTATGGAACTCGGTGAGAAGTGGCAGTAGAGAAAGCGTCCTCTGCTGTCGGCAAAGGGCTGTGTAGATGACGACCTAGCCCGCGTTAATGATAGCAGGTGTCCCTTTACTTGATGGTCGGAGTCTTCTTTCTTGTTAGCATGCAATTTCGCCCTGTGCATTTGACGGCTAATCTCGTTTCAGTTTTGTCTCCGCCGTTTCTTTCGAGTTCACTGCCGCCGCTGTTCAAAGTGGAAAACTGCCCGACTTACTAGTCCTTCCTAATACTTCTATTACTTTCCTTTTTCTGCGTTATTGCAATATCAAGTTGTTCCTAAATTTAACTGTTAGTACATCTTGAAAACATTCATTTCCTGCTGTTGCCTTTCTTGTCGTTACAGATTCACTTTAAACGTAGTCACAGCTTTGCTGACAAGCAAAAGCGGAATGAAAAGCAAAAGGAGCGTAAGAAGACGCATCAAAATGTGTACTGCAACACCACATTTGCTTGTCTGAAAAGCTAAGACGGAATCCTTCCATAATGATTCACATGTGCTTAGAAAGAGGTTATTTGCACGTCTAGTAAACTGATGAATGTCACTTATCCAATAAATTAGTGGCAACGAAACTCTTTCACCAAGAAATATAGTGTTCCTGTTTGAAATCAGTCAGTCAGAGTCTTGTCAGTTAACTGACTGGTTGCATATTATGCTCCTTCCGCTGCCCTGGCAGAGAAGTGACATAAACAACGGCAGGAGAGCAATCAGCAATCCCTCAAGCAAAATTTCAGCCCATGAACTGTGGTAACAACGTGATTTAATATTCAAAATGGTTCAAATGGCTCTGACCACTATGGGACTTAACTTCTGAGGTCATCAGTCCCCTAGAACTTAGAACTACTTAAACCTAACTAACCTAAGGACATCACACACATCCATGCCCGAGGCAGGATTCGAACCTGCAACCGCAGCAGTCGCGCGGTTCCGGACTGTAGCGTCTAGAACCGCTCGACCACCGCGGCCGGCCGTGATTGCTGCCTCTTGTTGCCTCATTCGTAATTATCGTCAGCTACTTCAATCTGTGCTATGGGTATTGCCAACTGCCAGTCCTGAACGGTTTCCTTAGTAGTGAAATGCGCGTGTTTTGATGGTTTATCAAGTGTGGTTAACATTTTTTTACATTTTATTTGCGGGACCAACTGGTTGCTTGAAGTTTTCCAAGCCGTAGTTTAAATTGTGATTATCGTCTAGCCTGTATTTTCTGAAGCACGTATGAACATGTTTTTGAGGCTGGTTGAATTGACACCATCTGTTTGTGTGTTTTAGAAGCTTGCCTTGTTACTTTGTGTTCTCTCCCGTGTGTACAACGACCTGCCTGAGGAGACGGGCGAGCTGGGCCTGTTGATTGTTGGAGAGTAAAAGGGCTCTCGTACCAAGAGCGGCAGTTCACGTGTAATGAAAGCAAAGCTGTGTAATCCTGCCTTAAGTATACGCCTCCAATTATAACCATTATCTCTTGATGCATTTGTAGTTGCGTTTGTTTAATGTTTCTTAATGATCCTGTGTTGAACTATTGCAGAACTTAATTCTAAAGTCATTTACTTGTCAGCTTGAATTTGGTTTGGAGATTTCTATATTTAATTATAGTAATTAATTTGAGAATTGTGGCCTATTCCTTTCATTAAATGAACCTTTCCTGTGCTAGCGTAAAGTTACGCTACACGAAGGTCCCTACAACTTCCCTGTGTAACGCCGGCCGGAGTAGCCGAGCGATTCTAGGCGCTTCAGTCTGGAACAGTGCGACAGCTACGGTCGCAGGTTCGAATCCTGCCTCGGGCATGGATGTGTGTGTAGTCCTTAGGTTAGTTAGGTTTAAGTAGTTCTAAGTTCTCGGGGACGGATGGCCTCAGATGTTAAGTCCCATAGTGCACAGAGCCATTTGAACCATTTTTTTCCTGTGTAACGGTGCAAAAGCGCTGCGACCTATGACTTCACCTTCCGGCTCAGCGACGCTTCAAACAACAAGGTGTCGACAAATGTGAAAGAAAAGCCAGAGCTCGGAAGTGCATGTGATGTGTAAGGTGGGTTAATGATGTCTCATTGACACCACATTTCGCACAATTCCGCCCATCGCCACCGTGGACGTGTCACGCAATGGGAAGGTCGTCTCAGCTTCCTTCCTTTTGACGCCAATGCGATGGAGGTCAGAATCGCGACGTTCGGCATTGAAATCACGCGATTTTTTCACGGGTGGCCAAGGAAAACATTTCAGACTCATCGCTGCTCAGAATCGGCACGATAAGGCCTTAGGAGGTGGCGTAGGGGGCATCAATGAAACCATCACTTTCTTTGGGGCACAGATTCGTACAAATTCCGCGGTCGAGAATGACAGTTTGCAGTAAGATAAGCTACAGTACGACGTTGTTGGCAAATTATGACACTGCCAACACTGAGCGGGACGATTATACAGGGTGTTATAAAAAGGTACGGTCAAACTTTCAGGAAACATTCCTCACACACAAAGAAAGACTATGTTATGTGGACATGTGTACGGAAACGCTTACTTTCCATGTTAGAGCCTATTTTATTACTTCTCTTCAAACCACATTAATCATGGAATGGAAACACACAGCAACAGAACGTACCAGCGTGACTTCAAACACTTTGTTATAGGAAATGTTCAAAATGTCCTCCGTTAGCGAGGATACATGCACCCACTCTCCGTCGCATGGAATCCCTGATGCGCTGATGCAGCCCTGGAGAATGGCGTATTGTATCACAGCCGTCCACAGCACGAGCACGAAGAGTCTCTACATTTGGTACCGGGGTTGCGTAGACAAGAGCTTTCAAATGCCCCCATAAATGAAAGTCAAGAGGGTTGAGGTCTGGAGAGCGTGGGTGCCATGGAATTGGTCCTCCTCTACCAATCCATCGGTCACCGAATCCGTTGTTGAGAAGCGTACGAACACTTCGACTGAAATGTGCAGGAGCTCCATCGTGCATGAACCACATGTTGTGTCGTACTTGTAAAGGCACATGTTCTAACAGCACAGGTAGAGTATCCCGTATGAAATCATGATAACGTGCTCCACTGAGCGTAGGTGGACGAAACTAAAATGAGCTGTAACATGGAAATCAAGCGTTTCCGGACACATGTTCACACAACACCTTTTGTTTATTTGTGTGTGAGGAATGTTTCCTGAAAGTTTGGCCGTACCTTTTTGTAACACCCTGTATAAGGAAGACGTAGGGCATCAGCCCCACTGGACGTAGTCGCATCACTTTGGAGTGCAGCGTGACTGCGGTTTTTGGTCTGATTCCCAGTGTGGGACCACTAGGACCGTTTCCAACCATTGCATAACATTTGAATGCCATCAAATGCAGAAAATGGTGCTTATTTGCTTTTTTCAGATCTCCGCCCCCCCCCCCCCCCATACCCTGTTGCGTGATCACGGTGGGATGTGACAATGGCACATGCGTGAATAAAACGGCGAAGGATCCCAGTAAGGCCAGCCGCTGTGGCCGAGCTTTTATAGGCGCTTCAGTCCGGAACCACGCGGCTGCTACGGTCGCAGGTTTGAATCTCGCCTCGGTCATGGATGTGTGTGATGTCCTTAGGTAAGTCAGGTTTACATAGTTTTAAGTCTAGTGGACTGATGACCTCAGATGTTAAGTCCCATACTGCTCAGAGCCATTTGATCCCTGACTCCTCAGTTGGGGACACTTTCGGGGCCATAGGCTGGCTTTGGAGCACTTTAAAAATACACCTGTACAGAGAAAAAGTATGATGAGAGTCCTGGGCGATTGCTGGAAGCCTACACTGCTATTCTTGCACATGCTAGTAGCTGCGCGGTATCGGAGGGGTGTCAAGTGTTGCCTGTCTGCAAGGATCTAGGGCCCAGACTCTGGTCGGCGGTATGTCTGAAACGTTTCCCTCTGACATCCAGAACTGTGTTTTCAGTGCCGGGCGTCGCAGTCCTGACCTCCATCGCAGAAGAGTGAAATGTTGGTAACAGGGGCTGTGACGACATTACCATTATTTGACACGTCCGCGGTGGATTTGGTGGCATTTGGTGCCAATGTGGTATCATTAACCAACCTTACACCTCACATGAACTTCTGAGCCGTGGCCTTTTTTTCCGTGTGTGTCGATACCTTCCTATTTCAAGGGTCGCCGAGCCGGAGGGTGACATCGTAGTTTGCCACGCTTTTGCGCCAGTACAGACGATGGCTGTAGGTATCTTTGAGCTAACTTTCAAACTTCTGCGTCGGAATGGGAAACAATAACGACCTTTCGAAAAAGTGAAACAGCTTGGAGAAAAAATGCGTCACGAAATTTTAACTCTGGATAGCTGATGCCAGTAGGAACCAAAATTACTAATGTTGTGCAGGTCGACAACGCACAACTTTTAAACTACAGAAACTTGGCGCCACGCGCTCCGATTGGCCCCGGGATTGCCCTGTTGCGGTATGCTCTGGACAACGCATGATCGCTAATGCTATGCCATGCCTCGATGTATCCAAGACGGCCCGCACGTTCCGTGGTAACGCGCTAGCCTTCCACTCTCGGGGCTTGGGGCCGAATCCGCCCGGAACTCGACACATCTATTGTAGTTTCATTATAAGACGTACCGGGAACAAACCAGTCGACCGCTGTTCGTTCGCTTAAAGCAGGGAGCTCGAACTGACGACCCTCTGACGCGACACAAGCTCGGTAACGTCGAACGGTGTTTTGTTGATCCCTTTCAAAGATTCCTGGCATTGCCCTGATGGCATCTTGAATGCCATCCATTAATTCCTCTTCGTTTCTAGGTGATTCGCGTTCGCAGGTGGGTGAACTAGAACCTTGAAGAACCCCCACGGAAGAAGTCCGGTGGTGTGAGGTCTGGTGATCGCGGGGGCCATGTCCTACGAGAACCTCTGTCAATTACCCGGTCGTCGAAGACAGTTACGTGCGGGCGCCCCGTCATGCTGCAACCACATGCGTAGCCGTATGTCCATGGGAACATCTTCCAGCAGGCCGGGTAGAGTTTCTTGCAAAAAGTGACGGTAATTTGCCTCAGTAAGCCGAGGAGGTAGACTTACGGGCCCAATAAGATGGTCACCCACAACGCCTGCCCAAATGTTGAGCGAAAATCGTTCCTGGTGTCCGCGGACGTACGTGACGTGAGGATTTCCTCTTGCCCAGCAATGAACGTTACGAGTGTTGTAAAGGCTATCCCGATGGAAGGTGCACTCGTCGGTAAAGAACACAATGGCGAAGAAGTCGGGATCGCATGCAACACGTCGCGGAAACCACCGGCAGAACCCTGACCTGTGCTCATAGTCCGCCACAGGATTTAGGTCTTGGACAGGGCGGAAACTAAATGGATGCTAAGAAATTTCCTGGAAGATTAAAACTGTGTGCCGGACCGAGACTCGAACTCGGGAGGACGGGGCGTAAGTCGTGCTTGGGTAGCTCAGATGGTAGAGCACTTGCCCGCGAAAGACATAGGTCCCGAGCTCGAGTCACTGTCCGGCACACAGTTTTAATCTGCCAGGAAGTTTCATATCAGCGCACACTCCGCTGCAGAGTGAAAATCTCATTCTGTAAATGGATGCTGTCTGTCAGCTCTCAAAACCTCCCAGACTAACCGATGAGTGACTCCCATGACCCCGAGTTACCGGGTTCGATTCCCGGCGGGGTCAGGGATTTTCTCTGCCTCGT
Organism: Schistocerca serialis cubense; assembly: GCF_023864345.2. Taxonomy (NCBI): domain Eukaryota; kingdom Metazoa; phylum Arthropoda; class Insecta; order Orthoptera; family Acrididae; genus Schistocerca; species Schistocerca serialis. Next base: position 424,278,503 of record NC_064644.1, read on the forward strand.
GATGACTGGGTGTTGTGTGATGTCCTTAGGTTAGTTAGGTTTAAGTAGTTCTAAGTTCTAGGGGACTGATGACCATAGATGTTAAGTCCCATAGTGCTCAGAGCCATTTGAACCATTCTTTTTTGACTCCCATATCGTATCCAACCGCTCGAGTACTTGTCGTAGTTTCTTACTCGAAGTGCTCGAGAACAGTCTCTTCAAATGCAGCATCCCGTCGTGTTCGAGGTCTTCCAACATCTCCATGATATTCCCTAACGCACCTGTTACGCCAAGTCACCGGTGAGTTGCTGTAAACATTTGCGGGTGTGGGTAGCGTCTTGCTGGGTACCGTTACTCATACAACCTTCGAGCTTCATGAGCATTACCGTCAGCTGCTCCATAAACAAAAATCGTATCTCGTTATTCTTCAAACGAATGCTGCGCCGCCATGCTTACTGTATGACTAAATCGCAGGTGACGTGTATGTGCTCCGAAGCGAAGCTTACGTGTGAACGTCTCTGACACGAGGTGGAGACAAACAGCAAGACCTATTAGACACGTGTGCGTGTCACGTTCGGGCAGTGACGGGGTGACGGACGTTTGTATGAATGAACCGACAACCATAGCGCTGCCCGTCGACCGACGAACGGCAACAGGGCAATGCCACGGCCAATCGGAGCACGTGGTGCCGTGTTTCTGTTGTTTAAAAAGGTGCGTTGTCGACCTGCACAACATCAGTAATTTTGGTTCCTACTGGCATCTGGTATCCAAGGTTAAAATTTCGTGACAATTTTTCTCAGCCCTGCAGAATATGCGAAAAAAACTTGCTCCTCTCCTAGTAGCAGTTCCTCGATTATCTAAGCTTTCCAAGTGACTGAGAAAATGTACAGGTCATTATTGTTTCCAATACAGTAGTTCTATAACTGAATACGGCCCCTGGAGGAAGCAACGCAAATTTTGAAAACGATGATCTTCCGAAATCCATTCCCGTTTCGTTCAGTGGCAGTAGATACAGTCCAACAGATGGATGCCATTAGATCGGGTACTCGTTCGATATAATTATTCTAGTGAAGAAAGTACTAAAGTACTGTGTGTCGGACTAATCGGCATCCTGCAAGAAGAACGGAACATAACGTTTATAAATAAGAGAAATCTTCAGACGTAAAAGTACTGAACTTAAGGCATACTGATAGCAATATAATGTATACATGACGTGTTGGATAATATCGTAAGATCCATGAGAGTGTTCACAGAAGGCCCTGCAACTTGTAGAAGAGTCGCAGTCCTAGACAGTTGTAACGAAATGCAGGAAGGCTTACAGAGGGGCGATCTTTGTTACAGCTGTTGTCAACTGATCCAGAACATGGCAACCTGACGCTTGCGTGTAAATAGGCAGTAAGATCCAATTTGTTTCATTGATGCAGAACAATCACTGGAAATAGTGAGACCCTGTAAGCATAGGAGAGTAAGCGCAAGGACCATTTTAAAGTAGCAAATGAAAATATCTGACAGAGATTCACTGAAAGAGGTTTCAGGAAGTGTAGTCCAACTACAAAGTAGGTAGCTTACAAAATTCTACTTCGACATTTAATGGAGTGTTTCTCCTTATCCTGGAACCTTTTGCGGGTATGATTGAGAGGAGAATTTCAAGACCTAAAGAAAAGGAGCCCATTTTGTAACAGCTTCATTTAGTAAGGTCGGAAGCGTCATCGAAGTGCTCACCCAACCTCAGTGGCAATCGCTACGCGAGAGAGGTTGTGTGTCACTTTACAAGTTACGATATCCCGTGAGCTTCATGGAACAATCAACTAATGTACACTGACGGAAAAAAAATCGCAGCACCAAAAAGTGATTAGTGTACGGTAATGAAATTTCGGGAATACATTCGTCTAGGTAACATATTTAAACGATTAATACTGCAAGATCACAGGTAGATATAAGCACGAGATAAGCCATTATGTGAAATACTCGTACATTAATGACCAGTGTAAGCGCCAGAATGCTGAATGCATGCATGAAAACTTGTTTGCATTGTGTTCTATAGGTGCTTGATGTAAGTTTGTTGGATGGAGTTCCATGCATCTTGCACTTGGTCGGTCAATACAGGGACAGTTAATGCTGGTTGTAGATGGCGCTGGAGTTGTCGTTCAATGATATATGTATTCGATTGGAGACAGATTTGGGAATCGAGCAGGCCAAGACAACATTTGGATACTCTGTAGAGCAAGTCGAATAACAACAGCGATATTTGGGCGAGTGTTATCCCTCCGAGAATTCTTCCGGGTTGTATGGCCGTGGTCCATGGACCTCTTTTATCCCTGGCGTTTAGTCCAAACCTACGTTGGACATCTTCGGAGATGCTCCTGGTTGTGCTGTGTTGCCGGCTGACGAGTCGGACGTTGAAAAACGACCTAAATACAGTCGAAAGTGGGGGTGGTCTGGATTTGACGTGATAGCAGAGATGAGCCTTGTCAAGCATAAAATATAGCTATCGACCATAGTACGTCAAAGATAGAAACTTCATATCGATTCTGTAGCGCTACTGTCAATATATCGCTGAGTTAAAATTATCACCATGTTTATATATTTCGATGGCTTCTCTATATAGCCGTCACTAATAGTTCGTCATAGTACATAAAACTTCAGTTTCCGAAAATTTCACTACGTGATCACCCGATTGCAGAGCATGTTCCACCACGACTGACTTGTCTGTTTTCCCTAGTCGGCAAAGACTTTTATGTTCCTTCAACCATGTACTCACACTTCTCTTTCTAGTTCCAATGTAGACCCTACCACATATACGCGGAATCTTGTATACACCACTTGCAGACAGAGGGGGACGTCTAGAGACAGGTGAAAATCCCTGACCCCGCCGGGAATCGAACCCGGAACCCCGTGCTCGGGAAGCGAGAACGCGACCGCGAGCTGCGGACTGGCAGTACGAATGTAGTGTCTGGACATTAATTTGGGAATGTGGGTCTCACGGAAAGCGTGCACGCGATAAGTTCCAGCAGTCGCGCTATATTCTGTACCCTCGGTGGCTCAGATGGATAGAGTGAGTGTCATGTAAGCAGGAGATCCCGGGTTCGAGTCTCGGTCGGGGCACACATTTTCAACTGTTCCCGTTGATGTATATCAACGCCTGTAGGGTCTTGATTTAATTATCATTTCTTTCAAACTCAGTGAGGTGTCCTGAATGGCGTCTTTGTCGAATTAATAGCATTCTGACTTACATCAGCTGACCACGTCCATTTTCAAAAGTAACTAACGCTCACGGACGTTACAGCGTGTATTTAAAGCAAACTTGATATGCACCCTCATAGTGGCGCTGCTAGTACAAATTTTACACGATTGGCGCGAAATTTGACGCCTACCAACTTCCTTTTATTTCGTACAACTCCTTTTTGGCCTTGCGATTTTTTTTTCGTCAGTATATATCCACTACGAAAAGACCATGGAAGTATAATTAAGGAGATTAGACATCAAATGACTGCTTACCAACATCTTGTCATTCACAACTTCAGAAACGAAGGGGAGAAGTGAGTCTTGTAGTCGATGTTCCCAACACCACAGACAGTAAACTGGCAGGAGGAGAATATATGTAGATATAATCGCAATTAACTACTATTGACAGCTGCCCAGGACAGGTTTGAATGGTTCAAAAATGCTCTGAGCACTATGGGACTTAACTTCTAAGGTCATCAGTCCGCTAGAACTTAGTACTTAAACCTAACTAACCTAAGGACATCACACACATCCATGCCCGAGGCAGGATTCGAACCTGCGACCGTAGCGGTCACGCGGTTCCAGACTGTAGCGCCTAGAACAGCTCGGCCAGTTTGAATGGTCATTTTCAATACTGAACGTAAGGTAGACTAGACGCGCTCGCCAGATCAGAATCTCCTGAGGCTTCAGGATCAGCACCTGCAACTTCACGACTCATCTTCATTGGCTGTCAGCGATAATGCTACCAGCACATGAGCCGTTACGATACCTTGATCGACGGTTTATCTCCAGGAGTATTGTGTACGAGAGCCGGACGTCACGTTTAAATTGCTACCTCTAAAAAATGAAGCTGAGACCAGGAAAGGTGGTAGTGGTATTAGCAGATTCACCCTTCAATACTTTGTTGCCGACAATGGATGACTTGTCGAAGATCTTGGTTGTAGAAGTCGACATTTTGGCTGTTCAGGAAACGTTGCATCTTGAAAACTCGCTATTCTGGAAACAACTACCACACAATGGTTTTTCCATCTGGTGAAAGAGGAAGAAGTCAGTAGATGCCACGTTAGCACAATAGGCCAAAGGAGCAACATAGATATCTGTACCCAGCGCAGAATGAGCTAGGACGCTGTCGACGGAAAGAAACTCCCCTCTGGAGAGCTTCCCGCTTCGTCTTAACTACCTCGAATACTCTTGACAGGAGATTTCGGTAGTATGATCCTTACGAGTATGATCTGTCAGCTCCACAACATGGTGGTCCTCAAACTCACCAGCATCACTTTACTGGAAGACGGTTGGGTTTTTAAATTTTACGGCGGTGGTGGATCCGCATGTTTCCACTGTTTGATTTGCTTCTTTGACTCGAGGTCACAGCCACATACTTAACACTCGTCCGTAGTGGTTAGGTGGTTAAGAAAGTAGTCTGGATTGAAGTGACACACTTTCAATAATCTAGTGACAATTTGTGAACAGTGACCAAGAGACCACGGAAATGAAAACACCGCAAAGCATCACGAGACTGCAACGCCAGAAGAACAAAGTAAGTGACCATAACAAAACATTTTCGTGAAAACATCAGTCCAATTTCCAAAGTGACATCGCCTATTACTAAGTTTTCTCTTCCTCCACAGGATGACCACAATATTTACGAAAAGACTGTAACATCAGTATGACCTTATTGTAAAGTTGTTTTTCTAAGGCCATTTAGCCTGAAGGTGAGGTTTAACCGTCGAAACATGTCACTAAATAAATTGACAAAGGTTGTAACAGGTAGCGGTAATTTAAAAAAAAAAAACTTTACATATTTCTTGAGACAGTCACGATCGAAAAATAGTCAAAATGGTTTCAACTTCTTGAATAATCTCGCTTCAGCCTCTCTACAACGGATTTTTGGAATAGGTGTGAACAGTTACGGAACCCAGCAGATGGTGAGCGTTCCAAATTCCATGTAAGATGTTGAAAACTCATCCACGACTGATTTTCATTTTATCCACTGAGGCTTCTATTGTAATACACCTGTCTTCAAGCACCAGGAACTTCACTTCTATTGCGGTTCTCGTTTCCTCACAGAGAGATGACATGCAACATTGTTGCCGCTTGTCTGGTCACGATGGAAGCGTCTATGCCATATACATATATGATGATGTTTTGATGTTTCGTTGATTGGTTTGCACGCTCAGACTTGTTGATGGCCCGGCATTGTAGTGTGCTGCAATTTCCGGAAGTGTTGCACTTCTTTCACGGTGAACGATTCTCTTCAATCGTCATTGGTTCCGTTCTTGCAGGATCTTTTTCCAACCGCAGCGATGTCGGAGATTTGATGTTTTACTTGATTCCTGATACATTAAGCTCGTGAAATGGTCGTACGGCAGAATCGCCACTTCACTTCATCGCTACCTCGGAGATGCTGGGTCCCATCACTCATGCCCCGACTACATCACGTTCTAAATCGCTCAAATCTTGATAACCTGCCATTGCAACAGCAGTAACCGATCTAAAAATTGCACCAGACGCTTGTTGTTTTACGTAGGCGTTGCCGACAGCACCGCTATATTCTGCCTGTTTACATATCCTTGTATTTGAATTAGTGTATACGTGTGTTTATATATGCATATGTATGTATGCTCCACATCTCCTAAACCGCTTGATCAATTTCAACCAAACATGGTACACATCAAATATGTTATCGCCCTAACGTTTAATGTGGTTTCCCTATTCAAATTGTGGATTATGTACTGACAACGTCGGCATCCGCCGGTACTGTCCATAAAAGAATAGAATTTACAGTGTACTAGTCGTTTCTCAAGTGTTGCGAATACTATACTTTACCACCTTGCCGTGCAGTATCGATGCCATTAGATTGCTATGGAGACGACACTGGAAGAATATTCATGATACTTTTCTGCGGTCAGTAATCCGTAGGGCTGTAGTTTGGCTCTTGGTCAGTTCGCTGACAGGGTAAGGTTTCTGACTGATTTATTTGACAGGAAGAACTATCAGTCTACACTAGTTATGCAACGGACAGAAATGTGAAGCCTCAAATGATTAGTCAATCCTGAACGGTTGACTAGAAAAGGTGATTTCCTTACAGTAAGTTTTAAATGTCCTTATAAAGAACGTATAAAAATTTCGGTAAGATGCTCCCAGAATTGTCTCCACTGCTATCTAAAGTTATCGATACTACACGGCACGGTGGTCAAAATACAGATTCTTAACAGTTGGAAAACGCTTAGTATACTGTAAATTCTATTGTTTTAGGGACAGTACCGGCGATTGCCGACGTTCTTAGTTCATGAATCACAATATTGCAGAGAGAAACCATATTAAGCGGGAAGGCGATAACATATTTGATTCTTGATCAGTATAAGCCTATTGAACCAACGTCACGAAAATGAAGGAAAAACAGTTCTCATATTGCCACAGAAATACTAGGGAGAACAAATATTTTTGTTGTAAAATGGTCACTAAAGTCTCATTTATAAATTGTTTTCATCCACATGAACTTTGATAGAGCGCGCATGAGAGCGAGCGAGAGAGAGAGAGAGAGAGAGAGAGAAGGGGGGAGGGGGGAGAGGGGGTGGAGTGCGTGCACGCGCACTGAGACCTGTTGCATATGTTTCCGTATATGTAGATATTATTGGCTCCAGAAAGAGATTTATTCACACGTTTGAATAATTTCATTACTTTGCCGCTTCGAAAAACGTAATTTAACAAATTGAAATATGGCACTGCATATATCACGATTGTGTAAATATCTCAGCACCAGACTGCAACACTGCGCGATCTCCTAGTAAAATCGCTGTTATCAACTGCGAGTTATAGTCACCAGTCAGATAAAGAAAAGGACAACAAATGCCATAGGTTCCACAAGCACAGTACAACGGAACTTACTTGCCAAACATGACCTGACGTTGGTCACTTGGAAATTCCATAGTCTTAGGCCCAGATCTACTCTTTGATACGTCAAAATTTTCAGGAGAACAGATGCAAGCTACAGTATGCTAAACGCAGTATGTAGAAGAGCCAAGAACGAAAATAAGAATGGAAGAACGAAGTCCTCGGATTAGAAATGGTATAAAAATGTAAGACAAGAATGTAGTGTTTTGCTCCTACTGTTCATTATAAACATAAAAGAAATAATGGCGGAATTAAAATAAAGTTTCTGGAGGGACACTAAAATTCAGGATGAAAGAAGAGTCGCTGATGACATAATTATCCTCATTGAAAGGATTGCGGAACCTGTTGAGCGGAATAAAGAATCTAATGAACATACACTGTGGACTGAGAGTAAATCAAATACACACCAAATTAAATAGAAGTATCAGAAATTACGTAAGCGTTAAACTTAAACATCAAAGCTGGGAAGCGCTTCTAGCCGATGAGAAGGACTACTGCCACCTTAGAAGAAAAATAACGTTTGATGCACGAAGCAAGGAGGGCGTGAAAATCAGGATAATTCAGACAAAGGTGGCAATACTGTCCAAAAGAGAAATAAGTGTGGTGTCACCGCCAGACACCACACTTGCTAGGTGGTAGCTTTAAATTGGCCGCGGTCCATTAGTACATGTCGGACCCGCGTGTCGCCACTGTCATTGATCGCAGACCGAGCGCCACCACACGGCAGGTCTCGAGAGACTTACTAGCACTCGGCCCAGTTGTACGGACGACTTCGCTAGCGATGCACACTGACGAAGCCTCGCTCATTTGCAGAGCAGATAGAATAGCCTTCAGCTAAGTCAATGGCTACGACCTAGCAAGGCGCCATTAGTAACATTGCATGTATCTACAGAGCGATGTACAACAATGATGGATTAAAGTTAAGTATTCCAGAAGCTACGTACTTTTCTTTATAGCATTCATTACGTATCCTGTTTCAGAGCTCACGCCAATCTGCGTGAGCTTAACGCGTGCCTTTCGGCTACTTCCGAGTGGCGTGGCTGTCTTGTTACGCCACAACAATAAGCCAGCAGGTATCAAAAAAATTTCGGAGAATGTACGTTTGGATCACAGCATTGAATGTAAGTCAATCAAAGTCTGTGGGGAAACCGGAAAAGAAAAGACTGAAGTAGAGGGTGTATCAAAAAGATTCATCCGATTTGGCTCGTCTATAGTTCTGAAACTATAAACATATACAATGAATTTTGTTTTTTGATGAACAGGAAACTCGAAAAGTTCTGTTCACACCTTTTCATAGGTGTTTAATATGCCCCCTTTGAGACGCACGGCATATGCCAATGCGGTATTCAAATTGTTCCCACACCGCAGCGAGCATGTCTTGAGTTACAGCTTCCACAGCTGCTGTTATGCGATGTCTCAGATAATTCATTGTTTCTGGTAGCGGAGGCACATAAACAGAGTCGTTTATAAACCGCCACAAGAAATAACTACATAGGGTCAGGTCCGGTGATCTTGGAGGCCAGTAACGTAAGGCTGAATCATTTGGACCAGTGCTACCTATCCGTCGTTCTGTAATCTTCTGATTTAAGAACTCCCTCACTTCCACATGATAGTGCGGCGGTGCCCATCCTATTGGTAAATGCAGCCGTTAGAATCAGTCTCCAACCTCGGGGAAAGGAAGTTCTCAAGCATATCAAGATATGTGCTTCCTGTAACAGTGTTCTCGGCAAAGAAAAATGGGCCATACACCTTTTCCTGTGAAACTGCACAAAACACATTAAATTTAGGAAAGTGCCTCTCATGTTGTACAACTTCATGTGGTTGTTCCGTACCCATTATTCCTACATTATAGCCGTTCACCCTTCATTTAAATGGAATATTGCCTCGTCACTAAACACTAAGCCAGAAAGAAAACTGTCATCCTCCCTCTTGCCAAAAACGAAATTACAGAATTTCACACATTGTTGTTTGCTACCTTCACGAAGAGCTTGCAGTAGCTGAAATTTGTGTTGTTTCATGTGTAAACGTCGACACAAAAAACGCCAGACTGACATCGGGGGCATGTTGAGCTATCGAGCTGCACGGCGAACGGATTTCTGCGAACTCCTTGTGAAACTATGGCGGATGCGTTCGACATCTGTGTCAGAAACATGGCGACAGCCCGACAATTTGCCTTTACACAAACAACCTGTTTCTCGGAATTGTTCATGCCATAGTCTAATGCCCTGTGCTGTAGGAGGATCCACACCATACCTAGTACGAACGTCACGCTGAACAGTTAATGCTGACCCGCGGTGCGCAAATCGTAGAACACAAAACGTTTTTTGTTGCCCCGGCACCATTTTTACTAGACCTGAGTGGGAGCACACTACTGCTACCTAGCGCGAACCATGTAAAGCTCGAGATTTTACTCTTTTCATCAGTACGTTGTTCAGCACATACCTCAAATAACACAGTAGTTATGATTTTTTTAAATGGGGTAGTCCTTTTTCATACATCCTGTATTTCAGATATGGTGCCATAGAACGATGTTGAAAATTGAAGGACTGATAAAATAAGAAATGAGAAGTTTCTCTGCAGAATCGGAATGAGAGAGGATAATGTGTTACATATTTACAGGTAAAAGGGACAGGATGACAGCACATGTGTTACGACACCAAGGAATAACTTGCATTGCACTTGAAGCATTTATAGAAGCTAGTATCTGTAGAGAAAACAGAGACTGAAGTGTTATCGAAAAATAGTGGAGGACTACGGGTGCAAGTGCCACTTTGAGATGAAGAGGAGGGCACTAGAGAGGAATGTGCGGCGGGTCGCATCATACTAGTCGGAAGAGTGCGAAAGAAAGAAATATCTACTATGTTTTCTCTGATGCGGCAGTCACAAATCCGTGTGGCTCCACTCTTACTTCTATCGCAGTGTTGCGCATGGCAGTATCGGCTAACAGAGCTGACGTGGAGAACGCTCGAGCTCTGTGTACCCAAGTGAGGGACACCGCTTCGCCATTTAGCGGGTGCGGTCACTGAAGGGCGGTGTCTCTTTTCAGAGCTGTACAGTGATCGATCTAGATCGGCGACATGTAGTCGCTGTGCGCAGTTCATGACAGCATCCGAAGGCAGACAGGCGGGCTAATCCGTCGTGTAAGACTACTGACAAATGGACTAAACGGTGCGGGAGGACTAGTCACGTCCTGTCCTACAATCCCTTCGAGGGTATAAAATTGTACTAATATGCGTCCCGATATTTAGTTATAAGAGTCAGAGGGTGTGGTTGCAACTGTATCTCCAAATATTAGTTTTCCTATTGAAAGACAACTACTTAATAACACGCCCCTTTTTATTCCTCCCGAATCTGTTGTACGCATTACAATATGTCTGCAGAGTGTCGATTGCAAAGCGCGGGTGCTGTGCATCTTTGCAAGTGTGAGCAAGCGGTGGTCTCTTCTGATACGCTAAGGTATCTGAACCAAGGTCAGCCAATGGGCACGCGGCTGATAACACAAAAAGAATTCTATGTCGTTCATCTGCTGCTGGTGAACGTGCGTTCTGTGGCATAGGCGCCGTAACTTGGGGAACGCATAAACAATCAGTTATTTAGACCGTCTGTCTATCGCATAAGACGCTTTAGAACAGCCTATTCTGATATAACATGTTGAGATGCGTTCTAGTTTCGTTTCAAATTAGTTCATCCGAGGTGCTACAATAAAGTAATGAGACTGATGTGAAAAAAAAATGTTGCTCACCGTTTTAGTCAAGTTTAATGTTATTTCATTCAAAGTAGTTCCCTTCTGATTATACACACTTTTTCCAGCGCTTCTGCCATTGATGGTAACATTTCTGGAACTCATATTCTGCAATATCCTCCAAGACCCTCGTCACAGATTTTTGGACATCTTGTGTTGTTTGAAAATAGTGTTCCTTGACCATTTTGACTCTTGGAAATAGAAAAAAGTCGCACGGAGCAATATGTGGCGAATAAGGTGGCTGTTGTAGTACTGAAATTTGTTTTAAGGTTAACAATTGCTGTACTGACAGAGCAGTATGGGATGGCGCATTATCGTGATGCAGAATCCTATTACCAGCATTGTTGGCAAGGACGCGAACAACTCTTTTACGAAGTCTTTCTAAAATTTCTTTGTAGTAATATTGGTTAACTGTTTGTCCAGGAGGCACCCACTCTTTATGAAGAATTCCCTTGGAATCAAAGCAGCACACAAGCATGCATTTCACTTTTGACTTTGACATGCGAGCTTTTTTTGGTCTGGGTTATCCCTTTGGAGTTTTGTCTCTGGATCGTACTGAAAAACCAACTTTCATCACCAGTGATAACACGGTTCAACAGGCCGGCCGAAGTGGCCGTGCGGTTAAATGTGCTGCAGTCTGGAACCGCAAGACCCCTACGGTCGCAGGTTCGAATCCTGCCTCGGGCATGGATGTTTGTGATGTCCTTAGGTTAGTTAGGTTTAACTAGTTCTAAGTTCTAGGGGACTAATGACCTCAGCAGTTGAGTCCCATAGTGCTCAGAGCCATTTGAACGGTTCAACAATTCTGGATTGATTTCCGTTTGCTCTAACAGGTCGGCTGCCACATTTTTCCGTGTTTCTCGCTGTTGTGGTGTGAGATTTTTGGGGACAATTTTTGCACAAATCTTTCTCGTACCAAGATCTTCAGTTATTATTAGACGAACCGTTTCTCGATTGATGTTCAGTTCTTCTGTAATCATTTTAACGGATACTCTTCGACTAGATCGTACGAGTTCACGAACCCGGGCCAAGTTGACATTTATCCGTGAGGTCGTCCATTGCGGTCCTCATCTTCAACATTCGTTCTGCCTTCACTAAACATTTTGTGCCAAAGAAAAACTTGAGCTCTTGACATAATCTCCTCTCCAAAAGCCTTCTGAAGCTTACCGTAAGTTGTCGTCATGTTTTCACCCACTCTACCGAAACTAAATGGAATACCGTTGCGCAATATTATGCTGTTCCATTTCCGTGACGAGAGACACAAACACGTGTTAACTTATTACAGCACAACTCACAACTGAGCTGTTGCATCGATGTGTAGCTTGGACTAGAAAGCATCTTATAGACCAAGGTCAAAGATATTGTGCGAACGCATGCCTGCAGGGTTGCCACATCTTGCAAAGAAAATCAGTCTCATTACTTTATTGTCGCACCTCGTATTTATCGGAATTTATGGTTGCAGTTTAGTGTGGTAAACGTGGGTCTTCATTCGTCTCAGCAGTTACGTTTGATCCTAACTCTGTATGAATAATGGACGTATTATACCGAAAATGACTTTGAAGAAGCTTATTCACTTTAAAAGATGTATTTTCCCATTTAGTATAATATTTTCTTTGATGTGCTTTCACTGTGTCGTTCAGAAAAATATAACGTTACTTTCATTTGTTTATGTGAGCACGACCTCGAGGGCTGAATTGTGTATTTGACATCGTTTTTCATTTATAGAACCAGTAAATTCTATTTACCAACAACCATTAAATAATTTATTCTCCCCCTTTCTCTGAAGCCATATACTTGTCAGATGGCATGGCATTCATGTTGAAATTTTGAATGAGATCGCTCCACGAGCTCTTACGGTCCGTAGAATCTGGAATTTTCAGGGGTTCATTGCACTAATGTGCTTCCTTTGAACACATCTACATCTACGTACAGACTCCGCAAACAACCGTGTGCTGCGTGCCGGAGGGAACGTGTATCACTGCTAGTCGCTTTCTTTCCTGTTTCGCCCGTAATAGAGCGAGGAAGAAACGACTACATATACAGCTCCGTATGAGACCTGAATTCTCTTATCTAATCTTAGTGCTTCTTACGCTAAATGTACATTGGCGTTAGTAGAATCGTTCTGCAGGTAGTTCTAAATGTCATTTTCCTAAATTTATCTAATAGTTTACCACGAAAAGAGCATTGTTTTCCCTCTCGGAACTCTCACCTGATTTCATGAAGCATCTCCGAAATATTCGCCTGTTGATCGAAACTACCAGTTCATTTGCTACCGGTTCATCTGCTACCTGTTCATTTGCTACCGGTTCACCTGCCACCTGTCAAAAACCTAGCATTTCACTTCTGAATTGCTTCGATGTCTCCCTTTATTCCGACCTGATTTGGATCCCAAACGTTCGAGAAATACTCAAATATGGGTCTCCCTAGTGCTCTATACGCTGCCTCCACTACATATGAAACATACGTTCCTAAAATTCTCACAATAACTCGAAGTCGAGCATTCGCCTCCCCTGCTACCATCCTTATGCTCTCATTCTACACTACTGGCCATTAAAATTGCTACACCACGAAGATGACGTGCTACGTGAAATTTAACCCATAAGAAGATGCTGTGATATGCAAATGATTAGCTTTTCAGAGCATCCACACAAGGTTGGCGACGGTGGCGACACCTGCAGCGTGCTGACATGAGGGAAGTTTCCAACCGATTTCTCATACACAAACAGCAGTTGACCGGCATTGCCTGGCGAAACGTTGTTGTGATGCCTCGTGTAAGGAGGAGAAATGCGTACCATCACGTTTCCGACTTTGATAAAGGTCGAATTGTAGCCTATCCCGATTGCGGTTTATCGTATCGCAACATTGCTCCTCGCTCTGGTCGAGATCCAATGCCTGTAGCAGAATATGGAATCGGTGGGTTCAGGAGGGTAATACGGAACGCCGTGCTAGATCTCAACGGCCTCGTATCACTAGTAATCGAGATGACAGGCATCTTATCCGCATGGCTGTAACGGATCGTGCAGCCACGTCTCGATCCCTGAGTCAACAGATGGTGACGTTTGTAAGACAATAACCATCTGCACGAACAGTTCGACGACGTTTGCAGCAGCATGGACTATCAGCTCGGAGACCATGGCTGAGGTTACCCTTGACGCTGCATCACAGACAGGAGCGCCTGCGATGGTGTACTCAACGACGAACCTGGGTACACGAATGGCAAGACGTTACTTTTCGGATGAATCCAGGTTCTGTTTACAGCATCATGATGGTCGCATCCGCGTTTGGCGACATCGTAACAACTTTGGAAGCGTGTATTCGTCATCGCCATACTGGCGTATCACCCGGCGTGATGGTATGGGGTGCCATTGGTTACACGTCTCGGTCACCTCTTGTCCGCATTGACGAAACTTTGAACAGTGGACGTTACATTTCAGATGTGTTACGACCCGTGGTTCTATCCTTCATTCGATCCCTGCGAAACCCTACATTTCAGTAGGATAATGCACGACCGCATGTTGCAGGTCCTGTACGGGCCTTTCTGGATACAGAAAATGTTCGACTGCTGCCCGCTACCCTGGCCAGCACATTCTCCAGACCTCTATCCAATTGAAAACGCCTGGTCAATGGTGGCCGAGCAACTGGCTCGTCACAATACGCGATTCACTACTCTTGATGAACTGTGGTATTGTGTTGAAGCTGCATGGGCAGCTGTACCTGTACACGCCATCCAAGCTCTGTTTGACTCAATGCCCAGGAGTATCAAGGCCGTTACTACGGCCAGAGGTTGTTGTTCTGGGTACTGATTTCTCAGGATCTATGCACCCAAATTGCTTGAAAATGTAATCACATGTCAGTTCTAGCATAATATATTTGTCCAATGAATCCCCGTTGATCATCTGCATTTCTTCTTAGTGTAGCAATTTTAATGGTGAGTAGTGTATTTCATATCGCTTTAGAATGTTACGCCCAGATAGTCAATCGACGTGACTCAATCAAGTCACACCACTAATACTGTATTCAAACGTTGCCGAATTTTTTCCGTACTCATCTGCATTAACTTACATTTCTTCACATTAAGAGCCAGCTGCCATACGTCACATCAGCTATAAATTTTGTCTAAGTCATATTTTGGAAGTAATTTTTCAGGTCGTAAGTAAGTCTGACACGGATGCCGGTGGGGATGAGTAACAACGTACATGAACTAGTATCGGTCGAAAGACAGAGATTTGAAGATCTCTCAAAGGCAGCTGTTATTAAAGGACATTTTCGGAGTTTATACAGTCGCGCTAGATGTCTTCCACTACGCATTGAAATAATGATACTAGGAGCTCACGGTTCACAATTTGTGTTTCATGTTAAGTACGGCACACTATTAAATGATTATCTCATTTCATTGCTGCGCTCTTGCGTAATTTCGCTCTCCCTCTCACTATCCTAATCAGATCGCTTTATCCTTTAAAATCGTTTCTTAAATTTGAGGTTATTGTCCGGGGCATAAATAATTACTCTATACCGGTATGCGGGTTCGATTCCCGGCGGGGTCAGTGATTTTCTCTGCCTCGTGATGGCTGGGTGTTGTGTGCTGTCCTTAGGTTAGTTAGGTTTAAGTAGTTCTAAGTTCTAGGGGACTGATGACCATAGATGTTAAGTCCCATAGTGCTCAGAGCCATTTGAACCATTTACTCTATACCGGTATGTGTACTGGTGTCCCAAATTTATGGACTAAGGTAGTTAACGCATGATGTGTCTCAGCCAAGTAACATAGCTCGTTCAAACATGGACCATACGTAGAAAGAACCGTATAGCATAGTACAGAAGGAAACGGTAAGAAATACGCAACGAGACGAACAGAAATGACACTTTTTTTCAACAACAATAATTACGCTGAATTCATTGTAATGTAGAATTTCCCTGGGCATTACAAAAGGTGGTTCAAATGGTTCAAATGGCTCTGAGCACTATGGGACTCAACTGCTGAGGTCATTAGTCCCCTAGAACTTAGAACTAGTTAAACCTAACTAACCTAAGGACATCACAAACATCCATGCCCGAGGCAGGATTCGAACCTGCGACCGTAGCGGTCTTGCGGTTCCAGACTGCAGCGCCTTTAACCGCACGGCCACTTCGGCCGGCACAAAAGGTGGGACACGGTTCTCTAGAGGGTTTGTTATCACCAGGCACGGCAACGAAAACTACGTGCTGGACTCAATGTTTATGAGTTCTTGCGGTTGCGCGTTCCTCTCCATCACCAGCACTGTTGATAAGTGCTGGATGGTCACTGGTTCATGTGAACGTGACGCAATACGTCTCCCCAACGCATCTCGTATTTGATGGGATTTAAGTAGGGCGAGCGCACAGGCCAGTCCTATTGTTCTGCGACGTCCTCCAACTGCGCAGTTGTGCTGTTAACTACAGTAAATTTATAGCTTCGTCTATATGATTTTGAGGTCGCTAATTGTGTATTTTCAGGCATTCTTCACTTAGTTTAATGGTCTCACTATCATAGCTTCAACTCCACATGTTTTGTACACTGAAGAACCAAAGAAACTGGTACACCTGCCTAATATCGTGCAGGCACGAGCACGCAGAAGTGCCGTAACACGACATGGCATGGACTCGACTGATGTCTGAAGTAGTGCTGGAGGGAACTGACACCATAAATCCTGCAGGGCTGTCCATAAATCCGTAAGAGTACGAGGAGGTGGAGATCTCTTTTCAACAGCACGTTGCAAGGCACCCAAGATATGCTCAATAATGTTCATGTATGGAGAGTTTGGGGGCCAGCGGAAGTGTTTAAACTCAGAAGAGTGTTCCTAGAGCCCCTCCTTACCAATTCTGGACTTGTGAGGTGTCGCATTGTTCTGCTGGAATTGCCCAAGTCCGTCGGAATGCACAATGGACATAAATGGATGCAGGTGGTCAGACAGGATGCTTAAGTACATGTCACCTGTCACAGTCGTATCTATGGTCCCATGTCACTCCAACTGCAACCGTCCCACACCATTACAGAGCCTCCACCAGCTTGAACAGTCCCTGCTGAGATGCAGGATCCATGGATTCATGAGGTTGTCTCCATACTCGTACATCTCCATCCGGTCGATACAATATGAAACGAGACTCGTCCGACCAGGCAATATGTTTCCAGTCATCAACAGTCCAGTGTCGGTATTGAAGGGCCCAGGCGAGGCGTAAAACTTTGTGTCGTGCAGTCAACAAGGGTACAAGAGTGTACCTTCGGCTCCAAAAGCCCATATCGCTGATGGTTCGCAAGCTGACACTTCTTGATGGTCCAGCATTGAAATCTGCAGCAATTTGCGGATGGGTTGCACTTCTGTCATGTTGAACGATTCTCTTCAGTCGTCGTTGGTCCCGTTCTTCCAGGATCTTCTTCCGTCCGCAGCGATGTCGCAGATTTGATGTTTTACCGGATTCCTGATATTCACGGTACACTCATGCAATGTTCGTACGGGAAAAATACTTCATCGCTACCTCGGAGATGCTGTGTCCCATCGCTCGTGTGCCGACTATAAAACAACGTTCAAACTGTTTGAATACTAGTGCCTGTACCAGTTTCTTTGGCGCTTCTGTGTTTGTCAATGGAAAACAGTGTACCTGTGTATGGAACTTTTATTTCTCTAATGTTTACTATTAGCTGAGTGGTATTTCCTAGTATTTGCAATGATAGATTTTAAAAATCTAGAATATTTGTGAAGAAACTGTAGGAACAATGGACACACAGCTAAACAAAAACCTCATGTATTTTTTTTTTTTTTTTTTTTTTTTTTGTCGACGCAGTCTCCGAATTTTGTCTTCGTGAATTTGTCGCCATGCCTGCAAAACAGGATGTGTCTGCTCATGAATACTGCTGGTTGGAGGCTGTTGTGTACGTACGCGTCTTCTCATCGCATTCTGGTGCGGGACTAGAAGTGTGGAAGGTACTGGGGAGGTAGTGACAGAATTACAGGTGTGACGGCCGATCGTGAGTCCAGCCTGGGTAATTCAGTTTGTAAGAACATTGCCCGCTTTTGGCATGGGTTCAAGTCCTGGTCCGACACAATAGTTTTCATCTGCCAGGAAGTTCTCACAGAAATCTTCGGTGAACTTATAGTGGAAAACACGGGGAGTGGGCGAAACGCTGTCAGGTCACTTTGTAAGTAGGCTGTTTATGTTTTATTATTGGCAACGTTACGTAGCGCTCAATATGAAAATCACTGGCTGTGCTGTGTGCAGTCTGTGGCTAGTTTGCATTGTTGTCTGCCATTGTAGTGTTGGGCAGCGGCAGCTGGCTGTGAACAGCGCGTAGCGTTGCGCAGTTGGAGGTGAGCCGCCAGCAGTGGTGGATGTGGGGAGAGAGATGGCGGAGATTTATAATTTGTCATGAACTGATATATATATTATGACTTGTGATGATATTAAGGTAAATACATTGTTTGTTCTCTATTAATATCTTTCATTTGCTAACTATCCCTATCAGTAGTTAGTGCCTTCCATAGTTTGAATCTTTTATTTAGCTGGCAGTAGTGGCGCTCGCTGTATTGCAGTAGCTTGAGCAGCGAAGATTTTTGTGAGGTAAGTGATTTGTGAAAGGTATAGTTTAATGTTAGTCAGGGCCATTCTTTTGCAGGGATCTTTGATAGTCAGATTGCGTTGCGCTAAAAATATTGTGTGTCAGGTTAAGCACAGTCGTGTATAATTGTTCTAAGGGGACGTTTCATATGTCGACCCTTAGCCTAGGATACCTCACTGTAATCTTCTGATTTTTTCTTGTAGTTTGTGTATTTAGTGTAGCTTTTGTTTATTGCTAGCGCGTAATTGTAGAGAGAATCTCCTTTGTAGTTGCAGTCTTTCATTGTTGTACTGTAAAACAGTTGTGGCATGCATGTAGATTTGCACCAAGTATTTCGCAGCTGCGCTGGTAATTAACTAGATATTATTTTCAGTGCTATGTTAATGTGTTCTCTTATTTTTGATCTTCAAATTGTGTTTTTCTGTGTTATCGTGTGAAATATTGTGACAATAATGGCGTGTGAGAAACGTAATACTAGGCTCCAAAGTAAACTGAGAAATGACAGTGAAGACGAAAGCAGTGTGTTAACGCCACCATGTAATGAATTAACAAATATTCAAAATAGTAATTTGGTAACTGTGCATAGGGAAATGGAGCGGGCGTCAAATAATGGTGTAGACATTGAAACATGTAGAGAACAGGGAAGCATTATCGATCGATCGGTCGGCAACAGCTCGCCTCAGGAATCCGAAATGACAGGAAACAATCTCGCAAATACTGTAGATTCAGGTTTTGGATCCTCACCGTTTTCTCAAATAAGTCAAGACACATTTTCTGCTTGTCAAAATGTGAATGTTGCCGGTGCAAATGCACTGCCGAACAGCGTAGAGAAACAGATTCCAGACACTAATACATTATTATTGCAATTAATGCAACAAATGGAACAAAATCAGAGACAAACACAGCAACAGTTAGACACAGTGGAACAAAATCAGAGACAAACACAGCAAAAGCTTCAAAAGTTAGACACAGTGGAACAAAATCTTAAAAAGTTAGACTCATTGGAGCAAACTCTTGAACAAACACGTGAAGATTTAACTACTGAGTTACATAACATTGAATCTAAATGTCAAAAAGTCTGTAATGACGTAAAAACACAAATTTGTGAGCATTTTCAACCTATTTTTTCGCGGCATGAAAATGCATTACAGAATCACGAAACAGCCATAAAAGAACTGCAAATTATTGTTCATGAAAATCATGAGACCTTGCAAGCTAAATTTGACTCAGTTGCATCTACCGATTCGGTTACGCAACTTGCAAAAACTCAGGAAAACTTTAAGGACACAGTAGATACTCTGAAACTTGGTTCAGAAAAACACACTGAAGAAATAGGTACACTATCGGAGAAAGTAGCCGAACTTTCGGATCAGGTCACTAACTTATCTACAAAGGTAGATGATGATCTGAATGACACAAGACCCGTAGCCTTCACTGACACAGAAGAGTATGAACAAATAAGAAAATTCAAACAAAATCAAAATCAAATTAATACACAACACCAAAGAGAAATCCGGGAAGTACAAGATCAGCTGACACAGGTAATACAAGAATTACGTATTTCAGAGGACACTCGCGCTCCAACACGGGAAGAGGAACTTAGAAACACGGAAAAGCCGCAAAATAATAACACAGGGCATTTCGGAAATTATGAAAGAAATTGGCAATGTGCACCGAATTTTGAGATGGAACGGCCGACACGACCTAACAATGACCAATATGCGACTCGCCGACATGACGATTTTGACTATAAGCTGTTCATTACTACACGTAAATTCAAAACATTTAAGAATTCTGGCAACGACATTCATCCACAAGCATGGCTCCATCAATTTTCTCATTGTTTTCCTCCCAACTGGTCATTGGAGCACAGATTAGAATTTATGTGTGGCTACTTAGAGAATGAACCAGCTGTGAGAATGCGATCGGTCATTCACGATTGCCACAGTGAAGGAGAATTTTACCATGCCTTCCTCTCAGCATATTGGTCGCAAGCTACACAAGACCGTGTAAAACATGGCATCATAATGATGAAACGTTTCGAACAATCTGAATTCTCCAGTCTTGTGAAATATTTTGAAGACATGTTGCACAAGAATCAGTACCTGTCAAATCCATACAGCCCCTCAGAACTCATCCGCATTTGCTTAATCAAATTACCTGAACATTTACGACACATTATTTTGGCAGGACGTTGCAAAGACGACATTGAAGCTTTTCAGGGACTGTTACAAGAACTGGAAAGTGACACTGACAATCGCGGAACGCAGGAGCACAACAATTACAGATCACATCAGTCGCAATTCCGCGATGAAAGAAATAATAACTGGACGCGACAAGGCTATTCTCACAACACAAATCGTGACCAAAATAGACACCACCCGTATGACAACCGTTGGCAGAGTAGTAATAACTACAGGGAAAGATCACCTCTCCGTGGTAATGACTATCACAGAGACAATAAGAGAAACAGACAATATGGGAACCAAAATAAATACTATCAAGGGAGACAGAATAACTTTAGACGCAACGGACCAGCGCGCAGTTACGATTCAGGGAGAAATTCTCCACCATGTGACCGACAAGAAAGAAACTATGGAATCTACCGACATGACGACAGACGATATGATCGTAACGACAGACCTGAATTGCATCAGAACTGGCGGGATTCAAACAGAGCAGGGCCCTCTCGTCACGGTGAATTTGTAGAAGTTAGGTCTCCAAATCCCAATAACAACGCGCGCCAACAAAGAGACAGACAATGACTCGCGCCGCAGGCACCCGCGTGCGCCCGCTCACTCAGAGAAAAATAACATAGACGCTAACCCTGTGAAAAATTCCAGTATTCTTTACCGACGTATACTGCATGATAATTGCGTTCAAGCTGAAATTCTGAGTACTTTGAAGAGTAAAAGATTGTACCACATTTCACATGTAAAACCGATTATTGAAAGATAATCTGCTTTTTAACTTTGTCTTTGCCATAAAACGTTTCACTTCACGTTACTAGTACGCTTTAGAAACTGTTAACATGCAACAATGTTTGAAGTTAAATATCCAGTCTAGAACCTAGGGAACATTTTTAAACAGAAATGACGAATGCATTGTTATAGTGAACAGACGTCACAGTGTTATTGTGTGTGTACATTCTTGCTTGTTTGTTGCACGATTACGTAACGACTATAAGGCTCACATACTTAGAACATTTACCAGTACTGATAATGAGATTTTAATGCAACATTTTGGTTTATTTGAAAATACATTCTGAATTTAAGTGCTTTCTGTGAGATACCAGACGACAGAGTGATTAGTTTATGTGACAGATACACGATTTTATCACGACGCTACTAATGAGTGACAATTTACAATGTTGCTTTTGCGGTGTATCTGTTTTATATCTGCACAGTTTTCTGAATTCTTCTGGAAAGAAAAACATGTTTTAGCAGTAACTTTTGTGGTATAGCAAAAATGAGACAGCCTTTTTCGTGGCACAACAATACGTTACTGTACAGTACTTTCTTCATCACGCCAATAAGCATAATAACTATGATATCTATACGCAAAGCATTTCACTTTTGTTTATCATGAGGTAAGTACATTGACTTCTGCAGAACTTAGCTTTCGGAGGACGATAACTACGACACTTCCACAGAGATTATGTTACAAGACGCACAGTTTAGCGCTACAGTACACGTATTTGAGTGATCAATTTTATATTTAAAACATTTATTTTTAAAGATTTTTGAATTACAAATAAAGTTTTCCGTGATACATTTCATTCCATTGCTGTAATCTGTAACACCTGAGGGTATAATTACATTAATCCTCAGGGGGGTACACGCTTACTTTGTGTACCATGTGTGTGGCAACCACAAGGAACCCTAGCTAATATGGTATTTGTTTATACAACTTTACACATCGGTACCATATTTCTCTAACACACAAATTACCCAGCTATCTGATCATTTAACTGAGAGATAAATTTTTTTTTTTACTACGTCAGTGACAGATGTTTACGCAATTACAGAGTTGGATTACTTCACACTTACGAAATTGTATTTTGTCTGTACTTTGTGAAATGCTCATATTTTTTCGGAACCATTGTGATACTATGAGAGCTTTGAATGATGCATTTGGTAAGGGAGCATGATTTTAAAGTACGTTTGAGGTAGATGACACTATTGAAATGAGCAGAGAATTTTTTTACGTTTTGAAATTATTGGAGGAAGTTACGACGATTTTAAGATTTGACTGAAGTGTTATGATGTTATTATTACGACGACGATGTGTATTATGTTGTTGAGGAATGTTTATTATGCTACGTATTTCTCATGATGAAATATTGAAGAAGTGTCGACGAATATGTATATGTGTAATAAGGTAAGGAATAATGAGTAGTGTTTAGGGACTCTGATTTATGAAAAGGATGTTGGAAACCAAGAAACGTACTTTAAGAGTTATGAAATGTGTGACTGTATCACAATGCTGACGAATATTTTTTTTGGACACTTATATTCATAGGATTTTGTTTCTACAGATTTGCAACGCTAATTCTTGACCTGTGAAGTATTTTTATGTGAGACTGTCACTTTAGCGAAAATTGCTGTCGTAAATATTTCCGTACGAAAGTTAAGTGACCACCTGCACGTAATGCGTCGCGGGCACCCAGCTGTGTCAGACGCCTGGAGAAAAAGTCATTAGCGCGTGCCTTTCAGAGCACAAGAAAAAAAAAAAAGGAAAGGGAAGGCCATTATCCTGGCCATTGTCATTCCTTTAGAGAAAGCATCGCAAAAACGACACGGTCGAACTTGAAAACATATGATTACACTAGCTCTTAATTTACGATATTTACTGAAATGCCTAATAAAATGACAAGCAATATTTTTACATCTGCACACCTGATTATGACAAGCGTCTTTCTATGAGAGTTGAGAGAATTTCTACTAACTTACGAAATGTCACATGACTACTGAATGATATTTTTATGCTTTGCTTTTCATAGTTGCTTATTTCATTTGACATCTGTTTTCCAGCTGTGTTGCAGCATTGCTTTTATAAAATAAAATGCATTTGCTAATGTGAACACTTTCTGTCAACAGATCTATTAAATAATTATTTTATGATCCACATTCTTTAAAAAAGGAGCACTTGGAAAGGAAAGAACAATAAGAAGGAACTAGTAACTGCATTCGTAATTTTCTTTTCAAGTAATTGGTAACTTTTTGGTAGAATAACTTCTTGTGGTGCACCACTTTAATTACATAGACATTAAGATGTGAATATACATTTCCCTTATCTGCATTGTTGTTTAGTGTAATATTTTTTCTGCTTGCGCTATGTCATGTTTAGGTATAAGTTGCTGCTGTTTGCCAGGCATAGTGTTATTGAATTTGACTTTTGCTCATTTATGCTGCTAGCTTTGCCAATTTGCATTTTTTTGCATTGCTGTTTGTGTTGATTTGTTATGTGATGCTGCATTGCCTCGTCCCTTAGTTTAGCATCTGAGCTCAGTAGATTTAAGTTAGCTTAAGAGGGGGCAGCCTCTAAGAGAATGAGTTGCGATGAATTGGAAGAAATGCATTGAGAAAACAGGTTTAGGTAGGATTTTCTTGGAAATAAATGTTGAGGTAAGAAATGTGTGAACATATAAATACAGAAAGCATGCTTAGATAGAATTTTTTTTGGTGGAAACAAAGGATGAAATAAGAGGAAAGATATATGAAGTTTTGGGATGGACTGCAGTACCAAATGTTACACTGAAAACGAACCCTGTCCTTTCCTATTGGTGTTATCCCACTATGTGTTTGTGTACCCTTGTGTATTTGTTTTCTTCCTGTCTCTGTGTAGTTTCATAGAATTTTTTTTCCTTTTAATATTAAGCTACATTCACTATGAGGAGGAATACTGTTATCCTCAAATATAAGTTGCATTAATAATATGTTATTTTCTTTGTAAAGTTGTTTACAATTCTGTTCTGTTTCAATGTTCATGTGTGAAATTAATGTTTCGAAAACTATTCTCATTATTTTATGTATGTACTTATGTCACTATTTTTGTAACACTGATGTATATGTTTATTTCTATTCTTTTGTAAAGCCTGTACTACAAATGTTATCTGTATTATTATGTTTTTAATGATGTATTTTGTACCTTTGTAATTGTATTCTTATGTTATAAAATTGTAATTGTCACCAGTTCATGACATTATTAACTTGTTAGTTACATTTCACTGCACACGTTTCTGTTGGTCATAGTATGTGGACAATATGTGAGAAGTAGGGACTGTTAGTGTTTGCACGTGTGTTAATAACTCAGCAAGGGACTGGATAACAGCATTGCTGGTTCTAAGGACAATTTCAAAAACTTTGTGAGTGCACAAGTGGTGGTTTATGGACTTGCTATATTATCCGCAAGACTCTTCAATGGTGATTGTGCACCTGCACAGTCACAACAGATGGCTGCTGGCCATCTCTACAAGGACTACAGTGGGTCTGCATCTTTGATGGCCCACCAATACCGTAATCTCTACAAGGACTACAGTGGGTCTGCACCTCTGGTGGCCCACCAATACCACAATCTCTACCAGGACTCCAGTGGGTCTGCTCTGTGATGACCTACCTACCAATATTCTTCAAAACTTCGAATGACTCTGCTGTGGGTTTGCTCCATTGTGGCCCATTACCTGTCAGCATGTCAAGAGTCAGCACTGTCTTTCCATTGGAAGGACAACACTACTTCTTCAAGACTGCATGGAAATCCACTACTTCTGTGTGCATTGTCTTTTACTGCTCAGACTTTGAGAAAAGAAACGGCAGTTTCACTGTGATGAACAATGTGGACTGTCTTTATGGACTGTGAGAGATTTTTAGCTTTTGACCACCAATGTATCAATAAGTGTGTGCATTTTATATCTTTGTTACTGTAATTGTGAAAAATTTTTGTCAAATCTGTATTGGCCAGTGCCCAACACCATTTGTAAAAATTTTTGTGGGGAGCATGGGGGCTATGTAAGTAGGCTGTTTATGTTTTCTTATTGGCAACGTTACGTAGCGCTCAATATGAAAATCACTGGCTGTGCTGTGTGCAGTCTGTGGCTAGTTTGCATTGTTGTCTGCCATTGTAGTGTTGGGCAGCGGCAGCTGGCTGTGAACAGCGCGTAGCGTTGCGCAGTTGGAGGTGAGCCGCCAGCAGTGGTGGATGTGGGGAGAGAGATGGCGGAGATTTATAATTTGTCATGAACTGATATATATATTATGACTTGTGATGATATTAAGGTAAATACATTGTTTGTTCTCTATTAATATCTTTCATTTGCTAACTATCCCTATCAGTAGTTAGTGCCTTCCATAGTTTGAATCTTTTATTTAGCTGGCAGTAGTGGCGCTCGCTGTATTGCAGTAGCTTGAGCAGCGAAGATTTTTGTGAGGTAAGTGATTTGTGAAAGGTATAGTTTAATGTTAGTCAGGGCCATTCTTTTGCAGGGATCTTTGATAGTCAGATTGCGTTGCGCTAAAAATATTGTGTGTCAGGTTAAGCACAGTCGTGTATAATTGTTCTAAGGGGACGTTTCAACTTAATACACTTGATGTTGGAAGTAGGCTGATTCGATTAGAGATACATTCTGTTCCATAGAGACACAGTGAGGACATCCTCACGGATGTAGAACATGTCATGAAACAAGACTACAAAAAACAGGGATATAATATTGTTCTTTCTGCAAATGTCAAACCAAAGTAAGTCATAAAAATGTAAAATATGCATTCACTTAAGTGATAACAACAGACTAGTCACAATACACGTACGATACAGTGAGGTGAATGTAGTAATTTGAGACGTTATATGATACGTGACTTCTGCCTCCGCAACTGAGAGTACAGCGCAGCTGATTGCCATGCAGAGGACCTTAGTTCTATTCCCAGTACTACCAACGATTTTCCCTTGGTGGGAGGACTGGAACGAGGTGTGCTCAGCGTCGTGGTGCCAACTGAGGTCACGAAAACTGACAACGGCCGGGAGACCCGTGTGCCGACCCCGCCCCCTACATACACCATCCAATGACGCGATTGCCAGGGGATGACGTGGCGATCGGTCGGTACCGCCGGGACCACCAAGGGGTCTGGACGAGAATACCAGTTTTAGTAATTTTTGAGAGCGTTTGTTGTGGACAACAACGGCTTTTCTTGGTACTTTAAAATCAACGCAAATAGTCCCGACAGCAAAAGACCTTTATCTTTGAGGTTACCGGTTTCCGTCAGTTACTGACAAACTTCAGACCTCATACCGTGATGGTAGACGGTGGCAGACAGCGGAGCTGGCGTTAACGGATTTTCTTGGAGTTCGTAACAACTGCTCAGTTCTCTGCCACCGCCTACCATCACGGTATGAGGTCTGAAGATGGTCAGTAAGTGATCGAAACCGGTAACCTCAAAGATAAAGGTTTTTTCCGGTCGAGACTTTTTACTTTGGTTTTAAATTACCAGTTTTATCTGGTGCATGACTATTCTATCGACTGAATCATATATTTCCAAAGGGATAAAGAGAACAAAATATGTTATCTCAGTGCTACTGCAGACGCACATGGGCTATCACGTTGTCGTGCACTACGTGCTAATGAAACAGAACTGGGAGCGTGAAACATACAGTAGTGGGACGCGGTCTCTGCGAGTGCAGTACAACAACTTGACGGGTGTTTGATATGTGGACGTAGACAATCATCTCCCTTTGTCTGGAGGCACACACAGATGAGTCAGGCAAGTGTCCTAAAAATTCTCCAGTGACATACGTTCCCTCCCTGTCGTATATCTCTCCATCAAGAGCTGCATAGAAACAATTATGAGAGTCGAGTTAACTTCTATACATGGACATTAAGTCAGGATGTTCCATAAGTATCACGTATCTTCTTTAGTAATGAAGCCACATTTACCAATGATGGTCAGGTAAACCGCAAGAAAGATGCACTACAGGGCTGTTGACTATCCCCTTTGGCTTCCTCAGATGAAACGTCAGCTCCAGACAGTGTAATTGATGTGGGATAGTCAACCAACAGCTCTTCGGTCCGTAGTTTATACATGGAACACCGAACGTGCGCAAGTATCGCACCATCGTAATAGACCATATTCGATGAATGCTACACGACGTTCCTTTGCAGACTAGGAGGAACCTGTGCTACAGCATGTCTTCATAAATTGTCTACAAATCGTTGGACTATACGCAGACGACCTATACATTTGCTGGCCTGTTGCCCAGATTTGACACAAGTAGACTTTTTCTGTGAGGGAAAGTGAAAGACGCTGTCTACAAGAACATACCAACTACACCTGATGACATTCAACGACATACTACTGCAGCCTGCTCGGACACCACTGCTGAAATACTAGCACATTTGCAGCACTTGTTCCAGACAAGACTATAAGCGTGTATTGGCGTTGCCGGTGGTCATTTTGAACACAATCTGTGATGATCAGTTATCTCGTTATTTGTGATGATCAATTGTCTCGTTACTGATCAGAATCCACATACCTCGCGCATCCATTTGTGTTGTTCTTTAGTGTGCGCTACCACAGGTATTGTACAAGATGTGTGCGGGAAACTTTAAAAGCCGGCCTCTGGGGCCGAGCGGTTCTAGACGCTTCAGTCCGGGACCGCGCTGCTGCTACGGTCGCAGGTTCGAATCCTGCCTCGGGCATGGGTGTGTGTGTGATGTCCTTAGGTTAGTTAGGTTTAAGTAGCCCTAAGTCTAGGGGACTAATGATCTCAGATGTTAAGTCCCATAGTGCTTAGAGCCATTTGAACCATTTTGAACCTATAAAAATACGATATCTCTTCAACGACTCAAACTATACTTCTGCGAAGAACACCACTGACTTTCTAATTTACCCTACTTTTAGTTTGTTAATGTCAATAGGCATTGCTCCATATAAAAAGTGTATTCTTGCACAAAAATAGACTGTATAAAAAAATGTTCAAATGTGTGTGAAATCTTAAGGGACTTAACTGCTAAGGTCATCAGTCCCTAAGCGTACACACTACTTAACCTAAATTAAATTAAGGACAAACACACACACACATGCCCGAGGGAGGACTCGAACCTCCGCCGGGACGAGCCGCACAGTCCATGACTGCAGCGGCCCAGACCGCTCGGCTAATCCCGTCGGGCTACACTCTATAAGAATTATTATACTCTAATGATTGGCTATCAATACAAGCCCCCGGCTACCAACCCATTCTGTGAGAACGATACATCAACACAGTGGCCGAGCGGTTCTAGGCTCTTCAGTCTGGAACCGCGCGACCGCTACGGTCGCGGGTTCGAATCCTGCCTCGGTCATGGATGTGTGTGATGTCGTTAGGTTAGTTAGGTTTAAGTAGTTCTAAGTTCTAGGGGTCTGATGACCTCAGGTGTTAAGTCCCATTGTGCTGAGAGCCATTTGATACATCAACAGCACTTCCCATTTTCGCTATATTTGTAAGTTGTAGGCGATTCAACATGTATATTATCTGTGGCTAGTTGGTAATTGACTAGAGAAACACCAAATTTATAAAAAGTAAGCTCTTCATACCGCCACACTACATGCAGTATGTTTTGGATCACTGAGGAGGTTTCGTTGTTCTACTCATGTCAGATCGAAGTTTTAACCTTAAACTTAGAAAATGAGTTGCGTCCTCTTTGAACTAACATCATACACTCCAGGGAAGGGCTTGTAACTTTGAATGTCCTCTTAGTTGAGAAACAGCTTTGTTGTTTTGTTAATGAGGATGATGAGGACTTACGCTGTGGTTGACACTGCTCTAACAAGTGGAATCTTTTATACACGGGCGCTTTTGTGCGGCGCAGGCGGGCGAGCGCAGCCCGGCAGGAGGAACCAGGTCGAGCGTGCGTGTGCGGACAATGGCGGGCCGGCCAGATAGCGCCACCCCTCATAAAGTGAGCGGGCCGGCAGTTCCGCGCAGGCCGCGGATTAAGGGGTTGGCCGGCTACAAACCCTCTGCCCAAACCCTGCCCCTGCCTGTGGCCTGCTGTGGTCCGGTCTGTTCTCCCTCTGCCAGCACGCACGCAGTCACCGCCTGCCGTGGCTGTTTTACTACCAGCCCTGCAGCCGTCCGCGCCGTGTTACATTGCTTCAATTTCGATAGGCAGCATGGGGTCACGCGGTGTGGTATACCCAACCACTGGAATTCAATGGTGCATGTCTCAACATACGAGGGTTGTTTTTAAGTAAGGGCCGTTTTGATTTTTAAAAAAAGATTCAAATACTTTTGTAAAAAAACTTTTATTTTCTGATTCTACACAGTTTTACCTATTTTTCTGCATAGTTGCCTTGTTTATTTAAGCATTTGTCATACCGTACAACTAAGTTTTTAATTCCCTCTTCAAAGAATTCGGCCGCCCGCTCCGACAGCCAAGAGTTCACGGCCGCTTTCACTTCATCGTCGTCATTGAACGCTGCCCGCCAAGATGGTGTTTCAGGTACCGGAAAAGGTGAAAATCGCTAGGAGCAAGGTCGGGGCTGTATGGTGCATGGTCCAAAACTTCCCAGCCAAAAGAATCAATCAAATCCCGAGTCTTTTGAGAGGTGTGAGGCCTAGCGTTATCGTGCAGGAGCAAAACTCCTTTTGTCAGCATGCCGCGCCTTTTGTTTTGAATTGCTCTGCGGAGCTTCTTTAGAGTTGCACAGTAGGCATCTGAGTTGATTGTCGTTCCTCGTGGCATAAAGTCCACTAGCAAAACACCGCGCCGGTCCCAGAACACAGTTGCCATAATCTTGCGCTTTGACAGCGGCTGTTTGGCTTTGAACTTGACGGGTGAGGTTGTGTGTCGCCATTCCATCGATTGTCGCTTGCTTTCGGGAGTGATATGGGATACCCATGTTTCATTTCCAGTGACAATTTGACTCAACATGTCATCCCCTTCTTCCTCGTAACGAATCAAGAAGTCCAATGAAGTGGCAAATCTCTTCCCTTTGTGGTCCTCTGTGAAGAGTCTGGGTACCCACCGAGAACACAGTTTCTTAAAGTTTACGTTTTCACATACAATTTTGTACAAAACCGATCTTGAAACTTGTGGAAATTCCAAAGAAAGAGTGGAAATTGTGAATCTTCTGTCCTCACGAATCTTTGTTTCGACTGCAGCCACCAAATCATCAGTGATCACAGAGGGCCGGTCTGAGCGTTCTTCGTCATGGACGTTTTGACGACCATTTTTAAACTCTCCAACCCATTGACGCACTTTACCTTCACTCATTGCATTCAAGCCATAAACTTCTGTTAACCGACGATGAATTTCTGCAGCTGATAGGCTTCTCGCGGTCAAAGAACGTATCACTGACCGTATCTCACACGCGGCGGGCGATTCAATAATCGTAAACATTATAAAGTAGCACAACGATGCGTACACGTCAGCTACAGAGCTGCAACTTGCATCCGTGTGAACGGGAAGGATGACGGCAAGTGGCGCGGTGGCTTGTTGCGGCGTCCGCGCGAACTACGGGACTATATGCGCGAACGGCCCTTACTTAAAAAACAACCCTCGTACGAGGGTGAGTCAAATGAAAACCTCAAATACACTATTGGCCATTAAAATTGCTACACCATGACGATGACGTGCTAGGGACGCGATATTTAACCGGCAGGTAAGAAGATACTGTGATATGCAAATGATTAGCTTTTCAGAGCATTCACACATGGTTGACGCCGGTGGCGACACTTACAACGTGCTGACATCAGGAAAGTTTCCAACCGATATCTCATACACAAACGGCAGTTGACCGGCGTTGCCTGGTGAAACGTTGTTGTGATGCTTCGGGTAAGGAGGAGAAAGGCGTACCATCACGTTTCCGATTTTGATAAAGGTCGGATTGTAGCCAATCGCGATTGCGGTTTATAGTATCGCCACATTGCTGCTCGCGTTGGTCGAGATCCAATGACTGTTAGCAGAATATGGAATCGGTGGGTTCAGCAAGGTGATACGGAACGCCGTGCTGGAACCCAACGGCCTCGTATCACTAGCAGTCGAGATGACAGGCGTTTTATCCGCATGGATGTAATGGATCATGCCGCCACGTCTCGATTCCTGAGTCAACAGATGGGGATGTTTGCAAGGCAACAACCATCTGCACGAACAGTTCGACGACGTTTGCAGCAGCATGCATTATCAGCTCGGAGACCATGGCTGCAGTTACCCTTGACGCTGCATCACAGACAGGAGTCCCAGCGATGGTGTACTCAACGACGAATCTGTGTGCACGAATGGAAAAACGTCATTTTTTCGGATGAATCCAGGTTCTGTTTACAGCATCATGATGGTCGCATCCGTGTTTAGCGACATCGCGGTGAACGCGCATTGGAAGCGTGTATTCGTCATCGCCATACTGGCGTATCACCCGGCATGATGGTATCGGGTGCCACTGGTTGCACGTCTCGGTCACCTCTTGTTCGCATTGACGGCACTTTGAACAGTGGACGTTACATTTCAGATGTGTTACGACCCGTGGTTCTACCATTCATTCGATACTTGCGAAACCCTACATTTCAGCAGGATAATGCACGACCGCATATTGCAGGTCCTGTACGGGCCGTCTGGATACAGAAAATGTTCGACTGCTGCCCTGGCCAGAACATTCTCCAGATCTCTCACCAATTGAAAGCGTCTGGTCAATGGTGGCCGAGCAACTGGCTCGTCACAACACGCCTGTCCTACTCTTGATGAACTGTGGTATCGTGTTGAAGCTGCATGGGCAGCTGTGCCTGTACACACCATCCAAGCTCTGTTTGACTCAGTGCCCAGGCGTATCAAGGCCATTATTACGGCCAGAGGTGGTTGTTCTAGGTACTGATTTCTCAGGATCTATGCACCCAAATTGCGTGAAAATGTAATCACATGTCAGTTCAAGTATAATATATTTGTCCAATGAATACCCGTTTATCATCTGCATTTCTTCTGTAGCAATTTTAATGGCCGGTGGTGTATTTTTTTAAATATTATTTATTGTGCAGAAGTGGTACAAAACTATATCACTTTTCAACATAATCTCCCTGACGCTCAATGCAAGTGCTCCAGCGCTTACAAAGTGCATAAATTCCTTTACAAAGAGTTCTTTTGGTAGTCCGGGCAGCCACTCATGCACCGCGTGGTGTACCTCTTGATCAGAACGGAACTACTTTCCTGCCATTGCGTCTTTGAGTGGTCCAAACATATGGAAATCACTTGGGGCAAGGTCTGGTGAGTATGTTGGATGAGGAAGACACTCAAAATGCAGGTCTGTAATTGTTGCAATTGTTGTACGGGCAGTGTGGGGCCTTGCATTGTCATGTAGCAAAAGGACACCTGCTGATAGCAATCCACGTCGCTCTGATTTGATTGCAGGCCGCAGATGATTTTTTAGGAGATCTGTGTATGATGCACTGGTGACAGTGATCCCTCTAGGCATGTAATGCTCCAAAATGACGCCTTTGTCGTCCCAACAGGGAGTCAGCATAACCTTCCTTGCTGATGGTTCTGTTAGAAACTTCTTTAGTTTTGGTGATGAGGAAAGGCGCCATTCCTTGCTCGCTCTCTTCGTTTCCGGTTGGTGGAAGTGAACCCAGGTTTCGTCCCCAGTAACGATTCTTGCAAGGAAGCCATCACCTTCTAGTTCAAAGCGCCGAAGAAGTTCTTCACAAGCATCAACATGTCGTTCTCTCATTTCAGGAGTCAGCTGCCGTGGCACCCATCTTGCAGACACTTTGTGAAACTGGAGCACATCGTGCACAATGTGGTGTGCTGACCCATGACTAATCTGTAAACATGCTGCAATGTTATTCAGTGTCACTCGGCGGTTTTCCTTCACTATGGCTTCAACTGCTCCAATGTTTTTTGGAGTCACAACTCGTTGTGCCTGACTTGGACGAGGAGCATCTTCCACTGGTCACACCATTTGCGAACTTCCTACTCCATTCGTTGACTTGCTGCTGTGACAAACATGCATCACCGTACTGAACCTTCATTCATCGATGAATTACAATAGGTTGCACACCTTCAATTCGCATAAACCGAATGACAGAACGCTGTTCTTCCCTGGTGCAAGTCGCAAGTGGGACGGCCATCTTTATACTGATACTGCGACGGTATGTGTACATCTGCACTGTGTTGCCACGTGCAGGCCTTTCTGCACACTGTTTGTAGCACGCTTACCAACTTACAGGATAAAGGCTCGAAATTTCGATTTGTTATTACAAATTTAAGGTTTTCATTTGACTCACCCTCGTACATTAACAGCTTAGAAGGCGCTTTGTGGTTAAATGCATTTTTATCCTTGTCCCTCCAAAATCGTGTATCACTCACTCACTCAATCAATGATTTCAGGAGATCTATAGATCTTGTTTCTTTTGTAGCGCTGGCACTTGTAGAGCCTTGCCTACTTCACAGTGAGCTTATGCCCTATTAAATAAATTTACCGCCTGTATACGGTGAACATAAAGTCTTTCCCCGATTACAAAAATTTAATCCTAAGGAACTACAAGGAGGATATAATAAGTAACGAAAAACATTTCTTTTCTTGACCAGTTTCGGTTGAAAAAATGCGGAATTTATTGTGGGACGTCGTGGAGTATTCCCACTCCAGCTTTTATATAGTTTCACAAACTTTAGATTGGTGGCTGTGGTATATATATCCTTCAAAATATCATCTGTAGCAGAGATGCGTGCCGAGCAGGCCAGTACCATTGGCGCAAAACCAGAGGAGCGCAGATATTCTTAGGTTCATGCAGAACGTCTACAGAAATCTGGCAGTGAACAAAATCACGGTGGATCGCTGAGCGAGGCGTCTGTCATCATCGCAAGAAGATCGCACAAACCAGTCCAATCTCCTGCGTGCCGGCTGCCCAAACACAGCTGTGACTCATGCGCTTTTGGAGTTGCGGACACTCCCATTCGAGGTCATTGACGGATCACAGTCGAACACCTCACTGCTCAGCTCGACGTCTTTGTTGGTCCACCAGTTGGGTACTCAAAGTGTGTGCCCGCTGAAGTTCCTATAGGACCAAACTGCTAAGGTCATCGGTCCCTAGGATCACACACAACTTAATCTAACTTTAATTAACTTACACTAAGAACAACACACACACCCATGGCTACTCCACGCGGCCACGAGGCTGATCGAGACCATTTTTTGTCGAAAATCAATGGACCGGCACCGCACCATCCCTCCTCTGAAGAAAAAGATAAAAGTCGCATCCTCAGCCGGTGTTTCGGGAGGCTGACGCCGTAACCTCAGCCATGGAAGTCTCATTGTTGCTGTTACGAGGCCAGGCGAAAACAGAGCCGATTCCTGGAACAATCTGCCGATTAGCCTGCTTCCCTTTCTGAGCAAGTTGTTTGAACGAATCGTGCTGCTACGGCTCTCTCAGTAAGTTACAGAAGATGGGCTTCTACCTCCGGAACGTTTCGGTTCAGAGATGGACACTCAAGCACACTCCAACTCCTTCGAGAGGTTGAAGAGATAACGACATCCTTCAACTATAGGGAATACTGTGGTGGTCTCGTTTTGGATGCG
Organism: Schistocerca serialis cubense; assembly: GCF_023864345.2. NCBI lineage: Eukaryota > Metazoa > Arthropoda > Insecta > Orthoptera > Acrididae > Schistocerca > Schistocerca serialis. The sequence goes on from NC_064644.1 coordinate 424,313,439, forward strand.
AAGCGAGCGTCTGACCGTGATTGGCACCAAGGTCTACTCTACAAACTTTCGTCTTTGAGTTCCATGGCCACTATGTTTAGCTTGTGTAGAGGCAGGTGACCCACAAAGTCCCGTCCTTGCGCTGGTCCTCTAGTCGGTCTACACATAAGACCTAGCCAGGACGCTTCAAGTTGCTCGGGCGGTTTATGCAGATAACACCACAGTCCTTACAACAAGTCGTTGATCGCTCATCATACACTGACGCTTTCAGGAGGCGTGTTCAGGATTGGGCAGCGACGTGGCGGACAAACTTGAATGCGACTAACAGCCAGCTGTAATGTTTGCCAAGGGACTTCGTCCAGTGGTTGTGGCAGCAGCTGCAGCCTATATAACGGACTGATGGTGCAAAGTGCCTTGGCCTCACACTTCATCCTACGCTCGCCTGGAAAAAGCACGTGCGCAATGTTAAATAGAATATGCAGCAACGACATGGCGCACTCTACCTATTCATGCACGAAGGGTGCACCTTGCCGGTAAACTTGTGGCCTCACATTCTTCTGGGCTTGTGTCTGCCCCATCATGGACTATGCCTGTGACGGATGGTGCACCGTGGCTAGCTACGCTCTCTCCAGCAGACGCAGAAAGTCGCCCTACAGAAGATATTTCATGTATCTCGACGGTTTACAGCTCAATCTCTGCACAAGAAATTGAGGTTCTTGCCCGCTTCCAACATCACGCCCTCAGTACGTACGAGAAGACAAGGGAATCCCCTCTCTACTATCCGCCAACTATACCGATGTAATGACAGAGACCGCTTTCGGCGGCCAGTGGCTTAACGTGAGAAATAGTAAGGTCACCTTATTATGACCCTGCAGCCACATCACTAATGCTCACGAGACGACACACCAATACACTGAAAAAACTAATGAACAGTAATACAGGCTGCTGTTGCAGTAAATACCCAATGGTAAACACGACCTTACATTATTCACATCTAGAAAGAGAAGACAGCAGATGGAGCAGGTCAGTTCAGTTGCTGTCGCAGTTCCGTGCTAGTAGCCGGCCACACTAGCAGCGCATCAAACGAAACTCGCCGACACAAGCTCTACTCCGCTCGCTACGTTACTCCACGTGGCGTGGTCCCCCACAGACACCGCGCAACAACCATAAGGGATCACATTTCCCGCCCGACTAGTATCACGCCAGTGAACATCGTATTTGTTATTCTCAAGTGATCATGGACAATCTTGTAGTTTTGTTTCCGGGGCAAACGTCATTGTGATCTTGTGCAGTTAAAGTGTTCTGTACATCAAGTTGAGAATCATCTTTTAACACAGCAAGTAGCATGAAGTGGAGGTCAGGAAACGACCCAAAACTCGAACTAGAGACTTATACAAGTGGCCGGGTTCTGGAAAAATCACCACCTTTTATTTGGGTTGATGCTTCAGTTGCCAACAACCTACTCACCATGCTAATCATTATGAGGTTCTTGTTTTGCCGACAACCGTCGGCAGAAAGGCGTGTAGTGTTCGCAGTTGGAAGAAAGTGAACTGTTTAAGTTGATTATTTCCAGACACTTACACTGATCTCCTCCCGGGGTGGCCGAGCGGTTCTAGGCGCTATAGTCTGGAAACGCGCGACCGCTACGGTCGCAGGTTCGAATCCTGCCTCGGGCATGGGTGTGTGTGATGTCTTTAGGTTAGTTAGGTTTAAGTAGTTCTAGGGGACTTATGACCGCAGATATTAAGTCCCATAGCTCTCAGAGCCATTTGCACCATTTCTGAACCGACGGCAGAGGTATTCTTCAGCAAGGTAATGCGCCATATCACAAGGCCAGAAGAGACGGAGTGGTTTGAAGAAAACAGTTGCGAGTTCCAATTGATGTGCTGGCCACGCAGCTCGTCATATCTGAACCCGATCGAACATATCTGGGATGTGATTGAACGTGGCACTAGATTTCATCGCCGCCCTCCCCAGAATTAATGGGAATTAGGTGATTTGTGTGTGCAGATTTGGTGCCACCAGAGAGCTACCTAGGCCTCATTGCTTCCATGCCACGGCACGTCGCCTTTATTATTCGTACCGAAGGTGGGCTTACAGGCTATTAGGTGGGTGGCCATAATGCTCCGGCTGAGCAGTGTATGTAAATTATGTGATTATGATCATCCACAATGAAGCTCTGTTTCATCCTGCAACATACTATTAAATGAACATTGTTTCATTCCAGTGTTCTTAGAGTAAAAAAAAAAAAAAAAATATTACTCATTTATCACTGTATAATACGACTGCTTCTGCGTATTTTGTTTTAGTTCAGTGTGACGAACGTAACACATAAGCATCTCTGTCAGAAACTTTGTAACTGAAATTCACATCGTACACACAAAGTTTCGGAAAACAAAAGTGCAATCAATGTACAAAGTTCAACGCTTAATATCTACGGGACTTGAGAAGTTACGGACTAAACTCTTTAAACAAGATGCAAATATTGATACAAGGACTGTGCAGCGTGCGATATTTAGATTTTAGATTTTTTACACATGTTCATATGTGGAATCAACAGTCTCAAACGTGCAGTTTGGACCCTCGGGAACTGTGTTACGTGTTCCTGTACTCAGTTTTAGAATGTTGTGCTGGGAAAAACACTGGTTTCGTGACCTTTGTTTATTAGGATTATTTGATAGTTCCAGTGTCTTCTACTAACACCTTCCGTTTGTATCTATAATAGTCAAACACCCTACGTACGTTATTATTAGTAAATTCTAGGGAAATAAGTTGTGTGAAAAGGAGGAGTGACAGCACATTAAATTTGCGAGAGAAGCATGGGGAAGAAAGTAAGGAATTGTGACTCCCAGAACCTAACCACGAATACATGTATGCTTGGATCTCCTTGCAAAAGCTGCCTACAAGGTGACCAGCACTTCTGTGCTCAGGCTTGTGCCACTCTTAGACTGTGGCCCTCATTGCGTTATCCACTATGTAAGGAGAATTTCTGCAAATCTCCATGGGACCCAAGCATATTCGATAGGATTTGTTTCAACAGATATTCGGTTGATTTCTGGCAGCTGGAGGAAGGTGTTCATGATGTAGGTGCAGTGTATTCCAACATTGCCATCCTGAAAGACGTATCTCTCACCGAAATGTTGAGTGTAGGGCTGGAACGTGGGCTGGAGGATACTGTTCCTATATTGAACAAACATCAAATTACCTCAGATAACGATGATATACATCTGGCATTCGCACATGACACTGGCCCGGAACATGGCTGTTCTGTTGTCTTGTAGAGCCTGTGGGACAGTACGTCTGAGACATGTACATTCTCTGACGCTCCATCCACAATGTTCAGATGCCTGTCTTCTCTGTGTAACCTGCAACGGACTGCTGATGCCTGATGGACTGCTGTTTTCAATGTAACCAGATGGACATTGCGGATTGCCCATCTCTGAAATCACACTGAGGGGGGACAAAGGGCCCTCTGTAGGGGTAATAGGCCGTTAGCTATCAATGGGCATTGGGTTTCGCCCATTTTAAGAATTAGGATGATGACTGTAACCTTCCGCTCTGAAGGAAAAGCTGGGTGGATGAAGTTTGTGAGTCACATCCAGATGTTAGATAACATGATATGAACTGACTCAAGAATTTAGAAGACTCTGAAGCAAATCTCAGTCAGTGAAAGTTCCTTTATGTAATTCAGGGTTACATGGGGTAGAGTACAGAGATGCATATGCAGCTTCTGTTTTACACATTCAGTATGTAGCTGGGTAAATATTGGACACTGACGCTCTCTCACAGTGGTTGTGAGGTGTTCAGCAAAAAGGGACAAACCCAAAACTGTTGTCGATCTTCAACGACCTCTTAGACTATAGAACTTGGGCCGCAACTGCATAAAAACTTATCTTTCTGAGGAAGAGACGTAGCAATCCCAGCGTTCCTTTTTATTGCTTTTAATTAGGTAGTGATTCTTTGCACAGAATTACTTAAGAATGATGAGGATAATTTGTAATGGATGTCATTTGAGATGTTGCAGGGCCTTTAGATGCTCCTGAATAGTTGTTTGAGTGTCTTTTATTCACCATGGCACCAGGCAGTAGAAAGGGGGAGAGCAGTTGCAGTAGTGCAGATAACTGCAGAAGAGATATCTCTGACAATTTTGTCGATACTCTGATGGAGATGGGATGAATGTGATAGCAAAGATGTACAACTTTGTTTATTTACTTCCATGACACCCACTCTTTCTGTTTGTATAATAGGTCGTGTTTTAATAATTTTTAAACATGTTACATATTTTCATTGGTTACAAAGTTACATATCAGCATAAAAATAGAAATAATAATATGATGTATGGGCTGCCCAACATGACAGATATGTTGCATGGGAGCAGTTTCGACCTGCCAAAACAAATTGCTTTGCAGGGTAGGCTACATGTCAGGGGCAAGAAATGGAATTCTGGGCCCAGATATCCAAGCTGCATTGTGTGACAGGCATGTCATGTTGGAGTAATGTTGTCCTGGTTCATGGAACTGCTTTGCTTGGTGGCATGGACCATCAGCTCATATTCCCAGTTTTCATAGATGGAACACTGAACATGCACAAGTATTGCAGCCTCCTAACAGATCATCTCCCATGGATGCTAGAAGATGTTCCTCTGCAGACTAGGTGGATCTGTGTTACCAACACCCCCACAGTGCATGAAGTACTGCAGCATGTCTTCATGAATTGTGCCCCAATTCTGGACTGGACACAGTGGATGCAGAGGAGGCAAATAAATGATTTTCAACCTCCTGATGTATAGTAGCCTACACCACATGACAGGTGTGTTGTAGGAGTAGTATCAACTGGCTTCATAGAACTGTGTTGCAGGGGCTACATGTGCCAATGCATATGGCCTGAGACAGGTTGAGATGAAAAAGAAGAGGAGGAGGCAGAGATGGAGAGAGAGGAGAATATTGCCAAGGGGAGCTGGGAAAGAGGATATGGTCAGAGTAAGGGAGGAAATAAACAAAGAGAAGGGAGGAGAAGATGAAGAAATAGACAGAGAGGATGAGGTGGACAGAGAGGGAGGAAGAGATGGTCACAAAGAGAGGGAGGACAGGGGGGGGGGGTGTTTAATATATGTCTTGGAAACATACATGGGAGAAGCTACAGGGGCTAGTTTATACATAAAGTGAATATGTTATGGAATGGCATCAGAGCACATTAGCATTATGTTTATGGTACAGTAATCACTTTTTAATATTCATTATTATTGTTTTGTGTTTGAAAAAAGTCTTGGAAAAACATTGGGACTGTTTTGGCACTTTTTTACATTTTATGTGCTACGAACCTCCCTCCAGTGCTCACCTCCTTGTCTCCATAGCCAAGGTGGAACTGGAAGGTGCACCAACGTTGGATTTATGTGGTACTGCAGGTTCTACGTAATGTCTCGCTGTGATCTTGGTCATACATACACACACACACACACACACACACACACACACACACACACACACACACACACTGTAACTCAATATTAATTCACATCTTCCTCAACACAGATGGATTTGCTAGCACTTCGCTTTCGCCGTTGACACTCCTATGAGGATGCTGTGAAGGATGTGAAGGAGTTTGTGATTGCTGTACTGTGGCAAATTTGTATCTTCATGCTGGGAAATACTATCAGCACCCTAGTCTATTTCTGTCATACGTTATTTCTTACAAATTCGTACAATTGTTACACTCTACTGGTTCCCTAATTCCATTACAGGCGTCAAAGATGAGGATAATGCTGGAAGGTGTACTTGTATGACCACACTGCCTTTCCTATTGAACCTGTAATGGTAATCAGGGCTGTGCCGTTTTAGAAAATTTTCTATGCACTGACTACGGTTTATATGGCCGAGCCCTAGGCGTTTTCTATGAAACATGAATAGCTGATAAGGTCTTCGACTTGTTTCACTGTTGTACCAGCCATTCTGCCACGTACCCACTTTCCAGTTGGTTAGTTAGCTAGTTATTTATCTGTTCCTTTGATCAATCTCACGGTAACGTTGTGATGTGGAACGTGTGAAGTGCATAAGAAATGTAGGCGTGAATGTAGGTTTTTAAAATTTTTTTTTACTTTTTTCAGGAATTGGGACTTGGGTGTTACTCTTTGGACAAAGATTCCCTAGACTTTCATCAAATCCCCTTTACGTGACACATAGGAGGCTGCATGATATCTTATCCTCATATCTAATTGGTGGATTCCGAGGATCACCATAAAGCGTACAATGGCCTTTTTTTTGGGGGGGGGGGGTGGAATGACAGTAGCAGCGGAAAGATTGTCGTACAGCGAAAACTGTGGCGAAGTCAGAATTTTAGAGGAAGATTTTGCTACGGGAGGCACTTCCGTGTGTTGGGGCACCATCATTAAGAAGATACAGATCAAGATCGGAAATGAATTGGTCAGTAAGTAGGCCCCTAATAGACGACGTGGTATTTACCCACAGAGAGGTGTACAGAATGAAATCACGACATAGGAGAAAAGGTGAGGCGTACAGTTGCCAGACTAAGGTGGCCATCACGAGATACAAAATGCTCTGCCTGGGAGAAAATATTTGTTGCATATAATAATCTTGGGGTCGCTCGCACTCACGCTTCTATCGCTTCCAGTGTTGTACAGTTGTATGAGTTTTTTGTGAGTGAATCATCTCTAAAGGATTATGGCTCTCACATTCTCCCAATCTAACGTCTCCAGACTTCATTATTTGGGGCTATCTTAAAGAGCATATAAGAACAGACGGCATATACCGGCGGAATTAAAAATTAATATAAGAACGGAGATTAACAACATTAATTTCAATGTGACTCGCAAAGTAGGTTGAAACATGATAAACATGTTCGTGTTTGCATTACTGAACAGGACAACCATTCAGCGTTTATGATATAAGCGATGTGTGTGAGGTTGTGAAATAAAACACTTGATTACTTCTAGATGCGCGCGAATTTTTAATCACCATATACTTCTCTAACTCTGTTTTTCAGCTTCATCTTCTTGTTCTCCTTCTTGCTTCTTTCGTTTTTTTTCTTTCTGTAATTCTGCAGTTCACCTTGGCTCTGACTTATTATAACTGATCTTCTATCTAAAATATATGGTTACATCTCCGTAGGTAGCTTAAGTCACCGCTAGGTTATCTACACCACTGCATTAGCAAAGCTGGTAATTGCCTCGTGATTAAGTTCTCGGAGAGAGGTCTTAATTTTAGACTGAATGGCGCTATTTTACTCCTCTCTTTTCTTGCGATAAGAAAGAAAAAATAGCACTGAAATACAGTCGCGGCATTGATGAGTAACGATAATGTGGTACTCACAGCTCCTCCAACTCTGGAACCTGAGACAATGTCTCGGCCCTCATGTCTGTGATGTTGTTGCCGCTGAGATCTCTGAAACGAAAAGGGAAACACCGGCTCAATAAATTTCGCAGCACAAGTACCTCCACAAAACAGCAATTACAGTTAAAATGTTACTAGATACTGTGTGTGTATTACAGAGAGAGAGAGAGAGAGAGAGAGAGAGAGAGAGAGAGAGAGAGAGAGAGAGAGGAAGGGGGGGGGGGGGACTGCATTCTCCGTATGTTACTTACTAAAATTATGTAGTTATTAAGAAAGAGATGGATATTTGTTCTACTGTTTATCAGAAAACTGCATGGAGTCTGCGAACATTATTAGTGACTCTTCATCTAAACCATAGCTGTCAGAACTAGTATCTAGGAAAAACTAACAATATTCATTCAAACTTTTCCTTTTTGTGTGTCATACTGCATATGTCTCATATACTATGTTACTCTAATTACAAATCATCTTTTAAATTGTCATATTCAAGGCATCTTACAAGGATATATGATTAATGGATATGCATCCATCATATCACCTGAATAGATGTCTGTAAAATACCTATCTGAACAATCAGCTGTCTCCAGTTATGTCTCGTTATCATTCATAAAACATTCATAATTTCATTACAACTCATAATTTGCTGTTGCATTCATTGATTAAGATTGTAATGGTAAAACGATAAATTTGTGGTTGTTTTTAGTTAAAAATACATTTATCTTGTTATTGTCTTGTACACTGCCATTTCATTTGTAAAATTGTAAAATGTGTTGTGGATACTAATCAGGAGTTATATCACAGATTTTTTTTCTTTTTTTTTTAGTAGGCTTTGATATGTGGATAACGCCTGCATAAGAGAATCGGTTTTCAGGGATATCAGTGTTGGGGAGAGCCACAGATTGAGTATTGTTATTGCACACCTAAATGAAGAGATTCTTATGTGTGAAGGTGAATTTTTATGGAGGCAACATAGCAAGCTGAGGTGATCCACAGTTCGATGAGAGCGTACTATATTGATCACCCAGTTGTGTTGGCATTAAGTGCCGATACTTCTGGTCTGAAATCCGTTGTATTGTTACTAGCAGTGACAACAATGAGAATGTGACAATCCATCTTACGTTACCAAAATTAACTAGAGATTTCCATTCAAGTGATTCGAGATATTCGAACAAGAATATGTGACGGTGCAACAAAAATTCTTAAGTGGAAAGCGCTATTCACTAAGCGAAAGAATTTCGTATAAAAAGTAACGTATCACTAATATCTCTAAGTCTCACCTCATTCTATATGTAGCTGTGATATTCTGTTGTCACCTGATGATGACCTAAGAAGACGAAATCCTGTGAGATAATTAAATAAATAACAGTTGTAGGGCATCTGGAACAGGTTTCCGTTTTTAAAATTGCTGTAGTGTTCTGTCAAGCTCTGGTTGGGTATTCAGTAGATGTGAGGAAGCTCTCAGATTGATAACAACATTCAGTAATTATTTATCTGACCAATCGTACATTTGCAACTTTATTAAACTATGTTTACAACTTGCTGCTCTTCCGTCTGAGTATTCAAATAGCGCGATTGCGATTTGTCAGTCACTTCTAATGCCAATGTTTGTATTTTAGAATAAAAGACGTTGTATTAGGAGATGTGTAATTGTAGATTTCATGACGACTCATTCCCTGTGGAAATGTAGTGAACTGACTGACTAGCACATGTAGGAATAATGGCGGGATAATGAGACAAGGGCAATAGGTACAGTCTAGACTCTAGAAGTTTAATAAAGTAACTGATAATTTCTGATGCGCTAGTTCATGAAAAATCGAAGATTGCGGATATTGTTCAATCAGGATTATTAGTATATAACACACTGGTATCAGTGACTTAGAAATGTATGACATTTATGCTGCTTTTCCGCGCACTGTAAACAATTGTGTGCACAAGCTAAAATATCATTTAGCAGAAGGTAAGAGGTACTAACATTCAAAAACAATAATTTAAACATCTGAAGCAGCATGTAAAAATTTTTGTTTAAAGGGTTGCCCTTTATGGCTCAGAAACATGGACGTAGGAGAGCCAGAACAGAAGAATGGAAGAATGCACGAGGAAGACCAAGACTTCAAAGCATTAGGTAGATAAAACAAGACGTTGCACTGACAACACACTCTCAATTGGAAAGACTTGCAGTGAATAGGAAAAAGTGGAACTATAATTGCTGCTGACAGATCTGCAGATTGAGAACGACAGTGTCTTCAAAGTATAGCAGAACAAACGTTATGATCATATTTTATTTAAGTTTTGTGTGAGGTTCTGAAATAGAACACTTTGATTACATTTTGATATGCACAAATGTGTAGTCGCCATACACTTCTAAGCCCTTGGGCTTTCTATTTTTCAGCATCATAATCATCATCATCATGTTCTTCTTCTTCTGCTTCCTCTCCTTCTTCTTTTTCTTCTTCTTCTTCTTCTTCTTTCTATTCTTCCACCACTTTTCCTTGACCATAGCTTCAATAACTAACGCTGCTCCACTGCTGGATGGTAAAGAATAAAACGTTTTCAACAGGTGGCCTATGTTTCGCCCATCACTTTAAATTCTGAACCATAATTACTGTGCTTTATAACGCTTGATTACACATTTATCACTTCTGCATACACTATCTGCATATTTAATTTGTAACTTTTATATTTGTATCCATTTTTGAAAAATTGTCCCCTTCATAAGTGTTACATTTGTTGTGTTCCGTGTGATAATCTTTACTGCAATAATTAAAAATAACAGGATGAAAATGTCATAAAAATGATTCAGTTCCTTGTTTAATCCGACAGAGGATTTTCAACATTTAGGTGATTTTTGTTAAGTAACACTTTTCAGGACCATTATGACTATAATAAGTACAGTATTGGATTCCTGTGCAACACCTCAAATTCAGTAATAACATTTGTGTTAATTTTTTATATACACTAATGTGGAAAATGAGTTTTCTGTTGAAAATGAGTTTTCTGCTCATTATCTAATGTGGATCGATTCTCTATCTGCTGGAATTGTTTGAATCTTCGCAGAATTGTGATGTAGCTACTGATGCATCGTATGTCTAAATACTAGAAAGTATTTTGCAATGGGTTTGTGGCTCTTTGCGAGTTCGTTCCCAAATTCTTGTTTCTATTGTTTGTTTTCAGCAAAATATATGACTAAAGAGTATGTTTAAATTATAGTGGAGATCAATGTGGCATTCGAACCAACAAATAAGTGTAGAACAAAATGATAATGAGACGACATACACATTAGAGCAATGAGAAGGGATTATGTCACTGAACTGTTCGAAGTGAGACATGCGAGTTATTACACTGTCGTAAAGAAAAGATATTTAGATTGTAATAACAGTTTAATAGATTTAAAAGCGTATATTATTGTGTTTTTTAAACTTACTCGTAAAGGTATCATTTTTATTTATTTGTTGTTCCAGAAAATACGAATAATCGTAAGATCGGGCTGTAGTCGTATTTTTGTTTATGTTCTGGCACAGTTAATTTAGAGAATCCCATTTACTTGTTCTGTTTTTATTTCCAGCAATTTGAGTATAGTGTATTTCTCCATTATTAAGTTCACACTTTCGGAAAGTAACATAGATATTACGTTGTTTGAGTTAGACATTTTTGCACTAGTAGTTAGTTTAGGCACAGTTTGAGTTTGCGTGTATTAAAAGTTGTATTCTATTATGAGTAAGATAATTAACAGAATTTGTAGTTAACAGAGTGCTGAGTGATTGTTCTCAGTGGAAATAATTAACTTTTTACATTATATCATACATCTGGATTCCTTATGTGCTGTCAGAGAGCAGCAAGCACTTAATAGTCTGTGGTAACCTCAAAGTAGATTTTATAAAGGATTAAGATAGAAAAATGATCATTAAATTTTATTTGGATCCTACAATTTGATCTCAGTAATCAAATTTCCAATTTGAGTGGTTAAAAACAGAAGCACTCTAATTGATAATATCTCCGTTGGTGAAGCTCAAAGCAAGATGATAATTATTTATCCAGTAACAAACGCTGTCTCTGATCATGATGCACAGTTGAATAGGATCGGTAACAAAGTGCCTTACAGGATGGATACTCCTCAGTGGAAATTAGAATAATTAATGACTTCAGATTAAGTTTTTAAGAAAAGTTTACAAAGCATGGCCTGGGATGATATTTATATTCCCTGATAAATTCGTGTCATTATTTGAAAATAGCTTTTTGTGTTAGCTATTCCCAAAGAACATTAAACAGGCGTGTAAAAAGCCATGAATCCCTAGAGGGATTAAAGTATCTTGAGAAAGGAAAAGGGAATTGTGTGTGTTGACACGAAGAAGTAGAAATTCTGCAGTAGTTGCACGCTACAAAACTATTCAAAATTAGTAAGTAAAGGTCTTAAAATTCAAGGAACATGCACATAATGTCAGAAGTCAGTAATTCTGACAACAGACTTGAGGCTACATGAAATGTAGTGAAACGAGAGACAGAATAACCAGCCATAAAATCACTACTGAACTGAAAGGAAGGGCTGTAAATTATGAGTCGCAGGTAGCAAATACATTTAACAGCCGTTTCTTAAATACAGTAGAAAGTATAGGTACAAACATTTCAGGAGAACAATCACAGCGGTATGTTAGAAAAGGAACTCACAAACCTTTCCTTCTGAAACTAAGAAAATTATGTATTCTCTCAGAAGTAGAAGTTCACGTGGTACTGACAATTTGTTCCCATATAATATGCCCAGTCTTACCTGACACATGTAATGCATCACCAACTCAAGGCATTTTTTTCAGAAAGAGACTGAAATGTGCTGTTTTCAAATCCTATTTAAGAAAGATGATAGGAAAGACGCTGGTAACTACCGACCGATCTGTTGCACTGCTGACGTCGTTTCCCAAGATTTTTGAGCAGGTAAAGTGTTCTGGAACACTTGTAGTATATCACCTGAGTCACAATAATATCCTCAGCAAATACTGTTTGGAATTTAGAAAAGTTGCTCTTCTCAGAATGCCATCTACATGAACACTCACCAAATTTTACAAGTGTACAAAAATAAAATAGAGCCCGCTGATATTTTCTAGGATCTATTGAAGGCATTTGACTGTGTAAATTACTTTATTCACCTAGGTAAGCTGAAGTTTTATGGGACTGATATTATAGCCAAGAAATGGGTAATGTCATATTTAATCAAAAGAATGTAGAAAGTTTTACTTCATAATTCATCTTGTACAATATATCTCTTTAAGGAGCTGGACATTCTTACTGTTGCTTCACGTTACATTTATTCGCTCATTAAGTTTGTTGTAAATGATCCACTGTAGTTCAAAAGGAACAATGATGTACATAATTACAATACCAAAAGGAAAAATGACATTTATTATTCAACATTAAGGTTGTCTTTAGCACGAAAATGGTACACAATGCTGCACTTAAAATTTTTGATAACTTACCCAGTGATATAAACTGTTTGACAGACAGCACAATAAAACTTGAAAAAAACTGAGACGTTTCTCCTTGACAAGTCCCATTCTTTAAAAGAATTCCTGTTACGGTTATATGTAAATGCTGGTGGGTAGGAATTACGAAGTCACATCAGTATATTTGAAAACAAAAAAGAGTTTTATAAATGTTCAGCATGTAGCCATATCACATCAATACGATTTACGTGCAAATTGATCCTTGGAACATGAGACTAACTAACTGAACAGGCAAAAGATAATTTTCAACATGTGTGCCGTTGACATATTAGTCACAAGAAGTTTCATCTCAACAACAAGTTCCTCCTTACGATTACCAGAAACTAGTATTTTATCCAAAAATATAGGATTATCGTAGAGATGCTAAAGCACGATATGGATTCCAGTTAGCTTCATATCATGCTGGTTTCTCGTTTCATATAATACTGTAGTAGAAGCCCATAGTGTTTACCTGTTTCCGAGACTGATATTCGCCTAATTCAAAGACCATAGGTAATATTTCAAAGCGTCACAATACCGTGGATCTGCAGTTGCGTGTGTGTACATATACAGGGTGTTACAAAAAGGTACGGCCAAACTTTCAGGAAACATTCCTCACACACAAATAAAGAAAAGATGTTGTATGGACATCTGTCCGGCAACGCTTAATTTCCATGTTAGAGCTCATTTTATTTTCCTCAGTATGTACTGTGCTTCCTCGATTCACCGCCAGTTGGCCCAATTGAAGGAAGGTAATGTTGACTTCGGTGCTTGTGTTGACATGCGACTCATTGCTCTACAGTACTAGCATCAAGCACATCAGTGTGTAGCATCAACAGGTTAGTGTTCATCACGAACGTGGTTTTGTAGTCAGTGCAATGTTTACAAATGCGGAGTTGGCAGATGCCCATTTCATGTATGGATTAGCACGGGGCAATAGCCGTGGCGCGGTACGTTTCTACCGAGACAGATTTCCAGAACGAAGGTGTCCCGACAGGAAGACGTTCGAAGCAATTGATCGGCGTCTTAGGGAGCACGGAACATTCCAGCCTATGACTCGCGACTGGGGAAGACCTAGAACGACGAGGACACCTGCAATGGACGAGGCAATTCTTCGTGCAGTTGACGATAACTCTAATGTCAGTTGCTGCTGTACAAGATAACGTTGACCACGTCACTGTATGGAGAGTGCTACGGTAGAACCAGTTGTTTCTGTACGATGTACAGCGTGTGCAGGCACTATCAGCAGCTGATTGGCCTCCACGGGTACACTTCTACGAATAGTTCATCCAACGATGTGTCAATCCTCATTTCAGTGCAAATGTTCGCTTTGCGGATGAGGCTTCATTCCAACGTGATCAAATTGTAAATTTTCACGATCAACATGTGTGGGCTGACGAGAATCCGCACGCAATTGTGCAATCACGTCATCAACACAGATTTTCTGTGAACGTTTGGGCAGGCATTGTTGGTGATGTCTTGATTGGGCCCCATGTTCTTTCACCTACGCTCAATGGAGCACGTTATCATGATTCCATACGGATACTCTACCTGTGCTGCTAGAACATGTGCCTTTACAAGTACGACACAACATGTAATTCACGAACGATGGAGCTCCTGCACATTTCAGTCGAAGTGTTCGTACGCTTCTCAACAACAGATTCGGTGACCGATGGATTGGTAGAGGCGGACCAATTCCATGGCACCCACGCTCTTCTGACCTCAGCCCTCTTGACTTTCATTTATGGGGGCATTTGAAAGCTCTTGTCTACGCAACCCCGGTACCAAATGTAGAGACTCTTCGTGCTCGTATTGTGGACGGCTGTGATACAATACGCCATTCTCTAGGGCTGCATCAGCACATCAGGGATTCCATGCGACGGAGGGTGGATGCATGTATCCTCGCTAACGGAGGACATTTTGAACATTTCCTGTAACAAAGTGTTTGAAGTCACGCTGGTACGTTATGTTGCTGTGTGTTTCCATTCCATGATTAATGTGATTTGAAGAGATGTAATAAAATGAGCTCTAAGATGGAAAGTAAGCGTTTCCGGACACATGTCCACATAACATATTTTCTTTCTTTGTGTGTGAGGAAAGTTTTCTGAAAGTTTGGCCGTACCTTTTTGTGACACCCTGTATACCCTGCAAATCAACTTAAAGTGTGTACTGCGTGTAACTTTATTACTTCATCCTTTCCAATTCCAGTCGCGAATGGTGCGAGGGAAGAAATGAGTGTTGGTAGTTTGCGTGAGACCAAAAATATTTCCAGTTTTCCTTTGTAGACTTGCAGTATATTTAGGAGTAAGAAGTATGACGGATGTCTCTTTAAGTAACGTACGCTCTCCGAGTTTAAACAGTAAACCACATAATGGACAACGAATTTCTTACAGCGGAGACGAACAACCATCTCCGTTGACACTTTTGTGCTTACTAAATGGGCACGTGACTGGTTGCTCTTCTTAGGGTCTTCTCTATTTCCTCTCTCACTCTTATCGATAAAGTTCCTAAAGCGAAGAGCGGGTATCGCTCTAACGAAGGTTTTGTAAACTACCTACTTTGTGGGTAGACTACACTTTCTGAACATTTCTGTGAGGCATCTGCCTTTCGTAAGTGACAGTTTAACTTTGAATTGCGCCGTACCCGTACTTGAAATTATTTAATGTCTCCGACTGCTTTCATGCAATCTTGCAATAAAACGATACGAACAAACTGAGGAATCTATAACTTTTCGTAATTTTTGTCGACAGTTTTTATCACTGAAGTCCGCCTCTAGAATGAGCATACCTGGCTACAATGCGGATGACCCGGTTTCAGTTCCCGGTAATGCCAGGGAATTTTCCATGGTGGAAGGACTGGTACTGGGTATACTCAGCCCTGTGAGGTCCACTGAGTAGCTACTCAACCGATTAGTAATCGTTCCAAAGTTAAGAAACTCGATAGCGACCGGGAGAGCGGTGTCCTGACCATGTGCCCTATAATGCAGCATCCAATGACGGCATTGGCAGAGGGTGACACAACGGTCGGTAGGGCCCGATTAGCCACCTAGGACCATAACGAAAAATTACATCTTTTTAATTTACATTTCATCTCCTTTTTAAATTTAATCTGAGTACATAATTGATATTTCTTCAGTATTAATTACCTGAAAATATACTGAGGAGCGAAAGAAACTGGTAAACCTGCCTAATATCTTGTAGTGCCCCCGTAAGCATGCAAAAGTGACTCAACACGACGTGGTATAGACTCGACTAACGTCTGAAGTAGTGCTGAGGGAACTGACACCACGAATGCTGCATAGCTGTCCATAAATCCGTAAGAGTAAGAGGTTGTGGAGATCTATTCTGAATAGCACGTTGCAAGGCATTCCAGATATGCCCAATAATGTTCATGTCTGGGACGTTTGGTGGCCAGCGGAATTGTTTACCCAAAAGGGTGTTCCTGGAGCCACTCTGTATCAATTATAGACGTGTGGGGTGTAGCATTGTCCTTCTGGAATCCCCCAAGTCCGTCGGAATGCACAACTGATATGAATGGATGCAGGTGATCAGACAGGATGCTTACTTACGTGTCACCTGTCACAGTCATATCTAGACGTATCAGGGGTGTAATATCACTCCAACTGCACACGTCTCACATCATTACAGAGCCTCGACCAGCTTGAACAGTCCCTGCTGATATGCAGGGTCCATGGATTCATGAGGTTGTCTCCATAGCCATACACTTCCATCCACTCGATACAATTTGAAACGAGACTCGTCCGACCAGGCAACATGTTTCCAGTCATCAACAGTCCAGTTTCGGTTGTGACTGACCCAGGCGAGGCGTAAAGCTTTGTGTCGTGCAGTCATCGAGGGTACAGGAGTGGGCCTTCGGCTCAGAAAGCGCATATCGATGATGTTTCGTTGAATGGTTCGAGCGCTGATATTTGCTGGTGGTCGAGCATTGACATCTCCAGAAGTTTGCGGAAGGGCTGCAATTCTGTCACGTTGAACGAATCACTTAAGTCGTCCTTGGTCCTGTTCTTGCAGGATCTTTTTCCGGCCGCAGCGATGTTGGAGATCTGACGTTTTACCGGATTCCTGATAGTCACGGTACACTCGCGATTTGGTCGTTCGGAAAGATCTCCACTTCATCACTACCTCGGAGATGCTGTGAACTAAAACACCACGTTCAAACTGACTTAAATCTTCATAACCTGCCATTGTAGCAGCAGTAACCGATCTACCAAATGCGCCAGACAGTTGTTGTCTTATGTAGGCGTCGCCGATCGCAGCGCTATATTCTGCCAGTTTACATAGCTCTGCATTTGAATATGCATGCCTATACCAGTTTCTTTGGCGCTTCAGTGTAATCTAATAATGTGTCTTCCATACCTGCCACGTTGATTGGTAAATTGGTTTGCAACGCAATGACGTTTGCTGTAGTGTACGTTCTGTCGTGGGTGTGATCCACTGTAGTCGCAGGATATTTTTGTCTTCATACATTCACCTTTTATGTAAGATTTCGGCCCATGAATAAATATCAACGCGATCTGACTTTTTGTGAGATGTTCGGGGATGAGGAAGATTTCCATAGTGCAATGGTAAATAAGGGGGAACTTCAACATATATCTAAATAATACATGGCAACAACCAATACACACAAACCTGTCAACACAGTTTGAAAGTGTAGTGAAACATTCCTTCTAGAGACTGTGTGTGCAATGGAGATATAGATTTATGTCGTATAAACTCACACCAACTTGTAACAGCCATTAATAAAAATGATCAATCTCAATATATTCAGGATCAGCACGCATCTTGAAGTTCTCAGCCGGTCAGACTTACCCTTTACAAGCTGTAATTTGCATCCAAAGAAATAAATTAATAATCTTCCAAAACCAGTCAAAATAACGTTTCCATCGAAGCCAGTTAAGTATGGTGCTATGGCTTTAGACAAAAAGCAAGTGAGCAGTGACGATGAAAGAGAGAAACAACTGAAAGATTTGAAAGCAAATGAATCACAAGGTCCGTATGGAATCCCAATTCGAATTTACAAAGAGTGCTCTGCGGCACTGGCCCCTGAATTAGCTTGCCTCTCTCGTCCAGCACCAAGTCCAAAGCGACTGGAAAAAAGCGCCAGGGACACCAGTATACAAGAAGGGAAAAAGAACGGACCCGCAAAATCACAGACCAATATCCCTAACTTCTGTTTGCTGCAGAATCCTTGAACATATTCTTTTGACACTGGCCGGCCGGGGTGGCCAAGCGGTTCTAGGCACTTCAGTCCGGAACCGCGGGACTGCTACGGTTGCAGCTTAGAATCCTGCCTTGGGCATGGAAGTGTGTGATGTTCTTAGGTTAGTTAAGTTTAAGTAGTTCTAAGTTCTAGGAGACTGATGATCTCAGATGTTAAGTCCCATAGTCCTCAGAGCCATTTGAAGCATTTGAACCATCTTGACACTGAGAAGCTTATCTCCACGAATCAGCATGGTTTTCGAAAGCATCGCTAGTGCGAAACTCAGCTTGCCTTTTTCCAACATGATATACTGAGAACTATGGATGAACGGCAACAGGAATATTCCATATTTCTAGATTTCCGGTAAGCCTTTGACACGCTGCCCCATTGCAGGCTGTTAGCGAAGGTACTAGCAAATGGAATAAACTCAGATATAACAGAACCCAGTATGTTGTCCTCCGCGCCGAGTGTTTATCAGAGACAAGAGTTTCAACAGGAGTGCCCCAGGGAAATGTGATACGAGCGCTGTTGTTCTCTTTATACATAAATGATTTGGCGGACAGGGAGGGCAGCATTCTGCGGTTGTTTGCTGACGATGCCATGGTACACGGTAAGGAGTCGAAGTTTAGCGACTGTCGGAAGGAAGGTAAAAGACGACTTAGATAAAATATCCAGTTGGTATGACGAATGGCAACTAGTCCTAAATGAAGAGAAAATGTAAGGCAATGCGGATGAGTAGGTAGTAATGTTCGGATACGGTATTACTAGTCCCTTGCTTAACACAGTCGTTTAAATATCCGGGAGTAACGTTGCAAACCGATGAGGTGGAACGATCATGTGTTAACTGTAGTAGGGAATGCGAATGGTCGACTTCGGTTTATTGGGAGAATTTTAGGAAAGAGTGGTTCATCCGTAAAAGAGACAGCATATAGGATTCTGGTGGATCTATTCATGAGATTTGCTTGAGTGTTTGGGATACGTACCAGGCCAGATTGAAGGAAGACAGATGGAATTCAGAGGCGGTCTGTTAGATTTGTTACTAGTAGGTTCGAACAACACGTAAGTGTTACGGAGGTGTTTCGGGAAAAGGTATTGGGAAATTTTGGAGAATCAGCATTTGAAGCTGACTGCCGAACGACCTGCTGACAAGAAAATACATAGCGTGTAAGAACCACGAAGAAAAGATGCGAGAAATTAGCGTCATACGGAGGCATATAGACAGTCGTTTTTTCCTCGCTCTATTTGCGAGTGGAACAGGAAAGGAAACGACAAATAGCGGTATAGGTTACCCTCTGCCAAGTACCATACGGTGCTCTGCGTGCTATTTATGTAGCTGAAGATGTAGAAAGAATGAAGAACAACACTACTGGCCATTAAAATTACTGCACCACGAAGATGTCGTGCTACAGACGTGAAATTTAACCGACAGGAAGAAGATGCTGCGATATGCAAATGATTAGCTTTCCAGAGCATTCACACAAAGTTGGCGCCGGTGCTGATATGAGGAAAGTTTCCAACCGATTTCTCATACACAATCAGCAGTTGACAGGCGTTGCCTAGTGAAACGTTGTTGTGATGCCTTGTGTACGGAGGAGAAATGCGTACCATCACGTTTCCGACTATGTTAAAGGTCGGATTGTAGCCTATCGCGATTGCGGTTTATCGTATCGCGACATTGCTGCTCACGTTGGTCGAGATCCAATGACTGTTAGCAGAATATGGAATCGGTGGGTTCAGGAGGGTAATACGGAACGCCGTCCTGGATCCCAACTGCCTCGTATCACTAGCAGTCGAGATGACAGGCATCTTATCCGTATGGGTGTAAAGGATCGTGCAGCCGCGTCTCGATCCCTGAGTCAACATATGGGGACGTTTGCAAGACAACAACCATCTACACGAACAGTTTGACGACGTTTGCAGCAGCATGGACTATCAGCTCGGAGACCATTCTTACTGTTACCCTTGACGCTGCATCACAGGCAGGTGCGCCTGCGATGGTGTACTCAACGACGAACCTGGGTGCACGAATGGCAAAACGTTATTTTTTCGGATGAATCCAGGTTCTGTTTACAGCATCATGATGGTTCGCATCCGTGTTTGGCGACATCGCGATGAACCACATTGGAAGCGTGTATTCGTCATCGCCATACTGGCGTATCGCCCGGCGTGATGGTATGGGATACCATTGGTTACACGTCTCGGTCACCTCTTGTTCACTTTGACGGCACTTTGTACAGTGGACGTTACATTTCAGATGTGTTACGACCATTGGATCTACCCTTCATTCAATCCTTGCGAAACCCTACGTTTCAGCAGGATAATGCACGACCGCATGTTGCAGGTCCTGTACGGGCCTTTCTGGATACAGAAAATGTTCGACTGCTGCCCTTACCAGCACATTCTTCAGATGTCTCACCAATTGAAAACGTCTGGTCAATGGTGGCCGAGCAACTGGCTCGTCACAATACGCCAGTCACTACTCGTGATGAACTATGGTATCGTGTTGAAGCTGCATGGGCAGCTGTACCTGTACACGCCATCCAAGCCCTGTTTGACTCAATGCCCAGGTGTATCAAGGCCGTTATTACGGCGACAGGTGATTGTTATG
Organism: Schistocerca serialis cubense; assembly: GCF_023864345.2. Classification (NCBI taxonomy): domain Eukaryota; kingdom Metazoa; phylum Arthropoda; class Insecta; order Orthoptera; family Acrididae; genus Schistocerca; species Schistocerca serialis. The sequence continues at coordinate 424,334,060 of NC_064644.1, forward strand.
GATACTGATTTCTCAGGACCTATGCACCCAAATTGCGTGAAAATGTAATCACATGTCAGTTCTAGTATAATGCATACCCGTTTATCATCTGCATTTCTTCTTGGTGTAGAAATTTTAATGGCCAGTAGTGTATAAGCAGCTTTGGGATGAGAAGTAACTGAACAGAAGTTGGAATAATTATTGAATAGTATTAAAGTAAATCAGTGCAATGGCTCAGCACTCAAATTACAGATGTCCTCAATGGGACCATGTGGGACACGGTTACCACAAATCATTAAAATTAGATCGAAAGGACCCCACATAATTTCTAATCCCCGTACTAATAGTAAATGAGTCGGATAGTAACGTGTGCCATGACATGCCCCACGGTTGAGTTAATAAAATATGGATACCGATACTTGAGGGTGGAACACAGTTTCTCGCTCTGTACTACGGATTTAACCTTGGTCACAAAGAAATCATAACTATAAATCTGAAAAGTCATGCGACGAAATATTACGCCAAAGTACTGAACAAGCAACGATATCAGCATAAATTCCTCTGTGTTACAGTGTATAAATGACCAACAAAATGAAACATTTAGCAGAATCGTCGAATTTGAATCATGATAAGTGCAGGCTGCGTTCCAGGTTGGCGGACATACGATGTGTTTTTCCTCTCGGTGCACTGGGGCACGCTAATTCAGACGTCAATCGTTCTTACACAGGATTGGTCAGTCAAGTATGTAAGGTGTCCTGCTATGTTTGATGCCGTAAAGTACGAGATCGTACTTCTTACTTATCGCTGGCTTCTGGAAATTTCGGAGCCAAGCGCGCGGCATTTCTGTGTGGGAGCATTATCTTGCTGTATAACGACAATAATGCCGCAGTGCTAGTGGTCACGCGCTGTCTTGGTGCGAGTGTAGCTGATAAACGAGTAATTTAGCTGGAGTCCGGCAAAATAACTTTTTTGACAGTTATTTGGCTTCTTTTGTAGCCCTTTTTTCTTGACTATAGGAAAGCTTTAAAATGCGGATTGATTACTTCAGCATCCCATGAAAATTTGTTAAGGACTGAATGAAATAAAACGCACAACAAACAAACTAAAGCTGTGTTGGTGTTGATGAATGAAAAGTGATATGCTTCACATTTGCTATAAACAAAGTGCCAGAGACTGAACTGAGTCCGCAGCTCGTGGTCGTGCGGTAGCGTTCTCGCTTCCCACGCCCGGGTTCCCGGGTTCGATTCCCGGCGGGGTCAGGGATTTTCTCTGCCTCGTGATGTCTGGGTGTTGTGTGATGTCCTTAGGTTAGTTTGGTTTAACTAGTTCTAAGTTCTAGGGGACTGATGACCATAGATGTTAAGTCCCATAGTGGTCAGAGCCATTTGAACCATTTTTGACTAAACTGAGAAGACAAACATACGACTTCTGTTCAATGCCATAATTAGATAAATGTAACAAATAACGTAATATTACAGTGCAGCTATTGTGAAATTTGTCCTCTAAGTACCTAGGAGAAGGATTAGTTATGTTTTTGTTGAGAAAAATAAAGTTATGCGAAAGAAACTGACATCAAAATATTAAGGTTTTAAAAATGGGCTGACTAACTAACGATATGTACTTCACAGCATTTTCGAATACTTCCCTCCTTTTCTTGAATATCTTACACAGTATAACTGCTGCAAAAGTTAAACAATACACCATACTTAATTTCGGCTCTTTCCTGCTTTTTTAAAGACACATTTTGCTTATTTTGCTTTCCTTGATGTCTGTGAAGCACAGTCGTTGAGCTCCAGCGCGGAGCAGTCACTCGCAGCCGAATCATGGATAATTAATTTGAATAACCTGCTAGAAAGATAATTAATACTTGAAATTGTTAAGTCGCAGCGTAGAGAACAAGTGTTTCAGTAATTCGATCATCTCGCGGAAAGGCGCACCGGATAAATTACGAGATTTACGGTTGAAACAGTGCTGTGTTTGTGAATCAGTAACTGTCGTGCAGGAACGTATTGACATACTGATAGTCGAACGTAAATCAAAAGGCTTTCATGATCAGTAATTACTTGTTACCTGTTTAATGAATGTGGAACTGCAACACAGCAATGATTCTTCTGTGTGAATGTGAAACAAGCATAACTCTTAACCTTGGCAATACCATGGACGGGTGGGGGGTGGTGAATCTTTGTACCTACCTTTTGAAAATATTGTTACCCAACCAGTTACTGTTTATTTCAAAATTTTGTCACAGAAGTTTCTTGTTTATAAGGAATACTTCTGCCAGATTCCACAAATGTTTTGAATTTTTCAGTTAAACTTGATCTTTCCGTAGACGATCACTTTCCACAACGTAGGTCATATTCAGTATTTTCAGGTTCAGGACGTTACTTGCACGACAATCTCTTTAAAAAGTATGCTGCGAGTAAAACTCAAGAACAGTAAGCGAATTTAGCTTTTTTTTTTTTTTTTTTTTTACTGTTGGCATGAATTGCCACCCCCCTCGCTAACCTCCCGCCCCGTCCGTAGTCCATGTTACTGAATGTGCGTTGACATTTCTAACAACGTGTTCAAAGATCTTTTCAGTGACTGGACCCTACTTACACATCAGTATCTATTTAAAAATAAAAAGTATGTTTTTAATGTAAGTCCGAAAAATTACAGAATTTTGTTTTTTTTCAGTTTTTTTATAGATAGGCATAAAACACACCTTCCCCCTAGATAATGCGCGTAATGGAAGATGGATTGGAACTGGCAGTGTTAATACTGAACTGAATGAGTTTACGCATTGCTAGGGAACTGCGTTACTTGCTAAAAGGATAATAAAACGAAGAACATTGACTTGTACTGTTGTTATTTCAAAGTGACTATTTTTATTTTTCAGTTGAAGGACTTCAGTATTTGAAAACTATAAGAAACACAACGCGTAGTAGGCACACGGTCAGGCTTATTTCGTCACGAAGCGTGATCTCTATGTAAGAGTCCCATATCTGAGTCCTGTAGTGTGACAGCCACAAAATTAATCATATAAAAATGAAAAGACACTTAACAACGAGACAGAGCTTTACAAGAATTCCATCGCTACGCAGCCAAAGAATGAGGCATTCCTAGCAGACAAAATCTACATCTTCATCAACGTGATTACTCTGCTGTTCACAATAAAGTGCCTGGCAGAGGATTCAATGAACCACCTTCAAGCTTTCTCTACCGTTCCACTCTCGAACAGCACGCGGGAAAAACGAGCACTTAAATTTTTCTGTGTGAGCCCTGTTTTCTCTTATTTTATCGTGATGATCAATTCTCCCTATGTAGGTGGGTGGCAACAGAATGTTTTCGCAATCGGGGGAGAAAACTGGTGATTGAAATTTCATGAGAAGATCCCATCGCAACGAAAAACTACTTTGTTTTAATGATTGCTACTCCAATTCAAGTATCATGCCTGTGACACTATATCCCCTATTTCGCGATAATACGAAACGAGCTGCCCTTTTTTGTACTTTTTCGACGTCATCCGTCAGTCCCATCTGATGGGGATCCCACACCGCACAGCAATACTCCAGAATAGGGCGGACAAGCGTGGTGTAAGCAGTCTCTTTAGTAGACCTGTTGCACCTTCTAAGTGTTCTGCCAATGAATCGCAGTCTTTGGTTTGCTCTACTCACAGTATTATCTGTGTGATCGTTCCAATTTAGGTAATTTGTAATTGTAATCCCTAATTATTTAGCTGAATTTACAGCCTTCACATTTTTGTGACTTATCGCGTTATCGAAATTTAGCTGATTTCTTTTAATATTCATATGAATAACTTCACACTTTCCTTTATTCACAGTCAACTGCCACTTTTCGCACCATTCAGATATCTTATCTATATCATTTTGCAAAAGTCGTTTTGGTCATCTGATGACTTTAGAAGACTGTAAATGACAGCATCATCTGCCAACAATCTGAGACAGCTACTCAGATTGTCTCCTATATCTATGCATATATCTATACATAGTGTGTCTCTGCAACTCGCCAGTGATTCATAATTCGCATAAGGGGATAAATGATTTGGAAAACGTTTTCTAACACAACTTCCACCATTTTCTGCAAGACGAAACCAGCAGCCGCTAACAGTACCGCGTTAATCAGATCGCTGCCTAGCTGCCAGCTTAATACGTCACTTGCGCTAGCTTTACCCCTGTTGCAGTAGACCCAGACGCCGGTTCGCAACTGGGTGTACAAAACGCGTCCCGCTGTTTGGTGCTGCCCTGTGTTGGACTCACGGGTCCGCCCGCCGCAACACACAGCACAGTGCGGCCGTTATTAAATTGTCCAATGGCGCGGAAGCGTCCTGAATGTGTCTCGCTTATCGGAGAAACGTCCGTGTGATTTGGGGTCGCATTCAGCGCCGCCTGAGTTATCGGGGGAAATTATCGCTCCTCTCCCACCCACGCCCTCCGCGTGTTTCACATTCGTCCAGTTTCCAGCCGGGGCACTGCGAGCGTCCGATCCTTTCCAGCTCTGTCAGCACGGGAAAGTTGGTTAGCGTTTAGATTTGACAACTGCGTAATGCCATAAAAGAACCGATGAACCCAATTCGTAACTTTCTCGTTGTGTTTTGTTTCTAGCTGGTAGTCACTCGATACTTTTTTTTCTTCAATCTTCCATGTCAACACATAAGCCACTTTTACACTAACCTGTAGAGTGAAGCTTCCTGGCAGATAAAAACTGTATGCCGGACCAACACTCGAACTTGAAACCTTTGCCTTTCGCAGGCAACTGCCTCGAAAAGCAAATGTCCCGAGTTCGTGTCTTGTTCTGGCACACAGTTTTATCTGCCAGGAAGCTTCGTATAGGTGCACACTCCGGTGCAGAGTGAAAAATTCATTCTGGCAAATCGTAGTTTTAAGCACTTCAGTCGCTGCCATTGCGCATACTTTTTATTATTCAAATCTATATTGATCACTTCTCTGCCGCGCGGGATTAGCCGAGCGGTCTAGGGCGCTGCAGTCATGGACTGTGCGGCTGGTCCCGGCGGCGATTCGAGTCCTCCCTCGGGCATGGGTGTGTGTGTGTGTTTGTCCTTAGGATAATTCAGGTTAGTAGTGTGTAAGCTTAGCAGTTAAGTCCCATAAGATTTCACACACATTTGAACACTTTCTTGAACACTTCTCTGCAGGGGATACCGCCTCATCGTAACACTGATCGTGCGGACAGAGAGGTTTGGGTGTTCTCGTGAAGCAGAGGTTATGCTGATGGTGGTGTGGTTACTGGAAGGGTCTCCCAGGCCGTACGGGTCTCAGCAGATGAACCTGACGAACTGTGTTACCAACGCCTCATCTCTTGCCGCTTTCTTTCCTATAGCCATTTTCCCCAACACATCTGCACCCAACGGCGAAGCGGACTGAAGAGTAACCTTCGCAAATTAGATTCCCAAAGGTCGCATAGTGGAAGAGGTCATGGAAGAAGAATTGGCTGTAATAGCGATACTTTACTGACCTGTATTTCGCAGTAGTTCATTGCAGTTCTGCTGTCTGAAATCACATGCTTCATACCTATGTGCCAGGATGAGTGGTTTACTTCTTCGGAGGATGATGCCCCCTTAAACAAAAGCTTGCGAATGGTAATTTCCCCTGCCGTTTTTCTTGAAGTCCATTGTACACTGGTCATGGGACAAGGGTAGTGGTCTAGGGTACAGCGAAGCTGTTGGTTTGGCTAGCACAATGGCTTCAGGTGTGTGATGGTCGTCTTCCTGAGAACTGCTGTAACTGCTCACCGTGATATTTAAGATAGAACAGAGACTGTGAATTCTGTTGTTCTACTGTTTACGAGTGTAAATTGGCCAATATTGTTCCGTGCACTGAACTGTGTATTTATCTTCAAATGTGTATTTCAACAGTGTGAGGGTACTACGCTTCTAGTCATTTATGCTGAATGAGAAATACTAAACAAAGGGCTCACTATTTAACCTAAGCAGTTATCATTGTTAGAAGTGCATACACCGTGTCTGATAAATTTACTAACCCGACACATTCCATCCTGCCTCCCATTTGGAAACAGTTAGAAGGTTTATTAACAATTTGCTTTGCTACAAAACGGTACGCCAGAGCAATTATGAAGCTCTGAACAGATTTAGCATTTTCTTTGAGAAATAAGTGACAGTATTCCACAGCACATCAGTTAAACTGACAGTTATAGCATTCGTTTCGCAGCTACAGCTGCTATCATGCACAACATTAGGCTCAGTGCAAGTGTACGAGTTTGTGAGTAACATAACATTGGAATCATTACTTAAATACGTTCCTTAGATACGTTCGAGGACATTGTATATGAAATCAAAGTGGCAGTATGTTTTGTTTAAACAGTTCAAATATATGATATTAAAGAGATAGGAGTTGTTGTGAAATATAACAGAAGCTCACATTTAGCTGAAAAAAAAATAGAATTCATACAAAAGTGACAATATCATTCACTGCATTTAAGTGTTCATCTATACTACAATTAATTAACTATGGTTAGGTTTCTCACTGTCAAATGCAACCTCCATTTACAATGTCAACGTTTTGTTATTATGTTCAATTTGAATATCTCGCACAACACCGCTCTGCTAATACGGATCAGTAAAGTGGATACGTTCATACAGATCAAATCAACAGAAAGTTCCCAATACGTGACCTCCACAAAAATCCTGAAATCATCGGGTCTTCCTGCTTCAAAATTGCCCTTTCAAGTCTTGAAACGGCGCACGCGCATGTAATTATAGTTGGTGACACTAATATAAATTTTCTATACAATAATGCTTCCAATATGAAACGCTTTATTCTTTAAACAGCTATTCTTGTTGCATGTAGACAAGCTCAGAGATTTCCATACTCTGTGTCTTCTCTACTGTGTTATCAATGAACACTGTCCCTCATACCTCTCCTCGACCTTAATGCTCTTGTCTGAACAACACAGCAGAAACACCAGTTCCCCTCAGAGCAAAATCCTTTTTGTCCCATTCCAGCGATAAGTCACCTTCTCGAAGCCCTTCCTAAAAGCAGGAACCCAACTCTGGAACACTTTCCCGCATATCAGAGAAACAAATAACATCTACAGCTCCAGAAGACAGGTAATGAGATATCTGCTAAAGTTTCAATAATGATTGCCATTGTCCCTGCATACTCTAGTTCTCTTTTACATCCCTCTTTCCAACCATATCTTCCTCATTTCCCAATATTCTTAGTCCATGCAGTCTCTTTAAATTTCCTTTTCCTAGAACTCGCTGTATCAGAAAAAATTTATTTTGTACACCTATAGTTTCTTCTTATATCTCCCGCTATCATTGTTATTATTACTGTCACAATTGATGCCGTTATTATTATTATTATTATTGTTATTACTATCACTAATAGTGGCAACAGCTGCTGTAGTACAAGTACTGCCAGAATTTACTTTATTGGTTCATAATCAGTAAAATTTACTCACACTACCACTTCAGACACTCACCATTGTTTTAATAGTAGTTGCCATATTAAAATTGTTATTTCTTAGATAACTATGATGTATAGATACCGTACGTGTGAAACACTGGTCCTTATGATCCTAAATAAATAAAGCATTCCTGTTTATTTACTTTAGCATGACGATTACACCAAACACAACTAAGTTACTTGTCAACATATTCGCTTTCAATAACGAACAGTTACGAATCAGTAATTATAACACAACAGAACTTCTAACATTTATGCATTTTATATCTATGTACAGTCGTGGACAAAACGAGCGACACCCCTCGCCTTTTCGTTATGCTGATCCGCACAACTTTAAAGTCTGATACACAACATAACAGGCAAGGCGACGAAGTGCTACCAACATACTATGCACAGGCGTGAAATTGAAAAACTATTCCAACTTTGTCAGACTGTTTTCAATCATATGTAAGACTATATTAATGCTGATTAGTGTGTTCCATTTTTACCGATTTAGGTGACGAAATCCTACCAACGAAAATAGCTACGACAATAACGGAAGATGAGGGCCGCATAAATAATTCCACCTACTCTTTATTCTAAATGTTCTAGTTGCAGTCGATACATCAGCATATTAATCGTAGCTACGCTTTCGATCCAAATCACGTTTACAGGAATGCAAATAAAATCCATTTGCCTGTACCCATGGTAATTCAGATCCCAGTATTAATGCCACCGAGTTTTAGAAGTGCGAGTATTCCCATCGATAGCTAGCTTAAGAAACACTTCGGCTAATGAACGTTTTCTAGCTGTGGTGAATCTAATGGAGGATTCGAAACATTGTAGAGTACGTTTGGCAGCTATGTCGCCGTTTATTTCCTGGGGTGGTGCAGAATTATCCTACTAAATTTACTCGCTACTAACAGTATTTTGTTATTTCTATAAACATCCCGAATGAGTGTCACATAAGCGGTGACATAAAGGTAGGAAATTCATGTTTTTGAGTCCAGAAAGCTCTATGCAACAGAAACTGCAGATCATTTTGCCATTTTCATTGCTAAATTGCCGGCTTATTCATGTTTGGGGAAGTAATAGACAGCTGTTTTCCTGGGTTGTCTGCTAGTGTAGTGAAAGGTGTTTGCTACTGCAAGGGAGGTCTGGTTTATTTTCGGTTCTAATCTCGATTCACTTTATTCTGTACTGGCGCCCTGTGGATGTCAATATGGAACTCTTGTAGAATTTCATACTTTTTACTGCCTACTTTTTCCGCTTCTGTCAGTAATTGAATTGAGTTAAGTGTAGCACTGAATGATTTTTAACTGAATTGCGTTATGAATCTTCACACATTGCTAAATTTGCACACTTTCATGGTAGGCCAGCAACGGAAATACAGTATGACTGGTCTGATTGTTGACACAGACCGTTTCGCGGCCGAATGCGCATAGTATTTTTGTAATTCGTAAAGATCTGGGGTATTTTGTCTTACTAAAACAGTTATCTCGATAAGCTGAAATTCATTTTCTTAGTGGAGTTCATACTAATTAGCGTTTCTCCTTTCATTTATATCTTACATTTATGTGTTTTGTTTAATACATTAATCAGCATTAATATAGTCTTCCACACGTTTGATAACTGTCTGCCAAAGTTCGGAAAGTTTTTCCATTTCACTCCTGTGCAAGGTATGTTGGTAGCACTTCGTCCCCTTGCCAGTTATGCTGTGTATCAGACTTTAAAGCATAACGAAAAGGCGAGGGGCCTTGCTCGTTTTGTCCACGACTGTACGTATTTAACTGCATGCATTGTATTGTAAGGGTAAACATGAGTGTATGAGTGTGTTGCAGTACACATCTCATTCCGTCACACGAAGAACGCTAGCTACTAAGAAATTGCAGAGATCTACGTAATAGTGTTTGAGACTTCTTGTTTTAAGCAGAGTGTCAAAAGGGAAGTGATACAAGTTAATTGGGGCCAGCCAGATGGTACGGTGGACACGTTTGGTGCTGAAGTATTAAATACCTGTGACGTTATACGAGTAGTAAACTAATGTCGTCAGAGGACTATAAGTCTAGATGTCGTGGGGAGTGTTTTAGTTTCACTCATATTTGCCAGCTACAGTCGAAAGTAGTATTACGTTCACGATTTACAAGTTTCGTTAACTTTTGCAATACCGTCTTAAGGAGGGTGGGACGTCAAACGGGCCGACTTGGAGCAGGAGAGGCACCACAGGACATTATATTTCCTACTGTCTATGCTTTTACAAATAAATTCATAAAACTTTGTAATCACGACCAGGAAGGATTCAGGATTCACACTTATAGCAGCGGAAGTGCAAAAACATAACAAAATAATTTGTTTTTAGATACGAAATTTCATCATTTTTTCACTTACTGTTGGCTGCATTTGATGCTATAGGTACATTTTTCTTCACAAGTAAGAGAGATTCTTTGATGAATTTTGCACAGCATACAAACCATTTTAAATTGAGATAATTAACTACAAAATTTGATTTTTTTTCAAAACATAAAGTTTAAAACGTAACAGCTCATTCATTTTTTCATAAATTAAATAGATTCTAGAGTTTCAGGCACTTGTAAGTATGGTTTGTATGCTGTGCAAAATTCATCGAACAGCCTCTCTTACTTATCAAGAAAAGTGTACCTATAGCAACAAATTCAGCCAATAGTAAGTGAAAAATGATGAAATTCCACATGTAAAAAAATTATTTTGTTATGTTTTTGAACTTCCGTTGCTACGAGTGTGAATCCTGAATCCTTCCTGGTCATTCTGACAAAGTCTTATGAATTTACTTGCAAAAGTATTGACAGTGGAAATTAAAATGTCCTCTGGTGCCTCTCCTGCTCCAAGTCAGCCCGTTTGACATCCTATCCCCCTTAAGCAATCCAGTCACTACTGGACAGTGTCAGACAGAGGATAGAGAAGTTAGACCCGTTTTAGGCTATTCTTGCCAGTGTGGAAGATACTGGTTCTAAAATATGACTATTGGAATGATAACCTTTCTCTTCGTGCGTTATAACCCCTGTCCGCTTTTCGGCCTCTTAATTCACGAGTTTAGAACCTCCGCACATAACGACGGGTTCGTTTGCCCCGACAGTCCAGCCTCAGAACGAAAATTATAATTAATTTTGTTATGGACAGGGCACAAGTTCGAGGTACTCCTCTCCCTAACTTAAATGGAGTGACTCTCCTCCACGAAGAAGAAACGTATCAAACAGCTACTGACTCAAGACGATGCAAAAAGGAATTGCAAAGGAAGCGGAATTGCACCATGCACCACACCTCGTTGTCAACAAAAGCCTTGTGCCGGCTCGGAGAGCTTCGACAGGTGTGTGGTGCGTGGCTGCGCGACTGTTGGCCATCGGTGGGTCCCCAACTTCCTTCCTCCCTCCCTTGGTCGCTCCTCGCTCTCTCCCCAGACGGCCTTGGAGCCGGGCCGGCGTCTGCCCGGGTGATGGATGTCCTGTCTTGGCGGGAGTGCTGCGCGCGGCACAGCCCAGAAGACCGATGACGTCACCAGGCCAGCCGCCATCCATAACACCCCCGCTGGACGCGCATCGCCCCTAACGACGAGCCCTCCGCCGGCTCTAAACCCCGCGACCACGCGCTCGCCCGCCGAAAAACGGTGTTCCAAGTCTTGAACGTATGTCAGGCTATTCGTCACACGCAGCCATATCAGCTAAAGTAGAGCTTCTACACGCGAGTGGGGCTGCAACACTATTGAATCACGTCAGCAGGAACTAAGGCCGGTGTTACACTTCCAAATTTTCTTTTACACAGTTTTTTCGTCAAATACAACTTGGCAGCATAATAAGGAACTCTGTCAAAGTTAAACATTGGTCCAATTTTCTTTCATCAATTTCGGCGCCGCGTCTCACATAAGATAAAAGAAAATGTTGGCCTTCTGTTTATCGCAAGCAGAAATGTAGCCACTTGGAGCGGTAGCATCGTTGCAGTTGTCTGACATCTAACGTTTATCTGCGAGGCTTCGAAATTTATATAGTGCGTTGCATCTGCAACGAACCTGATGGTAAAGTACGGGGCAGATGAAGCACTATATACCTTGCTGACTCTCGAACACAAAAATTAAATAATAAGAAGTGAAGCTATAAGAAAGTTGTGGAGACCATTATCCATGAAGTACAGTGTACGATGTACTCCTGAGGATATAAAGGTGAAAACCCACTACTTTTGTAGAAAAAAATTCGTAATGTGTATCGCATGTACTTAACATTTAATTGCCTTCAGACATTCCTCCTTCAGTGCTTTATAAATAGCTTCACACATTTCTGGTACCAAGTTCGTCAATATGCACTGCAGTATTCGATTGCTATACCGAAGAGTAGCTTTCTTCTGTAGCAAAAAATCGTAGGTATAGCATTGCATTCTGAGATGAGTTTTATGCTTCATAACTGAAAAGTTTTTTCCTTGAACAGGACTGAAATGCACTCTCGTCCATTCGCAAGCAATTTTCGCAAGATTTTTTACATCCTTGACTTGCAGTTGCCATAAGAGATTTCTTTGGATGCTTTTAGCATCTCGTTGTGAAAACCATGGCTTCATCCAAGTATGCTAGTAGCTGGACAAAGAGAGCATCATCCCACTTTGCATCATTGCCAAATTTATTGAAGATGGCAGCCATAGATATGGCAACATGGCACTCACGTCATGGCGCGAAATTGTATCTTGGCGGAAAAATCAAAATAATAGGAAAATTAAAATAGCAGGAAAACCAAAATGGTGGGAAATTCTAATTTATTGGTGGGAATATCAAATTTTCTGTGTTCATGTTTTGGTCCGGAGACCAACTGATGTAGTTCAAGGCACCACCACCAGAGGCCGCTGTTGACCCTCCCAATCTCGCCTGCCTCCCAAACTTTCCTCCCTCCCACCCTCCCCTCTCCCCCTCCACACCCACCCCACCCCTCCCCATGTGACACAAAGTGTTTTGACGCGGGATAGCTGCAACCCTGCCCCTGACATCCAGACAGAAGGAGATGTTGCTGTAAGTCATTTATCATGCAATTAACTATTTTTTCCTTTGTTCTTTCGGGGTGCATCAGTTGTGTGGTATGACTTGCAATCGATTTGTATACAACTGCGTGTTCTGTGTGTGACTTAGAGTGCTATCTTCCTGTAATCGTTAACAGCAAAAGTTTACATGCTACAATTAGCAGAGAGTTTCAAACATATGTGTGATAAATCATTCCCATCGATGGAAAACCTTTTTCAACTCTCTCTTCTGGACGAATGAATATGCATGTGAAGTATTCCAATTCTCTGCCACAACTTGGACATAAATCGAGTCTTCAGTTTCATAACTGCAATAGTTCTAAGATAGTGACAGGTGTTTGTCAGCTTCTGCAAACCCTACACATATATTTTCTTGACAGTTGTGCTGTTGATGGAATTAGCGCAGCATGGCATGTAATTTCTCACATAAAACACCAATGTTATGCATTTGTCTGTGTTCTTGTAAGAGGATTCTCCGTTGCTGATGATGATTTCATTGGACTGATGTATGTGTAGTATAATTTCTGAACCATGATCAGATGTGAACAGTGGGTGCTACCAGAAAGCTATATTTTACATAGTCAGTATGGTCATCCTCCAGTACAGGCAACAAATCTTTGACTTTGATCACTGCTCGCCTTCTCCAGTGGACCAATACATATACAGGTTGGTCACAAAATGTCTGAAACGCTTGTAGGGATGTTGCAGGGCACGTTGTACTGAGATATAAGTGTTAAGAAACAAATTCAATACGTTGTGCCGTTTCAGAGTTATTTAGCGTTGAAACTAGCCAATGGGGGCATCGCGCACTCACATTCAAGCGGCGTGCCAGGAGCGGTGTTGCCCAATGAGTGCTTTGTTTGGTTACATAAAACTTGGATTTTCGCGCGCAACGATCTGATTGGCTAATTTCAATGCTAAATAACTCGGAAACATCGCAACGTATTGAATTTGTTTCTTAACATTTATATCTCAGTACAACGTGCCTTGCAACATCCCTACAAGAGTTTCAGACATTTTCTGACCACCCTGTATACTTAATGATATTATCACATATGTTTGATGTCAACATGAAGACAGAATTTGTTTCCTGAAATATTGGAAGAGAAAGATGCAGTAAAATCTTATTGAGTCCTCTACGAGGTGAAGTTACAGAAGTTATTTTATAGTTCATAGTTTTACTTAATTGGAAGTTACAAGAATAACGAGGGGACACTGCGCTGTCAACGAAGACTCGGTCACCACTGCACTGTCTTATTTCTAGTGTGATAAACATAGGAACACGATAAAGGAGATCAGGACTAGTACAAAGTGATATTTATAGATCGTCATCCGATACTTATGAATTGTAGGTGTTATGCTTCTGAATTTCTTTGTGCGGTCTCCGTATACTCTGCACGGTTGTGATTTTCCTCCTCTATGGTAATGTGCTATTTTGCCCGTTGTGATAGCTCTCAACGTGTAAGCCTTCTAACTAACGGAACAGTGCTATCGGAACGTGGCGATATTTTGAGAAAATTAGCAGGGATCTGTATCTTTGCGGGAGACATTTCTTAATCGTCGAAACCAGGTGGATTCAAATACTATATATCGAAGACTGGCAGATTCGTGAGAAAGGGGAGTTGAGGTGATTTCTATACAGTTTCTTCTAAGTGTTGCGGCCAAACATATTACAACCTCTGATATATGTCTCATGAAGTGACTGCTGCGAGCAAATTATGGGCTAATACGAAGGTTTCTACAGAGAGTAATCAGCAGCAGAATGTTCCGTCTTTTTGTTTCCTCGGTAAATAAGAGTAACACTCTTCCATGAGTATTTTGTACCTATAAATGGATGGACTGGATCTTAATCCATCGTACAGTGTGTGGCAGAGGGTATCCTGTACCACTTCTAGTCATTCCCTTTCCTATTCCACTCGAAAAGCGCTAGTTTGTCGTATTCACGTATCTTACCTTTATGGTCCTCATGCGAAATCAATGTTGGCGCCAGTAGAATCCTTCTGCAGTCAGCTTCAAATACCGGTTCTCCATAGTGCTCCTCGAAAAGAACATTGTCTTTCCTCCAGGAATTCCAATTAGAGTTCTCGAACATCCGTTCACTAATTTGGTGGGAGCCAATAGGAATGCTTCGATAGGGCTGTTTTCTGAGGGTATCCTAGGTCTGCAGATTCGTATATGTTTGGGATGTGGCGTCAGTAGACACGAATTTTGTTATTGCTCACTGTGTTAGCCTTTCTGCGATATTGTGAAAACACACCTCAGAACTTTTTGATCTGCGGGAGGGGTGAGGGGAAGCATATTGTTCAACGCCCTAGTTTTTACCGCAACGAAATTTGAGAGCCCAGTCCTTCTGAGAAGAATTGGACAACTTTTGCGACACTGGTTAACCTAACGTAACCTAACCTAACCTAGCCTAAGCTAACCTAACCTAATGTGTTACTTCCACAAGCATGACAACAAAACCGAGAGACATAACGCAATTAGTGTTGCTATTTACTGACTGCTACCACCCATTTTGGCGTCATAGGAAGTGAATACCTAGCCTGTGGGAAACCTACCGAGACGTCATGGAGACATCTGTAACGGATACCTGGCGGGTATAATACGACCCTACAGAAAAAAATACCCACCATGCAAAGAGACTCTCATGATCAATTTAATTAATTAGCTTATCAATTCGGTATCGATGACATGCCACCGGGTGGGTGGAAGCGAGGGTGAGAGTACAAAGGTTATGATTCAGGTGTTGGATTGGTAATCAGGCGTTTTTCCTCTGCGGCGACATCTTTTAACTATTTCTAACTTCCACCCACAAAGGGAGAGATGATCATCGTAATAAAATCATCTATATTATCAAATTTATAAATTGATATGTAGTATAAGCATGATATTTAGAACTTCTCTGTGCTGTTACCTTCGTATGTGATGAAACATTGCTTGCTTAAAGAGAGCGTTCGAAAGTGAGGAGGCATCCTGGGACAGAGGTAGAGCATGCTCTTAGCACTCCTTCATAAGTCAGAAATTAGAAAATACTTAGAGGAAACATAGTCTATGTAATAGTGCCATACAGGATTCCCAAAAGAAGTATGGTCTGATTTCTTCTGTCTTCGAAAATAACTTGTATAAATGGGACGAGTCTACATTTCATGTGGAAATTCGAGATGTATTGACAAAAAATATCTCAGGATTTTTTAAACTGAGGAGTCTGCGTCAGGTTTGGGTCTGCATTTAGTTCGAGTTGGGCTGCATTGTGCCACGGCTGGCGGCAGGAATGGTTGGGCATGCGGAAGTTGAGGATTAGCCTGGCCTCTGACCTGCCGTGGTTTCTCGGCTGGATAGCTCTTCAGGTACATAATAAACCCTGTAGATGGCGCTGGACTAGACTGGAGCTTCCTAGTCTGTTTCCTTTTTCGTCTTGGGACACCGTTTTCAGGTAAGATAATGAGCACTACATTCGAAAAACATATCGTATGATATATTTTCCATGTTGCTTGCGATTCGTACATAGGTAGACGTGTGTTTTCTTCTCAAATGATGTTGCTACAGGAAACCTATACATATATATGTCAGGCTGTTATAGGCGAAGAGTAAATGCGATAGTTACAGTAGAGGGCCAATCGTCTAATACCTGACAGCTACACGCAGGGATGCCTCAAGGATCCGTTTTATCCCCATTACTATTTAATCTCTATGTAAATGACATGTCGACAGCCACAGGAGTAAAAATTGCACAGTTTGCTGATGATACGGCTTTTTTAATCAGTGGAAGACATATTCACGCCAACATTCGACGCCTTCAGGATCAATTTGATGCCACAGCAGGTTGGTGTAACACCATTAAAGTGCAACTAAATTCCGCCAAGACGACAGCCGTCTATTTCAGCAAGAAACGCCCCTTGATGCCTAACAACTCCAGACTGCTTGGGTGGGATATCCCCTTGGAAGGGGGGGGGGGCAACAGTGACTTACCTGGGGTCACTTTGGACAAACACTTCTTTCTCCTTAAACATACTGACTCTCGACTCTCTCAGGACCTGGGGGTCACTTTGGACAAACACTTCTTTCTCCATAAACATACTGACTCTCGGCTCTCTCAGGAACAAAGCTTTTGGTATGGCCAAGAAACTCCCCCCTTTTTTCAAGAGTACTATAATTCCAAATGGCGGTATTGTATGGACCTACATACAGGGCCTAAGAAGTTGAACCCTAAAGTTTATTCATGATAATGTGAACTCAAACACCTACTTACCTTCCACCAAGAAGTCTTGATCGTCATCGGGGATGTCACTTCGATTTACACAGTGTCAACAAATAAAAAAAAGGAAGGCACAGTGGGACAGGGAATTGCTGTTCTAATATTATTATTACCTCCCAACAAAAGCTATTGACTTTTGGATCAGCTGGAAGCTACTTCCCCATACTTCAATGATAGCTTGCTGTCCCATCATTAGTACCCATCCTCCCCATATATGGCTACTGGCTAACCTGGCTGGAGCATCTCTCCAGATCTAGACCAACTGCGAAAATATCCACTCCATATCCAGCAGTTATTGACGCAACTGGATGGAGCTACTGTCTAGTAATCGATCAATAGCAACTAAAGTTGTTTTAATAAGCACCATACTGCACCACATCCTATGCAGCAGCCCATCACAGATTGAGTCCTTTTCTGACCAATTTCCAGATGGAATGGGGAGTGGAGGTCTGGAGACCAACTGGCCTAGTTCACAACGCCATCAACAGACGACACTGTTGGTCCTCCTGCATGCCCATTCCCATTCTGGAGTGGTGGAGGGCCTCTGTTAGTGGTGTTGGGAACTAGGTCAGTTGGTCTACAGGCTTCAGGTTGAACACACAAAATCTGATATTCCCACTATTGAATTTGAATTTCCCACCCTTTTGATTTTCCCACCAAAATCTGAATTATCCTCCATGACATCAGTGCGACATTCCCACATCTATGGCGATCATCTTGAATAAATTTGGGATGATGCTCTCTTTGTCCTACTACTTAAGTTTCTTCTCTTCTTATGCTCCTCCTCCAATGTAAATACAATGCAGTTTCCGTACACGCAACTGCAGAGCACAGCAGTAAGTCTTCGTCAGCCATTCTGAAGCAACTATGTTGTCAAACTCCTTTGTCAAAGAAAACTTAATGACAGTGTAGTATCTCTATTTGCACCACATCAGATACCTTTGTCAGAGAAAGTATGATGAATATATGATAACTTTTTTGTCAAAGAAATTTTGATAGTGCAATACCAGCCAAAGTCCAATATAGCGACCTATAACACTCAACTTTTGTGCAATGTGGAATAGTGTGATGAGATGAGCCAAAGCTAATGACATAAATTCCACATATGACAAATAAGGTATTTTAGTAATAGTCTTCAGTCTAGAGACAATACTTGGGAACAGCAAAACTGATAACTGGGAGGGGAACATTATTGTCCCACCACTTGTCTTCCATTTTCTCGTTTAGATACCCAAAACTGTTTGTGAAACATGAGGACTGTTGTGGGTATTTCAGTCGGGCCTTATAGCTGGCGTGGCGCAATTGCAAATGAGTGTGCTACATCAGATCAATTTTCTCGAGATTAGTGGCAGAGGCCTGCAAAAATTCAGTACGTTAGCTAAATATCATCCACATCAACATATCATGTAATATGCACTAAACGCAAAATCATAGCGACTCCTGTTTTTCATTGCAAACTTTTTCGAATTTCACGCAGTTTGTTACTTTCACGTAAATATCACAATAACTATCAAAATTAACGAAATGATGGGCACATCATAATCGACCTAACATATAAAGCTGCATTAAGAGAAAATTTTTAACCTATTATGAGGGCCACTCCAAAAGAAATGCACACTATTTTTGTAAAAACACAGTTTTCATTCTGCATGTGTGGAAGTCTTACAGTGTGTAGATACATCTTTCCCACTTGTTTTCAAACTTAGTTCAACCTGTTCCCGTGAGTGGCGCCGTCACAGCATGTCTTCAAGATGGCTGCTACACTTGACATTCAAAGAAGCAACGTGCTATCACAGAATGCCTGTGCTGTGAAAACGAGACAGTGGGAAACATCCACAAGAGTTTGAAATAGATGTATGGAGACGCTGCTGTCGATCGCAGTACAGTTAATTGGTGGGCAAGCAGGTTGCGTGATTAAAGAGGGCACGGAAATATTGAGGATTATCCTCGCAGCGGCAGGCCTCGTACTGCACACACTCCAGACAATGTGCAGAGTGTTAACGAATTGGTGACTGCTGACAGACGCATCACAGTGAACGAATTGTCACGCTACGTTGGGACAGGGGAAGGAAGTGTTTGCAGAATACTGAAAGTATTGGCGTTAAAAAAGGTTTGTGCCAGGTGGGTTCCCAGGATGTTGACAGTGGCTCACAAAGAAACAAGGAAAACGGTATGCAGCGAACTTTTGGAACAGTACGAGAATGGTGGAGACGAATTTCTTGGAAGAATTGTGACAGGTGATGAAACATGGCTCCATCATTTTTCACCAGAGACGAAGAGGCAATCAATGGAGTGGCATCATGCAAATGCACCCAAGAAAAAAAAATTCAAAACCATACCTTCTGCTTGAAAAGTTATGGCTACGGTGTTTTTCGATTCCGAAGGACTCTTGCTTGTGGACATCACGCCAAGTGGAACCGCCATAAATTCTGATGCATTTGTGACGACACTGAAGAAACTTCAAGCTCGACTGAGTCGTGTTCGACCACATCGGCGAAAGCAGGATGTTTTGCTGTTACACGACAATGCACAGCCACATGTCAGTCAAAAAACCATGGAAGCGATCACAAAACGCGGGTGGACAACACTGAAACACCCGCCTTACAGTCCTGACCTGGCTCCATATGACTATCATCTCTTTGGGAAACTGAAAGACTCTCTTCGTGGAACAAGGTTTGAAGATGATGACTCCCTTGTGCACGCTGCCAAACAGTGGCTCCAAGACGTTGGTCCAGAATTTTACCGTGCGGGTATACAGGCGCTGGATCCAAGATGGTGTAAGGCAGTTGAGAGGGATGGAAATTATGTGGAGAAATGAAAATATTGTTCCTAAAGGGTGTATCTACACACTGTAAAACTTTCAAAAATGTAGAATAAAAGATGGTTTAAAAAAATAGTGTGCATTTCTTTTGGAGTGACCCTCGTAGTTTCTGTGAAGTCGTTAGAGAATGACTGCAGAGCCTGATCCTCGATTCTGTCATCGACTATCGGCCTAAAGGTGGCCGACGCCGTCGGGTGACTGCCTCCCCTTCCGAACAAATGAATGAACTCGCCTAGCGCTTTGGACGAAAATTGGTCACTGCGCCTCAACCACCAAATCCTGTGCATAGGAAACAAGGACTGCTAAACAGACACTTATTGTTGACATAGTTTATGTCGCAACACTAGGCTTAATTCATCCTGCTGCCGACATGAAGTTGTCAGATTGCCACCGTATCATTGCCAATAAAACCCTATGGGAAATGAATGGGCTCCAGTGAAAAGAAAGGTGGCATCCAGAAAATGCGTGCTCAGAATAAAAGATGCCCAGAATTTACTTGAGGTTCAAATGGCTCTGAGCACTATGGGACTTAACTTCTGAGGTCATCAGTCCCCTAGAACTTAGAACTACTTAAACCTAACTAAACTAAGGACATCACACACATCCATGCCCGAAGCAGGATTCGAACCTGCGACTGTAGCGGTCGCGCGGTTCCAGACTATAGAGCCTAGAACCGCTTGGCCACTCCGGCCGGCTTTACTTGAGGAAGCCACTGATAATCTTACTGTGGAAGACAGAATTAAGTGCATACGCAACCTAAATTTGCAAGGAAACGATTTTTTGAAGGAAGGCGTCCGAGAAAGTATCGTTGCAAGTTTTTTCGTTGCTTTGAATGACTCTCCGGGTGTTGAACACTCTGGCAGACTTAGTTCTTCACAACAGGACAATTAAAAGCAATAATTGGCATAAAATGTTATGTCCCTAGTTTGCTCGTCCACCCCGAAGTTGTAAATGCTGTTTCCTTTCTCCGATTCCTTTCCTGTCGTCTTCCCTTTCCTATTTCCTCCCAAATACGGGATTATTCGTAAGTACCTCTGGGGATAGACCTTTCCGTTGGTGGGAAGGCTTGCGTGCCTCAACGATACAGATAGCCGTACCGTAGGTGCAACCACATCGGATGGGTATCTGTTGAGAGGCCAGACAAACGTGTGGTTCCTGAAGAGGGGCAGCAGCCTTTTCAGTAGTTGCAGGGGCAACAGTCTGGATGATTGACTGATCTGGCCTTGTAACATTAACCAAAACGGCCTTGGTGTGCTGGTACTGCGAACGGCTGAAAGCAAGGGGAAACTACAGCCTTAATTTTTCCCGACAGCATGCAGCTATACTGTATGGTCAAATGATGATGGCGTCTTCTTGGGTAAAATATTCCGGAGGTAAAATAATCCCCCATTCGGATCTCCGGGCGGGGACTACTCAAGAGGACGTCGTTATCAGGAGAAAGAAAACTGGCATTCTACGGATCGGAGCGTGGAATGTCAGATCCCTTAATCGGGCAGGTAGGTTACAAAATTTAAAAAGGGAAATGGATAGGTTAAAGTTAGATATAGTGGGAATTAGTGAAGTTCGGTGGCAGGAGGAACAAGACTTTTGGTCAGGCGAATACAGGGTTATAAATACAAAGTCAAATAGGGGAAATGCAGGAGTAGGTTTAATAATGAATAAAAAAATAGGACTGCGGGTAAGCTACTACAAACAGCATAGTGAACGTATTATAGTGCCCAAGATAGACACGAAGCCCACGCCTACCACAGTAGTACAAGTTTATATGCCAACTAGCTCTGCAGATGACGAAGAAATTGAAGAAATGTATGATGAAATAAAAGAAATTATTCAGGTAGTGAAGGGAGACGAAAATTTAATAGTCATGGGTGACTGGAATTCGACAGTAGGAAAAGGGAGAGAAGGAAACATAGTAGGTGAATATGGATTGGGGCTAAGAAATGAAAGAGGAAGCCGTCTGTTAGAATTTTGCACAGAGCATAACTTAATCATAGCTAACACTTGGTTCAAGAATCATAAAAGAAGGTTGTACACATGGAAGAATCCTGGAGATACTAAAAGGTATCAGACAGATTACATAATGGTAAGACAGAGATTTAGGAACCAGGTTTTAAATTGTAGGTCATTTCCAGGGGCAGATGTGGACTCTGACCACATTCTATTGGTTATGAACTGTAGAGTAAAACTGAAGAAATTGCAAAAAGGTGGGAATTTAAGGAGATGGGACCTGAATAAACTGACTAAACCAGAGGTTGTACAGAGTTTTAGGGAGAGCATAAGGGAACAATTGACAGGAATGGAGGAAAGAAATACAATAGAAGACGAATGGGTAGCTCTGAGGGATGAAGTAGTGAAGGCAGCAGAGGATTGAGTTGGTAAGAAGACGAGGGCTCGTAGAAATCCTTGAGTAACAGAAGAAATATTGAATTTAATCGAAGAAAGGAGACGATATAAAAATGCAGTAAATGAAGCAGGCAAAAAGGAATAAAAAACGTCTCAAAAATGAAATCGACAGGAAGTGCAAAACGGCTAAGCAAGCATGGCTAGATGACAAATGTAAGGATGTAGAGACTTATCTCACTAGGGGTAAGATAGATACAGCCTACAAGAAAATTAGAGAGACCTTTGGAGAAAAGAGAGCCACTTGTATGAATATCAAGAGCTCAGATGGAAACCCAGTTCTAAGCAAAGAGGGGAAACCAGAAAGGTGGAAGGAGTATATAGAGGGTCTATACAAGGGGAATGTACTTGAGGACAATATTATGGAAATGGAAGAGGATGTAGATGAAGATGAAATGGGAGATTCGATACTGCGTGAAGAGTTTGACAGAGCACTGAAAGACCTGAGTCAAAACAAGGCCCCAGGAGTAGACAGCATTCCATTAGAACTACTGACGGCCTTGGGAGAGCCAGTCCTGACAAAACTCTACCATCTGGTGAGCAAGATGTACGAGACGGGCGAAACATCCTCAGACTTCAAGAAGAATATAATAATTCCAATCCCAAAGAAAGCAGGTGTTGACACATGTGAAAATTCCCGAACTATCAGTTCAATAAGTCACAGCTGCAAAATACTAACACGAATTATTTACAGACGAATGGAAAAACTGGTAGAAGCCGACCTCAGGGAAGATCAGTTTGGATTCCGTAGAAATGTTGGAACGCGTGAGGCAATACTGACCTTACGACGTATCTTAGAAGAAAGATTAAGGAAAGGCAAACGTACGTTTCTAGCATTTGTAGACTTAGAGAAAGCGTTTGACAATGTTGACTGGAATACTCTCTTTCAAATTCTAAAGGTGGCAGGGGTAAAATACAGGGAGCGAAAGGCTATTTACAATTTGTACAGAAAGCAGATGGCAGTTATAAGAGTCGAGGGGCATAAAAAGGAAGCAGTGGTTGGGAAGGGAGTGAGACAGGGTTGTAGCCTATCCCCGATGTTATTCAATCTGTATATTGAGCAAGCAGTAAAGGAAACAAGAAAAATTTGGATTAGGTATTAAAATCCAGGGGGAAGAAATAAAAACTTCGAGGTTCGCCGATGACATTGTAATTCTGTCAGAGACAGCAAAGGACTTGGAAGAGCAGTTGAATGGAGTGGACAGTGTCTTGAAAGGAGGATATAAGATGAACATCAACAAAAGCAAAACAAGGATAATGGAATGTAGTCGAATTAAGTCGGGTGATGCTGAGGAAATTAGATTAGGAAATGAGACACTTAAAGTAGGAAAGGGGTTTTGCTATTTGGGGAGCAAAATAACTGATGATGGTCGAAGTAGAGAGGATATAAAATGTAGACTGGCAATGGCAAGGAAAGCGTTTCTGAAGAAGAGAAATTTGTTAACATCGAGTATAGATTTAAGTCTCAGGAAGTCGTTTCTGAAAGTATTTTTATGGAGTGTAGCCATGTATGGAAGTGAAACATGGACAATAAATAGTTTGAACAAGAAGAGAATAGAAGCTTTCGAAATGTGGTGCTGCAGAACAATGTTGAAGATTTGGTGGGTAGATCACGTAACTAATGAGGAGGTATTGGATTGGGGAGAAGAGAAGTTTGTGGCACAACTTGACTAGAAGAAGGGATCAGTTGGTAGGACATGTCCTGAGGCATCAAGGGATCACAAATTCAGCATTGGAGGGCAGCGTGGAGGGTAATAATCGTAGAGGGAGACCAAGAGATGAATACACTAAGCAGATTCAGAAGGATGTAGTTTGAAGTAGGTACTGGGTGATGAAGGAGCTTGCACAGGATAGATTAGCATGGAGAGCTGCATCAAACCAGTCTCAGGACTGAAGACCACAACAACAACAACAACAACCTCTGGGGTTTCAGAGGATGACTGTGAGAAAACTACAAGACGTACAGAAAATAGACACATATCAGTGGGTGGAGCATCTCGCTAAGTTCTTAATTATGTTACAGATTCTCGAAATGATCACGCGGGAAAGCTCTATAAAATACAGTCTATTGGAGTCACTGAAGGCACCACAGCGGCTTACATTAGAAGCAGCTACAGTAGATTGCCTATGTGTAAGTACGAGCTAATTACATGCAACAAGCAGGCTTGTAAAATACCGTAGACTACGCTAGACTATTATAAGTAAGCGTAGACTAAGGCAGTTCTCCAACTAACCTTGGCCAATGACGATAGTAGCCGCGTTACCTGTACATTAGGTGTGTTACGTGATTAAGATTGCTCTGTTCACGCATGCAATCAGTGTCTCACTAGATTCCCCTAGAAACTGGAAGAAGTGAATTTTCAGAGGAGATAGTACGGATAAAAACAAGAAAAAAACGTCTAGTAAACATGGACTCTAAAATGCATACTTTAAAAGCTATGAATACATGTTCAATATAGGAAATGTGTTCCTCAGTAGCGAAGTTGAACAAGTGCTCATAGCTCCTCAGGTATTCATTTTAGAACCTTATTTACTGGTCCATACTACCACCTCTGAAAGTTGTCTACCACACAATCTTAGCAACAACACTATCAGGAACTGTCAGAGGTATCAGAAAGGTTTTAGCTTCTAATTTTCGACGCGTTCGTTTCCGGTATATGCACCCTTACTCTAATTGAAATTACCCTTGTCCATCACCCCAGAAAGTTTGTAACGTCATTGCGGAATCACCTCGCATGTAGAAAACATTTACAACTGTCGGCGCCTATAGTAATGACGGTCTGTAGCTTCGTTGGATGACGTTTCTGGAGATGGGTTCATATGCAAAACTTGATTTACTAAGTCCCCTCTACAGCCTCTAGAAATGTGTGACATGAAATCTGAAACAACCTGTAGAGTGTTGCACTTATCCTCACCAGCCTCTCCTGTAAGTACCTTCATTTCTGTATAACTACTGCAACCTGTATCGATTTTAAGCAGCCGGCCGGTGTGGCTGTGCGGTTATAGGCGCTTCAGTCTGGAACCGCGTGAGCGCTACGGTCGCAGGTTCGAATCCTGCCTCGGGAATGGATGCGTGTGATGTCCTTAGGTTAGTTAGGTTTAATTAGTTCTAAGTTTTAGGCGACTGATGACCTCAGAAGTTAAGTCGCATAGTGCTCAGAGCCATTTGAACCATTTGATTTTAAGCAGATTATTGTATTCTTTCCTTATTAACCTTTAATAAGGCCTTCATTCACTCGACGTGATCATAAAGTTCTCTTCTCACCAGTTTGATTCAATACCTCTTTGTTAGTGATCTGATCGAACCCATTTAATCTTTTACAATATTCTTTCGCAACACGTTTCAAAAGCTTTTACTCTCTTCTTGTCTTAACAACTTACCGGCAACGTTTAGTTTCAAAACATGGCTACGCTGCAGACAAATAATTTCAGAAAACATTTCCTGACAGTTAAATTTTTACAAAGGTGGTTTGATACGTGTGGTGAATTTCCATGAAAGAATGGAACATTTTTGTTGCACCTGGATGTTTGGTAACTTTTATTATTCCAAGAATCGTATGAGGAATCTCAACAATGTAAAACGTACAGTTCATTGTTGACACCTGTCTGAGTTGATCAGTGTGTTGACTGTGTTTGATAATGGAGAAAACCGAATTTCATGTTGTTATTCAGTATTGTCATTTGAAAGGTTGGACTGTCACACAAATCAAAACAAAACTGCATGATGTTCACTTGGACTCAGCATTACTGATGTATCAGCTCGTAGTCTAGTGGCTAGCGTTCCTGCCTCTGTATCATAGGGTCCAGGGTTCGATTCCCGGCCGGGTCGGAGATTTCCTTCACCCGGGGACAGAGTGTTCGTGTTGTCCTCATCACCTCATCATCATTCAGGTAGTGGCGAGACTGGAAATGGAAAGAGTGGAATCTGTATGGATGCTGATGACCAGGATGTCGAGTGCCCCACAAACATACATCATCATATCACTGACTTTAAACGTGCTTGGACGAGCACTGAGAATGGAGTGCGCGCCAACCGTACAATTGTGGTCGCCACAGAGGAAATCACTGACAAAATCCATTATATGGCAATGCAAGACTGACCAATAAACATTCATAAGATTGCTTAGACAGTAAGGGTGTCAAGTGAGCGAGTGCATAATATCCTGCACAGAAATTCTGTATGAATAGCCGCGAACAGTGGCCCCCGGTTAGAGACACCATGTCACTGATTGCGCGGCCTCTCCCGCCAGAGGTTCGAGTCCTCACTCGGGCATGTGTGTGTGTGTGTGTGTGTGTGTGTGTGTGTGTGTGTGTGTTTTGTTCTTAGCGTAAGTTAGTGTAAGTTAGTTTAAGTAGTGTGTAAGTCTACGGAATGATGACCTCAGCAGTTTGGTTCCTTAGGAATTCACACTTATTTGAATATTTGTCTATGAAGAAGCTGTGTGTGAGGTGGGTATAGAAATTACTCACAGTCGACCAAAAGTGCATCTGGCACAACACTTCAACAATTGTCTGGCGATGCTTAGTTGCAATCCTTAAGACTTTGTGCACCGATTTGTGACTGTTGATGCAACCTCTAGTATGATAAAAAAAATTATTAGGTTAAATATATTTCAATTCTTTCAATTTAAATCTGTTTTTCATACTAGAATGTCGTGTTTCCAGTTTGGCACAGCTTTGCCACAGGAGACACGAAAGCGGTCGAAGACGTCCGTCTTCTGGTCGGCTCCTGATCGCTGTCAGAAGGAGGCTAGTTTTTGATTGCGCAAAGACTTCTGTTATTTGGAAAAGAACAACCCGAATTTCTTTACGTAATTAGTATGAATTTTATAATTACCTAAGGGACCTTTAACAATGAACAGTAAAAAAAAATTGCATTTGCAAATGAAATCATTAATAAATGGAGCAGCTATGAGTTGTCTAGAAGACAAGGGGCGGCCTTCTGTACACGACCAGGATGCCGCAGTATTCTCTGCTGTAGTAAAGGCTGTCTGACATTTATAAAAATCATATGGCATGGAGGTTCAAAAAGGGTAAAGGAAAAGAACAGAATAAGAAATCTGGTAAACACTAAATATATTCAAACAATTCTCACTAGCAAATTAGGGCTTATTCATAAACAATATAACTTACGTAAGTTCTTTTTTAACTGTTTGGTGCGATCAGATTTCAGCCTGCCCTGTGCTGTCTCCTTGGTTTACGTTTTTGTCACAAATTACAGTCATTACTTTTCTCCTTCGTTAAAGACAATTCTTGCACTGTCCAACACCTTCATAACAATAACTTGCCGATTTACAGTTTCGAACATAAATTACTTGAATTTTATTAATTAATAATGTTGTCTGCACGCTGGCAAGACCGCTCACTTTTCTAGCTTAAAGTCGACCTTCTTAACGTTTTCACATTACAAGCAGAAGTAGTACATTAAAAATCTGAACATCTACAGAAGTTTTTTTACCGTCATCTTTTATCTGTTAAAATGTTTCTTTGACTGCGCAATCTATGTATTAGCGTCCGCGCTAGATGCGCATCTTTACAGTTACGTAAATTATATAAAACAAATGTCTTTCAAAGAATATGTCTCATCTCATAAGTTGATAATTTAATATACAGATAGGTGAATGCCTTTAGAAGGGTACTCAAAGCTTTCATAAGACGGAAATCCCAATAATATTACAAACCTGTATCCATCATTACACACCAGAGCCAAATAGGCTGACAAAGGAACTGACACAGTCTGGTGAAAGTGAACCAAAAGAAGCAAAGGCTGTTTTGTCATCTGCTAAGGTGATGGTCACTCTTTTTTGGAATTCACAAGGAATAATCATCATAGATTAGTTGGGAAAACGCAGAACAATAAATGCACCCTATTAAGCTTCAGTACTGGATCGTTTGAAACTTGTGTTAGCTGGAAAAAAACAAGGTTGGCATCATCCTATACACTAGCGATAGCGATGGCGAAAGTGCATGAACTGGGCTTTGAATTGGTTCCACATCCATCTTGTTCCTAGACATAGCTCCAAGCGACTTCTTCCTGTCCCTTAACTTGAAACTTTGGCTTCCTGGGAAGAAAATTGCACCAAATGAAGAAGTGAGTTTTGCAGTCAACGAGTATTTTGTAGAGTTAGGCAAATTTGTCGATGGGATGAAAAACCTGAAGGATCGGTGGACCAAGTGTATATTCCTCAAAGGAGATTATGTCAAGAAATAAGGTGAGTTGTTTACGAAACAAACACTTCTTTTTGCATTTTTACCGGACTCACCAAACCACTCTCGTGGTAGGTGTAAAAAGTTTTCTCTTTTCCAGAAAAAAGCTTCTCTTACTTTTGTCAGCCTACACTTTATATCTTCTCTATACCATCAATTAACTTAGACCCAAATAGCATAACTCGTCTATTATTTTTAGCTTCCAGTTACTGAATTAATTCTCTCAACTTTACCTAAATTCACATTTCGTTACTCATGCTTCACTTATGTTAATCCCATAACCTTTTTCCGCGACATAATACATTCCTTTAAAATGCCCTTCCAATGATATTGGCAAATGTTTTTTCTTATTCTTCCTGCAATATAATTCTTTTTGCAGATTTCTTCTTAATTATGGCTCGAATGTAGTCATATTTTGAAATTCAACGTGAACGATAACCAGTTATGGTAAGAAGAGAACAAAAGCTTTTGGAATGTGTTGCATCAGAAAATTACACTAATGGCCATTAAAATTGCTACACCACGAAGATGACGTGCTACAAACGCGAAATTTAACCGACAGGAATAAGATGCTGTGATATGCAAATGATTAGCTTTTCAGAGCATTCACGCAAGGTTTTCGCCGGTGCTGACACCTACAACGTGCTGACAAGAGGAAAGTTTCCAACCGATTTCTCATACACAAACAGCAGTTGACCGCCGTTGCCTGGTGAAACGTTGTTGTGATGCCTCGTGTAGGGAGGAGAAATGCGTACCATCACGTTTCCGGCTTTGATAAAGGTCGGATTGTAGACTATTTCGGTTTATCATATCGCGACATTGCTGCTCGAGTTGGTCGAGGTCCAATGACTGTTAGCAGAATATGGAATCGGTGGGTTCTGGAGGGTAATACGGAACGCCGTGCTGGATCCCAACGGCCTCGTATCACTAGCAGTCGAGATGACAGGCATCTTATCCGCATGGCTGTAACGCATCGTGCAGCCACGTCTCGATCCTTGAGTCAACAGGTGGGGACGTTTGCAAGACAACAACCATCTGCATGAACAATTCGACGACGTTTGCAGCAGCATGCACTATCTGCTCGTAGACCATGGCTGCGGTTACTCTTGACACTGTATCACAGACAGGAGCACCTGCGATGGTGTACTCAACGACGAACCTGGGTGCACGAATGGCAAAACGTCATTTTTTCGGATGAATCCAGGTTCTGTTTACAGCATCAAGATGATCGCATCCGTGTTTGGCGACACCGTGGTGAACGCACATTGGAAGCGTGTAATCGTCGTCGCCATACTGGCGTATCACCTGGCGTGATGGTATGGTGTGCCATTGGTTACTCGTCTCGGTTACCTCTTGTTCGCATTGACGGCACTTTGAATAGTGGACGTTACATTTCAGATGTGTTACGACCCGTGGCTCTACCCTTCATTCGATGCCCGCGAAACGCTACATTTCAGCGGGATAATGCACGACCGCATGTTGCAGATCCTGTACGGGTCTTTCTGGACACAGAAAAAGTTCGACTGCTGCCCTGGCGAGTACATTCTCCAGATCTCTCACCAATTGAAACGACTGGTCAATGGTGGCCGAGCAACTGACTCGTCACAATACGCCAGTCACTACTCTTGATGACCTGTGGTATCGTGTTGAAGCTGCATGGGCAGCTGTACCTGTACACGCCATCCAAGCTCTGTTTGAGTCAATGCCCAGGCATATCAAGGCCGTTATTATGGCCAGAGGTGGTTGTTTTCGGTACTGATTTCTCAGTGTCTATGCACCCAAATGGCGTGAAAATGTAATCACATGTCAGTTCTGGTATAATATATTTGTCCAATGAATACCCGTTTACCATCTGCATTTCTTCTTGGTGTAGCAATTTTAATGGCCAATAGCGTATTAAAGGTGAATAGTGTGGAGAATAGGCTACAGCCTTGTCTCACTCCCTTCTCTACTAATGCATTTCTATAACGTCCTTTAGTTCTTACAAATGGAGTATGGTTTCTCTACAGATTGTAGATAACCATTCGCTCCTCATATTTTAACCCCGATAATTCCATAATTGCAAAGAGCGTATTTCAGTCAACACTCAAATACGTTTTGTAATCAAAAAATGCTATGAATGTCGGTTTGCCTTTCTTTAAGGTGTTTTCAAAGATAAATCGTAGTGTTATTATTGATAGGCGTTTTCCGTGTATTTCCGCCCCCAATGTAACCTCCCCCTGAATCGGTTCTCTTACGTTGTTTAGTTTCATTTACAACTTTCACACGATCCTAGTTTCTTATCGTTAAATAGTGTCTGAATGATATTATTCCCGCTTTGTAGATAACGCGTAATGGACAGAAAGATGGACGTGTTTGTGTTTTTTAAATACGTACTCCTTTTTCCTTACGTCCATTTCAATTTCTTTGTGTTGGTGCTGGAATGTGTGCAGATGAGATTTAGAGAATAGGAAAGCTTAGAGCTAACCACAGTGAGTAGACTGATATAGTACCAACCTAACCTGTGGGGGAATATTCTGCAAAGGGAATGTTGAGCCAAAGATAACGAAATCAGTACGTTAGATGATATCTTGGTCACAGCTCATGAGAACCCACTACATCCGCTGAGCTGGAAAGGGGAACCGTTGTCTCTGCAGCCCGCCATGTTGGACTGGGTAGCGAAGTTTGCGGACGTGCGATGAGGCTCATCAGGTAAAGGTACAAAGAGAGGTATGAGAATATGATGTTCGGTGACAGAAAATGCTATAAAGTTATCTGTCAGCATCACTTTAGAGTTTAATTGCTACTGTTTTGGAAGATTGATGGTAAAGGGGGGTGTTAGTCATGTCCAGGTCGAGTATCAATCGTGAGTTTGCATTCTAATTTCATTTGAAATGCGGGTGTTAAGTGTAGTATCAACTGCAAAATCTCATCTTGCTCTGAAAATTAAGACCCTTCCCTTGTACGTGGAACTTGGTCATGTGTCTCCATAATTTGTGGTATTCCAGTTTAAACATGTAAAGATTATTATTTCGGGTGTTTTTTTATGTTAAAAGATCGTTTAATTGAATTTTGATGAGATTGTATAAATTATGTCTGTGGATTTTATGAATTTAATGATGATTTCTTTGTGAATGGTCTTCAACCACATGTTCGCACGATTAACTGTGCCCTAGATTAACCAGTCTCAAAATACATTTTCGTGGGATCCTTCATGCCTTTAAAATTTGTTCATGTACAATCAGAGAAGCTGGAGTAATTCTGTCTGGTGGCGTTAATGATTTTTCGGTGATTTCTTTGTAACCAGAATTCATCTACATCTAAATTTAGATGTAGATGTAGTGCCCTGTACCACAACTAGTCGTTTCCTTTTCTGTTCCGTACGTAGATAGAGCGCGGGAAAACGACTGTCTGTACGCCTCCGTATGAGCTAATTTCTAGTATCTTATCTTCGTAGTCCCTACTTGAAATGTATGCTGGAGGCAGTAGCATCGTTTTACAGTCAGCTTCAAACGCCTGTTCTCTAGGCTTTCTGAGTAGTGTTCTTCGAAATGAATGTCTTCTTTCCTCGAGGGATTCCCACCTGAGCTCCCGAAGCGTATCTGTAATACGTGTAAGCTTATCGAACGTACCGGTAACAAACCTAGCAGCTCGCCTCTGAATTGCTTCGATGTCTTCTTTCAGTCCAACCTGGTGCGGATCCCAAACACTCGAGCACTACTCAAGAACAGGTCGCACCAGCGTCTTATATGCGGTCTTCTTTACAGATGAATAAAACTTTAATAAAATTCTCCCAATAAACCGAAGTCGACCATTCGCCTTCCCTACCACAGTCCTCACATGCTACTACTAATGCTTTATCCGAACATTACGAGTTTGTTTTTCCTACTCTTCCACGGTAACTTACATTCTTCTACATTAAGAGCCAGCTGTCATTTATCACACCAACCAGAAATTTTGTCTAGATCATCTTGTATCAACCTACAGTCACTTGTCTTCGAGAACTCCATGTACATCACAACTGCAGAGTGCTGCCCACCCTGTCTGCCTGTTGTAAGGTATTGTGTATGTATGTGTGTGTATTGAACTGGGGACCTAGAAACGACGGAGAGACTTCGTCCCACCGTAGCCCTCAGTGGTTCACAACCCCACAACAGGCCACAGCAGGCCACCCACCCCACCGCCGCCCCATACCGAACCCAGGGTTATTGTTCGGTTCGGCCCCCAGTGGACTCCCCCGGGAACGTCTCATACCAGACGAGTGTAGCCCCAAATATTTGTGTGGTAGAGTAGTTATGGTGTACATGTACGTGGAGACAGTGTTTACGCAGCAATCGCCGACACGTTGTAAGGTAACTTGAAGTACAGATGGAAATAATTTCTCCAAATATTACTTGTCGTTTTGACAGCAATCCATTTCCCCCACTCCCCCCATCCCTTGTATGGTAGCGTCAGTCACGTACCCTTATGGCCAAGAATTATGCACCCCCTTTACTGAATGATGCTGATTAATGAACGATTAAACGGTAACTGACAAATAAAGTTCTTTCGTTACATAGCGTCCACCTGCACGCTTGGTGTCAGAAGCTATTGTCGGGTAACCAGTCGTCGATGTTTGCCTTGACATCATCATTTGCTCATGATATCACGTAGTTCTGAGTGCATCCCAGTGTAGCACTAATCGCATATGATTGTTTGTGAATGATGAATGTAGTAACCAGATCTCGTCTTGATTTCACTTTCAAACCTTGTGTGGTGATGTCCTTTATGTATTAGGAGACCAATATAAATTAAGTGAAAGCTATTGGCACCTTTAGTGGACATGAATGTACTTGTCAGTTAAAACCCTTTATACTTGTCCATTTAAAATATAAATGTGCATTTTTATAAAAGAGCTCCTTTTTCAATGCAGTTATCCCTATTCCGTATTGATCCATTGAGGGAATACGTTATGCCCAAGATAATTACTGTTTTGACAAGACAGCCCAAGAGAGCAGAAAAGCATACAGTAATTTAATAATAATAAAAGAAAGAGGTACGTGTTCAGCCAACTGTACGTGGTGTTCTATTGGCAGCCTGTCATTCTTGCGTTATCAGTTGCGTTCTTAATTAATTTCAGTATCAGTCTGCATTGTGGTCTGATTGACAAGTGCATAGTTAATGGACCAGTCCATAAAAATACATTCATGTCGAGCTTTATCATGGAATGTAACGAAAGAATTACGCGGAGCGCGCCGGTCAACACTAATTAAAGAAACGACAATACCCATTCACGCCGAGTTCTCATCCTACCTGCAATTGGATAATTCATGATATTTTGCAATCATGATTCATTAATGAGATGGTTCGATAATAAACCTGTCAGAAGCTGCCTTTGTTTAAGAATTGTTACAGCCTTCTCGAAGCTTGAGACAATTTCGCATGCTGAAGTGATCTGTTTGTCGTTAACTTGGTTCAAATGGCTCTGAGCACTATGGGACTTAACATCTCAGGTCATCAGTCCCCTAGAACTTAGAACTACTTAAACCTAACTAACCTAAGGACATCACACACACCCATGCCCGAGGCAGGATTCGAACCTGCGATTGTAGCGGTAGCGCGGTTCCAGACTGAAGCGCCTAGAACCGCTCGGCCACACCGGCCGGCTTGTTGTTAACTGTGCACTGTACTTGTGCATGAAATTCAACCAATGGTTATGCCCACCCGTCCTATACATCGTATTGGTCTACTGGAAGCAAACATAAGGCAATGATCCATTGGTAAAGTCCAAGCCCAATTTAGTAAATGTACATGTGTAGATGTTTAAAGTAGATGTTTAAAAATGCTGTTTCTTTTAATGCTTGAATCTAATTAAGAACACGGACCTTCTCAGGAAACACTTGCCTCAAAACACTACAGTAAGTTCACGGATAGATCTAACTGAAATCAGATTTCTCCCTTATTGCCTTCACTGAAATTTGTTCTCTTAGGACTTCGTTATGTGTAATGCATGACTAGAACAGGTACGGAGAATCAATGGCAAGCGTGCCATTAGTGGCACTGGACCTAATAATTTGTGGAATTTAGGTAGGCATACCTAATCGAAATAATTCGTTTGTTCGTCTGCATTTAAGTCACATTACGAAAGTTTATCGTGAATGGTCTATCGATGCCGAGACGTCGTTGAAGTTGTACATGACATATCTTCGCTCATACTCGCTCACTGTTAGTCAAATGGATCTGTTCGAATGGCTCTGAGCACTATGGGACTTAACATCGGAGGTCATCAGTCCCATAGAACTTAGAACTACTTAAACCTAACTAACCTAAGGACGTGACACACATCCATGCCCGAGGCAGGATTCGAACCTGCGCCCGTAGCAGTCGCGCAGTTCCTCACTGAAGCGCCTAGAGCCGCTCGGCCACCGCGGCCGGCTCTGTGAGTCACGCTGTACTCAAAAGCATTTGTAATAATACATCTCGTCCACTGTTAGGCACATAGGATGGGAGCTGTTCCAACGACGACGACTTCCGACCACTACCGACAGGTACCGTACTGTGAAATTGTCGTGGCGTAACAGCGTCCACCTGTTAGTGTTCGTATGTGGTGCACTTACGTCTTGTGCTGCAGTGACACATAGATAGTACCATTTTTAAACTTGTATTATTCAGTATGGTTCGTTTGGCAAAGAAACAAAACGTGCAAGATAAGTATAATAGTTTCGTTCTTGGTGTACTGAGAAATATGGCATGATTAATAAAGGTAATAAAGCTGTGTGTATTTAGTTCGGAAAATGGTGTGTAGAACACAGACGGTAAAATGATACTACGATACAAATCACACATCTCTTTGTCAAAAAAGTGAAAAGAGCAAAAGCAGTCACATAACTGCATGTGCTGTTAAAGACAGGAATACAATTGACACCTATGATTAAGTATGTTAGCAAGGGCTGTCATAGCACTGTCGCAGTTTTCTTGGCTGCAAACAGTATTGATCGGCATCGTAAAGCTTTCGGATTGAGGAATTTTGAAGGAATCCTGCTTAGCACGTCGCCCATCACTTCTTGAAAATTTTGAAGTACGGGTAAGATAAAAATAACTAAGCGCATTAAAGATACTCCTTCATCTAGAAACAATTAAACACAGAATCCTACAAATAGCGGGTAATTTAAAGAAACAACAAAAAATGACATCCTCTCCTTAAATTTCGCTTTGTCTTGACGAAAACACGGCAGTAACTAAATTTGCCCGTTTATCTGTGATTGCTCCATATTATGTCGTAAGTGACATCAAAGAACTGATTGCGATGATATCGTTGCCAGCAACTACTCAGGGCACAGATATTTGAACGGCTGTTAAAAATTCGTTTGCTGGAAAAGAAATAGAGACACGAAAAACTGTTTCGATAACGATTGATCGTGTTTCCAGTACGATGCGAAAAAAAGTAATTTTATTAGTTTACACCAAGCACACATTGGACATTCTGATCTTGAATTCCATCACATCATACATCAACAAGCCTTGTGTGCAAAGCCGGCCGGAGTGGCCGCGCGGTTCTAGGCGCTACAATCTGGAGCCGAGCGACCGCTACGGTCGCAGGTTCGAATCCTGCCTCGGGCATGGATGTGTGTGATGTCCTTAGGTTAGTTAGGTTTAATAAGTTCTAAGTTCTAGGTGACTGATGACCTCAGAAGTTAAGTCGCATAGTGCACAGAACCATTTGAACCTTGGTGCAAAAGGTAGTTTTATTTCCATTGATAATATAAAAACGCCGAGATTAAAATTGTGGTAACGTGGAATTCAATTCCAGCCACATATAGCTGTCTAAAGAAGCTCTTATTTGCTATCTTGAGAATGTTTTCATCTATCTATGCCTGAAATGAAAAGCATTGAAGACTCGCTAAGAAAGTTTTCAAGTGACTCGCTGCAAAAATGTCACAACGTTAGCTCCTAATATAAATTATTTGAAATCGAATTTGCAAAAGCAGAAATCACATCAATTTTTCTTTCATTTTGATAAACTAAAAATGTATTCATGATTGCTGCATAAAAGATCTATTTCTGATTGCAGATTAAGATTATTAATATTGAAGCACAGGGTGGGACAAATGAAAGTGGCCCGGAGAACAAGTTCCAGGGTACAAGCAAACACTGCAGAGGAAAGTAAATACGGTACTAACCTGACTGTAACACATACTGAAAGTGACCACCATTCATCCCTTGGAACATTTGGGCCCTGATCAGCAAGTTTCTGAAGACAGTTCAAAGCTGGACTGCTGTAATTGCTGCAACCTCATCCGAGGTGTTCTGCTGCAGTTCCTGAAAACTGAGAGCTGTTGCGATACGCCTGAGACTTGAGCGCTCCGAGCCGGCCGGTGTGGCCGTGCGGTTAAAGGCGCTTCAGTCTGGAACCGCGTGACCGCTACGGTCGCAGGTTCGAATCCTGCCTCGGGCATGGATGTGTGTGATGTCCTTAGGATAGTTAGGTTTAAGTAGTTCCAAGTTCTAGGGGACTGATGACCACAGCAGTTAAGTCCCATAGTGCTCAGAGCCATTTGAACCATTTGAACTTGAGCGCTCCGCACACAAAGTAATCTCACAATGACGGATAAGATGACCTGGGCGACCAGCTAGGGCCGCAACCAGACTGACTTCTGCTAATAACTGTGTCAGCGCAAAGATTGCGTAAAAGTACTTCATGGTTCGGCCGGCGGTACGGGCAGTTGTTCCATCCTGCTGTAAATAACTGTAGATCTGATCCACCTCCTTTAATGCCGCCACAAATGGTTTCAAAATGTCCAGGCCAATTTCATTCACCTCACACTGTATTTAGATTTGTTTCATTATACAGTAGAGACCATGTTTCTATACAGTACCAAACCTTAAAATATCCATGCATTCGTTCATATGTCTAAAAATGCCCAAAATAAGCAAGAAAGAAAAGGTATATAGTTCTATGATTAGTTTGATACCACATCATGGTCGTATTAAACATTTCTTTGGAAGAAAAATGGCACATAGGTGTACAATAGTTCGCCATACCTGTCCTAGAACCTTGAACATGAGACAGTCTGTACCTCTCTGCTGCTGTTCTCTGCAACTGCTGCTTCACTATGCTGCAGTACACTTGTCTATTAGCCGAACTGTATGTATATGCCGTACACATCTATAAGTACAAACGAATGCTGTATGACAGAGAACTGAGAAACCATGGGAACTGGATAAGGCAGGGGACTGTGAGTACTGTGAAATTAAAGACGAGAACTCTGATCTCTTCAAGTGTTCATATTAAAATTTTGCTTGCAAGTATGAGATTCAGTATACAGACAAACATAATTTACAAGAGTACTAGTACTAGCGGTCAACACTTGAAGGTCCACAGTCATCGAAGAATATTGCTACAGAGTGAAAATTCATTCTGGAAACAATCTCCTATGCTGTGATGAAGCGATTTATCCACTCTATGCTTCCTTTCAGGAGTGCCACTCGTACAAGGTGTGTAGGAGAACCTCCGTGAATTTTGAAAGTAGGAGAAAGTTAATGGCGGAACTGGAGTTGTGAATGTGTATCGTAAGTCGTGCATCAGCAGCTCAGTCGGTTACGTTATGCCTTAACAAAAAGTAGAATACAGCGTGAGAAGCTAGCCACAAAAACCATTTTTGGAAAGGATGGGATAGAAAGCGTGACGGGAAACAAAAAAATTCTGATGAACAACTGACTACGACAGGCTAGTGTTGCGGTGGAGTGTGTCTAGGAAGATTGATTGATACAAGAAACTTCGTTTCTTTTTTTGACGATGAACTTTATTATATTTTAACCGCTTACGGTAAATTGTACACAACTATAGGAACTAAGGAAACATAACATCTTTGATGTTATAAACGAAATTTGAAGACAGGACTACATTAACTTTTTTTTTTGATTAACTTTGAGCCGTGCGTGGTTGGTGTTCCCGCCATCATGTATTTTACATCCTGGTTTTAACGTACTTCCACCTCACCACGTTAATTTAAATTACTGCTGTCACTGAGTTGCTGCTTTGCCTGACCGTGAGCGGCGTTAGCAGAGAATAACGATATATCCCCTCTCGTAGAATCGTTGCTCAACTGCTATTACTTCCCCGGTTGTTGTCTGACGTAAGCTAGTTCAGTTCGCGTCGTGAGTTCGTCTCGAGTCCGGGTGTGCCAGTCAGTTGGAACGCGTCTGGAGTGCAGTCCGAACCTGCCAGTCGGAATGGCAATGTGGCACTAGGGCAGTGGGGTTGGAGCAGCAGTGAGGTCTGCATCGACATGGCTCGCCCGACCATTGCCGCCATGCATTACGTGAGCCGCGCCACGGTCTTGGTGGACTGTCCGTCAGTCGTCCTACCGGACGCAGCGTTTGGGCTCACCGGACGTTCATGAGTCGGCTGTGTATGTGTGCATCGACTCCCGATTCGTGTTCGTGTGTGTATTTAGTTGCTGTTGGGTATCATTCAGGTCTTCGTGCAAGTGTTTGTCAGGTTGTGTGTGTAGTTGGCGTTATTTCGATTGACAAGTTATTTTAAATGTGATCGGTGTATTGGCTCTGAAAGGTCGGTCGTCTCAACGGGCGACGTTTAACTAGTTCTCTTAGCGCTTCTGGGCCCCTTCAATTACCATCTTGTGGGACTTGGGTTGGTCCTTTCCTGGTGCAGGGATGTGGTTTAGCCAGTGGGCGTGTTTCCTCGGCATGGTTGCGTCCGAGCCTGTATTTCCGCCGTCGTGTGTCTGGAAGTGAGTGGTAAACGCACCAGCAGTGCAGTCGCGACGGAGCAGGAGTTGCGGACGGACCAGCAGGCAGTCGGTCGGTTGCTGCGGACCAGGGAAGATATCTCCCAGCGGTGCAGTCGCTGGGTCCGCTGCCGCTCCATGCTCAGTGTCGGAGCGTGTGTGGAGCTGTCCGATCGCTCCGAGCTTCTTGGTTCACCGACCCAGGACGTCAAAGTTGAGTGGTGTCTCATCCATTCATATGTGATTCGTTTCGGTGGTTCGCTGTTGGGGAGATTTAGTTTGATTTCTCATGTACCGATTGGTGGCAAGCAAGACGTTTGTCAGTTGATCCGTGGCTGTTCACTGGTTGGGTTCCGACGGATCAAGTATAGTTGGGCTCACCACCAGTCTAGCCTAAGTGAACGATGCTTCTGAGTGCTACCGGTGTTTAATTATCTGGTATCAGCTATTTTAAATTTTGCGCTTGTGGTTATTGTTTGTTTCTTAAAATTTTGAAAAATTAATTTTTAAATTTATCTTTCAAGCTTAAACACTGTGGCCTTCTGACTTTAAAGATTATGGTAATATATTTTGAAATTTTGAAGTTTGATTGTGGCCCTCAGCCATTGGTATTGCACCTTCCATATGTTGTTTCTTTAAATTATTTTATTGCTATCTTAAGAGGATTTTTATCTTATTGATTTTTAAGATTTCTTGTTGTTAAACATGTTGGCCTTCTGCCTTTAAAGGTCTATGGTAATATATTCTGAAGTTTTGAAATTTAATTGTGGCCCTCAGCCATTTGTATTACACCTTGTATATGTTGCCTTTTGGGTTTTAAATTATTTTATTGCCATCTTAACAGAATTTTTGAGTTTTTTTTTTAAGATTTCTTGTTGGCCTTCTGCCTTTAAAGGTCTATGGTAATACATGTACTAAAATTTTGGAAATTTTTTAATTGTGGCCCTCAGCCATTTGTATTGCACTTTGCGTATGTTGCTTATTGAATTATTTTATTGCTATCTTAATTGGATTTTTGTCTTGTTACGATTTCTTGTTGGAGGCCTTCAGCCGTGAAAGAGTTGCTAAATTACAATAAACGAAAATTAGAAGCAGAAACTGACCTTAACCCTTGGCGCTTTCCGCAATCCTATTACCTGTTCTGCCCAGCGCGATTAGCGGGCGTCTCAAGCTGCTTCTGTTTGTATGAGTCGTTGCTTTACTGTGTTGAGCTACTCAGCCAAGTTAACGTTCTGTAATGAAAATTGCACTTTTAAAGGACAAATAAACAAGTGTTTATGAACACAGAAGTGGTTTATCTGACGGCTTTGTCAACACGATACGAGAAAAGGATTGTTAGCGCACAGAACTAGCAGTATGGCGAGAAGGGAAAGTACGCCAGTCGGCGAATGCAGAATACACAGGAAGAATGCAAGATTCGTTTCTGGCTGACCACGATTTGTTTTCAGAGACAGGAAGACTGCACAATGAATAGGTGAAATGTAGATGTTAACTATTTCCAAAAATATCAGCACCTACAATCACACAGAAAGGTCAGTACATACAAAGGTTAACAATGGATAAAAATCTTTGACAAAATTCCATTATTCTTTCAGTTTCTGTAAGAGACGCCTAAAACTCTTAATTGATTGGTAAATGGTGCACCTTTAACACTATAAAGGTTCGTGTCCTCTGCACAATTCTCATCTGTCAGGAAGTTTAAAATCAGCGCACGCTCCCCTGCGGAGAGAATATTCATTCAGAAAAGTAGATTAGTTGTTAAAACTTTAGCCAACACTAAATTTTCTCCACATTACATTGCAAAGCCGGTCCCCAGTTTATTAAAAGTGTAGCCGTTTTCGTATTCTCACGTCAGATCACGTGTGCCAGTCATGGCGGAAATCATATTTCTAGGAGAGCCTGAAATGTCAACAAATCCACTTTCAGCCAGTGCTGCGTAAATACAAGCAGACAGCCGTCAAAACCCATACCCTTCCCACAGATGTCGAACCCAAACAAACAGTCCGTAGCCACAACAAACGGGCAATACACTGCTCTCCTCTGAAAGACAGCGCAACTACGTTCCCGCGGTTAGTAACACAATACAGAATAAACGCCCCGCACTGACAGGTCAATTAGCTATTTTTGTGAAAGTCCGTTGAGCTCGTTCGCCACAGCAATGCAGACATTTCTCTGAATGTCAGCATCCGAATTAAAAAAAAGTAAACACGTTACAAACCACAAAAAGCTCGTCTCATTTTCCTTATCAATATTCCTCGTAGTAGCACACAATTGAACAGATAACTGTAACGTTAAATGAGTCTATTTACAAACCTGTCTGAAAGCCACATGATCCCAGAACATTTAGTGTGCTGTGTTTGAGAGGAGACGCTACACAAAAGACAAAAAGACTCCGACAGACAGTGATTTATCGTCAACGTTGACGCATGGAAGCGTTCATACTCTTCAGTCCAAAAGAAACGTAATTTCATTCATCGTAACTGACGCTTTTAGAACGCCTGCAACTGCGTCAGTCACGATGTAGTTAATAAAACACTGGAACACTTACATTTTTCATGCATATCACGACGTGTTTCGAGAATTTTTTGTCATTATCAAGTGAAAATATTTACAGTAGTATTTTATGTGATGTTCGCGTGTATGTTCTGCCTCTCTCGACCTGCAGTCGTCTTTTTGTGGTACTGAGATACTGTAACTCCTTCATTGTACAGAAATCCACGCACACGCAACACATCATTCACACTGTTTGTGTGAAATCAAAAAATGAAATCATATTTTGTTTCATATAAACATAATTTTGTACTGAAAGACGCTACATTCAGTTCTGTACAACAAATAGTCATAAAAGCAATTGATTTAGCACGCGACGAGGAGTCAGTGAACAGGGTAAAATTCTCCCAAGTTTTGGGTGTATATATTGATGAAAGCTAAACTGGAAGAAGCATATTACTGAGCTTTTCAAACAATGAAATTTAGCTACTTTTGCTCTTCGTGTAGCGGTTAAATTTGGAAACAATCAACCTCCTGACATAGTTTGCATATTTCCACTCAGTAATGTCTTTCGGAATAATTTTCTGGGGTAACTGGTCACTTAGAAAGAGAATAGTGATTTCACGAAAGCGAGCCCTATGAATCATATGTAGTGTTCATCCATGGATGTTATGTATGTACCTCTTGAAGGACCTAGGCATTGTAACTACGTGGTCACAATACATATATTCACTAATAAAACTCGTAGTACATAATCCATCACAATTTGAGAAGAACAGTGATGTCCATACCTACAATACTAGAGGGGAACAATGACATTTATCACTCATTGTCAAAGCTGTCATTTGGTTCAGAAGCAGTTCAATGTGCATAAACAAAAAGTTCGTATCATTTCCCGAAAAACATCAAACTTCTGAAAGTTAGTGAAACAAGTTTCATATCTAATTTAAAATCATTTCACATGGATAACTCTATTCCATTGACGAATTTATACTTAAAAGCTGGTAGTCAGTAAAAAATGAATAAAAAGTAGAAAAGTTTATTTGAAGTGCACAACAAAAAATGTTTTCATTACTGTCAACAATAAAAGTGTATATTTATCATGTAAACTGACTTGTTACATATCATTTTGAAAAATGAGTTGTTCAAATGATCTATAGAACTTGCAACAAACAAACTAATGAAAATACGCAATATATGTTACCTTGTTCATTTCTTCATCCACAAAGCTGGCAGTTATGACAAAAACTAGCCGAACCTAATCGTTTTAGCAGGTCTGCTATATGGTTTTTCCAGATTAACATTTCATCAACATTCACACTTAAGTAATTAGAACTTTCTGCGCTGTTCACTATTTCTTGTAGGTGTACTAGTTTCAGAGGAGAGGAATACATTTGACAGTACGGTACCAGATCGGACGAGATGCGTTTTTTCAAACTATATAGCTAGGCCATTTATGGAAAAATAGTTAAGTAATTTCCACAAAAATATATTTATTATTTTCTTTGTTGACGTTTCTTTCCTCGGCTTTACGCAACGCTCGCATTACCTGCAAAGAGGAGTGGTTCCTGTTTGGAACAATATAGGAGATCATTTAGAACAGAGGAAGGACAGTAGTGGGCTAATTATCCTACTATGTGAGCCATTCTACTAATGACTTTCAGATATGCAGAGAGAATAGTAATAGATTTGGTAAACCTGAAACTGATGTTTCCGATTCAAAAATTAACGTAAAACCTTCGGCAGCACGCAGGAATAGGCTTGGTTCGCTCCCAAAATAAATTTCGTAAACGTGAATGAAAATACGAATATATTTCTGCGGGTAGTTTTGTTTTGTCGTTATGACTACAAGAAAAATCGTGCTTTTCTCATCAGAAGCGTTTCGCTTTATTAAAGTAAAGCATCATTAGTGGTTTCTAACTAAAGATATTTACAATCTGGTTTATTTTCTAGATCGGAAAACACTTCGTTGATAAATTGCTGGTTTCTCTCCTACAGTACGAAATGCCGTCGATAAATGTCTAATTTTACGCTGGTTTGCAGAGTCATGCATTTTTGATGCGCACACCACTGTTCAGCGTTTATTTGTATACTTCTAAGTGTGTATCGTGTTTCATAGTGTTGCCAACATCGCCACTAGGTTTTCTTTGATACGTACATAATTAAATAACACAAATAAATTATCTATCTATCTACCTATCTATCATACACTGTGTAAGAGAAATAATGAAGGAATAGTGATTGGGTTTAAATTTTGAGTAGGTTTAAAGGTGGTTTGGGGAAGAAGCAAAGATAAGTCGACAGTAAGGAATAAAGATCAAAGAAAAGCTAGTGGCAATGCTGGCAACAAAACAGAACTCGATACACACTTAGAAGTGTACAAATAAACACTGAACAGTAGTGTACGACATTGTGCTGTGTTAAACGTCAAAAATTCATAGTTCTGCAAAGCAGCTTAATATTAGACCGAGTTATCAGTGTCTAACGACGAAAGGAACTATAAACGAGCTAGCAGGCGGCGAAAAACCAAGCAAAGATAAAATCGTAAGGAAGAACCAACGAATTGTTAACGAACTGCTTTTCTATCTAGAAAACAAATCGGATTCTAAGTATCTTTAATTACAGACCACTGATGATGCTTTATGTCAATAATGCGAAACGCGTTTGGTGAAAAAAGCACGCATCTCTTGTAGCTGAAGTGATCGTATGGCACTGATAGCTGGAAGTCCCCCATCTGGGGAGCTTCGGCCGCCGAGTCGCAAGTCTTTTCAGTTGATGCCACAATGGGTGACTAGCGATGATGATGAAATGACGATAATACAGCACCCAGACCCCGAGCGAAGAAAACCTCCGAGCCGGCCGGGAATCGAACCCGGGCCCGCTGCATGGCTATCAGACGCGCTGACCACTCAACTATGGTGCCAAACTTCTTGTAGTTTTAGCCACAAAGCAAAAATATCCCCAGAAACTGTAAAACAACTACGGACAATATGGCCACACAAATGAAGAATTAACTTCCAAACGGGAACAGACACCTTTATGCTCTGGCGGCGCATCTTCTTTAAGGGAGGAAAGGGCCGAGTTTGCCACCGAAGGGCAGGTCGGTGTTTCCCCGGGGCGCCACCCGCTCCCTCTCCCCGCTCCCCCCCCCCCCCTCCCCTTCCCCTCACCGGATATATGGCGCGGAATTTATTGCCTCGCAAGCCCCCGGCGCGCCGCCGCGATTTAGTTTTAACCGCATTACGTCCGAATAAATCACGGCCGCTGCTCGCTTGCGCGGAAGCAGATACTGCGCGCAAGCGCGGCGTCGGCGGGGACAGAGGCGGGGCTCGAACCCGGAGGGACGGAGCAATGCCGCCGCTTGATAACTCTGGAATTTGCATCCGGGTCGCAGCTTCAGCTCCTGGAATCCCCGGGGAGACACGGAGTCGACCTGAGCACCTAGCTGCTGCATCCCTGGCACCTGGTT
The DNA here is from genome assembly GCF_023864345.2 of Schistocerca serialis cubense. Lineage (NCBI taxonomy): Eukaryota > Metazoa > Arthropoda > Insecta > Orthoptera > Acrididae > Schistocerca > Schistocerca serialis. Next base: position 424,378,845 of record NC_064644.1, read on the forward strand.
TACGCTCCCCACTCCTAGTTAATCAGCTAAATTTCGTTTCCAGTGGAATATGAGGGCTCGGCCTGACAATGGAAACGACAGTTTATGTTTTCAAAGGCGTCTTATTTTTCAGTATAATCTCCTCTTATATAAATACATTTCATCTAGTAGTATTGCAATGCCATTATCCCCTCTCTGCACTGTTCCTCTGCTGCAAGGTACTCATCTACAGCCGCAATTGCCTCCTGACTGGATGGAAAGCCCTGACAAGCGAAGAATTTCTTCAGTTTCGAGAATAGATAGAAGTCCTAGGGAGCCAAATCAGGGGAGTTGGGTGAATGTTCCAGTACTTCACAGTGCAAATCCCTCAATTTCCCCATTGCCAAGACACTTTTTAGGGAGGTACATTGTCCTGATGGAAGATGATTTTTTTCCTCTTTAATCCGGGTCTGTTTTTACGAATGCTTGGTCCAGTTTCGTTAGAAGCTGAGAGTAGTGTTCTCTGGCATGGTTTTAACGTTTTATCTTTTTCAAGATAGTCAATCAACAAAATTCCTATCGCATTCAAAACACGGACACCATCAAGTTTCCTGTCGATGGCACCGCCCTTTCCTTCGTTGGAACCAAAGAACCGGCTTCTATGAGCTCCATAAACTGCCGTTTCGATTCGGTCGTTTAATGGTGAATCTGTGTCACGTATCGGCTCAAGAAGTCGTCGCATTCGTTTTTCTTCAGACGCACCAAGCACCTTCCGGGAAGCGTCGTGGGAAAGCGTGGCACACATCTAGCGCAGAGCTTTCTCATGCTCAATTTGTGGTGGAAAATGTGACCAGTGCCTTCCTTTGATATTACTAGAGAATTGACAATTTCACGCACTTTTTTACGCCGATATCCAAAATCATATCATGCGCTTTGTCGGTGATTCCCGATGTGCTTGCACTTTCTGGACGCCTGGCACATGGATTACCTTGGATCCGTTCACGGCCACGTTTAAATTGGCCCTCCCATTTCTTCGCAGTGGAAATTTAAGGTGAAGAGCCACCACACACATCAGAAGCCGCGAATGAATTTCAATCCACGTTAAACCTTCTTTTACGAAGAATTTAATCACTGCACGATACTCGATTGTTTCCATTTCCAACATCACGCGCACCACAACTGCTTCAAACGAATGCCTACAGTCAACTCATTTCTGGAATGACTTGCAAGTTAACGTGGCGTTTACTAAGCGTGTACGAACGTAAGGGAGAATCGAATCACGAGGGTAGTGCTGCGGTTTCTGGACGAGGCCAAGAATTTTCCAGACATCCCTCGAAACTTGACTGTAATTTCCAGAACTGTCGGTGTTAACAGCTCAATTGCAGCGCACTGCATGCCTACCAGTCACGTCTAGCGCATAGAAAGGAAGAAAGGCGATGTGGATTCTGCGGTAATACAAAGTTTTTGCGGCATTAAAGATTTCAAAAGCTGTTGCTGTACTTTGCTAATGCTTGCAAGTTTTGTAACCTGCGGAATCCATGGGGCCAAGATCTCTGTAATGGTCAAGAACAACTGCCCCCATTTACACCTTCATTTCCGTGCCCCGTCACACAACGGATACGTCTAATATACTGCATACAGCACAGCACGAGCTGATGAAAAACAAGGTCGCCAACCCAGAATAAACAAAACTAAATGAGGATAAGACTCCTTTTTCTTTCAATAGCCACGCCTCACATAAAGTACATTATTAGTTTAGTTTTACGAAGCTCTAATTAAATTTTACTCTAATTGTTTGTATTAGTAAGCAAGTATCCCGATACCCAGTACCCTGTACTAGTTACATGTTGGCTGTCTAACAGCTTCCAGGAACAACTAAAATTTGATTTTCAATATCTCGCGTAAATATTGAACGAATTTAAAAATTTAGAATGCTGTCGTAGTCTTCTCATCAAGAGATATAATTTTATGTTAAAAGTTTAACACAACAAGACAACTATTACAGTTAGATAGCGTGTGTCTGTCTTGAGGCAATTTAAGCGAGTGTGAGAAATTACCTGGGCCTTATGAATGTAGTATTTGAAAATGAGAGCCCTTAATGTGAAACCTTTAAGAAACAACTTCTCGCTGACATCCCCTCCACCCTCCACCCCCCCCCCCCACCCGCCCCCCCCCCCCACCCAACACACGCACATACATACAAAAAGATGGAAGCAAAACGTTTATCGTTTACTACCTCTTCACGGTTCATGCCCTAAGACTTCAGTATCAGGTAAGACGTCGTAATTTGTTATTTTATAGGTCGGGCATCAATAGAGGTGCATCTTCAGGTGATTTTATTTTTTAAACAGTTAAGGCATGGCGTTTTGTTATTCTTTTAAACAGTCATGGCACGACAAAGTGAATGCTTAGAGCCAAGTCCCATCCTTCATCGTCAAGATAAAGCCGACAGCGTGCTAAGAGCCGTTTTCTATGGTTAAACTGACTGTCTTACGCTGGCACCGTACATACTTCTATAATGTCTACTGCATGGTGCGGCGCGATCCCAGTCAGTTTAATCATAGACAACCGCCTTTAGCGCGCTACCGCTTTCATCACGACGATGAGCGGTGGAACTTGACTCGAAGAATTCTCTTTGCCGCGCCATGACCTTTTTTTTTTTTTTTTTTAAAAAAAAAAAAAAAAAAACCTTATCCCCTGAAGATGCACCTCCACCGATGCGAAACCGATATTGACATTTTAATAGAAGTAATTTGTCAGTGCGCAAGATTTATACACCATGTTTTTATTTATTACTTATCTACTGCCGACTACATTTGGATCGAAGTTTATAGACAGTAACTACATACACCACTGAATGTACATGCAAAATTATAGCATTTTACGACACATAGTTCGAAATATGGCGTCATAGACATGCAGATGTGCGAAAAATTGGCTTCTACTTAAAATGGCGTGCGGTGCTCGTAAAACTTCCACAACAGGCGTGACGTTTTAATTTTACTTCATTACTGCTAACTCTATTAGGAACACACTTTCCAGACAGTATCTACATAATATATCAATGAATGTAAGTGCAGGAGATACAACATCACAGACATCGAAATGCATGAAATACTAGGTTTCGTTTAAATTGGAAAAAAATGGTTCAAATGGCTCTGAGCACTATGGGACTTAACATCTGTGGTCATCAGTCCCCTAGAACTTAGAACTACTTAAACTTAACTAACCTAAGGACATCACACACATCCATGCCCGAGCCAGTATTCGAACCTGCGACCGCAGCAGTCGCGCGGTTCGTTTAAAATGGAGCGCTAATTACTTAGACTGTATTCGCCCAGTGTTTCATAGAGCGAGCACTTAGTGACTTCCAACAACTTTGAGCGTAATTTCAAATCTTTTCTTAATTTTTACTCGTTTACAAGCTTAATGGCAAACATGTAATACATTAACCTATTTTAACCCATTTATGACTGAATTAATTTTCACTTCTGAATTTAGAAATTACACATTTATTTGTTTATTGTCATCGAAGAGATATGCTACAACAAGCTAAACAATAAAGTAAAATAATAATTTAAGTAAAGGAGAGTGTCACGCTATTCGGAACATACATTGTAAGTGAAATACATGACAGTAAATACAATAAATCATTGTGTCATTTATATTATTTTTAGGCAACGGCATTCATTTTCTGTGACACGGTACAGAACTCTTTATGCATAAAACAATAAACCAGCATCAGATTTGCAGCACACTTCCTTGGAGTTCCTTTGAAGTATACTGGGTGCAGTGTCTTCTTTTTTTTCTGTGGCACCATAACTACCAGACGATTTTCTCATCGTATTAGAGGTAATGCAGCAGTCTACCCTGATCTGAATTACCTGCAGGGCGATCCGGACCTCTAGGGATCGTTGCATTGGCATTCAGATAATATTTCAGAATGAAGTGCCAAAACTGCAGCTGTGGCATATTCACACTTGTCTTTCTCTGCAGAAGCCACGCCTTATGTACAGACCCATCCAGAAGCCATGTAAAAATTGGCAAACACCATTTATTTCCTCTGATACCCTATATAGCGCTATGCTTTCGTCCGTTCAGTCAATTTCGCCCCATATTTTTATTGTATTGTCCAAAAACATGTGGTCAGGGTACAACGACTCTTTTATTCTGTTGTTTGGAATATCGGTCCATAGAGTGCACTGGATTTATCCCGTAGCTGGTTGAATCAATTGTTACTAAAGAATTATCTAGCCATCGGATAGTAATCATTCTGCCTTCGTTGCTATTCTTGTACTCAAAATCACCTCACTTACTCCTCTTGTAAATTGTCTTACAGGGTATAATCTGACATTCTTGGAGCAGACGCCTCTCACTGAGAGTGCCAGTTACACCATAGCTTCGTTCTTTTAGGTGAATCAGCAATGTTGTGATGTAAACAAGTTGTGAAAATAATACCTGTAGGGCAGATTTTTACTTTTTTCAGGAAGTGAATCGATCATTTGAACCAGAGGTGCAGCACATTTTCTACATGCTTTCTCGTACACTTCGTTCCTTCGTGGATCAGTTTCTTGGTATATTTAGAAATCTACTACATAAACCATGGTTGTTTAGACTCCGTACTTTGCACCCAACACTAATGGATTTACCTTTCAGAAATTGTTTGCATCCATGCCTAACAAAATACTTTATCGTGCTCTCATCGTAACCCAAATCTTGTTGAGGTTGAGAGAAAACACTTTTCTTAGCGAAGTTTCAACACCTTATCATTTACGTTGATTTGTGTGTTATCACAAGAGTGGATTGATCTCATAATTACTTCAAAACTGTATCTTCTAGTCATGTTGTGCACCATCTCATTTTCATGTACAACCCTGAGTCCCATTAACAAATTCTTCTAGGTAGAGGATTATAATTCAGAGAATTAGAATACCTACAAAATGTTTTATCCCTTTATGTGTTATTTTTTTTGGATCTGGTCAGTTCTTGAATAAGGCGTATTTTGTCGGTTCGGGGATGAGAAATTTAATTATTTCATCATTCCAAAAGAATCTGAAGCACTGAACTGGAGACAAGTTTCTGTTTACTATGATCACTCTCAGGAAATAGAACGTTATCACTTTGCAGATACTCCCTTATCCAATCTCAGATCACAGATTTTAAGATTTATAGCTTTTCTGTTTGGTCTAACTCGACGTTTTCTACACTCTTGTGAACAATCAATGTTCACCACCTAACCTGTTTTTGTTGGTCAGAACCGCTTCTTCACCAGCATGAAGTTCCCTGGTCCAAGATTATCCATCTTTCCACCCCCGTCTTCTTCACAAAAATCTTGATCTGACTCCATATTAGCTGCAGGAGGCTCAGTAAATATATCCGATGCATCCTCTTCCTCTTCTGAAGAGTAACCAGGATTGCATGTACAGACAGGTCTCTGAGGGAGAAGGAATCATTATATTGACTGCTCTGACTAGCGTACTACATACGCAACACACAATTAAAAAGTGGACTAGGAACCGTAATAATTGACTGCATTTTATGGATAACCTAAATCACTTAACATCCTCATCAAGCGAAAGTTTTAAATCTGTGTGATATATTGCGACAGAAAATACTACTTACGTCTCATTCCAAGGCAAAAGTTTGTTCAGAGAAAGTCTACAGTATTTGAAGCACCAGACACTGTCCTCTTTTTGCTTTCTGCTGGCAGAAACCCGCCAAAATGTCAACAATAGAGCTTTCTCGTCTGAGAAACATACGGCAGTAGGCATTCCAAACGCACGCATTGTTTCCAGCAAGAGAAAAAAATTACAAAATGTTACGTGACATATATATTACGCTAACAGAATTCGGTTAAAGTAGTCAGACGTCTGAAACTGTTTTATACATGGGAGTTTGGTTGTGTAAGGAATCGAGGTTTACTGGTTTAGCTAAAACGACTACGCCACGAACCGTCCAGGGATACGGAAGACCGGCGACAGTGGGGCAAGGTAATTAATATACAACACGTAACCAATGTTGTGCATCACGCTACATAAATCTATCAACCAGCCGACGAGTGTTGAGGCTGCAGTCTTGCATGTCCGCTGCTCACGACGACACAGGAAGAGTTATCGTTTTCGATCGGCATCGTCTCCGGAGTATCTCCGACAATGACTGTTTGTGCCAAACAATCACAGGCTGGTACCACCCTCTATGCTATTAGTATCATTTTATAGTAACTGCGGCTGTGAAAAAGTAATTAATCCCCGCAAATTACTTGCTGGAATCCATTCCCTCTCTGCTTTGCCTTTATGTCCTGAATGTAACCTCTTTATGGTAAACAAGATAGACAAACTCATCAAATGCAGGGCTGTCATATGTTGACTCTGTTTTTTGGCGGATTCCAGCAGTATTCAAGCGTGACAGCCACTGTGGATGACCAACGGCTTTTTTGCTGGCGCCAATCCGTCGGCCAGATTCGTCGTGTCGCGTCCCATCCAACTTTTTACAAAGGGCTATCGTGTCTCTCCAGGCCCTTGCGAAACTGGTAGGTCGTTTTCGTCCAACATCACCCTAACACCAATTTTCAAAGCGCTCACGCCACCTAACCTTATTTGTTTGTTCCCTTCCATTTCAGTGTCAAAGACCTTATCGGCAGAACACTAGCCAAGCTGCACAAGGATGGGAATGGGAACTGGTCATTCTGGAACTCCTCAGTAAAACAAATGTAGATGGCTAAATCATAATTTGAGGCTCTATTCCTACCGCAGACTAGTCCAGTCTTATAAACAAGGCGCCCCTTATGTCGGTAGCTATAGGAGACAACGAAACAAATAAAATACGATAATATACATGAACATAGGCTCAGCTGCGAAACTGCAGACGCGGATCCAGTATTCGGTTATGGAGAGTACATGGTTTTTTATTCTCTCCCCCTTCCACCTCCCAAGTAGTACTTGGCATCAAACTAAAAGGCCTCTGACCCTGTCGACAGAGAAACTACAGACGAAATATTCCGAGGTATTGTGGAAAGTCTAAATTAGTAAATCTAGTTAGTGAAACACACACATATAAAATAAAATGTATGGCCCACCTTTCGAATCAAACACAGGTGTACGACAACGGCGTGGCCTTTCTTCAGTTCTTTTTAACAGTGTTATAGAAACATCAGTAAGAATTAGTATTGAGGGAAGTGAATAATTCACAAATAAGGTTGGGAGGACGGAACAAAAATAATGGAATAAATTGACACGTATTTGCAAATGACTTGCCCACGTTCTCTGAAAATGTGATACCCACAGAAGTAAAAAATAATCTTTCAGAACAGACAGTCAGTTTAACATATACACTGCTGGCCACCGTAAATGCAACACCAAGAAAGACAAGAGGTAGCACAACAAAATTTATTTTGTAGATAACATGTTGACCAAGTATCAAATGATTACGTTTACAGACGTCTGTGACATTTGGTTCCTGCCAGAATCAGTAGCCAGAGTAGCCGCCATTGTTGGAGATCACCGCTGCCACACGTCTCGGCATTGAGTCAAAGAGACGTTGGATGTGTTTCTGGGGTACAGCAGCCCAAGCAGCTTCCACACGTTGCCAAAGATCATCTGGTGTGGCAGCTGGGGATGTAATCTGGGTCACTCGTTGAGCAACCATGGACCACATGTTTTCTATCGGCGAAAGATCCGGAGAGCGAGCCGGCCAGGGAAGCAATTCAATCTGGTTATTGACGAAGAACCTTTGGACAATGCGTGCCACGTGTGGTCGCGCATTATCCTGTTGAAATATGGCTGTGGCCGAGCCCTGAAGGTAAGGAAGGACAACTGCCTCCAGCACCTCGGATATGTAGCACCGGCTATTTAAAGTACCGGCAATGTGTACTAGAGGCGTGCGAGAGTAATATCCAATACCGCCCCATACCATAATACCCGGTGCAAGACCAGTGTGTCGGTGCATAATGCAGCTGTCCAGCATCCTCTCTCCACGGTGTCTCCACACTCGAATCCGACCATCGTGGTGCTGCAGACAGAAGCGTGCCTCGTCAGTAAAGACAACGTCGTTCCATTCTGCCGTCCACATCCGTTTGTCATCACACTATTGGCGACAGAGACGTCTGTGGTTCTGCGTCAATGGTAGACGAAGCAATGGACGTCTTGCGGACAGACCACTGTGCTGTAAACGGCGTCGAATGGTACGCGCAGACACTGGATGATGCGTTACAGACGCAATGTGCTGTGCTATGGTTCGGGATGTCACTGAGCGATCCGTCACTGCCATGTGCACAATTTGCCTATCAGCACGTGCAGTGGTGCACCGAGGTGAATGCGATCGACCACGTCGGTCCGTAGTACCCTCCTGCATCCAACGGTCACATATCCGCATTACAGTTGTTTGGTTTCGTCCAACACGACTAGCGATTTCTCTGTATGATAATCCACAATATCGGTAAGCCACTATCCTTCCTCTGTCGAACTCGGATACTTGATCAAACGATGTTCGCTGTTGTCTACGAGGCATAACTGATCGTCTTGTGAAACAACCACAAGGTAAACACACGTGTCGAACGTACACTCGTCGAAATCGCCAAGCCTTAAATGGCGCTATGAGGTGGCGCCACAGGCGCGCGTGATGTGCGTCTGCGCTGAAATTCTAATCAGTTGCATATCTTATCGCTTCAAACCCATGGTGTAAATTTCACTTGATTCGGATGCTTCCTTCAGGGTGTTGCATTTACGGTGGCCAGCAGTGTATTATAAATGCGCCGAAATTTGTGAAAATAGATATTAGCCAAACAGAGCTGCTTAAAAAAATTAAGTATCTTGTCGAGATAATCCAAGAAAATAGTTTACAAAAATCCATTATAGAGAGAAGAATACACGGAGAGGGAAGGGCACATGTTATAACTAAAGATCTGTTACAATTATTCCTGTCTAGAAATGTAAAAATAAGGCATCACAATTCAGTACTGAATACATGTAAGAGAATATCAATCACTAAACTATAATTGAGATAAATTAGAAATACTAGAAGGGGTACCATTTTAAAATATTACATAAGTGAATAACTAAGAAGGCTAGAAATTACGAAGAAATCATAAAATTGATCGAAACAGGAAACATACCAGAAGCAATCAGCAAGAGAAGATTGACAATTTTTGGTCATTTACATAGTATGCAAAGTATCTTCATGTATCTGTGGAATAAAAAGTTCACAAAAATAAAAATGGATTTAGAAGTACATGTAAAAACTGGAGAGACAACTGATAGAAGTGTTTAGGGAAACAATATTGAATATTGAAGGATTGCAAGGTAGAAGAGTGAAAAAAGAAGAAGAAGCTGACTGAAGTGGCCAGATGACACGAGGAAAAGCATGTGAATAGATGAAAGATTACTGGAAGAAAAGAAAAGATCAGCAAATAAAGAACTGAAATTGGCACGTGGTCCTTGGTCCTTAGTTGACCTATCTGAGAATTACAGTAATAATAATAATAATAATAATAATAGGAAATACAGAATACCCCAGAAGACATGACAATGTAGCAAAAATAATACATCAACAGCTTGCCTTACAACGTAAACTTATAAAGCAACACGTTCCCACATACAAGTATGCACCACAAAATGTACTGGAGAATGATGAATACAAATTATACTGGAACAGAACCATTACAACAGATAAAACAACACCACATAACAAACCTGACATCATACTCACCAATAAAAAGAAGAAATTAACACAACTAATCGAAATATCCATACCCAATACAACAAATATACAAAAGAAAACAGGAGAAAAAATTGAAAAATACATCCAACTGGCTGAGGAAGTCAAGGACATGTGGCATCAGAATAAAGTTGACAATATACCAATTATACTATCAACTACAGGAGTCATACCACACAATATCCACCAGTACATAAATACAATACAGCTACATCCAAACTTATATATACAATTACAGAAATCCGTAATTATTGATACATGTTCTATTACCCGAAAGTTCCTAAATGCAATATAACATATACCTTACAGTTAAAAGGAAGTGACGCTTGATCAAGGTCCGTGTCACGTCCCATTTTTAACCAGACTTAACGTCTGAGAAAGTAAAGAAGTAATAATAAAACCATAATAATTTGTTTACATCCGTGCGCAGTATATCTCTTTAGCATAACTTCCCAGAAACTACAGTTCAGAGGTACACAACACTTGAAGATGATTTGTCGAAAAATTTTATAAGTACATGTGTCATGCAATTTATTTAGACTTCGATAGCGTCACATTTCACACAATATAAAATCGTTGTGTGGAGTTATGGACATCAGAATTTCACTTAACACTGCGATTGCGAAAACAGGTGTGCAGTAGACGCTACTAGTGAGCATCTAAATGTGGGTAACGTCGTTTCTTTGAGTCGTTTCGACCAGACGGTCAGGAACGTCATTCTTTGTGTCATTTCCCCCCCTTTGAGAGGGTTTTTTGATCGAGTCTTCCTTTACTCAGCTTCCAGTATTTTGCAGGGCCTCCATGTGGACTCCAGAGCTGTGTCGGACTCGCTATTGACAGCGTCTACAGTCAGCCTGTGACTGTGTGTGTGTGTGTGTGTGTGTGTGTGTATGTGTGTGTGTGTGTGTGTGTCTCCTGCCTGGAGTATTATCTGTACAAGGTTAGGCTCACGTCGGCAGGTCCTCAAGGAAACAGCTGAATAAAGTGTTTTGAGTAAACGTAGCGTGTTATTTCTAGAATTTCTTGACGTTTTCGAGACTCGAAGTTTCAATTCAATATTATTCTGCTACAATTTGCTGAGAAATTCGGAAATTTATGAATGTAAACATATAAACGCAGCCATGGCCTCCAGAAGCCCCACAGGGATCAGCAGTTGCAAAACTGCGGCTATGACTTTTCACTGTTGGTGTTAACTTATGAATTTTGTCACTAAGTGTAAATATGGAAGTATTTTTACTGCCACTGGTGACAAATTACATCAACTCACGTATTGTTCACCCTATCATTCTTACTTTTTGCTAATAAGTTTCTTTTAAAACACGTGATTTATAAACAATTCCAATTTCATGATAAGCGGCATGAATAAATGATAGCCCGCATCTCGTGGTCGTGCGGTAGCGTTCTCGCTTCCCACGCCCGGGTTCCCGGGTTCGATTCCCGGCCGGGTCAGGGATTTTCTCTGCCTCGTGATGACTGGGTGTTGTGTGATGTCCTTAGGTTAGTTAGGTTTAAGTAGTTCTAAGTTCTAGGGGACTGATGACCATAGATGTTAAGTCGCATAGTGCTCAGAGCCATTTGAACCATTTTTGAATAAATGATGACAATCCTCCACGCCCTAGAAATATTCCTCATATCTTCTTCCACACAACGTCTCTCACTAAGTATTTAATAAAAGTACGAGATTTGTAATTCAGTTACTACTGCGTTCGCCTCCGTATCCCATGGTAAGTCCCGGCCGATACACATTTTTTCTGCACAGTACCTCAAATGGTTCGTTCAGAGGACTGGCAAACCCTGTGGAATAACAAAACTGAGTGAAGATCTCATCGACAGATTCTGAAAGGTGTCATCCGTCAAAAACCACTGGCGGCATCACGACGAAGAAAAATGTCAAAAGAAGGCAAAAAATGTGATCAGCGTAGCTCTCTGTCATGCAGAGGCCCAGGTTCATTTCTCGGTATTTCCAGTCGGTTTTCCTTCGTGGGACGACTGAATGGCGGTCCACTTAGCCTCGGGATGCCTAAAGAGGAGCTATTTGAATGAGAAGTCGCGGCTCCGAAGAAACCGACAACACCTGAGAGCGGTGTGCTGACGTCACGCCCCTCCGTGCCGCATCCAACAGACGCCATTGGCTGAGGATGACACGGCGGTTGGTCGGTCGGTCTCGAATGGCCTGCCTGGGGTCAGAATGGCAGAACTTTGTTCTTTGCAGCCAAGATTACTCTGCAAAAGATGACAATCGACCGCAACATCTCTATGAAAACTCATTTTGTATAAAATCACGGATACTTTGTGAAACTATCGAAACAACACATGTCTCTCTTTCATACTTTTTGTTCCGTCGTACTGGGTCTGCCGTTTTTGTGATTCCGGAAACTTACTTTTAAATAAAATGGTTTTCAGGGTTAGGGGGCGTCATTGTAAAACATTAAAGCAGCTAAATTGCCGTCGTTTTGACCGACTTCTTGCGATCATCTTCAGAACGGTTAACTGCTGGATACTGATGAATATCTTCCCCTTTACCCGATCTATTTCGTGGGATCTCGTAGGTATCGATGTCACAAGTCTGGGATGTCGCTGGACAATAATTCGAAGAGAGGTTGCTGTGGAGGCGAGTGGCTCTAAGGTTGTTTATCGCCAGTGATACTCTGGCAGATGGTTGGAAAGCGACTGTAGAGGATGAATGGTAGTATGATGATGTGGGGCCCTCAACTATGCTGGCATCAGTACCCGTACAAAGTCCCAATGTTTACAGAGCCCAATTTTTACACAGTCCAATTTAGCCACTGTCACGAATGATGATGATGATGATGATGAAATGATGAGGACAACACAAACACCGAGTCCCTGGGCAGAGAAAATCCACAACCCGGGCGGGAATCGAACCTGGGACCCCGTGATCCAGAGGCAACAACGCTAGCCGCTAGAACACAAGCTGCGGACAAATGGTAGGAAACAGCGCATCGGCAATGTACTTGGGTCTTTTACCCCTGAGGGGGGGGGGGGGAGGGTCTTTTCCTTTCTGTCTCCCCATTGCTTCTTGTGGCATGCAGGTTCTGTTCGTGGTCTCACGAACTGTGTCAGATTCGTTTCTGACAGTATGTCTCTAATAAATGATTCGAGGCAACTCTCGTTGGTGACTAGTAGGCAATAACAAATGGGCAGCTTGTATCCATGCCGGAGCGTTCAGGCCGCACGGCAGTTCTCTCGTGACGCTGTTTACGCCACCAAAGTCAGGTCAAGTGCAGCTGATGGATGGCGAACAGACGTGGTGCACCAGGCTGGGATCGCTGGCAGCCGGGCGGCAGGCTTCTAGTAAACATCCTCCCTGTTCGTGTTGTTACGGGGACCACACCCTGCCTATCTAACACTTGTTAATTTAGGCAAATATTTGACTCATTTCTGAAAAAAACTATTTGATACAGGACCTTAATATTTTTATGTTACATGATGATAATAGAGTCAACTGTACTAAAATTTACTTTATCCATTTTATAGTTTTTAAGAGATACTTTTTTAAATTTATAAAAAAATATTAAGTTTTTTCTGCAGAAAATATTTTTTGTGAACTTCCTAATCGGGCAATATTAATGAATGTAGTACCAGAGGTGGCTTTTTATGTTATGCAGAGTCTCTGAAAATTTCATTCCTTTATCTACGATACTTTCTGATGTAATGGGGCATAGATACTGAAAATTTTAGTTTGTGGGAAATTAACATTAAAGAAAAAGCTTTTGAAATTTGTTACATAAAATTAATTAAAACTGTCCTGCTGCATATGATGGCCCTCCTTTGGCCTCTAGCAGGTCTTCCAGCTTCTTTTTCACCTTCCTGGATGTTTGTCTTGCTTTCTTGGCCATGACAGATGCAGACCTATCTGCATCTGCTTTCCTCATTTTATCGCAATGTTGCAGCACAGTGATCATATTTTCACCAGGATTAATTCCCAGCTTTGTCAGTGCCCAACACTTTCCAATATTACCGTAGTTGAATGTAATAACAGCATCATGAACTCCTAGTTTCATTGTATGCATGCCTACAAATACAGTTTTAGGAAGGCGGTTCCAAATTATGTTGTTGGAACATTCATTTGGGTTCTGTGTCTGCCCATGCAGACATTTCCTTAGAAGGTCAGAATGAGCCACGTCTCTGAAAATAGGTTTAATTGCTGTAATAACAGCAGCAGGAAGAGAATTCTGGTCAGAATAAGATTCTCCAGCTGCCTGAGCCCTGTTGTATTTGCACCACGAATTTTCTCCTGATGGACACAATCAATGGCATGACTTACGATCAGTAGAGGACTTATGGAGGAATATGGCCCAAACATCTCTCTTCATTGCCTCCAGAATTTCTTTATTTCTCCTAATTGCGTGCTCCTAGGATACCTGCAAGTTTTCTATTTCAGTTTTAGTTTACCGACCCTGTCCGGTCAACAGTTTTCCATTTTTTAATTTTTTTCCTCTCATATCAACAGTTAGTTTTCTCCGCCTTGTTCCCAAACGTTTTTGAACATGGCCTACACATTCTATTTTGCTAATAATGGCATCTCCAAATATTTGGTCTACCGTATGCCTCTTGTTTCTATGGAGCGATGAAATATTTGTTGTACTCCGTGAACTTCCATACCGCCACTTGTTAATCTAAGATTAGCCACACAGTTCTGCTCTTTATGTTCATTGACTTTACAACATTTGCAATTATCTGCACATCTAATACTTTACCGGTGTCTACACTTGTAGCAGTCACTACTCCATTCAGAGAAGCAAGTCCTCTTTTCTGGCAACTTCCATCAAGTGCAACTGCAATATCCGAACATCCATCATTTTCTTCCACTGCTTCCCTAGCAGCCAGTTTCATGCTTTCCTCACTGATCTCACATACAACTTTCTCTAATATTGCAGTCAGTTTTTCAAATTTTTTTCGTGGTTGATGTAAGTTCATCACTGAACAAAATGTACTCCCTGCAGCCATGCCCTTGCCGATAGATCGTAAGGAATAAACTAATCTAGTATTGATTTCATATGGGCCACTTGCATCTTGTTTTGAAGAACTCATAAATGAAATCACAGCTGAATGTTTACCGCAAATTAAATCCAAAGCAGTTGCTAGGCCTTTTCTCCCACTGGCACTCTCACAAATTTTCACACCCTGTGACTCATCACACTGTCTACATTGTACAAATTTATAAATTACATCTGATGATATTCTCGAATTTATAATAATGTTACTGCAGCCCTTGTCACTTACAAAAATTCGTCGTAACTCTCTTGAAACGGTGAGAGCTTCTTTGATGATGCACTTGAAGAAATACAATTAGAAACATCGTTGCCAGGCAACATAACCTCTTGTACAGAAAGCTTTCTAAACTTGCTTCCTCTAAATTTTCCTTTCTTGAAAATGCCTTTACGTTTTGTTATCTTCAATAAACACCACAGAACACACGTAAACAAGCACTGCGAACGTAATTATAACAACTACTCACAATCACACTTGAACAAAACTAACCACGAGTTTGTAAGCGTGTTGATAACAAACAGCAGAAACAAAAGAATGCCTATCGTTGCAGACTAAGCATAGCCAACACACTTGGGAGTAAAAAAAATCCCTAAAGTGCAATGTAGAGGATATAAAGATCTAAAATATATGCAGAAAGGTGGGTGACAGAAAAGTGGGCGTGGCACAGAAACACACGTGGTAGGAAAATGCTCTTTAAATGCTCGAAAATAATTTTTTTTAGCAAAATCCTTTTCAAAGTACTTAAATAAAACCTTAGTGTATCGAAATATGGTGAAAACCGAAAATCGATTTTTTTCGACCTGAACCAAGGTGTGGTTCCCTTAAGGTGTTTAATTACAAGGCGCTTTCAGTAAGTAATACACATATTTCTTTCTGAAAGCATGTTGGTTTTGGCCATGATTCCAATACACCATATTATACCACGTTCTTTTGGACAGAAAACCTATTTTTCAACAATCTCCTTTCAGATTTACGGCCATATGCCAACTTACTGGGAGGGCCTATATACCCGTATGGTACCAGTCTACTTGTCAAAGTCGAAACCAACATCTTGTTCCATCAATATCGACTCCATCACCCACGTACTGCTTTCCTCTCAGTGCATTCTTCCTTGGTTTCAAGAAAATGAAAGTTAGAAGACGCGAGGTTCAGGCTGTAGAGTGGATGAGGAAGAACAGTCTCATGTCGTTCTGTGAGCTCCTCTCGGGTGCGCGGATGTGTGTGAGACCTTACGTTATCACAGAGAAGGAAATGTTCGTTTGCATTTTCGTGGCGACGTACAAGCTCAAGTCGTTTTTTCAGTTAGCCAAGGTAACTTCAGAGTTTATCGTTGCATCATGAGGGAGGTCATCAAATAGGATAACACATTAGGAGTCTCAGAAGACAGTCTCCATTTTTGGCTGAGGGTGCGGCTGTGAACTTTTCCTTCGGAGGAGATGTGGTGTAGCGCCATTCCATGGATTAACGTTTTGTTTCCGGCTCGAAGTGATGAACCCATATTTCATCGCCTGTGGCGATGTTCGACAAAAACTGTCACGATAATCTTCGTAAAGCGGAAGCAATTCAACACACGTGTTCCTTCGTTATTCTTTATGTTTTTCTGTTAGCCGGCGAGGAAGCCAACGAGCACACACCAGGTGGACGAGCGTGTCAGAGACACAGAGACGTCCAGCTATACACCCGGGTATATGATTGTGATCCATCAATCACCTCGAATGACTGCGTCCGCACGTTCCAACATTGGAGGAATTACAGATGTATGCTGGAGGTAGGACAGGTTTGTGCGACCTTGTTTCGACTATGACAGACACCTCGCCAAGCGACTCACCGTGCTTTTGTTCACTGCCAGGTCTCCGTAGACATTCTGCAAGCACCTACGAATATCTGCGATGTTGTGGATTTTCGTCAAAAGAAAATCAATTACAGCTCTCTCCTTGGAACGTACCTCCTTTACAGGGGCCATTTTGAAGGCTACGTATAACGCTATGTTTGGCATTACTTATTGAACGCCTCTCGTATTTCAATAGCCCTCTTGTTTTACGCAGCTGCATCCATGGCTGTCTACCAAGCACGTGAGGTTCTAGAGCCGGCCCGGGTGGCCGAGCGGTTCTAGGCGCTACAGTCTGGAACAGCGCGACCTTTACGGTCGCAGGTTTGAATCCTGCCTCGGGAATGGGTGTGTGTGATGTCCTTAGGTTAGTTACGTTTAAGTAGTTCTAAGTTCTAGGGGACAGATGACCTCAGAAGTTAAGTCTTATAGTGCTCAGTGCCATTTGAGGTTCTAGAAAATTTATAGACCGGCTACACTCGTTGTAGTGTTCAGTCACAGTTGTCTTGTTGTTCTGTCCCAGTCGTACATAACTTTATATTCTCCGACATTCTAGTATATATCGAATTGGCCGCTTTCACGATGAAGTTCGTAGACGCCCGCAGTGTGGAGAGCATCCATTGGAGCTTTAATGGGCCTCAAAAGATCTCGAATCCTGCAGGGACTCTGGAATATGGGTTTCATTCCTCCATGACGTGGAACATTGCCTAAAACGTCGTCTGCCTAGTGGCCAGTACCCTCCCTATCGCCTCGCTCACGGGAGGGAAGCCGTCTGCGAGTCGTGAAACATTTGGTGTCTCTCACTGTATTTTAACTGTTAATCTACAGCATTTTTTGATGCGCAGATGAAGGACCAGCCCAGTATTTGGCAATATGAGCGTCGAAAAAGACCTAAAAAACACTCAGTTTGCCGATTGTACCGGAAGAACAATAGTCAACTGCCCTCGCGGATTCGACCCAGGTTTGGCTAATCTCTCTGTAGCGTAAGCTAGCGAGCTGCGGCTTAAGCAACACGAGCAAGTCAAAAAATTTTCATATAATTAAAAAATCATTTGCACGAACTGTCAACATTTATTTTATGTAGATAATTTAAAGTACTAAAACAAAAAATTGGGAACGAGCGTACGGCGCTGTGGTCCGGGAGTCCCCCATTCGGGAAAGTTCGGCCGCCGAGGGCAAGTGCTTATTGCATTCGACGGCACATTGGGCGACAACACAGCGTTCAGTCCCTGAGCGGAGAAAATCTCCTGCCACAGCCGGGAATCGAACCCGGTCCCCTTGGCGTGGCACTCCGCCGAGCTGACCACTCAGCTAAGTACTGTTTTGTTCAATTAAAAGAAGATTAATGATAGTTGAGTGAAGAAAAATAGGCACTGTCAGAAGTGGCGCAACGCCTCAAAGGATTGCTCTCGTGTGTTGCATGTTTCTGTTTCGTTTGAGGATTATTGTTCTAGGCTCTTCTTTACAGTACGTTATCCGTAAGAAAAGTGAGGATCTGTTGAGTATGACTTTAGTTTTGGGAAAGGCAAAGGCGCCAGGGAAGCAGTTCTGACGTTACACTTAATAATGGAAGAAGAATCAAGGCACGCTCATCGGATATGTCGACATAGAAAAACGACTATGTAAGCTGGCACAACTTGAAATACGTAGATGTGCGTGGTCCAGCACGATGCGTTCCCAGGCTCACTACTCGGCTGTGGCTACGAAAGCACTCATGCTGCTATATCCTCGTCGCTGGAGAGGATGTAAAGGTGTTGGCCTGCACTTTCGTCTGCTATAACGCCACTGTATTTATTTTTCTCTGGAGTAAACTCAAAGATTAAATCATATACAAATTCCGGCAATCTCAGAGAATACAAAACGCCACACTGTTCCAGAATGTGCGCTGACATCGAAGCAATTTCTTCAGTCTGTCCAGAAGTTCTTGCATTAGCGACTGCAAACGCGTATTGCGGTAGACTGTGGAGTTTAGAACATTTCCTGTCATGTTAAGCAAACGTTTACGACTACAATATTGTCTGATTTCCCTTTGCTTTTGCTCTCCAACTTCGATGGTAGCACGTCGCAGAGCATGCATTGCCGTCCATGGTGAACATACGCCTTATTGAGAACCATGTTCTGCCTTTAGTAACGCCTGGAGGACCATCACAAATCGCAGTGACATCAGTCACATTACAGTCGTTTAATAAAAGTGTCATTTCTATTAATGTCACTGGGCATTTTCCACTTACTTTACACTTCGTGACCAAAAGCATTCCGACACGTGGCTGAAAATGACTTACAAATTCGTGGCGCCCTCCATCGGTAATGCTGGAATTCAGTATGGTGTTGGCCCACCCTTAGCCTTGATGACAGCTTCCACTCTCGCAGGCACACTTTCAGTCAGGTGCTGGATTGTTTCTTGGGGAATGGCAGTCCACTCTTCACGGAGTGCTGCACTGAGGAGAGGTATCGATGTCGGTCGATGAGGTATGGCACGAAGTCGGCGTTCCAAAACATGCCACAGGTGTTCTATACGATTCATGTCAGGACTCTGTGCAGGCCAGTCCATTACAGGGATGTTATTGTCGTGTAACCACTCCGCCACAAGCCGTGCATTATGGATAGCTGCTCGATCGTGTGAAAGATGCAGACGACATCTCCAAATTGCTCTTCACCATCATTGTTGACTTGTGCTGTGATAGTGCCATGCAAAACAACAAGGGGTGCATGCCGCCACCATGAGAAATACGACCACACCGTAACACTGTCGCCTCCGAATTTTACTGTTGGCACTGCACACGTTGGCAGATGACTTTCACCGGGCATTCACCATATCTACACCCTGCCATCGGATCGCCACGTTTTGTACCGTGATTCGTCACTCCACACAACGTTTTTACACTGTTCAATCGTTACACCAGTCCTTATACCAAGAGAGGCGTCATTTAGCACTTAACGGTGTGATGTGTAGCTTAAGAGCAGTCGCTCGACCATGAAATCCAGCCGGCAGCGGTGGTGTAGTGCTTCTAGGCGCGCAGTCCGGAACCGCGGGATTGCTACGGTCGCAGGTTCGAATCCTGCCTCGGGCATGGATGTGTGTGATGTCCTTAGGTTAGTTAGGTTTAAGTAGTTCTAAGTTCTAGGGGACTTATGACCACAGATGTGAAGTCCCATAGTGCTCAGAGCCATTTTTTTGAACCATGAAAACCAAGTTTTTCTCAGCCGCGCGGGGTAGACGTGTGATCTGAGGCTTCTTGTCACAGTTTGTGCGGCTCCCCCCGTCGGAGGTTCGAGTTCTCCCTCGGGCATGGGTGTGTGTGTTGTCCTTAGTGTAAGTTTAAGTTCGATTAAGCAGAGCGTAAGCCTAGGGACCGATGACCTCAGCAGTTTGGTCCCATAGTCCTTACCACAAATTTCCAAATTTTTTCCAAGTTTTCTCACCTCCCGCCTAACTGTCATAGTACTTGCAGTGGATCCTGATGCAGTTTGGAATTCCTGTGTGATGGTCTGGATAGATGTCTGCCTATTATACATTACAACCCTCTTGAACTGTTGGCTGTCTCTGTCAGTCAACAGACGAGGTCGGCCTGTACGCTTTTGTGCTATACGTGTCCCTTAATGTTGCCACTTCACTGTCACATCGGAAACAGTGGACCTAGGGGTGTTTAGGATTGTGGAAATCTCGCTTACAGGCGTATGACACAAGTGACACCCAGTCGCACCATGTTCAAAGTCCGTGAGTTCCGCGGAGCGCCGCATTCTCCTCTCTCGCGATGTCTAATGACTACTGAGGTCGCTGATATGGAGTACCTGGCAGTAGGTGGTAGCACAATGCACCGAATATAAAAAAACGTATGTTTTTGGGGGTGTCCGGATACTTTTGATCACATAATGTATGTACTATGCTGTAGCAGTTCCTTTTATTTATGATTTCATCCAGCTGTGCTGCTTAGCAGTGACATCATGGGAAAGTTACTTTCCTCTAGTTTTGCACACCAGTGTATGCAACAGTCTATATGTATCTTAGTTTCATGTTTTACAAATCTATTCAATTTTTGGCCTTCATATCAAGGCTAGGGCTAAAACAAGAGCAGAACTGTTGCCGTAGTTAACTGGTGAATCATCCTTATGTTCCTCGTACTTCGCGTTACAATTGATTTGTCAGTCGAACTACATATAGCCAAGTGTAATGAGTATCAGTTTGTGTATAGCTATGAAAAGGAACTGTACACTATTCAAGGAGGACTTTTTCACATTTCGTTATTGAGGCGAGAATAGAATTACAATTATTGAAACTGTTTATGCAATATCTGGGATGAACAGCTTAGCTGAATTAACCCATCTGTCATTGGTTTCTCTGCTGGACTAACTTCCTTGACGTAAGAGCGATGTGGAGATAGGGGTTTCTCTGGCGGTCGCTTTCAATGGAATGTCCGTCGACAAACCGTGGTGCTTTTGTCATTCTCTTGTGGTGTTTAGCCTCAGAGCACTATGAAGTAGTACGTACTACACGCAGAACTGATTTACTTTGTTCGTTTTGTTGTATAATGAGTTAAGCTTTTTGTAAAAACTTGTTTGAACGAATAATATGGCAAGATCTGTATGTCTATCTAGGAAATTTTCACGGAAACAAAGAGTGAAACAGAAATCCATGACCATCGAATTATGCTGAGTTTAGAGCTTTTCCTACACAGATCTGATGATTCGGTCTAGACCAATGCGGCCCCCTCACGCCACACGTATCTTTTTCCTTTTTATCTGTAACAGCTGAGTTCTTCAGGCAGAGGAAGCACGTGACCTAAACTCTTGAGTTCCCTGGCTGAGATTAGGCCAGCCGCTCCCTTTCCAGTCTCATAATCCATGCTGATGTATTTTTGCAGATTGAATCTTTCTTTCTGCAGCGGATGTGCGCTGATTTGAAACTTTCTGGCAGATTAAAACTGTGTGCCAGACGGGAACCGAGCCCTTCCACTAGTCTTGCACGAAAAATCCTCTTACTGAATGAACTATCCGAACGGCCCTCGCAGCTTTATTTTGACCAATACGTCAATCTTTCAAACTTCACAGAATTTATCCCGTATACCTCGCGGGATAGTATTCTCTGAAGAAAGGATACTGTTGATAAATGACTTTGGGTATTTTTTCTTGCATGATGTGTGGAAAGTACGCTGGAGTGCAAAACTTAGTGACCGAAGTAGCTTTCGCATGATGAGCAACTGCCATGTAACATAGCTGATGAACTTGGACCGCACATATAAAGAACTGCTGCAGTACACTGAGGAGCGAAAGGTTATGGGACACTTGCTAATATGATGAATTTTATCCATAGTGGGTGCTGTTGATATCTTTCAGTAATTTCATATTTCTAGATTTAAGTTCTCTGACAAAAATGTGGATCAAAAAATTCATAAAAACTTCACAGTATATAATAGCTTTTTAAGTCTCTATATGTGAAACACTCTTGCACTTCCTGTGGCTAAGTTCTTTGACCATTACCTAAATGTTTCTGTGTGAGAAACATCTTTACACCAGCTACGTCTAAGTTCTTTGACCACAGCTCACATGTTTGTATGTAAACACAGTGTATTTCACGAGACCACATTATAATAGTGCAATATGCAGCTAAACTTTATAAAACTGAAATATAGACGTGAAAATGATAATAAGTGTGTAACTAAGTGGAAAAACTGCCACCACAGCGTAACTATAATAATGATGCTTCATCTTTATGTAAGTACAGATATATTTTCGACAAATGTTGCCTTGCCACTTAGACAATTGTCCCACTTGTAAATGTTTAGTCACCAGTACATAATTTCTTTGTATTTATACAGCGATCTCCAGTATATGAACATGTAAATGAATATATAAGCACCACAAGCGAGAAACCGGTCGTGTGACAAATAAGTAACTTTTTATTATGACTGGCAACGGAAATTTTTCTACACTTCCTAATATCCTGCCGGACCTACTTTTGCCTGGCGTAGTCTAGTAACTCGACGTGACGTGAACTCAACATGTGTTTGGAAGTTCCCTGCTGAAATACTGGACCATGTTTCCCCTATGGACATTCATAATCGCGAAAGGGTTACCGATGCAGGATTCTGTATACGAAATGATCTCTCGATTATGTCCCCATAAATGTTAGATGGGATTCATGTCGGGTGATCTCAGTGGGCAAATCATTCGCTCGAATTGTCCAGAATGTTCCTCAAACCAGTCGTGAACCATTGTGGTCCGGTGACATGGCGTGTTGTGACGGGAACATGAAGTCGATGAATGTTTGCAAATTGTCTCCAAGCAGCCGAAAGTAAAAAAAATTTCCAGTCAATGAACAATTTAGTTTCAAAATGGTTCAAATGTCTCTAAGCACTATGGGACTTAACATCTGAGGTCATCAGTCCCCTAGACGTAGAACTACTTAAACCTAACTTAACCTAAGGACATCACACACATCGATGCCGGAGGCAGGTTTCGAATCTACGACCGTAGCAGCAGCGCGGTTCCGGATTGAAGTGCCAATTTAGTTTGACAAGAGGATCAAATCTATTCCATGCAAACGCAGCCCACATAATTATGGAGCCACCACCGGCTTGTACAGTGTCTTGTTGACAACTTGGGTCCAAGGCTGCGTGGGATTTGCGCCTCACTCGAATTCTACCATCAGTTGTTGTCAACAGAAATAGGGGCTTATCTGACCAGCGCCAGATTTTCCAGTCGTCTAGGGTACAAATGATATGGTCACGAAGCCAGGAGAGACGCTGCTGGCGATGATGTGCTGTCAGGAAAGACACTCATGTCTGTCGTCCACTGCCATAGCCATTAACGCCAAATTTCGCCGCACTGTCCTGGCGGATACGTAGTCGTACGCCCGACATTGACCTCTGCGGTTATTTCATGCAGTGTTGCTTGTATGTTAGCACTGACAACTGTACGAAAAGGCAGCTGCCGTCGGTCGTTAAGTGAAGGTCGTCGGCCATTGCGTTGCCGTGGCGAGACGTGATGTCTTAAATATGGTATTCTCGGCACAGTGTTGACACTGTGGATTTCGAAGTACTGAATTTCCTAACGATTTCCGGAAGGGAACATCTCATGTACGTAGCTCCAGTACGCGATCGAAATCGGTTAATTGCCGCCATGTGCCCATAACGACATCGGGAACCATTTCATATGAATACCTTGTGTTAAATGATATATCCGCCAGTGCATTGCCCTTATATACCTTTTGTATGCGATAGTGCCGCCGTCTGTGTATGTGTGTATCGCTATCCTACGACTTATGTCACCTCAGTGTAGCACAGAGGGCAAATAGAAGAAACACGCAATGACACGAACAGAAATGACAGTTTTTATTCGAGGACAATTACACTGATGTCAACGTGATTCATAATAATCTCGTGAATGCTAAAGAAGGCGGGACATGATTCTGAATAGGGAGTGTGATCACCACGTGCAGCAGTGCACGCTCTTCAGCGTGCTCTCATGCTTACCACACAGTTGTTAGGGAGTTATTCTACGTCTACATCTACATGGATACTCTGCAAATCACATTCAAGTGCCTGGCAGAGGGTTCATTGAACCACCTTCACACCTCGCAGCACTATTCTAAAAGAGGACGGACAAGCGTAGTGAAGGCAGTCTCCTTAGTAGGTCTGCTACATTTTCTAAGTGTCCTGCCAATAAAACGCAGTCTTTGGTTAGCCTCCCCCACAACATTTTCTGTGTGTTCCTTCCAATTTTAGTTGTTCGTAATTGTAATTCCTAGGTATTTGGTTGAATTTATGGCTATCAGATGAGACCGATTTATCGTGTAACCGAAGTTTAACGAATTCATTTTAGCACTCATGTGGATGACCTCACACTCTTCGTTATTTAGGGTTAACTGTCACTTTTCGCACCATTCAGATATCTTTTCTAAATCGTTTTGCAGTTTTTTTTGATCTTCTGATGACTTTATTAGTCGATAAACGATAGCATCATCTGCAAACAACCGAAGACGGCTGCTCAGATTGTCTCCAAAATCGTTTAAATAGATAAGGAACTGCAAAGGGCCTATAATAGTACCTTGGGGAACGCCAGAAATCACTTCTGTTGTACTCGATGACTTTCCGTCAATTACTACGAACTGTGACCTCTCTGACAGGAAATCACAAATCCAGTCACATAACTGAGACGATATTCCATAAGCATTCAAATTCACTACGAGCCGCTTGTGTGGTACAGTGTCAAAAGCCTTCTGGAAATCCAGAAATACGGGATCGATCTGAAATGCCTTGTCAATAGCACTCAGCACTTCGTGTGAATAAAGAGTTAGTTGTGTTTAACAGGAACGATGTTTGTGGTAGAACATTCCATTTCCCCACCAACGCGATTGACAGCTGCTGAATCGACGTTGGCGTTTGTGCAGGTGCTGTAATGCGTCTCTCCAACGCATCCCACATGTGCTCGATGGATTTTAAGTCGGGGGGAATAGGCAGGCCAGTCCATTCAGCAAATATGCTCTAGTTCTAAGAGCTCCTCGACCCACGCTGTTAGATGGAGTCTCGCATTGCTATCCATAATAATGAAGTCAGAACCCAAAGCAGTGCTAAAGAGACATCAATGGGGAAGGAGTACAGAGTCACAATAACGTTGAGCAGTGAGTCTACCGTGTACTGAGGTTTGGAGGTCGGTGCGCCTGTGCAACATTATGCTCCCCACACTGTAACATCGGGACCAAAGCGATGATGACCGACAATGTTTTTTGAGTGCATTATGTGTTACCGCCTCTCGTTGTATGAGGGTACGTCCAGAACCACTACTCAGAATGATTCTGCCCTCATTCGAGAAGAGAACGCGTCCCCACTCCTCGGTGCCGCCGATGTGCAGGTATCAACGGAACATGATGTAATAGTCGTCCGACAAAAAGATCACCCCCATGCAGTTGCCGTGCATCCGTGGAGCATCAGATTGCGTGCCTTTCAGTGCCGTTAAATGTGCTTACGAGTGCACTGTATAGCGGTCATCTGCTGTGATAGATGACCATCGTCGACCACCTCCTCTCCTTCGGGAAGCATTGCCTGTGGTTCGGGACACTCCACAAGCACGTGAAACAGTCCTGTGAGCAGTACCAAATTCCAGGGCTACACTCGTCATACTTCGTCCTTCTTCCAGTTTCCAGATGATTCTCCCCCGTGTGAAATCCAAATGTTGTTCTCGGGCCTTGTATGATGAACACCATAAAAGTCTACCGTAACAGTTCGATGATTATATATATATATACAAGGGCCGTTTGAAAAGTCCTCGCAAAGTCCGAGAGATGGCAACACCGGCGTGTATCGAGGTCATGTTTAGTTAGTAGCATCTTTGGAAAGAACGCACACCAAGTTTCAGCCATATTCGTCAGTTTCTTTCTGTTTGGCATTCGTGTGAATCAAGGAAGTCGAGTGATTGTCAAAAAATGGAAAAATAATTTCGTGTGGTGATTAAACACTACTTTATGAAAGACAAAATGCCTCAGAGACTAAAGAGAAGCTTGATAAAAATTACGGCGACTCTTCACCTTCGATTAGAACAGTTTATAAGTGGTTTCGAAACTTTCAGAGTGGCCGTATGAGCACAAGTGATGCTGAACGTTCTGGACGCCCTGTGGAGATTGCGACTTCAGAAATCATTGATAAAATCCATGATATGGTGATGGATGACAGAAGAGTTAAGGTGCGTAAGATTGCTAGTGCTGTGGGCATCTCGAATGAACGGGTGCATAATATTTTGCATAAACATTTGGACATGAGAAAGCTATCCGCAAGATGGGTTCCACGATTGCTCACGCTTGACCAAAAACGGAATCGCGTGAAGAGTTGCAAGGATGATTTGCAGCTGTTCAGGAAGAATCCGCAGGACTTTAAGCGTCGTTTCGTCATTGTGTATGTAACATGGATACATTACTATACTCCTGAGACCAAACAACAATCTAAACAATGGGTTACCAAGCGAGAATCTGCACCAGAAATGGCGATGACCTGTCCTTGGGCTCGAACGGTTATGGTGTCTGTCTTTTGGGATTTGCAAGGGATAATCCTAGTTGACTGTCTGGGAAAGGGTAAAACTATTACAGGTGCGTATCATTCACCGTTATTGGACCGTTTGAAAACCGAGCTGCAAGAAAAACGCCGTCGATTTGACCGCAAAAAAGTCTTTTCCATCACGACAATGCACCAGCACACACATCAGAAGTTGTGGTCGCAAAATTAATGGAAATGTGATTCCAACTCGTTTCACAGCCCCCTTATTCTCCAGACGTGGCTCCCTCGGACTACTATTTGTTCCCCAATTGGAAGAAATGGCTGGGGGGACAAAGATTTTATTCAAACGAGGAAGTGATTGCAGCAACTAATAGCTATTTTGCAAACTTGGTCGACTCCTATTATTCGGAAGGGATCAACAAATTAGAATAGCGTTGGACGAAGTGTGTAAGTCTAAAAGGAGACTATGTCGAAAAATAAACATGGTTTACTCCAAACACGTAAGTAGTTTTATTTTTGCACGAACTTTTCAAACGCCCCTCGTGTATATATATATATATATATATATATATATATATATATATATATATATATATACATACTTTTTCCGTTGGTTCAACTGTCTCTTGTTGCGGGGCCAGCGCCATCTGGTGTTCGCGCAGTGTGAAATTATAGGTAAATTCTCACTGAAAATCACTAAATCACTAGTAATCAAACTTTTCATTCATTGTGCCTATACTGCTAGATTTTGTACTTCTTTCGCTTCGATCAATTGTGACTTAATTTTGTCTAAACCAGATTTCAAATTTTTCTATTTCATTTTACTTCAAATTTTCCCACTGTCTTGTTTCAGCTAGTGTATTTGCTCCTCTCTCAAAAACTCCTGTGACAAAAACTTCTTTCTTTATTTAGGCTTGTTTTATTGAATCGAAAATTTGCATATTGTACAAATTTAACATAGAGTGTAAATTACATTGATTTTCTCTTGCCTTTTAATTCAGTTTAGCCTACGGTCAAGGTTTTCAAGAGGCAGTAAGTTGAACATTAATACAAGTAAAACAAGGGTAAAGGTAATGCTGCGGAAAGTAGATTAGAAAACTAGACAGAAAAAGTAGTGAAAGAGTTTTGTTAATTGGGCACCAAAATCAAACACATGTGAGAAGTAAAGAGGTTTTGTGGAGTGTACTCTTACGTGAAAGTGAAACGTGGGTGATAAACGGTATCGATAACAAGAGAATAGAGACTTTTGAAACGTGGTGCTGGAGAAGACTTCTGAAGATAAATTGGTAGACCGAAAAAGTAATGAAGACACACTGAAAAGAATGGAGGATAAAAAAATATTGTACAGTTTCATTAACACTAGAGATACGTCAAAAGGACAAGCTTGAGGTACCAATGACTACTTAATTTGTTAATAGAGGGTAGCGCCCAGTAGTTAGTTTTTACGTTTCTTTATCCATCTAGCCCTTATGTTATGCAGAGTAGTGTATATTGTCATCCAGTCAAATAACTCGTCCACCTCGATTAAGATTACAACACCAGTAGGAAAATAATTTAGTCACTAAACCGCAAGAGAAAATAATAAGATTAAACGCGATGTCTAAAATAACTGGAATAAGAAGCGACACGCTTTCTTTCGAGTCTAGTGTAACGCGAAGACGGGTGAATTACTTTGCCAGAAGTCGCAGTCAACTGCAGGCAACTTGTTCCGCTACCCTTCGCTGTTTTGCTGCGCCGCCCACCGACGCTGTACTTTTCGCGCAGGGGCTCCACTCTGCAGCGCAGATTCGGCTCCGACAACGACAGCTGCCCGCCGGCACGGACACAACTTTATGGACTGGAAGTTCACGGCGCTCGCCGACTTCTCAGTTTCGCCGTCCCTCGCTTGAAACTAGACCCTGCCGTCCTGCCGCCAGGACAAGAAAGTAAAGAAAGAATGAATAAGAGAAGTGTTCCGGCCTAAACTGCGGGACAGCCTTTCTCCTCGTTCGGTGGTGCGAGACAAGGAGATTATGCTTCCCAGAAGCGGGGGTGGCGGCAAGACCCGCTGTTGGCCCAAGCTGAATTTCTTAAACGTCGGTTCCAGTGTTTCTCAGAACATAAACTGGTATATCAACCTTATCTTTTAAAATCAAGCGGAACACGCAGCGCGGGATTAGCCGAGCGGTCTCAGGCGCTGCAGTCATGGACTGTACGGCTGGTCCCGGCGGGGGTTCGAGTCCTCCCTCGGGTATGGGCGTGTGTGTTTGTCCTTAGGATAATTTAGACTAAGTAGTGTGTAAGCTTAGGGACTGATGACCTTAGCAGTTAGGTCCCATAAGTTAAAAACTAATACATTAAATGTATTCGCAACAGTAAAAAGGTCTTCCATCAGTTGTAGAATGGAATGACGACTATGAAAATCTGTGCTGGGCTGGGACTCGAAACCGGATTTCTCGGTTATCGCAAGCGGTCGCCTTACCATTTTTTTAACGTAATTTTGTTCGTTCCATTTGTTCGTGGCGGAAGTCCTATGACACCCTTTCAGGTTCGTCGTTGATAAATTCACACAGTTTTATTTATTTATTTATTTATTTTTTTTTTTACAGAGGGCAGCCAATCCTCCGACCGAACACTCTGAGCTATCGTGCCGGTGTGCCATTTGGCTATCAGCGCACGACTCAACAGCCGGAACCAAACTTCCATATCTCGTCAACCCTGCGTCAACAATCCGTACTCGTACGTCCATTATGTACATTCCCGTACAAGTCAGATATTGTACTTGAAAGTCGCTTGCCCAGTATCGGTAGAGAAATAGAGAAATACGATACTGTATGCATGCATGTCCAAAGGAACTTTGCATCGTAACCAGAATAACACAGACACTGTAGTATCGTAACACTCGAAACCAAGGTCGCTGAACAGACACACAATCTCGTAAGAACGCTATTTGTCATGTAATTCAAAAGTCACACAAAGACAAGTCTCCTAGACCTCAGATGCAAAAAATTATGTGCATCTGTTTTTTTTTCAGTTTGTAGTAGTAGTAGTAGTAGTAGTAGTTGTTGTTGTTGTGTTCAGTTCGACTGGCCTTGAACTACAATTTTTAGATTCCACGCTTCCATTTATTAGCAATTTAAATAGTCATTGGCATCTCAAGCTTATCCTTCTTTTAATGAAATTGTGCAAAACTTCTTTTTAATCCTCCATTCGATTCAGTGTCCCTTCATTACTTTTTCGGTCTACCAATTTATCTTCAGAATTCTTCTCCAGTACCAAGTTTGAAAAGACTCTACCTCTTGTTGTTGATTCCATTTATCGCCCATGTCTCCCTTTCACGTAAGAGTACACTCCACATACCCTCTTTATTTCTATCATGTGTTTTATTTTTTTGCTCAATTAACAAAACTCTTCCACTACTTTTTTTGTCTCACTTTTTAATCTAATTCCCGTAGCATCACCTGAATTAATTCTACGACACTCCATTGCCGTTGTTTGCCCAAGACCTAGGCCGTAGGTTAAACTGAGTTAACAGGGAACGGAAAAGAAACGTAATGTACATTTTATGTTCAAAGTGTACAAGATGCATATTTTCAATTGAATAAAACGAGGCACAATACAGAAAGAAGTTCTTGACACTGGAAATTTTGGGAGAGGAGCACTATACACTAGCTGAAACAAGATAATGAGAAAATTTGAAGTAAAATGAAACTCAAAAAATTGAAATCTGGTTTAGACAAAATTATGTCATAACTTATCGAGACGACGAAAGTACAAAATTTAGCAGGATAGACAATGAGTAAAAAGATTGATAATTAGTGTGAAAATGTAGGGAAATTCCCTTTGAAAATCACTGCCACTGTCTGATAATAACAGAATGGATATACTTCAAGATTTGGAGAGAATGCCTACTATTGGAAGCGGCTCGTCTTCCACGAACATGATAAAGGAAGTTCGATATTAAACTATCCAATACCTTCGGCGAATCTGCTATAGATTCAATTAATATTTACAAGCAATGTAACAACGTCTTTTATTGGTCGCTGAGACCGTTTTACGCCTTTGGGAGTCAGTTTCCTTTCGACCAATGGGGATCGTTTGTGGGCTGCACCCTTGAGGTCCTCCTTGTTTGACAGAGAATTTGTTATTACATTACGTATCGAGGGTCACGTTAGCATTGGCTGTTTGCGATCACTCCTGGATTAAGGATAGAGGTCATGTGCTTCCACGTAGTAAAATCTATATGTAGCTTACACTTAGTTGAATGGAACCTGATTACACCTTTATACACTATACTTTCAATTCGTCTTATTGCAAATTTTATGGCGTTACCCTGTCCTGCGGTATAAATTGTTTTTACTTATTCAGAAATCGTGAAAAGAGAACAGGATGATTCTACTGTTTGTCGTAAATCTGAGTCTAGTACCTGCAGGTTTGAGTACTCCTGCGGGACTGTTAACTCCTCTCCTTCAGTTTACTTGGAATATAATTGTTTATCTATCCGCTCCTTTCGGATTTATTGCAAGATATGCCTTATGATTCTTTGCATGAAGCCCTGTATCGGGCCACGTTGCATGGGCGCCATCTTATTGAGCCTTGTGGCATTTCTTTATTAACCACAGCCGGTATATCGAAAATCAATGACTTGAAGGAGGACAGAGGTGAACATCAACGAAAGCAAAACAAGAATAATTGAATGCGGTCGAAATACGTTAGTTGATTCTGAGGTAGTTAGATTAGGAAACGAGACACTTCTTTTAGTTTTGCTATTTGGGCAGCAAAATAACTAGTGATGGCCAAAGTAGACGGAATATAAAATGTAGACTGGGAATGGCAAGAAAAGCGTTTCTGAAGAAAAGAAATTTGTTAACATCGAATATTGATTTAAGTATCAGGAAGTCTTTTGTGAAAGTATTTATATGGAGTGTAGCCATAAATGCTGATAAAACATGGACGATAAACAGTTTGGACAAGAAGAGAATAGTAGCTGTTGAAATGTCGTGCTGCAGAAAAATGTTGAGGATTAGGCGGATTAATCACCTAACTAATGAGGACGTACTGAGCAGAACTGAGGCGAAAGGAACTTTGTGGCACAGCGTGACTAGAAGAAGGGGCTGGTTGATAGGACACATTCTAAGACATCAAGGGATCTCCAATTTAGTATTGGAGGGCAGCGTGGAGGGTAAAAATCGTAGAGGAAGACAAAGACATAAATATAGCAAGCAGATTCGGAAGGATGTATGTAGCAGTGGTTATTCGGAGATGAAGAGGCTTGCGAAGGATGGAGTAGCATGGGGAGCTTCATCATACCAGTCTTGGGATTGAAGACCACAACAACAACAACATTTACTCTTGAAATAGACTCAGTGTGGGATGATCCCGGGTACGTTCTGTAGGCTGGGCGCTGTTGCTTCGCGTGCCTACAACGTGATTTTGTGAACGACTCTATAGCAACACCGCATGATACTTCTATAGATGGCTATTGTTTCCGCCTACAGCGTCTTGCGCTTTGCAGTTGAAAGCTTTCTAAAGCGCTGGCAGATTTCAGGGAGTTTCTTATATTATATCTACTGTAGTAAAGAATAAATGTAATAGAAGTTCATGCATGATGCGGCTTTTTTTCACGTATCTCTGTGTTTTTGACGTTGTATCTCTTGAATTACAGGTTGTACAACGATATATTTGTGTAGGTACATTTAGTGGGATATGTGGATACTGTCTGCGAAATACGCTGTGTTAGTAGCACAGAAGAAATAAAATTTAAAAGTCATGCATGACACGGTAGTTTTTCATTGATTATGACGTCGTATCTCCTGAACTATGATAGGTAGGTGGTTCTTACCACCACAGAGATTGCTGTCTGACAGTAACGGATATGTGTACGAATATTGGTTGAAATCAGTGGTTTAAGAGGAGATGTCGAACAAACATACATACGTGATGGTTGTATGGAGCTGAAACTTGACATCTGGAAGGGATGAACATACCTGTCAATACAAGCAGAACAACACATCGTGGCAGATTGCTCGGACCCTTATCAGTCTCAAGACTTTTCTCACACACCTCGTATACATCTATATACATCCGTTTTTATAATATCGATGGATACTGTGGTGTCACCGCCAGACACCACACTTGCTAGATGGTAGACTTTAAATCGGCCGCGGTCCGTTAGTATACGTCGAACCCGCGTGTCGCTACTATCAGTGATTGCAGACCGAGCGCCGCCACACGGCTGGTCTAGTCTAGAGAGACTCCCTAGCACTCGCCCCAGTTGTACAGCCGACTTTGCTAGCGATGGTTCACTGTCTACATACGCTCTCATTTGCAGAGACTACAGTTTAGCATAGCCTTCAGCTACGTCATTTGCTACGACCTAGCAAGACGCCATATTCAGTAATTGGAACAGACAATATTGTGAATCATGTACCGTCAAGAGCGACGTTCATCATTTATGGATTAAAGTTAACTATCAAACTAATTACTTTCTGAATTCTCATTCCTTGTCATGTTCCAGACGTCACGTCAGTATAGTTCTTCCCTCTTCACACCAGCCTGCGTGAGCTAAAACGCGTGCATTTCGGCCTCCAGTCGTAACACGGTGTTGGCTCTTCTGCTAACACAAAAGATACC
Source organism: Schistocerca serialis cubense (assembly GCF_023864345.2). NCBI lineage: Eukaryota > Metazoa > Arthropoda > Insecta > Orthoptera > Acrididae > Schistocerca > Schistocerca serialis. Next base: position 424,411,956 of record NC_064644.1, read on the forward strand.
ATATTCACCTGTAGCAACTCATCGCTCGTAGGGTAAATACAGTTAACAAATCACCGAGATGCTGATTGTTACGTTTCACTCGCGGCTCCAAGTAGACCCGACATTTTCTATGCGAGTCAGACCGCGAAGTTTAGCGGGCCAGTCGATGTGTGATAGGGTGGCTGCGTGACTGTCAAACGAAGAAATTAAGCGTGTATGTGTCTGAATACGGCTGTTCTCTTCTTGAAAGATATTGTCATGATGTCGATGTGGAAGAAAAGGGCAACGCTGGTAGACTGTAATGTTTAAAAAAAGAAACATCGCGGTTAGTGTTTACGATAACCTGAATGTGTGAACCCAAACATAGAACGTAAAACACCCAAAAACACAACAGGACCATTACCAGCCTGAACTAAAACTTCCCGATGCTCCGGGATAAACGCGTCAAAGGGCTATCATTGCACAGGACATCCAGAATTATTTAAGCGAGTCAAAATCACGACTCATCAGAACGCATGAGACGACTCCATTCAGCTACCGTCCAGTGTACGTGTTATTTATCCCACTGAAGACACCCAGCTTCATGTGCAGCTGTGAGCGCCGGCATTAAGCGATGTAGCAGACTCTAAACTTCGCTGAAGGCAGTTCGCAAAATTCGCTAGATAACATGTTGAGATTGACGTGCATTCGATGACAGCAGCAGTTGCTTTTGCATTGGAAACCGTTTGCCATTGACAATTCGTGACACTCGTCTTTCGTCTTTGTCGGATGGGATCTTTCTACGATCACTGTATTTAGATTGTTACATGGCTGCGAATGGTACACCCTTCCTTGTACGAGAGGCGTTCACTAAGTAATTCAACAAATTAGGTTCCGGCCAATTTCTGTTGAAAAATTGTACAACACCGTGGAATATTTCCGCTTCAGCCCCTATACTTTCATGAAGTTGCGATAGGTGGCGTAATGGCGGCGCTATACGTATCACCGCTGATATTCATAGGTGCATGCAGAATGTCTATGGAGACTTGGCAGTGAACAAAAGCACGGTGAATCGTTGAACGAGGCTTCTGTTATCGTCGCAAAAGGCCACGCATACTTTGCCAATCTCCTACCGGCCGCACACAGAAAGATGCGGACACTCTCATTCGAGGTGATCGACGGATCACCGTCAAACACGTCGCTGCTCAACTGGACGTCTTTTTTGGTAGCGCTGACATATTCGTCCACCAGTTGGGGTACTTCAGCGTGTTCATCGGCACAAAAATAAAATCCAACTTGTCCTTCTAAACGACAAAGCAAGGTCTCGCAAAAAGCTGAGCGCCCGAGAGGAGCTCACAGATTTTAGTGGACTGCTCTTCAACGTCAATTGTAAAGTCCGAACCTCCTACCTTCTAACTTTCGTTTGACCCAATGAAGGACGCACTGCGCAGGAAGCAGTATGTAGATGACGGGGAGCTTACTGATGCAGTTAAGACGTTGGATTCGACGTCGACCTGTAGAGTGGTACCATGCGGGAAAACAGGGCTTGGCAATAATGGGTGTAAGGACGTCACACTGGACGAAGATTGTGTTGAAAAATATGGTTTTCTACCCAAAAAATTAGGGAATAATATGTGGTATAGGAATCCTGAATAAAAGCAACCTGCTTTCAGAAAAAAGTGCTGCATTACTTGTTGAACTCCCCTTGTAGACAAGCAGGGCTGGCCGGCCGCTGTGACCGAGCGGTTCTAGACGCTTCAGTCCGGAACCGCGCTGCTGCTACTGTCACAGGTTCGAATCTTGCCTCGGGCATGAATGTATGTGATGTCCTTAGGTTAGGTAGGTTTAAGTAGTTCTAAGTCTAGGGGACTGATGAGCTCATAGGTTAAGTCCAATAGTGCTTAGAGCCATTTGAACTAAGCAGAGCTGCCGGTGTTGGTACATCAACAATCCAGACAGCTTCATTCACACTGTGTTCACAGGCACGTCAAAATACACTGCTTGACATCTACTAAGGAACAAGTGACACTTGCTAAGGAACAACTGCCAGTCGTAACGGAACGACCGACAATTGCTATGGAACACTCGGCTAAGGATAGTTAAACGAAATATAGAGGGCGGAACGTGATAACTGCAGTGAAGCCTGCGCACGAAAGCTCTGTACGCATTCGAAAGTTCATGGTGTACGGCGTTTATTAAATATTGTTGTGGAAGAGATTAGTGTAACGTTCCGTGGGGACGGCAACATGTCTGCAACACGTAATTTGAGTGCTTACCATCGCTGACCAGCAGACCGACGGCTCGAAGCTGGTCAAAGTATCACTGCTGTGGCCACAGTAATGGATGTGTTCAAAAGTGTCATTTCAAGCTGCTAAAGGTGGATATACTAGGTGAAAGCATGCTGGTGGTAGTAGACGGATCACCACACTGCAGGAGGATCGATACATAGCCTTAATGGCGACACGAACAGACACCTCACCCCTAGGCAGATCGCTGCAGACCTTGCAACAGCTACCAGTACACATCTGTCTGCCAGAACCATTTGACGGCGATTAAATCAGGCTAGTTTGTTTGCCTAGAAGCCCGTTAAATGCATCCCACTTCAACCACGCCATCGTCGAAAAACGATTCCTTAGTGTAGAGAGCTTGTTGGTTGGGGTCAATGACAGTGTTCCAGAGTGAGGTCCTCCGACGAATCCCGCTTCACCTTGGCAAGTGATTCTGCCTACCACTTAGGATGTGGAGAGTGAGGAGAACACGTTGGTCAGCACAGAATGTTGTTGAACATTATCGGAATGGCCTAGGCTTTATGGTTTGTGAAAGAATTATGCTCAATGGCCGAAAACCACTGCATATCTTTCAAATGGTTCTGAGCACTATGGGACTTAACATCTATGGTCATCAGTCCCCTAGAACTTAGAACTACTTAAACCTAACTAACCTAAGGACATCACACAAAGTCATCACGAGGCAGAGAAAATCCCTGACCCCGCCGGGAATCGAACCCGGGAACCCGGGCGTGGGAAGCGAGAACGCTACCGCACGACCACGAGCTGTGGACACTGCATATCTTTCTGCGAGGAACCATTACAGCGGAGCGGTGTTGCAGGGAGATTATTCTTGATAATTTTCTCTATTTAGGGTTGCGTTAGGTCCAGGCGTTCTGTTTATGGACGACAATCTCCAACTAGTCAGGGCCGCTGAGCTGTCGGACACCCTGGAAAGTGAAGATATTGAATGCATGGAAAGGCCTGCACACTCCCCGGACCTAAATCCTAAACCAGAGTCGGCAGGGAAGAGATTGGGGGTACAGTACTAGAGTCAGACGTGTGGACGACTTAAGATCAAATGCAAGAGAGATAGATAACATTCCATCATTTTTTGAAAGTGTCAATGAAACGACTATTCACGTTGGTGTGTAGGATGTAAGAGACTGGCGGTATACGATCAGACTTTCGGGAAAATATCAACCACACGTTGCGAAGATTGCAAGAGCTGACATGTGCAAAAATTATTGTACAGTCAGTTCTTGCATCGACTTTGCTGACATTAATAATATACACGAGAATGGAAAAGAAAATTGAGGATCTATTAGATGACAATCAGACTCGTTTTTGGGAAGATAAAAGCACCAGAGAGGCAGGTCTGGCGTTGCGGTTGATAATGGAAGCAAAGCTGAAGAAAAATCAAGACACGTTCATAGGGTTAATCGACCTGTGAAAAGAATTAGATAATGTAAAGTGGTGCAAGATTTTCGAAATTCTGTGGGAAGTAGGTGTAAGCTATGGTGGAATATACGATGATGATGATGAGGCTCCATACTCCGAGGAGCGTAGGGAACGATGCGGGAGACCCGCACCGCCGACTAGGCAAGGTCGTAGCGGAGGTGGTTTGCCATTGCCTTCCTCCGACTGTAATGGGGATGAATGATGATGATGAAGACAACACAACAACACCCAGTCATCTCGAGGCAAGGAAAATCCCTGACACCGCCGGGAATCGAACCGCGGATCCCGTTGCGCGGGAAGTGAGAACGCTAACGCAAGACCACGAGCTGCGGACGGAATATACAATACATACAAAAACCAAGATGGAAAAATAAGAATGAAACCCCAAGAACGAAGTGCCCGGATTAAAATGGGTGTAAGACAGGGATGTATTCTTTCACCTCTGCTGTTCAGTCTATACATCGAAGAGGCAATGACGGAAATAACAGGAAATATCAATACTGGGATTAAAATTAAAGTTGGAAGGATATCAATGATAACATGCGCTGATGTCATTGCTATCCACAGTGAAAGTTAAAGAGCATAACCGGATATGTTGATTGATGGAATGAAGAGTCTAATGGGAGGAGAATATGGATTGAGAGTAAATCGAAGAACGACTAAAGTAATGAGAAGAAACAGAAATGAGAACAACGAGAGACTTAACATCAAAATTAAAGATCACAAAGTAGATGAAATTAAGAAATTCTGCTTCCTAGGCAGCAAAATAACTTATTATAGACGGAACAAGAGGGGCACAGGGAAAACGGGAGTTTTACTAGTATCAAGCCTTAATCTGAGGAAGAAATTTCTGAAAATGTTCGTTTCAAACGCAGCCCTGTATGCAAGTGAAACATGGGCTGTGGGAAAACCGGAACAGAAGAGAATCGATGCATTTGAGATGTGGTGCTACAGAAGAGAGTTGAAATTTAAGTGGACTGATAAGGAATGAGGAGGTGTCCACGGAATCGACGAAAAAGGATTATATGTAAAACAATGACAAGATGAAGCGACAGGATGAAGACAAAAAATGGTTCAAATGGCTATAAGCACTATGGGACTCGACATCTGAGGTCATCAGTGCCCTAGAATTGGAACTACTTAAACCTAACTAACCTAGGGACATCACACACACCCATTCCCGAGGCAGGATTCGAACCTGCGACCATAGCAGCAGCGCGGGTCCGGACTGAAGCGCCTAGAACCGCTCGGTCATAGCTGACGGCTGATAAGACATCTGTTAAGACATAACGGACTAACTTCCATGGTGCCAGACGGAGCTGTAGAGGCTAAACGCTGTAGATGGGGCAGAGATCTGACTGCATCCAGCAGATAATTGAGGTAGGTTGTAATTTCTACTGTCAGTTGAAAGGGTCACACGAGTGGAACTGATGACGAGCCACACTAAGCCAGTCAGAAGACTGATGACTAAAAAAAAAAAGTCTCTACTATTTGTTGTTCTAAATACAACACTCCATCTCTGGTAACAGATCGACATCGTCTAGAGCGATCCAAAGGAACCAGTGTCCTCTTTTAAGGGAAATGACTAACGTTTTGTTCTGAGATCTTATGAAAAAATGGAGACCAACACTAGTCGAAAGTATGGTAACTTGGAAGAAAATACTACCACAGTAAAGCCGTGACAATATTTGTCCGTACTGAAAATGTCGTAAATCAGTGCCTTGACTCTAGCGCGTAGTCAAGGACACTCGGCTCGCTCAGAGGGAGGCTGGTGAATGTGGTTTGGAAAAGACGCGACAGCAGGGACAGGGTTGCGTCTGCCGACGAACAAAGTCGCCGAGCAATTCCGCAAATGGAGAGGCGACGGCCGCCGCGTAATCCAGCGAGTGCGCCCGCTGCGTCGACATCTGCATATTCATGGCCGCCAGCGATAGGCGCTCGCTCACTCGCATAACGCGGATTTGGCAAATTCCTGCGGCACACCGAGGCCCCACGGGCACCTGCTCTCTGCACCTGCCACGCCACGTTTGCACCGGTACGATTGCATACCAGTTGTGATGATAAAAAAAAGGAAATTCTACAGCACGTGACGGGTTTACGAGTCGCACTGACGCATATAATGAAAAATGGTACACTATGGCCATTAAAATTGCTACACCACAAAGATGACGTGCTACAGACGCGAAATTTAACCCAAAGGAAGAAGACGCTGTGATGTGCAAACGAGTAGCTTTTCGGAGCATTCACACAAGGTTGGCGCCGGTGGCGACACCTACAACGTGCTGACATGAGGAAAGTTTGCAACCGATTTCTCATACACAAACATCAGTTGACCGGCGTTGCCTGGTGAAACGTTGTTGTGATGCGTCGTATAAGGAGGAGAAATGTGTACCATATCGTTTCCGACGTTGATAAAGTTCGGATTGTAGCCTATCGCGATTGCGGTTTACCGTATCGCGACATTGCTGTTCGCGTTGGTCGAGATCCGATGACTGTTAGCGGAATATGGAATCGGTGGGTTCAGGAGTGTAATACGGACCGCCGTGCTCGATCCCAACGGCCTCGTATCACTAGCAGTCGCGATGACAGGCGTCTTATCTGCATGGCTTTAACGGATCGTGCAGAAACGTCTCGATCCCTGAGTCAACAGGTGGGGACGTTTGCAAGATAATAACCATCTGCACGAACAGTTCGACGACGTTTGCAGCAGCATGGGCTATAAGCTCGGAGACCACGGCTGCAGTTACCCTTGACGCTGTATCACAGACAGGAGCGCCTGCGATGGTGTACTCGACGACGAACCTGAGTGCACGAATGGCAAAACGTCATTTTTTTCGGATGAATCCAGGCGACATCGCGGTGAACGCACATTGGAAGCGTGTATTCGTCATCGCCATACTGGCGTATCACCCGGTGTGATGGTATGAGGTGCCATTGGTTTTACGTCTCGGTCACCTCTTGTTCGCATTGACGGAACTTTGAACAGTAGACGTTACATTCCAGATGCGTTAAGACCCGTGGCTCTACCCTTAATTCGATCCCTGCGAAACTCTACATTTCAGCAGGATAATGCACAACCGCATGTTGCAGGTCCTGCACGGGCCTTTCTGGATACAGAAAATGTTCGACTGCTGCGCTGGCCAGCACATTCTCCAGATCTCTCACCAATTGAAACGACTGGTTAATGGTGGCCGAGCTACAGGCTCGTCAAAATACGCCAGTCACTTCTCTTGATGAACTGAAGTTTCATGTTGAAGCTGTATGGGCAGCTGTACCTGTACACGCCATATAAGCTCTGTGTAATTCAATGCCCAGGCGTATCAAGCTCGTTATTACGGCCAGAGGTGGTTGTTCTGGGTACTGATTTCTCTGGATCTATGCACCCAAATTGCGTGAAACTGTAATCACATGTCACTTCTAGTATAATATATTTGTCCAATGAATACCAGTTTATCATCTGCATTTCTTCTTGGTGTAGCAGTTTTAATGGCCAGTAGTGTACATTATCACTACTTGATTTATTGTACTGTAATAAACGTTCTTGTACGTCACTGTATGGGAGGGAGGCTGTCGTCTTCACTGACGCTCGAACTACCTGCGACGTAATGAAAAATGTGCACTGCTCCGCAAATCTTAAAGACCCAAGCAACTTTCGCTTCGTGTGTCACTGCCAAGTAACGTAGTAATTAATATTTTGACCACGCATAGAAAACATCGCTACAGTACAGTGCATAAGGTAATTGAAAAAGTACGCATTGAGACGAACGGAAATGAGACTTTGATTCTGAGGCAATAATTACAATGAAATCACGGACATTGAATTATGATCCCTGGGATTTTTTCGAAAGGCGGGACATGGTTCTCACTTGGGTGTGTTATCACTCTGGTGGTAATGCATACTCGGCAACGTGTTGACATGGTGACCATAAGGTTGGTATGGAGTTTTGTAGTAGGGTGTTCCATTACTCCTCTAGTGTCGTTGACAACGGCTTATAAAGGAACTTAATAATTTTTTCTTATTGCCAAATGTATAGACAGTTATTCGACTCTCACACCAAAGATCCACTTGAAAAGTATTTAACACTGGTTGACAAAAGAAGCTTTAGGCTCTTCGTTGATGAGTTTTAGTATTGGTTGCCTTTCGTTATTCTCCTGTCCTCGTGATAAGAAGTGTGGTGTAATTTTAAATTGGAATGGAGTTATACAATAAAAGCAATTTATGGTCAATATGATTTTCTGATTTAGGATACCACGGATCCCAGCTCCTGTAACTCTGGGAGATTATTATTATTTTAATTTTATATGAAGTATTTAGATATAGGCGACGATATTCACGACGGTGCTGTTCAACAATAGAGGTACGTGTATGTGTTCATCTCTTTCCCTTCGCGGCCTCCAATGTCGATTTCGATGTATATGCCGCGACATTCAGAACCTGCAGTCTTTCTTTTCATTCAATTTGGAAGACCGATAATTTTCCTTCTCAGATAAAAAAATGCAATTTAATCACAATTCTTTTATCTAGGCTACGGAGAATGATAGTACTTAGAGCGTTCGTGCCTCTATGCCGATCGTACGTTCACATACAACTGAGTGTGTACCGACGGAACTATATTTATGACCCATTTCCTTTACGGTATCAGTTCTTATTTTGAACCATTCACTCGCGAATGTACATGCCCTCTTATTTTGTGGAGTCAGTCGGACGTGCTCTATAATGATACTTGTAATATTCAGTGGCTGAGTTCCCAAAATTGACCTTTGCCTATGTCGCAACGGTACTTCGCGCGAAATACTTACTACGCGACCACCATAACAACTCTCATTTCAAAATTACGACACCAGCTAATTAAGTTTCCAACAATTTAACAGGGCAGTTACAGGCTATATGGTCGCTGGTGCATGTAAACGTGCTACAGTATGCCTCCCCAAAGCAATCCACAAGTGCTAAATGGGATTTATTACGGGGGGGGGGGGGGGGAGGGGGTAAGTTTTCTGAATAAGAATAATTTAGAAATAAAAAAAAAAACTAAATTTAACTAGTTTCGTGTCTTACTGCGCGCGTGCGTGTGTGTGTGTGTGTGTGTGTGTGTGTGCCTCGAAAAAGTACAAAGAAGGGCAGCTCGTTTTGTATTGTATATAGGGGGGGGGAGGGGTAAGTTTTCTGAATAAGAATAATTTAGAAATAAGAAAAAACTGAATTTAACTAGTTTCGTGTCTTACTTCGCGCGCGCGTGTGCATGTGTGTGTGTGTGTGTGTGTGTGTGTGTGTGTGTGTGTGTGTGTGTGTGTGCCTCGAAAAAGTACAAAGAAGGGCAGCTCGTTTTGTATTATAGCGAAATAGTGGAGATAGTGTCACAGATATGATACGTGAATGAAGTGGCAATTATTAAAATAAAGGCGTTTTTCGTTGCGACGGGATCTTCTCATGAAATTTCAATCACCAGTTTTCTCCTCCGATTGCGAAAACATTCTGTTGGCACCCACCTACATAGGGAGAAATGATCATCACGATAAAATAAGAGAAATCGGGGCTCGCACAGAAAAATTTAAGTGCTTGTTTTTCCCGTGTGCTTTTCGAGAGTGGAACGTTAGAGAGACAGCTTGAAGGTGGTTCATTGAACCCTCTGCCAGGCACTTTATTGTGAATAGCAGAGTAATCACGTAGATGTAGATGTTGTAATCCTGAACAACGAAAGTGGTGTACCTACGAATCGCTATCTGATAAATGAGTCACCAAACTAACTGAAGCTGTGTAAATGTCTTGCAGTTAACATCAGCCAAATTAATTATAAAATCTGAAGTTGTAAACTAAAGAAACTGTCCTGTGAAATTCTGTTTGTGCAGCGCAATGAATAGTGCTACGGCGTGTGTCGTCACAGTACGTGACTTGCAGTTTCTGCACTTATAACTGACAGAACACAAATGCTACATAAAATTACAAATTGAATTTTGAAAGACTAAATAACAAAAGTATTTATGTGAATATTCTCTGTGATTCTACGTATGCAAACTGACTAAATAATATTCCGAACACTATATGATGCGCAAATGAATGTAACACTGTACAATAAGAATGAGACTATCGACATACGAAATGAAATCTGAAATGAACTTTGCCTAAGCTGAACGTGATAATAATTTTGAAATGCAAAGCTCACTGTAAACGATCTTGCTATGTTTTGATTGTGATTTTAAACTGGTGCCAACTAATTTTTATGTCTCACCTGTAGTAACGGAAAGTCGATGCTGCTTGATAGTGATGAACATTACAGCAGCAAACCAGCTAAATAAAAGAAAGTCTTGCGCAGCACAGTGTGAGGACTTGCTACTAGACTAAGCAGATGACGCTTCACTTTTAAGCAATTGCGATACTCTCAGCGCAATGCGGCGACACATACAATCTTAAAATGAAATTCACCAGGCGACGGTGGAGGATAGTGCATTTACTGCATGATTATAAAGAAACTAGCATTCAAGAACTATATTGTGAGTAATTGAATCATTACAGTCACCTTTATATCTTATAAGTATGACTGTGCCACGAAATGAATTAGTGTAATGGTGATGGAGCGGTATATAAATAACTTCTGAACGCGAGCCATGTGAACAAGTAAGTTTCCTTATTCGCGTCTGAACAATGAAAACTAACTAACCTCAACCAATGAAAAAGTCCCACTACAACATTACGTTTTCCAAATGCATCATAAATATACACAAGCAAGCAGTGCAGCAACAACCTACTTGAAAGTCTTTATAGTTTTCAAATCAATCTTTACCAAATCATATTTCCAAAATTAAGAATGCTCTTTATCTCCATATGTGTGCTCCGTCAGTAATGCCCGGACCGTTCGGTAACCTGACCAACACCCAACTCTTCCACTTACCTCTCACAGAATGCTACAACAACAACGTTACTGCCAACCAAGGATCACATTGCATGTACTCGGAACCTCTGTGGTGTAATATATCGACTATTGAAGACTACTGTTCGAAAAATGTCCAGTGTACAAATACGAAGTATGACACGTCGCATGAAAATATAGAGCTCTCATCAAATTCAGTGTCCGCCCTGATAGCTGACTGTTCAGCGTGACGGATTGCCATCCTACAGGCCCGGGTTCGATTCCCGTGGGGTCGGGGATTTTCTCCGCTCAGGGACTGGGTATTGTGTTGTCTTCATCATCATTTCATCCCCATCCGGAGCGCAGGTAGTCCAATGTGGCTTCGAATGTAATAAGACCTGCACCAAGGCGGCCGTACCTGCCCTGCAAGGGGCCTCCCCAAATTCAGTGAATGTAAAACAAAAAGCTAAAAATAAGTTAGAAACATTATACATTCCATTCGCCGAATATCCTCTTGTACCAAAAACATCTCCACCTGTGCTGTTCGATGCGGTCGTGCATTGTTATCCATGAAAGTAATGCAAGGTTCGAACGCACCCCCGAAAAGATGCACTGGGAGAGTAATACAGCATAACAATAAAGTTGACTGGTAGGAATATTGCGTTCAATGATCTGGAGGTAGTACAGCCACGCGACATTATGCCTCCGAACACAACAACATTTGGAGCTGCAAAACGATCACGTTAGACGATGTTCCTGGATGCATTTCATGTTTCCACCTCTCGCTATATGAGGACATGACCAGAATAGCTATTCAGACTGAGTCTGCTCTCATCCGAGAAGAGCACGTGACCCTCTTCACGTTGGACCACTCTTGGCACCAACGGAAATGGCGGCGTCGGTGTGTTCCACCTTCGTTTTCCTTATTTTCTATATGTAATTTGGAGGTTTCGTTCTGAAACAGATATAGAAAACAAAAGCTTCAAATCCGAAGTAGAAGCAGCAAACGTAATTTTTCGATTCTCATAAAATATATATTTTAAACGGACAGACGCTCGTCGAGTCAAAAATGGTTCAAATGGCTCTGAGCACTATGGGACTTAACATCTATGGTCATCAGTCCCCTAGAACTTAGAACTACTTAAACCTAATTAATCTAAGGACATCAAACAACACCCAGCCATCACGAGGCAGAGAAAATCCCTAACCCCGCCGGGAATCGAACCCGGGAACCCGGGCGTGGGAAGCGAGAACGCTACCGCACGACCACGAGATGCGGGCACAGTATTTGCAGTTCGTTAAAAATACAGTAAGGCAGGAATGTTATTCATCGAAAGTTCATCTATTTCCCTAAAGGCAATGTGAAGCTTTTGGTATTTCGAAACCTTCTGCAGTCTAGTCTTACAATTTAAACTACGTTTAGTTGCGCCTCCCTGGTTCTGAGCACAGCGGCGAGTTTTCTCATAAACAAGTTCCAAATTCCGCTCTAATTATGGCATCGTAATCTTTGTCTAATTGAGTCTGATAATGAAAATTTTTGGTATTTCGGTGTCGGTCTGCGATAATATTCTAATTCTGTCAGAATAGGTAATAAGATGTGGAATATCATCTGAATGGAATAAACCTGTCTTGAAAATAGGTTATGAACATTAATGAAAGCAAAACAAGGCGAATGCAATCCAACCAAATGCCAACAAAAATAGATTATGCAATGAAAATGAATTAGTGGTAGACAAGTTTTGCTACTTTAAAAGCAAAATAACCGACGATGGAGAAGTAAAGAGGATATAATTCTTGTCTGGCAGTGTTAGGATAACATATTACTCAATTTTGAAGAAAGCTTAAATGTTATGTAAATTAAAGTGTTCAGAGTGTTTTCTGAAAGTATTTATCTGGAGTAGCATTACGAGAAGTAAGGCACTGGATAATAAACATCACAGATAACAAGAAAATAGAAGATTCTGAAACATGGTGTCACAAGAGAATGCTGAAGGTTAGATGTATGCTTCGGGTATTGCAGAGGTACTGATTTGAGTCGTGGAGAAAATAGCTCTTTGGCGCATCTTGAATAAAATAAAAGCTTAATTAGAAAAATTCTGAAACATCGAGGGATAGTTAAATTTGTATTGGAGGGCAGTCTGAGGGGTAAACACTGTTGAGGGAGACCAATGCTCAAATGCAGTGAGATGAATAAAGTGGATGTTTCATTACTTATGCACAGATGAAGACAGTTCCACAGGAAAGACTAGCGGCTAATCTGTATCAAAGCAGTCTTCAGGCTGAAGACTACAACATGATACTCTAAAAGTACCTTACGTAAATCTTAACGCTCGAACATTTACACGCAGATAATACTACTAACAGTTCAACTCTTCCTTAAGATACTAAGGAAACCAACATTCTATCCATCCACTACCTTGATATCATTATTCTAATCTCCAGAAATTCGAAAAAGGGGCAATGGATGCAGCCTGTAGACAGACGTTTGAGTGTCTCTCAGACGTAACACTTAAATTTAAATAAATTTGCACCCTATGGATGAAAAATTCACATACAGCGTCCTTCACTACGATTCTTGCAGATTTCAAGAGACTTGAGAAAAGTGCGTCGGTTTTGAAATTTGTCAACAGGGGATGGATGACGACGTCCGGTAACAGTCGAGTAATGTTTTAATAAAATCATGTTCCCTACGTAGCAGATATTTCGCTATGTGCTTTCCCAATTTTTGACAACATTAACGAAGGCAACTATGGAAATTGATGAGCAATGGTCAACGTCGAGAGTAAGTGAACACAGCTGGGAACTCCTCATGAACTGGGCGTATGGGTCAGTAATTTTCGCTGTGTATCATCTTTAATATAAGGTTTTTGTAAAACAAAAAAACTACAACAATTTTGGTCACATACTTCGGAAATTATTTGTCTAAAAGTAAGAAAAGAAACAGAGGAACATTTGACGCACCGCATTTGCTGTACACGATTCCGATCATCATACAAAGACGCGGCAATTGTTTCTCTACTCTATTTTACTGCTTAACTTTTACAAAAATCATTTTTCAAAGTTTCCGACCGATTTTTTACATTTTTTTTTAATTTTCAAGTTCTGTTCGGAGAGCATATTCTTATTGACAACTCATTTGCTTTTCCAGCGTGTTAGTACGATCTTGAAATATCCAAAATTTAGTACTTGACATAAAGGAAGGCTGATCGATAATTTAATATCTTACTAATTAATCTTTCATGCGTAAAATACCTTGGCCTTGAAGAGATGAACATTTTGACACTTATTTACGAAGGCTATTCGGAAGGTAAGGAACGATAGGTCGCGAAATGGAAACCACAGTGAAAATCAAAACTGTTTTATTTGCAACAGTTAGCTACAACTTCCAGCTACTTATCTCCAGAGTTGCCGATACGACTTAGACGTTTGTCGTAGCGTTGTACCAACTATCCAACACCCTCGTTATAGAAGGGAGCCGCCAGTGCTTTCCGCCAATTCTCTACGCTGGCCTACAGCTCGTTTTCTGTGCCAGAATCTTGTCTTCATAGCCAGCGGATCATTTGAGCAGAGATGAAATTCAGTGGGAGACAATTACGGGCTGTATTACGGGTAATCAAACATTTCCAATTGAAAACTATGCAGGAGCATCTTCATTGACCCTGCAGAATGCGGCTGAGAATTGTCTTGAAGAATAAAACGCACGACAGTTATGTAATGTTGGCTGCATAGCTTCAGGCAAAATTTCTCACCACGCCCTCGTACTTGGTGGTAGACACTATTGTTCTAGGTATCATTATGTGCTCCTTGTGTGCTCAGAACTAAAAAGAACGACGTAACGCGATCGACTGGAATACTAGAGACACTGCCCAACACATCTGTGCAAAACTTTATCGGATTTCACTGTGGTTTCCATTTCGTAACCGATCGCTCCTTACTTTCCGAATAAGCCTCGTACATAGCTAGCAGCAGCTATTCGTGAAATATTTCAATTTTCTCTCAAATCTGTTATTAGGTAATTATTAATTACCCTTATTACTTTCAAGCAATCAAATATCTTTTCGTAAGATTGGACCTCACGCTAGTCAATTTGATGCCCCATGTGTCCATTTCCCATTCTTCAAATGGTTCAAATGGCTCTGGGCACTATGGGACTTAACTTCTGAGGTCATCAGTCCCCTACAACTTAGAACTACTTAAACCAAAGACATCACACACATCCATGCCCGAGGCAGGTTCGAACCTGCGACCGTAGCGGTCGCCCGGTTCCAGATTGTAGCACCTAGAACCGCTCGGCCATCACGGCCGGTCTCACATTCTTCTTTTGACTACGAAAACGCGTACAAAAACATATTGTGTAACTTATACGGAGTCGTGTTTTCGCACTGCTTAAACATAAGACCAAAACCACATTCTTGTAACTGAAGGGTCTGGTGCAAGAGGCGGTAACTCCATTTCAGCATTTTCTTCATGAGAGACATAAAACTGACTAACGTGTTTCAAACAGTTTGACTAGTTCAAAGAGATATATTCTCGAAGCACCTATTTTAAGAAGGCCATGCGTGGGTACAATTTGAAGGTTCAAGCTGATTAGTGTTATTTATATTAACACAAATTTAAAATGGAGCTACCTCTGTCTTGCACCAAAATATTAAAAATACGTTAAAATATTTGAGAATGTCTCTTCATTGTAATCATCAATGTGAAAGATATCAAATCGAATGTATAACAAAGACTTTTACTCTTTGAATCCAAACATACAAACAAAATAAAACGAAAATAGCCACCATAGAAAGTGAAATGTTCACTATGTAAGCGTTGTCTCTTGTCTCCTGTAAGAAAGTTAGTACAGTCTTCACATCACTGACGTAAGGTACACTTCAGTGCTTCGTAGTGTCACATGCCACGACGTGGTACATACTGCTACGCCAATACCATCGCGTCTTTTTGGTTTTGCAAGTTCTAATGGCAGCTTTCTTTGGTATTCACATGGAGCAGTGAGGGTAATATTCTGAGATTGCTTCAGCAGCCTGAACTTGCAGAAGATAGGCGTACTTGCAGATACATTACATTTTACCACATCACTATTGTGAATGTAACGAAACACTCGATAAACAGACACTAGAAGTCTGTCTTTGATATAACTTCTAAAGGTTTTTAGGAAGATGACTCACATAGTCTCTTAACATAGTGGTGTTCAAGCTGATTACATGGAACCTCTATTGTCACGTCTTTTTCACTATTTTCTCATCTTCCTGAGGCAGAAAAATACTCTCTGTTCTGCGCGTGTTCTTCTCTATTAGACCGAAATACCAGTCGCAGAGCATAAAACTAAGATCTGGTTCTGGAACCCGGGGGGGGGGGGGGGGGCGGGGGGTAATGATTTCCAGTCTGCCAATATTACCGTACGTAAATGGAAACTGAACTAGTGACGAGGTGGCTGAAAATATGTATAGGCCTAGATGTTTAACATCTCTACTCAGAATATTCTCAAGGTAGTGAGCATAAAGGTGACTACCTCAGTTGCACTTTTCTTTCCAGTCGATTCATTATACATATAAAAGTGTGTTGTCTTATTCCTGGCTCCACAGATGCAGAAGTTATACTCTCAAAGCTGACGACTGTAAAATGCATCAGTAGACGGTCCTTGGGCAGTAGTGTGTTCTGCTGGTGGTCAATACACAGTGTTTCAACAGAAGCCTCCACCCGTGCCTCTGCACATTTATCTCTCTGTTCATTGTAGAAACATTCAACTTTTCAATTATGCAACTCTTTCTCAGTTTCAAGTTTCTTCTTTTCTTCCTCAGAGGTAGTACTTTTCATTCGATTAGCTATTGTGTCACAGGTTCTGCAGATGTCCGATCGAGAACTCCCAAACGCATAATTAAAGTTTTAATAAAGGTGTCTTTAGTAGAAATGATAAGAGACAATAGGTTTATAAGTTCTACCCTCTACCTTCTAAATATCCTGGTCTCGAATGTATGTCACACATCTTGTTAACATTTAACTCGTTCTGCAGTAGTGGAATGAACGTAATGGAAAAGTGTTAATATGACAGTCTATCTGTTAGATAATGGTTTCTGGAATGCCACTGGGCATGATTTCATGTTTTCCTATTTTGTCCTGCGTAGGTATAATGTTTGCTGCTATGTAAATTGCAGTGCGCTCTTTTTACTGATCCCATATACAGTATTAGACTGAATCCCGTCTTGCATAGTTTAAATTCCTTTGGTTCCATTCTAACCTAAAAAAACCATTATAGTATGAAACTCCACTGCTCTACATAGCAACATGTGGAGAGACATACATTTCGGAATGTGTTTCCTTCCAACACGTACCTTAACTCGAAACTGCAAGGTCGACAAGTCCTTGTCCCTGTTGTTGACCTGCGTCACACGACGGTATGTACAGATATTAAATCAGTCAAATACATATTTTGGTGCTCTTGATTTTCTATTACACAGAAATAAGTAAAGATATAACTTTTCTCATCGTCTGTATGTATCGGCAAGCAGTTATCCTTGCGTTCGCAGTCTTTAGTAGGCTTCCTGATTGGTAAAACGTTTCCAGTAACACCAGCATATTCTTCACCCTTAGCACGTTTCAATTTCCTCAGATTCCTTTCTCACTTCATTGGATTTCTAAATTGCTTTCGACCGCTTTGATGACTGACATATTTTTCCCTGAAGATTCACTTCCTGTACCATTATTGGGATTAAATTCGCTGTCGGAATCTGCACAAGGTTCACTCTCATTACTCTCGTCCGCCTTTTCTTCAACTAACATCGGAATGTGCTTCTCTCTACCGAGTGATTGCTCAACCACCTTAGGACAAGAGAGAGGTACATCCTGGAAGTACCTCTGTATTGCCTCAAATGCAAGAGGGATGAAAGCTTTAATCACATGTATTATCGTCAGTTTCCAGCGGCTCTACCTTACAATTGCATCAAAGACGCAAGAAATTTTGCGGGCTGGAGTGGCCGAGCGGCTCTAGGCGCTACAGTCTGGAACCGCGCGACCGCTACGGTCGCCCACTTTGAACCAAGCAATTTTACTGCACAAATATGCGCGATAAACAGTTTTTCGTGAATTTTTGAATTGTCCCCCGTCTTGCACCAAACTGTTCAATGTTTTAAAGCGAATCATAGAAAATGCTTTTAATAATTACCGATTTCGCTTTAAACTGGCCACCCATAAATGTTAAGTGACATACGGGTTTTGAAGATGGCCACTGTATGGCTGAAAACGGTCGCTATTAATACACGGTTTGTAATTGTGTCTAAGAAGAAATGAAAGGGAGTATTTAATACAAATTATTCCTCTCGGGCAGAGGAAATTTCTTCAGAATAATTGATATCCTTGGGAGAGCCAGCCATGACAAAACTATTCCACATGGTGCGTAAGATATATGAGAATAATGTAATAATTCCAGATCTAAAGAAGACAGGCGCGGACATGTTTAATGACTGACAGTTGAAAAATGGAAGGGGTGTTCAGTAAGTAACGCAACACTTTTTTCTGAAAGCAGGTTGATTCTGTTCAGGATTCCAATACACTACATTATTCCCCAATCATTTGGCTGCCAAACCCTATTTTTCAAAACAGTCTGCGTTGAATGCGACGGCCTTACACCACCATACTGGGAGGGTCAATATGCCCGCATGGTACCGTCGGAACCAACGTCTGCTGCATCAATATCTCCCAATCATCCACATACTGGTTCCTGTGGAGTGTATCTTTCATTGGGCCAAACAGATGGAAGTCGGAAGGTGGAAGGTGGAAGATCCGGATTGTTTGGTGGATAAGGAAGAAAATGTCAATGAAGTTTCGTGAGTTCCAATCGGTTGCAGATACTTGTGTGTGGCCTTCCGCTGTCATGGAGAAGAAGAATTTCGTTTTCATTTTGTGGTGACGAAAACTCTGAAGTCGTACCAACATTGCAGGAGTCACTGCTGTGGGCCACCGACTGGAACACGGGGGCTCGGACAGGTTTGTGCGAGATTGTTGCGATCATGACAGACACCTCGCCCAACGGCCCACCGTTCTTTTGTTCACTGACAGGTCTCTGTAGACATTCTGCAAGCGCCTGAGAATAGCTGCGATGCTCTGGTTTTCCGCCAAAAGAAACTGAATGACAACTCTCTACTTGGAACGCAGTTCTGTTACATTCTGAAGGCTACGTAGACTATAGCGCCTCCACCCATCTAAAATTCAAGAAATCATAGGGGCTGAAACGGGAATATTGCACGATGTCTCACAACAAATTCCGCAAGTTTTCAATCGAAATTTGCAGAAGAAAATGTGTTGCAGTACTTATTGAATGTCCCTCGTATTTACACGAATTACTTACAGAATGGAAAAACTGACAGAAGCTAAAGGCAGTTGTTACGTTTTAAGGAAATTATAAAATAGTTGCAGTGGACGTTGCGTCCAGGTCAAGGGTCAAATTTCAAGTTACATCTTCTAATGTGAACGGCAAAAGTTAGAACCCAAGGAACTGTTGCTGACGTTGGCCCTTCATGGGCGCAACGTGGACTACTTGCAAGATTAAGAATATGTTCACTAACATCTGAAGGCAGCTACGAAGTGCCTTTACAGGAAGGAATTAATAACGGGGTGCCATTGATTCAGGAAACTTACTTTCCTTACAAGAGGGGAACTCTCCATCGCACCCCCCCCCCCCCCCCTCATATTTTGTGGTAAGCGAGCCTATTGGACAGCCGTTCGCTTTATGCAAATTTATGTCAGTGTCGTAGAGTAACAGCAAGGTATAAGGTACGGACCTATAATGAAAGTTGAAAAAATGTTGATCGTATGGCATTGTTGGCCGGGAGGCCCCATTCGGGGGATTTCGGCCACTGTACTGCAAGTCCTTTCCAATTGACGCCACTTCGGCGACTTGCGAGTCAATGATGATGAAGTAATGATGAAGGACACACAATACCCAGTCATTTCGAGGCAGGGAAAGTCCTTGACCCCGCCGGGAATCAAACCCGGGACCCCGTGCGCGGAAAGCGGGAACGCTACCGCAAGACGACGAGCTGCGGATATAATGAGAGTTGATTCTGCACAACTACTCTATTAGCAGCCGAAAGGAAGCGGCTTTCGAATGGGAACCGTCAACGTTTGATGACAAGTCAACCGAATAGTCGACCAGTAAACACGTCGGCTGTGTCATACATGCCATTACTGACAGTACGTGTGTCATATGATAGGAATCTCTTATCGACTCATCTAATCTGTACACTGGTAAGTGAGTAAGATATGCTTCCTTGCTCGATATAGGTGATGGTATGAATGTGAATGTGATCACTCCCAAGAAAATGATAAAAACATAATAGTTTGTCATGTAAGATGCAACAAATGAACGAAAGAGTTTCACAATCGCGCAGTTTCTCTGTGCTCTGTCAAAACATATGTTTTTATAGTTTTTGAAGTTGCGTTCCGTGTTGGAAGTCTTGACTCTTCAATTCCTTTGCGGGAACGTAGTTCACACCCGGTTTGAGTGCATTTACAACGTCAGTTTTAGATTCCGCTACAAAATGGCTGCAATATAAAAACTTGATCCGGTTGAACTAAAATAAAGAATGTTTAGCCACTACAACGGTTGTTCATGAATTCGGTTGGGGAGCAGCAGTGCTCTCCAAACATGGAGACACTAATAAAAAAAGCTGTTTAGTAGTGTACTACATAACAATACGGATCAGTGCGGCAGTAAGCAGAAGTACAATCAAATGAGATTATAAATACTTCAAAGCACTTGGAGAGAATAGGCAACATACGACTTCTCAAATCAGCATTAGATTACAAAGAACCCTAATAAACGAGGCATCTAGGAAGACCTAAGGAGATTGAGACAAATCGTGAAGATGGAAACCATGAAACTGATGAGACCTTGATCAAAACCAGCCGTCTTTCAATTCACATCAGCACTTCAAAGATCGCATCTCGTGGGTGTTTCCGACCGAGTAAATTTCATATTACCCGCAGCCTGTGTAAAGACTTAATTGTATCTCTAATACAGAAATATCACCGATCAACCTGGAGCACTTGATTTGCAGTTTACATGGCTTTGCAAACTTTACGGGAGAATTCTGTCCTAGAGGTCAGTGTAGTCCAAGCGACCGTTGGGTGATTCACGATTACTCGGTAACCGGTAGACACGAACGGAGTCGTCGCAAATTTTCCGTAACGATGTCGTCTGTTACAAAGTTATTTCACAAATAGAAAATTTACGGTCTTGTTTTCCACACAGGCGCATTGAGAATGTTTACGTTAACATGATACCGCAATTTTCCCTACAATTAGGCTTTCTCGGCATACGAAAACGTTCTAATTATAGACCTGACTCCGAGGCGTTCGTAATTCATCCGACGCGATGCATTAAGCAGGGTGTGGCTGTCCTCGAATCGTGTTAAACGTGTCGTTCTACACGTTACGGGCGCACTCAAAAGCTGCGGAGAGGTTGGACGACTTTTCTTAAATGAGGCCCACGACATAGCAGAGCCATGTCATCGTTTCTGTCGGTATTTGCCCAATGCTAACATGTTGGTGGTGTTTTTTTTTTGTCTCAGTTTCCATTTAGTTGCAAATCACTTTCAGTTAACTGAAATCTTCCAGCTGTTTACTTTTCCGACGACTTTTAAATTCACTCGCCCACCCGTTATGTTGTGTGACTTGGAATTGGGAAAGCTCTTGTGCACAGGATGTAATCTGTGAGGAAGATTGCGAGCGCACCTTGTGGTACTGTCGCGAGCCGTATTCTGAATGTATCTGCTGTCTGTCTCAAATGACTTCTGAGCACCTTGTCAGGCAGCCATATTATACAGGGTGAAGTGAAATTCGCGCACTCGGGCTTCGCAGGGCGACTCCTCACATGCCAGCGATAAAAAAATGCCTTTCCCAAAATTTCGTGCGGCGAGTATATTTGGCAGAAGAAGGACGTCAAACAGTGGCAATATGGCAACACTATAACAACACGTATGGTAACTACATTTACAGGAAATTTTAATCCTGCTGCACAGTTGGCTCAGTGGATAGTGTTTTGGGTTACCATGCAAGAGGTCGAGGGTTCTATCCTTGGTTGGGGTGCATTTTTTTATTTGCTAATTTCAGTCTGACATTAAGTAGTTAATACACACCGTTTCTTATGTCACATGTACCCTAAATTTACAACATTTACTAATGCTGAACACACAAATACGTGGTTGGACAAATAAGAAATAGACATTTGAAACAATTAGTGGGACCATGGTGATAACACATACAAATAGTAACCAAGTCTGGACATTATTTGCAAAGTACGTTGCTAGTCCTACTGGTAACGTAAGGCCCTAACGAAATAGAATGGACCTGAACGAGGCAAGAATAATAGTTGGTACTAATCTATGTGACCATTAGAGGAGAGTACAAAGAAAGCAGGTTTCGCGTCTAGTAGAGGAAGTGGTGCGAATAAATTCGAGTCCATGACGTGGGAAGCATATCTTTCAAAACCGACCGCTGTTCCATTTCTACGACTGTCGTATGTTTTCCAGAGGACCTTCTGCAATAGCTGTTGACGCTTAAGATGTCAGATACCGTATCACTTGGCGTACATTTACCAAATAAGAAACATATGCTTGAACCCAGTCTCGAACCCTCGACCTCCTGCATGCTAACCCAAAACTCTATCCACTGTACTATTTTTTTTGTTGATCTCATTTAGTTCGTTGAATTTGTTCGGGGCGGACGTCGGATGCCACCCATTTAGGTTCTCCATTGATCTATTCACTCAGTTTTTTGTTGCAGAGGGTAGCTAACGCTCTGACCGAACACGCTGAACTACAATGCACCAACTGTACAGCACAACTACAACGTGTTGACAGAGCAAGTTACTACACATGTGGTTAACAGTGTTGCCAGACTGCCACTCTTAAACGCCCTTTTTCTGCCGGATGTACTCGTCGGACGAAATTTTGTGACAGACATTTTTTTTATCGCTGGCATGTGAGGAGTTGCGCTGCGAAGCCCGAGTGCTCGAATTTTGCTTCACCCTGTATATTAGGTTGGTGGATGAGCTCGTAAGATTTTTGTTTTGCTTATTGATATTCTGGTTACAATGAGTTTATTTATGGATTTTCATTTCTTATGTGTTATCATTGTTGCTGTCTGAGCTTACATAGTGTGATTTCATTATTTGGAGATACTGAGTGGAACTGTGGAAGCTAGGAATTGGAGCGCCAAGTCGAGAAATCGGAATGTTTTGACATATTCTTCTGTCTGAGATCAATAGATGGGCGACAGCAGGAGAGGCAGACAGAGACATATTCGCTGTGAAAGAGGATAACACTACTCAACAGAGCAGGACAAGAAAATGGTTTTCTCGTTCGGAGGATCTTTTCGACATTAGTGACTCTCCATGTTCAGGAAGACCTTACGGATTTGGTGAAGATTGTTTAAACGCGTCGGTCCACTATGATACACGTCAATGTACTCGAGAACTGGCAAATGAGAGAAACTGTGACCATTCCATCCTCGTGCGACATTTGCATGCAATATGCAATGAGGCAAGTTCAAAAAACAGGTGTATGCACTAATCCAACTTGCCATATGTGCATCTCTGCTTGCTCGTGATCAACTGGCTCGTGAACAACACCGACCATCCCTTTCCTCTGTCGTTCATGATGACAAGATGCTATGTCTTCATGCTGCCATAAGGAAAAGAAAGGAATGGTTGAGCCCAATCAAAGCAGCAGCTGCCCGTACAACGTCCAGAGCGCGTCCACAAAAGGTAATATTACGCATCCGGTGGAACAGAGACGGTGTGATGTACTACGAAGGTGTTTGCCCCGAGATGTAGCCATCACTGCTGAGATTTATTGTCAACAACTGAAGCGTCTTGCAGCCGCAGTCCGAGAACAACGGCCAGGAAGATTGCGTGAAGTAATCCTACTCCACGGTAACACCCGTCTGAATTCTGCTAGATTGACAAAAATACTCTATACAGGAGTTGCGCTGCGAAGTCATTCCGCACCCACCTTATTCAGCTGATCTTGCGCCCTCAAATTTTGCCGGCCGCGGTGGTCTAGCGGTTCAGGCGCTCAGTCCGGAACCGCGCGACTACTACGGTTGCAGGTTCGAATCCTGCCTCGGGCATGGATGTGTGTGATGTCCTTAGGTTAGTTAGGTTTAAGTAGTTTTAAGTTCTAGGGGGACTGATGACCACAGATGTTAAGTCCCATAGTGCTCAGAGCCATTTGAACCCTCAAATTTTCACCGTTTCTGCTCTGTATCGAGCAGTCTACAAGGAACTTTCTTTCCGGATGGAAATGCGCTCCGAACATGACTCGATGAGTCCTTCGCCTCAACACCAGGTGATTTCTACAGTCGCGGAATCGAAAAGTTATACCAGCGTTGGCAAACCGTTGTATGATATATCATTGATGAATATAGTCTTGTTATGTCCATCTGCTGTGTTTATTAAGCTCATAGAATGACGGTACGAACTTATGAGCTAACCGAATATACACTCCTGGAAATTGAAATAAGAGCACCGTGAATTCATTGTCCCAGGAAGGGGAAACTTTATTGACACATTCCTGGGGTCAGATACATCACATGATCACACTGACAGAACCACAGGCACATAGACACAGGCAACAGAGCATGCACAATGTCGGCACTAGTACAGTGTATATCCACCTTTCGCAGCAATGCAGGCTGCTATTCTCCCATGGAGACGATCGTAGAGATGCTGGATGTAGTCCTGTGGAACGGCTTGCCATGCCATTTCCACCTGGCGCCTCAGTTGGACCAGCGTTCGTGCTGGACGTGCAGACCGCGTGAGACGACGCTTCATCCAGTCCCAAACATGCTCAATGGGGGACAGATCCGGAGATCTTGCTGGCCAGGGTAGTTGACTTACACCTTCTAGAGCACGTTGGGTGGCACGGGATACATGCGGACGTGCATTGTCCTGTTGGAACAGCAAGTTCCCTTGCCGGTCTAGGAATGGTAGAACGATGGGTTCGATGACGGTTTGGATGCACCGTGCACTATTCAGTGTCCCCTCGACGATCACCAGTGGTGTACGGCCAGTGTAGGAGATCGCTCCCCACACCATGATGCCGGGTGTTGGCCCTGTGTGCCTCGGTCGTATGCAGTCCTGATTGTGGCGCTCACCTGCACGGCGCCAAACACGCATACGACCATCATTGGCACCAAGTCAGAAGCGACTCTCATCGCTGAAGACGACACGTCTCCATTCGTCCCTCCATTCACGCCTGTCGCGACACCACTGGAGGCGGGCTGCACGATGTTGGGGCGTGAGCGGAAGACGGCCTAACGGTGTGCGGGACCGTAGCCCAGCTTCATGGAGACGGTTGCGAATGGTCCTCGCCGATACCCCAGGAGCAACAGTGTCCCTAATTTGCTGGGAAGTGGCGGTGCGGTCCCCTACGGCACTGCGTAGGATCCTACGGTCTTGGCGTGCATCCGTGCGTCGCTGCGGTCCGGTCCCAGGTCGACGGGCACGTGCACCTTCCGCCGACCACTGGCGACAACATCGATGTACTGTGGAGACCTCACGCCCCACGTGTTGAGCAATTCGGCGGTACGCCCACCCGGCCTCCCGCATGCCCACTATACGCCCTCGCTCAAAGTCCGTCAACTGCACATACGGTTCACGTCCACGCTGTCGCGGCATGCTACCAGTGTTAAAGACTGCGATGGAGCTCCGTATGCCACGGCAAACTGGCTGACACTGACGGCGGCGGTGCACAAATGCTGCGCAGCTAGCGCCATTCGACGGCCAACACCGCGGTTCCTGGTGTGTCCGCTGTGCCGTGCGTGTGATCATTGCTTGTACAGCCCTCTCGCAGTGTCCGGAGCAAGTATGGTGGGTCTGACACACCGGTGTCAATGTGTTCTTTTTTCCATTTCCAGGAGTGTATTTCATAAAAAAACCATATTATAATTTATAGACATCTGGACATCATTAAGTCCCAAAAACAACAGTCTTCCGTGAAAATGAGCAGAAGTAACAGTGATTCCATACAGGCGTCACGGTAGTTCTTCACTTAAAGACGTTGAAAAACAAGACGAATTGCCATGTTTTTAACGAATTACCTACATTCAGTAACTCGTAATACAGGGGAAGTAATCTAAAATGCAAATGGGTCGTACTGCATGTAAGACCACTTGCCCATCAACAAACTTCAGAGCATACTGAGCCTGCTACGGTCGCATGTTCGAATCCTGCCTCGGGTATGGATGTGTGTGATGTCCTTAGGTTAGTTAGGTTTAAGTAGTTCTAAGTCCAGGGGACTGATGACCTTAGATATTAAGTTCCATATTGCTTAGAGACATTTGAACCATTTTGAGCGTACTGACAGCTTTATATAACTATAAAGAAACCAACTACGGTACAGCTATGTGGTATTTCTATATATGACGTTGTTCCAGTTGAATCTATACCACTCTCTCCTGCCCTTTGCCTAATATAAATGACTGTACTTATTAATGTTCTTTGTCTTTACCAACCTTCCCCTTCTCACAAAAAAAAAAATAAATAAATAAATAAATAGAGAAAAGTATGAATCTAACAACAACAAGACATGAAGCAGTTAACATCCGTATCGTACAGAAAAGAGTTAAATATGTGGATACAGATGCATTCAACAATCAAGCAGAGTACATTAAATGTCACGTATATGATGTGGTGAATTAATGAAATTTATAATTAAAATGCTAATCAGTTTTGGTTGCAACGATTCAATTTTATCGAAAACAATTTTAAGACCATGTTTCATTAGGAGCTGCAGAGTTAATAAAAATGAAAATAAAAATCACACGTCAAAATGATAATCAGTTTCGATTTTATCAAAAATCGTCTTTAGAGCACGTCTCATCAGGAGGTAAGCTGAGACGACCAGTGGTGTTCCCAGACACTTACCTGTGTTCAAATGGTTCAAATGGCTCTGAGCACTATGGGACTTAACATCTCAGGTCATCAGTCCCCTAGAACTAAGAACTACTTAAACCTACCTAGCCTAAGGACATCACACACATCCATGCCCGAGGCAGGATTCGAACTTGCGACCGTAGCGGTCGCGCGGTTCCAGACTGAAGCGCCTAGAACCGCTCGGCCAGCCAGAAGCCGGCCTTACCTGTGTTGCCCCGTCGTCCCCGCTCACCTGATTAGACATGATCTGAAGATGATTTCTGATACAATCGAAACCGGTTATTATTTTGACGCGTGATTTATGTTTTTTATTAACTCGTGCAATAAAGACTGAAGAGTATTTTAATTATCTATCAGATTATTGTTAATTTCCAGCAATGTTTTCACAAGTTGTTAATGAAATTTCTTTTTGGCAGCAGCTTGTACTACATTGAAAAGAGTATCTTCATAGAAACTCTTAAATTTATTGTTTTAAAATAATTTACAATTAGAATAAGCACTGGAAAAGGGTAATGTAGTGTCATTTCTTTGTCTTGCACTTAAATCAAATGCACATGTTCGATTTTTTTCCGTATCCCAGAGACCACACTCCATGGGATTCACCTAAATCCGACTAATTTAATAAAAACATTTCCCCTTCCTTTGTAACTTTCACATTCGTTCGGTATACGCCATAACCAATCACGATAACGTGCACCTACTGTCCGAAAGAACAGACACCATATCCATATAAAGATGTATTTATGTGTGTATGCTGCACATCTCGTCCTAAACCAGTGGACCGATTTGAACCAAACTTGCTACACATGTCCCTTGCTGTCAGACAACAATCTCTGTGGGGGTACGAAACACCTAATGTAGTTCAGGAGATACGACGTCCTAAACAATAACTTGCGTAAAAGAACTGCCACATCATGGATGACGTTTAAATTTATTAAGTCTTTGCCACTGACTCTATTCAAAACGTTTTTTTACAGACAGTATGCCGCTGGACTTATCTACATAAATATATTATTGTACGACACATTGTTCAAGAGACATGCGCCATGAGCACTGAGATGTGTGAAAAAATGCCGATTCTTCCACAGAAAAGAAATTCCTGACACCTGGCAGCACTTTTGACAACTTCCAACTGCAAAGCACGAACGGATGTCGTGAAAACAGCATTTGCCTATAGAGCTATGAAGAAGCGTTGCCATAAAGGTGTTTAGAAAACAGTTGTAGACACCCAAAGCAACTGTACTTATACATCCGTACATTATGCATATTTCTTTGTACGACTGTTTCATACCTTCAAATGCGTTTTCACGAATACATTTAAACGAAATTTTTTCGTTATTACTCAACAAAAACTTTTCTTTGTTTTTTGTTTTCTAATAGAATATTGGCAAAGTGAATAACCGGACAATGCCGGATTTGTCAGCTTGTGAGTATATAAACTTACCAAATGCAGATCAAATTAATTAGTTAAGCGGGAAGTAAAATTTACAACGATCTGTCAGGTTCCATGGCTCAACAGTTCTTTTACATATTAACTTTGAAAGTAATCATTGTTGTAGCTCAAACGTTAAATATGATTTTATTTAATAAGTAACAACGTGAACTTTCAACTCAACAAAAATTTGGTTTCAGTTTCGGGAAAGTATATTGTCCTCAACATAATCAAATTTTTATTCTTAATGTGACTCAAAACATACGACAATAGGACGTGGATCATGTTCAGATAATAATGACTTGCAGTAATGACAACTATGAGATTGTTATTAAAGTTCACATTAAAATTTTTGTGTCCAGATCGCTTAAAACTCTGGCAAGTTTTTACGAAGCTAAGGGCGTGAAGTAGTTCAGTAATACAATTTTAGACACTGCAAGAGCGAAGTCGTAGCTGTGCGGCAACACTTGTAATGTCTCGTCTCCAGGAGCGAATATTCCTTATATTTGCTGTGGTCAAACAATAGAATTTCTTTTATTCCTCTTGAAGCATACACAGTGGCCCTTGGAACTTGCATTGCCTCTAGAAACTACAAGGAACTGCTGCACAAACATTCACTACACCAGGTTCACACAGATATGTGTTCTTCCTCACTCGCAACTACACCAGGTCTTTTTACGGCCCGCTGCTGTTGTCAGAGACCTTCTACAGTGCAAAGACTTTGTTCCACAGCTCAGTTTCACTGAGTCGATGTAATACAAAAGTCCGTAACATTGCTATTGTGTCTCCTGTACCGATGCTACAGTTTTTTTTTATTTAATGCTTCAGAATAGGATTCTATTGTAATGAATTAAATTCTCACGTTTTGTTTATAACGTTTACAGTACAGGGAAACTGACCATACATAACAAAGAAATAACAGAATGACAGTCGTTAAAGGGAACAAAAGTTAAATATCTCAATAATAATGCTGCTTTTATAGCGCTGCGTACTGTGTTCCAGCGTAAAACCTTTTTCTGCACAACTCTTTCTTCTGGCCTTATTGAGACACAGTACCATTGAACCTTTAATTTATACGTGTGCTGTCTTTTGCAGTTAACTGAGATCAATATAGTCATGACTTCAAGGAAACAAGTCCTCAGTGGTCACTGTGCCATGTCAATATTTCCATTGCGGTGGGTACTTTAGTTACTGATTCGTACAAAGGTGTTGCTTCAATCACGTGAACAACAAACTGTGACCGTTGTACGATATTCGTTTCACTGTTAAGTTCATTCCGTTTTTGCTTACAGGTCCACCGTCAAGATAATATGCTGCATACTAATGATGTTTTGTAGAGGCTGAGCTGAACTATTTTAACTGGGTGTCATAATTTACAGAACACGCTATCTACACTCATGCTCATAAATTAAGGATAATGCTGATACATGGTGAAACAACGCTCTGGTGGCAGGTTTGCGGTTTTAATCACCTCGGGGTATGACCATGCGATGCAACTGACGGTGGCGCTGGCAGCAGTCCACATACGCAGAGGTGTGTTGGTGCATGTCAGAGTACGGTGCAGCGAGTAAGTGTGCAGACGTTTTCAGACTGCCAATGGTGTGTTGAAAATAACTCAAAGAACACATATTGATGACGTTATCAGGGGGGGGGGGGATACTAGGGCGACTGGAGGCTGGTCAAATACAGCAGGTCATAGCACGGGCCCTCCGTGTGCCACAAAGTGTGATCTCAAGATTATGGAAACGATTCCAGCAGACAGGAAACGTGTCCAGGCGCTACAGTACGAGACGTACACAATGTACAACGCCACAAGAAGATCGATATCTCACCAGCAGTGCCCGCAGACGGCCACGGAGTACTGGCGGTAGCCCTCTCGGGACCTTACCGCAGCTACTGGAACAGTTATTTCCAGACACACTGTCTACAGACGACTGAACAGACACGGTTTATTCGCCCGGAGACCTGCAAGGTGCATTCCACTGACCCCTGGTAACAGGAGAGCCCGTAAAGCGAGCTGTCAAGAACACAGTAAATGGTCATTGGAACAATGGTCCCAGGTTATGTTCACGAACGAGTCCAGGTTTAGTCTGAAAGATGATTCTTGCCGGGTTTTCATCTGGCGTGTACCAGGAACTCGATAGCAACCTCTTAATGTCCTTGAAAAGGACCTGTATGGAGGTCGTGGTTTGATGGTGTGGGGTGATGGTGTACGTACACCCCTGCATGTCTTTGACAGAGGAACTGTAACAGGTCAGATGTATCGGGACGTCATTTTGCACCAGTATGTCCGCCTTTTCAGGGGTGCAGTGTGTCCCACCTTCCTCCTGATGGAAGATAACACACAGCCCCACCGAGCTGCCATCGTGGAGGAGTACCTTGAAAGAGAAGATACCAGGTGAATGGAGTGGCCTGCCTGTTCTTCAGACCTAAACCCCATCGAGTACGTCTGGGATGCTGTCGGTCGACGTATCACTGCACGTCTTCAAACCCCCAGGACACTTCAGCAGCTCTGGCAGGCACTGGTGCAAGAATGGGAGGCTATACCCCAGCAGCTGCTCGACCACCTGATCCAGAGTATGCCAACGCGTTGTGCGGCCTGTGTACGTGTGCATGGTGATCATATCCCTTATTGATGTAGGGCTGCATTCTCAGGAAACAGTGGCATTTTGTAGCACATGTGTTTTTCGGGACGCTTTTCTCAACTTATCACCAATGCTGTGGACTTGCAGATCTGTGTCGTGTGTGTTCCCTATGTGCCT
This sequence comes from Schistocerca serialis cubense, assembly GCF_023864345.2. Lineage (NCBI taxonomy): Eukaryota > Metazoa > Arthropoda > Insecta > Orthoptera > Acrididae > Schistocerca > Schistocerca serialis. The sequence goes on from NC_064644.1 coordinate 424,442,618, forward strand.
ATGGTATTAGCGCCAGATTTGTGGCCCGCATCTCGTGGTCGTGCGGTAGCGTTCTCGCTTCCCACGCCCGGGTTCCCGGGTTCGATTCCCGGCGGGGTCAGGGATTTTCTCTACCTCGTGATGGCTGGGTGTTGTGTGATGTCCTTAGGTTAGTTAGGTTTATGTAGTTCTAAGTTCTAGGGGACTGATGACCATAGATGTTAAGTCCCATAGTGCTCAGAGCCATTTGAACCATTTTGAACCAGATTTGTGTAGTGCCACGTTCTGCCACATTCTGCAATTATCCTTAATATATGAGTATGAGTGTAGTGCCGAACAGCAACACCATCGTACATAACAGCCGAGAAGCTGTCGTGAGCTACAGTATTTAACTACTACGTCAAGATTACTGTTGTAATAATCATTTGTCCCGTGAAAATGGCGAAGAAGATCATCAGTGAGATTAAGTGCACACACGACGTAAAGTTGTGGTACACTTTGCAATAGAATTCTTCTTGCCAATAGTCAATGAAGTCGCTCTTTTCATTTACTGGAAGCATACTATATTCACTGAATAGATCGTGTGATGAATAATGATTGAAAAATATTAGCGCCATTGGGAAACAGACAAGAGGTTTGTTTGCCGTTGGATAGCAGGATATTAGTGATCTCGATGCCGGCAATGCATTAAAAGAAACATACACTCGATACGACTGGAGAAAGATATTTGTTGTGTTACTACAATAAATCAACCACGTACCCAAAACATACAACTGTCGATTGTAGAAAATGCTGAAGGGCTTACAGCAGAACAATCGCGTTTATCCATCATTAGAAGTTTCCCGTGCGCAGGGAGTATTTTCATTAGTGGGATAAACACCAATGGAGTTCTTCATTGTTCATCAACAAACTTATACAAAGTTCCAGTAATAACATACTAACAGCGCAAGAGCATTAACCCACGGCTTTTTACACGCACCGATGCGCGGTCAGTTATGAAATGGAGGCTCAAGCGACAGTAACTGATGTACGGGACCCATCCACAAAATTAAGAATAGACAGTTGTTTAAAAATGGGAAAGGCTATATATTTATGAAATATTCGCAGACGTACATCAGATACTATTTCTCGATGTCGTCGCCTTCGTTCTCGATGCACTTAGTGATTGGAGGGATGAGAATTCTAATCTCTTCGCCTGCCACCTCCTTTGCCCACCGCTTGACGGTACTCTGGACGTTTTGGCAGAAAGCTTTTCTCTACTCATCACAAGGATTCAGCACAAGGGGTTGTGGTATAATTGTACCATAGGGTACACAGCACAATCACCTCAGTAACCTTCCATAGACGGTAATTTGGCCAGGTGTTACACTTGTAACGCATTAAGGACGGCGTCTGCACCCCTTAGTCGAGGTCTCCTTGATATCTTTCAACAAAATAAGGCAAAACCGCCTGTTGCCCGTGCTGTCTTAGCCCACCTCGATATAAAGGGTTCTCGACGCCCTGTGCAGCTTGTTCCCCAGATCTGTCATCGTAAACATCAGTTCGTTGTTTGCCCAGAGTCTGGCACTCCGGCACTCGCAACTACTGGATTAATATAGTCTGGGTATTTACTTTCGGTGCACTACGCTTCTTTTTCATCCCCGCCTCTCTGGGAATTTCAACAAAATGGATAGCATAAAAACATTCTCCAAGAAAAAATACGAATATGTGGCAACTTTAATGGCGATCGGTCAAACGGTGTGGAAATTTATTAATCTCAAACTGATATACCAACATCCATTCCTGTATATACAGGGTGAACATTAACAAAAGCGACAAACTGCAGGGAGGGATTGCTGACTGGAAATCGAGGATAAAAAGGTCCTATGAACATGTGTCAGGAAACGCGTCGCTGCCACGGTAGGCGGCGCTGACGAATGAGTTCCTCTGACGACTTGCCGTTTGTTACTTGTGTGTTGCAGGCTGTATGATTGACGCAGCGTACTGTAGGCAGCAAAATGGTCCAGCATTCATGTCAGGGACAACCCGAATTGGTGTTTGTGTATGGCCAAACAGATGGAAATGGTCAAGAGGCAGCACGGTGCTCCATATCTGGTGTGTATGTGTGTGTGTGCCTCCCTGCACGTTGTCTGTCCAAAAGGGCGTATGTTTACACAAAGGCCCAAAAAGGGCTTGAAATGTTGTGTGATCCGATTGGTGTCTGTGAGGGTACTTGTTTTGATATCGCTCTGATGTGTCTCGATCGTTTCCATGTGCTTGGCCGTACTCAAAGACAACTTAAACCTAACTAACATAAGGACATCACACACATCCATGCCCGAGGCAGGATTCGAACATGCGACCGTAACAGCAGCACGGTTCCGGACTGGAGCGCCTAGAACCGCTCGGCCACAACGGCCGGCGATGATGCATTTCCGGACACATCTTCATAGAACCTTTTTTCTCCACTTCTCCTCGGGAATCCGTCCCTGCAGTTTGTCGGCTTTGTTAATGTTCATCTCGTATATTACATACACAATCAGTGATATGTCTTTATTTACTATTTTTTACGGTGCTGCAGTTTTAGTGGCCAGCAGTGTTGATAGGCGAGCAGGAGTGTTACACGTGACAATTGGCATCAGTGACTCTTATCCAGCTGATACTTCACTAGTTGTCAGCGGAAGCTCGGTAGTATGTGGGCCGCTCTTAGAAAGTTGGGCTCAAGAGATCCGAGATAGGTGCTACGCCTACGACCTGTCAGGGATTCAAATCAATGCAACCAACTGCCTCGCACTGGGCAATCGTCTCAGCGAGTTATCTGTGTAATGCACTTCGACAGCATTGGTGGGGTGTGCAGCCTGATTTTGTACTTGTACTTGTAGCGAAATGTGTGTCCTGATGAAACTTGCTGCTAAAATCAATTAGATGAGTAGGAAAATCAATCACACAATATTCGGACACAGCATTAGTAGTGTGCTGGTTGACACAGTCACGTAGATTAAATATCTAAGCGTAACTTTGCAAAGCTGTATGAACGGAACGAACACATAACATCAGCTGTAAGGGAGGCGAAATGTTGACTTCGGTTTATTGGAGAGAGCATAGGTCATCCGTAAAGGAGATCACGATTAGAAAACTAAAGCGATCCAATCTTGAGTACTGTTCGAGTGTATGGGATCGCCACCAGGCAATATTAAAGGAAGACATCGAAGTAATGGAGAGGCGTGATCCTGGATTAGTTACAGGGAGGTTCGATCTACGATTATTAAGGAAATGCTCTGTGAACTCAATTGGAAATTTCTGGAGGAAAGGAGACGTTCTTTTCGCGAAACACTTTTGAGAAAAATCAGACGATCGGCATTTGCGGCTGGCTGCATAACGATTCTACTACCGTTAACGTACATTTCACCCGAGGACCACGAGGACACGATAAGAAAGTAGGTCCTTTGCAGAGGCGTATAGAGAGTCGTTTTTTCCTTGCTCCATCTGCGAGTGGGCCAGCAAAGGGAATGACTCCATGCACCGTATGACGGGTTGCGCAGTATGTATGTAAAAGTGGATGCAGATTCCGACGTCCACACTTCCACATGCCTTTGGAGTTGTTCTGTAGAGAATGATATTGGGTCCAGTTTTAGCATACACAGCTGTCGTCTGGGGAACTAGCTTAGTATCACCCTCCGGATTCCTCGACGGCGCAACTGCATCTGCCATACCTCTAGAGGAGGTTTGGTATGTCACCCGGTGACTTCTTCTATAAATGAAGAACGCCATAGAAGTGACAACCTGGGCACCAGAGTGCAGTGCCACAATGCCACCAGGTAGTCACATTTATTGACTGGATTAAATGTTACTGTGTCATACCAATGTAGATTTTTGTTTGTTCTAGACAGAAACCAGAAGAAACCATCAAAGAAGAAAAGGAGGAATGAAATCTGAAATGGTAGGGAGCTAAGATGGTGAGTGGTGAGGCGCTGGATTTAATAGGTTGAAACAGTTTCTATAAGTTTACGTAACAATAAGATCAAACGAAAAAAAACAACAAGAAGCTTCAGTTCTCTTAATGTTTCTCCTGGCGGACAATTTAGAAAAGTGGATTATACGATATTGTCTTTTTCGCTCTGGCTAACACTCGGGTCAATGGGAATGGAAGGAATAAAATGTCAAAAGCAATTGCAACTTCAACCACCTTAAAAGTAACAGAATAAAGAAACAGAGTAATTAAATTAGTGCCTTCACGGAAACTGATAAGTTTAAATAACATTTTAAAACAGTTTCAAGCAACTCAACATAGTAGGCAACCAAGATGAGGAAAAAAAAAAAAAACAGCATTTGGCAACTAGCCATGGCAGCAGTCAGATTAAACTAGCAAAGCAAAGATGGCTAACTACTTTCCAAATGAGTTACTAAAACTTAGGAAACAGCTCAACCATTAGCAAACTAGGTCCTCTAATGGGCTATCATTTAAGATTTTAAATTCCTTACAATGTGAAGGTCCGAAACACACCAAAGTCTTTAAGATTTTTAAATGTTGCTTCGACAAGCACAAAGAATTAAACAAAAAAATAAAGAATACGCCCAAGCGCAATCACCAAACTGCCATCAGCGTGAGAGGGCGCAAGAATCGAAATACAAACACCATCTATCGGCGAAGTATCACAGAACAGATCGAAAGCCAAGTAATGACAAACGTAAGCAGTACTTCTGTCAGTGCAACCAGCGTCACCCAGTTTTATATACATTGTAAACATAAATAAAATGGTAATTTCCTAGAATGATTGTCTATTAAAGTTGGAGGGGTCAAACGACACACATCGAACGTGCAATAGTACATCGATTATGGAAGCCCCGAGGCGCGCGTTATGATCAATTATTTGTGATCGTCATTTTTATTAGTTTTCCGTTGTTCCTTCAGTTCGTGTACATTACATTTCCGCCATAATTATTTGTGATTTGATTGGGCAACCCACACGGTTTCTGTTGATAGCGAGTGTAATGTCTGCTGTTTCTCACGTTTCTTCTGCGGATTGTCTGACGCGGAAAACTCTAATTCCATGCATATCCAGCATAGACAAATGTTTAAATTTTTTCCGCAAATATGGACTTCTGCCGGGCGAGGAAAGGAGAGACTGTTTTGATTGTGGTGTTGCGAAGTCTATAGAACTTCGTAAGAGGAGTGTGGACACTGAGATACCGTTGCAATTTCATTGCGTACTTTGCGGAAAGCGAACCAGCATCAGGAAAAATACGTGGTTTGAGTCCTCCAAATTATCGATTCAGACGAGCGTAATTCTTGTGTAGTGTTGGATTCGAGATTACACGTTGCAAACCACAGCATCAGAAATTGAGTTATCGGCAAATACCGTGTGTGAATATTTCAGGTTTTGCCGAGAAGTGTGTTACGTGGTAGTGACAAATAACAGTGTGCCAATTAGTGGACCAAATAAAATAGTAGAAGTAGACGAATCTCATATTGCTAGATGAAAGAACCAGAGAGGACGACCTTATAAATGTGAAGTAGATCATAATTGGGTTTTTGGTGGGATAGAAAGAGAGTTCAGCAAGTGTTTCGTTGTGAGGGTATTGTCCCTGGAGGTGACTTTAGTGGGTCGCATAAAACACTTCATATAGCCTGGAACAAAAGTCATCACAGGCGGGTTTCAGTCGTACCAGACACTGAAAGTTGAAGGGTTCGACCACGAATTCGTGAACCACTTAGTGGAGTTCGTCTCTTCGTGTGACGCCAGTGACCACACCCAGAATATAGAACGGCTGTGGAAGTCTGTCAAGTGTACCATAAAACAAGAAGGGCGTCCAGGACAGAGGGACGAACTGTACTTTTTCCTGTACCCATACTTCCACAACTTGCGTTTGCAGGGGAAAGTCGACGCATGCGACACTCTGCCGATATTCCTGCGCGATATTGGCAGAGTTTACTCTGGCAACGGGAAAAAAGGAATTGCCCCTGTCGCTTATACATCACACGGACTGTCACAAGACGATAACACAGACGACGAGTAAGGTAAGTCGTCTCCTTTGAATTTACAAGTGCTTCTCTAACGCTTTTTTTTGTCGTTACTGTAGTGACAACTTGAAACATACTCACAACGCGAGCCAGGAGACTTCCATAATCGATTTACCATCGTACGTTCGGTATGTATCGTTTGGACACCGCCAACTTCGATAAATCATCTCCAACTTCAATAGGCAATCATTCTTGGAAATTACCATTAAAATTGATTACATACAGACAATGTCCACTAGCCAGTATACCGCTTGCCTGCTGTATAGCGTGAAGCAGAACTTTATGAAAAGTTAACAAGAAGTAACACGCTTACTTAGTACGATAACAGAGAGTAACAATGCATCCACAAGTGTCGGGACCACACAGTATTGTAGCGTAATGTGTTTCGATAACCACGATGGGGAACCTTACGGCAGAACACAGAGCTTTTCCAGAACTGCCTTCCCAGGCACTCGATGGCTGTAAAGCAGATGCTCGCCGTAGTTTCCAAGTAGTTCTCGGATGACATTAAAACCACCACAAGCTTCCCATCTGCCAGGCTGGGGAGCGTATCCAGGGACTTGACTCCAACTCGCAACTAGCAGCTGCCCAAGCCGGAAGCAGACATCCTTTTCCAACAGTGTGGATCGATCAACTCGTTCGCGTAGATACTCCAAATGGACGAACTGCTGAAGCCAGTCCGTCGGTCGTTACACAGAGCCGTCAGCAAACTATCACTAGTGGCAGTACTGCAATCGATGCTCAACCAGCACCAGCATACTGTAGCTCGTGAGCGAGCTTTCACCATCGCGAAGCATCACATCGTTGCCTCCTAGCGGGATGACCGAGCCACAGTTACCAGGCAACGGGCCAAAGACATTACACTAGAGCGGCAGTTATCGATAAAGCCGAAGCTGAAAATCGGCATCGCAGCCTTCGCCAAAGATCGGAAGAAAAGTAGTTACTATACAGAAGATCGATTCGATCCGTCATGAAATGGTACTTGCTTTCGAAGGTAAACTGTACTGTCTGCCATCGGGTTCCCCTAAATGGCAGGCAGCACCGCATAACAGCCACGCTATGAGGGAAACGAACCAACAGCCAAACAGGCGAAGACATCAAGTAAACACGCCGAAGATTCCAGTCGATTAATAGGAACCTTTTCTTGCACTCTATTGGCTCCAACTCACTATATAGGCCCGGCCGGTCTTCGTCCGCTGCTAATGGCAACCGCTATAGCAGAGTCTCCGAGAAGCTATCACCGAAGCCGCTGTACTGCACCGCCAGCCGGCCGAGAGGAACCACATCTCCGGCTAGATCGACGGACGTCTACATCTATTGTACAGCTAGCTATTGTGTTGTAGAAGAAGTTACGTTCAATAAACTGTTGGAGAATACAACATAAACGTTGTTACTGTTTGTCGTCCCAGCAGCCAGATAATGCTGTAGAGCGTCAGGATCTGGGCGTGGCAGGTTATGGGCACTGGCGATGGTGGGAGGGGGGGAGGGGACGGGTGGGGGGGGGGGGGGGGTAGAGAGTAGAGGAAGGGCGCGACCTGGCCGCAGAGAGCCGCGCTGGTCGCTGGAGCGCACCGTAGCCGCTGCCTGTCTGCCGCCCATTGAACACAAATTGCGCGCTGGCTCGCCCACCCAGAAGACAATGGCGCTCAGCTTTCCAGCGCCCACAGCCTGCGCCAGAGAGAGAGAGAGAGAGAAAAGGAGGTGGAGAGAGGGAAATGGGAAGGTTGCAAGACGTTCCAATTTGGCGCCGCGGCTACGTCACTACTCGTTATTATCTCCAAGCTCTCTATCACACACGTGCAATGCATCGTATCTGTTGTGTTAAAAAACTATTATACTGTGTAGTTTCGCATTCTGAATAAGTCTGGTTCACGTGATTTTTTTCCATTGTTGTTTCCATAAATATGTCTTGAGCGCATCTGTGCAGTATTAGCCTAATAATATATTTGTTGTTAGTTTCCAAAAAGAGAAACTACGCTTCCTTTCGAAAGGATCTGTGGACCTGCCTATAATACCACGGAAGGTAAATGGGAGCGGAGGCCGCCCTGTACCAGCGGTTTCGAAAGGCACACATTGGCCGAATACTATTGCTGAAGATGCTACAGTGGTTTGGCCACATGTTTCCAGCTGATGGAGCCGTTCCTAACCGAGTCCTCCATTCTCATAATGCAAGCGCTCCATGGGACGTCCGTGGAAGCAATGAAATGATCGAGTGTTAACAATCCTTAAACTAGTGGAGCCGACAGCGGTGAAAGACGAAACTAGAGACCGGCACCGAAGGACTATCATCTGCAGTAGGTATTGAAACGCCCGCTAAACCCGCTGGGCAGAACAGGTAATAAGATTGTGGAAAGGGCCAAGGGTTGAAGTCAGTTTTTGCTTCTAATTGTCATTTGTTGTAATTTAGCAACTCTTTCACGGCTGAAGGCCTCCAACAAGAAATATTAACAACATAAAATCCAATTAAGATAGCAATAAAATAATTCAAAAATAACATACGCGAAGTGCAATACAAATGGCTGAGGGCCAGAATTAATTTCCAAAATTTCTGAATACATTACCATAGATCTTTAAAGGGAGAAGGCCAACAAGAAATAAAAAAAGTCAAAAATTCAATTAAGATACCAACAAAATAATTTAAAACCCAAAAGGCAAAAAATACAAGGTGCAACAGGAATAGCTGAGGGCCACAATTAAATTTCAATAATTAGCTGTCAAAATTACACACCATGTTGGACAGCGACAACAGGTGAGGAAAGGACGCTGCTTGAAATTACGTTAGTGGCTAGGGCAGGTAACCGGAACACTAACGGCCACTAGGCAGAAAATTCCGCTGGTACACTTGAATTTGAAACACGGTAATAGTTAACTCGCTTAAAAGAACGCTGCCTGAATTTACGCCAGTACCCAGGGCAGGTAACCAGAACATTAACGGCCACAAGACAGAAAATTCCACTTGTGCACTCAAATCGTAGTCGACCAAAACAGTTAATTGCTCCGCATGGCGGCTAAATCTCAGCAGTAGAACCACTCGGTATTGCTCACCGGAAAACCTCTCCAACAGCAAACCACCGAAGCGAACCACCACAACATGAATAGACGTGGACTGTGTAGTTGAAACCACTACTCAACTTTGACGTCCTCAGTCGGTGAATCACGAAGCTCGTAGCGATCGGACACCTCTACACACGCTGAGACACTGCGCAGGGACTGCCAGCGGCCCCAGCCGACTGCACTGCGTGGAGATAACTTCCCTGGTCCGCAACAACCGACCGACTCCCCCCAGACCCCCTTGCCGGAAACTGTATCCACCAAATCAAAGATGGTACACGGCGCAAATATCGATACACATCACTGTTGCGACACGTAGAAGGAAGAATAACTACGACGTAAAGGCGACGAGGGCGGGAAACCAGACGCAGATAGACGGCGAAGTTCACGAAAACGCATAGTTGGGAGAGCGCACGGCTCAGGTATCTTCTCCATTGTCGCCGATGGACTTCTTTTTTTTATTGCACTGTTTGTAATGCATTGTGCTCATGATGTAGCATCTTCTTCCACAATATTCGGCCAACGTGTGACTTTTGAAACCGCTGGTAGAGGACGGCCTCCTTTCCCATTTACCCTTCAATGGTATTGCAGGCAGGTCCACAGGTGTTTTGTAGTGTGCTGTTTTTCCCCGATCTGTAGTGGGCTTTTTTCTTTTGTTTTTGGCTGTAGGCGTAAAGGACCATTACCGCAATAAATGATGACTGTGACGATGAAGAGAAAAAAAATATATTTTGTTACATGAACAGAGAGAGTACTAAGAAGTTTTAGGAGTATTAAATTTCAACTGCTGACACTTCCCTCCCTCCCCCCCCCCCCCCCCAGACGATTCAACCGTCCTCTAAAGACATCGTGGATGTGCAAACCCATTGCAACCCCATTTCACATGCGGCCAACAAGCACCAGTTCAATGACACAGCTCAGTGGTATCGAAATGGACCTACTAGATTGTCACAGGAAGGTATATGAAATAATATTAAGTTGATAGAGCAGGAAATATGGCAAAAAACATGCGTGGTGCGTGTTTCTGTGCGAGGAATTCTTTCCGGGTTTTTGTTTTGCGTTATAAAGTTAATCCATTTTGCACATGCACCTTGTAAGGACTGTTTAATTCCCTGTAAAATGTTATGATACACACCACTTAATATTTTATGGCAGCACACACGCTTCACTATTGAAAAAGGTGACCCAGCGTCACATGACTAACAAATAAACATTTTTAAACCATACTTGTGGCTGGCTGCTGGTTAAATTATAAACCTTGTAACTGTACTGCAACCAAGTTGCACATTATGGCGACTACTGAACACATAATGTTACCTTTTTAGTTTAGCATCTAGCAGTAAATAGTTTGATTTAGAGAGAGACGTTGCATATGACTAACTGTAAGAAAATTTATGGAATGATTATTGAGAAGATCTATGTTTATTTGTTTCTGCGCGTCCACGTCCTAGAACAGGAGTTGCTGTTTGGTGTCCGTACAGGAGCCGCTAACAGTTCCGAAGTGGAGTCTTTGATCTGGGGAGAGTCCCACTTCTTGGGAAGCGCTGAATCTGTTCCTATTTTCAGCATCAAACGCTTCCGTGCAAATAAAGCGGGCGATAAAAAATTCTCGTGTCTTGAGTTGCGGCGGTCTTTGTCAGGTCAGTTTACACGCAGGCGTGGTTCCAGAAATGTTAGGATCAACCATTAGCTAAGTCTTGGCTTTTAAACATTTTCTCCCACAGCCCGGAGAAAGAATGGTCAGATCGTACGTTACTTTTCTCTACCATTCAAGACATAAAAGTAATGGGGACGCTTTGGAATCAGTTAATGCGGGGGAGGAAATAAGTGACCATAGGTGATAAAAGGAATGTTAATAAACACAGAAAAATGTTTTTGATAAGCAAGAATGGCAGGAAACATATTACAGAGTGAGTAGTCAACATCAGATATTCAGTTCCGAAGGCGAAGATGTGGAGCGCAAATGGATAAAATTCAGAAGCTTTGTGCAATCACCTCTGACATTTGTGAGCCGAGCATTGCTGCTAGGACCAACAAAGAACTGTTGTACGATATTGCAGTTCCTGTGTTATGAATTACGATGCAAAGTTCCTTTGGACATGCGTGCATGTCTAAATGAACAGGCACTGTGGCAACGACAGCCATTATGAAATACATTAAATGTATTCGAAATTGCGACTATGGAGAACAATCAGCTGTAGAATGGAATGCCGATAGTGAAAATTTGTGTCGGACCGAGTCTCTTAACCGGATTTCCCGTGGTTGCCTAACGATTTGGCTACCTGAGCACGACGCACGGACAGACCCATAGATTCATATGTCAACCATACGTCTACAACCTATGCTCCTACAACAATTATGTATACTGCCGTACAGGTGGAACATTTTACTAGAAAGTCACTTGTCCGGTTACGGCAGATAGATACGATGCATGTCCGAAGGAACATTTATCCGCCGACTGCGGTCAAGTGGCTTTCAAGTAAAATGTCCCCTCTGTTTGGGAATGTACATAATGGAGGTACGGCTCGTTGGTTTGTTGATTCGTGGGAGGCGACCAAATAGAGGGGTCATCGGTCCCATCAGATTAGGGAAGGATGGGGAAGAAATTCGGCCGTGCCCGTTCATAGGAACCGTCCCGGCATTTACCTGAAGTGATTCATGGAAATCAAGGGAAACCTAAATCAGAATCGCCAGACCCAAGTTTGAACCGTTGTCCTCCCGAAAGCGAGTCCAGTGTGCTAACCACTGCGCCACCTCATTCGATGATGGACGTACGAGTACCGGCTGCAGACAAATGGTTGACGACATTTGGAAGTTTGTGTCTGGCATTGAGTCGTGCTCGGAGAGCCTAATGGTATTGCCACCGCTCGCAATAAGCTGGAAATCTTGGTTCGAGTCCCAGTCCAGCACAAGTTTTCACTGTCGTAATTCCATTCTATAGCTGAAGGTTGTACATTCGCAACTGCGACTACATTTACATTTACGTTAACGTAAGAACCGTTGTGGTTCAATAGCCATCTTAGAAGAGGACTATGAAAGTTACCGCATATTTAAGCGAAGTCTGAGCCTCAGTGAAGCAAAAATAGAAATATGCAGAAACGTAGCATAACACTGTAAGGATAATAAGCAAAGAGACTTCACTCAGAAAGTAAAATTTAGCTAACCAAAGCGACCAAAAATCATAACAAGTTTAGGTGGTGCCTTACGGAAAGCTGGTAAAAGCGTCAAAATAATCTATTCAGTCACTCAGCGATCCTTCTAACACTGAAATGGCAGGTGACAGACAGAAGGCCGAATTGCTGTCTCCATATTCCAGATTTTTTTAAAAGAATTCTTTATTCTTCAATACATGATACATAAGCAACCCACTACCTAATACATTAATGGGTCCTTCTTAATACTAATGCAATGATTACTACTGCAGCTTTTTTGTTCTATGAATGTCAGTACTAATTCTCCAGAATTTATTTCACGGCAAAAGATCATCATACGATTCTTCCTTCCGATCATAGCGTAAAAGCCTGAATGACAAGTATTGAGATAAATGGTCGCGGAACGGGAAATCCATCAAAAACCACTCAATAGTGGAAATTCATCCGGACTTGGTGAGATACCTGCGATTCCTATAGACATTATACGAAAGTACTTGCTCCCAGTAAAGCAGTATCATAGCAGTAGGTAGCTGTAACGAAAACGAATACCAGTCGACTGGAAGAAATTTCAGTATTTCCAGTTTTCCAAAAGCATCGACAGACAAATACACATAATTGTACATTAAATATACTTCCGGATTATGGGACACATTTTATGTTCACATATTATGGTCGTTCAGGAGAACAAATATCCATGGTCGATGTATGCAGACTGAAGCGACGAATGAAAATTTACACTAATGTCAGGATTCAAACGTGGGTCTCCTTCTAAGTAGGCAGATACGGTAACCACTGCTTCACCCTGGCGCAGTGGCTTTGCACAGCTGCACGGATTACCCTAGTATGCCTCTGTCCCCAATACAAATTCCCATTCAGACCTCAGCACACTTCGTATTTCCCCTACATTCAAAGAGCATTGATGGAATAGTACCTCAGCATCGAACGAAACGGGGGATCCTGGCTTTCAGACTGAAACGATGAATGGAAATTTGTACCCAGGGCAGGTTTCAAACCCGGTTTCCTGCGCGATAGGCACTGCAGTGTGAGTTTAGGGGGAATGCGAAGTGGGCTGAGGCGCTACAGGGAATTCGGGTTGAGGAGGCACGCATGTTAAGGTAGTCCGTGTTGTTGCGCATAGCCACTGCACCAGGGTTCCGTAGTGATCAGCGCATCTGCTAGTGATCAGGAGACCGGGCTTCGGATCCGAGCAGCGGTACAAATTTTCATTCGTCGCTTCAGTCTGCATATATACAGCAAAGACTCTTGAACTTGGAAAGGTCTCTGGAATCGTATAGTTTCGTTTGAATATACATGGATTTAGCAAACGGAGATATTGTGAAACTTAGCTCAAGAGCAACGTGGGCAAGGGCGCCCAAGTTGATGCCGTATTCTTTGATCTAGGGAAGCCATTAAACCGTTCTGCACTGTCGCTGAGGGGTGTTTATCAATGGACCGGGTATGTCACTGCCTTCCTCGTAGATGGAACGCAACACTCCGTTCTTTACAGGACAAAAACAAAAAATGTAAAACCACCTTCGGAAGTACAGGGTTGAAGCCGCCGCTGGGTCCGAATCCGCGATTCAAAACATTTTTCCTACTGGTCAGAGACGCTACACCTATAGCACTAGCGCAGCCAGTCTGAGAAGAATCCTTAAATACTCACATGTATGTCTGAAAGGATAGACACTGTTGACGACCCAAAACTGTACGAAATACTTGAGAGCAGCTGTATTAGATACAGGTCTTCTACTCAATAGTAACATGCAGGTGGATCCCGTTATATACGGATTCGTTATCTGCATTTTTGCATGCATGGTATTTTAGTTGTAAGTCCAGTGTTGCCATCTGTTAGCAGCACACTGAACCAGTACTGCATTAGCGCATCTCAACACGCATCTTCCGTCGTTTTTGTCGAGACGTGAACCATCAGTTCATGTCAGTAGAACTGTGAAATTGCACTTCGCAGGGTCTTTACGTAAAACGTCGGGGAAAAAGAAAGAAAGCATGCACGTTGAGGAAGGAGAGTGTGCAAAGGCCGTATTCATTAGAAATAAAGATAGAAGTTTAGAATCGTTGTGGGGAAAGTTGAGCGTATTGTTGACATTCAGTGTGCTTAGTGAATCCACTGTGAGAGCTGTTCGTGACAGTGCGGAAGCAATTCAAAAAACTGCTAACACTTCACGTAACTTAAGTGTGGCTAGAGTGACCAAATATCCCCCTGAGACGATGGAAAGAATGAAAAAAAAAGTTAAGATATTGGGTTGGGTATAACAACTAACAGCATATGCCTCTCTCTGGAGCTGCTATCCAAGATAAAGCTAACAGCTTGTATGGAGATTTATCTAAAGAAGAGGACGATCCAGCACGTTTATCGGCTAGTTCAGGTTGGTTTTATCGCTTCAGGTATCGTTTTGGCTTTCACAATATCAAAATGTCAGGAGAACCCTAGGGCGTTAAAGGATTGTGAGAAGAGCAGGCTGGGAGTTCACTATAGACGGAATAGTGATTTTAGTGTATCGTTGCGTGTTTTTTGTTCTAAATTACGTAGTGTACAAATTTTGCATTAAAATGTCTCTTCACATAGATGGTAATGACTATTTTTAGTAAAAACATGAAAAAACTACATTTTAAACTTAACTTCTGAGTAAGCGAGAATCTAACCCCATATTTTACATACATAAAATGACTCTTGATTTACGCGCATTAGATACGGACGGCGATCCGCATGATGTGTCGGACTGGGATGAGAATCCGTATCTTCTGTTTACAGCGAGCAGTCGCAACCAAGTAGACCATCCACGCACGCTCTCCGAGCCGACCCAAACTTCCATATGTCACACAATCTACATCTTTACATTGTCGTCCACTAAATTCATCACCTGGTGCTCACAACATTACTTAAAAGGGAGAATGATCGCCTAGACTTCTAATACTTATTCGCGTGTCTGAAAGAACAGACATTGTTGACGAACCACAGCTGTGCGAAATATTACAAATGAAATCAGTGAGTGCAAATTCCGTGGTGTCAGGTGTATTAGGTATTGATGTACTACCCAAGCATGCACGAATAGCCGAAGTGATCTGATAAAGCGAGTCATCATTTCCTGTCTGTCGTGGGGAATCATATGGCCTTCCTTGCCGCCTTTACTTGCGTAGTCATGCGTATTCTCCATGGTGCCTCGTCGAGGATGGTAATCAATTATGCGCGGTCAAGCAGGGGTGTCCACTGTCAATGATCCTCTATGCAATACCGACAGAGCCGCTTCTAAATGGGCTAAAACAACAGCTTCTGGAGATCAGGGTGAAGGCACACAGTTTCCGGTGCCGAGCTTATGCGAATGATCTGGTATTTTTCGCTCGTTCTGAAGAGGAGATCCAGATGACGATAGGATGGGTCGGGCACCGTGGGGATTTGGCACGCAGCAACGTGATCCTGGTCAGGTCACGTGCCTCAGAATCGATAGAGGGCTCCGGAAAGTGAGTGTGGACCCTCTGCAGACGATGCATACACTTTGGTGTTCGGGCATCATATTTATCAAAGACGTGCACCGTAAGATAGCGCTGAACTATAAACGCCTTTTACAAGCTCACTGCATGGGTGTTTGATGTCACCTGCTCCGATCTTTAGATATGGTCCAAAGGGTCGCCTTCATTAATAGCCACATGGCGTCCCGGAACTCACATTTGGCGCAGATCCTACCGATGACTCGAATGATCTTACAGCGCATTCAGGAGACCATTTGTCTTTAGGATAGTATATGATGCCCTCAATCTCTCCCGTCGCAGCGGAGGACTGGGACTGACCAACGTTCGAGCGCGTGCGGCGGCCTTTACATCAACACCTCGGTCAAGACGCAACTTCACCGGTCCCCTCACTGATGAACTGGCGCCTCCGTATTGTCTGCCCCCTGTTGCTATCGCTCACACCGAGCCTGCGCCCCCACACGTCAAAACATTCTTCCTCGATTATAGCTATAATGCACACGAATCTTGCTCGTACCAGGGCACCTACATCGCAAGATGTGTGCGGCCTATTGATGACGAATCACCCTGGGAATGTGGTTGAAAGACGCTACCCAGCAGTGGCGTGGCCTGCGGTGTGACGAGCGATTCGCCAAAAATATTTGACGAGAGAGCCGCGTCACCTGATACCTAGTGGTCAACAAAGTTTTCCGACAAGACGTAGATTGCACAATATTGCTCTAGCTGACTCACCAATGTGCATGCGGCGTCCTGCGATGGACATGGATGGAAATCACCTGGAATGTGGATCTTTTGCGAATGTGTGACTTCTAATTCAGAAGACGGATGCCTTACACTTAGAGTACCGCCCCACTACACTATCGCGCCCGCAATGCTCCTTCATCTTATTAATACTTAATTTCCTCAATCAAAAGCAGTTGCGATGAACTGGGTCGAAGGACATCCTGTGTACTACCTTTTCGTGGTACATTCTCAAAGATGTGCTTGACTTTTGTGATACGTCGTGCTATGGGAAAACTTAACCAAAACGTAAGGTAAGCAGAGCTCAAAGCCTGCAGGGAGTGAGAAACATCAACCTTAAGATTCAACATAAGGAGATAATCACGGTCTGAAGGACCCAACACTTTTGATTAATTATTGACCAATGTAATAAGTTACTGAAAGGAATGACTTTAATCATTCTGCCAGAAGGGCCAATAAAATATAACCATAAATGCTGTTTTGATAATGCTACAAGAATGCAAAACCAACAGCTAATTTACTTCGTCCAAAGGAACAGTAAAGACCAAAAGACAAATTGAAATACCAAAGGTTTTTTTTTTTAATGAAACAAGGTAACAAGATAAAATTAATAACCAAAAAGGGGTAGTGACGTCGCCACTCGGCCTGAAGGGCCTGAATATCAGTAGTAATAAATATTTGAGAATGGTTGAAGTTTGTGAGTTAGCACTTAAAACCAGCCCGTGCTCCTCACCACTAGGAAAAATTCACAATCAGCTGTGCTAGAACTGACTGCTTTAGCAGCAGAACAACTAGAAACTTCACCAACGTGACGAGTCGTCCACATAGGGCATGACAGCAATTCTCTATAACACATAAAAATTACTAAACATTGAAGCACATGGTTCAAAATATAACGCCTATCTGGGCAGGAACTGTTAATGACGCCCACTGGCCTTCGTAAATCTTCGACTTAGTAAATGTGACGGCCAGTACTAAATAATAATACCACTCAACAAATTGTAAAATACAAGATCGTTATTGCACTTGGGTCAGAATAAAATTTCAACCACAGATAATATTTTAGGTTCAGTTATTAAGGCACAGAGAGTTAACACTCTTTTCTAGTGATTGTTACACTTGACAATATAACAGCAAATCATTGAATCGGGATTCTGGGCACGCCTGAGCCTACTAAAATTGCGAAACACCACGGCACACGACCTTAGAGCAAAACACACACGACGATACGGGCAGAAATTGAGTGAGACACATCAAGTCAAGAAATTCTCACCGTTAGTCCAGAAGGCAGACAAGCATTCGGCGACAGGTTGCAACCAGCACCAACTCGAGTTATGTCAATCGCCCCAGTTCCGCCATAGCAACGCGGACGCGCCGCGTCAACAGTTGCCACGCCGAGCTTCCTTATCACACAGCCCGTCCAGAACGACTGCCGCCGTCCCGAGTACACACGCTCGTAGAAATCACATGCGTTCACAGGAAGTTATACCACTTTTCCCGCAACACAACCGGAAACTAAACTCCCCGTCTCACTCCGGCAGCAGCACTCGATACTCTCGTCGTCAGCAGGTCTCTCCCCAGAACGCAACGCCCTCCGAAATTTAAAAGCAAACGGACCAGTTGCGGCGGAGCAAAGCGAAGGCTCCGGAAGACCACACACCGCACCTAGGCAAAGATGAAGATGATACGGTCGATTTTGGACTGTCCATAATAACAACAAGATTAATTGCACTGCAATTCCAGATATTAGACTTCTGTTTACTACTTAAACAGTGTATTCAAAGATCCTCTGCCCCCTCTCCCATTTCCCCCCACCCCTGCAGGTGGGCAGTACCGGGTAAGAGAAGTTGCGTCTGGTGGATACTGGTTTGAATCTCGAAATGGGCCGTTGAAAAAGACTATATTACGAGAAGACGTATCCATCTCCCCGCTATGGAGATTTGGGACCAAACAACATTTATTTTTTGATGTTTCCGAGTGACTTCGTTCTTATGTTGTACTAATGGAAGGGTATCCTCAGGTTGGTTGTATTCAGTTTTATATTGTTTGATAATGAAATACAACGTTATCACCAAAAATATGGGTAGGGCCACCGCTCAGGACCAACGGGAAATCGAGGTTCTAGTTTCCGTTCGGCACAAATTTTTATAGGTCGTTATTAGGTAGAAGATTTATGCCTAATACAGCTGATAAAGTATTCGGATTCATCGAATTAATTTCAAAATCAATGCTTAAGAAACAGTTGAATAACTGTACTGTAGGCTACCTCCGTCGTAGGCTGACCACACTTTCTGAGGGTGCTTTCAATGAATCTCAACCTGGCATGTGCGTTTTCTGCGATTTTATTCGATTGTTCCCCTTTAAATCACTGTGTATGCATCCTCTATGACGATTAATGGATGTCAACGTTCTAGCAACTTTTCGGCAGTCGTGTGATCAAACAACAATGGAGATTTTTGGGCATTTATGCACAACACTTTGCTTTGGTATAACTGCCGACCCGTGCACCAAGCACATATCCTGTGCAGGTCTCCCACCATGTCGTTAAAATTTTCTAGTTGTGACGTCTAGCCGGCCGAAGTGGCCGTGCGGTTAAAGGCGCTGCAGTCTGGAACCACAAGACCGCTACGGTCGCAGGTTCGAATCCTGCCTCGGGCATGGATGTTTGTGATGTCCTTAGGTTAGTTAGGTTTAACTAGTTCTAAGTTCTAGGGGACTAATGACCTCAGCAGTTGAGTCCCATAGTGCTCAGAGCCATTTAGTTGTGACGTCTCTACATAAGACCACAACATTAACTGATCAGTTCTTCGACCTCTGAATGTTATCCACTATGTCATTTACCAAATTCTGTGAACAGTAATCATTCTATATCACTCCTTAAGGTGCATTAGAAGTTACTTTTGTATATGGAAGTTTTCTCTCCGTTAAGACTATTCCGTTCTACTCGTCGTAGGTAGGATACACTAGCACTGCCAGAGACGCAGAGACGAGTGGAACAAAGAGGCGCCTTCTATGTCGATAAGGCGGAGTTCACTAAGTGAATTGTTAGCCATAAGTCCAGACCAGAATAAAGTGAATGTCGTCAAAACAGTCCAGGAGCGATCCGAATCGAAACATGTAAACACAGGCAGGGTCATTCACTCAAGTACCAATGACTCAGTTGCGCTTTAGCATATACATAAATGACATAGTAAATTGTTGGGGTAGTTGGTCGTATTTGTAGCACTGGTAGGGGGAGAAACATGAATGAATGTTTACGACGGAAACTAGGAAAAATGGTTCAAATGGTTCTGAGCACTATGGGAGTTGAGGTCATCAGTCCCCTAGACTTAGAACTACTTAAAGCTAACCAACCTAAGGACATAACAAACATCCATGCCCGAGGCAGGATTCGAACCTGCAACCGTAGCAGCAGCGCAGTTCCGGACTGAAGCGCCTAGAACCGCTCGGCCACAGCAGCCGACTACGGAAACTAGGAGCCGACGTCATCTCTCTTTTTTTGTTCGGTTGTTTGTTTTGCACATAATTAGAATCGCACAGCGTTCAGTGACAATCCATAGGGTATTTGACATCCTTACAGAATATAAATTGCATTTTATAAGTAATGAAATTAATTGATCCCGTAAATTCTGCGCTTTTGTTAGCCAAAGCCATTAATTTTGATGCAAGAACAATTTACGTTAATAAACATGAACTCGTTGTTGTCTTGTGCTCAACAGAACGTTCTTCATCATGATCAAAGGCAAGAGTTCCCCATTATTATTGATAAATGTGAAATTTGCTTATCAATAACAGAAACGCGTTTTATACGAGGGTTGGAACTTTAATAGTGGCAACTATTTATTTACAGCTCGTACAAAATAGAAACGTGTTTCAAAGTTTTACTGACCTTCAAAGCAGTTACCAGCATTGTGTACAACTAGTTGCCAGCGATGTGGATGTCGTAGGTTACTCTTTACGGTGCCAGTTGTGTTGATAGTTCGAGCGGCGCCGTCTATTGCCGACGAATTTGTAGCAGTTCTGAAGCGAATGCCGTGAAGTGTTTTCTTCAGTTTAGAAATCGAGTTAAACTCACGAGCGCATAAGTCAGGGGAGTGCAGTAGGTCGTACAGCACTTAGCAGCCCCATCAGTCAAACAAATCAGTGAAGCTTGCACTGTACTTGCTTGAGCGTTGTCTTGCAAATGATGGTCAGGTCCTGCAGAAAGTGTCATCACATATGTCTCTATGCTGTTCATTCTTGGCCGAGCGGTTCTAGGCGCTACAGTCTGGAATGGCGCGACCGCTATGGTCGCAGGTTCGAATCCTGCCTCGGGCATAGATGTGTGTGATGTCCTTAGGTTAGTTAGGTTTAAGTAGTTCTAAGTTCTAGGGGACTAATGACCTTAGAAGTTAAGTCCCATAGTGCTTTGTTCATTCTTGGAGCACAACCTACGACCTACGCCTTCCACATCGCTGGCAACGGGTTCTACACAACGCTGGTGACTATTTTGAAGGACAGTATCGGTTGTGAATAAATAGTTGCTACTACCTAAGTTCCAACCCTCGTATATTTCTGTGTTACAAATACTAAGAATAACAAAGACTATGAGTATATCAGGTCATGGAATTTCTGTACAGTTGTGGGATAAAGGCTTGGATGAGTAATATGATCACTCTTGCTTTAGCTCTCGGACCTATTACATGCTTTTGTCCGACGTTGCTTCTGAAGGCACGATTTCGTTAATTGTACATAACTTTTTTCACAATATATGTATAAAAAGTATGTGTCCTTTTATTCTCATTCCACACCTCTCCCTCAATGTGAATATAATTAAGTGGAAATAATTAATTATCGCTAGAATTCAAGTTTTATCCTGGCCATCTGCCATTCTTTTCTCATAATGGCGCATTGGCAGTCGTTACGTGAAATATAATTAATCACGTGATTTTCAGGGCTTCACCCACAAGAAAAAAAAGGAAAATTGTATCTTGCTATCAGGAAAAGAAAATATTTTTTCCAGAAAAGTTTTCATTGAATACACACGATAAATGTAATAAATAATTATTTGAGGTTCATTTTTGCTTATAATAATTCGCTGACTGGTAAAAATCTTGTTTTCACTGTCATAAATATTATTGAGATCACAATTAACAGTATAAAAGGTCAGTGTTCAACGAAGAATTTATGTAACATTGAGCATAATAACACAAGTACATGGGTGATTATATCGTGTCTGTGTCTGCAACAGTATTTATTTATCAAGCATTAACTATTACAGTTTTATACAAACCACCCGTATTTTTGAGCTAAACGTGTGTGTTGACAACGTAAGTAAATTGTTCCAAGCTAACCTAGTACCTTTAATTTGAGTTATTTACATACGCAGAAACATTGATGATTGTTAGTGTACATTTTAGCCGTTACGACGAGTGTGCGAAATATACGCGACGTCAGAACTTACAAACAATTTCATCCATGACTGAAAACGTAACAACTCGAAACCTCGTATAAAGGAAAAAAAAAGAAAAGATAGAGAGAGAGAGAGAGAGGGGGAGAGAGAGAGTGAGAGAGGGAGAGAGAGACGATTAGTTTACTCATACTGAGTATGACGAGGCGATCTGTATTTACTTCCTTAGGAGTAGAAAAACTTCTTAGCCAAGATTGCAATAAACAATGTATTTTGAATGACTGGTTTCAGTAAAACCATGTTACCATCATCAAATCTTCGTACAAGTTTTTATAACCATCTTGTGCCAGATGCACGCAAAATCTTTGCATTAAATCTTCAGATGCACAACATACGACGTGAATGATGTGTTGGCGTGTCAAAAGTAAAAGTTAAAATTACTATGTACACAAATCGCCACAACATTGCATCCACATGCTCACACGTCATTCACGTCACATGTTGTGCGTCTGGAGATTTAATGGAAAGATTTTGTGTGCATCTGGCACAAGATATTTATAATAAGTAGTAAACGGTTTTCCCATAGTCCCTGATTCATTTACACACAATGCTGTGCTCCAGACTAACATTCTCAGCAGTTTCTTTTCCAAATTACGGACCATGGTTCTTTTGGGCAGTGATGCTCCCTTCCCCAGCACTAGTCAGTTTTCTGTGTCCCCGTTGCCTCATATATCATGTGCTAATTTCCTTCCAAGGTTAGCGAAGCTTTATCATTTAGTTTACAAAAGTGCGCGTGGCATTGCGCATTGGTTACAACAAAATGGCTTTTAATCATTTGTAGCGAATTAAACTCTGAAAATCGGAGACAATATATCTAACATGGTACACAGCTATCTGATGCCAACAAATTGCAATGACTTTGATCAATTTCGCTGCAGACGATAGTATCTGTAGGAGAAAACAGAGATTGGAACACATCCAACAAATAATTGTGGACGCTGTTGATGTGCTACTCGGCGATGAAGAGTTTGGCCAAGGAGAGTAATTCGTGGCGATCCGTATTAAATCATTCAGAAGCCTAATGAGTCACGTCTCCTCCCCCTCCCCCAATCACCCTCCTCAATATCCAGTATCTGAAAGACAATACAGAATAGAGCGTACGGAGTATAGCGTATATACGTGGCGCCTAGCACTCGCCTCCCTCTACAGCGCCCCATGGGGGGAGAACTCTAGCGCAGCCGGAGCAGTCTACGGTAATTGGCCTGCCGCTGGCTGCCGTCTCCCGGCTCCCGGAGGCTGAGGCGGCAGCGCCGAGACGCAGACCAAGGAGCGTGACGTCACAGGTCGCCATGGCGACGCGCCCGCCGCAGGAGTAGTCATCCATCATCCGGCGTCCGTCTGGCGGCGACTCGCGATAAGCCGTAATGAGGCCGCGGGCGCCCTGCTCGTGGCGGCGCCGGAGACGGAGACGCGGACGTAGACGCGGCCAAAACTGCGGGGGCGGCGTCTCCCACACCCCTCAGCGCCGGAGCGGAAAAGCTCTCTCAGCTGAAACCAGACGCTCTATTTGTTCACGAGACGGAGGCCGCTCCTCTCGGGTCGCTGACCTGGTCCTTACTTTCCAGAACAGCTTGTTACGAATCCGACAATACGCATCATCGATTGTTCAGTTCTACTGCCTGAAGACTGGTTCGATGCAGCTCTCCACGGAAGTCTCTTCATCTCTTCGCAACTACTTCAGCCTACATCCATTTGTTCCTGCTTAATGTTTTATGGAAACCCCAGTGCTGTACGTAACATACATCCTGTGACTGTGAGGTTGCCTAATGTTATCTCCACAATGGAATTCTTACGCGTATAAATGATTAAGATGACCCTGCTATTGACAATCCATATCTAGGGATTTCCATAAACCGAAGTTTTGTGTGGCGGTTTCTCTTCAGTTTACCGCATCAAATCAATCATTCTATCGGGATGTATTCATGACATGGTCAGTCTGTGGGCGACCTGCGATATATAGTATCTTGTGAGAATTTCAAAAGCTAAGATCGCTACAACAGCATTAGTGGATGGCCATTTCTGAAAGAGCTATGCTCTCATAATTAGATTTTAAGCATTTGAATTTTTACAACATAGTACCCTTCGACTTTTAACAACTCACACAAGCACATAAACTATGCACCCCGTAGGAGGGGTGGAAATGGTACAAACACTAACATTAAAAGATTAACTTGCCACCGAAGGAGCAACTTGATTTAAAAAAAAAAAAAAATCTTACGGTGGTAGGGTGGCAACTTTACATACTAAAATGACCATTTAAATAAAAACCCATGAAATGCAGTCTTACATAAAGTATACAAGGTTGGCCAAACATGCTCTACATTACACATATACCGCCTCTCAAGATGATAGGCAAGATAAAAACATATTTCAGGAGTTCGGTCTTTACACTTCAAGCAAAAAATTCGTTAACACACCGAATCCGACAAACTTGGCAGAGGCAGCTATTAACGTACGGCAGACCGACATACAGACACTAACTGCCTAACAATTGCGGACGAGGGACAGACGAGCAAGCTGGGGACGAGAGACTGACCAAAAAGACAAGTAGAATTTAACAAGTAAATGAAACAACATATCGCGAATCAATTTCTAATAAACTGCGATTTCTGGCGAAAACCAGGCGCAGCACCCCCAAAACGCTCTCCCGAACCGTCCGCTGCCAACCGCTTCAACGGACGCATGAAGGCGCGCCGATCTCCCGTCTCACGGCGTCGCAGCTCGCACCGGAGAGACCGATGTCGTGGGTTGACTCCTGTGCTCTCGTGTCGGCCTCGAAGCCACTACCCCTCGCTATACGGCGCGGCCCACTTCACACACGTGGCGACCTCACACTCGCCGACACTCAAGACGGACAAGTCATCTTGTGTCTCAGCGCGCGACAGACCAATCGACCGATCCAACCGCCAATGACCATTGCCTGAACAAACTCGAGCAGACTGGCGGCCTAACACATACTAGCACCCCGGACGACAACAGACACTAACTGCCTCACCAATGCGGACGAGAGACAGGCCCAGACTGACTTGGCTGAGCAACTCACCGACTGGCGAGCTTATCGCGCCCCTTAAATGCACGTGAGCAGGCAACCTTTCCACTTTTCCACCAGTGGGAGGCGCCAAAGCTGCGATTGCCTCAGCGGCGCCATTCCAGAAACGGAGGGCGACTGCTTCACACTACGCGCTGCGGCGCGCTCTTCAAAACAGCAATTTTTACCACGGCTCAGCGTCGTAAACAGTGATGCAGTATAAATATACATCTAAAAGAATATTGAATGTATCGTGGCAAAACCTTTTCACCTTACAACTGTACTCAATCATTGATCTCCTTTCATTACCAAACTGACGACACTTCGATGCCTCAGGACGTCTACTACCAACCAACCTCTTATTTAGACAAGCTGTATCACAAATTTATTTTCTCCTGCTGTATTCACTAAATGAATTTCGGTTCAAAGATGTAAATGGGGCAGGGAGGGAACCCCTTACCACTGAGGTGACATGATTGCATGCTGCATGTATACAGCCTTATCAATAGACCAAATAGTGTAAGGCAACTGCTATGGCAAAAACAGATGGCGACACAGATTACCAACAATTTACAATGATTTGTAAGGGGCGATCAAAACGTTTCTGATCAAAGGGCATACAGTTCAGAATCCGTATGTCAATCAGGCAAAAGAGCGTTGAGCATTGAGGCAATCATCCCACAGACGCAGCCGCGCGCTCTGAGGCGCCTCTGTCACGGTTCGCGCGGCTACGTCTGTCGGAGGTTAGAGTCCTCCCTCGGGCATGGGTGTGTGTGTGTGTTGTCCTTAGAGTAAGTTAGTTTTAGTTGGGTTAAGTAGTGTGTGCGCCTAGGGACCGATGACCTCAGCAGTTTGGTCCCACAGGAAGTTACCGCCACCACCACCACCACCACCACCACCACCACCACCACCCACCGACGCTCCATGTTGGAAAGACACGAATGCCACATTAATCCTAATCCTAAATGTAGATACTCATATACCTGTGTTCTGTGGGTTGCTCGTGTTCCCGCCATCATGTATTTTACACCCTGTTTTTAACGTACTTCCACCTCACTACGTTAATTTAAATTACTGGTGCCACTGAGTTGCTGCTTTGCCTGACCGTGAACGGCGCTAGCAGCGCGTATCAATATATCCCCTCTCGTAGTATCTTTGCTCGACTGCTATTACTTCCCAGTCGTTTTCAGTTCGGCTCGCGAGTTCGTGCTGCCAGTCAGTTGGAACGCGTCTGGAGCGCAGTCCGGACCTGACAGTCGGGGAGTTGCGATGCAATGCTGCACTAGAGCAGTTGGGTTGGAGCTGTGAGGTCTGCGTCTACATGGCTCGCCCGACCATTGCCGCCACGCATCACTTGAGCCGGGCCACGGTCTTGGTGGATCGTCGGTCGGTCGTACTACCGTACGACGCGTTTTGGCTCGCCGATCGTTCATGAGTCGGCTGTGCGTGTGTGCATCGACTCCCGATTTGTCTTCGTGCGTCCTTAGTTACTATAGGGTATCGTTCAGGTCTTCATGCAAGTATTTATCAGGTTGTGTGTGTAGTTGGCGTTATTTACACTGACGACTATTTTAGATGTTGTCGGCACTCTGAGGGTAGTCGGTCGGTTGGTGCGGACCAGGCAGAATATCTTCGTGCAGAGCGGTCGGCTGGGTTCGCTGGCGGTCCCTGTGCTGTGTCGGAGCGTGTGTGGAGTTGTTCGATCGCTACGAGCTTCGCGGCTCACCGACCCAGGACGTCAAAGTTGAGTGGTGTCTTAAGTACCCAAGCCATGTCCGTTCATGTTGTGTCGTTCGTTTCGGTGGTTCGCTGTTGGGGAACTTTTCCTGTGAGCAACACCGAGTGTTTGTAGTGGTGAAATCGAGCCGCAGTGCGGTGGAATCAACTATATTGGTTCGCTACAATTCAAGTGCACCAGAGGAATTTTCTGCCTTGTGGCCGTTAGTATTCCAGTTACCTGCCCTGGCCACTAACGTAATTTCAGGCAGTGTCCTTTCCTCACCTGTTGTCGCTGTCCAACATGGCGCGTAGTTTTGACAACTTAATATATATTTCATTGTGGATAATCACGTCCATAACAGTTTGATTATGAGTTTTTGTGTACCGACTGGTGGCTGGCAAGTCGTCTGGTCGGTCCGTCCGTGACTGTCTCATTGTTGGGTTACCGACGGATCAAGTGTAGCTGGGCCCACCATCTGTTTCACCTAAGTGAACGTTAATGTTTCGAGGGCAGCCCCCCCCCCCGGAGGCGTCGGAGTGCCGTTGTCAATACTGTCCTTTTCATGGGTGTTTAATGGTCTGTTGGTAATCTGTTACAGCCAATGCTTTAAAAGAAAAAAAATTTAATTGTGTTTTATGTAAATCAATTTATGTAAATCATTGTGGGCGTTCAGTCGCGTAAAATCTTATTCTTAGATTTAGTTATTGTCGTTGCGTTGCTTTTTCATGTAGTGTGCGTTCGGCCATTGAAAATTAAAGGTTAAGGTATTTTTGAATTTTTGGAAAAACAACCGTTGGCCTTCAGTCACTTAAAGCCTTATTCTAAAAATTTCCCCTTAAGCGAAAACACTGCCGCCTTCTGCCTTTGAAGTTTAATTGTGGCCTTGAGCCCTTTATATTGCACCTTGTATATGTTTGTTCTATCCACTTTTGCTTTGAGGCTTTCCACCTAGCTCTAATTATTTTATTTGCAATTTTAACTGCATGTCTTCAGTCACTTGAAATTTATCTTGTTGCTTTTAAGATTTCTTGTTTGGAGGCCTTCAGCCGTGAAAGAATTGGATTTTGAAACTCTTAGTTGTAAAGGTTCGGCTATGTGCTGATTTGGTCTAAAGATGTTATTAATTTACAATAAATTACAATTTTGAAGTGAAACTGACCGACATCTTATTTAGCCCTTTCCACAATCCTAATCACCTGTTCTGCCCAGTGGGTTTAGCGCGCGTCTGAATCTGCTTCGTAGTCGCTCCACGTTGCACGTATGCTTCAGCAACGCCCACAAAGGGAAACTTTTTGATCGCCCCTAATATTATTAGAAATGAGGGCAGCGTCCCAGGACGATGGCGACTGTACCTTACCATAAAGCACCCCAGGCCATGACTCCA
Source organism: Schistocerca serialis cubense (assembly GCF_023864345.2). Taxonomy (NCBI): domain Eukaryota; kingdom Metazoa; phylum Arthropoda; class Insecta; order Orthoptera; family Acrididae; genus Schistocerca; species Schistocerca serialis. The sequence continues at coordinate 424,470,606 of NC_064644.1, forward strand.
ATTACAGGCAGACGACATTTGACGATACACAAGCTCTGTGTCACTCCAGCATCTCCTTAAATACGGCTTCCTGTCGCTTATCTTTATAGTTTTTCCTCCCCAGTAGATGGTGGAATATTCTGGTGTTGCTGGGCTGGCATAACTGACCAGATTACAGCCCTCGATGTTGACATCGTGGCGTGAGGCGAGCTGCTTCTTGTCGCATCCTCCATTGGCCAGTGACAGTGTTCTCCTTCGTGTTGACCCGCCACGTTAGCCGAGAGCGCTAATGCGCTGCTTCGTGGACTCGGGTAGGCCCCGGATTGAATCCGCCCGGCGGATTAACGACGACCGTCGGTGTGCCGGCCAGCCTGGATGTGGTTTTTAGGCGGTTTTCCACATCCCCCTAGGTGAATACTGGGCTGGTCCCCACGTCCCGCCTCAGTTATATGGCTCGCAGACATCTGAACAATTTCACATTATTCTATGGATTACACTAGTCGCAGACAGTTGGGGTACAGTAATTCCGTCCTGGGGGGGGGGGGGGGGGGGGGTAACGGGGTGGCGGCAGGAGGGCCATCCGGCCACCCCTTAATCTAATATTGCCAAATCCGATTACCCATGCCGACCCTGCGTACCTGCGGGACAAAGGCACAAGCGAAAGCGAAAGAGTGTTCTCCTTCGTGTTTCGTAACTTGGCGCTCCACCAACCTACCTGCATACCACTGCGCTGTGCAGCAGAATGTAACAGAAATATGGCTTCCGGCTCTGAATATTCCTTCATATTTTAACTAACTTCATTACTGTAAAACTCCTCCCTTTAACTAACTTAATCGCTTTAATCATTCGACCGTCTACTGAGTGTAACAATCCTCGAAGTTTCAACAACAGCCATGTAGAAAGTCAAAGCGCTAGCACTGCTGCAACAGGCTTTCTGGCCGTAAATGTAGCAGCACGCGTCTGACACTCGTCGGAAAATGGCGGTGGAACAGCGAGGAAACATCAACTATTGTCAGTCCTCCATCGTTTTTGGGCGAGAATTCGTCGAATTCGAGTGGAACATCGAGCGTGAAATTCCTGGTTGCTCTTCCACAACTACGCCCCAGCCCACAATGCAAAGATCATGCGCCAGTTTTTTGCCAGCAGATGGATCAAAGTTCTGGATTTCCCAGCATAGTCACCTGATTTCGCCACAGCCGACTTCTAATTGTTCCTCAAAGTGAGGTTGGCAATGAAAGGACAGTGTTATGACGCAATTAAGGACATCCAAGGAAATTCTACGCCACTGCTAAATGCAGTTCCAAAAGATGACTACAATGATTGTTTCAAAAACATTTAAAATAGTATCAGCTCTGTACTGATTGACGAGGGGACTATTTTGAAGAAATGCATTGAGTTTGTGAACATAATCCATGAGAACGAGATTTTCACTCTGCAGCGGAGTGTGCCCTGATGTGAAACTTCCTGACAGATTAAAACTTTGTACCGTACCGAGACTCGAACTCGGGATTGCCTTTCGCGGGCAAGTGCTCTACCAACTGAGCTACCCAAGCACGACTCACACCCCGTCCTCACAGATTTACTTCCGCCAGTACTTCGTCTCCTACCTTCCAAACTTTACAGAAGCTTTCCTGCGAACCATGCAGGATTAGCACTCCTGCCCACGAAAGGCAAATGTCCCGAATTCGAGTCTCGGTCGGTACACAGTTTTAATCTGCCAGGAAGTTTCATATCAGCACACACTCCGCTGCAGAATGGAAAACTCATTCTGGAAACATCCCCTAGCCTGTGGCTAAGCCATGTCTCCGCAATATCGTTTCTTTCAGGAGTGCTAGTCCTGCATGGTTCGCAGGAGAGCTTCTGTGAAGTTTGGAAGGTAGGAGACGAGGTACTGGCGGAAGTAAATCTGTGAGGACGGGCCATGAATCGTGCTTTGGTAGCTCAGTTGGTAGAGAACTTGCTCACAAAAGGCAAAGGTCCCGAATTCGAGTCTCGGCCCGGCACACAGTTTTAATCTGCCAGGAAGTTCCATAATCCACAACTTTCATTTTTCATAGCCACAATCCTAATGGAAATAGGTCAAACTATGCATGTGAACATAAGTGCTGTGTGCTGCCTACACACAGTACTTGTTGTTCAATCATTACTTCGTACTCTGAACATCAGATGTAACTGGCAGTTTCAGTAACTAGATTTGCCCATGAGGCATCTACAGTACATCACATGACAATTAATATATTATGAAGTACCTGATCTATCATGCAGCTGTACAGATAATATCGGCCACTGTGTGTTATGGTAGCATCTCTTCTTTGTAAATTGGAGATACTGTGTTCGAGTCACAGCATAGGTGTGGAATTTAAATGTGCCATCATTATGTGGAGCCAGCATAGGTATAGCGTGTGGAATTAAAATCGATAAACATTACGTTTCCATGGGTCCGTCAGATGGATGAACATCGTTCGGTCAAGTAGAAGAATAAACATCGAAATGCTGCTGTATGTGTAATAATGGATGGATACCAATGAAATGGGATTGGTTTGACGCAGTCAGAATAACCGAGTATCAGTTGCTGCTTGCGTTCCATGTCTTTCTGTTTATTCTGGAGGCTGAGAAGCGTACATAGCATCAACAGACACGTAGGTAGGTATTTCAGACTCGTTCGGGGCTAAATAGAATTCAGGAACAAAGAAATCCTACCTCCCCTCTACGGCAGCGCGAGGAAAACGCTGAACCGAATTCCGGCGATCTGCAAATAAGAATGTAGGTGACGCCAAGACAGGGCCTTGCAAACCTTCATGCCTTATCTGCTGCCTCCGTCTGTATGTTGTGACCAAGGAAGGGGGTTATTGGGAAGGAAGGAGAGAGTGAGAGAGAGAGAAAACTATCTTTTTGCCCCGAGTCGGACCGCTGTGCCGGAGCCAGACAGGAGGAAAAAGAATCTATTTTCCTCGGTGGGAGTACAAATAACGGGAGGTTATCGCGCCGACACAGGCGGGTGGAATATTCGGCACTTGTTTGTGCGGCTCCGGCCGTAACCCGAACTGCGGCTGGGTTGGAGGGGCCGGGAGGGGGTTTGTGGAGGGTGGAAGAGTCAAGGCAGCGCCTCTTTGGAAACTCGATCGTCCGGGAGGTCCACGGCCACTGAAAGGGCGGCCAGCCGTCAATAGCAGCCAGTGGCCGCGATACGTGCAGGGCCGGGCCGGGCCGGAAGACCCGAGAAATACTAGAGGGCAACCACTCTGGCGCGGTCGATGGCGCTCTCCGCCGGAAGCTGCGGCCTTGCCGACAATGTCTTATTTTATACACTAGTGTCGGCACCTCGACCCACTGGCTTCTGTCCGCCGTACCGTGCTGGTGTATTGTCGACAGGAAACATTTGGCATTGGCGGTCTGTGACGTAGCGCTGTAGGCAGTACAAAGCGCTAGCAGTGTACTCGAAAAGACACTCAAATGGTTTGAAGCATCGCAAGGAGGTACCGATAAACCATTCAGCGACAGAAATTTACCAAACTAGATTTTCATGAACATGGTTGGCTTGAACATGAACCTTTCCAAAACAAAAGTAATAGCCAACAAATGGGTCCCAGCTGGAGATGTGAAAGTCAAGGACAGTCTACTAGAAGAGGTCAGTGAATATGTCTACCTTGGCCAGATTATAAATATGAAGGGAGACGTAAGGCCAGAAATCTATCGACGCATCAAGCTTGGCTGGCAAGCATTTGGGAAGAATTCAAAAGTATTCAGATCAAAAATGCCAGTAAATCTGAAGAAAGCAGTATTTGATCAATGCATTCTTCCTGAGATGTCGTATGGCTGCGAGACATGGACACTGAACTCATTTACAAAAGGGAAACTTAGGACAGCACAGAGAGCCATGGAGATACCAATGCTGGGCTATACAAGAAAGGACAGGAAAAGGGCAGATGACATCCGATTTGTGACGAAGGTTAATGACATCTTAGAGAGAGTAGGTTCCTTGAAATGGCAGTGGGCTGGCCAAGACGCAAGAAGAAAAGACAACAGATGGACGAAGATAGTACTGGAGTGGAGTCTGAGAGAGCACCGGAGGCCTAGAGGAAGACCACCAGACAGATGGGACAAAGACATCAAGAAGATCGCTGGTAACACCTGGCAGAGAACTGCCCAAGACCGTCCCACTTGGAGAAGACTTCTGAAAGCCTACCTGAAACCACGACTCGAAGAGGCCACATCATATAATGATTGAATTGGCTGATGATGATGATGAGATTTTCATTTACTTAGTTTTTATCCAGGAGAACATATGATAATCGTATAGGATTTGTCAACATAATACGATGAAAAGAGACAGACACTATACAGTGTTGAGCCAGAACATAGACACCACTTCCCCCAGCGAAGCTGAACACCACTAGGAAACAGGAGGCGATGAGGGAGGAACACAGGGTGAACATTAATAAAACTTACGAGCAGCAAGGGCGGATTGCTGACTGGAAATGGAGGAAAAAAAGACTCTATGAACATGTGTCAGGAAATGCATCATTGCCACGGTAAATGGCGCTGACGAATATAAGGACCTCTTACCATGCGTCGCCGACCGCTGTGGCCGAGCGGTTCTAGGCGCTTCAGTTCGGCCCCGAGCTGGTGCTACGGTCGCATGTTCGAATCCTACCTCGGGCATGGATGCGTGTGATGTCCTTAGGTTAGTTAGCTTTAAGTACACTACTGCCCATTACAATTGCTACACCAAGAAGAAATGCAGATGATAAACGGGTATTCATTGGACAGATATATTATACTAGAACTGACAAGTGATTACATTTTCACGCAATTTGGGTGCATAGATCTTGAGAAATCAGTACCCAGAACAACCACCTATGTGCGTAATAACGACCTTGATACGCCTGGGCATTGAGTCAAACAGAGCTTGGATGGCGTGTGCAGGTACAGCTGCCCATGCAATTTCAACACGATACAACAGTTCATCAAGAGTTGTGACTGGCGTATTGTGACGAGCCAGTTGCTCGGCCACCATTGACCAGACGTTTTCAGTTGGTGAGAGATCTGGAGAATGTGCTGGCCAGGGCAGCAGTCGAACATTTTCTGTAGCCAGAAAGGCCCGTACACGACCTGCAACATGCGGTCGTGCATTATCCTGCTGAAATGTAGGGTTTCGCAGGGATCGAATGAAGGGTAGAGCCACACATCTGAAATGTAACGTCCACTGTTCAAAGTAACGTCAATGCGAAGAAGAGGTGACCGAGACGTGTAACCAATGGCACCCCATTCCATCACGCCGGGTGATACGCCAGTATGGCGATGACGAATACACGCTTCCAATGTGCGTAAACCGCGATGTCGCCAAACATGGATGCGACCATCATGATGCTGTAAACAGAACCTGCTTTCGTCCGAAGAAATGACGTTTTGCCATTCGTGCACCCAGGTTCGTCGTTGAATACACCATCGCAGGCGCTCCTGTCTGTGACGCAGCGTCAAGTGTAACCGCAACCATGGTCTCTGAGCTGATAGTCCGTGCTGCTGCAAACGTCTTCGAACTGTTCGTACAGATGGATGTTGTCTTGCAAACGTCCCTATCTCTTGACTAAGGGATCGAGACGTGGCTGCACGATCCGTTACAGCCATGCGGATAAGATACCTGTCATCTCGACTGCTAGCGTTCTGTATTACACTCCTGAACCCACCGATTCCTTATTCTGCTAACAGACATTGGATCGCGAGCAGCAATGTCGCGATACGATAAACCGCAATCGCGATAGGCTACAATCCGACCTTTATCAAAGTCGGAAACGTGATAGTTCGCATTTCTCCTCCTAACACGAGGCATCACAACAACGTTTCACCAGGCAACGCCGGTCAACTGCTATTTGTGTATGAGAAATCGGTTGGAAACTGTCCTCATGTCAGCACGTTGTAAGTGTCGCCTCCGGCACCAACCTTGCGTGAATGCTCTGAAAAGCTATTCATTTGCTTATCACAGCATCTTCTTCCTGTCGGCTAAATTTCGCGTCTGTAGCACGTCATCTTCGTGGTGTAGGAATTTTAATGGCCAGTAGTGTAGTTGTATGTCTAGGGAACTGATGACCTCAGATGTTAAGTCCCATAGTGCTCAGAGCCATTTGAACCATTTTTTGACCGTGTGTCATGTGTTCCTTGTGTGTTTCAGGTTGCGTGAGTGACGCAGAGTGCTGTAAATAGCAAAATTGTCCGGTATTAATGTTGGGAATAAGCCGGAATGGTGTCTGTGCACAGCCAAGAAGACGGAAACGGTCGAGGGGTTGCACGGCTATACCAAAACAAGAGCCCTCACATCACGTACCATTACCACTCCGTTTGTGTGACCATGTGTCCTCTCAGACAGACGAAGGTGCGGAGAGGCGGCGGACTGTGTGTACACCAGATTTGGAGGACTGTGCTGTCTCTTGACTGTTTCCATCTGCTCAGCCGTGCACAAACACCGTCTCGGCTTGTTCCCGACTTGAAAACCAGACTATACTGTTGCTTCGAGTATGCTGCGTCAACCACACATGCCGCAACACACAAGTAACACTCGGCAGATGGTCAGAGAAACTTCCATTCATCCGCGCCATCTACTGTGGCAACGATGCATTTCCGCACGCATGTTCATGTGACCTTTTCCCACGATTTCCAGTCAGGAATCCGTCCCTCCAGAGTGTCGGTTTTGTTAATGTTCACCCTGTAGAAGCGGAGGAGGCATTGGGTATTACTATAGCGCCGATTGTTCTTAATCATTATTCTTCTGACTGGTTCGATGCGACCCGCCATGAGTTGTTCTGTTGTGTCTATCCCCTCATCTCAGATTAGCACTTGAACCTGAGGTCCTCAATTTTTTTTTCTTTTTTTTTTGGATTTATTCCAGTCTCAGTCGTCCACTGCAGATTTTAACCTCTACAGCTGCTTTTAGTACCATGTAAGTTATTCCCTCATGACACATGTCGTGTTATTCTGTTCCGTCTTCTTGTCAGTGGTTTACATATATTTTCTTGGCTGATCCTGTGTAGAAGTTTCTCATTTCTCATCAGTCCACCTAAATTTAAACGTTCATCTTAAACGTCACGTCTCAAACGCTTTGATTCTCTACTTTTCCGATTTTCCCACATTGCGCGATTCACTACCACTCAATGCTGTGATCCATTCATTCTCAGAAACGTCCTCCTCAAATTAAGCTCGATATTTGATACTTGTAGACTTCTTTTGGCCAGGAATGCCTTCTCTGCATGTGTTAGTCTACCTTTAATGTCCTTCTTTCTTCTTCCGTCGTTTGTTAGTTTGGTTCCAAGGTAGCAAAACTCCTCCACTTCATCTACTTCGTGGTCCCCAATTCTGATGCTAAGTTTATCGTTAATCTCATTTATGCCAATCTTCACATCTTTTGTCTTTCTTCAGTTTACTCTTAATCCATATTCTGCAGGGGAGAGTATTGCACTGTGGAAAACATTTCAGACTGTCGTCTCTTCTCAGCCCTCTAACAGAAGTTTAATGTATTTTCTTTTTCCGTTTTGAAATGGTAGCAATATTTTATGTCTGCTGCCGTCTTTTTCTGAAATTACGAACATTATCCCGTAAAAGTAAGATTTTTCGAAATGTGAAGAACTGTTACAGGGTATAATATGGTCATATATGAAGTGTATACCTGGGAACAAACATTCTACTCAATTTTAAAGTGTTGCAATGGATAAAATAGTGTCGATTTTTGTTTAATAGTCTGGGTGTTACATTATTATTCTGTTACACGCCAATAATCAGTGAGTGAAATCAAATTAAGAAGAAACGTTATCATAAATCATTTACAAATTTGAAAAGTATTTTGAAATACGAGCTATTGGCAACTAACACAAATTTAAAGATAGGTAGAATCGTTAATACATTAAATGACCTCAGTACTCTACCATGGAAGAGTAGGACATGGTCTATGACCCACGAAGTATGTCTTAACAATCAACACGTTATGTAATTAATTTGAAATTATAGAGAGTTTTACTCAACTTAAAATTCTGTAACTAATTATTAACAATATCCTCCAAATAGTTTTAATATATTATAAATCACTTAAATATGTGTATTTACAAACGCTTCACAAAACACAGCCGCGTATGTCACAAAAGGAGTAGAAAATGCCAGAAACTGCTTATGGCTCGTCCAGTGCGCATTCCTATGTATGATTCTAAAGTCAGTCCCTAAGGACACTATCCTATTTCTTACACTTTTGATTACATATGCTGAACAGTTTTTCTGATAACAATTTCGATTTCTCCACATTTCTCCTGCACCAATTTAACCGCGCCTTCACTGTATTTTCTCTTATTTTCGTTTTCAAGTGATTTATACTGCTGTATTCCTGCCTGTCTCTGAACATTTTTTTATCTCCTCTTTGTTCTAGAAACTGTCGTATTTCTTCTGTTACACAAGATTTATTCGCAGTTACCTTTGCAGGAGTTATGTTTGTGTGCTTAACATCTCTGCTTGCCCTTTTCAGAAACGTGTATTCCTTTGCAGCTAACTACCTGTCGTACTATTCATAATCATAGCGTTAGTGAACTTTAAGTGCACCTGATCATTTTTCAGTAGTTCAATATCCGCTGCTTTTCATGCTGAGTCTTCCGGATGGTTGTCTTAAACTTCAGTCTACTCTTCAACATGACCTAACTGTTTATATCTGATTCTGGAATCGCCTTACAATCCAATATCTGATTTTAGACTCTCTGTCTGACCATGATATAATCCAACTGGAATCTTCCCATGTATCAAAGCCTTTTCCAAGTGTAGCTCCTCCTCTTGTGATTTTTGAACACTGTATTCACTATTGCTAATTGAGATTTATTGAAGAACTCTATTAGTCTTCCTCCTCTCTCGTTCCTACGGCCAAGCCCGAGACCCATTCTTCTATTTCTTCCCCTATTACCGCATTACAGTCCCCCAAGGACTATTAGATTATCATCTCACTTTACATACTCAGTTACCTGTTAAACAGCCTCATATACTTCCTCTATCTGTCCATCTTCTGCATTTCACATCTGCAATAAATCTAAACTATTGTTTTTGGCTTAGGTTTATTGTCGCTTCTGATGAGCACAACCCTATCACTGAACTGTTCATAGTAACTAAGTCTCTACCCTACTTTCCTATACATAACGAATCCCACTCCCATTTACTATTTTCTATCGATTTTGTTATTACTCCACATTCGTTTGATCAGAAATCGTAATTTTCTTTCCATTTCATTTCACTGATCTCCGCTATACCTAGACTGAGCCACTGTATTTCCCTTTTCAGATTTCCTAGCTTTCCTATTACATTCAAAGGTCTGACATTTCATGTTCCGACTCGTATCATTCTGTCGCTGGTTATTCCATCTTTCTTCTCACGACCACCTCCCCATTGGCAGTCCCCTCCCGAAAGGGGGACCAACACAGAATCTTTTGCCAATGGAGCTATCATCAAGACCCGTTTTCAACTGCAGTAGTTTCCACTGGCTTCTGCATCTTCATGCCTTGATCACTGCTGAGTCTTCGGCCTGTTGGGGGCAGTTTCCCATTTAAAGGGCAAGAGGTTGTCCTGAAACTCTGTCCACTGCTCCGTCCTCTTTGACAAGGCCTTAGCAGTACCTGCGGAAAGTCGTTGAAGCACGCTGAAACCACGACGAGGAGAAAATACGACAGGTGGTCGACCGCAGATTTTGTGATGGAATCATCCCGGTATTTGCTTGAAATGCCTTAGGTCAATATAGCCGGTAAGACCAAATTTCATCTTCGCAAAAGTGAAGTCTGTGTCTTAATACATGCACTGACACATTCGGTAGGTGCTTATTAAAAAGTATTCTCTTGCTTATACGCATTTCTAGTCATAGGCAAGAAACTGAGAAAGAGAAACAGTTATCGTTAATAAAGAAATAAAGAGGTAGAGTTTACAGCGTGACGGACAGCATGTCGTTACTCTAAATGCTAAATTTATGCTCTACATTGCAAACACAGTTGTTGGAAACCTATCAGGACAAACCAGACGGTGACGTTGAAGTTGCCTTGAAACACCTAGCTTGCTGCCACAACGCCGGCCGGGGTTGCCGAGCGGTTCTAGGCGCTACAGCCTGGAACTGCGCGACCGCTACGGTCGCAGTTTCGAATCCTGCCTCGGGCATGGATGTGTGTGATGTCCTTAGGTTAGTTAGGTTTAAATAGTTCTAAGTGCTAGGAGACTGATGACCTCAGAAGTTAAGTCCCATAGTGCTCAGAGCCATTTGAACCATTTTTGCTGCCACAACGCTCCTGTTCGAAGCAGGATCTTTCAAAGCGTTAAAGCGGCCCTTCATCGCGGGCGTCATTACCCGGTACAGTAACAATAAACCTACCTACAGGGTAGTCTAAAAGTTGCACACCGCAGCACCAAGAGGAAAAATAAACGAAGTAATGACGTCTTGCTACACAAAAGTCACCTGGAAAAATTCTGTGTACAATGAAAGAAGTGTAAGAACGAAAGAAAAGAGAAAAACGGCGCGTTTATCTAAAAACATCGACTGCCCACCGTTGTAAGTAAATATGTAGTTGCAGAAAAAGATAGAACGCTGAAATTTAGTTAATGTTGCGTATGGATAAATAAATATATTTTTGTTATCTACACATGTACTACAAAGAAGCCATATTCTAGAAAGTCCTTGATAATGAACTATGTCTCTAACGTAAAAGAAGGAGGCTTTTAATATTGTTCTAGAAGCGAACAGCTTCGAACGTTTCTCTTACAGAGGTGTGTAAGTGTCTTTCCGCAATATGTGTACTAAATGAAACTATGTTCCTTCATTTCATCCCCGCCACGTGGAGAAGGTAATAATATAAGAACCTGGTAGAGAGATTCTTTTGGTCATCCGCTTTCGTCTGCCGCAATGGCGCACAGGCGCCCATTGCGTTAAACTTGCAAACGTTATTTATTTACGGGCTTCACACAACAAGATAACGGTAGGAAATAGTTTCAGTTTAGCGTAATATTTGAATGACATTCCTTCACAGACAGACAGATTACAATATGGATTTAACTGAGAATAAATTACAAAGCTCTAGCCCGTATCAGTAATAATATCTTTGCTCATTAACAGTGAGACAATACCATTAATGGAAAAAAGACGCGCCGGCCGCTGTGGCTGAGAGGTTCTAGGCGCTTCAGTCCGGAACCGCGTTCTAATGTCGCAGATTCGAATTCTGCCTCGGGCATGGTTGTGTGTGATGTCCTTAGGTTTAAGTAGTTCTAATAGGGGACTGATGACCTCAGATGTTAAGTCCTACAGTCTACAGAGCCATTTGAACCATTTGAAAAAAAGATGGATTTAATTTCTAGAAAATACTTAACAGCATTTCACCTTTAAAATCAGGTCATAACAGGAAATTATCATTATGATCGGTGCCACAATATAGCTACGTAGCTGGCTGTAATGTCTTTCTCCATAGTACAGGGCTATTACAAATGATTGAAGCGATTTCATAAATTCACTGTAGCTCCATTCATTGACATATGGTCACGACACACTACAGATACGTAGAAAAACTCATAAAGTTTTGTTCGGCTGAAGCCGCACTTCAGGTTTCTGCCGCCAGAGCGCTCGAGAGCGCAGTGAGACAAAATGGCGACAGGAGCCGAGAAAGCATATGTCGTGCTTGAAATGTACTCACATCAGTCAGTCATAACAGTGCAACGACACTTCAGGACGAAGTTCAACAAAGATCCACCAACTGCTAACTCCATTCGGCGATGGTATGCGCAGTTTAAAGCTTCTGGATGCCTCTGTAAGGGGAAATCAACGGGTCGGCCTGCAGTGAGCGAAGAAACGGTTGAACGCGTGCGGGCAAGTTTCACGCGTAGCCCGCGGAAGTCGACGAATAAAGCAAGCATGGAGCTAAACGTACCACAGGATGGTGCTCCACCGCACTTCCATCATGATGTTCGGTATTTCTTAAACAGGAGATTGGAAAACCGATGGATTGGTCGTGGTGGAGATCATGATCAGCAATTCATGTCATGGCCTCCACGCTATCCCGACTTCCCATGCAATTTCTTTCTGTGGGGTTATGTGAAAGATTCAGTGTTTAAACCTCCTCTACCAAGAAATGTGCCAGAACTGCGAGCTCGCATCAACGATGCTTTCGAACTCATTGAAGGGGACATGCTGCGCCGAGTGTGGGAGGAACTTGATTATCGGCTTGAAGTCTGCCGAATCACTAATGGGGCACATATCGAACATTTGTGAATGCCTAAAAAAACTTTTTGAGTTTTTGTGTGCGTGTGCAAAGCATTGTGAAAATATCTCAAATAATAAAGTTATTGTAGAGCTGTGAAATCGCTTCAGTCATTTGTAATAACCCTGTATTGTTTTACACCTGGCAATACTGATACGATTTTTTTAACAAGGCACGTGTATAGTATACGCTGGGAGCGTGTTTGTACTGGGAAGCGAAATTCCGCAAAGAACTAATTTCATCAGTTTTGGTCTACGTAGCGCATTTCATTGCTATTAGCACGAAAAAACTAGCTGTTCATCCGAAAGTACGAAAATCCATACGGAAAATTATCGACACAATGAAAAGAGGGAGGGATGATACATAGTGTTCATTGACCATTCAAAGAAAACAGGGTTCACTATGCGAAGACGTGATTCGGCACACTACACTCCAATTTACTGACAAAGCAAGGTGTTTTAATGAAAGACATGTGGATTTTCGGTTAACCAAGGAGAAACCGTGCATTATCAGCGAAGAAACCACGATCCGGTTCTGCGACTGCAAGAAGTGACGGAAACCATGCAGTACATTAGATGCGTTTCTTTATCCGGTGCCTTCAGTTCCTACACAGCACGACATTTTAACTTCTGTGGCGATTTCTGAGCACTACACTGCGAAATATGAGGCTGGACAGACAGCCTCCTCAATCCTCTTGAAGGCGAACGCAACATAACATTCGTCATTTCATCAAGTTTAGAGTATATCAAAATGAACTGTCTCCTGGTTATTTTATGTCAACAACTGATCCTCATAACCGGATATGGGCGATTAATCTTGCTATCGTTGTACTCTTCGCCACTGCAGTAACTGGATATTTCCTACTGAATGCATCTACAACAGTTGGCAGAATGCTGTTGGACAACAGGGAGTCGTTGCACTTTGGGAAAGACATGCTTACTGAGCAATGAGCTGCGCAGTACTAGAGAGGTCATGAGATCTGAAGCCGTTACTTCTGTAACTTCGTTTGTTGTAAGTAATACCTGTAGTGCTATCTTGCGGCGGCTGGTCGAGCGAATTCAGTGCAACTCATATTTTCATGTGCGTAACTTATCGATTGTTTTGTGTTACGAAATTATAGGGGCCAAGTACCCGCAGCCGAATTCGGTAACCGGTGACGTCTCTCGAGCATACCATGTAAGTGCAAGCGCGGATGTTCGATGGAAGAGAATGGGCGAGGTGGTCACGTCCAAGAAGTTTTATGAGATCGGAGTGAGCAGTCCTGAGTACGAAAAATGGCTCTGAGCACTATGGGACTCAACTGCTGTGGTCATAAGTCCCCTAGAACTTAGAACTACTTAAACCTAACTAACCTAAGGACATCACACACATCCATGCCCGAGGCAGGATTCGAACCTGCGACCGTAGCGGTTGTGCGGTTCCAGACTGTAGTGCCTTTAACCGCTCGGCCACTCTGGCCGGCAGTCCTGAGTACGTCCCTGGCGTAGAAAAATAAGTCTCCTGCCAGTTGTAAAAAACCACTGCCGAGTTCTGCCTTTTGTGGCACAGAAAGCAGATAACGCGTTGGTTACTCTCAGGTTTGTCATCCTACCCAGCGCTAATCGACGCAAAGGAGGTTATTTTCTATATCAAGGAGGTTCGTTGAAGATGAAGGAGCCCTTCAGATTTCAAAGTCTAACGGTTGTCACTAGACATCCAAAATACGGCAAACCACTTACACATCCGAAATTACTTACCACTGCAGATGCGAAGAAGTAGCAGTATCAGTAACTCGAAGTGTCCGGGTCAGGGGGGCGTCTGTCGACTGAGGCGCGCACTCCTTCGGAGCGGCGGGATGGAACTTACGACGAGAATGAGTTTCTGCACCGGTGCAACGTTATTTTGCGCGAACTCGGCGAGGAAAAAGTCGATGGCGCCATTTGGAAGGAAACATCCCAGTAATCGTTGCAATTGCACCATGGAAAATCCAAATAATGATGGCTAAATCCCCGAACCTCCTAAATGGGAGTTTAATGTATTACGCACAACACAATGTGATATATTTGTTTAACGAACTGATTTGTTTAACGAACTGATTAGGGTGGACGCTGCAAGTACGTAGACAATATGAAGCCGAATTCTGCGGCCTAAATCACTGAACTAGCTGTCTTATGCACTGCTGGGCAAAAATGTAACACCCACAATGACTGTTTTCAGTGGCAGTAGTGCGTAATATGAGTACAGTGAAGAGTTGTAGTGTCACTGGTTCACTTGTCCCGCTCATCAGCGGTCAGGTGGCGCTCAGGAGGTCTGTTTGTCCACTCGCTATTTTAGCTCAGCAGGCAGTAACTGTCGTCGGTTTAGTGATGAACAGAGTTTGCAACGTTCATGCTAAGGTACAATCATTCCCCAATAACGATTAAGTGCTCCGGTTGAACAGCGTCAGCCATTTGAAAGAGATCGCACTGTAAGCCCGCGGGAAGCTGGATGGACCTATTGAGGTAGTGCAGCAAGAGTTGGGCGCAATGCATCGGTGGCGTGTAGTTTCTACACTCCTGGAAATTGAAATAATAACACCGTGAATTCATTGTCCCAGGAAGGGGAAACTTTATTGACACATTCCTGGGGTCAGATACATCACATGATCACACTGACAGAACCACAGGCACATAGACACAGGCAACAGAGCATGCACAATGTCGGCACTAATACAGTGTATATCCACCTTTCGCAGCAATGCAGGCTGCTATTCTCCCATGGAGACGATCGTAGAGATGCTGGATGTAGTCCTGTGGAACGGCTTGCCATGCCATTTCCACCTGGCGCCTCAGTTGGACCAGCGTTCGTGCTGGACGTGCAGACCGCATGAGACGACGCTTCATCCAGTCCCAAACATGCTCAATGGGGGACAGATCCGGAGATCTTGCTGGCCAGGGTAGTTGACTTACACCTTCTAGAGCACGTTGGGTGGCACGGGATACATGCGGACGTGCATTGTCCTGTTGGAACAGCAAGTTCCCTTGCCGGTCTAGGAATGGTAGAACGATGGGTTCGATGACGGTTTGGATGTACCGTGCACTATTCAGTGTCCCCTCGACGATCACCAGTGGTGTACGGCCAGTGTAGGAGATCGCTCCCCACACCATGATGCCGGGTGTTGGCCCTGTGTGCCTCGGTCGTATGCAGTCCTGATTGTGGCGCTCACCTGCACGGCGCCAAACACGCATACGACCATCATTGGCACCAAGGCAGAAGCGACTCTCATCGCTGAAGACGACACGTCTCCATTCGTCCCTCCATTCACGCCTGTCGCGACACCACTGGAGGCGGGCTGCACGATGTTGGGGCGTGAGCGGAAGACGGCCTAACGGTGTGCGGGACCGTAGCCCAGCTTCATGGAGACGGTTGCGAATGGTCCTCGCCGATACCCTAGGAGCAACAGTGTCCCTAATTTGCTGGGAAATGGCGGTGCGGTCCCCTACGGCACTGCGTAGGATCCTACGGTCTTGGCGTGCATCCGTGCGTCGCTGCGGTCCGGTCCCAGGTCGACGGGCACGTGCACCTTCCGCCGACCACTGGCGACAACATCGATGTACTGTGGAGACCTCACGCCCCACGTGTTGAGCAATTCGGCAGTACGTCCACCCGGCCTCCCGCATGCCCACTATATGGCCTCGCTCAAAGTCCGTCAACTGCACATACGGTTCACGTCCACGCTGTCGCGGCATGCTACCAGTGTTAAAGACTGCGATGGAGCTCCGTATGCCACGGCAAACTGGCTGACACTGACGGCGGCGGTGCACAAATGCTGCGCAGCTAGCGCCATTCGACGGCCAACACTGCGGTTCCTGGTGTGTCCGCTGTGCCGTGCGTGTGATCATTGGTTGTACAGCCCTCTCGCAGTGTCCGGAGCAAGTATGGTGGGTCTGACACACCGGTGTCAATGTGTTCTTTTTTCCATTTCCAGGAGTGTATTAATAGTGGTTTGTGAAAGACTCCCGTACCTATAGACCAGGCGCTGGACGCATCTATAATAAGCTCAACACGTTATGTCAGCAATGGTGGCCAAATGTTTATCATCAAGGGACGAAACCTGGGCACATATTGTACCTGTTGTGTCATCAGAGACCATTGGGAACCGTCTGCCTGCAGCAGAATTAAGATCACGTGTGCCCCTGGCCGGGCTACCCCCACACAACGATACTGCCAAGCATGGCTATTCTGGTGTCCTGAAAGAGTTGATTAGAGAGTGGAACGACTGCTTTCTGTCTTGGCTGACGTGAGTAATTTCTCTCCATATGCGAGTGATGGACATACACGTGTAACGCGTAGACCTGGTGAGCTGCATATTCTACAGTGCTTTCGTCCATAACGGACAGGTCCCGTCCCAGGCTTCATGCTGTAGGAAGCCATTGGCAACTCGTGATCACATTTGGTGTTTCTGCAGGCTAAAAGCAAGCAGTGACCGCTATGGTCAACAGGTGGTTAACACGTGCTGCTATCATTTCTTCGAAAGGGAAGTTATGTGATTTTCCAGTGGTGACATTCACGTGCACAAACGGCTGCTGCGACCTGACGTCCTCTTAGTGGCGTACAACTACTGCCTGGCCAGAACGATCACGAGAGCTCTCCAAAGTTGAACACGTATGGAGTGTGATGAAAGGGGAACTTATTCGTTCTCCAGGGCCTGAGGAACCATTGCCAAGTTGTAACAACAGGCGCGAGATGTTTGGGACAATTTATCGCACAATGTCATTCGGCACCTTTCTGATTGTTTGCATGCGAGAATACACGCCTGTTTTGCCAGAGGGGACAGCACTGTGTACTGAAGAGATAGTTTGGGCACCTATTACTGTGACGTGTGTGTTTCATTTGGTGTATATTTGTCGTCATATGCTCTGACCTTGTCCTTGAGCATTTTTTCTGACAGTGTGGATAGGTGTGTTAACTTCTCGTCGGGAATTACGCTTCTGTCACAAAAATATCTAATTAGATCAATCTGTCATCACCCCAATGAATGCCTCAGCCACTGTATATGAAGCCGGCCCTTGTGGCCGAGCGGTTATAGGCGCTTCAGTCTGGAACAGCACTGGTGCTATGGTCTACCGTTCGAATCCTGCTTAAGGCATGGATGTGTGTGATGTATGTAAGTTAGTCAGGTTTACGTAGTTCTAAGTCTATGGGACTGATGACCTCCGATGTTAAGCACCATAGTTCTCAGAGCCATTTGAAACATTTGAACTGTATGTGAATATAAAACAGGCTCTACTAATCTGAAGTTTTCTCTCGTAGATTTTTCTCATCGAAGTGGGGTAATGACGTGGAGGTAATAATATGCCTCGGGCGAAACGTCATTCCTTGTCGTAGTATGACGCCCTTTGCCAGTACGACGTGCAGATACGGTCCACTGTGCTGCGCTGCTGGCTGTTCTTCGCGTTTGCTGAAGATGGAGGCACTCTGGCTGGAAAAAAAAAAGCTGACAGCGGTTCTCTTGTCTTCGAGGGATGTGGATGAAGCCGGCAGTGGGCTGGTCGTTAGGGTGGGGGTGTCAGGGAGAGTGGGTGGCAGAAGTGCGACAAGAAGCGAGGCCGGCAGCTGACGTCAGGCCACAAGAACGCCGGCAGCCCCTAATTTGCCAGATGGCACCATCTCATCTTCTTTCCGCCCCTCACATCTGTTCCAATATTCCGACACGCTAAAGTCACTTGACACTAGCTGCATCAGAGCTAGTTGTCGCAGACATCATGTATCCAAGAGTATTTCTGTTTAGCGCACTGGTGAGGAAAACTTTCGCGTGATGTGTCGCAGTTATCGTAGCTCGATGACACTTAAACCAAAAATAAAGAGGAGCTGCTACAGTTTAGCACAGAAGGTGACTGAAGGAAATACGCAAAAACAACAGAAATAATACTTTCATACAAAGGCAACAATTACAGTGAAGTGACTGCGATACATGATAATTTTCTGTACATTTCAACAGCCAGGGTATGGTTCTTAATCAGGTGTGTGGTAACGCCGGATGGCAATGGATGCATGCAACGTGCTCCAACACAGGCCAAATGACTGGTAAGGAGTTTTTATAGTGGGGCGTGCCATTCATCCACTAGCACGGTTGGCAATTGCTTGATGGCCGTTGGCGCACGTGGACGTGCTGTAATAATTTCCCCCGACGATCAACATGTGCTCGACCTGAAATTGGGGAAACTGGTAGGCCAGTCCACTCGCCGAATAATCTGTAGATCCGAGAGCTCTTCCATCTTCGCTATTCAATGCGGTCGCGCATTTCCGTCCACAAAAACGAAGTCAGAGCCGAATGCATCTCTGAAAAGAAGCACGTGGGGAAGGAGTGTAACGTTACAGTAACTGAGCCGTGCTGCGGCTCGCGTTGGTGCTATTCGTAGGTTTCCGCCCTCTGTTGGAGGCCGGAGCGTATCCTTCAGTTGGCATGGTTGTGGTGGTTTGTCTTCTTCCCGTCTTGACTGGCGCCACTCGTTTCGCAAGCGTTGCCTGTCCGCCAGTGGTAGCAGCGGCGGTTATCGATATGTAGTAACTGTTGCCCTATCTTTGGGGCGACGTCGTTGTTTTTCCGGGTCGTGTGAGTGGGCCAGTTCTGCCAGGGACTCAGGAGGAGCCAGGTCAGCACAGTGCGCGAACACGCCGGGACCGCTGGCGGCACGCATGGACTGCCAAATGGAGGGGCTGTGGTCACGAGGGTGCACGACCTCGTCGTAAACCAGATCCTGCAGTCTTTAAGATGAGTGCACTTCAATTAAAACCTCCGCCATTGTGAGATCTCGCTATTGGTTCAAATGGCTCTGAGCACTATGGGACTCAACTTCTGAGGTCATCAGTCCCCTAGAACTTAGAACTACTTAAACTAACCTAAGGACATCACACACATCCATGCCCGAGGCAGGGTTCGAAACTGCGACCGTAGCGGTCTCGCGGTTCCAGAGTGTAGCGCCTAGAACCGCACGGCCACTCCGGCCGGCCGATCTCGCTATTCTCCAGTGACTTGGGTTCGTTTTGCTGCTCGTAGTGTCGCCGAGGCGAAGAGCACCGAGCGGAGTGCTTGGGAAAAGCGGATCTGATTAGCTTTCCTCGACTTCTTATTACAATTTTCTGCGTTCAGCTTGTTACAATTTGTTAAGTTCAACAAGCGGTATTTTTCATTCCTGGTCGTTGCTAATGCCCCAGTTATCTTGCGTGGGGGTTAGTGTATGTAACGGCGGTGTACATTTCCTCGCCTTGCCACTGCTGTCCAGTGAGGCGTGTAGTTTTGACAGCTTTCTTGATTGTAGGCCGTTTGTGATTCTTCTACTTTGGTGGTAGTGATTCCTTTCTCGTCCCGGGCGCTCTGAGCACAGTATTCTCAGGGCGTAGTGCAGATCGACGGTTCCGGCTTTCGCATGTTATTCCATTCATGAATTTGGTTTGCTGGAAGTCATGTAGCTTCAGCAAGATTATCAATAGTCATTCGTTAGACTGCCACTAGCCTGAGTTACCACCTTGTGAAGTGAATGCAACTCTCGGCTGCCTATCGCATCGCTCGCGAAAGTGTTTGTTACCGGAAATTCTCAGAGTTCGATTCCTGGAGCACCGTTGTGACTGGTCCTTGTGTGTTATTATTGTATTATTTATTACCATACCTTGTAATGCCTACATTAAAGTTTGTGTATGTCTAGTTAATAGTTACAGTCGCCTTCGGGAATAAATTTAGCAGTGTAAGGGTTGTGTTACAAGGTTACCACAATCTTATTTCACCCGTTTGGTGGTCAGTTGCTTGTTTCTTTTAATTAACCTTTGCTTGTATTTACTGTTTTACAGCAGGTTTCTAAATTTTTAATATAATTGCCGTTCCTTGCGTGTAAGGCCTTCAGCCGTGATTGTGGTCATTTGCTTAAAAAAAATTCGATATTTGTATTTTATCAGTAAGCTTTAAAACCTTATTTACTGCCATTCCTGGCGTCGGATACCTGCTGCTGTGTTTGTAGCCACTTACTTTTTAGTAATTGAATACCTGTAAGTTGTAATTGCAGCGAGTGCCCAAACATTCTTAATAGATTGCCAGTTTTGGCGTGTAAGGGCTTCAGCCGTGATCACAGTGGCTTGTTTTTATGAAGATTATCTGTATTTGTATTTTATGGTGATTTGCTAAATTGTAGCGCACTGAAAACACTCATTTACACAGTGGTTTATTCCTTCGTTAATAACGTGGTGTACTTCTTTTATTTATTGTTGAGTCTGGAATTACTGATTTAAAAATAAATGTGTGTAATTGTAAAAGACAACCAATAGTAACTGATTACGGCCCCGTCCACAATCGTAACCGAATCCTGCCTTCACTTGACTACCAGGTCTCAGTAACGCTGACCAGTTAGCTTACCTGTTCAAAGATTTGGAGGTCATTACACCCATGCTACATTAAGCCACTGCGCACCCAAATATTTGGACCTCGGAACCGATAATGTTCGATGATGTCCCTGGTTGCATTACGTGTTCCCGCCTGCCACCAGGGTACGTCCAGCACTGCCGAACATGATCGTTTTGGTGTTGCAGGTGCTTTGGGTGGGGAGGCATAATGTTGCATGGCTGTAGAGATCTCCAAATATTCGACCACGGTACACAAACTGGTCAACATTATCGCGACTCTCTACACTCTGCCCATGTGCATCTTTCCAGCCGTGCATTCGACTGACGCCACGTTTATTGATGGGAGTGCGCGACAGCATAGAACATCGCATGTTGAGGAAACTCTTTGAATGAGAGAATTTACGGGCAAATACGCTTACGCTGGCCTACTCGTTGAAATGACAATTAAATCAACACCCTAAGCTGTCAACAGACGTTGATATACATCTCCTGCTTACATGGCAGACACTCTATCCATCTGAGCCACCGAGGGCACAGAGGATAGTGCGACTGCAGGGACAATCTTGCGCACGCCTGCCGCGAGACCTACATTCTCAGCTTAATGTCCACACACTACATTTGTGGTGCCCCTGCCCATTCACTCATTACTCGCGGCAGACAATCTTACCGAGTCCCGTAAGAGTTCGGGCAATGCGTGTGCATCCAGCACAGAAGGTCAACGGCCGGTTAGCCTCACTATATGAAGATGGTATCTGTTCTTTCAGACATCGGTGACCATGCAGCTCTCTTAGAATGAAATGATAATTAAATCAACACCCTAAGCTGTAGACAGGCGTTGATATACATCAACGGGGACAGTTGAAAATATGTGCTGGATGCACACGCATTGCCCGAACTCATACGGGACTTGGTAAGATTGTTTGCCGCGAGTAATGAGCGTAATGGGCAAGGGCACTACGAATGTAGTGTGTGGACATTAAGTTGGGAATGTGGGTCTCACGGGGAGCGTGCAAGAGATAAATCCTTGCAGTCGCACGTCTTCTGTGCCCTCGGTGGCTCAGATGGATAGAGCGTTGCCATGTAAGCAGGAGATCCCGGGTTCAAGTCCCGGTCGGGGCACACATTTTCAACTGTCTCCGTTGATGTATATCAACGCCTGTCGACAGCTTAGGGTGTTGATTTAATGTCCAAGAGAACAGATACCATCTTCATTTAGGCTTATCCGTTGTCCGCCCCCATAGCTGGTTGGTCAGTGTGACGGACTGTCATGCCAAGATGGCCCGGGTTCGATTCCCAGCTGCGTCGGAGATTTTGTCTTCTCACGGACTGGGTATTTGTGTCGTCGGCAAAGAGGTGGCGGCAGGAAGGGCATCAGGCCACTACTTAAATTAACCATGCCAAACAAGACCATAACCCCGCGAAAACTGCTGGACAAAGGCAAAAGCAAAAGAAGAAGAGACTGGCCTACCCGTTGCTCTACTCTGACCCCAAAGAGCGCTTGTGGGATCCTTTCGGGAGACGAACTGCAGCACGCCCACGTCCACCAAAAATCATTCAACAGTTGTCAAGCGCACTGGTGAATAAATTGAATGCCCTACCACAAGAACTCCTTATCAACCTTCTTGCCAGAATGTAAGCACGCTTCAGAGTACGTACTGCCGTCCGTAGTGATCACACACCCATTTAATAGCAATATAATGACCAGGGAAACATCATGAATCGCGATGAATTTAGTGTAGCTATTGTCTTTGAATGAAAGCACAATTTCTGTTCGTCTCACTGCATGTTTATTTCAGTTACCTTCCACACTATATTGTAGCTGTTCCTTTCTAGGTATAGTACCAGTTCCATCGAGCTATGTTGCTTGTTAGTGACACATGAGAAAGCCACTTTCATCCTTAATTGTTGCCCGTCATCTGTTTACGAACCACTCCCCATACTCCAACACCCATCTTATCCGCTATACAAATTTGAAATCTAGCTTAATTTTTTAAAATTAAAGTCGGATACTGTAATGGATGCTTGTTAGTTTCAGGATTGTAGATATACATTGTTAAGTCAAAACAATATGACCTCATCCTTATGTATTTGTAGACAACGGCCTTTCCGCAGAGGATACAGAGGTTCCCGTGAGATCACCGAAGTTAAGCGCTGTCGGGCGTGGCCGGCACTTGGATGCGTGACCATCCAGGCTGCCATGCGCTGTTGCCATTTTTCAGGGTGCATTCAGCCTCCTGATGCCAATTGAGGAGATACGCGACCGAATAGTAGTGACTCCGGTCACAGAAAACCATCATAACGACCGGGAGAGTGGTGTGCTGACCACACGCCCCTGCTATCCGCATTCTCACCTGAGGATGACAAGGCGGTCGGATGGTCCCGATGGGCCACTTGTGGCCTGAAGACGGATCCCTTTATGTATTGGTTCAGCTTTGGAACGCAACACAGCAGCGATTTTCCGTGTCATGGATTCGACAACTCCCCTTAGGTTTCCGGAGATAGGTGGCATCAGCTGTCTACGTACAGATCAGGCAATTCCCGTAAATTACTGGCGGGTGGCTTGTGCGATAGCATCCAAGACACGTTCACTCGCGTTCAGATCAGGCGAATTCGGTGGTCAGGGGATCAACGTGAGTTCAGTATCAATGTTCTCAGAATACTGTAGCACGAAAACATTTATCTGATGGTAGATATCATTTCCGTCCGGAAAATCATCAAGCATGAAGAGGTGCACATTGTCCACTGTAATGTTGAAGTTGTTCATTACTGTCATTGTGCCTTAGCTTACTACCCCAGGCCCCGTTGAAACACAGATGAAACGGCCCCAACGACCCCCGACTGTGCCGCGGCACTTGCTCCAAGCAGACGTTCGCCTGAATGACGGCGTATGTGAACGTGACCATCGACCTGCTGGAACAAGGACCGTGGTTCATCCGACCGGGCAACATGTTTTCGTTGACCCACGGCCCAGACTCGATGATACCGTGCCCACTGCAATCATCACTGACGGTATAACTTGGCCAACGTCGATACCAGTAAGGGTCATTGGTGCAGATGCAGAAGTTCAACAATGTGCCTCGAACAGTATGTTTCGAATCACTTGCCTTGCAACAGCACTGTATTCTGTCGTCATATCTGCCACAGATTGCCCCCTCCCCCCATCTAGCTATAGAGCTAGCCTCCGTCCTCCACACATGAGGCATGGTAGTGCAACACCTTGTCACCTAGTCGTGGTTTCATCGTCCTTTAACGTCTTTTCATAATGATCGCGGCAGTAACAAGCGAACAGCCGACCAGTTTCTTCGTCTGCGAGATGCTCATTCCCAGACACACTAACAACCTGTCCTTCGTCAAAGTCGTTTATGCCAGCATATTTCCAGATTTGATGCTCCCCCACCCTACCCCGGTCAACGAAGACCAACAAAGGTCGGTTAGGAGGAAGAATCATGTAGTCACCAATTTTTGCATATTATTTGGGAGTGTCAGGAAGAATATAGTAAAAATTCTATCCGCTGGAGCGTGAGATCTTATGTGCGGGGGGAGGGGGTGAAATAGGTTTAAATGCTACATTTTTTAGGTTTTTCTCGGATAACTAAAAAGCTACAGCTTCTAGCGAAAATATTATGAAGTACAAAATTACACTACGTTAATTTTCCTACAAAAAATGTCCTGCTCATAATTTCTCTGGTTTAATAATTTCTGGATTTAGAGGATGGAAAAATCGCAGGTTAGTAAATTTGTTGTTCTAATGGTATAAAATTAATGTTTATGTTTAAATGAAGTGGTAAAAAACAAATATTAAATGTGTTGAAACATTCCCTTGGAAAAATTTATAAATGTCTGTGCTGGTGAACCTCGTATGTTATTTGATTTTCAAGCAGCTGAACAAATCTCAATGAAAAACAGTTCTCTCATTACTTATTCTGATCATCACTAAAGTGACACACAATATTTTTAGCGCAACGCAATCTGACTTTCAATATTCCCTACGAAAGAATAGCCCAGACTAACAATAACCCATACGTCTCATGAATCACTTACCTCACAAAAATCTTCTTTACTCGAACTAATGCAATACAGCGAGCGCCAATACTGCCAGCTAAATGAAAGATTCTAACTACCGAAGGCACTAACTACTGATAGGCATAGTTAGCAAATGAAAGATTTTGATAGAGACCAAACAATGTATTTACCTTAATAGTGTTCAAAAGTCATTATATATATGACATCCAGTCTTACAAATTTCCTTTTTCTGAAGGACACACGTCCAGATCGTTCGCTCTCAAAACTGTGCCATCCCTCTTTCCCCACATCCACCATTGCTGGCGGCTCACCTCCAACTGCACAACGCTACGCGCGGTTCACATCCAACTGCCCAACGCTACAATAGCAAATATCCAACAACGCAAACGAGCCACAGACTGCACACAGCACAGTCAATGATTTTCATACAGAGCGCTTCGTGGCGTTACCAATATAAAAACCTAAACAGCCTACTTACAGTGTATACCACATCTAAGTGCAATACAGCTGTATTAGGTGATAAATTGTGTTCCTGGGATGTAACACGGTGAAGAGGGAGATGTGAGGTCGAAATTCGAGGGAAGGCGGGTCTTCGGATTGTGTTCATGCACGTCCCTCCTTCATAGGTCTACAAACTGAAGCCCGAAAAGGTGATTCCCCACTCTATCTACTCCACAACGTCATAGCTAGCAACTACGAGCTGTTCGATGCGGTCGCGCATTATCGCCCACAAAAACTAAATCAGGACAGAATGTCCTTCTGAAAAGATGAACATGGGGAAGGAGTATTGTATCACAACAACGTTGACCCGTTAGTGGACGTGTTCAAAAATATACGGGCCCCACACAGCGGCTTATGAAACATTAGTGAAGCAGGGGCAGACATGCTCGGAGAGTGTCTAGTCTTCAAAAAATGCGTTAGCACTACGTGCAATGAAGATTGGGGTTACTAATAACACCAACGGAGGTAATGAATGTGGACAGAATCTACATAAATGTGTGCACACTGTTTTACGCTGCTAGAGGATTGATTCTGAGTGATCTCGTACAGCAGCTGCAGTGTTCTTCTGTGTAGCTCTCCAATATTTCCTGTCCATTTGTTTTATGTGAGTAGACAAAATAACTTCAGTACGCTAGTTTATGTACAGCGGAGTTATTCAGTTTATTATTTGCATAATATGCTTTATGTTTTTAAATGTTTTAGGAATGATAGACCGTTTATAATGTGCTGATTTTTATCTATTTGACACCCTATGCGTGAGATTCATTGTAAAATGAACACGTCTTACAACAAAAGATTTTAAGACCTGAAGATGACACCATAGTCTGTTGAAACAGGTTGCCTTAAATAAAGAAATGTTTTATGCGGCCTTGGCTCCTTGATTTCTTTTTTTTTTTTTTTTTTTTTACAATCAAACAGATCGCCCTTCAGTATTCTCAAAACGAGAAAAGTCCGTTTATTATTTGCAGTTATGATGTAACTGTGCAAATGGTGGACAAATTTAAATACCTGGGAACAGGAAGGAACCGGAGCAAGGAGGCAATAGCAGAGAGGATAAAGAAGATGAGGTCAGCCTTCTGCATGACGAGAGAGATATTCAATAAAAAGAATATAACCACAGATGCAAAGATAAGCCACTACAAGGCAACAGTGAGGAATATAGTATTATATGCTGCTGAGACGATGACACTAGGAAGAAATGGGGCATAGCAACTAGAGAAAGAAGAGAGGAAAATACTGAGAAAAATACTAGGTCCCAAAAGAGGTGGAGAGAGGTGGATGCGAGGACCTAGGGAAGAATTGTGCCGGAACATGAGAACAATACCCGGGGAAATCAGACTCAAAAGGGCGAGGTTTGCTGGGCATGTAGTTAGAACGAGTATGGACAGAATGGCGAAGAGAGTGTGGGAAACGACAGGGAGGACAAGGGGAAAGACAGGAACCAAGTGGATTGTTGAACTTCGGAAGGACTGGTTGGAATTGGGGAACAAGGTCGAAGGTAAGGAAAATTGGAGGAACAAACATACACCGACAAATACGCCGGAGATCAATGACAGAGAAGAATGCGGGAAAAGATTATAATGTCAACAGTGGAGCCGCCTGGAGAAACGGAAACTGAAGATCTCGGAAGAAGAGAAAGAATGAAGAGGTTCTGGGAGAAGAAGAGGAAAATGCAGTCCACGAAGGGGCTACCCATGGCCCTACAGAGGCCGTAACGCAAGAAGAAGAAGAAGAAGAAGAAGTTGTTATGTAAAAACGCTCAACAGCAGGAGCTTCCAACTGTGTACTACACTGAAGAGCCTTTTCCAAGTGTAACACACTGTCAATAAACATTCGACAATGTCGATTTCGTAGCCTGCTCTGTCACTGTCTGGAATACT
This sequence comes from Schistocerca serialis cubense, assembly GCF_023864345.2. Taxonomy (NCBI): domain Eukaryota; kingdom Metazoa; phylum Arthropoda; class Insecta; order Orthoptera; family Acrididae; genus Schistocerca; species Schistocerca serialis. Next base: position 424,497,583 of record NC_064644.1, read on the forward strand.
TTTTACAGCATGAGGGGTATTAAATGCATCATCTCAGCCGCAACTCTCCCAAAATCTGAAGAGGCTCAGAGGCTTAACTTTTTCCCATTGCAGTTGGTCACCTAGGTGTTACAGAACAAAATCAGATATTTCAACATAGCTCAAGCAGATTACTCTTCTAGACTTCAACAAGTTCAGTCGCATCACACTGGACATCCTTATCTTGGAAGATTTACAGTGGATGTGTGGTAATTGGTTCGACTCACTGTAGTCACAACTTCAAGTGCCAGCAATTCCAGAATGGAAAAGATTTATGCAATCTACTAGTAACACAATTAATGATGAGACAAATGCAATAAGTTTTTGGTCATTCATTGATTCACCACGGAGTGACTGAAACACTGTTACATGGGTTTACAATAAGCAGGTGAACGACAGAGAGCACCAAGGTGCCACATTTACCAGTCCTTTCTACGTATGTTACTGACAACATCACACCAACAAATTAAACACGCCAGAACGTATTTACATGATAGCTCCTTTACGAACTGCAAATAAGTACTCAATTAACTGAAAAGAACTCCCCTCTATAAATATGAACTCAGTGAAGTGATTTTGTCTACACACCCCTCTTTCACGATTTTTTTCTGTTTCTTTCATGACATCCTGTCTTAGAACTGTGGAAAAATTTCGCGAATACACAATATCCCCCACTATTTTTCCTTTGTTGCCTGGACTACTACTCTCTTCTGCGTTTGTAAACTATCATGTACGTGCCTGCAACACGACTATGCGACATTAAATCTAGCGGTGGGCAATGATCGTATTGTTTTCGCCCATCAGAGTTTACGAACAGACAAAGAAATTTCACTCTGCTCATAAACCTCGAGCTCTACTTAGTGTTCTTCTTAGTTATGGTACCAGCGGAGTGCAAAACATTGCGTGAACACTCACAACATGCCCTTTTAGGCAAAATTTTGTTCTTGTTTTATTATTACATATATAGGTACTTGACAAGCTTCCATACAATATGATCCTTTGTCTTTCCTTTTGTTTCTGTTGACTATCTGACTATCACCGAGCTGTCAAAACCGGTTACAGTACTTTAAAATGCTTTCACACCTTTATCGTAAAAAGGGACATGTATTTGATATTTTCGACTACTGCGTTGTACCACAGTTTGCTGCCTGAATAAATAGTGCCCTGAGTCCAGACACCTGCACCTCCTGGGCATAGCTCTTCGTAAATTTCAACCAATATGCGGTCTCCAAAAAAAAAAAAAAAAAAAAAAAAAAAAAAAAAAAAAAAAAAAAAAAAAAAAAAAAAAAAACTGAGGCACTGCACCACGTCAATTAAACAAGAGAGTCTTTTGGGACTGGGTGGTGTCATAGTGACGATGGTTACTGAAGCTAATAAATTCATCAAGAAGGGTACGATAGTGTATTGCTACGAAGTGCAGATAAGCAGTTGATACCGTCCCATTTGGTCAATGAATCGACATCATTTAGTTGAATGTGATGGACGTAGAGGAATTATGCGCAAAGTTTAAACTGATTGTAAATCGCGCTCTGGAGAAGTACGTTCCGAGAAAGTGGTTGGAAAAGATTAACCGTAGCTTAAAAAGAAATTTCGGAAAATGTCTTGTTCACCTTGTTTACGCGGGCGCCTCAGTCCGTTGCAACCTGTGGCTGTACAGGTATGAGCAGCCCTTAGAGGCTCGCCTTCACGCATTACTATTAAATATTTTGTAACTAAGGCCCTTCTGGACTGTTATTTATTTTATACGTGACGTGTAGGTACTGTCTCTGTCTTGTATTGTTAGTCAGTACTTACACCTTTTTACATAAAAATTTTTTCTTCCCATAAATTTGTAATTATGTTGTAAACCACTCTAAATGTCTAAATTCTGATGAATCCACTCTTAGAAGTGTTGAACCCTGGTAAATATGACTAAAAGATTGTGACCGAGGGCTCATTTGTTTCAATTTTAATTTATAAACGGTCATTGAACCATGTAGCCATGTTCAAAACTTTTGTATTTTAGGTTCAAACGATAACGCGCAAATGATTACAAAAAAAAAAAATTAGTAGAGGCTCTTGTGTCTGAAAAAGATGGTTGCACAAAGTGTACAACGACTACCACCCTAATCACATAGCGAAAGGTCTTGCCGTAAACCCGAGAAAAATCTGGTCCTATGTAAAATTGCTACGTGCGTCGAAGGCTTCTACACAGCCACTTTTTGACCAGTTTAGTTCGGCAATAAAGGCAGTGAACAGAAAAGCTGATGTTTTAAATTTCGCGTTCAAGAAATTGTTCACAGAGGATGATCGTACAAACGTACTGTCATTCGACCATTGCACAGACCCCCTCCCCTTCCCCCCCCCCCTCCTCCCCCCCCCTATTGCCCCATGGTAACAGACAGGCATCCCCAGCGTAGAGAAGCAGCTAAAAAATTTGAAACTAGTAAGTCGGCAGGTCAGCATGGAATCCGAATTCGGTTTCACAAGGCATATTATAAGGCATTGCCTACTTACTTAGGTTGCAACTACTGTGGATCTCTTGTAACAGCGTGAAATGGCAAGCGAAAATATAACAGCGCTGGTGACTCCTGTATACAGGGTGAAAAGTATTTAAACCGACAAACTCTGGGAGGTTGTAGAGCACATCAAAACATAAATTTTTCCCAAATGTCATTTTTTCCTATGAGTAATATTTAAACCGGTAGAGGAAGATTTCTCTGGCGGCAAATTAATTAAACCAACAAACACTTTTCCATTTTTTTATGACCAACAGACCACACATCGACACAACCCAATTTGAATTACAGTAGATTTTCAAAAAATGTGTGTTATCCTCACTCCAAGCATGCGAATTGTGCATGTTGAAGACTCCATCACGCCAGAACGTTGCTTCATCGATAAACAACACAGAGGATGGAAATGTAGGATGCATTTCACGGTGTTCCAGGTACCACTGCGAAAACTGTGCTCTGGGTGGATAGTCAACTGGTTCTAGGTCGTGGGCACGCTGTTAAGTGAAATGGACGTAACAATTGTTCTCGAAGGGCTGTTCTTACATTGGTCTGATTCGTCCCCATGTTACGTGCAATTGCGTGAGTGCTGATTGAAGGATCCCGCGCCACATGCTGCAAGACTGCTTCCTCAAATTGCAGCGTTCTTACCTTACCTGTCCAGGTAATCTGCTAAATGACCCGGTCTCACGTAGACGTTGGTACACAGCAGCAAAGGTCGTATTATGCGGGATACGGCGATTAGGATATTGTTGTTGATAAACCCGCTGTGCAGCTCGTCCGTTGCGGTGAGCTACGTAGTACGCACCAACCATATCAGTGTAATCACTCCAGGTGCATCGCTCCATTAGTAAACAGAGACAATGCACTGCTACACTGGTGGACAGCAGTTGCCTACAACTGAAGAGCGTAATACGCCCTCTAACAACTGAAGATCGTAATACGGCCTCCAACGGTTTAAATAATCCTCATAGGAAAAAATGATATTAGGGAAAAATATTTGTTTTGATGTCCCCTACAACCTCCCAGAGTTTGTCGGTTTAAATACTTTTCACCCTGTATAAGATGCGTAAAAGACGGACTCGCAGAATTACACACCTATATAAACTGGTTTACTGCAGAATTCGGGAATATATTCTCAGTTAGAATAAATTTCCTTGACACAGAAAAGCATCGCTCGTGAAAACTTCACCTTGCTCTCTTTTCACATGACATCCGTGAACGACGGATGAAGGCAGCACGCAGATTCCATATTCCTAGATTTCCAGAAATCTCTGCACACGGAGCCCCACAGGAGATTGTTAACAAAGCCATGAGAATACATAATAGGTTACTAGATACGTAAGTGGTTCGAAGATTTCTTAAGCTGTAGAACCCAGTACGTTGTCTTTAATGGCGAGAGTTCAACATAGGAAAGGGTATCGTCGGGAGTGTCCCAGGAAAGTTTGATAGACAACTCTTAAGAGCAATGTATGGCTGTTTGCTGATGATGAAGTAGTGTACGGGAAGCTGCCCTCGTTGAGGGACTTAAAAAACATTTGTAGATGGTGTGATGAATTGCAGCTTGTTCTTCATGTAGAAAAATGAAAGTTACTGAAGAGTAGTAGGTTAAATATTCTCACAATGTTCAAATACCGCATTTGTATGTTTCGAGTATTTATCGTACAACATACGTGACTCTTTGAGTGATAGCGTTTGCAAAAGAACATCGTTTAGATATCTTGAACTGTTTATGAAATATGTCGATTGATATGACCACATAATTCCTGATACACTAGGAAGGGAATGGACACGTTTGCGCGCGCCCGCTGTCCGATATAAAAATCTGTAACTCGAGAACTATGTGACATATCATTTCCTCGCAGTTTGTAATTAAAATTCCTATACGTTTTTCTAAATTTCGTATACTGCAATGTACAAGCTAAAACCAACCATGCACAAAGTTTATGCAATGCGTTTTTACCTCCAAAGACTCTTGAAAATGTCGAGTAATGTTTTACTTCATTTGATGCAGCGCAAATGTACAACGAAAAGAAATTCGGTCCTATCGAGCGAAAATAACAGATTGTAAGATGCGCAAAATAGTTTTCTTAAAATCGGATGAGAAGCATTTTAAAGCCGCCAGAACATTGTTTCTGGTCACAAGTCTCAGCATTTGGCGAGCAGTACAGCCTCAAGAATGCAGAGAGCTCGTCGGTAGCAGTGAAAGGTTTAGTCGTATGCTGTGTCTAGGCATAGTGATGCGAGATGAAATGAGCACGTAAGAACAGTAACAGGGAAGGCCGGCCGAGGTGGCCGAGCGGTTCTTGCGCTACAGTGTGGAACCGCACGACCGCTACGGTCACAGGTTCGAATCCTGCCCCGGGCAAGGATGTGTGTGATGTCGTTAGGTTAGTTAGGTTTAAGTAGTTCTAACTTATAGGGGACTGATGACCTTAGAAGTTAAGTCCATAGCGCTCAGAGCCATTTTGAACTATTATACTGCCACCAACGTACATTTCGGCTAGGGACGCGAATGTAACAGAAATGAGAGATCGTACAGAGGCATAAAGATAGTCGTATTCCCCTCGATCTATTTGCGAGTGGAAAAGAACAGGAAACGAGCAGTAGAGATGCAAAGTGCCTTCTACCATGCACATTTGTAGGTTGCGGAATGTATGTGTACATTTAATGTAGTTCAGAGTCAGAAATGCGGTATGAAAGGTTATATACCATTTTCGACTGTTCTGACATTTTTAACTGTTACTGTGTAGCAATTCAGTGACAAACCAAACTACTTTAATTTTGTGGCGTTCATACTAGGCTACAAAGTTGACTTTTTCACTTGAACCAAGCTGAAAACAACAACCAAAACGCCTAATCACCTATTTTAAATGGCACCTATGACTACAATAAACAATTAGTTATCGTTTCCCAACGGCTATTGTATCGTTGGATAGACATTATGTCTTCCCCTAGAAGAGGGAACACTGAAGCAATCAAAAGGTAATCACACAAATATTAGGTCGAATTACAATGAACAGGAAACACCATCTACACGCTAATAATGAAATTCAAAAACATACCAACTTTATTCGAAAATTATAGATTGTAGGCTACAATTCTGTGTGCATATTGAAGAAATGGGACAAAAAACCAAGTTGTGGAAGTCTACGAAACTTCTAAATCAGAAATTGCGACTATAAACGAATATTTGAAAGACGATGAGCTAACACAAAATGAAATACAAGAAGAATAACACTTTTGGCAGAAAATTCACCTTGACGGTTTGCCAAACGGAAAACAGCATGAGGAACGAAACTGTTAGGTTTGAGGATAAGAAAACAAACCATTTTGTGAAAATTGAAGTAGTATAGGCATAATGAAGGGCTGAAAGGAATTTATGAAATTCTTTTTGATGTACATCGTCTGGCCCTGTATCACCCACACGATAATAATAAAGAAAATAATAGCACGATCGTCAATGTTCACAACCACGCACGGCACACAATTTCTGTTTGACGTGGATGTTCTATGCACGTGTACGCACTTAGGAATGAACAGCACTAGAAATTAGTATTTACTCATACGGCCTGGTGGAACGGTGTCTTTCTACAATGGAATCGCGAAGCCGTCTCGAAGGAACAAAGTAATTCGTGTAATGATTGCTGCTTCATTAATATAAATTACACTGCAATGATTTACTCTACACTCCACAGGGCTTTCAACCTCCAATGAGACAGCGATAACGTTTAAAGGGAACACAGTTCAATCTCGTAACAACGATATTTTCTGAAAGAGTTCTTCATAAAGAACAAAGAGACAGATCATGAACAGCGGTTATTATAGACTCGTTTATTGAACTATGTATCTACTTGATTTTTCTTATCACCAGCAAATGTCATACTCTCGTCAGAAAATAATTCTTTGGCATATATCAAGGAAAAGAATTATAAAGATAAAGAGAACACAAGTAACTGTGTGTGTATTAACACGAAATTTTGTCGCTTTCTAGGATACATCACGAGCTCTGAATAAAACACTCTCCAGAATTTAAGTTAAAATTCTTAAAGTTCTTCAAATATACGTACTTGTCAGTACGTTGTGGTACAGGTAACGTCAAACCAACCAGAGACTACCTCGAGCTCCTTCGGAAGTGAATGACATTCTCCTTACCAATCTGCAACCGGCGTGACCAAGCTCTCATGCAGAGAACTGCAAGATGCAGCTCCTTTCCTAAGAAGGCCCGAAATGTTTTCAACGAAAATCAAGTATCAAATCGAACTGACAACGCCTTGGGGTAAGTGTTTGCTGTAAAACAGATAAGTGCGCGAAATCGAGCATGATCGCCTTGGACTAGAAGCCTCCATCTCTGTAGAGACTGTTCGGCTGCTTACAAATGAACCACATCCTCACCGAAGCATGAAAGGTCAGCGTTTAACGTTCCGTCAACTACATGGTCATCAGCGACGAAGCACAAGTTTCCAATGTAGACGGTTGGGAAAGGAAATTAGCTGTGTTCTTTGCGGAGACTACTACTCCTCATTTGTCATGAATGAAATAGGGAAGCTGAATGTAACTAGCCCGCTTGTAGCTCTCAAAAATATTTATTGCGAATGGAATTTTGACATTGAGTCATTTTCAAGCACACGAAGTGCAATCATTACCGGCAAATGACATATGCTGGCATTAAAAATAAAGTAACAGACGTTAAAACTCAAAACATTAGTTGTACTTATGTGTTATTAAAGCCTTCTCTACAAAGTTAAGTATAGTCTCACTTCCACACACCATATGAGCATGAGCTATGAGGCGAGCAGGAAAACAGCATTGCTCTTACATAAATATTAAAACTCCTTACATAACAAAAGCTTGGGACGCCCTGGATACTCCCGCTTCTGTTGGGTCAGAGTGACGCTGTGGCACCACATTTGTCCAATCCAACACTTTAATGGACAGATGAGCCCCTATGTTACGGAATAGTCGTATTCAACCAATTTAGTCGTGAGCTGAACCTAAACTAAGCCACGAAGGATACAGAATATATCTACAGAACATATTTACCAGCAACGTAGACTGTTTTGCAAAATCGGAGGACGAGATATGTAAAGTGACATAACACATTTAACAACTCGGAGGAAATGAATGAAAGTGTGGAACATGTTGATACTCTCCCAATCGTGCACAGCTTGTCCTCAGTACCATGAAATCAATGCCCACCAATGACCTGCTAGTGGAAGCATCCTTAATGACGTTGTCTGTAAGATGCAGATGGTGTCTGATATTTTTCTTTTCAGTCGATCTTCGATATTTGATTGTGTCTCTTTTAAAGCGGTGGTCCAGTTCTGGAGACGACGAATGATCAGAACTTCTTTACTATTTCAGAGCTACCAGAAATGGCGCCATATATTTCCACTCTTTCTACTGGACACCAAATTCCCCTGTTTTCGTTTTTGGTTTAGCCTATTCTTCACCCCAGGCCCCGTGTCATATCTGCCGTCCGGTTTCCGTACTGAGACCAACATCACTCGCAACCTGGAGCAGCCGGCCGCTGTGGCCGACTGGTTGTAGGTGCTTCAGTCCGCTGCTGCTACGGTCGCAAGTTCGAATCCTGCCTCGGGCATGGATGTGTGTGATGTCCTTAGGTTAGTTACAGTAGTTCTGAGTCTATGGGACTGATGACCTCAGATGTTAAGTCCCATGGTGCTTAGAGCCATTTGAACCATTTTGAACCCACCGGGAGCATTTTCTCATCATACGATGACCACAGTTCGCTCACATCTATACGGACAGTTCTAAATCGGAGGCGCTTGTGTGATGCTCCTTCTTTAGCCCTTCTAGTGGCGCGTACCAAATGTCTGCGTATCGCTCTGAAACTCCTATCTACATAGCGGAGTTACTGTTCATCCGGGAAGCCATTCATAATGGTACCCAGACATTCACGTTCTTCGTGATACTTGCTGACTCTCAAAGTGTGCTGCAGAAATTGCAACAACCCGCGTTTGACAGACAGACCACCATAAATGTTCTGGGCGTCTCGGCGGCCTTAAGAGACATGCATACCTTGGGCATTGCCGTCCAATTAATCTGGATCAAAAGACACAATGACATTCTCCATAATTAAACACTGGGACCGCCTTTCAAAGAGGAGTATTACGGAAGAACAGTTACGCCCAAAGCCAATCCCTTATACGGATCTCGTATTGACGGCACGGAAGGCTGCTTTTCACACTTAGAGCTGTGAATGGCCTTTCTCTCAGCACTTAAGGGCGGCCACATGGCGGCCATAAAATCGAAAGTCTATTCTCGTCATCTTGGTAGACGTCATGTGACTTCCATTATCCGCTTGCGTCTAGGAAACGGATGTTACTCCGCGCACCTGTATCGGTTGAAGATTAGCAATTCTGGACAGTGCGATAAGGACTCAACGGCAGTGGCGAATCTTAACCACAGCATATTGGCATGTTCCATGTACACGACTGCACAGTCAGTCTCGTATAAGAGACTGGTTGCGAGAGGTTACCCCATCCCGACCAGCGTTTCTGTTTTACTGCACCGTTTTGATAAATATAACTTGTTCACAGAAGTAGTATATGGGTCACTTGGGAACACCCCCTCATATCAAGGTCAAACTAACCATAGAATATTTTCAATTTTATGGTCAATTTGGACCATAAAAATAACACCACATTTTGTGGGAGTACTGGTCAAACTAACCATAATATTTACATTTTTATTATGGTCAAAACAACCATAATAAAAAAACTTTCTTTATTCAGGACACTGTGGTTAGACTAACCTTAACGATAGCACTCGTTGATATTACGGTCAAAACTAGCCATAACATTAAAACATTTTATGGTAAAAATCAACCTTAATTAAAATACTTTCTTTACCTCGAATATTGTGGTCAAAACTAACCGTAACGTTAATACTCATCTTATGGTCTAATTAGACCATAAAAGAAACGTATCTAGTACCGAGAACACACGCAAATTTAATGGTTGAATGTAGTCCTACAATTTCCAACGACGTCTCCAACGTAAATAATGGTCCAAACTAAGGCTACAATCTCCAACGACTTAATGGTCGAAACTAATGCTACATTCTCAATCTACTTTTCCCCATAAATAATGGTCCAAACTAAGGCTACCCTCCTGAGGGAAGACGTCTATAATGTGTTGGACACTTGGGAACCACACTAATTTTATGGGCTAAACTAACCATAACATTTACAAGTATTGTATGGTCAAAATCAATAATAGTTTTTTTCCTTCTGTCCCAACTAAATAAGATGTATTTAGTCGGGTTACTAAAAATAATGGTCAAATCAAAAGTTAGAACGGTAATGACGTCTCGAACGTCACTTATTTGGTTTAATTCTATTTTCCATTGACCCGTTACTACCGAATGATGTATGAATATAATAATTATGGTAGTCTTCACCCTTGTACAGTTCAGTTAATTTAATCAAATTTTAATGGAGTTGTATCCATTAAAATCAATCTACTTCTAATTAAAAGTTCTCTGTTATTATTCCATGTTTAAGGTCGTAAGTCAAATTTCTCTTGCCATACATAATGATGTACGCTACAGTGTTATCAGGAATAGGTGCATTAAAAGTCGCCGACAGCTTCATGGCAGTCTTTTGTGCCGTGACAACATTCTTCCGTCTACTCATATTGATTACATAAACAGGGTACGAATTAACAAAATTGTATGCACTAATTTTTATGTCATCCTTTAATTCCGTTATTCTCTTAAAATCTGTAAATGCATTGTAGGCTTTCAAACACGTTCCAGGTGGGTTAATGTTCCACAGTTCTTCAGGAAATATCTCGTTTCTACCATTCTTTAGATAAATATTTTGTAGATGAACGTGATCATACAGCGAAGAGTCTGCATCTTGATTCCCTTTCCTGTTGGTCTGAAACACCACAAAAACAAAATATGGCATGTCAAACTCCATAGAATTGTAGTAATTGGTTATATCTATCTCAAAGTTCCTCTTACCACTAATTCCTGCTATCTCCTGCGTTTGAATGTCAAAGAACGAAATAGGTATCTTTGGGTCCTTTAGCATCTTTTCGCGTAATTCTAGTTCATAGTTAGGTTCATACTTTACTATGGGCACTCGAATTTCCATATTTGTAATTGTTACTTTTCCTTGTTCTGGTCGAGAACCCACAACATCAGTTCCATCATTATTTTTTGAAAACCATCTAAACAAAGCATCGCCCACATTTGAACTTCCAACAAAAGTTATTGTTAGATCTCCTTCCCATATAATTTCTTTGTAATCCTTAAAGAAACCTCCTAACATTTTTAGTGGGTACAACACCTCATTTTCCTTCCTTTGTAGCTTCCCATTGTTAATGAAATTGCCTTCGTACCTGATGTCATCGTCGAGGGAAGATGTAAGGTGATATAAAACCGTTGAAGAAATGTTAGGGTGTTCTAACCTGTAGATGATGTGTCCTCGTTTCTTAACAATTACCGCACTCCACAGCTGTGTCGGAAAGTTGTCAACTAGTTTCACATTCGATTTGCCTTCATAAGCAGTATAGTCTGAGCCATTTGCATGAGTAACATTATATGTCATGTACAAGTAAGCATTGTTGTCAAACCAACCATCACCAATTTTGATGTCTATTTCTACATCTTTGTTCGGTAGGTTGATATTATTCCTAGTCTTCTCATTTACTGGAAAAGACTGCCACTGATAACTTTCTATTTTATTCATTTTATTAACTGCAATATTTAATGCAAAAATTGTATTAAAACATTTCTAAAATCACAGTCACCGTAGCCCCACCAAAATCTATAACACAGTCGTTCTCGTCTGTTACATTTACTTCCAAGTTTTGCACTTTATCGTGTACTGGAAAAAATAATGGATAACTAGGCTCGTGTATTATTGGACTACCAAACTGTAAGTGACCACACCCCTCTATCTTGGGTTTAAAGGAAGCAATAATATTTGTTTCCCGATGAAAGTGGTCAGAATCCTTTACAAACATACCGTCAGCTAAGTTGAAGTGTACTTTAATTTTCTCGAAAGGGATTATTTTTGGTAGCTCTGCCGCAACAACACTTGTTGAGGGTTCCACAGTTTGATTTTTAAAACCTAACACACTTCCAATGCTACATTCTTTATCAAAATGTAGTTTAAATTCAGAGCTTTCAGTTTCGACTCTGTTGAGGATGTTGTTTGCCTTAATTTTTATATTAGTAGCACTAAATGGTTCCTGACTCTGAATATATTTCTCTAAATTATCTAAGCTATACTGTCCTGGAGGAATATTTATGATGCTAACCTCACCATCTTTCTCATAGTGTAGTCTATTATTTTGGTTGGTAACATTGGGAGTCAAAAATGTCGAATAAAAACCAACCAATCCAACCTTAGTAAACTTGTTTCGTATTGGTACATTTAACCTCTTTTTTAAGTTTGAGGATGCACCACTGATTTCAAAAATTCTATTCATTTATTAATTCAATTAATAAGTAGTAAATAAAAAAGTAAAATGACTGACTGGGATCCAAAGATAAGAATTAGAGAAAAAAGAATCAGAAACAGACATGGTAAGCTATTACCTAGTTCAATTCGTTGTGCTATCATCGGGCCTAGTGGTTGTGGTAAAACTACATTAATGGTTGATAATTACCTGTTGTGCCCAGGATGGCTAAACTGGAATGATATAAATAAGGTGTACATCTACTCTAAAAGCTTGGAACAACCCAAATACAAGTATCTTATGGATAAATGCGAAAGAATAGCAAATGAGTACAGTGACAAAATAGCTACCTTTATCAGTAACAGTGATGACATAATACCCTTAGATGAATGTGAAGAACGTTCAGTGGTGGTGTTTGACGACTTTATATCAGAAAACCAGGATATTGTTAGAGAGTACTTTACCAGAGGAAGACATAAGAACGTTGATTGCTTCTATTTAGCTCAAACATATTCAAAGATACCTAAGCAATTGGTGAGAGATAACCTTAATTTTTTGAACATATTTAGGCAAGACGACATCAACTTGAAGCATATATATGACGAATTTGTGGGTGGAGACTTGAAGTGGAACGACTTTAGAGAACTTTGTAGCAAGGTATGGAACGAGGACTTTGGATTTATAACTGTTGACATGACCCGTAAATCTAATAGTGGAAAATACCGTAACAAAATCAAAACATTTATCAGATTTTAATGCTTCTTTTAAGCATTAAAGCCATTAAAATATTCTACATTAACCACACGGTTAAAGTACAACATTACTTTTATTCACCCAACTATTGTGTGAGCTATCAAAACCTAACCACTTGACATATACTTTATCACCCTTTTTTCTTATTACTTTTTCTACAAGGTACACATCTGGATACTTAGTTTTTTGTAATTCCTGTTCGTAGAAGTTACCTTTAATTTCCTCTCTGTTAATACCTTTCAGCTTGTACATGGTTGGAATTGTGTTAGTGACTTGACTCACTTGAAATATTTCTGTCGACCAATTAGCAGTATACCCTTTCTCGAATAAACCTTTCAGTTTACTAATCCTTACTTTATCACCTACATGAAACTTTGGTGTGTTTGATTTCCATTCTACATTCTTCACCACCTTCTTTGCATTATTTTTATCTACGTCTACCGGCCTCATTCCTATTGTTCTATGTTTTCTGTTGTTGTAATCATGTATTAGCGCAGGCAGGAGCTCAATCCACTTTTGATTACCTTGCAAAGCAAATTTTTTCCACATTTTTTCTTTTAGCGTCCTATTGAACCTTTCAACGACTGATGCCTTAAGTTCTGTAAAGGTAGAGTAGTGGTTTATGCCTTCAAGCTTCACCAACTCCTTAAAGTGTTTATTGTAGAACTCTTTGCCATTATCAGTTTGTAAATTCTTTGGTTTCCTTTCTTGTAGGATACTTTTAAAAGCAATGGCTACATTCACACCTGTTTTATCTTTAACAGGTATAGCCCAAGCATACTTTGAAAATACATCGATAACTGTTAGTAGATACTTGTATCCTTTATTGATTTTAGATATGCCTTTTAGGTTACCAGAATCCATCTCAACCAGATCAGCTTGCCACAAATCATCAATACCGGTAGTTATAACAGCTCTCCTTGGAAAGTTCTTTCTAAGTGGTTTATGCAGTTCGTTTACAATACCTTCACGTACAGATGACTGTTCCTTAGGAACGTTACCCCCTACATTTTCTGCATCTTTTTTTTTACAAACTTACTTTTTTTAGTGCTACATTCACCACAAATACCTTCAATCCTGTGACGACCGTTTTTCGTCGCAACAGTGTGAGAGTGAAGTGTGTTGGTAAACCTTTTACACTTTAAACACCAAATACTTATTTCGTCGTTCATTTATTTAATTGAAAATTAAAAATCATATTTTAAATAATTAAAAATCATTTTTTAAAGATCCCAACGATCGTTAAAAAATATACTCTCAATTCTCTAAATCCTCGCCAACAGGTGTCAGTTCACCAAATAAAAATATTTTTACATCTACTGGAACTGTTTTAATTGTTTGATTCATAGATATCAGCATTTTATCCCTCCATTTCATTTCATGTACTTTATCTAGTTGATCAGTATACAGATTTTGTATCTTATCATTAGATCTTTTAATTTTTACTGTAAAGTTAACAGGATACACTTCACCATCTACATTGGCTCCCGATATAAAAATTTTCTTAATTCTTACATCGTACTCAAACTGATGTTCTATTACTTCATCACCAGTCAGAAAAGTAAACTCAATTGTTTGTTTATCGTATATCACGCTCTCAGTTCTCTCCATATACGGCTTTAAATCTGCTTTAGTAAAATAATCTGAAAGAGCTTTTTCAATCTCCTTCTTGTTGTAATAATTACTGAACTGTGTTAAAAGACCAGTGTACAATCCACTACTATCGTCAAGTTTTGTTTGCAGATACCTCTTGGTCACTACATCCATATCATCAACAGGATCATCAACATTAACTAACCTTCTACCTAGAAAATTAATATAACGCTTTGATTTCTTAAGAAGATCTGTGAAATATTTTTGAAATTTGATAAAGTTCTTTTCGACACCTTTGAGCTTTTCTAATTCTTCTTTCGTCACTCCAAACGTTATGTTAGTAGTTACACCTACTTTGTTCCCGAAAATATCCATTTATTTTATCAAGAATTTTACTAAAATTCCACCCATCTGTAAATAGCTTCAGTACCAGTATACACAGGTGACCGCATATGAACTCATTAAAGTTTTGAATTCTTTCTGTGTTGTAATACAAATTATCAGGTCCCAGGTAGTGCACTAAAGTTTGTGGAATAATACCGCCAAATGAATCAAAAACAAATTTTTCATTACCGTTCTTAAAGTAGCATATCCAGTGAGTGCCTACGTGATCAGATGTATCCAAGTTAACTACCCCTGATTCAACTTCATTAGGTTCTAATGGTAATTCGTCAGCCATGAATACGCCCCTAAAGGTTTTGATTTTCAAAGATTTCGCTAACCTCTCGATATCATAGTTACTCAGTGGATGGTTGTAATCCTTAATTATTTTTTCGACTTTTTTTTAAAGATGCCAGAACCCGCTTTCTTTTCCATTTCAAGATTATGCCTCTTTTGTTCAGCCAACTCAGCGTCTTCCTTCTGCTTTTTGTGGACAGCACTTGTTATTGCCGCTGCACCACTAGCTAAAGAACCGATCGCTCCCAACGCAGCAAGTATCAGTGGTAAGAACCCACCTTCGTGCTTACCCAACCCAGAGCCTTTTTTTAAACTCTTTGAGTTAAGGTACTCAAGAATCCTTTTCACGACAGGTATAGATAGTGTTAAAAGTAAGCTACCACCCTTTTTAAGTTTACCTTCTTTCTGTTTCATTTGAGTAGGTGTAAGATAAGCATCAAGAAACCCATGACTTTTCAAATCGTCATTGGATAGTTTTATTTTAATAGATTTTGCTCTGGGGTTCCCACTGGAGGGAACACTGTAGTCAATACTAAATCCTTTCATTTATTAATTAAGTTATTTTAATGCAATTGTTGCATTAAAATTACATTTGTTGCACAATTCACAGTGACCAACCGTTATCATCTAAGCCTAACCCTAGCTTCCTTTTCCCAAACATTATTCCAGCAACAGCTGTTGAAGCCAATCTCTCTCCAAGTGAAGCATCTTTGCTGAACATCCTTTCCTTCGCAGCTTTCTGCAGTTCTTTATCAGCAATGTGTCTACTCTCCAAATCTTTATGGTCCCTGTAGGCGATATCATGCCTTTTACACGCCTCATCTAGAGGATTAACTCCTGCATCCCCTCTAGCTAATCTTTCTTCTAGTTTGGTGCCTGGGCCGCAGTAATTATATCCAGGTAAATGCATTTCGACAGGGAGATTATTAATTAGCGTGTTCACTAAGCCCTTTCCGTGACTTTCCGATTTCCAGAAGGTATGTGGTAGATTATTTAGAAATCTAATTAGGTAAGGTATCCCCTTTGGATTGTTTACTATGAAGTCATTAAATTTACTCGTAAGCATCTTGGTTATCCCAACCTTCTCGTTGTGGTAGTTGGTGTTCCCAGCATTTTCTTCACCGTGGATCACCATTAATCTATCAATCAAATCTCTGACGTCATTCATCCAGACGTACTCCACAGGATTGTTTGTGTACCGTTTTACGAAACCCATACCGCCCTTTGTG
Organism: Schistocerca serialis cubense; assembly: GCF_023864345.2. Lineage (NCBI taxonomy): Eukaryota > Metazoa > Arthropoda > Insecta > Orthoptera > Acrididae > Schistocerca > Schistocerca serialis. The sequence goes on from NC_064644.1 coordinate 424,513,783, forward strand.
TTTGGTGACATTGTCTGCGAGTTCTTACGTTCTTTCTTGAGTGACTGCCACACAGGTTTAATAATTATGTTGTATTTTTCACTAATGCTTGACTTGGGCTTATTTGCACTCTTATCGTTGTTTTGAAAAACTGCGTTGGTCACCTTAAGCATTGTTGTGTACGCATCAAGGTCATTTGGTGTGTAGTCTTCGGGTGATACACTTTTCTGGGTCAATAGCTTCATCAATCCGTCTGTGGCGTTAAATGTTTTTCCCTTAACAGAAATAGTGTCGTTGTTAAAAGTTACTGAAGAGTCACCCATGTAATGTCTACCCTGGTCGAATCGGAGTCCAAAAATTGTATCACTCAGAGCGCCTAAGTATTTTGATACTTTTGGGCCCAAGTAAGTAGTTGAGTAGTCTGTAACTGCCTTCATCTTCTGCCGTTCCTCTTCTTCAATTTGTTCCAGCATAGGTTCCAGTCTCTTACGTGTCTTTGGTGTGATGGGATCATCTACAAATAAGCTTCTCTCAAAAGATGATTCCTTAGGTGTGGGTGGGATTGGGAACATACCATCGTAGTCTCCCTCGTACGGTAGTAGCTGCTTTTCAATCTCACGATTTTTCTCTATAGCATCAATAACTTCTTTCCCTAAAGCATCTAATTTGTCAATTACTGGTTGGTCTTCTTTCTTATACTTTTCGTATTCAGTTATAGGTTTAGTTTTCCATTCTTTGAACTGAACTTTGAGTTGTTCGAATTTCTTTCTGTTCTTTCTTGCTTGCTTCACAAGCTTTTCATCATACTTTGCAAACATTTATTTATTGTAAAATGCGACAAAATTTCCTCAAACGTTGACGTTGGGACGTTGACGTTGGGACGTTGACGTTGGGACGTTGACTTTGGGACGTTGACGTTGGGACGTTGACGTTGGGACGTTAAAGCTGTATGCCTTTTGGGTTTGTTTAATGTCAACTGGTCGCTTTCTCTAGCTGAGTCACAGTATCTTTTAAGCTCTTTACTAGTGTCGTAAAGGAAGATGACTTCTTGGGACAGTTTATACCAAATAATGAAAGTTCGAATTTCCCTGCTCTTACTAGTACGTTTGAGAATTCATTGTATTCATAAAATATACCATCCTTGAAGAAGTACAACAAACCATTTATGTATCTGAAAACAGAATCTAAGGCAGAAGGTACCCCTGGGAAACTTTTACTGATCATACCATAAGCCTTTGCTTTAAAGCTACATTCATCTATTTCTGCAAAATATATGTGGTCATAAAAAATGAAGGTTCTACCAGAGTAAGTGTTCACAGCTCCATGGACAACAGAATTTTGTCGCAACCCTATATCAGATACTCTTTTTGGGTAACTAGATTCTAACTCTAAGCTCGGTATTTGAACCATGTATATCATGTTATTAATAATCATAACGACTTCACCTGATGGTCTCTGATAAACAGCAGATACATTTTTGAATCGCTGAGGCAGGAACGTTAACCAGTCGGTGATTAGTTGTGGCTTTGAACGCTCGTCATTACTATTAAGAGCAGTCATCCAAACCCACCTTCCATAAAATATGTATAGAAACTCATTCACAATCACAGAACTTCCAAACTGCTTCATTCTGCATAAATCAGGTTCCTTTTCGGGTACGGTTTCGGTAGAGGGTGAAGCCGGAGATTTACTAGAGTGATCTTCCGTATCGCTAGAAGCGCGTTTTCCATATAAACTTTGAATACCGCGTATATCATCTTCAGATAGGTTCGCAATAGTGTTATTGTAAAATGCGTACATAATCGATTCAGAGAAATCTGAATGTGCCATACCCAGTGTGTGACCAATCTCGTGAACTAACACGGTAAATAGGTTTGTTTGTGAAGATGGTGTGTTACCGTCCATTTCCATGTACCAATATTCATCCTGATCAACGTGGATTTCAACGGGGTCGTTGTACAAATTAGGGTAATCTGCATGAGCTAATACTCTTCCTCTACCATCAAAACTTCGTTGACAGAACTGTGGGGCAGAATTTTGGCGTCGGTGTGCCCCTCTCTTGGTCGAAATGATAATATCAGGAGTTTGATTGCTGTTCTCAAAAGTAAGATCCGTGTGTTCTTGCCACATTTTAAATGCTGCCTCCGCTATTTGCAACATTTTTCTAGTAGCGAGGTAGTAATGCCATTTTATATTCTTCTTATTCCACTTGTAGATGTGTGTAGTAAAGCTTAAAACGTTATCTTCCACTCCACACCTTGGTTTGTCCATTAATTGCGAAGTTTCATCAGTCATCTCACCATTAGCCACGAGTTTATATTTCTGTTGGAATAACGTAAGTGCATCTTTGTACATATCTTCACTCAACTGAGAAAGTTGATCTTCTTGACAGTCTATGTACCCAAAGTTGTGCAAATATTTTATTGCTGCTTCATTGTGAGCAGATACCAATCATAGTATTGATAGTAGAATTATTCTGTTCATTTATTATATACGATTTTAATATTGCAGAAAATTGATTTTTTTGAAAAGAAAATAATATATATAATAAAGAGATATGGAAGAAGAGTGTGGTGTGGACATCAGTTACGCCAACTGGGCCAGACACTTGAAATCAATGAGTCATATTAAGAATGACCCTAATAATGAAGAGAAGAAGAAGAAGGTAGAAGTCAAGCAGGAGGTGACATGTAATGACCTTCGGGGTATGGCTAAAGAGTACAACCTTCGTGGCTACTCTAGATGGAACAAATCACAACTTATTGAGGCTTTAAATAAAGTAAATAATATACTATATAAAAGGGACGATTTGGAAAGATTAACAGTACCGCAACTCAGAGAGTTTGGGAGAAATCAAAACATTAAAGTAACTTACAGGATGAGAAAACCAGAAATTATTGAAACTATTTTAAAGACGCAAGACAATGTCTTCCGTAATAAGGTAGCTCAAGAGCTAAGCTTTCACGAAGACTTGATTGAAAATCCAAAAGAACAAGATCGGAAAGCACCATACACTATCACAGAAACCAAGTCAAGATTTATCAAGAAATTTAACACCACAGAGGTAGATTATACCATTAAGATTGACAAAATTATGGAAGTTGAAAACGCCATCAATGCAATGATTAAACTGGTCAAAGAGAAAGGTAACTACAAAAAAGGAGATAAGTTGACGATAGTAGCAAGCAATCCTAATTTCAACCACGATATTTCAACTGTTGTTCAGTCAGACGTAAACGCTAGATCATTCATGAATCATATCGGAAATATTATATCTTCTAATGAAAACTTAAACATCACACAAACCAGATTTAACATTAAGGTTATAAACATGCCTAGGGGCCAGGGTAGATCAAAAATAATAAATCTAGCAGATGACGTGAGGACCAAGAGATGTATCACACAAATCAAGAACAGAGATAACTTGTGCTGCCCAAGAGCTATAGTAACTGCGTTAACTTACAATACAAGCAACGTACTAAACCGGAAACTAAGTGAAATGGATCTTAAACAGGTCAGAATGGGTAGAAAAATCCAAACGGAGTTGACTGAAGAGTTGTGCAAAAGGCTTGGTACTTACAACGAAGAAGGTTTTACTCTAGAGGATATAAAGAACGTGGAAAAACTACTGAATATTCAAATAAAGGTCGTGTGTGCCGAAAACTTCAATTCAGTTATATACTCGGGTGAAGAGAGGGATACCAAAATTTATTTATACAAAAACGGAAACCATTTTGACGTTATAAACAGTATGAAAGCATTCTTAGGCAGTGTATATTACTGCGACAGGTGCGATACACCTTACAACAACAAGGATAAACATAAGTGTAAGAGGAAGGGGGATGTGTGTATTCTGTGCAAGAAACCAGCACACTCGATCGAAGAGAAAGATAAAGTTTACTGTAGTGAATGCAATAGGTATTGTTATAACCAGGATTGTTTGAGCCATCACTCTGAGGTATGTAAGGTAGCTTACAAGTGCAAAGGCTGCAATAAAATATGCTTAAGGGAATATGAACAAGCTAGCGGTTGCTTTGCTAAATGTAGGAAATGTGAAACTTTTGTAAAATATGAAGTCGTTTTGAACTGCGGAGAATGTAAAAGTGAGTGCAAAAAGGTTCATGAAAACAAGTATTACTACAACTTACGCAGAATTGTTGTATTCATGGAATGTGAGAAATGTGCAAAGAAAGTGAACTGTTTTATAACACTCAAGTGTTTAACATGTAATAGTAAATGTGAAAAAATATACAGGCACAAATGTGGGTACTCCTTCTGCTACAATTGTATGGAACCTTTTAAGATTGGTGAACACCAATGCTACATCCAGCACAAACAACAGAAGGGCGGGAAGTGTGACAACGAGTGTATCTGTAATGCTGACGATAAACGTAAGTTTCTACAACGTTTTATGAATAAAAATAGGTTACAACTGTTTGAAAAACCAAAGATTAAAGACCTCCAGAAACGATTCTTAGCTAGAGAAATTACGGAAGAAAGGTATACATCACTACTTAACAATGTTTTGATTGACATTATCACTCGCGAAAACGGCTGTAGCTACACGGAGAAATACATATGGTTCGATTACGAAGCTGAACAAGAGACCGGGGTGCACATTCCCAATCTTATTGTAGTACATTACATCGACGGGACCAAAGAGTACTTCAACACCAATGAAGAATTTTGTAAATGGTTGATATCAAAGGATCACAAAGGCTACATAGCCATTGCACACAATGCTAAAAGTTATGACTCACAATTCATCTTAAAATATTGTGTTGAGAATACGTTGAAACCATATACTATATACAATGGTACAAAGTTAATGATGCTAGAGGTTAATGGTTTAATTAAAGTTATCGATAGCCACAATTTTGTAGCTTCTCCTTTGAGGGAGTTCCCTAAGACATTTGATCTAAAAGAACTTAAGAAGGGCTACTTCCCACATTTTTTCAATACAAAAGAGAATCAAAATTACGTAGGTCCCATTCCATCTACTAAATACTACGGTGTTGACACAATGAAGGAAAAGGGTAGAAAAGAGTTCCTTGAGTGGTACAATGAGAAGGTTAAAGAGAACTACGTGTTTGACTTTCAAAAGGAATTTATGGACTATTGTAACTCTGATGTTGATATTCTGCGTAGAGGATGCCTAGAGCTTAGAAAACAATTTTTAGATATTGCTAACATTGACCCATTCCAGTACATTACGATCGCGAGTGTATGCATGGGTATATACAGGTCTAAGTATCTCCAAGAAAATACTATGGCTGTTATTAAAACTGAAAAGAAAGAAATGTATAGTGAAGCTTCTATAACCTGGCTCAACACTTTCGGTGGGGTACAACACGCTTTAAATGGAGGTGAAGTCGCGATTTGTGGGGCAAAGGTCGACGGGTTCAACAAAGAGACCAATACTGTGTACCAGTACCATGGCTGTTTTTGGCACGGTTGCCCTGATTGTTATCAAGAAGAGACTATTAACAATGTCAACAATGAGACTATGGGTGATTTGTTTGAGAAAACAAGACGGAGAAGTGTTCAGATTAGAGATGCTGGATACAATTTAGTAGAAATGTGGGAATGTAAATGGCTTAAAAGCAAAGATTACAAGAAGAAGACTAAATTAGTCGTAGAGCCACTGAACCCTAGAGATGCTTTCTATGGAGGAAGGACTAATGCAAGCAAGCTTAAAGTCCAGAATAAAAAGCTTAGATACATAGATGTGTGCAGTCTATATCCTACTGTTCAGTATTTTGATTATTACCCTGTCGGCCACCCTAAAAAAATATTAAAGCCGAAGGTATATAACAAAAACTGGTATGGTCTGATTAAGGGCAAAGTATTACCTCCGCGTAAGCTTTACCACCCTGTGTTACCAGTAAAGAAGGATAAGCTGATATTTACACTGTGCTCCAAATGTTTTGAGGAGAAATGTGGTGCTTGTCAGCACTCTGATGGTGAAAGGGCAATCATTGGAACGTGGACCACTGATGAAGTCAACAAAGCTATCGAAAAGGGTTACAAGATACTCGAAGTTTATGAGGTATGGCACTTTAAAGAAAAGAGTAATGATCTATTTAAAGGATACGTCAAAGACTTTATGAAAATAAAGCTAGAAACGAGTGGATGGAAAGAGGATTTTAAAACTATTGAAGAGTACACCACAGCGGTTAAGAAATATCTTGATATAGACCTAAATCCTGAAGAGGTGGTTCCAAATCCTGGTAAGCGAGCTGTTTCTAAGATTTGTTTAAACTCGTTGTGTGGTAAATTCGGACAGAGACAAAACTTGACCCAGACTGAATACGTAGTAGATGTTAAAAGATGGTATACCCTACTATTGGACGATAGGTTAGATATAAGCAATATGATTTTTATTAATGATGGTGTAGTACAAGTCACCTACAAATTCAATGATAATTTTGTTGAGGATAGTTTATCCACTAATGTGTTTATAGCTGCATTTACAACTTCAAATGCAAGACTTAGGCTTTACGATATGTTAGACAAGTTAGGGTCAAATGTGGTCTATTACGATACTGACTCAGTGGTTTACATAGATGATGGAACAAATACCATAAAAACAGGTTGTATGCTAGGGGAATGGACTGATGAACTGGGAAAGGATGATTACATAACAGATTGGATCTCTACGGGACCTAAGAGCTACGGTTACTTGACAAGTAAGGGTAAGGAAACCATGAAAGTTAAAGGTTTCACTCTAAACTACGAGAACTCTAAAGCATTGAACACAAAAGCTATGAAAAATATTGTAGATAAAGAGATAGATAAGGTTAGATTAAACTACAAAATGATTACCAGGGATTCTAAATCCAAAACTCTAGTCAATAAGAATGTTAGCAAAGATTTCAAATTCGAATATGATAAAAGACTGATTAAGCCTGAGGCCGGTGGTATTATTGAAACGTATCCTTGGGGATATTAGTTAGGGTAGACCACGGATTAATTCTATTTTCGGATGCTGTTCCAACAGTTCCCTTTGTATTAACAGAATGAAGTTGTGGTCCGATACAGAACGCCAACGGTGGCGGTCAAGGCTGTGTTAGAGATACGCGAATTCCGCAATCTGCAGGAAAGGTCAGTTTCGCGCGCGTGACGTGAATCCCTCCGCGTCAGCCTTTGAGTCACTCAGTAGCCAACAGATGGAGTTACTTACGTTCTGTGTGTGTGTGTGTGTGCTACTAGTACTCTATCTGAGTGCAATTCCTTCGCCGGCGCGGTAGCTCAGCGCGTTCGGTCAGGGGTCTGGCCAGCCTCTGTAATAAATAAACTGAGTACACTATTCGTCGTGGAATTTTGAGTGACGTCATGAGACGTCCGCACAGATCCGCTCTCCCTCATCAGACAAGATGCATGGGACGAGACGTGGAAATAGAAGAAGAAAAAACCCTGTGGGGCAGAAGATGGACGACGACGACGACGATGATAATAGATGAAAAGACCCCACAGGGTTCCTCGGCGCCGAGGTTTTGCTGTTTTCAACAATTTTTTAATTAAATTAATAAAGTAAAGTAGATTACAAAACATTTTAATAACCCAAAGTCGTACAAACTACGAGTATGGGTCAGAAGAAAAAAAACGAGTAAAAATGATTTTTTAATAAAATATAAAGTAAATAAATAATAATGAGTAATCAACTAGTACCTCCTTGTAGCATGACGAGGATAATGACAGGTGACGACAAACCAGCAGTACTTGCTTTTGATATAAATAAGGTGCCAGAAAACCTAAAAGGTATCGTTTTTAACTATCTAAGAAGGTTTCAGTACTTACAGCTGACTGTTATGGAATTAGTAGAAGACAACCGTGATCTATACAAAATAGGCGAAAGCTTGTCTAAGGTAGAACAAGAATTTGATAACCTGATAGCTCAACTCATTGAATAACCGCAGTTTTATACGTCTATGACACAATAGTTCGATTAATGGTGTCTTTGACTGTAACTAGACATCATTTGGGTTTGAGAAAGTAGGTCTAGTTTTAAGCATCAAAATCGACTAGTGATCTCTGCAAAAGAAAACATTTTTATTATTGATTTTCACCATAAAATACTTGTAAATGTTATGGTTAGTTTAGCCCATAAAATTAGTGTGGTTCCCAAGTGTCCAACACATTATAGACGTCTTCCCTCAGGAGGGTAGCCTTAGTTTGGACCATTATTTATGGGGAAAAGTAGATTGAGAATGTAGCATTAGTTTCGACCATTAAGTCGTTGGAGATTGTAGCCTTAGTTTGGACCATTATTTACGTTGGAGACGTCGTTGGAAATTGTAGGACTACATTCAACCATTAAATTTGCGTGTGTTCTCGGTACTAGATACGTTTCTTTTATGGTCTAATTAGACCATAAGATGAGTATTAACGTTACGGTTAGTTTTGACCACAATATTCGAGGTAAAGAAAGTATTTTAATTAAGGTTGATTTTTACCATAAAATGTTTTAATGTTATGGCTAGTTTTGACCGTAATATCAACGAGTGCTATCGTTAAGGTTAGTCTAACCACAGTGTCCTGAATAAAGAAAGTTTTTTTATTATGGTTGTTTTGACCATAATAAAAATGTAAATATTATGGTTAGTTTGACCAGTACTCCCACAAAATGTGGTGTTATTTTTATGGTCCAAATTGACCATAAAATTGAAAATATTCTATGGTTAGTTTGACCTTGATATGAGGGGGTGTTCCCAAGTGACCCATATACTACTCACAGACTATCTGAAAGCCACCGGCATCCAAATTTAATTTATGAGGTGCCGAGGTCTTCATTTTCACATGGCATCTGTCCTGTTCGTAATCGCGTGCGTAAATTCGTGTGTTACTTTGCGTACAGACCTCTATTTGTAAATTAAATTTTTTTTATTGCCCACTTGTGCATATTACTTACCTGTTCTACTGGCTATAATGTACGTGCCATTGGTTGTATTGTGTCTGTCATTTTGAGTTTTTCTTTTATGTTAAGTACGTCTGTCTGTATGCTACGTTGTTTGCAGTTTATTTCAGGTATTGTTGTATTTACTATGTAGTGTACGGTGTTTGCCCTTTCACGTTTTGTCTTTTGCCTCAAGAGCATACGCATGTTTGTCATAATGTTGTCGTATAGTGCTGTTTGTAATTCTGCTCCAGTGTCATTGTTATCACAGCTGCCGGCTGTCTGGTTTCTGTCTAATTGCGCTTTTATTTTACTTTATGAGTGTGTTTGTGTGCCAACTTCGTAGTTTTGTTGTATTGTGCTTTTCTGCAGTTATGTTTCTTTGGCACTTTATAACCGTCGTTGGCTGTATGGCCCTTGTAAAACATAGCCAAAATACAGAAATTAAAGAAAAAAAAAATCTTGCTCAGCAAACTCTACTCACATGACGTCAGCGTGACTGTGCCCCCAAATAGGACTGCCCTGCAACACAGGGCACTTGAAGGAACGGAAAAAGATAGCTCGTGTCAATCAGTGAGCAGTTATGGCATACTCTTCATTACTAAAGGGCCCGGAGACAACATTAGCATGACTTTGCACGGGGAAGAATCATCAGGAAACCGTGAGGAGAAGTTTCGATATGTTCACAGCACTGTCTAAC